>NC_047627.2:2377500-3732847 GCF_009650485.2 Drosophila albomicans | reverse complement strand
CCGACGTTCAGTTTTTTAATACAGTCTTTTATTTAAGTTGACGCCTTGCTTCACAATTTTCAGAATACCTTACCATCCACATAATACTATCTGCTTCGCCACATAAAATATCACATTTTTTGGGAACGATTTAATATTCTTAAATCGATGGATATTCTTATCCAAACCGATGGATATTCTTAAAGGTCCTCCAAACGACCGAGATAAACCAATTTCAAAAACTAGCTATATCTCTGGAGTACGTGGAAGGAAAAATTAATAAATTTTGGATTCAGAGATGATAATAATCGATGAATTTTGATCCGAGGAATCGGATGCTCAAAATGAGTAAGAATAAGGCCAACAATGCGTAATTCATATTTTATGTAGCATACTTTCAGGTTTTACCCATTTTTGCCGTAATTGCAACACCATACCATAGATGGCGCCACTACGTGACTTTCCGTATATGTATCTGCTTACTGCTCACTTATGTTCACCCGGTCTTTCACCTGATGATTCGACTCTTTATAGTCGTTCGTGGTGTCTTCCAAGTGGCCAACAACAACAACCACTACAATAAATACTGCAACAACAATTAACATTAAGCGATCATTGTAAAGTAGCAAGTGGATTAACCCCGCACACAGCAAAAGAGAAGCTGTAATTGACATTTCGTATCTCTGCATATGAGAAATGTATATTTACAAACCAATGATATATTTCCATAGGAAAAATGTACGCATTTGAGAAACTGTGTCACAAATCCTCTTTAGGGAAATTGGCCATAGAAAAAATGCAAACCTATCCTATCAATCATGGAATTCTTGACACCATCTGTAGTAGCTCCACCCACCATCGTCATGTTGGGATGACTAACCAATTTCTGCATTTACTACCCGCCAGTACCATCCACAAAACAGCTTACAAGGTATAGCTATCAGGCTTAAACTGTCTCGTGTACCTGGTATTAAGTTACGGTAAGCGGATGTAGTTGTCAAGTTCAAGTCACCATGAAATGTTAAAAGCAGACAAACTAGTATGTGGAATACCAGGCGAACATAAGTGAGAAGCAAGCAGAAATGCAGCAAGTCACTTGATTAGAGAGTGACGCAAAAGTGTCTGAAATTGTTGCAGCCTCAAAGTATGCTACAAAAAGTATTTCTGCAGCAGCAGTTGTGTAGTTTATATTATTTAAGAAATTTTCTGAGACCAAACAAACCATAACCGACGTTATTCAGAAAATTGTTTTGAAATATATTAATTCATCAAGCTATAATGGAATTTTCTCTATATATGAACAAAGTAAAAATGTAAAGCCTTGTCTAAAATCCTCTAAAATAGAAATCATGGATTACTTGGATCACTGTCTTTAAAATAAATCATTTTTTAAAAAAAAATATTTTTTAGTATACTTTCAGGCTGTACCAATATAAACCGACATTAAGAAACGAACCCATAGATAGCGCTACTAAGTAAGCAAGTGACTTCCCGTATTTCTGCTTGCTGGTCACTTATGTTCGCCTGGTATTTCACCTGATGATCTAACACTTGTTTGTCGTGTCTTCGATTGGCTAAAAACTACAACAATAACGACCACTACAATATATACTACAACAATGGCAATCTTGGTCAGATACCTTCAATTCTTTGGAAAAAACATGTAAATAATGTGAAGCATAAGGCGAAAATGGCAAAGCGACAAGAAGATTAGCCCCGCGCACAGCAAAATACCAGCAGTAATTGATATTTCATATCTGTGCATATAAAAAATCTGTACTAAAATGTCCCACACATTTCCATAGGAAAAATGTGCACATTTGAGAAACTGTGTCACAAATCCTCTTTAAGGAAACTGGCCGTAAAAAATGCAAACTCATCTTATCAACCATAGAATACTCGGCTTCATCTGCAGCTGATTCACCACCACCAAGTAAGCAGCAAGTATTTTGTATTTTATTTTATTTAGGAAACGACATGATTTAGACCTAAATTATTTTCAAATACATTAAATGCTAAAAGTTATAATTTCCTTTTATAGATACATAGTGTGTATTAAAATAAGCTATTTTCATAGGAAAAATGTGCAAATTGCAGAAACTGTATCACAAATCCTCTGTAGCGCATATAATGGATTACTTGGCATTTTCAAGAGAGATTGCTTTGAAGTTTTTTTGTTTCTGTTTTTTATTTAACTGTTAATATTATTATTTGTTGCTACCCTAACACTCAGCTATAGTTTGGTCATGTTTAAAATAAATGGCAATTAAGTGAAGTAGTAGCTGTGCAGAAATCGTTAGCGAACTTCTATGATCCAAGCTACAATCATGTCTCCTCATTTCCGCTCTTTTACGTATGATAGGTAATATTAATAGGGATTTATATTATTTATGGCGTCGGGAATATCTCATTTCATTTTGTCATTATAACATACTATATGACAAATTTAATTTAATTTTATTTTCCATGAACTGTTCATTCGTAATTCATGTCTTTCATGTATTCAACACGACACATTAAGCTAATGCTCTTATAACATCATTTAATATAAATAGTTACAATCTAAAATAAATAATAAAATATTTTAAGTTTATGGATTTGTTTGTAGAAATTGTAATTATCATTAAAATGTACATATAAATAAGTATGTTCTATTTACGCATCTCAACAAATAGTTGAGTCTTTCCTTCTTTCGTTTACTGGCGTAAATCAACAGAAAATACTTTCATATACAACAATATGGCGCAATTTTATAGTATTTAAAAATCAAATCTTAAAGAGCAACACTCAACTAAACTATGTAAGCTGCAATAACGCTATGCGCATTAAATTTGACTTTCTGATCAATTTTTCAAACAATAACAGCTATTTACAGCTTTATCGTCAATAAACTTTTGTATTATTTTTTAATTATCAGCTTATAACAGTATTAATTACAAGTGCGAAAGCTACTGTCGACTGTGAAATACCCGTTAACCATTCGGAATGCAAAATACATTTTCGCTGACAAAGTGATGTGACTTGAGCGCTAAAATAAAATGTAACGACGATATAAACCATAATTAGTATTAAAATATACAATTTTATTTGAATGACACAATAATATGTAAGTTATATAGTAAACAGTGCCATTGTAAATCTAACATAATTAATGAAAACACCAGCAAAAAGCCCCTCACATTATTTAATCAATAATTTTCAGTTTTTTACACGATCGTATTGATTATAGATGGGGATTATTAGGCAAAAGTTTTAATTTGATATAACTAGTCTATTGAGATATAAGAAGAACCGAGGTACACAGAAAAAACGAGCTAAAATCAAGAAAGACGAAAACAATAAGATAATTCTTTAGTTTGAGACATTTTCGATCTTGAGAAAAGTGATTTAATCTGAAAAAAAAGATTGAAGAACGAAATCTTTCTTAAAGATTCTGGAATTTTTGTATCAAGATATTTTCAAGACTGAAAAGTTTTTCACTCAAAATTGGCAATCCTCTTTTAAATCAAAGTCCTTCAATCCAGTAATAAATTCTTCAAAAGAATTTTAATCTCAAAGCAATGATTGAAGAACGAAATTTCGCTTAAAGAAATTTTCAATTTGAAATTTTTGTTTCAAGATATTTTCAAGATTGAAAAGTTCTTCACTCAATATTGGCAATCCTCACTTTAATCGAAGTTCTTCAAGCTTTTACAGATCCAATATATGCTTTATAGAGACGGAAATGTCTTCTCTTCTTAGCACAATATTAAAATACCTCTCTATCCTTACGGATTATCATTTCCCTTATTATTTTCTGAAGTTTATCGCAAAGGCCTAACACTTAAAATCGAATCTTAATGATTTGTTTCTATTTGTTGATGCGGAAACTCAAAAAGAGAAGTAATACCATTGCCTTATAGTCTCTGCAGTCAATGTATTTATATTTCAGCTACATATATTTCCTAATTGCACTTTATGGGGTCGAAAATACATCCTTCAATCTATCGCTGTAATTTTCCGTAGACCCAAAGTTATTATAGCGTCTACGCTTTGGTGAGTTATCTCATGATTCTGCTAGTTTCATAACGAATGGGCCATAAATAGCAGACATAATAAGGAAAGAAAGTTTTTATTGAATTCCATTAAGCATTGGCACAGCTTGTTGATGTTGGCATACAACAGGTAGCCAATAGTGAATAGTCTACTATAGTATTCATTTAAATTTCTTAATAGATTTGTGTGTGAAGGTTCGCATGAAGGAATATGCATTTAATTAACATATTATTATATAATGAATAATATAGGCGACATCGATAATAAATGTAGGCAAAGCATTTAAATTTGGAATTGCGGAATTTATTTTTGGATCGCAAATTGGTTTTATTTATTTAATTAAAGTTTATTACAGATACAACTAAATAATTAAATGCAATTGACCCATATTTTTGAATACGAGTAATACAACTATTCATATTGTATTTAATTTGCAAATACAAATTGTCGCAATCATTGGCAATTTGTATTATTCAGCAAATTACATATATTATTATTTGTTATTTTTCGCTTACTGTGTCAATGAGTAATCAAAACAAATTGCAAGCGATGTCTGTCAATGTAAATACAAATAAAAACTTGCGAAAATCGAAGGTAATGAACATTACTAAACATTACAATGATGTCAAATTTGGGGAATAGAATTTATCGACTATATAAGACTATATAAGATTACTTAATTAGCCCGAAGGTACCGAAAATGGAAACCATGGTTAATATGTAGTTAATTAAGCTGATGCTGGAAACTGATTATGTTAAATTTCATGGACTCACTAATTATAATTAACGATTTATTAGCAATGCCCATGACATGCAAATACAAAATAGTGTGTGTTGTTTATCCAATTACAACCAGAGAAAGCTACCTTGAAAAATGCAGAAGATATTCGTATTCGTATTCGTATTCGTATCTTTCATTGATTAGCAAATGGTTATTATACATCGTAGCATATTCGTAGTACTCTCAGCATGACAAATCTCAAATTGTTGTGTTTTGCCCTCGCCAAGAGACAGTCCCAGATGCGGATGCAGAGCCACCGCCACCGCTACCGTCACCGTCACCGTCACCATCAACACCACGAGCCGCAGCCGCAGTCGCAGCAGCCGAAGCAGCGGCAACGTCAAGTGTCATAGAAACGATGACCAGAGAATGAGAGAGACGACAAAAAGAAAGCGGATTGCGCAATATTTGCGTCATCGCATTAAGCGAGACGACGCAGACCGTCGCAGAGCAGAGCAGAGCAGCGAAGAGCTGCGCAGAGCTGAGCTGAGCAATGGAATACAGACTAGGGGCCAGAAACCAGAAGGAAAAGGAAAAGGAGAAAAAAATGCAGTCACCACAAGTGCCCCAAACACGTACACAGAGAGAAAAAAAGCAGATGTCAATGATAAGAGCATTGCTTGGGAATTGATGATGTTATACAACTATAGCAAATGCATAGCATCATCTTATGTACGTGTTGACTAAAATTCAAATTTATGATATTTTAAATTTTAAGAGCTTCTTTAAGCATAAACGAAATTTAAAAGAGCATCAATTTTTATTTCTACTTTAGCTAACAATATGGTATATTTTGACTTCTATGGTATATTTGGAATGTAACACTTCAACGATATACCAAATATGACCTTCAGTATGTTTTAGTATGTTTTCGGTATATTGTTTGGTATTTTTTAAGAATATTACATGACTGCGTAGCGAGTATCTTACAGTCGATCACTTTCGAGTGTTTTTTATTACTTGTTATTACACAGTAGTAGAAGAGGAAGTATATTATACTGAATAAAACTAAGGTTACACTAAACAAATAAGAAAGTTACAGTCGAGTGTGATCTACTGTGAGATACCCGCTACCCATTTTTAATAAAGGCAAAATATTGCGGTATTATTTTCAAAATATACCGAAAATATTTTAAAAAATACTAAAAATATACCAAATGGTATATTCAAAATATACCATAAACGGCACAATGTGCCAGATTGTCGGCCAAAGCAACTCAGACCCCTAGTAAGTAGGCGTTTTTGCCCATACAAAAGTATTTCTTTAATAACTTCGACAATTTTTATCTGATCGCAACCAAATTTTCAGGAATCATAACTACTATAAAATTTGAAACAAACTTGATCTGCGCGCAAACATAACAAATGCTGTCGAAATTATAGCTCTATCTCTTATAGTCTCTGAGATCTAGGTGTTCATACGGACAGACGGACAGACACACAGACACACAGACGGACAGACGGACATGGCTAGATCGTCTCGGCTGTTGACGCTGATCAAGAATATATATATTTTATAGGGTCGGAGATGCCTCATTTAGTACATTGATAATAAGGGCAATTCCTCTTAAAAAAAGTCCGCAAAAGTTTTGAAGCCAATTCAAGTCAATAGAACATATGACAGTGGTAATTTCGCAGGTGTATATTAATATTTTTTTTGCGAATTAAGATATTATATTTTAAAGTACGAAAAATGCACCTCAAGAATTTCATTTGACTTCCACATTTAGTAGGCAGCTTTTCGCTCGGTGTAGCTTCAGTTCGACCGGCATAATTGCGGATACAGATACAGCCGAAACCTGGAACCGAAATACTCGTAAACCGAAATGTGGGTGAGGCCTACGCGCAGCAGCCAGATTTGAAGCGAAGATGAAGACGGCGACAACGACAACGACAACGACTGCGTTACGTTTCAGTCTCACAACGTTGGAATGCAATTTCTCTTCTTTAAATATTTTTTCAATTGTTGTGCGTTTCGCCTTCACGTTGCCAATGCTTTAGAGTAGTATTAATCAACTTTTTGGCAGGGAGATGCCAAGCCGTCGTCATATATACATACATACATACATACATACGTATGTATGTACGAATGTACGTACTTGTGTACATACTTGAATGTACGTTAGTTACTAGCAGGTATTATGCGGCTTTGTCCACGCGTCTGTCTAAAATATTGACTAAGTTTTATATGGGCCAAATACATAGCTGGAAATGAATTAAACTTTCACTTATATCACCTTGGATTGCCCAAGTTTCACCAAGAAAAAAGGCAAATACCTTTAATATACAGATCTTTTGGAAGTCATGCAAGTGACGACGATTACACACACACACACACACAGACACTCATACACTCAGTATAGTCTATAGCATTGTGCGAGTCAATGTTGCACACACAACACCAATTAACTTTGGCTCTATAAAATATTTATAGCCATCGAAGTTATTTACGAGTTTACAAACTTTGTTTCTACCATATCTAAGGGGAAGGGTGCATCTAGAAAACAGCTGGAAACGATTCGATTTCAACAATTACTTTTTGCAAAGCGAAAATCCCATATTATTTATGCATATTCCCATTAGAAACTATTAGCAGCAGACACTCTCATTTGCCAAGTAATGTGTAAGCACATTAGGCAACAATTATGCAAATAAAATACTTGAAACTGAAGGAAGTGATTCTTGCCCGTTCCAATTTTTCATATTTCTCGCAGGTTGACACAAGTAAATAATAAGTAAGGAAGCTAAAGTCGAAACTGTTTGATTACTCGCTACCCATTTAGAATAATACCAAAACAGTGCAGTATTTGTTCTTCAAATATACCAAATTAATACACCGCAAAAAACTAAGATTTACCAATGATTATATTTAGTATATCAATATACTATAAATTCAAAATGTACCAGAGTACAAAATATGCCATTTTGTCAGTCATGGCAACATAACTTCGACTGCAAAAGCCGTTTTTGTTCTATAAAATGATTTCTTAAATAACTTAAACTTATCTTAAAATAACTTAAATATCAATACAACCAAAAATTATAGCTACATCTCTTATAGCCTCTAAGATGCAGTCATTCAAACGGGCAATTGGACAGACAAACAGACTAAGAATATATATTCTTTATGGTATCAGAAATGATATATATTCCCTACAGGCACAAAATTATAATACCCTTCTCCCCAATGGGAATCCGGATATAAAAAGTATCTTGAGAATGAATGAAGAGTAACTTTCCTTGAGCGAGGCGGTCGATCACTTGATGGCCGAGTGGCCTACTGAATGCACTGCACCAGGAAGTCTTTTCACTTGGTCAAAGCAACAGAGTGTTATCTAAAACAGCATCCATGAAGTCATCTGCTGCAAAACTTGCTTGCCAACGATGTTGGATGTTGGATGTTGGCATAATCTTTATTTACGACAAGCTGGGCGAAGAAGTTGAATGGTCGAGCAACTAGTTACATGGGTAAGCGATTAACTCGATTGAAAACTTTTTGCAACGATTGCGAGATTAAAAAACATATTTGATAATTTGCAAGTAAGCTGCTCGTTTAAATCAATATTTGTTCTTATTTTGCCACACACTCACACAAATATTTGTTGGTTGTACATAAGTGTGAAAGCCAAAGTAAACGCAACTTGAAATTGTATCTTACACTCTTGACAACGACATGGCCTCGCCCGACATGTTTATAAAGTTATTTATTTCTGAAACTTTACCTCGACCCTACTAAAATCGTTTTAAAATAAGCATATTTTTATTGGTTTTTAAGTATTGTCACCTCGTTATCCAAAAATTGTTGCATTAGGCCCAAGAATGTATCTTCGACCCTATAAATGCGTACTTGGTTGTTATGATATGAATATTAAATTTTAGAAGAAGAAACACCAACTTATCTTCTATTATGCTATATAATATGATATATGTAGTATATCAAATTACTATATTACTATTACTATATATACAATACTACTATATAATATTATATAAACTATCTATTGGTTAGAGTATTTAAAAGTTAAACTGCTAAAAATAAACCCATTATAGGGCCCACAGATCAAAATTTTCATAGCGATTTGACACACCTTCTGTTGCAGACGACAAATTAAAAGGCAAAAAAAAAAAAAACACATTCATAATGATTGAATTTTTGTTAGTTACATAAGTTGAGAGACTTTCTATGCATAGCATAAATTTCGTATTGATCGCATTAATTAACATTAATAGTAACCTGAGAATCACAAACAACATGTAAATTGGAATCATTATGTTATGTTATTATTTGTTATGTTTTAGTTTCAGATTCACCTGCTAAACAGGTCGAAGCTGAGCTTAGTTCAGACTAAGTTGACCCGAGTACTTTAAAGCTTTACGCACTCCGCACTCCGGGTTATGCCGGATTACATCAGATGCTGTGAGTGTCTGTCTTCAAGTACTCATACAAATTGGAGTCAACAATGAATTTGGTACCCTCGAAAAAGTCTCTTGGTTGCAGCCAATTGGCATTCAGCATTCAACATTCAGCATGTGGCAAGCGCTGTGCCATGTGAAAATGTTGCAAAACTGGTCGCGTCCGAAAGACTCTCTCTTTCTTTTGCCCTCTCTCTCTCTCTCTCTCTCTCTCTGTGTGTGTGTCTCTGAAATTGTCTCTCACTCTTCGGAGACAAGTTAATTCTATGAAGGCGGTCCCTTTGGCGAGCATATTGTGTTGAGTCAGACGCGCAGTCGACTTGGCTTGGCTTGGCTTAACTTGTCTGTTTATTTTGTATTTGTTTTTTTTTTTACCTTCACAAAAATGAATTCACTTTCGATTTCCAGCATTCGTCTTTACATCGGCGGCTGCGCAGCCGCCGACGACAGCGTTGAGTATTACCTCTATATGAACTGGCGTTATCATCCATGCCGCAGCATTTTCAATTCGAGTGTGATAAGTAGCGGACGCCGGACCGGAACCGTACCGACCACCGACCACCGAATACCTTGTGTTATCTCGCAGTTGTCAATTCGCGGATTCGCAGTATCGAAATATAACGGTGCAAAGTTGGAATTTTTTTTATTGTTCGGTTCCTTCGTGAAACACAGTGCCATCGAATCATCATTTTGGTTACTTTTCTAATTTTTTTTTGAGTGATTATTTTTGCCAAGTCAAAAGTTTGGCTCGAAACAACAAGTTACCAATAAAATCCATCGAGTTGCTGCGTTATCATAGCCATGGTAAATTTGTGAATTGTTTATGTCCCTATAACGGGAGGACATTGAATTTGTTTAAGAAAATATGAACATTTTGTGTGGTGATTATCGCTCCTCCATCCACTCAACATCCATCTTCCGTATAATATTCTTTTACGCGAACCCGATTAGGAAATACTCTACATTGATTCCTAGCTTATTCAATGACACAACTTGAAGAACGGATCTAAATATTATATATAATAATAGCGAAAAAGGACGTAGGTCTAGTTTAAAATATTTATATTTCTGAGAAAGAGTTTCTTCTGTAAGAAATTCATGCTTCAAGTCTCTCACACCTGTTTAAATATTAAACAGGAAATCCCTTTCACAAAAAGTACCAAACAGGAATTCACGCTTTTTATGCGAAACGCATCATTAAAAGTCGTGAACAGGTCAAAGGATTTATTTTATTTGATTGGTTTGTAATAATTGCTAAGGAAGTGTAAAGTAGCGTTATAGAGGGATATATTATTGTTAGTATTGCATTAAAAATCAAGAACAGCGATAATTTGTATAACTTTATACAACAGTATCAAGTTATAGCATTGAAGATTATATATTTTGTTCTATAAATATGACACAGATGCTTTCAAAGTCAACACTTTTTGATAATATCAAATAGTATGATGTTTTATATCCGCTATCCTTCTACATAGCATCTAAACATTCCCTTAAAAAAAAGTTTTTTAAATATAATTATACAGAAGTAAATGCCAATCATGTTTATTTTCTAAAAAATAAAAAATCAACTTTTCATTGGTGTAACTTGTTTTAAAATTAACTAAATGAGAACAACACTCCCAAATATTTGTGCGGATTACAATGCAATCAGTTTTTTAATTATTGAAAACCCCTTTATACAAGTATGATGCACAACGATGCATTGGCCCTGTAGCTTTGTCTTCCATATTTCAAGAGTAATCTTAAGCGAACACGCACACGTACACGTACATGCATATTAAGTAGTTGAACACTCCAATAGTATGGGTATTCCCTGGTGTTGATGTGACCCACATTCCACTGTCAGATAAAAAGTAAGAGAAAGAAAGAAAGAGCATAAACGTCACAACGTGCATAGCGTGTGCATCGTTGTAAGCATGTATGTGACATACGTATGTATGTATGTGTGTGTGTTAAAATATATGCAATGTGAAACTGTGTTGTTGTTGCAGGGTAGCTTGAAGTCGTTCTCAGTTGGTGCAAGAGAAAGAACTTGAATGAACCTTCAGATAGCTGACCTAAAGAGTTGTAATCACATTATCATTCCATTAATAATGTTGTTATTTTTGGTGATCTCAAAATCTCAATCTCAGTCGCTGTCTCCATTCCCATTCATATTTATTGGTCATCATTTACATATATGTATGTATGTATGGGTACTGCATGCATACATATGTACATAAAGTTAAGGTTGTTGTTGTTTGTTTGGCTCATTCGTTCATCTGCCAACTAAATTATCGTTTTCTCAACGAGAGTGAAAGCTTGGCGCTTATTTTTTGTTATTTTGTTTTTTTTTGTTTTTGCGGCTCGCGTCTCATTTATTTGATCTGCTATTGTTGTCGATGTTGTTATTTTTACCGTCGCCGCCGTAGAAGTTGTTGTTTTTTTGTCAATTGCTTAGCATCAATAACAAATATTTGTAGGCTATGCTAATGAGCAGAAACCAAACGAAAGCTAAAACTGTGCGCCAGCAGCGACTGCGACTGCGACTGCGACTGAGACTGCGACGCAGCTGAAGCTGAAGTCGAAGCCGAAACCGAAGCTGAAGAGTCTTCAGGCCGTTAGCTGTTCAGGCACTCATTCATTTTGCATTTTCTGTTATTCAATCAACATACAGTGCACGCTCTTAAGTGTGAACATTCGATTATGTGAACTTTCTTAAGAGTAAACATCAAATTTGGTTCCGCTAAAAAGTGAGTGTGGTCTTCCCCCAAAGCAAAGTACTATTACAAAAGACTCAGTATAACTATAAAAATCATTCAAAGAGATCACAACACTTTAATAACGCATACCTTAATTCATTTAACTCGTTAGCGTGCACATTCCTGTCAACTGTAACGGGTGTGCACTGTAAATACGGAGTGCCAAAGCTTAACTGCATATTAAATGTTGTTGTTGGTGGCATTGTGCGGGTCATTTCAACTTTTCACAAATGTACGTACATAAACATCATCTGTTGCACTATCACCAACCACATTCCCTCCCCCCTTTTCTTTTCCCCTTCGCATTTTATGTTAATCATTCTCTCTGTTTTTCGATGGCTTGGTACATTTTTAATTGTTTGCCATTTCTTGTATAACATATTTTCATTATGGACCGCGTAATTTCACCGCCTGCATTTGTAACACCTACGAGTACTCATCTTCACTTAAGAGCGCGACAGAGATAGACAGACAGAGACTGAGACAGAGACAGCACTTGGCAGCCCGCTGATCGCTGATGTTGCTTGCTACCTTGCCTTTTGTTTTGTTTTGTTGTTTTTTTTTCGACTAACGGGAAGTGAAAGTTTTCACCTCGGACGCGGCATTTCTTTTTGGTTTTTGGCATTTTTCATTCGTTCGCTCGTTCGTTTCTTCTTCGCTTGAGGCCACTGGGAGCTTATGACATTTTGTCCAAAATCCCCCAATATCGTTGTTGCTTTTGCTGCTCGCTGTGCGTACAACGAGCTCATTATTGCTGCACAACGCAACGCACCACAATGATCATCGAACTATGTTGAGTTGTTGATTAAACAGTGTGCGCCGGCCGCTTACGCAATTTTCATGATTATAATTGGTGAAAGGGCATCTAGTTATTACTTCACAAGCCAGCCAGCCACTTGACCAGTTGCCCCTCTCAGTAACAGGATGATGGCACCGAAAACCGAAACAGGTTTCCTCGACGTACCGACAATTAAATACCCTACTTGACCGACTGACTCACTGACTCAACTATTATTGCACAGCATAAACTGTGGGATGCTGAGATACTGAGATTCACAATTGTGTGGAAATACGAACGACCCAAGCAACACTTGAAAACTTGATATATAACATATATATACTATATGTACTATATTTAGCCAAACAGTAGTTATGTTATACAGTCGAAAGATCCTAGCTGAAACATTATTTATATATTATTGTAGACATAAGATATCGACAGATATTGGCAGATATCTAGACACTTCTAATACTTGACTGACTGAGTCTCTGATTAAATAAGATCATTTCAATGGTGTCGGTTGTTTCTGAATGAAAGACTTAAGTATATAATTTTGTTGAGAAAATTCCATATTCCCACTTTGAATTCATTAGCTTAATAAATGCACTGGAATTAATTCAAGTTCACACTTTAATTCATTCATTTCTTTAGATCCACTTCGCACGCGATAAATCTCAAAATATTCGCTTAAAATTATGGTCGCGATAAATTATTTTAAAAAAAATCTACTTTTTCCATTTGTTGCATAGCGAAAACATTTTACAGAATATTTTTGTTATATTTTTTAATTAGTTTGCCTAGTGTATTGCATAATATTACCACTTAATCATTTGAGGAAAACCTCCGAAGTAGTAAAAGGAAGACTTTTTCGCATATTTCTAAAATTCAAAAACATTTTGAATGTGGGGACTACTTTGATTTAATTTAGAACAAACAGATTTATTTATATTTATTGTATTATTGTATTATTATTGGTACATATAAAGCATAAGGCATAAATATTTATTTGTTATCTTTTTAACTCTACAATTTAATTGTTTTCCAAAGTTTCTTCACCTCTAATCTGACTTCTTCCTCTCTCTTGCTCATCCAATGCTAATCTCCTACAGAGGCTGTTATGGCTGACAATTGTGACGGCGTGCTGCTTTTGTGCCGCTCACGCAGTTCTAAGCGGCAAGGAAGCGAAACGTCAAGCAGGTTTTGATAGATACGGACCACCACCAAGACCGGCACCACAGTACGGACCACCACCGCCACAGCAACAACATATACCACATCGCGAATACGGCGTGCCCCAGCAAATACCCTTCAGGGAATACGGTCCACCAGCGTTGAAATATGGACCTCCAAAGCTGAACTTCTTGGGCGGTGGCTCCTCATCATCATCCTCTTCATCATCAGGTTCCTTGCATGAGCAGGTCAAGACGCACTTTGGCGTACCGGTGCCCTTCTATGGTCCACCACATATTCAGAAGAAGCCTGGACCCCAATATGGACCACCTCCACCACCAAGCCCAGTGTATGGACCACCGCAAGCACAGTATGGCCCACCTCCACCACAGCCGTCGCCACAATACGGTCCCCCTCCGTCACCCCAATATGGTCCACCAAAGCAAAGGTACAAAGGCGAAGAGTAACCACCGTAACCACATATCTGGTAACCTTAATAGGGTGGAGTCGATTACTAATCTGCATTTATCTTGATCCCACCACAGGTATGGTCCTCCTCCACCACCACCATCGAAGATACAGTTCGGCGGCCCTCAGCCATTGCCTGCACCTCATCCGGCGCCATTGTTTAAGCCAGCCCATCAGCCAGCGACATCTTATGGACCACCCGCCTCTGGCCCATTGAATTTGCCACCTAAACCAGTGTACGAACCTCCACCAAACTATGGACCTCCACCACTTCCCATTAGCTTGCCTGGACCACAATCACCGAACTTCCACAGTGTGCCCCAGTCTTCTGGAGGCCCATTGCAGCAAGTGCGCATTCAAATTGATGCCTCTGGACACACACACAGTGTGAGCGGCTCCCAAGTGCCATTCCATACTGCCTGCGATGGCTGGAAACCAATTCCAGCACCTGTCGGCGCCAACATTGAGCAGCATCACATTGAAAGCCAGGGCTACAGTGGTGCAAACATCAACCAGGGTCACAGCCAGGTCAACACCCAGGGCCAGCAGATTGTCACTCAATACAATTTGGGTGGTGCTGGTGCTACCGGAGGGTCAAGCAGCATTGTTGACGGCCTTACCGACGAACAGTTGGTGGCTGTCGCTCTTCAAGGCGATGTCAACAACGTCATTACAGGTCCGTCAGGTGGCGATGCTCATCTCAATAGCATTGACTCTGATGCTTTGCAGGTACGTAGATCACAGCATTCAGTTAAGAGGTGGATAGCTATCGATCGGGTCGTTGACATCAATAGTCATCGATTGTTTTCGCCAAACCAATGATGAGTCTCACGTTTACGACCTTAATGACTTTTGTTAGCAGAATAAGGCTGAAATAGTTCTCCACCTTGAGCTTCATTTCAGAGTCAAGAACCCTTAATTGTTTACCGATCTTTATTTATCTATCTAGATCACCGTTGAAAACTCGAAGCCAACCGAAATATTTGCTGCAGGTGGTCCCAACTATCAGCCCACAGGTAATGGCCCAATTCCTGGACCTCAGTATGGACCTCCGCCGCCAGCTCCTCCACCACAGTTCGCAGCTCAAACCAGCAGCCATGCGCAGTCTTCAAGCCAATCCCATTCGCATTCGCACTCACAATCAAACGTCAACATCCAGTATGGACCTCCCTCAGACAATCTACTGCCACTACCACAGTACAACGTTGGTCCACCCAATAAGCCAGTTGCTTATAGGCCACCAGTTCCCGCTGGACTGTTAGAGTCCATTGGCGCTACAGTGCAACATTTGGATCAATTCGGTGTTAAGCCGCCTCAACAGTCACCCAACTACATTCCACCCGCGACCAATGAAATTGCTTTGAGTGGTCCATCAGGTCCACCACCTGCCCCACAAGCTCTATACGGAGCACCAATCAACCAGCTGCCTCCACCACCACAACAGATCATTTCACAGCAACAGTTGCCACAAGCGCAACCCGGACAAGTCTTTGGACCACCAAAACTTATCGCTGTGCAACCCTACAACCCAGCTGCCCGACCACCACCACCTCCAAATGGTCATTTCGCACAAGGACTACTGCAACCACCAGCGATTCAGCAACAGTACTTGCCTCCGCCGCCAATCTTCGTGCAACAGCAGCAGCATCATCAACAAC
Organism: Drosophila albomicans; assembly: GCF_009650485.2. Lineage (NCBI taxonomy): Eukaryota > Metazoa > Arthropoda > Insecta > Diptera > Drosophilidae > Drosophila > Drosophila albomicans. The sequence goes on along the minus strand of NC_047627.2, from coordinate 3,716,818 downwards.
AGCAACATCACGCCGAAAATAGCTACAGTGCATCGCAGTACACGCAGCAATACATCAATTCGCAGGGACTTCCTTTGGCCCAACAATCACAACGTTTTGACTTGGATCCACGACAAAACACCCTTCACCTTCAGCCCCCAGTGACCGTGCACAACTGCGGCCACGGACCCAATCTTGTCAGCAGCACTGGCTACGCCGTTCAGCAACAACAACAGCAGCAGCAGCACCAACAGCAACAACAATTTGGCAGCATTTCGACGGCTTCGAATGTTGGCTATAATGCCATTGCACAAAGCATTCCCCTAGTTGAGCAGCACACTGAGTTCCTTAGTGGTGGCCCTTCTGATAGTTATGGTCCTCCACCGTCGGGCAACGATATTGATTTTGATCATTCCGGTTACGCTTCTCAAAAGTCCGCAGTTGCCGCTTTGCCCGATGGCACAGATCCTAATCAATTGCCTGGTCTGAATGGCTTAGATGTGATTTCAGCGCAGAAATCGCAAAGTATCCAACTTAATGCTGGTGCTGAGAAATCGGCGCAGAACTTTGAAATTCAATTTGGCACTTCATTGAATAATGCAGCTGGTAGCGGTAACGGTAATGCTAACATTGCTAACCCCACAAACCTCGACGAACATGGTGTTAATCATGAGGAGATTTTGTCCCAGGGTCTACTGCAGTCCATACTTACGGCAATTGAACAACCTCAATCGTCGTCAGCAGGTCCACAGAACCATAGGGCCCAAAGTCGTTCCGATGAGCCATTAGATGATGCTGATGAGGATAAAGACCTGCATCATCACGATTCCAAGCACGATGAATTGCACGACGAGAATGATGAGGAACTCCATGCCAAAGTTAAGGAGATTGAACCTATTGTAGCAGCTGATGTTCAGGAAGAAGCCAAGAATTAAATCGAGTCATTAATTACTTACTAGTACGTGTCAATCCATAACGATAGAGTTCATGTCCCACATTATCGATTCGCTTTAATTCTTTATTTATTGCATCATTATCTTTATCACACCCATATAGTACTCTTATATTTTGCGTTTTGTATTTATCATTTAATTTTCCTGAACTCCCTTGTTGGACAACAAGCCATTAATAAGTGTCACAGACATGGGACGGAAACTGATTTTAGAAATCAATCCTTGTGGAAAGAACCACTGAGTCGATCGATGGGGATACAGATAAAAAACGAAAATAAAACAAAATGTCTTATTTAAGCTAATTGTTTAAAACTATATTAAATAAACAAATTTATTTATTGTACATACAACACGTCTTTGAGAAAACATTTTACATTTTAAAAGAGCCGCCCCTCAAGTCCTCAATGATGTCAATGGAGTGACCGATTATTGGTGGGTCGCCAATCAAAAACATGTAAGATAACTACAGTGAAAAACAAAACAGTGCGGTATTATTCAAAATATATACGAAATTTATACACCTCAAACATTCTAAAATATACCGAAGGTTATATTTGGTATATTAATATAGTACGGCATACAAAATATTCCAGGATGTCAGCGAAAGCCGCTAAGAGCCAATTGCAGTATGTGCTTTTAGCGATACAATTTATTTCTTAAATAGTCTGCGTGCAAAAATAACAAATTGGCGAAAAATTATATTTCTTATAGTCTGAGATATCTTAGGTGTAAATACGGACAGACAGACGGACAGACATGTTTATATCGTCTAGGATGTTGACGCTGATCAAGAATATATATACTTCATGGGACCGGAGAGCATCCTTTTACCTGTTACATACTTTTCCTGCTGTAATACCCTTTTACGCTATGAGTAACGGGTAGAAATAGTTAGCGTAAGAGCAGGAGGCTGAAAAGGAAAGAATCCAATTTTTTTCAGCACTGACTGTATAAAGAAAATTAAGCAAAATATAAAATAAAATTAACTGACATACATAACTATTGGAAAATGTTATTTATTATTTTAATTAATTATTATTATTATATTTTATGAATTACACTAAAGATTAACAGTCGTCGTCTATAGCAGAGTTCTCTGTAAAAAGCTGACTGATTTTCTCGAATTATTTCATAGCAGTAAGCATTTAGGTACACGAATTCGCGTGTTGAAAACACGAATGCTATGAAGCATTTGCAATATTAACACGTGAATTAAAACTAATCGAAAAAAAAAACCAAAACTTTTTTATGTTTATATAATTATTGCTTATATATATTTTTTTTTGTTCATTAAAAACAAATAAAATTTACTTGGCTAATTTTTTTAATTATTATTCTTTTTTTTTAATTTTGTATTATATTTAATTTTTATTTTTGTAGTCCCCGAATTTATTTTTTCCTACTAAAGTGATTTATTTAATTGCGTTTATATCTTTAAAAACATGAATTTTTGGTTTTTGAATTTATTTTGTTTTTTAAGATCAGTAGATATGAGGTCCACATTAATTTTAAAGTATCGATATGTTTTCAGACCAATTAAAAGCAACCAAACTATAAATAATTGAATGAATTACGAGTGGCTGAACTCATTAATATAACAATTTATTGTTGAATTGAATCTGGAATTAGGCTTCGAAAAATAAATTTTCTTTCGATTAATTATCGGACGCGGAATAGTAGAAACTCATTTAATTTTTTCGCGTCGGCGTTAACGCATAAGAATGCATGGAATATATTCGATATTTGATCGTGGAATCCACAGCTTAAAACAATATGCAAATCGATGATTTGATAATCGATAATTTGTTACAACTCTATTTTTCGTCGGCATAAGAAAAATGTTTTTATAATTTATTTGTTAATTACAAACAAAAAATAAGTGTGGAACGGATAAAAGTTAAATAAAACCAAGTCGTTTTACCTAATTAAGACACTAGCGGTATACTGCGACTAAGTTGAATAAGCTTGTGTGCTCAGATAGCAATTGTACATACGTATGTTTGTATACCAAATATAAATAAGTATTGAGGAAATACCCAATGTGAGAGTATATGAAAATATTTGTGCGAGAAGAAAATGATGAGAACACGTGTATTTGTAGTGTAAGATTCAAAATATTGTCTGCTTTGTTCAAAAGAAATGCTTCCGAGTTGCCGCAGATCGTGTGTTTTGTGTTATCCCTAAAAGTGCAAAGTTTTTTTATATGAAAATATTTGTGATGAGTTAAGAAGTAATAAAAAAAATAACAAAGGAAACTCAACATTGCATCGGTCCATTTTTTTTATAAATTGTATATTATGCATATATTGATAATACTTATGTATATATAATATATTTAATTTTTTTTTAGTTGGTATGTTTTAAAATATAGTTATTGATAAAACGTGAATCGTAAAAAAAAAACAAAAAAATAAAACGAACATAGAGCACAAACGACATGGATCTACTATGTTCGGAGAGTTTACAAACTGATTCCGAGCAGGCCTTAAACGTTGTGATTCAAAACCAATCGAAGTCCACCGCAGTTGCTGAAAGAACTTCAAAACAACAACATATTAATATTAATGGCAACTCTCCGCATTGCTCTTTAGGCTGCGATTATCGATCGAGCAACGTTAAGAAGAAGACTTCCGCCGCCGCCGACAAGAGTGATTTAATTAAAGATTCGCCCGTTGTTGCTTGCAATATGAGTAAGCTCGTTTATGTATTCACTTCTGTCGCGTCCTCTCCTTCCACTGGTGAATCAACAACAACAACAACAGCTACATCAAACAGTCCACAACAAAATACGCAGTCAATCGGTTATCAAGCCACTAATCAGCAGCCGCCGCCACCTACGCATAATTCTCCAAACACAAAAACAATAAATCGATCATTAACAACAATAAATACGAATGCCGCTGATCCCGATCCAGACATTCATAATAAACATGCGAATGCACATTTGGTTGTTAATGATCCCACATTCAAAACTGATCGCTGCTTAGAAAATGCGCTCAAAACTGAAGAGAAACATCAACAGCAAATTACCAAAACATATTTCCAAACGATTCAAAAAGATATAACGCCTCCTATGCGCAAAATTGTTGCTGAATGGATGATGGAAGTAAGTACATTTTATATGAATTAACTTTTATTTTAATAGCAAATAGCATTTAAGATTATGAAAGTAGGGCAATCACAACATACTATTTTGACTACTACTTCTATATAGAAGTACCATATGTAGCTTGATTTATCATGAATTGAAATGGTTGGATAAAGTGATTTTATTTTTATTTTTTAGTTTAAAGATTTAATAAAACCACATATAAATAGTAACGATACGAATATTGGCGATCTTCTGCACGTTCATGTTATATTTTATATTTTTAACAAACAAAATTTTTTTTCAAATGAAAAATTAAACATACTAAAAGATAACATACAGCAGAAAAAATAAAATATTTAAAATTTTTAAAATATCACTTCGGCATTACTACTACTACTGTAATATTTCCTAAAAAAAAACATTTTCATAACATTTTTTACTTTTCGTATGTATTTCAGGTGTGCATCGAGGAGAAATGTCAAGAGGAGGTTGTTTTATTGGCGCTAGGCTATATGGATCGTTTTCTATTTTCTAAATCGGTTCGAAAAACACATCTACAAATTTTAGCCGCCGCCTGCTTACTGCTCGCTTCTAAACTACGCGAACCTCATTGTTATGCACTATCCGCGGAGCTCTTAGTTTTCTACACGGATAATAGCATAAACAAAGATGATTTAATAGTAAGTTTAACAAACAATTTCTTGTATTTTAAGTGCTTTATAAAATAACTTTACCGCTTTCTCGTGGGAATTTGTCCATGTCTCGATGGTCATTACAAGCAACTTAATTAAATGGATTTAAGAAAGAGTTTCTTGGAACCTTTCATCAAGTGAATTATTTAATACATTATAGATAACAACTAAAAATAACTAAAACAAATAATAATTTATGTTTTAATAAGTCTTATTATCTTTCTTTAAATATCAAACGATCGTGTTGACAGTTTTTTAACATTCAAAAGTAATTGAATTCAAAAACCATAAATAATTATAATAATTTTATGTTTTTTTTTAATAGAAATGGGAATTATTCGTGTTAAGCCGTCTGGGCTGGGATCTTTCATCGGTGACGCCCTTAGATTTCCTAGAGCTCTTGATCATACGTCTGCCCGTCAAGAATAAAAACTTTTCGGGCTTGAACATTGAGCAAGTACGCCAGCACGCTCAGACATTCATATCATTAGCTGCCAAAGGTAAGAAACATTTTAATATTTCATGTCATAAAATTGAAGTTTAAATCACTGAGAATTAAGAATCTTAATTAATTCCAATTATTTCTTGCGTAAAATATTATAGAACACAAGTTTGCTACATATACGGCTAGCACAATTGCGGCATCCAGCATTGCTGCATCGATTTGTGGTCTCAAATGGGATCTGAGCACTGGTCACAATATCCATTTTCTATTAAGCCTGCTTACTGATCTAACTAGTGTGGGACAGGTGAGATCATTAATGAAGGCACTTAAATTCTTAGTTTCATTAATTTACATTCTATATCGACAGGATCAACTTCAACAATGCATGATGCAAATGGAGGACATATTTAAGGAGCACAGTCATAATTTGCAACCATATTTTGTGACCGTTGAGAATCCTCCAGCGTTAAAAGGATATTATAATCAATATTCACATCAGCAGTATCATCAGTATCAAAAGTCCGTGATGCCAGTCTTGCAGACGTGCAAAATGCAGGCTCAAGGAGCAAAGGAGCTACACGAAATTGAGTTTTGAAAATTTGGTTAAATTTGATAATTTGGAAATTAATATGCAGTCACATCGCATATGCTAGAAGCTGTTAAACAAATTTTTGCTGACTGAACCGCCTTAATATTAACATAATTTAACATATATGACTCATACATTTGTAAATGTGTACAAGTTATATTTTAAACAGGATCGTATACAGGCACGCCAGCTAGCTGCCATTCTATACTATAAATAAATAAGACAAACACTGTATTCACTAGTTATTTTTTATTTAACACACTTCCACAAGATAATTTTAATTTTTTTTTTTTGTTTCTCCATGGGCTTACACATAACGCTTTACTTTTATATATTTTGAACTTGTACAGATTTATGAATATATCTGAAACTATAATTTTATGAATTATGTATATTGAAGCTACAAATTTAATAATGAAAAAAACGGAGGAAAAAAAAAGAAAACAGACTGATTGTGAAACAAAAGAAATCACTTATGTATGTATAATTTACGAACTATATTAAAAATGAGTAAAATATATTCGATAGTTGTTTAATATATAGCATTTACGTTACCAATTAAATATAAATACTTTTATCGCTGGGTACACCCTGCGTTGTGCGTGTTATTATACACAATAAATACATTTAATTATGTCTACGAACAGAAACAGAGTTGGTACTTTTTTGTTTAAAGATATAAACAATTTGATTAATTTTCGCAAACATTATTAATACGAATAAATGTTCAATGTTCAATAATATAAATATAATTTTAATATCTTAAAGTTAAAACATTTTTTTATTAATAGTTTTTATGAAAGCGAAAGGTATTGACAATTGGTAAGTACATTAAGCCACAAAATGTATTATATGAAATATTTGCATATGATTCAATATCTGATTTTTATACCTGATATCATAGTGAGATATTATGCACTTTTGTATATGCTTTTTTTATTCCAAAACGAATTTATTCAAAGGTGAAAACTTGTTTGTGCATTGGATAAGATTTAAGTACGATAATTATTTGAAAATTACAGCCTTCTAAGTCTCAGGGCTTGGGCAACTTTGAGTTAACGAGCGCAAACATTCGATGAGGGTTCAGAAAACACAAATTCTACGACTGATCATTTAAAAATAACATCCTCTTTTCCTCATTCAAAAAAACTTGAATTGCGTCTAACTTAAAATTTGTTACTATCTCTGCTCGAGCTATTTCTTTTCAAATAGATGTACGAAAATGTGCATTTGCATGTGTATAACATTCGTATTTAATAGATCGGAGATGGCATTTTTCCCCATCACAAATATTTTTGGTGGTAACAATTTGCGCTTATTAGATTATAGCGACTGTGTAGAACCAAATTAAAAGCTGCTTCATAATGGTGTATATTTAAATGATCCGTTTAATTGCTATTGAATTATATTGCATTTGGCATGTTATTATTATAGCAGTTCGGATTCGATATATGTCCATAGTAAGAGATCGCGATTTAACGAATTTTGATGATGATTACTATCATTTTGACATGAATTGAATTGATAGGAATTATGAAATTTTAAGATTTAAATTAGTATTATGTATACTATGCCTATGAATATATGAGCTCTCTCTACTCATGAAGATATATCCATTATTACCTATTCACTAAGTTGGGGCTTGGGATTGAATTTAAAAATTATATAGACATGGTGCATGATTTTTACGTTGTTGATCATATAATCATGTGTGGTATTAAATATGATCAAATTAAAAAAAAAATTAAATCTTTAGTACTAATTTATATTTATGTTGAACTTTAATTGCAATAAAGATGGATCTACATTAGAGTGTTTTTTAGTGTTTATTAAATCACTGAAAAAAATACATCACTGTGCATAAATACATCTCTCGCAAAACAGATTGAATTGCGCAAATCATTCCATCCTGTGTATAAAAGCATCGCATGCGGAAGCAACCACTCAAAACGTAGATTGTAACAGAACAAGTACCTTCATCTGAATACCAATTTTTTGGATTGAAAATAATATTATTAGGTAAGTTATTTTTTACCTGATTTATTGATTTAATTGTACTTAAAGTCCCGTATACCAAATGTTATTAAAATAAAAAATTATTATTGTTATTTTTGTTATTATTATTATTACTTACAGGATGAAGTTTCCGATATTTCTAATATTGACAGGATGCTTGGCGAGCATCGCATCCCTTCCGCTGCCTGTTCCCGACGAGGAAGTAGCACGAAGTTTTTCGTCGGATAATCAAACGGTATTGATTGACAAAGCTGGCAATTTTATTTCGATTGAGCAACCCGCAGGCAAATTAGTGGAAACCAAAGGCAAGACGACCGACAAGAACGACATCTTTGTTTCAATTTCGCGAAATGAAGTTCCGTCAAAAGCAATACACCCTCAAATGCATTCAATTCCCGACATTGAGAAACAAACCACATTAACAGTGGCCACACATAAGGAACTACCTAATATTAACCAAGAAAAACAGACATCTGAAATTGACGTTGTCAAAAGCGAAACCGAAAGCAACACCCCAGTGACAGTTCAATCTGAATCAGAATCAGAATATACTACGCTTTCGCCCACAATGGATATTCAATCTATCATCGACAAGATTCATGACAATAAGTTGTCCGAGAACAACCCCATCGCCGATTTAGAGAGGATTCAAGAGTTAACTACTCCGCCTACAAACGTATCTTCAATGGAGCCGAAAGTGACGCTGGACAAATCAGCTGCTTAAGACAACGGTTTGCATAAAACCAAATAATCTTTTTAATTAAAAAACGTTAGATAATAGGGTAACGATCCAACCATTAGGCATTAACATTAAACGTTATACTATTTTTAAGGATTATATCAGCTTTTAGCGTCCCGCAACAAACACAGTTTTTAGATTACTAAATACATTTTTTTTTTCTTATTGATGTTAAACAGGTTATAGTGAATAACCTCAGCTATTTTTTAATAGTACAATAAAGTAATTTATAATATGCTTAACAATCTATTGTGTCTTAATTGACATCAGTTTCTAAAGTTGAAACTAACGACATGAAGCTTCATGGTCTTCAGAATTAATATAACATTTGATTTTATCTTACCAACTCCATGTTTTTTTAGCCTGATTAAAGAAAAAATGAATGCTCATAGTTTTCAATTGTTAAAATTTATTTCTTCGCTTATTTCAAGCATTACAACAATATTTAAATTCAAATTTACATTTAATTACATAATATACAGTTACAGTGTAGACATACAAATAAATAATTGTATTATACTTGATGCACTACATATTTAGATCAGCTGTAATTAACCAAATCTTCATACCACTGCAAGAACAATCACAATAATTTGAATATTTATGCTTATCTCCTCCTTCCTTCCATTCCCTTCCTACCTTCAATTTTCTCTCATGCAAGACTCCAAGGCTTAAGCTATGAATTCCCGACTAGAAGATATTCTGTTCCCAGGTCTACTCATTTATATAAACATACACACATTGGCGAACGCGCTTTCGACGACGCTCTCCACTGATCAATACAATTGTTCGGGTTTCAATTATTTCATAGTGGCCAGAAATTCGTGATCGTTATAATTAAAATGTGTTTTTGTATTGCTTTGATCCCATGCAGGTGAGATCAGCATACGGACAGACCGGCAGGGTTAAATTAACGCGATTATAGATACAGATCAATGTAATATAATAATTTTTGCCTTGATTTTTTTTTTTTTTGTTTTTTTTTTTTTAGTTTTTGTTCTTATATTTTTAACATAAAATAGTGTTTTCATTGACCAAAAAAAAATAGTATAAATTTCACAAGATTTGTATTTCCGAATTAATCTTTTCACGTGTAAATGTATAATATATATTGTTTGTCGACCATATTACACGATTTTGTACTAAGCTGAATCGTGGTTCACACTCTTATTCTATTATATGGACGCAAATCTTTCGATCAAAAAAGAATTTATACGAATATACTTAATTGGGCTAAATATGTTTCTTAGTTTGCCCTTTTACGTCCATTTTTTAAAAGGTACAGCGTATCGACCAGCCTTCAAATCCCTTATATCAGAAGCAAGTTAAATTTTTTACGAGAACAGAAATGTTTATAAAGAGTACATAGATGTTATGGTGGCCCAGTTGAGTAAACACCCAAGTCGCTCTGCCCAGTCAGTCACATTGCAAGCGTTTCTTTGATAATTTTCTTCATAGCATTTCCCATTGACGGAACTGTCGAACCCGTCGTGGAATAATCAAATTTAAACAAATATGGCTGGACGTCGGGAAACGAAGTGTCAAAGATCAGATCCAGCTCACTTTGACTGGGTGTCTTTGGCACATAGTCGTGTCGATTCATTAGTTCCGTTATGTAGATAACCTTCTCAGTGAGCATGTCGGAAACATTTTCGCGACAAAGCTGACGCTCATCTTCGTTCTCATGCTTAATTAAGTCCAAATGAACAGTCCAAACCTCCCAGGGAATCGACTCTTGTGGAAATAACCAGCGATTTTTCTTTTTTTGAAAGAACTCCAAACTTATTTGGCCCGACCCGCAGCTTTCGTTTGAGCGTAGCTTTTCGCTAAACAAATTAATGGCACGCTTCACCCGCTGCGTCAAGCTATCGGATGTGCAACATACGTAGGTGAAGTCGATAAAGTCACAGTCCACATCCGAATATCCCACAGTGCCAATTGAGTATTGAGCATCACCCGTATACATATATTTGCCTAAGCAGCGATGGAAAAGCACTGTATGAAAAATGCTTGCAACCGCCTCGTCAACCTGCCGACCCTCCATTGTGAGGTCGAATACCTGAGACCTTGCATTCATTTTTACACGCTGTTTTTTACTTGACTTTATAAATACGGCTTAGATTGAATTTGATTTTTCAGTATAATGTGCTTATTTTATATATTATAGTGTCTCAAATTGGTCGAAGTGGTTTAAGCGTAAGTGAATACTTTGAATTTGATTATAATTTCCCTTTTTAAGCTACCTTGTGGCTGTTTACTTCTATAGCTACGTAATTACAATTTATATGATTAACTTAAGATCGTACCCAAATGAATCTTACTGTTCCATAAATATAACTCTGCTTCGACTTTCCTGATGGCGTCCTGGCGTGAACTGATCAGCGATATGCGGCAATTCTGAAGATAAGAGAACAACGGAATTAAGAATAAATAGAATATATCAGTTTACAAGTATCAGTATAACCATTATTGATAAGGCTCTCATGTATCACACAGTATACATCATTGGTATTATCTACAGAAAATATATCAAACTGAGAAATGCAAATCGTGGGTTTTTTCAGTACACAACTTTTTCATTCTAACCAATATAAGACCAATATGTTTTCCATTTTCCGAAATTAAACAAAAATAAAAAATCATAAGGAAAAGTAAAAATATATCATACTCTCTAACTCGTCTGAAAATAACGCTGTCTCTGTCTAACTCGTGTTTTGCAACAGTCAAATCCTTCAGTATCACATTGAACAAAAAGGACCGAATCATAAACTTAGGAGTCTTCTCCTAAGTTTGCACATTATACTGAATAATAAAATAATAATGATGCAGATAACCATTTCTTCTCATATATAATCAAGTTTAAAATTGCCTAATATAGAATTTATCAAAAATTGTATACTGTATCATATAAACATATCACAAAAAAATCGGGAAACGAAAAATCTACTACCGATGTCGTCTTTGAAGATATATTCAACGTTCTTAAGGAGAATACGATATTTTTCCTTTTATTGTCAATGTTTTTGCTTAGGAAATTCTGACAGCACTGGGTTAGCTCAAATCTTTTATATGCACATACATATGTAGTCTTTGAGATCTACCTGTACTTACACATGCACAAGATCTAAACTGTTGAAGCTAATGACGAATATATATATATGTATATGTACATACGTCACATGTACATGTCCATATACGTTTTGTGTCAAACTAGTAGAACCTACCTGAATACTCATAAATCGGATGGTTTAACCCAACCGCCATATTCCTGAGATACACACAAATAACTAAATTCGTGGAAAGCCAAAAATATGGAAAATTTTATGCTAACGATCTTAAAGTGAAAGATGAAAATATGTACATACAATGTATGTAAGTTGCAGCTGACGATTAATATTGCTTCGAATAACTGACTTGTAACCCATTATTATTGGTATAAAATCAAGCAACAGTTGCATTTGGAACAAGTACGTAATACCCTTCTATCCAAAGGAATATGATTACTCTAACTAAAGTCTTATCGCTTGGCATTGTAGTTGGCGCTTTTCTCATCGTCATTTATTGCAGAAAACGCAATAAAACGTGTTACATCTGTTACATACAAATACGCAATTATGGTCAAGGCAATGCAAGGATTTAGTGCATTTTTCTATATGTTCTATGTACCCTAGTTCCACGCCAATCCACTAGCCACGATTTAGACTGCCCCTCATTTACCGCAGTATGGAAGCATGTGTGGTAAGCACGCATTACCAAAACTATAGTCCTTAGCTGTACACAAAGTAGATAGTTGGAGACATTCGACACCACCATACTAAAAGAGATGCGCATTGTATTTATGCATGCCCCTGAACACTTACATATATAAGCATGTATGTACATATGCATGTATTTGTGTTTGTGTATAAGCACGTTGTGTGAATTTACTTTGTACGATTTATGATTACATACCTGCTGCTGCTGCATCGAGTGATTTGATATCAATGTGATTACACCAGCTAATAAATGCTGATGTGTTTGTTGTTGTTTTTGTTGTGGGGGTTGGGTGGGCTGCGGTGGCTCTGCGTAACAGTTTTTGCAGCTGCAACCGCCGCAGCCAAAATGCTTTTGATTGTTTTTTTGTGGTGTTGCTTGCTTGATGACTTTACGAATTGTACCTCGTTCAATGTGTCACTCCTCGCTGTATAGTCTCGCTCAATAGATAAGAAAATTGAAGCGCAGGCGTTTATACTTTATTTCCATACTTTCATGCACGTTGTTGCCATTAATAGTTGTTTGTTTTTGCTCACACTGTTGTTGCTTTTATACAAAACACAAAAACAAAAAAAAAACAGTTTAGTAATCAGTGTTTCACTAAAATGTCAAATGTATTCAAGTACCTTTACGATCTTGTAGTGGAATATTGAAGCAATTTCGTTTTATATACTATACAAATCTTTATTTTGTGAAACTTCGTATTTAATATTTATTCTGCGATGCAGCAAACACACGGAGTAGAGGTGGATTAACATACGCTCATTAATATCGATATGTTTACATGTTTTTCAGAATCGATATTATTGCGAGCATCGATATATTTTATTGTGCAACTCACGTATGTTCATATGTTTGATTTTTAGTTTTGGAGACAATTTTTAATTTTCGATATTGAATTTATATGAAAGATATACATAATTGACTACTATACAATATCAAAAGATCGTTTTTCCGAAGCCAAACACTATTATATCGCATATTTGTTTTCCGAAATCAATTTTCTGAAATTAAAATACTTTATTACTTGAACTTACATAAAAACGTGTGATTTTTATTATTAATAATAGGTTGATCATATAATAATATGAAGTAGAAGTTACAGGTGGAACCTTCGCGGGCTTTAAACCATTTTTTTTTAAGGTTGACAACTTTTTGTAACTTTCATCGATTGCTATCGAGTTTTATTTGAGCGCCAATTCAAATCTCATTAGTTAAATGTTTTTTAAATATCGGTTTTTATTTTAGAAATTTAAAATTACAAGAAACATGTAATTTGTTGAAATTCGGTCCAGTCAGCTGTTATGTAATTGAAATTTAATCCAATCAATTCAAACCAGCACCATTAAGGATTAAATTGTTGTAGAAAATAGAAACAAAAATTTGAATCTAATGTTTTTAAGCTATTTTGGCCAGATGCAACCTACTTCTGTTCTTACCTTACTTACAATAATGTAAAACTACTAATAACATTCTTAGACGTCAACATAATATAAGTTAACTGTCGTGTCGATGGCCTTAGTAGCTAGCACTCCCCTATTTTAGTTATTATATTATTTTGTATAATAATTAAACACGTAAATAAATAAATAACAATAAATTTGAAGAAAAATCGAATCCGACCTTTGAAATATTTTTCACAATATTTATATAAATAAATGAACACACTATTTTTTATATTATAAAAATTGAATTTATAATATGTAATTTATATATTTATTATTTTCAATTACTGGTTTGACAATTTCATTCTTTTGAAGTTCTGATTAAATTTTAGCAACTGGCTTCAAGCCTAAAATTTTAAAACATTGTCGCAAAACAGCGGCGGTTGCTTCGCATAGTAAAATGCGGCTATGATTAACTTTAACAATTTTGCCTGTCTTGTCTTTTTCAATGCAGTAGCAACTGTCATAGAATTCGGTGAAAGCAGTGCAGACTTCATAACAAAATTCGCAGAGGAAGTGAAGATACAAGCCACTGGAACATTTGATAATGATGTCAAAGAATTTGAGCAATGTTTTCGCAAGCTTCCACTCCTTTTCATGATCCAATACAATGTTAAATGCGTCCAATATCTTTGCTGGATTACTGAAATCTTCGCCAGAGCTGCGAGCAATTGAACAAATACGAGAGTATGTGTACAGTAAATATACGGCAGTATTTCCTCTATCATCCAGCATTTTCTCAAATGAAAACACATAATCACTAATACGATTGTGACAAAGATCAGCGTATTTGATACAACCATATGCCACTGATTCTTGAGCATCGCTCAACTCCTGTGGTGTTAGTATTTGATCACGACCTCTGTCCTGCAACTGTTTCAAAGAACATTTCATTCCCTCGTCGAGTAAATCAGACAATTTAACGGTATCGCCAGAGCGAGTCTTGAATTTTTTGCCATCTTCACCCAACACAACGCCGAATTGCACATGATCGATACGATGTTCGTTCGGATTAGCAATGCCGCAACGCTGAGCAGCTTCAAATATGGAATTAAAGTGCGTGCTTTGTCCAGAATCCACAACATAGATGATCCAGTTAACACATTCTTCTTCTATGCGGTGTCTAATTGCAGCCATATCTGATGTATCATATGTGAATCCTCCATCCGATTTCACTATTGTTAGCGGTATGCCAGTTTTATTAACATTCGGCCACATAATTTCACGGCCATCGTCGTGCTCCAAGAGATTCTTGCTTCGCAAAAACTCGACAACAGACAACATGCGCGATTGATAAAATGATTCGCCACGTTCCTCAATCGTGACGTCTAGTCGATTGTAAATCTTTTGGAACTCCTGTCGCGAAACGTCACATATGAGTTGCCAGGCCTTTATTGATTTTGGATCACCTGCTTGGAGAGTGACAACGTGCTGGTAAGCCCGCTTTTTGAAGTGCTCATCATCGTCAAATCTGTAAGTGAAAAAGACAATACACCAATAATTTAGCTTTACACAAATAAAAAAGGGTTTCCTACAACTGTTACACAATTTCAAATTAGACTGCGAACGAGACTTTCACTATGTTTTCTTAATAATAATTTAAGAAGACATAAACCAAGACAACATTACATTAAATGTACTAACACTCAATACTTACCGCTTTTTGGACTCTTTGTAAAATGCTTGTAAATCTCCAATTGGTGGACTCTCATTAATGAAGTTGGGAAACCGATCTTCCAAATGGGCAATGAGCATACCGAACTGTGTACCCCAATCGCCCAGGTGATTAATGCGAAGCACATCATGTTGCAAAAACTCAAGAAGGCGGCAAATCGATTCGCCAATAATCGTTGATCGCAAGTGACCAACATGCATTTGCTTGGCAATGTTTGGCGATGAAAAGTCAACGAGAATGCGTTTCTTGGGCACATTCGGTGGACTGATACCATCACGCAACATAGTGGTCAAGGCACTTACAGCATGTTGCCTGCAAAGAAAAAAGAAATATATATATATATATATGTGGAGGAACAAGTAGTAAACTTACTTGCTGAGGAAAACGTTCACGAAGCCAGCACCAGCAACTTCGATTTTATCAATTAATGGTGAAGCCGGGCAACATCTCTTGATCTCAGTGGCAATATCACGCGGTGATATGCTAATGCCGGCTTCTTTCATTTTCTTCGCTAATCCCATGGCATTATTGCATTGGTAATCACCGAATTTGGCGGACACATTATTCACAGCTGCAATAATAACTGGAGTTTTACTGTATAGAGGATAAGCTTCTGCAATTGCTGCCGAAAAGATCTTCTCCAAATGATCCATTATCAAGAGAGTATTATCCGAATCAGTTTCTGGCGACATATTCTTCTTCTCATCGGCTATTGCCTGTTGTAACACAATATTGAGCAACAGATATAAAAGTCATTGGTCAGATATATAGATATATAAGACAAATTACATACTTGATTAATTATGGCAAGACGATGCTTAAGTTTCGCATTCTCATTCAACAGCTTAACCACGGTGTCATCACCCTCTACATATGGCGACAATTCTTTTCGTGTCGAGTATTGGACTTTCGTGTGCAATTCTTTCGCTACACGTTCCTATTGAACGGATTAAATATAGTTTGTAAATAGTGAAAAAAATTCTAATTTTCCCATTATGAACATACCAAACTATTCAGCTTGTTTAACTCTGTTATTAGCCCAGTAGACATACCGCAGTTGTTATTTACTTAGATCTGACCACGTTACAATTCTGAACAAAAGTAGTTGATGTACAATAGCTCTATCGATACTATCGATATTATAAACAAGTTAAAGGAGGAAATAGCGTTGTATTTTTACTCGATAACATATCCGTGTCAAGCAAATGCTGACACTGAATACTACAAAACATATGCAAGTGGGTTGAACAGGTTAAGTAATTCCAAAATACATAAAAATACAAAGATAAAATTTAAAAATCACCATAAACATAAACTCTTTTGGGCTATGATTGGAAAAACACGTGTAAATTATCAAGCACTGTTTTAAAGGTTCAAAGTTGTATAATGTTAAAATGAAGTTTATATTAAATCATCTAATTTAAATTTATAGATTTATTTTCAAATTTAAGGATTGGGAAAACTATTTATGAAATTTGTAAGAATTGTTTGCAATAGTTTTAAAGTAAAATAAATAAAAATACTACTTAGGCATACTTGGTCCAAATATTTAAATTATTTTAAAAATAATAAGTGTAATCTAATAGCCTCTTTCCACCTCACTCAGTTTTTCTACGTTTTTTAAAGTCCCGTTTCGGGGTTTCCATCTGCACGAACCGAAAAATATGGGCAACGGTAAATTTCTCAATATGGCCGCTCTGAAATATCAGCTGTTCAAATGTAAACACGAGTTGGCGAACATTTCAAAAAACAGCACGCGCATTTGAAAATGGAAAATTTTATTAAATTGCAGAATTTTTATGAGGATTTTAACGAAGTGGAGGGAAAATTAGCGAAGTATAGAGTAGTATAGGCCATTGCTGGCAGCAATGTAATATTTACATAAATACATTTACTTTTTAGCAACGGCATGGGTGTTTTTAGGAGCGCGATGTTCCTGGAAACAACGAATCATTTTTTGAAGATAATTTTCGAATTAATGGGGAGGAGTTTGGCATCCTTGTGGAGCGCCTTTGTGGATTGGCCAAAAAAGGCACTACATTTCTCCTCCCATAACTCGAACAACATAGCCTCGTGGATGCCACTCCTCGATATTGACGGCTTGCGAGTTTTTTTGCTCATCTAAAATATAAACAATTTGTTTTAAAAAGCAAAATCAAATTTTTATTTTTCTATTTTCATACCTTGGCGCACTTTAATGTCAGCTGTTTTGTTAGTGGTGAGCTCTTTTTCGTTGTCATATCGATCAAAATATCGCATAATTACCCAAAAAGTGCGTTCGCTATTTCTACGTAGCTCGCGAACGTAGAAAAACCGACGTTTTTTTCTTATGGGATTTTACATGGGGCGAACGTAACATTCGGCCTGAACGTGAAAAAACCAAATAAAACCAAAGAAAACCGACAGGTGGAAAGAGGCTATAAGCATTCGATGATTTAAACGTGCATCTCAATCAAAGAAGCATTTAGAAATCGATAACAATATTGTAGACTCCTAAATATATCGATGCATCTTACATCTCTATTCGCTGCATAAATTGCTTTGTTATTGCAGTTATAGAAATTTGACATCGTTTTCTTTACTAAAAAATTGAAATAGTTCTTTTTCTGGAAAACTGTGCTAATTTACAGAAATCACAGCTCTTTGAGCGCAATCGTTAATGGTCTAACGAAATACAATAAAGACATTGCTTGTACTTTGTCATCAAAACAGCATTATGGTACGTCTTCCGACATGTTCGTATTTTTGTACGATTTGTTATTTAGTAGATTTGATTAATAATTTTAATATAGATAAATGGAACATTTATATTGAAGCGGTCTGTTATAAGTGCATTAAATATTTATACAACAAAACCAATTCAATGCACACGTCAGTGCAGGCAAATAGAAATGAAAATGATTGTAAATTGCAATGCGACTCGTGATTGGTCTAACATTATTCATTTTGCAGAATTGCGTGTAGTTCTTGTGAAATTGTGATTTACTTCAGCCAACTTATCATTAACTAAATGCGGATTTCCCTAATGTACCGCTGCTTAAGTGCTTTTTTATTTTTGTCGTACTATATTGCAATTAAAGGTTAGCTCTTGTATAGGTTAAAGGTATTTGACAATACAGTAAAGACTCGCTCTGTGGAACGGTCTAGAAGGCTTCTAGTGATTGTTTTTCAAACTATAGTAAATGTGTTAGGAAAAGTGTACATGAAGCAAACTGACCGGCTAATAGAAATGTTTGCATCGGAAGATTTCATTGCAATGTAGTAAAACATAAAACTGTAGCCACAGTTCTTAAATTATTGTCTAAATTACAATTAAGTGCAAACACAAGCGTAAAGCTACAAGATAACTAAAAATTGCAGCCTCCTAAGTCTTCCCCATTGTGTGTTATAAAATTTGAATGTCCTAAACATGCACATCCATTTATTTTATTGAATAGAATATCTGCAAATATCATAATAATAATCATATTATATATTTTTATAGGATATCCAACAATTGGAAATATTGTGCAAGCAACTGTATGAAGCCACAGACGCCACCATTCGAGCTGATGCTGAGAAAAGTCTCGTATCCTTTGTGAATAGCCAGGATGCCTTACCAAAGTGCCAGCTGCTGTTGGATCGAGCTGATTCAAGCTACGCCCAACTGCTTGCTGCATCAACCCTAACTAAACTAATACAGGGTATCACTTTGACACAGCGCATTGATATTCGCAGCTATGCTCTTAACTACTTGGCAACCAGACCAAATTTGCAGCACTTTGTGGTTCAAGCACTGGTCACGCTGCTAGCGAAGATCACAAAGTATGGTTGGTTCGATTCATACAAAGGTGAATTGATCTTTCAGAACCTGCTTGAAGATGTCAAAAGGTTCTTACAGGTATGCAATGCATATACGATATGTGTACTTCGTATTTAATAGTTATTTATTTATTTATTCGATTCGTTAAGGGATCGGTTGAGCATTGTACAATTGGTGTACAGATTCTCTCACAGCTGGTGTCCGAAATGAATTCAATTGTCGAGTTGGATGCACATCTATCATTTTCCAAAAATCGAAAGATTGCCACATCCTATCGAGATCAACAGCTGTTCGACACTTTCCTACTCTCCTGCTCGCTGTTGGATACAGCGCGCGACAATAGCAAGAACTTGAATTTTATGGACGAATCACAACAAGCGTGAGTTAACATTTAACTTATCCATCTATTTTTTCGATTTGTCTATATTAAAAAATGCGGCATTGCATATCACCAAAGATAACCTAGCTTATGACCCACGATATTTCAACAGTAATAAGCCATAAGAGACACGGGACTATTCTGCACGAGCTAAATTTAGAATTTTGGTATTTCTACTCGACTTCTTAATAATACAGTTACAACCACGAAATCAGCATATTGGCTTTTTATATTGATTCTATAAACTTCTCAAAGATCGAACTATAAGTGTAAAGGAGTGAATTTCAATATAAAATTGCGACGTAAAGTTCGTATGTAAATGTTTTCGTTTGCAGAATGAAAGAATCAAATTTTTCTTAACTTAGCCTCTTGAAGTTTGCATTTTGTGAACATTACAATTAATGTTTTAAATAGAATAAGTTTTAATAATAATTAATTTCGTGTATATAAAACAACGGTCTAACGGTTGATTTTTCTTTTTTATTAATCTGTTCAGTTTAATATCACAAGTGTTACGTCTTACAAAGAATTGCTTGAGCTTTGACTTTATTGGCAGCTCTACAGATGAATCAGCTGATGATATGAACAATGTGCAGGTTTGTGATTAATATAATAAATGGTAAAACGATGAATGGTTAATTTAATTCTTTTTACCCACAGATACCGACAGCATGGCGTCCGGCTTTTCTTGATTCCAACACATTAAAATTGTTCTTCGATTTATATCAAATATTACCGAATGGTTTAGCGAGTTACTCACTATCATGCCTAGTGCAAATGACATCGGTTCGAAGATCTCTATTTAGTAACTCGGAGCGAACAAAATTTTTGACCCATTTAGTTGAGGGTGTCAAAAATATACTCACCAATTTACATGTAAGTATCAATTTGTATTGCCATTGAAAAAGATAGATCAAAAGAAAAATGTTTATTATGAATGATGCTCAAAGAATGAATGAATAACATTTCCAGATAAAACAACACTTTACTTCTTAGTTATCTAATCACAGTTTAAATGTATCTTTTACAGGGACTTAGTGATCCTGATAATTATCATGAGTTCTGTCGTCTGCTTGCCCGTCTCAAGTCCAACTATCAACTGGGTGAACTTATTGCTGTTCCTTGTTATCCCGAAGCCATAGAACTGATTGCAAAATTCACAGTACAGTCGTTACATGTAAGTTTGTACTTCTTTTTTATTTTTTTTATCGAATTTGTAATAAGTACTGATTTATTTGCTTTATCAGATGTGGCTCTTTGCTCCAAACAGTGTCCACTATTTGCTTACGCTTTGGCAGCGTATGGTTGCGTCAGTGCCATATGTTAAATCGCCGGATCCGCATTTACTTGGCACATACACTCCGGAAGTGGTTAAGGCGTACATTGAGTCTCGCCTGGATGCTGTGCCTTTAATTGTTCGTGATAATATGGAGGATCCATTAGATGATCTTTGCATGGTGCAGCAACAACTCGAGCAGTTGTCGGTTATTGAACGTTGCGAGTACAACAAGACGTGCAATTTTCTAGTGCAGCACTTTGATCAAAAAGCACGAGAATACGAAAATCTAATACAAATGCCAAATGCCAACCCCACAGATATCACTGTACATGAGCTGCAGTTAACGTGGTTGGTCTATATAATTGGCTCGGCCATTGTTGGCAGACTTTCAGTAACAACCAGCGACGAACATGACAATATGGATGCCGAGCTTGTGATTCGTGTATTGCAATTAATGAGTTTAACTGACTCCCGTCTACCGCAGACCGGATGTGAGAAGCTAGAGTTGGCAATTCTAAGTTTCTTAGATCAGGTTCGCAAGATGCACAGCAGTGACCAAGCTCAGAAAGCAACTGTATATAAGCGACTAAGCGAAGTATTTGGATTGAATGATGAACAAATGTTACTCAGTTTCATCAATCGTAAAATGTAAGTGTTATCTGTAATCAGTACAGAACTTAATGCATTAAATGTTCGAAGGTATTAAGGAAACTTAAATCGACCTTTTCTCCATAACTTTTCTTTCTGTAAGTCACGTCTTTTTTATATTTCTGTCTTTGCAGTATAACTAACCTTAAATTCTGGGGTCGCTCTGAGCAAATAATAACAAAAACATTAATGTTATTGTCGGACCTTTCGGTGCACTTTAATTCAGTGCGTAAATTGGCACGTTTAGAAGAAGTCCAATTCATGTTAACACATCACACAAGCGAACATTTTCCCTTCCTTGGTACGAGTTCGTCATTGAACGAAATGCGTTGTCGCACAATGTTTTACACTTCGCTCAGTCGCTTATTAATGTTTGATTTGGGCGAGGACGAAGAGCGTTTCTACAATTTCTTAACACCACTCACAAGTAAGTCGCATGAGCTAAGTTTAAATTATACATATATATTTTATACAGTTTGCTCTCAGATCAATTTGAATCACTTGGCAATGTGTTAATGGACACCAAATGCTTTCCCAATGATGAAGTGAAGAAGGCGATTATTGGTCTATCGCGAGATTTACGTGGTCTGGCATTACCTCTTAATGCTCGCATTCAATACACCATGCTATTTGAGTGGCTGTAAGTATTCGTCGATTCGCCCTCGATACTCATTCCCACTTGATTTCCTATTGATGGTACACTAATTGCAGTTACTACACTGATTATTTACCAATACTTCTTCGTGCTGTTGAGCTTTGGGCGCATGAACCTGCCATCACAACACCTGTGTTAAAGCTGTTTGCCGAATTGGTGCATTGTCGCACTCAACGTTTGGCTGGCAATGTGTCTAGCCCAATGGGCATTTTATTGTTTCGAGAGGCATCAAAACTGATCTGTATTTACGGCAATCGTATTCTGCACCTTGAAGTGTCAAACGATCAACTATATCCGATGAAACTGAAAGGGATATCCATATGCTTTCTAATATTAAAAAATGCACTTGGGGGTAATTATGTTAACTGTGGGGTATTTAAATTATATGGAGACGACACATTACACAATGTTCTTGACATCATCGCTCAGCTAATTCTATCTATTCGCCAAAGCGATTTGTTGGTAAGTTAAATAACTGGTAACCACGAAGTAAATATTCACACATATCTAAAATACACATTTACAATCAACAGGAATATCCAAAACTGGCGTCAGCATATTACAATTTATTGAACTGCCTATCTCAAGATCATGTCACATATCTTGCTGCTTTTGAACCTCGTGCGTTTGTCTACATTCTTGAAAGTTTGACGAAGGGACTTGCTGCCTTAGGTGGGTATTTTCATTTATTTGTTGCCCCCCTTTCAATGCTTGAAATTAATGTTCTAATTTTTATTAAATTTTAGATTCAGCAATTTACATCAGCTGCTGCACCATTTTGGATAGCATCGTTTCGTATATCTTCAAGCAACTGCAATTGAAAAGTAATTTATTCCGATATTTTGTTTTTAAAACATATTATAATCTTTATTTTTCTAGTTTCAACATTCCCCAATAAGAAGCTACGTAGATTGACACGTGAAAATTCACAGTTTCTTAAGGTAAGTATGTGACACTTCACAATTATTTATAAAATATCTCATAAGTTACATTTTTGACTTTAAAAAATTCAACTTTCAATCTTCAAACAATTCCGTTCATAAGCATTTTACTTTGTTGTGTGTCGTCCCTCTCTTTCTATTTGGTGTCTGCACTTGGATTGGAAACCAATCAGACGAATCACACTACAATTATAAACAAAGTACAGTGTACCCAACATAGAACAAACTGGTTTGAATGTAAAGAAAGTGAGTTCTCGCTTTCTGAAATTTCAAGTCGGAAATTCCTTCATTTAAATAATGTAAATTATTCAAGAATTATCTTATTATATGTTAGGCATTATGATAATATGAATATTCTCACTAAGTAAACTTTCTACGTCAATATTTTTAGGTGGTTGAATTGAACTCGGAGTTGTTACAAAGTATGATGTCATCTTTGTTAAACAATGTACTCGCTGAAGATGGTAGAAACCAATGGTCCATGTCTCGTCCACTTTTGGTACTTATTCTGCTTTATGAGGACTATTACCGGTAATTATCCTTTAAAATGATTAACAACAAAAATGCAAATGAAAAGTAACTTTTGTTTTTTATCTAGATCATTAAAAGAAACAATAATACGAACACAGCCTGTAGAGAAACAGCAAACAATGGCTCAGTGGTTTGAGGACCTAATGCTTGGCATAGAGCGTAATGTGTCCAGTAAAAATAAGGAAAAGTAAGGATAAAACCACATTGTTTGTATTACAATAATTAAGTAAATTAAATTGTTGAATATGTGAGATCAAGAGATTGCAAAACTTTAAAAAACACTTTTGGTAAACACAAAGGCATACAAATTTAAAAGTAGGAAATCATTAATATTTTAAAGAGTTTCAGTTTATAAAGTTACAAGTAATTTATGTGAATATTTCCTTCTATTTTTCTTTAGGTTTACGCAGAATTTATCAACGTTTCGGCGAGATGTCGTTAATCTACCAAAATCGACGACGTACTCTACAGGTATTGTTTACTTTATATACATATTTCCTATTCACAATAGAATAGTATATGAGTATGCATCAGCGTTAATAAAAACCGAATTCTATTAATTTATTTTTGCAGAGAATTCATACCAGGTGTATACTGAAACAAACTACTCAATATCGGTATAACTGTTGGATTTGGATTTTGTTTGCTTACATCTACTGGTGTTACCTGTCAACAAGCTGTCATAACACAATTTTATTAACATTATCTTGTATTTGTATATAAGTAACTCATTTATAAAACAAACTAATTTAAATTAAGAAATAATTCTTGATAAAATTATACAATTGATAATGTCAATCAAAATAAATGATTAGTTTTATTAATATAACATAAAACGATAAAATATTGAGCCAGCATTCCCACAAAACCACAATCTCATTCCTATCGGAATATTCTTTACATATTTATTTTATGGTATAACAAATCCAGCTTGTTCTTGTAATTTACCAGTTTGGGAGTACAAATTGTAGTCCGGTTCCTTACTTGAATTTTCAAATTTTAATGGTGAAATTAAAAAACATTTAAAAACTTGTTTCAGGTCACACAATTTTTATTTGTTGTTTTGCGCATTTATACATTAATGGTTCAGAGTTTTCAATTAGTTTCCCCAATATTCGCATTATTATACCAAATCTGGGAATAATTTTTGTTTTTTGGCTTTTATACAATTTATTGCAAACAGTTATGGTCAAATGTGAACAATGGTAGCCTTAACAAATTTATAGAGATTGTTGTTTACGAATGACTTTGGTCTAATGGATACAAGTTATCACTGGGTAAAAGAGAGAGAGAGTAAAAAAATAAAAAATAAGTAAATTGACTTTCTTATATTTGCCATTTCGAACGAAATCCTAGGAGTAATCGCTTAGAAATATATGGATGACCTAATGCATATTCTACCAATAATATGTATATTAATTACTATCATAAATATGATATAAAACCTTTATGAAAATGCATTTTGCTCTCGTGGTGTTTATACGTTTATTTGTTGTCATTCTACCGCTTTTATTAATTCTCATTCAAAAGTTAACTACATTTGAAAAAAAAATATTAACAATCTTGTGCCCATCCCTGTTAAAGAGCGCAAATTGAAGTAAAGTGTAATAGCAATTAAATGAATTTTCGATGTAGTTGGGAAAGTTCGATTTAATAGTTTCTTTTTACATGATCTACATTGATTAAGAACTCATTTTTGCTTCTCAAAATTTAACGATCGCGGCATTAAGGCGAGACATGCATGCGCCTGCTGTTCCATGAAAATTTGATCTTTGGTTTTTCCGCAAGCAACACGAGCCCATTTTGGATCTAACAGATGATCGCTCGTTGAGCCACGAAGCCGATGATAATATGGCCGATTCTCTTTTTTGCCCTCATCGAAAAGCAGATCCTGACCGCCGCATAGCGAATCTTTCATAATGTTGCTTGGCGAAAAATGTGCAGGCGATTGCTCCGATGATAAAAATTTACTTGGTGTTTCGGTTTCGAATGGTAACGTCTTCTTTCCATATTGTATGTTATAGCCCCAACTAGGAAGCAATGATTTTCTCGTACGCTTTGGCGCTGGGGAATGTACGCTTCTGTATGCAAGTGAATTGGAACACTCAAGATCTGAGCGATCGTCGCGTTCAGTGTTTTCGCCGACACCTTTGCTACTGTTGTTAAGGTCTGAATCATTCATCTGCTCCTCGTTGATAATTTCGGCCAAATCCTCAACCAGACTCGACGGGCTTGAGGGAATATAGGAGCGTCCATCACGCTTCTCGCGTTTACCAATGGCAGCGAGAGCATTCTTAAACGGAGTTGGCGTCCGCAGCCCAACAATACCTGCGGAGGGAAAGCAAGAGGGATACATTTTTAAGAGTGTACAGTGAATAAAATATATAGAATTTTAAAGAATATGATTCTTAAGCTATTCTACAATCTGTCTGCCTTTAGCATTAATTCAATTGGATATTTAATTGTTTTATAGATTATCATTATGACTGTACTCACTTTTATGTGGTGTTTCAATTGATGACGATTCCAATTCCTTCTTAATTTCCATGCCAACGCGATTATAGACTTTAGTCACGGGCGTGCTAGCTCGCAAGTTCATATCCTCGAATGTGGTCAGACAGGGTGATCTAAGGAATTGACTCGGCGAAAAGGGTAATGATTTGATTGGCGTTATAACTGGCGATTCGGGCAGCTTGTTTTTATATTCGCTCTTGAGTTCAACATACGGATGTTGTGTTGTTGCCTGTCCATTGTCGACAGCAGCATTTTGCTTGCGGGATCGCTTCAAGATATTGGGTGTTGGTCTGTGGCCCAGCTTTAGATCCGTGTATTGCAAAAGCGATTGCGCCGAAGCTGATATCGATACTAGTTTGCCAAGTCCATCGGCTCCGCCCCCGGCAGCTGCTGTTGCATTGTTTGCCTTGACATCCTTCTTGGCAATATTCTCCTCATTGCAAGAGTCACTTGTGGCCATATTCGAATCACCATTTAATTCGTTTATCTTGCCATGGCCAGCCTGTTGTTGTTGCTGCTGCTGTTGTGGTGGCTTGGCACCAATGCCGCCTATGCCACCGGATTTGATCAAAGTGATGAGATGCGTGCGAGAGCTTTTCAAATCGCCCGTTGTTAGCGTATTCACCGATCGTCGCTCAGCATCATATTTGCGACGCATTGTTGAGTTCCAATGATTTTTAATCGCATTATCTGTGCGTCCTGGCAAAAGTTTTGCAATCTTTGCCCACTGATTTCCCAGCTTGATGTGAGCATTGTAAATGATCTTATCCTCCTCCTCGGTCCAAGCGGTCTTCTTGATATTGGGATTAAGGTGATTGTGCCAACGTTCCCGACACTGTTTGCCAATGCGACCATTCAAATATCGCGCAATTAGTGTCCACTTCTTGGGCCCAAAACGTCGCACCAATTCAATAACTTTCTCATCCTCATCGCGGGTCCACGGGCCTTTGATGAGCTCCGGATTAAGGACTTTGGCCCAACGCTGCTGGACTTGTTGCTCAAGCCGATCCTTAAAGTGTGTGCCAATAATGTCCCAGCTTTCACCGTGTTTCTCCACCAACGATTTGAGCAAAACATCTTCGGACTTCGACCAACGCTTGCCAAAACCATAGTTTGGATGTCCAGTCGTCGCAATCTTTGATGTCGATGTCTGTGTCTGCAGCTGAAGGTGAATTGTTTTACCCCTCGCCAATTGTCCATCATTATCGTCATCATCATCATCATCATCGCCATCCCCATCTCCATCACCGTGAGTATCGTCATCATCGGCAGCAAAGTCTGCCTCCAATTTTGCTTCTTTATTTTTTAAATGATCGGCTGTAGCAGCAGCTACTTCGTGGCCATCATTTTCATGGTCGCTATATTCAGATGCTTCAGAGTCCTCCGAAAGAAATTCCAAATTCTCATCGCCAAGATTGGCGTTGCACACACTGTCTGCCATGCTGTGTGAGTGTCTGCTTACGACTTTCGTGGTGAGCAGAAATGAAAGATTTCAGTGCGCAACGTGCTGTCGCCGCAGTTTCTAGTGTAAAAATGAACGTGTCCGCGACAGTACAAACACTTTATAGCACTGGCATGCGGAGGCGGAGGCGGATGCGGATGGTGTAAATAATGTTCGCAAATATCACTGAATGTGCTACTGGGTATTCGTTCTTTACAGCTGAGGCACTGTATCACATTGACCGGATGTCGCTGATCTCCAGACAATAATGGATGCGTTGCATCACTTTCAGATCGGCTGAGGTCAGTTGTACTTGCAACCGAAGATAACATTAAGCATTTAAAAAAAAAAATAGAAAATAAACGACTTGTGTACAATTGTGTTTTCTTGCAATCCTAAATATTCACAATCCAACACATCAAAATTAATATCTGCATATATGTATAATTTCAATCACAATGTCGATACGCCTTAACTGACGTCTCCTCCAACTGTAGATTTTTTAAATAGCATGTAGTTTATTGTAAATATTGCGTTTATCCACATCCGTGATTTCAATTTATCCGGCTACGACGTAACTTTAGTTATTTTCATACTAGAACCGAACTCGTAGTTTTGTTAACATTTGACAGTTATTTATTCGATTACGACTTTTAATAGTCCACTTGCAAGTAATAAACAATTTAATTAATTCTGTCACAAAAGCATTGAATTTACTCGACGGCGTCGATTACAGTTTGTTATCGAACCACGAGTTTCATGAAACGGAACCAAAACGATATCATTGAGCAAGATAGCATCTAATCAATCCGAAACGTGGAATTGGAACAAAAAATTGGGAATTGTTTATTCAGTTATCGATTGACAATTTTTCATGTTCGTTATATTTATGTGACTTAGGAAAATGTTATCAAACAAGCATAATAGCAAGAATAACAACGCGAAACGTTTAAAATAAATATTTAAAATTACAAATATCGATATTTTATTATACTTATTTATTATTTGTATTGTTCTGTGTTAAAATTTGGAGAATATAATGCCGATATATTCGTTGTTAAGCACTTGTTTTTATTCTATTTATTTAATTTTTTTTATAATTAGTGTTTTATAACATTTAGCCAACAATCGTAACTGTAAGTAAAAATGCATTGCCAAACTACAGCTTTATTGTAAATTATTTCTCTTAAATTTGTCACGACGTCTGTCGACCATACGCGAACCCGAGTCGATAGCGCGATTACCAGCGAACATTATATTTTATTTGCAATCTAAGCTTCGATAGGTGTTTTGCTTGTCAGACTTAAACCCCACACTCTGATAATCTATCATTCTACCCTTTAGGCCTTTGCCAATATAATGATAAGTCTTAAAATTGAGCCTTTTAGCTATTACCATTTCGGTTGTGCTTAATTGGTTCAGCCAGTTAGAACAAAAATAGATTATTCATTAGACATAAATATATTTTGCAAATTTTTGAGGAAAATTCGTTATCCAATTAAAAGAATTCAGGCTTCTCAGTTGAAAAAATATTCAGGAACTAAGGACTCAGAGAAGGTTGCAAAGTGTTGATCTTACAGACCTCCCAATTTCATTATTGTCGTATTAAATTATATTGCTCATTGCTTTCCTCAACAAGTTTATATTTTTAACTATTATACACGTATTTCGTTGAATTTTAAATTTTACTATAGGTCTTAAAGTGAAATGTAGAAATATTACTCAGCTTCCACCTATAAAGATAAAAAACTCACGATGATCATAGTTAAAAAAAAAGTTAGTTCCAGATTATTAGTCATTCACATTTGAGGTACATTCTTTTCATTTATTGTAGGAAATTACTTGTATCACAAAAATTGTATGGGTTGTTAAATGTATCCTCATGAATAGAAATTATCAACATATTATGATAATATTCAGTTAATTTAAATGTACAATAAATTACAACGTCTTTGTTCTTACAATGTAAAACACACACGTAAAGTTTTAAATATATGTACATAATAAAATCAGGTCGGGATTTGATGCATACCCATTGGCAAAACTTGACGTACATTCATATTAATGCGCGATTCGCGAATGAACTCATTAAACGGTTGCCAGAATAATTCATCCTTCACTTTTTCGAATAATTTGGAGTCCAATGCATTATTAAGATTTGTATCCATGTTCCCAACGTCATCGTTTTCTTTAGAGGTATTAGCTTTTGATTCGACAATATTCCATGGCTCCTGATCAGTTGTCATAACACGTGGAACAGCATGATAACAAAGGCGGGATGCTTCCGACATTACTAGTACATCGCCGCTACGAAGATATATCGCCGAAGGTTTCTCATTTAATGTCGTGCCACCTATAAGGAATATCGCAGATTGTCCGAAACTGTAAATATATAACGGAATAAAATAAAATATCTTGCATACTAATTCATAATTATTATTATGTACCTATATGAGAACAATGGTGCCGAATGATTTAGCTCCGAATGATCCGTGTGTCCTGATAAACAAGTGCCGATGGGATAATAATTGACGATGGCAGCTTGTGGCACAAAGTTGGTGTATCCAAGTGTCACACAAAATGCTTCGCATAAACTTGCCAAATCTGAAGGAAACGTTGAGTGCATTGCTTCATCGTAGACTTTGGTGTCCCAATTGTGATGATATCCTAACGTTGTCCAGCGCATTGCAACCTTAAGGCGGCTGGCCAGCTTAACATCACCATTGTTGCTGCAGTTTTGCAGCTCTTGCCACCAGTTGGATAGAGCAGCAGGTGAAAACTTTGTGGCATCCAAGTTAGAGACGTATGGCGGTTGTGAATAGTCTCGAAGACCGCGTGCTATCCAATAGCGTTGACCGCTCAATGTAAACGGATTCCGAATGAGCAGTAGTCCAGGATGATTTGACAGTTGGTAACATCGCCACAAATGCTCCGGCTGCAGTCCAACAGCCTGCCGCAGTCTTGCCTCACTTTGAATGAATGCAGATTCAGAGATATGCACAGGTTTCACCAACTACATATGTATGTACATATGTGTGCGAACACACACACACACACACATACATGTGCATATGCAACTCATCAGTTTGCTTCCCACATGTTTAGAACATACTCTGTATTGTATTTATGTACTTACATTATGCCAACTGTGAGATGTAATTTTATTTTCTTCGTACAAGTCAACGTCAATCACATCTTGTAGGTCGGGCGGGGGATTTTTCTTTTTATATTGCTGGAACGCTTGTTTGAACATTTTGCAAATCTTTTTTTGTAATCACAATAAACTCTCATATCTCTGAGTAGCTAGTTCTACCAGCTGTGAGAGCGTGTGATTGCTATCGATTCTTAATCGGACTTTTCGGCGTTTTTGGTATATTCCAACTGTGTTGAAATGTACATTTTTTAAATATTGATTGATGGTTACACTCTGGCAAGTAAAACAGCTTTGGGAAATTTAATAATTTTAATTTAATTTAATAAATTTATTTTTCTTCGAAAAGAAAATATTTTATATTTTATTTATGTCGCTGCAAAAAATATATTTTCATCTCTAAATGTTTTTTCTTTACAAGAAATTTAACTGCTAAATAAAATTTCAAATTATGGTTTTGTAACAAACAAAATAACAAATAAATTTAAAGGAATAATCTATAAATAAATTTCCATGAATTTTGTTGAATATATGTTTAAATTCTGGATGCTATGAAAACGGACAATAGTCTTGTATCAAATTCTTCAAATTGTTTTGTAATATTGAATGGGCACATATGATATTTCTAATGGAACCCAAAAGTCCTTTTGTGTGTGTGACGCAAAGATCCCCTGCAAAATACCAACCGACCAAACAACCAACAATAACAATATGAGAATTCATTCATCTAACGAGCATAAAAACAGCTGGTCGCACTCAACGCTGTATTCTTATTAGACAGTCTGGTGTATCATTGTGTGTACCACAAAAAAATGTACCGAAATGTACCAAAAATGTTCGGCGTACACTTGCTTTTCCTCTCAATTATTCTCTTACTTTCATTTTATACTGTATACGTTGTATACGTGTATGTATGTAGGTCTGTACATACATACGTATGTAGGCATGAATGTATATCTCTCTCTTTTTAATCTTGCACTCCTTGTAATTGCGCTGCGCAGCAAAAGCAGCGCGCGCCACAGAGCACCGAAAAAATTCATTTTCCACATTTTTGTTAGCCACAGGCGGGCGGACACAGGCTCAGAGTGCCGAGTGCGTCGGATGTCCTCTAATCGTGCGAGTGTCCTTTGTGTCTCTTGACGTGCGTCGTCGTCGTCGTCGTCGTCGTCGAAAGTCGACAGGAGAAGCAAAAACCAAATCGTACAATTACACAAAAATTATATCACAATTTCTCTCGACTGCAAAAGAAGCGCTCCAAGAATTCCAATAGGAAAAATATATTTTAGTTGTATATCCAATTGGATCGTCTATAAAACATACATACATATAAATGTAATACATATTGCTTAACAATAATAATAAGAGCGAATATTTGTCTGTTTTTTGTATGTGATTTATTTGTTACTTACAACAATATTGTGTGCGAAAAAAATCAAAGAAAAAATTGAAACGAAAATCGGAAAAACGAAAAAATAGAAAAAGTTTGTAGCCCAATACAGAGGGCAGTATTATGGAATCGAAGCAGGTTGCAAGGTAATGAAAAATGTCTGCGAATGTGTCTGTGTGCGTGCAAGTGTGAGTGTCCATGTGAGTGTGTGATGCATGTGACAGTGCTGTATTATTGTTAGGTGCTAATATACACACACACACACACACACACACACACACAAACAAAAATAAAAGTACATATTTTATGCTTCTATGCCGTTTTTGCAATTTCAATCGTCTTTCATAAATAACACGATATCTATGGGTGTTGTGTATGTATGTAGCTTTGTTGCGCCGCCTTTCTGTCATATATGTTGACATACATACATATGTATGTATGTATACGCAAATAGTGTATGTCGATGTATGTATGTATGTACATAAATGCGCATATGTTTTTATGAACGAACATTGTTCAAGTTATTTATCTTAACTAAACGTATCTGTGAATATGCATATGTACATACATACTTATATGTATGTATCTATATTATGTGGTTCATTCTGCACACACACACACATGCAAATGTATGTGTATACACATATATATTTACATGCATATGGTCACACACACACAGGCAAATGTATGTGCATGTTTATTTACATTAAGCGCACAAAGCATTCTTTGCTTTTTCAAGTTCATATTGTTATTGTAATTAATTGTTGTTCATTTGTAACGACAAGGTCGTCATTCAATACTTCAAGCCTACGTACATTTGTATATTGACTTCTCTATGCTCTTAAGGATGTCTGTATGTATTTCAAATATACATATCTATATACATATTATGTGAATTATATGTGCAAAACAATATGTGAGCCTGGATTCCCAAGCTATGTGCATTTACATAAGTTCAGCTGTAATTTTTTTTTTTTGTGATGCATACGTAAAAATGTATGTTTACACTATCGTAAACATTTGTGCAGTTGTTGTGCATACATACGTATGCATGTTTGTATGTACATACATATACATAGAAAAATAATGAATAGGATGAGAAATACAAAAACGGTCTGTCGAGAGTACTCGACAACGATTTACCAGCTTCGAGATGCCCTAAACACGCACGTATTATCCCTCATTAGTATGTGTGTGTGTGTGTGTGTGTGTGTGTGCATTAATACGTATACGTATGTATACATACCTCCATGCCTATGTTTGTGTGTGTGCATACATCTATAAGCGAATAGATACGACGAGGGTACAAGGTCGTTCCAAGCTACGCAGCTGTCGGCGATACTGCTCCACACATCGGTACTTATAGCATTTTGTACCATTTGTACCATTTGTAGATCACCTTCTGTTCCAAGCGGTACAATTTGTGTTTCTAAATTATGTAATTTAACTCGGTTTGTTTATTATGTGAGATGCATTATTATGATTTCACGGATATGAAAGTGAATCATTATTTGGTTTTTATGTTTGCACTTTATTTTTATTTTTATTTTTATTAAAGAGTTGCATCGGATTTATATTGAGAGATTATACATTTTAGTCAAGTCAAGTTTGGAGTAGAATTTATCCGAAGATTAAAAAAAGAAACTGCTTCTTTCTAGGTAGTGTTTATTTCCGGTGAACACATTCAAAACTATATTATACATAATATTTAAGTACAGTTTCGGATCGGATGTTAATCGGAAGAGCATTTATTAGGATCTTATAAACGAAAGAGTTATTGTTTTCATACTCTTATCAATCGACTGCCGCTAACTTCTATACAGATCTGCTGAGATCAGGTTCATAATATATGCATATTATGATATTCAGATATTGATGCTCCTTCCTTATGATTAGTTTGACTAAAGATCAGACAATCATCTTTTGATGAGCTAAATTTCAATCATTTGAATTTAATGAATGGATCACAATCAACCGAATCAAAAAAATTGAAGGATGATCAAATAGCTTCAGATAAGCAAAGATTCTCTTCTTGCATATAAGACCTCCATAATTAACACTATGTAGTGTTTCTTAGGCATTAAAAAACAATAGTCCAATCCGCAATTATTATTCAAATTTCCACAATTCATGAACCTTTGTGATAGATTTCAATATCATTAATAAAAATCAGTAGATCTTCCTATGTAAGTCTGTTTATGTCCTTATTGTGATTCAATAGTTATTTGACTTACTTGTGTTTATTTGCAGTGGTATACCCGAAACATTCCGAACTCCAATCACATTTATGATCACTCAAGGTCCTCTCAATTCCCTATATGGATAACGCAATATTTTGTTAATTATAAGGATTCTACGCTTGTCGTAGAACAATTCTAGAAAATCATCAACAATGAAACTATGTAAGTATAATAATAATATATCATTAAGTTTTAACAAATCAGTAACAGTGCCGGAATATCGTTGATAAGTTAATAGTGATAAAGCAGTAAGAATTTTCAAACAAATTTAAAAAAAAAAAAACACAATTATTACAAAAATGTTTCAAAAAACCTTTAATGTGATCCGTTGATAAAGTTAAAAATGAGATGACGAGATACTTTTTATAGTAAGAAAATTAAAATCTATAAGCTATATCTTCAGTTATTAGAACAGTTTTTCAGTATTATTGAAAAATACAGTACAATGTGTAATGTACCGTTTAATACATTTGTGTCAAGCTAGAAAGCTTTATGGTACATTGCAAATGGTACATCCCCAAGAACGGTACATTTTTTGATAACCTATGTAAGATCTTCAACTTGGTAGCCTAATGGATTGGTTCAATTTGATTAAAATCATGGTTCAATGCAATGGTAATCAGTGCAAATAGGCTGAAATGAAAGATTTTTGTAGCAGACAGATTCGATTTACAATAATTACACAAAAAAACAATAGAAAACTTTTCTAATAAAGCTGATTTATTTCAAATGTATCTTCTGCAATTTACAGCAAACATTTTTACATACTACAACACCTTGGAATTCGGGTAACGGCAACAGGAAGTCTTCAAATATTGTAAACATATTAAGTATTCAAAACCAATTTAAACATATTGCTGAAACCGACAAGAAAATAGCCCAAAGATACGTTGCAGTCATTTAAGCAATTCGAATACGTAAAAATCAAGATCCCAAGAGAAAATCAAAAATACCCTGCGAAAAAAGAAGCAACAAGAACAACGGGGGTGCTGAACCGTCTGAATAACGGCGGTTTATCCATTATCCGAAAAGAGGGCCATGGAACCGCCTGGCTTGCCCGGCTTGCCGCCATCTAGAGATCGACAGTTAGTTCTGTGCAATGAGTCAACATCGCCACACATTGTCGTCACAACTTCCTCAACTATATCGAAAGAGCCACAGATTCAAAATCCGCAGCAACATGTGAAGCCAACTTCATTGAGTTTGCAGCCGCTGGTTGCGTTGCCACAGGGACAAGGACAGACGCAAGAGTTGCCCGCACACACACAAGCAAACAACAATCGAATAACGTCCACAACAACAACTACAACAACAGCAGCAGCAGCAGCAGCAATTGGCAGCGGCAACAGCAGTAGTAGTAATATTCATTGTGCCAGCAGCATTCCCGATTTGGCATCCACGGCAACTGCCATATCTGCCACGACTCAGGCGGCAACTGCATTCAGTGGCAGTGCAGTAGGTCATCACCATCCACATCAGCATCAGCACCCACATCAGCATCCACATCCGCATCCGCATCCACATCCGCATCCACATCCGCATCATCAGCAACATCAGCCAGCGGGCTCAACAACAGCGGCTTCTCATCAACACCATGGCTCGACCTGTGGCTCTGGCTCAATCGGCAGCAATTCGCCGTTTTGTGCAACCCAACTACCGCAGCCCCAAACAATTGAGAAGCTCTCCCGTCCGATGTCGTTCGACAAGGTGAGTGTACCTTTATGTAGATATATATACCTTTTATAGAAAACATTAAAATATCAAGACTGTTGATGATCGTGAAGTTTAATCAAGTTGACGTCACAAGTGAACATTCAATGAGTGAGCTTAAGTAACAATATAAGTAATATTTATCTATTCAACTTCACTGAAACCTTAAACTTTACATATACTCTGTATTGTTCCGATTTTTATACCCGCTAACTATATCATAGAGTGGTATTATACCTATGTGCCTGCAGGAAATGTATGTAACAGGCAAAATAAGTTATCTCCGATCCTATAAAATATATATATATTTGATCAGCGTCAACAGCCAAGAAGATATAGCCATGTCCATCCGTCTGACTGTCCTTCAGTCGTCCGTATGAACAACTATGTTAGATCTCAGAGACTATAAGAGACAGAGATATAATTTTTGTAAGCACCACTTGTGATGTTCAAGAAATAGATGCGTCATTTTAAAGCTAGAGCCGATTTTTGGTACATATAATAACAACTACAGTAAAAATCAGATAAAAATTGTATATGTTATTTTAGAAATAGTTTTGTATGGGAAGAAACTCCTGCTAACTACGGGACTCAGTTGCTTTGGCTGACAACGTGGCATATTTTGTACTCTAACGTATATTTTTAATGTTGTACTATATCAATATACAAAACATAGCCATTGGAATGTTTTAGTAGTTTTGCGGTATATGAAATTGGGAATATTTTCTGAATAATACCGCACTGTTGCACACTTGAATGTAGATTCCTTACTTGCTTTTTAGTTTGGCTTGATAATATTCAGACAAAGCAATATAAGCTACTATTGCTGGAAAAGAAACTCCGAAAACAAGATATAAATACAAAGAAAAATATATTGAAAACTAGATGAAAATACGTGTACTTTGAGCAATCGTTAATTAAAAAAAAAACTTTAAAATTTCAAATCGATCGATGCGTTCTTTTATTTGTTCAAATCCGAATAATTGATCGTAAGTTTGTTTTTCGATTTGTGATGATTAACAAAACATGTTCCTTGAATACATTTACTTATATTACATTATCAGCAATATTGATCAGAACTACTCACTTCAATCCCACACTCAAATAAATATATTTTAGCTCAAAAATATACATTTAAGCATATATTTTACATTGAACATGATTATGGTCTTTTCAGATGGAAATGCTGGTGCGTGAGATGCAGGATCAAGAACATGGAGTTCCAGTTCGACAACAGAAGATATTCCTCACATCCATACCATATGCATTTATGGGTATGTAATACGTAGTACATATATAAAAGATTCATCAGATGTTTGGAGAATAGTACAAAATGGTTTTGATCTCTGTAGCAACAGTTTGGCGCTGAGTCTCTGAGATCAGATTCAATATTGGATTGATTGTGATTTAAAAATATTGTGATTTTAAAATATTGCAGTCAGAATCCGAGATTAACAGACTTAAAAGGATATGTGTGGGTGGAAATATGCAAATTAAAATTTTAAATTTATGTAGCATCAATATATATTTGAATATTAGACTATAATAGTTCAAAATTATATATATTTCAAAGGAACCTTTCCTAGAACCACAAAATTATGTACCATGAAACTTTTTCTCATTTCCTAAATTTCCCTTTTTGTGTATAACCAAAATGAAACGAGAAAATATTTTGTTTTTGGTATTACAGGTTACGATCTAATTGAGTGGCTCATGGATCGCCTTCAGATTGAGGAGTCGGAGGCGTTAAACATTGCTAATCAATTATGCCTTCATGGCTACTTTTTTCCTGTCAACGACTCCAAGATGCTGACCGTCAAAGACGACTCATCGCTTTACCGCTTCCAAACACCTTACTATTGGCCCTGGCAGCACAAGGCACCCGACAATGTTGAATACGCGATTTATTTGGCAAAAAGGTCACTACGCAACAAGCAGAGACACGCCCTTGAGGATTACGAGGCGGAAGCCTTGGCATCGCTGCACAAGAATCTAAAGGGCAAATGGGACTTCATTTCCATGCAGGCCGAGGAGCAGGTGCGCTTGGCCAAGGATCGCAAGAAGGGTGACAAAATCGTTGGTGATTCGCAAGAGCGTGCTTATTGGCGCGTTCACCGTCCACCACCTGGTCAATTTACGCCGCTTGAGCCGTGCCCGGTTCCATCGCGGGATCGCCAGGGTCTTAAGTCAAACAAAAAGAAGACTGTTGTTGATGATCTACAACGCGAAGTCGACTATCTGGAGAAATCGTTGAATCGCACACGCATGAAAATGTCGCAAGCATGCGAATCTCTAGTCGCGTATTCGGAAACGTTTAGCGAATACGATTTCTTTCTGCAGCCAGCTCTGCCCTCGAATCCCTGGGTCACCGAGGATATTGCATTTTGGCAATTGAACAGCACTTTTGTTGATATACCCACAGAGAAGCGTGTCAAACGCTGGGCCATTTCCATAGATGAGCTTGTCTCAGATCCAACGGGCTTGCATGAATTCACCGTGTTTCTCGAGAAGGAGTATTCGCATGAGAACATCCGATTTTGGATTGCCGTGAATTGTCTCCGCCGATCTGCGCAGTCGCAAGTAGCGCATAAGGTTAACGAGATATTCGAGTAAGTTGCTCGGTTTTTTTTGTTGTTGTTAATGGAAACATCAATTTCTAATGCAAATATCAAATTGAAATTTCACATTTACAGAGAGTTTCTCAAGCCTGGAGCTCCATGTGAAATCAACATCGATGGCAAGACAATGGAAAGCGTTTTACGCGGTCTTAAAAATCCATCTCGCTTCACATTCGATTCCGCTTCCGAGCACATCTATATGCTGCTGTTGAAAAAAGATTGCTACCCGCGATTTGTACGCTCGGAGCACTACAAACGTCTTGTAGACAGTGGCATTCAGCCGTCGCACAAAAAGCGCTTCTTTAACTTTGGCGGCGTTGGTGGCGCCAAGAAAAAGATGACTGCTGCCCTTTCCAGTCAACCGCATTTGGGGGATGCGTCCAAAGTCTCAATTATACCCACACCACCTCCAGGAAACTTGGCTCGACGTCGAGGCAGTGATCGGAGTCTCACTGGATCGGCACACGAGCTCGCTGTCATTGGGGTTGACAAGGACTCCGGCTCGAAAGTGCCACACTCCCATTCGCAAAACAATCTCTGCGAGATTCCATACAGGTAATAAAAGTGCTCATCTTTGAAATCACAATTCGTAGGGGTAAGTTTAGATCAAGTTTAAATACTCAATGGGAAATCTGCTAATAATGATAATACACATTATCAACGAAAATTTTAACTTAGCACTAACTAATAAGCATTTGCTTAAAGCTTAAATAAGATAATTTAGAGAAAGCAAAATAGAATTTGGACGATTTGAGTACGGGTTTTCAAAATCAATAAGAACATGTAAGAAAGCTACAGTCGAAGAGAAACCAAATTAATATACCTGAAAAATACTAAAATATACCGAAGGTAGTATATTGATATACTATTATAATCAAAATATACTATAGAGTATGAAATATACCAGATTGTCAATCATTTCTTGCCCTATACAAACTTTTGTCTGCCTTAAAACTAAATGAATTAATAAGATAGAAAGGGCAGAGCTCTGTATTCCTTAATCAGTAGATTGTAGATTTTAGCAGATTAAACAATCATCAATTGAACTTTAACACATTTGCTACTTTTTGACTTCACAGAGAAACACCTAACACGAAAGTCATTCAGCTGGAGGTCACCGAGGAGAATTTGCCAGCTGCAACTTGTAGTGTCTGCCCTTGGGATAATTTGTCACCAGTTCCAGTTCCGCCAGCAGCACCTGTTAAGCTGTCTGTTAGTCCATGCGAGCAGAAAACTCAAACATCCAGTTCAATGGTGACTACATCTCCATTTGATGCAGCTTCCACTTCAACTTGGCTGTCAACTTCGAAGCCAGATAAACTCAATGACAGAAGCGATCCGAAACCTTTAACTGGGTAAGCAATTGATCTCAATTATCAAGTATACTTAACACTAACGACGATTTCGACTCTTTCAGCACATTTCCGGAATTGTGCGAGTTAGGCGATCGCATACAACGTAATATAGGCATACGGCATCAAAACACCGTAGACAGTGGCGAGGCGGACAGCAAACGTTTGCTGCCCAATTTGGTCGAGCAACGACGTGCCTCCGTTTCCTTAATGCCCAGGTATAATCTTTAGCATTGTAATTGACGTATAAACTTTAGAATTGTAATTGAATCTCTGTCACAAACTGGATCGTCCGATTGATACTGACATTGTATACTTTCTGCTTCCTCGCGGATAGGTTGTTGTAACTTCTTTTTATAATTTGCAGTGTCCGATTAATTATCTTGTAATACATCTTTTGCTACCACATCACATTCGAGTACTACATCAATATTGTTGAATACTATTTTGCCATACAAATTCTATAGCCGATATTTGTACTTTTGTCCATAGCTTCAGGGAACCTGAATTCGCACGCACCAGTTGCTTGTCGTCTGCAACCTCGCCCAATGTTAATGACAGCTTCCCACCAGTAGAGGTCCGAAATCAATGTGTTTCCAGTGAAAGTCAGAGCAGCATTACAACTACAACTGCAACAGCAACTGCAACTGCAGCTACAACCACAACAACTACAAAAGATCTGCCAACTAGCAGTGGTGAAAAAGTGGAGCTTATGGGGGAACTCAACAAATTGTCAATGTCACAGCGTAGCAGCGATTTAGCTGTTTCCGAGTTGCCAGCATTGACCACACCAGTGCCAACACCAACACCAACCGCAACCGCAACACCAATAGCAACAGCAACAGCAACAACAACAGCAACAACAACACCAACACCGCCGTCTAACACCAAGTTAACCCCATCGCCCAAAATATGCACACCTTATGTACAAAGGACTCTTAAAAGTCAGGACTCAACGTCCGCAAATGCAAAAGTTGAAACAGACGATCCAACTGGAAGTGTCCTCAGCAGCATCAGCAGCAATGAGGCGGCGGACCAGAAGTTCGACTTTGACTCCCAGACTGTCATCAAAGAAGTGCAAATTGAGCTAATTGAGCCGATAATTTACAACAATAATGAACTACAGCTTGAACTTGCCGATAATAAAGTGCAGGAACAACAGGCTCAACACGCCAATAATCCGTGTCTGAGCAGCAGTAACAGTAAAGATATCCAATGCGATCCACAACAAGATAAACAATTTAAGGAACTGATTGAGATGGAAATCGCCGAATCGGATGTAACATCCGATTTGGAGGTGTTTGTACAGGAAAGTGCTGAAGGAGAGCTATCGCCCACCACCGAAGAATATCAGGAAGGAATGCATTTTGGAGATGCCAGAAAGGATATTGTTTACGACATCGGTGATACGGACAGGCATCTTGGCTATATACCACCCGCATCTACACCAGTGCCTTCAATGGCGCCACTCGCTGTCCTAGATATCGACACAGTTGATGATGAGCACTTTGACGACGATCTTGTCGTCCAAATACCAGTGCCAGTGCCAGTGGCAGTCCCAGTGACGGTCCCGCTGCCAGTTCCAGTGCCAGTGCCTGTCGCAGTCCCAGTGTCGGGAGTCTTGAGTAGCGACGAGGTCCGACGGCGTCGCAAAAAGCGCAATTTGGAAGCTGGTAAAAAGGATGAAAAGGACAAGAAGAACGAGAAGGCAAGCGGCACAGCGGAAACAGTCACGGATGTCGAGGTCGAGCACAACACTATATGTCCTTGGGAAGATGAGTACGTATATTTTGAAAGTCAGGGCTGCAATCCTTAAGCTAAAGATTCCGAATGCTGCTTTACTTCTTGGAATTACTTTAGGCCTAAATACCAATGTTTCAAAGTTTACTTCAGTAAAGCGACATAGATCCATAAACAAATCTACTTATTTATAGAAAATAATCAAAGAACTACACTTTATAGACAAGCAGTGAACTCGAATTTAATGAAAATCGGTTACACCATCGAAATAGCGTTGTATATATATATTTTCTAAAGGGACGTCTGGTTCAGGTTTTGTTTAATTCGGTTCCGAATTGGTTTGCAGCCCTGCGAAAATCTATGATTTATTCATGTACTAACTTTTCGTCTCATCCATCCACAGAAACGTTGACACAAGTGACGGAACCTTTGTAAAGACATACGCTACGCTTGGGTACTTATGAACAAAGCCGAAATTTTTAAAATTAGTGGTCAACAAGTTTCTGAAGAAGTAGCAAACAAACAAAATAATAACACTTATCCATACAAGAGTAACTTATTTATTGTACTGTGTACTAAAGCACATTTTGCATGTATTTATACAAAAAAATAATACGTACATATATAAGAATATTTATCTGTTTGTCTTTAACTCAGTGTATTTATGTATTTATATATATTTATACATACATACGTATATATATACATATATATATGGTAGATGCATAAACGCTTCACAATTTCAAACTAAACAGATACATATATAGCTAGTTGAAAGGTTTGTTTATGTCTAAAAGACCTATTAAAAAAAAAAACGAAAATATAGTAGTAAAGGCAAGTAAAATGAAATGTTATTTATCGACTTATTATACTAATTATTGTGAACAAATTTGAAATATAAAAATAAACAAAAAGTATAAGAAACAGATATCGTTCCAGTATGCTTGAATACTGAGTATATTTATTTGAATTTGAGTACAATCTTGAACAAGAATGTGAGAAATTATCCTATAGACATCTGGGATTCATCAGACTAGGTAAGAATCTGATGAAATCGAACATTAATCATTCCAAATTTAACAGATCGTTTAAATTTTATATTTATTTGAATAACTTATTCCTTCTGATAAACAATTTTTTAGTTCGATCCTTAACATTTGTGCATTTATGTGCTATCATTGGGAATTCAAGAATTCCCAGGAAAAAACAAAATTATTGATTGCAAATTTCTCAAAGCAAAAACAAGGTGACATCTTGTATGTCATCTCGCTCCTAGTTTATGTGCGCCTGGTCACCTACTTATTTGGAACTTCTGAAGAAGTCAGCAAAAAAAATCCACAGCAATAATTATACCAACAAAAACTGAATTTGTTGATATGTACGGCTCCGAGAAATTTAGACACGATTGGTTGAAGTAGTAAGTTTATTTATTTACTTATTTATTAAGTGAAGAGCCTGTATAACTTAATAAGCACCCTAACAACACAGGAATGGTAAATGAAAATTAAAACAAACGCCAATACAATGGAGTAGTGAGTTGAAATACAGAAGAATATTTATAGCACACTTTCAGGAAATTAAAAAATTACGACAACACCTAGATGGCGCCACAAGCAACTTCATTTTTTCCATGCGCCTGATGTAAACTATACTTACGGAGTTCTCAACAACTATATCATGCTGAAAATAGATTCAGTATATAATCGAATTTCAAAACGCATAACAGCACTATCGATAAGCACTCAAGGATTTGCAGGATCAAAGCAAAATAAACATCAAAAGTGCTTCAAATAGGAAGGCATGCAAAAATCGTCATAAAAGCATTTTTTGCGTAACTTCTCAGTTGAATAGAATTGAATTGAATTGATTAATATCTATCAAAAAACACAAAATTGCAGAGTCCATACAAATATTTACACGGCTAAGATAATATGATTTAACCGCTATCTCTGTTGTGGTTGATAGTATCTTACTATATTAGTTAAAAATAAAACATTTTTAACAGTGAGTAAAATAAAACATTTATAACCAGACTACGCTAAAATGTCATCTTACTATTTCCGGAGATACCAAAGATTTTATGGTTTTGACCTTCGCAATGCAAGAAATTCTGCATGCGATCATTATAAATGTAAAATATGTATGTGTATATATATAACACATGGGCTGAAAAGTCCCGGGCCTAACAAAGAAAACACGCTTTTTTTGGATCAAAATTGGCGTTACTCATTAATTTAATCTTTATCAAGAGCATCGCAATCATTCCAGAGCCGCTGTAACATTTCAATATAAATTTTTTAGAACGATTTATTTTTTGCCTCAAAATAGGCTTCAATTTCAGTGATAACCCCTTCATTCCTACGAAATTTTTTACCGGCGAATATTTTTTCAGGACTGCGAACCTCCAGAAGTCGCTGGGAGCCTAATCTGGCGAATACGGTAGATGTGGGAGCAATTCGAAGTTAAATTCATGTAGTTTTGTCACTGTCATTGAATCATGAACACATTCTTGTTGATGGTCAAAAGTGAGCAAACGCGGCAGCCACTTTGAAGAGAGCTTTCTCATAGTCAAATGTACATGCAATATTAGGCCAACATGTTCTTTTAATATCTTTACGATGTTAGTTAACTCAT
The DNA here is from genome assembly GCF_009650485.2 of Drosophila albomicans. Classification (NCBI taxonomy): domain Eukaryota; kingdom Metazoa; phylum Arthropoda; class Insecta; order Diptera; family Drosophilidae; genus Drosophila; species Drosophila albomicans. The sequence continues at coordinate 3,672,419 of NC_047627.2, read as the reverse complement.
GCAAATTTTAATTTCGATCATTCAAAACGATTTTGTGGATTTTTTGATGTTTTCTGGTGTGACCTCCCCATTTGGACGTCCTCTGGGGTCTGCATCATCGGTGTCTCTACGACCACGTTTGATTTCAGCAAACCAACGTTTAATTGTTGTTTCTGATGGAGAGGAGTCCCCATAACACTATTCAAGCCAAAACTGTGCTTAAACGGTATTTTTTCCCATCAAGAAGCAGTGTAAGATTAGAACACGAAATTGCTTTTGATCCATTGTTTTGAAAAAAGCAAAAGTAGTGTCACTCTTAGCTCAATAACTTACAAACTAATGAATAGAAAATCATGAAATTTTAGCAGCTGTCTTCTGAAGGATTGTATTAACTGAAAAAAAGGTGACTGCAATAAAACTAGCGCCACCTATGTGTAAGGCCCGGGACTTTTCAGCCCACGTGTTATTCTATTCCGTATACAAATTTTCCAAACAAATCTGTGCTTTTATAATGTTCTAGCCGAAGAAAATATTGAACTTTTATTGCCCGGAACTTTGTCATCTTTTTGGTGTTGTTATACCCTACATATTCTAAAACGATGAATAGCTTCCCAAATCATCATACCATCTCTTAAAGTTTATCAAAATATTGGCTGTATATAATCTACTTGGAGTATAACTCATTTTCGCAGTTACTTATTAAAATTAAGATGCGGAAAGCAACACAAACAAAATGCGAGTCGTATCTAAAATTTCCGGACTTTACCAGTTGGCACAATCGCAATCAAAATGACGGAGATCAATTGTACTGCGACTACTAAAATTGATCACGTGACAATACAACGTGTCCTGTTTGCACAAGCAAACAAATTAAACTCTCTACCAATGTAAAAAAATCGATGCAGAAAAGAAAAAGCTGGTACTCACCATATTCTAGCATGCAGCCTGGCATCAATTGATCATTTAAGCGAAATGTGCAACAACATATTCGGCAAATCTGAATTTAATTCTATTCAAATGTATCAACTTATTAAAGATATAAAAGTAACGCATTAAAATTGTTGTAGGCATATAAATAAAATAGAACCGTGATATTGATCTAAAACATGTTTATCAATCCTTTTTTAAAAAACTTAGTCTTTTTTTCTGGTTTTTTTTCACCCCTGTCACTTTTTAATTACCCGATGGCAACAGTATTCCATATATGTATATAGCTCTTTGTTCAGACTGACAAACAACTCCCAGTCCAAACAGTAAGAGCTAGGAGCCTGAATTTAATAAGATAGTTTTTATAACTTGATCGTGTAACATGAATCCATGAAAGCCTACAAGTCGCGTATATTTTTTTCTATATTTTCATATTATTATGAGCTCTTCGCCATCAATTATCGTTTACTATGAATATGAGTACAATAGCAATAAATCGCTCTTTTCCTGAAATAAAATCCAGAATTAAATATGAAAAAATAGATTCGGGATCAAAAGCTAAGTTAATCCGCAGCAGTGAATAGTAAATTGGCTAAATATGGTTAACGAATCCAGTGTGGGTTAATTTCCTAAGAGATTGGCAGCTTTGAAGAAGTTTCATACTAACTGTGATCGAGCAAGTGAAATTATAGTTCATCCAGCGACTATTCACGAGTGTTCTGACAATATTGAATTAAAATTGATGCCATCATGCTGAAATTTTGTGTTTAACGACCGTTGATCGATAGAGAATAGGATCGCAAAAAAAAGAGGACGCTGATCAATAACTTTTCGATGTATTACATAAGTGTTAATCATAAACAGAATGTACAATTTACACTTTTATTATATTTACTTTGTATTTTTCTATATTTTTTAATCTAAAATCTAAACAATTTCAAATAATTATACATTTCTATTTTAGACCTCTAATAACATACAATTAAGAGTATATGGTACAATATTTAATGCAGTCAAGCATACTTATGTAATATTAAAAAAATTTGGTATATTTAAATTTAAAACAAATGATGCTACCTGCAAAAAATTATTATGTTGTATATATTTTCTTTAAAACTTAAGATATACACATATAACTATGAGACAATTTAGTTACAAAATACAGCAAGAAGTAGAACAGCAACGTCCAGATCCACCTTTACTCTTCTGTCTTTGATCTGAAAAATACAACAAAATAAATAAATTAATGCTAATTAGTGACTGCTAAATCTGGTTAATATTGATACAATTTGTACAGAACGTATAAAAATTAATAAAAATAAAAAAAAACTCAAATAAATACTAAAATGTACTGAAGTCTTTTTTTAGTATATTGATATACTTTCGTTAAAAATATACCAATACTCAACAAAGAAACTAAAACCCGACTGCAGCAGCTGTTTTTTGTTTTGCCATATACATTTTTTTCTTAAATAACTGCAAACATTTGTATATAGTCGCAACTAAATTTTCAAGAATCTGTGTAAATCGGGCGTGGCAAAAATAATCGAAATAAAATAAGTATGAATGCTACAGTCGACTGTGCCATATTAACATACCGCAAAAATACTGAAGTACAGAAAGCATTTGGTATATTGATATAGTACTACATTTAAAATGCAATAGAGTACAAAATATACCAAATTGTCAGCTAAAGCAACTGATATCCGTAGGAAGTAGGTGTTTTTCCCATACCAAACTATTTCTAAAATAACTTCTACAATTTTTATTGCAACCAGATATATGTAGGTTTTCATATATGAACGTATATACTTTATGGTTATATATACTGTCTGTTACATACATATGTACATTTCTTGTTAGCACAAAGTTGTAATATACTTTTACTCTATTGGTAGCGTGTATACAAATTTGCAGACTGTCTCTATTCAGAGTTGCAGTTGCCATTTAATGAGTCTTTCTCTATTTGTTATATTGTCTGCAAATAATAACCAATATTAAAGCAACTTATTTCCCATCCATTCATTATTGTGCTTTATTATTAATGCAAATAGTATAATGATCGAGTCGATTGCGACACGAGAGGTTAGGAAAAGTGTCTTCATAATAGCCAACGGCAAAATCGATACGCCCCTGCAAGACGACAGAGAAAACTATCCCTGCAATGATGACGAATTGAAAAGACAATCCTAAAGAAAAATAAGTACACGATTCCATTTGTAATCATGGGTTGCTTAAAAAGGTAAAATTACAACCCGCATTCATTCAAATTTAGCTTCCGAACGAGAAATTATACCATATTATTAAAATCATTTTTAATTGAATTATATTTCACTTACCTTGCGAATTAGGTTCCGGTAAATTATCACGGGGCACTAAATGCATAACAGTAGTTTTTCCCAACGGAAGTCCTAATGCTCCCAATGTGACATTGCAATGTAAAAAGCGACCTTGATATATTAGACGCAAGATTTCGGCTTTAGTTACGGCTTCTTGTGACCAATCTGAAATGAAATAAGATAGAAATGTAAAATCCGTAAAAAAAAGATTTTTCTTTTATATTCTCACTTGTTTGACTTTTTTAAAATTGGTCTAAATTCATTGGAATACATTTTAAAACCAATTGAAGTAGTCTAGAAAATATATATATTTTTGTGAATTGACCAATAAATCAAAACAAAATCATATAAAATCTTATTATTGTAATAGATAACATCATATTAATATATACATAAATCCATCGTTATAATATTGGTTGTTTCATTTGTAACTTTCTACTAAATCCGAAAATTTGTTCATTGATATATTAAATTCCTTATAACCGAAATAATAATTGTAAAATTCTCTATAAAGAAAGCTTCAAAGCTATATATGTACAGTATTCAATAAAATGAGGAATCATTTTCTTACCTGTGGGCCAATTCTCAAAAACAGTTTGTGCAATATCACCAGCGGAATCAGATGGATTAAATAAGAATTCTTTTGTTTTTCCGCTGACAAGGATTAAACGTAAGTTAATCTGCAAAAACAGAAAATAATACTTAGTTCACTGGGAGATTCTGATATTCTATGCGCGATACGTATATAAATACTTAATAGTTTTTTTTTATGGCTTATGGGTGTAATTAGAAATATACCTTATATGCATATTGAATCCAAAAACCTGCATGGGAAATTTAAATATTTCCTTACTTTTTAAATAGTTTGAGATTCATGTATTCCATAAAATTATATGCGTATTGTTTCTTCTCATCTTATGATATCCGGATCATTTTTCTTTATATAATTTCAAAATGTTTTGTAAACTTTGCCCCATTTTCACCTTACGATAAGGATCAGATCATTGCAAAAATAGTTAATTTCTTCTGAATAAATATTCTTTCAAAGGCTAAGAGCAATGTGTTCCTGTCTCCACTGAATTAAGAAGCAAGTAGTGAATAATCTATTAGACAGACTCGCAGTTATCCTGCGAATTACAATGCCTAAAATGTGGCATTTCATTTATTGCCAAAATTTCATAATGATCAAGAGAAAAATAGTGAGGAAAAACTAGTATGCGAGTGGTGAAGATTTTAAGTATTTCTATAAAGAAAAACATATCCATTACAGTAAAAACTTGACATGTATTTGCCAGAATATCTCAAGATATGCGGCGTAATAATTCTCAAAAGCGAGTAGATCCCACAAAAGAAAAAATAATCAGATATAAGGATAGATCACACTCCATTGATAGAGCGGATGTTGAAACCTAGACTCAGCTACGAGGTTTGTGTCTTTGATAAATTCTGAAATACTGATACTTTTAATGTACCCTAATTTAACTTTAATGTACCTTATTATATTAATTAATCGGGCAATTTATGTACTTCGGACAATCCTTAAATTGTTTTTTAATTAACATAGCTACCCCTTGAAGGTTACATCAGGCTATGTAAATTGACTCTTAAAAAACATGCTTATCTGTTTGCAACTTGTTATTAAGAACCGATTTTTCGGGTTATAGTCGCCACACGAATATACTTTCTGGCCAGATAAAATAATTAGAAATTCTTAATGTTCGTGACACTCAATTGATCGATAAATGATCATACATTTTTTAAAAATCAATTTTAAGCATCCTCGGCTGTTTATGCCTTGTTTACAATTGGAGGATTGTACAAAATATTATAATTTTTATATTATACGCTGCATTAGTGTAATATCCAATGATCCAGATCACTTGGTTACCAAATTGTGTAGCATACATAAGCTTGAAATTACATGCAGTGCCTAGGAATGCATTTAAGTACGTATTAATTTTTTGCGTTATTCAGACAGCAGATTATTTAACTTGAAGCTTAGCAACAGTCAAGCCTTAAGACTTGACGCATTGTTCATGTGGTCAGTCGAGGTTGAAAAAGTGATCCTAAAGTTATTCAAGAATTCCTTGAATTCAATTAAAGATCACTGCTTTATTTCGTTAATGTCATTATCCAGTTTATCGTCGATAGTTATAAAAGCTTAACATTACAAATGATGCAATTATCTGCAATTTGCAATTACAATTATAAATATATTTGTGTTTATTTATACTTCGAACGTATGCGCACAAACATTTCACAATCACAATGATCGTACTTTGTTTCTGCTGACTCGATAAATGATGCAACGTCAACAGCTGTTGTCCGTGCAACTGAAACTACTCATGTATGTATACAAAGAAAATTCCCAATTGGCATTGCCATTAAACAGCTGTTGTGCGTTTAACTGAAACTATTTTATGCCCAAAAATGATGCAATAATCCCAAAGGATATCCCACGCACTTTAAGTTACAAAAATTGAGAGTAAATAAAATTAAATTCGCAATTTGCATATTCTTGCAGTTGCAATTAAATGTTTCTGCATCTTTTTTTTTTTAAATGGAAGTGTCAAATATAACCATATAATACTTACTTTATCTGATGGTATAGTTCGTGTCATCTTTTGTAAAATCAATGGATTTCCACTGGCTTTCATGGCAGTGCTGCAGCAAAGCGATGATGTTGGAGTCTCTAGTGCAAGTGACGTATTTTGTTGTCGCTCTCTCCACTCTTTGTTGTTCTTCGAACTGTTCTCAGATGCAATTTGCAGTCCATATTGTTGTTGTTGTTGTTGTCGCTGTTGTTGCTGCTGCTGTTGTTGTTGGTGATGGACGGTCGCTATAATGGGTGGACTTTTAATGCAAGTTGTCAAGGATGAAGGGTGGTGATGATGATGATGATGATTGTGGCTGTGGTGAGTAAGCAACGAGCGTGTTGTTGTTGTTGTTGCTGCTGCGGCTGTTGATGCGTTGCTCATATCGGATGACGATGATGATGATGCATCAATAATTAACGAATCTGACAAAGTGCTGGATAATTTGTTGCTGCGTTGCTGTTGCTGCTGTTGTTGTTGCTTGTGACAAAGTATTTGATTTTGCTGCTTGCTCGGAATGGGAACTATTGCTGTTGTTGTTGTCGACGAAACGATCATATTTTCATTATGAATAATGTCCTCTCGCGACTCTCGCGAGTCAATAATAACGGGCTTTCTTCCAGTTGGCAACGATGTCGAAGACGTGGAGAGCATGACGTAAAGTTGGCAACTCGATTGAAATCCTTGCACAGTCGTAATTAAACTTTATTGATTTTCATTGATTTAGTTATATTCATTATTTTTGTGCTTTTTTTCTTTTGGAGGACACGTTAATTTTGTTAAGACATTTCACTGCGCATATCTGTCTGTTTTAAGTTTCTGATTCAGTTTTTTTTTTTTTTGGGCCTTGTACTTGACCTGTAAATACGATTTTGCACAAGAGATGGCCACAAAAAAAAAATACAATTACATTTAACGTATCTTGGATTTTACAACGTCCAACGCGACGACGACGTGTATGAAAATACCATAATATCAATGTACATTGACAGCAACATAGGACAGTCGACAATAAGGAGATAATATATTCTCCATACACTCAGTAGAATTAATTACGATTTTTGCTCACTTTCATTTGATTGTATAAACTGTATACATACACATACATACACATGTGTTTACAGAAACTGGCATATACAAGCTTACATGCATACATATACATATATGGGTATGTATGATAACTTTGGCGCACGCGTAGAAATGATTACATTGAAAATGTTAACATAAACGACGCCAACAAGCACTCATACACTTTGATTTTGCAATTATATTTGCACTACACCCAAATTGTTTTGATTTTTCAAATTATTTATGTTTTAAATCATTATTATTGAATACCTAGATTTTCTTTACCAAAGGAATGCACTTTTCTAAACGTAAATAGGTGTCTTTTATTTCGATGACACTATCGATAAATCCAATAAGCATATATGAACACTTCGCTCGATAGCTTCCCTCAATCGATGAGCTCGATATTAATAGCACAGAATAACAATTTTCAAGGTGAATCGATAAAAAAAATGTAATTAGTTTTCACTTCTATTCACAAATAGTTATATTTTTCAATCTTCGCTATACTATATATTGCTCTTGGTTCATAATAATAAATTAATTAATAATGAATCTAGTCATCACGAAATTGTGAAGAACTGATGACTAATAAAGCTCATCTTTTATTTTTATCGGTTAAAATTTTTGCATTATGAGAAAGTTCTATTTTGAACTCAATTTTAAAATTGTTACTAACATTTTTGTTGAATTTTTCTATACAATAACTATATATCTTATTTTTTTATGTCTGATGTTTGAGTTACTAAGTTTTACTATCCACAATCGAATGTAGAAGAAATAATTTTTTATTTATTAAAAAAATTATGAAACACTTGTTTAATCAATTTAATTTGTTAAACAAAATTGTACACCTGTTCTTTAATTATTTGATTAATTCTTAAATTTACAATTTTTTGACGGATATTTAAGTTATTTTGCTACACCATCCACAATCGATTGTAAATGGTATAATTTTTTATTTGAAACATCTTTCTTAAAAGTTTTGAAATGCCACGATCAATTTATTGAACTTATTTTTAAATTATCCTATGCTTAATACATTTGTTAATACTATCTTAACGAATTTCTTAATTGAAATTTATTAACAATTTTTAAAAAAAAAGTTCAACAATAATTTTTGGAATAAGATTATATTGTTTCTATTTTTTTCTAATATTTTGACTATTGTAATATCATATTTTATGATTTTATTCATACAAAATAAGTTAAAAATCGCAATCTACAATCGATTTTAGATTATGATAATGAAAAGAAATCATGAATTTTAAAATCGTTATAAATAAATTTGTTTTATATATTAAATTATTTTTGACATTTTGGTGTTATTTTTTCACACCTTAAATCAGCTGATTATATTTAAGAATAAAAATCCTATAATAAACGTTTTCAATATAAACAGTTATAGTTTTACTAATTTCGCAATGAATGTCGGTGTTCCAACTACTATAGGAGTTTATACGGCTATCTGTTGACGTAAATGCAGTGCGGTGTAAACGCAATGTTTTATTTTAAAGTAGGATACATCGATGAAATTATTGTAATCGATATTTTGTGTGCATTCCTGGAATACTAGGTGTTGGCTGCCAATTGTAGAGTGCAAATGAAAAGTTGTGTTAAGATTGATATATGTGGAAAAAGTTGTCTGCGGACGATAAGTTCACAATAAATAAATACAAATATCTAAGTTTTGCATACTGATTTTAAGCTGAATCTTTGGAACTAAGAAATAAAGCTGTAAAGCAACTCATACGCGACAGAGGTGCCCCACCAGGTGAACTATTTTAAATAGCTCAAATACTTATGTGTACACATATATCTACATATGTATATACATACATATATGCGAGTACTTATATATTATATTGAATACGATTTTCAATTTGAGTTTTTCGGTTAAAAATGATTGTATTTGCTTGAACAAAAACGGTTTGTTTGTGCTAAATGATGAAAAATACGTCAATTTTTACATCCAGAATTTAAATAATGTAGTATAAAATAATATTTGAGTATTTAAAATTGATTTTTCTTTTGTATTTCTTTCTCGCTTTATCAATGTAATGGAACATCACTTTTCATTGGTGCGAATGGGATAAATGGTCATTATCATTTATCTATGCTTGTCGCGCCGCTGCCGCCTGCTATGTGTGTGTGTGGTGGTCACGTTCGAGTCTGCTTTCGCTTACGTTCGTACCGTATACTTGCCACAACGCGAAACACTGGCTGTACTGCTTTCTCCTATTAGTTTCGTTGCCATTGACAGCGGTGGTGCAAAAATTGCAATTTTGGTGTACCAAAAAACCGAATCGAGTAACCAAAAGGAAAAGGCAGCAGCAAGCAGCACTGGTGAATTCAGGCGGACCAAACGAGCGAGCAGCCAACATCAATTTTATCATCAGTGTAAAAATTATAGTGCTGTATAACTAACAAAAACACACACAAAAAAAAAAACAAATTACTTAAACGGAGTAACCTTTTTGTTCAAGTTCAAACCAACAAACCAACAAAAACAACGGCTATAGTCCATCAACTAAATATTTTTCACTAGAAGACTCGATTTTGTAAAAGGTGCATACTAAAAAAAAAGAAAAAAGTACGAAGGCTTCTTTGAGACCCCCAGCAAAATACCATCGTATTGTTAGAGTTTTAACTTGAAACAAATGCGTAAAACGTATAAATCGTAATAAATTATAAATAATTCAATTGTCTGCAAAGAAAAAAAAACGAGTGTATATAAGCAAGTAAACTCCAAAGATAAAAACCCAACGAACATTTTGGCTGTAAGAGAAATACTGCAGATCAGATAAGTCAACATCGCTAATACGCTGTGAACGCTCCAGGAACATATATATTTATATATATTACGGTTATTTGTATGACGACGTGAAGCAAACGGAACACAAAAAATCAACAGGAGACGCGCTGAGGAAATCAAAATAGTTATAACAGTAAGTTTTCTTTTTTTTCTTAATAACGTGACCGACTAACTGCTATTTTATATATGTTCAAACCAAAATCGGGTGAAAACTATGTATATACATTTGTGAAAAAGTCAAAACAGATATTGATATTATTTTGTTTTTTTTTCGAGTTGCCTCGTGAGTTTGACTATATATATATAGCATGAAAAACCCGGCACGCTGCATTTTGTGTATTTCAATTACTTGAACCTAATTTCGAATGTTTGTCTTCCTTCAGTTTTGAAAACACAGCAGCAGCAGCAGCGAATAAATCGAATCGAATCGAATCGAGCAAAGCAAACCAAAGTTGCAACAAAGAGATTTAAACGAACCTCAACCAGCATATAAAGATGAATGAACTCGACAGTCTACGACAAGAAGCCGAATCTCTCAAGAATGCCATTCGCGACGCAAGAAAGGCGGCGTGCGACACATCGCTGTTGCAAGCGGCCGCCTCGCTGGAACCAATTGGCCGCATACAGATGCGCACACGCCGCACACTGCGCGGCCATTTGGCCAAAATCTATGCCATGCACTGGGGCAACGATTCGAGGAATCTGGTATCCGCATCACAGGATGGCAAACTGATTGTTTGGGACTCGCATACCACAAACAAAGTGCACGCCATCCCATTGCGTTCGTCGTGGGTGATGACCTGTGCATACGCTCCATCGGGCAGCTATGTTGCCTGCGGTGGCCTCGACAACATGTGTTCAATCTACAACCTAAAGACACGCGAGGGCAATGTGCGTGTGTCGCGCGAGCTACCCGGCCATGGTGGCTATCTGTCATGCTGTCGTTTCATCGACGACACTCAAATTGTGACCAGCTCCGGTGATATGACGTGCGGCCTGTGGGACATTGAGACGGGCCTGCAGCTGCATTCATATCTGGGTCATACGGGAGATGTGATGGCTCTATCGCTGGCACCGGACTTTAAAACATTTGTGTCGGGCGCCTGTGATGCGTCCGCCAAGTTGTGGGATATTCGTGACGGTCAATGCAAACAAACGTTTCCCGGCCACGAATCGGACATCAATGCCGTTACCTTCTTTCCGAATGGACAAGCCTTTGCGACTGGATCGGATGATGCTACATGTCGCCTGTTTGATATACGTGCTGATCAAGAGCTGGCGATGTATTCGCACGACAACATCATTTGCGGCATCACCTCGGTGGCGTTTTCAAAAAGCGGCCGTCTGTTATTAGCTGGCTATGATGATTTCAATTGTAATGTCTGGGATACAATGAAAGCGGAACGCTCTGGAATTCTGGCTGGCCATGATAATCGTGTATCATGTTTGGGCGTCACCGAGAATGGCATGGCAGTGGCAACAGGATCGTGGGACTCATTCTTGCGCGTGTGGAACTAAATGTGGGCGGTGTCGATGGCGGTGGTAATGGTAGTGGGTGGTAGTGGGGTATGAAGTAGGGTCAACGTGGCATAGTGGCTGCAGGCAGTCAGCGTTCAGTTCAGCAGTAGTAGCAGCCAGCGACAATAACAACAGAGCACAGCAGCAACACACAAAAGACATCATCTCTCATAATGTGTAGATGATGGTCAAATGGTTCCTTGTAACTGTTGTTAAGCTAAACAAAATAAACAAACAAACAAACAAAAGCACAAGCAGGCAGAATATGTTGTAAAGCGCTTGATTGATGATTGATAATGATAATGGAGATGGAGATGAAGATCAAGAAGGAAATAGAGATTGAGATGGAGATGGATATGCAGATGCAGATGTTGAAGGGGAAATGTAAACGACGTTGACTGCAACAAAGACCACAGCAAAAACAAGAACTTTATATACAAATTATTTATATTGCTATATACTTATTATACTTATACAACAACAACAACCAAAACACACAGACACAGCAACAAGCAACATGCAAACATGCAACAAAACAACTAGACATACACACACACACAGACACACACACATACAAGAATATTATTAGTGTAAATGAAAATGAAAATTCGAAGCAAAAACCTATGATGATGATACTGATGATGGAGCTGTCATTGATCAGAAGTCAGATTGAGAAAGAGAGATAACAGCTACAGTTTAAAGTACGTAAAGTTAGTTCAAATCGTATATAGTCATATACAACAACAACATTTAGTGTCGGCGACGTCTGCTGCGCTGCTGCTATATTGTCAAATGAAAATGAAATGAAATGAAAATGAGTGTGCACCATTGTTGATTACTATGATAGCACCGTACATTATGGTAATTATACTGTACTGTATTATCCGTACATAACTGTATGAATAACGACGGGGTGACGTGACGACGACGACGCTTCACTTTAATTTGTCAGACATCAAAACTTAAACAAAAATTCTTATATGACTTCATATATATACACACATATACATACACACGGCAGAAAGTTGTTCTTAATGAAGTAAAGTCAAATAAATTTAAAGCATTTACAACAACAACAAAAAAAAAAAAAAATTACAGATAGAACATAAAAAGGCATGAAAATATTGCGTAAATTAAAAAATTTAATGTAATGAACAAATTAAAAACAAAAACCAAAAAAAAAAAAAAAACAGTAAACAACAATACACTTTATAAAACATTTTTCTTATAACGTTTAAGTCCTTAATTTATATACAAACAAAAAGAAGAATGATTTAAATAACATAATTATTAGTGAACAAAAACAAAACTATTTACATATAATTGACGGCCATATAAGCTACAATAATAAATGAAAAACAAAAAAATTAACTTTAAAACCTAACAAAAATTTATAAATGTTTAACGAAATCTTAACATATAGACTAACAAAAGAAGTATCGATCGCGAAGTACAACACTCAACCAAAAAGCATAACTAGTAGAGGTGGATTACTATCGCTAGTCGTCACCATCGATGATCGACGATCGATTTTCACCAAAAACCATCAATAATTATCGATAGTATTTTCCATTTAAAATTTAATTGGATTTTTATTAAACTTATAAAGTTTTTGTTATAATTTGAACTCAAATATGCATTAATATTATTTTCATTACACTATAAGTTGATACTAAACTGTTCATGTAGCCAAGCTCTTCTATCAGATGCCTGTAAGATCCTTTCGAAGAAATTCATACAATTTTTTTACTATACAATCTCTCTCAAAGAATAGCACAAATAACTATCGTCCACAGTCAAATAGTGCAAAGCGCCTAACTATCGAGAATACCGATAGTGACGTCGATAGTTCTCCACCTCGAATAACTAGTAGCAACGCAGTGTTTGATTTGATGATGAATAGTCAAACCTTGTGACCGGCGCATGAACTTCATCAATTGTAAACAGGATAAGTGAATTCGCGAGCTCGTTATGAATAACTTTACAACTTGAGAGTTGCGATTTCATATGTATTTTAGTTATTGTTTTGACCATAAGACACGTATGAGCTTCTAATATTCCAAATGTATTTATGTTCATGTACCCGCAAAAACTCACTAAAAACCATTCACAACGGTAAACAAAAATGATAGATAAATATGTTGTATGTCAATAAAAACAACTTAATTTCAATATACTTTTAAGTTTAACTGGAACGAAAAGCTTGCACGCAGTAACATACACAAAACACGTTACTAAGTAAAAATGACTGGTCCCCCCTAAAAAATATTATAGTGGAAATAAAAGTTAATTCCTTTAAACAAAAAAATTCAAAAACATCACAAGAAATTTATTCTTATTATTAAAACAATGAAGGTAACACAGTTTAGTGCATATATGAAACAGCCTGCAATCAAACAGACAATTAGCTTAATTCCGTTCAAGGGTAAGAACGAACGGAAATTCCAGAAAATAAACTTGTTCATGACCTCTATTAAAAACATCATAGTTGTATTGTGCGCGTAGAGATTTAAACAGATAATTTAAACAATTAATTAATCTTCATAAAACCCATTTTCGTTTAGAAGACAATTAATAAATAAAACAAAATAAAATTGTTAGTTATATGCAAAAAAAATTTGATAATATTCGTCAAACTTTGAAAACGCGTCAAAATGGAAGATAATGCTTAACGAAAAAACTACTCTTTAAATGTTTTCTGGTTAATAAAATCACATTACAAGAAGAAACCATATATTAATTATGTTAATATCAGAATCTTTATACAAATTTATATGTTTATATGTAAATTTAAAAAAAAAAAACAAAAACTGTATACATGCAATACATTCTTACTTATGTATATGCCACAAAATCACAACAAATGCATACGTACAATATTGTAATTTTATTATGATTTCTTATGTACAATTTATACCTAAATCAAAAGTAATAAATAAAATGAATGTCTGTAATTAGCTGAATTCATCAAACAATGAAAGTAACCCAACAAATAACAAAATGCTTATGGTATTATCAATAAACTAATAGATAACAAAACGAAAAATACATGTTCATGTTAAAATTACATTAAAACTCAAAAATACATTTTGCTTACATACATACATATATGTATCACTTATGTTGAATCCGATTCACTCGGCATTTATAATGAAAGTGTACTTTAATTTTAATAAGTAAACATGTGGCACCCACTAGCAGCTCGGGAGCTAGTTGATTAAGATTAGTATGTTGTCATTGGTGGGCGGAATGAGGAATTATGATGTATGTGACGTAACGTATGTAGGTATTTCGAGCAATAAATTGACATCCCAAGAACTTAAATGTGAACAAAAATCTGCATTTATGTATTCGTTCTGAATACCTGATGTATGAGGACATGATGTAAGTACTGCAAATAATCAAAATTACTTATAAATTGAAGTCTCTTTTTCATCCATATTCAAATATCAACCAACTATAACAGATTGAATCAAAACTTCGCAATACATTCACTGAAAACTAAATGTAACTTAGAAATCTTAACTCAATCTTCATGCTGCACAGAAAAGTGATATTTCAAAATGAGGACAGTGACATCTTCTCCATGATCAATGTTAACAAGTGGATATATTTAAACGTCAGTCGCGTCAACATCTCATAGGCTATGAGCCATCGTAAATTCAGGAAGTAAGAAAGCTAAAGACACTCTTCAAAATTATTGCTTGTTATTTTGGATCATCTCAGAATGTGTAGAAATTATTCAAGTCATAGTTGCTAGTGTGTGCATCAACAACAAATCATTTTGCTTAAAAATTGCACTCGTAAAGTAGGTATGGCCCTTAAACAAAGTCAAGACCTCTTTGAGCATGGATTTCAAGTGAAATTACAGTTGCATTGTGGGAGAATTAACATCCTAATCCGTTTGTTCTAACTAGAACTGTGACTAACTTTTGGTGTTGGTACATATAAAAAAAATTTTGAAGAAATGTGTAAGCTAAACTTTTGCGAAGATTTCAGTTTCGTAGCGCCTACCATATGATCAGTCAGACAAAGACATTTTGATAATGGTCTTATCCAGGATAACGTAAATCGGAAAAGAGACCTTAACTTATGTTGAATTTATATAAAATTATTGTTTATAATTTAACAAAACGCTTTAACGAGACGATCTTTGGAATTTTCTTTGGTACTTCCACAAGTGCTTAAAAGTTTAACGAAGACACGAACCTGATGTACCTATTAAGCATTAAGAGCTGTGTGAATGCACATGCGATTACATATGCAAAAACATTCGTAACTAAAGATAATTGAAGTGCAATGCCTTCTCGCTCAGTCACAGTTGTTTATTTTTCTTAACTGTGAGTACATGCATATGTATATACATATATGTACATACAGGCATAAACATCAAAAAGAAAGAGAAAGATAATATCGGCATCCGACCACATGAAAATAATTTTGTTGTGCCAACACCCATATACTATGTATGTATATATATATACATATGTACCATTTACGATAAAATACAAAATCAGAGCCACTGTATACATTGAGTAAAATCTTTACAAAATGATTTGTAGAACTGAGTTTTTGCAAGGAAAAATACACGTAAAAGTATTCAATGAAAAAACAGTTCTTATTAAAGTTTAGAACTATGTACCATTTAAAGGAAATGGACTAAATGTACCAAAGAAAAACGCAATGGAACATATTTTGGTACATTTACATTAAATTTAGCAACTATAAACGCAGGCGCTATGCTGTATTGTTTGACAAAATTATTTAATTTTTGCAAAGAAATATATATTTTATGTATTTATGCATAATTATTTAATGTTATATTTTGTTTATTCCACTGTAGAATAATTTACTATTTAGAAAAATTAATCCAATGTACCAAGGGAGAAAGAACTAGCCCTAAACGGAAGCGCTGCGCTATATTCTTTATAAATTGTATTATTTTTGTTGAGTAACCAAGCAAGAGCAACTTTAGTCTTAATTAGAAACGCGGGAGGGATATATATTTGTTACTTATTTATATTTACATATATATTTAAATTTATACAATATACTGGTAAAGAATCGCTTAAATTAAATTTGTGGTTGGTGCTCCATATTACTATCCGCAAAAATACAAATGATTACTAAGCGTAGCGCAGCTGAGGGTGAAAGATTAGTAATCAAGTTCCCTCATACTCATGCCTTCATTATATTTGTAGCTTAGAAATATATTACTATTTGTATAAACAATGGAGTTATGAGTTTGTCTAATATTAACTCTGCAAATATGTTCTCAGAATTTCAACTTGATGGCTCCCATTCCGTTGTGTTATGGAGCTGTCCCTGCTTTCATGCTACACATCAAAATTATGGGTACACAAATACTATGTAGATTAGAGTTCCAGAGTTCCTTAAGTGAAGTACATATAACACTAGGATCCGTAAAATGAAAATATTCACGAGTAAAGTAGTCCAGTCCAAAAGTAAGTACTCTTTAATTACATATTTATACCCGCTACCCATAGGGTAGAAGGGTATTATAACTTTGTGCCGGCAGGAAATGTATGTAACAGGTAAAAGGAGGCATCTCCGACCCTATAAAGTATATATTCTTGATCAGCGTCAACAGCCGAGACGATCTAGCCATGTCCGTCTGTCCGTCTGAACACCTAGATCTCAGAGACTATAAGAGATAGAGCTATAATTTTTTGTTCGATAGCATTTCTTATGTTTGCACGCCAACGCAAATCAAAAAGCTAGAGTTGCAAATTTTGGTATATATAATAATAACTATAGTAGTTATGATTCCTGACATTTGTTGCGATCAGAAAAAAATTGTCGGAGTTATTAAAGAAATACTTTTGTATGGGCAAAAACGCCTACTTAATAGGGGTCTTAGTTGCTTTGGCTGACAATCTGGTATATTGTGCAGTCTATGGTATATTTTGAATGCGGTACTATATCGATATACCAAATATACCATTTTGAGAATAATACCGCAAAACATATTGATTTTATTCAAATTGGGTAGCGGGTATCTCACAGTCGAGTACACTCGACTATGTTCAAGCTGAAAAAACAAAATTAAAATCATTTATGTAGACATTGTTGCTGTTATTATTGATTTTACTGTTGTTGTTGCCAGTTTAAGTCGTAAAATATGTAGTTATTATTGGCTGCTTGATGCCTTCAGAATCTGAAGTTTAGATGCATGGTTATTGCTCTTTGATTATGTTCGCCTGGTATTTGTCTCGGCCTATAGCCAGCTCAGAGAGCGGGTTGCCGGATGCTCTTTGGTCCCGGGTTATAGCAGTGACAGTTGCAGATAATGTTTTGTGGTTGGGGGACAGCTACAGATGGTGGCAAATAGTCCATGATTGTTAAGGTAGACTTACAATTCTTCTTTTCGACACCAGCCCACAATAGAGGATTTGCTACACAGTTTCAGAACCAATATCTCTATCACATTTTGCCAGGATTCGTGGAAGGTACTATAAATCTATGAATTGGCATACAAAAAAAACTTGGTGGCATTCAACTCTTGTAAGCACACGGTAAAAGGAAAATCGTCAGAAAGCGAAAATTTGAATTTCTCAAAAAGTAAAACAATGATTTCAATGTTCATTGGTCAAACAAGAGCGCCTTAAAAATTTAGCTGACTAAACAGAATTATCCTGTTATTTCAGCCGATTGGCAAAACCCGTATGTCTATATCTACAAATACAGCTGTGAATCTTGAAATAGCAGTGATAGCGACCTGTGCGTTTAAAATTTAAAAAACCTATCATAAACACAAATTTCAGATAAAATTTAGTTATAACAGCATAAAGTATTTAATTTTTAATAATTAAACCCTTTTTCCAGTTTGGCTAATTCAATATTTTAAGGAATATAGATAATAAAAAATGAAATTGGGTGCTTTATGAATAACTTTGAAATAGCAGTGTCAAAAAGAAAATTTAATAAATTTCAAAAAATCATATAAATAACTTTATTCTACTACATTTCAAAGTGCTTCCCAAAAGTGGTGCACGAATGTAAAAATATCAGAAAAACTGAACAAATCTAACGGGGGTTTTGCTTGTTTCCTATCTCTATGTTCCATTTTACAAAAATAATGTGCCAGGGATCAACTAACAAAAAGGAACAAGCTACAAATCCGTTACTTAGTTTTTTTTGTGTCGCACTGCTATTTCAAAGTTTACAGCTGTACATATTTGCAAATTTGATAAACGTCTTTTCAATCGATTGATCTTAAAATAACGAAGCTTCTGCAGAACATTTTGGACCAATTTTGCACGTCTCACACTTACTCTTAAGGTCGTCGATGACTTTTTGGTTTGAATCTGCAAATCCTTGAATGCCAAACTATTCTGCTAGGACTGTGTGTAAGTACACAGATTATAATTCGACCACATCCTGCAGCGTGATAGATACAATTATGATAACCTTTATCGAAAAAACGGACATATTCTTACTGCGTATAGTTTGTGGCCATAAACGATCAACTTGCATCATACGAAATTACTTTCAGTCAAATTAAAATTAGGTATTTTGCGAAATGTTGTTAACGATATGCTAATCCTTCGTTTTTATGGCATACAGGCAGCAAATTGCAAGAGTTTATTTATTGCTTAAATTAACCAAGAAGTGGAGAATTACATCCCATTCCTCTAGTCACAATTTTGAAATAAATACCGTACAGAATTATAGGCGCATCTCAAGTTGTTCGTTAAAGGAAGTCGACTAAGCTTTTCCGGTAAAACAGATTTCCAAATTGAAGACACAATTGGTAAATATGAGCAGGATTTCTTTTATTCGAATTTTCCCAATGTATCCGATAATATACGTACATAATTATATGGTTAATTTGTCGAATTTGTTGCCATATTACACTTGTTTTAAACCATTTTGTTTCAAACCCATATTTGTAATATTATTTTAACCTGAACTGTATATTTGTTTGCAGCTATTGAATGTTGAAAATATTTAATTTTTAACTAATAATATACTCGTAATCAGTTCTGTTCATTATCAGTCTGGCAAAGACAGTACAATGACAGCTACATGTCGGAAGAGGAATGCAAATATACCTTGATTTTTTTTTTATGTTTTTTCCTTTGTTTTTGTCTGACAAGTTAAAAATAAGCCTTATTGTGAATAATATTTTATATAAGCTTTTGCAATTTAAACGTTTTTAAATAACAGCTATATGTACATAGTATATATTCATATAATATAAATATAAATACAGACATATATATATATATATACTTGTGTATATTCAGGACTACAAATCTCTAAGCACAAGATTTTGAATTTGAATTATAAACTGAAGTTCGATTTGTGGAACAGTTTTGAACAGAGCCATCAATATTGTGATTTAACTGAATTACCATTAAGAATTCTTTCCTAATCCATTTATGTTAATTCCAAAACAAAAAGTTAAACTTGAGTTGATTCCTTACTTCAATATTTGTATCATACATTGATATAAATGAATAGAACCAAAATGTACAAATAAATTCTTTTTTTGAACCAATCTTCACGATATATAATTTTGACGCTTCGGCTTTTAATATGGTACACCGAGGATCGGTTTAGAACCGATTTGCAGCCCTGCTATATGTATATATTTATATATATACATACCCAGATATATAGCTGTTATTTAGATCATTATTGTTATAAAAAACTAGCTTTACTTTCAATTGCGTCAAATGTTGGTATGTTAATATTCATATTTTTTTTTTTGTTTTTTTTTTTTTGTCATTTGTACATACGCCAATTACTTCTAAGATGTAGTTGAACGAATCGTCATTAAGAACGCACATTTTTAGTTTTTGTACGGTACTTACATTAATTTGTTTTTAATTTAACTATATATTTTGTTGAAATTTTAATATTAATTATTTTTATTATTTATTAGAAAGGAGTGCTAAAATAAAGCCCCTTATCGGGAGCCACTTGTAACCTCTATAAAAATCGAGGTGGCCCGGAATTCAGCGCACCTGATGGGGGATGCGGGTGCTGCGGAGGAGCAGGCGAGTGCAGCCCCTGTCGTAGAATATCAAATGGCGAGTTGGAGCGCTGCTGCATGATGTGGTGATGGTAGTTGTTTTGCGGCAATTGATGCTGTGCAGAATGAATATTATTAATATTTTGCATTTTGAAAATACATAATTCATGATTACCCACAGTATATATTGGTTGACGAATCTACAAAAATTGCCCAGATATAATTGCAATTTATCAGTTTAGTCGTTAAATAAGAACAATCACATACAACATTATGCTTAGTAAACTGTTTTACTGATGCGTACAACCGATATATAATGTATATAGCTCACTTTATAAGTACTCACTTGCAAATTACGCAAAGATATCACACCAGCAGCGGCAGCACTATTGATTATGTGAGGACTTGGGCCATCTCCTAGATCAAGTTGCAAACTTTCGGACATATCACTGTTGCTGCTACCAATGAGACGATTGGGATGATTACTCACGCAACCAGAGCCAGATCCTCCACCAGCGGAGAGATGCAGCTGGCCCAGTGATGCTGTTGCCATTGCCACATCTGGCATCATATCAGAGAGATGCCCATTGCCATTACCACCGCCTGTGTCAACCAATCCACTCGAACTGTTTTCAGCTATTCGATCCAAATTCAAAGCATTACCGCCATGCGGAAATCGAAAATCTCCCTCGGTTATCAATGCTGGCAATTCATTGCGATGATGCATTGCTGATGCCGATAAGCGAGCGTAACTCGATTGCAGTCGTCCAGCACTTGAGTTGTTTGCCAATAGAGTTGCAACACCAAGTAAGCTACTTGATTGCTGCTGATGACGTGGAAAAGTCAAATTTCGACTATAGCACTGTTCTGTGCCGCACACAGAAGATGCTGCTGATGATGATGCCATCGATGATGTTGTCGTCGACAAAAATGAAGCGCCAACGGCTGTCGCCGTATGGCGAGCAGCTGAATCTGTAACTGCTGGCGACGGTGGTGGACTTTGGTCGTCATGATCTTCTAATAGGCATTCCTCTGTTTGATGAGTGGTCGAAGCAACATCGTTGCATTCTTCTCGACTGCTGTTATCTCCCTTATTGGTTAACATGGAGTTTTCCAATAGATCGGACACCTCGTCTGGCAAATTAAACTCTCGGACAACGCGCAAGCGAATTTGTCGATCAATTTCATGACGCGATGAGAGGGGCAACAATAATGCTCTTTGACACATTGGCGACTGTCGAAGCTTGTGCTCACGCTTGCGCATTGCTGAAATCGTTAGACTATCTGGTGGTGGTAAAGCGGTTGGATCAACTTTATCCGGTCCATCGTTGCCGATACCAGCAGCAAAGCCACCGCTATGTGTGGACGCGGCGTTCATACGCGACACCATATAGAGCGTATCGGGTATATCGGGGAAATGTCGTGATCGACGCATGCGCTGAAGTTCAACTTGATGATGCGAGGTGGCCATGCGATCCTCGAGCAGGGCCTTCACCTCCTCAAAATACGGCATAAAGAGCCGCGGGCGCACAAAGAGTCCTTGATTCTTGCCACCGCGAATCCATGCATTAACCCGCAAGTTTTCACGTTCATCGCTGATCATATGCGATGGTGGTGTGCTAACAAGACCACGACGAATCGCTTGACATAGGACCTCACTGTTTGGCGGCAACACGTGATCCATTCGCACCAATGGCAGCAATTCGGATAGAATTTCACGCAACTCAATGTCACTGAGATCACGTCGCTTAACGCCTTTCCTAGAGACCGAGTGCGCTGTGTGTGATAAGAGATTTGGCTCGCGATCCTCCATGCGCCGAATAAGCTCCTGTTCACCCCACTTGAGCACAGCTTGTAGAATCTCCAATTCGGAGGCTTGCAAAAAGTTACTTTGCAGAATGTGCACAAGTTGCCCCTTGTCCAATTGACAAAGCACTGGTGAAGCGCTGACGGCAGCAAACTCTTCCCGCAAGTATTGACAGGCCTGGCGAAATACCCAAGCAGAGCCATGAGGTTGACATCCCCACTTAAGGACCATTGACAATGTATCCAATGACAACCACTCGAGTATCAAGTCTTCACAGCCTTGCGCCAATATATCGAGCTCCAAAAATCTTCCAATTTGATACAACTCCATTGCTTCTTCCAGCGTTGTCGGCCGCACCCGTCCCGTATTCGTTAGGGCGTGCACCTCACCAAGTGAGCCGAGGGAACCAACCGAATTCCCAGTGCCACCACCGCCACGCAGTATCAGGGTCAAATCGACAGTGTCCAAGTAAATGGCTTGAAGTAGAACTCGAGCGTAACGCTTCGGTATAACAGATTCATCGAGAACTATGCGTGTGGGCACATGAGTCGATCGCTCTATGTACTCATCAATGTTACGCGTTCGGCGGGCAATCAGATTACGAAAGAACGGTGAGCGGGCACTTAAGATGGCCTTGTGACATGGCAGCTCCAGTTTCGGTCGAAATCCGTACTCGGAGGTACCAGCGTCCTGACGCAAGCAGCTATCATTGGATCCATCCGCTGTGAACACAAGTGCAGCATCCGCATAATCTCCGGTTTCCAGCAAATAACGTAGATCATGTTCTAGGGGATTGGGTGTGCCGAAGTCATCGCCAAGTTGACGCAGCAAATTGATATTAATCGTTGGATCATGTGGACAAAGATCACCGGTATACAAGTAACGCAATAATGATGAGAAGATCTGCACATCGATTGGTGATGATGACAACTCCAGACAAATGCGTGCTCCAAATCCCGGACAGCCCGAAAGCAAGTCGCGAAAATAAGTGCAACGCGATGATAATATGGAACGATGCACGGGAAATATTGAACCACGAAATACGAGATCACAATCTGTACACAAATTTAAATCATATAATGCTGCCAAATCTTGTTTGTATGTTGTAGCCGGGGGTCGTGCCAATTCCGCTTGTACCTAAAAAAAAAATATATATACATATATTATATACTCAAATATTTAATAATCATCTTAATAACTTCATTCAATTAAGTAGATATGATATTTTGTAGAAAACCTTATTTATTTTGTCTAATGTATAGAAAAAGTCGACTCAAAAAAAGAATTAATTGAAAAGAACATAAATATATTGCACTTTATGTCGGACAAGTATTGCTAAATTCTGATCTACAATCCATGTACTTTTTATGATAGTAGCAGATAATTTATCTAACCTAGCCCAATGTGGTGGCTCAATTTCTTAATAGTCATTTTGTTTACATCATTACTTACGGATAAATCTCTAAGAGCCGACAATGCTTCAAACTCCTCGCAGAGTGCTGCCAATTCAAGGGGCGTCCAGTCACAGACAAAGTCGCGTAGAACACGTGCGTGATCGCAGGCTTTGGATGAACGTCGACGTCGAATGAATTTCCTTTTTAACGTGGCAAATCCAGTAACTCGCTTTCGCCTTTGGTCTCGATGATGATAGTGAATGCCGCTATATGCCACACTTGTCCCAGGTCCTCCACCAGAGCCCGATGAGCCCATTCTTGTGGTCGTAAGGGACTGAAGGACTGATACGTTTCCGCTGCCATTTTCACTATTCGCACCTGCATTGTCAGCAGGTGTGGCCATGGGATAACCACCGCTGGAAGTATTTGCTCCCATTTGCTTCAGTTCCAATCAAACTGCTTCCAGGTTAGCAAACGTATTTAATATCCGTGCTTTTTATTTGATTTTGTTGTATTTAGAGCAACATTATTTGCAACATATGTGGTTTTCTCTTCATGTTATCATCTTTTAATTCATGAGTAGTTTCTAAAATTAGAAATTTATATTTGTGAATATTGGTTAAAAACGGTTAAAAAAGTAAAGCTACAAAATTGTACAGAATACAAATTATTCAACTTATTTATTTTAATAGTTCGACCACTATTGTTAGCATTAAAACATCGAATGTTGGACTCTTCAAATCCTTTCAAGCTGTACATCCCACAATTCAGGCTCAAGGCCTGATATATAAAGACCAACATGGGAAAAACGGTCGAAATAAAGGGATTATTAAAATCATTTAAAGAATTTTCAACAATGCATCGTTAACCAAATACAACCAGTTTTTGATAACTGATTTAAATTTCAATATCGTTACTATTTTCTATGTCAAAATGTATCTCTAGATAATACAATTATAACAATCTGTGTCTACATTAATAGTTACCAAGGCTGAGTCTAGGTTTTCAGAGGAGGACGGACATGAATGTTGTTTATAATTTATTAAACATTATGCCATACGTGATACCAAACTCATAGAAAATAAATGTCTACGCAACAAAACCATTTACAAGATAGCACTTTTTGTTTAGCTTTTGCATTGCAGTGGTTAAGTTGCAATTAAGTAGATTTGTCCACTGCTGTTATTTTTTGGAAACATATATGGCATAATTATAAAACAATCTTGTAAAATCACTTAAACATTTATAGTTTTAATTAAATTTTACTTAGAATTGCTGGGAAAAATATCCTTCTTTATGGAATATCGAAAAGTTGCATACCATATTTATCATTTACTTTGTGTGCATTAAATGAATGGAAAAGCGACCACAATACAGAAAATATGTACATATATGTATGTTAGTATGTGTGAACATTCATGTCAATAGGTTTGTATGCATTAGAAAATAAAAGAGATGCACACATACATACATACGTGTTCGCTTATATACATGCGTACATATATCCTTGATACACATACATTTGCATTTAGATGTACGCGCATACACGCATATGTATGTATGGATGTGGGTTCCATCTCAATGCATTTTTGCTACCAAAAATGAAAATATCACGCACTATGTAGTATTTTTTTTCAAGTCCTTCAAGATTTAAAGGTACACACATTTCACACACATACACATGTATATGAATATATAAATATATTTATATAGGTCTATTTACATACATACATACACACACACACACACTCGCGCATACACACACACAATGTGTTTATGGACAGCCAAATCAATGTACATACATATGCGCTTATGAAATCCCAACAAGACATTCACAAAACCAATTCAGAAAAATGCAAACTCTCATGAAATGGAATGATTTTTACTTACACCTTCAACTATATGTATACATGTATCTAAATTTCAGCTGCAAACATCCTACACGAATTTCAGCCGCCTACAACATATTGTTATCCTCTATACAGAGCCAATAAACACTTTTCGCACAGCAGTTTGGATCACTTTAAGTTGCACTGCACTAGCATAAAAAAAAACAGTACATTTGTATAATTGATTTTCAAAATGTATCCCATTATGATGTGGTCACCACACTATTCACATTATTCAATTGTTTATTTTATATTCATTTTCATTTATGTCGCGCACAGTGTAATTTTCACAAATTTGGGGTGCAGGCCAAGAATACAAAAATACATCGATTGTATCACCTGATTAATATCGCTTACAGCGCATTCAATACTTCACTACCTATCGATGTATTCGATAGACCATTGAATGAATTGGTTGCTCACGGTGTTTCTCGTCAGAGGCTTCGACTTATAATTAATTGGCGTCAAAAATAACATTAAATCGACGTCGAAATTATATTAATAGCAAATTAAAAAAAGACAGGAAACTAAATAATATTATATAAATTATTTTTAAAATATATTTTTTGTATCAATAGAAATAAAAATACAATGGCCAAATATTAAACAAAAATTGAACAGAATTTCAAACAATTATAAAACATAACTTAATAATAAATCTGCTTGGTCGGATTTGCTGGACCAAATATAGCAATTGAAGTCATAGTTGATCATACCGAAAAATTATTTTTATTTTTGACAAATGAATCAAGTAAGACGAATTACCCATAAAAGTTAATTTTTAATTAAAAAAATATATCTTTTCAATTTTGATGTAGCATTTAGAGATTAGAATTTTGTCTGCAATACAATACAATATTTGAATGTTATCAAACTTAAAATTTTTTGTTTAAGTTAAAAAAACAGATTTTTAAATCAATATCATATTTGTACAGTACTGATTTTAAATGTATTTATATAAATTGTATGTGGCTTGAAAGTATAACGAATATAAAAGTCTGGATAAATTACGATGTTTTTAAATTAATTAAATTAAAAAAAAAAAACATCCCCGAATATGCATTTTTAATAGGCCAAATAAAATCGATTATCGATACAATATCGGAGCTACGTTTTTTTATTTAAACATTTCTTGTTTAATGTTTTGAATGACAACACGTTGGATTATACTTAATAGCCTCTGACAATGTCTGCTTGTAAATATCTTAATGAACTACATTAAAACTAGGCAAGAGGCAACTACATCGTACATCAACATAATTTTTCAAAAAGATCATGACTTTGAGGAACTCTAAATTAGTATAAATATTTTGACGCATTTAAAATTCTGCAGATTTTAATGAAGTGCGTTTTAAAGAACATATATCTTTTATGTTGGCATATATGTTTTATGGTGGCTTATGCGGCAACTGCACAATTGAAAAGAATCTTCGATTGGCACATAAAAATATAAAGAATAAATGACAACAAGTGCACAGATCTCATTTCGAAAAAAATACGTCGACAGGCTTAATAAGATAATCATCCATGATAAATCAAAAGTTCATGAACCCAGTAAATCATCCAGATTTGCTGGACATTTTGCCTGAATACACGACCATTACGACAGCCAAGAAAAATTATGCATAAGTAGGATACACAACTTGTTTTAGAATCTAAAATTTAGATGGTTCATAAAATTTCCAATATGCTTATTCTATCAAATATGGCAGTAATATGATTATGGCTTTGGGTTCATAGCGAGAAAAAGAAATAAAAACTTTACATAAGTTAAACAATTATTTGTCCACTGTTGGTTTAAATTATTATTTATTGATGGGTAGAGTGAACCAAATTGCCCTTTGATATATATATGCAGCAATTGTTATTAATGTGTTTTTCCTTTTTACCACATTTAAACATGTTTATCTTCCTCCAGTTCAACAAATTTAAATATAAAAGTATATTTTTATCTAGGCACTAATGTATTTGTTTTTTTTTTTTTAGTTGTGTGTATGCGGGAAACGCTTTCAGATGCCAGATGTTCATTTAATTTTTACTAGCACTTTCTGCTAAGCTGCGTTGATATTGCTCTTTGGTCACCATGATTCCATCCATTTCAATGAAGCGTGTGTGCATTCCCGATGCAATAAAGCGTTTGCTTGCTGCGATGTCCAAGCGTGGTGCTGTTAGGGAATCATTTATTTCCTTTTCACGTGCTAACATTTCTTTGGCTCGACGCAAATCATGTAAAATGTAGTGCTACGGATAAAAATTAGGCTGAGTCAATATTTATGTACAATACAAACAATGGCTCATGTGTCTTACATTGGACAAATCGGTTCCATTGAGTTTTAAATTCATCCAAAACAACGTGCTATTTACATAGGCCAAGTATGTGTCCAGTTTAATTTTATCGTCTGTATTTAAGCCTGACAAGCTATGCGCAATTGCATAATTTAGATCCTTTTCCACCATGTCTAAGTTTGCTGCAAATTTGTTTATTTCCTCAAACATTTGTTTGTTTTCCACAGTTCGTTCATTAGTGGAAGCCGTCGAGCTATTTTTTCGTTTTTTTGAACCCTTTACTTCGGCCATCACGTGTTTTTGAGGGTATGTTCAAGTTATTAGGAATAGTCAGAAAGCAATGACGATTTTGTAGTTAGAATTTAAACAATTTAAGCAATACAATAATTGCATAGAAACACATTGACCGCGTTTGGGATAGAGCTGTCAAACTTTATAGAGTAATATCGATAATATATGATCAATATTATTATCGATATTTTAAA
This sequence comes from Drosophila albomicans, assembly GCF_009650485.2. Classification (NCBI taxonomy): domain Eukaryota; kingdom Metazoa; phylum Arthropoda; class Insecta; order Diptera; family Drosophilidae; genus Drosophila; species Drosophila albomicans. The sequence continues at coordinate 3,644,317 of NC_047627.2, read as the reverse complement.
TACATCGTATATTATGTGTTGACGTTGTTATTTCGATTCATAAAATATTCGATTATCAACAGCGTCTGCATTCATTGTTTTTAAATAATCAGAAATTTGAAAATATATATTCTTGTTCTTTAGTTAATTTATATTGTTATATCATTAATTATCCATAGAATTTCTTACTTATTACTAATAAGTTGGTATCTATTTAAGTTGTTATATTTTTGAAATATTATTACTGATGAATGCTTCAAGTAAATAATTCGATTAAAATAAATTTAATAAATTTTATATATATAAATATAAATAATTAATCTTGGCTGTAGTTTCAGCAAATGTGTTCTTTAAATGTATATTGGTTTTTTTCTAATACTACTACTTTTCAAAATTTTTTAATGTTGTCAATATTTCTTAACAAAATTAGAATTATATTCCAAATCTACAAATAATTTACAATGTTTTATATTATAAACTATCAAAATTGGGAGAGAAACTTAAAAAAAAAATTATATAGAGCGCTATTATCGATTTTTTAATGGATGTGGACGTGATATGGTGGAAATACAAAATGATGGATTAAGACTATTCGATAACAATGCAAAAATGACTCAAACGAACAAAATAAGCAAAACGAAGGAACTAAATGACCTCGTTCAAGTTGGTGACTCGATGTTCAATTGAACTTATTTCGAACAATTCGACACAACTAATATGGACAGTTCTAACCCCTAAGTAAACCGTAAAATATATTGTTAACAGAATATATTTTTGATTCGCGATTATCAATTATTCAATATATGTATATAATAAAATTCCGCTATAATATTGGCAGCAATTGTCGCGATTTGCCTTTAATTTTAATTTGTATGTGCTATGGGCTATCGGTCTAATAATAATACGCAACTCAACACTAATCAAATAAAACAAATATAGTCGGTTTGACATATATATTCAATTCTTTGATAGAATGTGTGTACATAAAGGTGAACACAGACATACATATTTGTTACTTGTATTTACAAGCAATACAGGTCCCATTACGGATTAACCTGCAAACATACAAACATATGTATGCTTGTACAAATCTATATTTTTATGCATGTATGTATGTACAAACATAAGTAAATGTGTTGTGTATATTTGTATGCTACATGTGTAAATATATATGTACTAATAAACATATGTACTTATGTAGTTTGTATATCTGAAAAGTTCATTTTTTGAAATCAATTTAATTGCAGATTACAACAACATTGATTTGCCTTAATAAATATAACTTAGCAAACGTGAATTCGGTCAGCCAGCGATATTCAAGCCATAAAAGAGCAACACTTGATGCGGTTAATGACACATATGAACAATAGACATATAAAGATTTCATTAATTTGGTGAACACCATGGATACCACAAGTACCACAGGTCGGAGGCGAAACAATATCTGTGCTAATGCCGAGGATAATGCGCTCGACCAAATTACAAAGGAGGTAATTTCTGTTTCGACTCTAACCACTTCCACTTGATTTTTTATCCCAATAGCGAAGGGGTTTGATGAATGACTTGTCCATATGTTTGATTTTCGGATCGTGGTACGGACTGATCATGATTTGATGATGAGTCAACATTTGCAAGCAAAACTTGACGCCGATCATTAGTATATAGTTATTTTGAGATAGTCATGTTGCCTAAATTTATTTCCTGACACTACGTTTTGAATCCGTTCTACCGGTAAAAGGCTGAACCTTATTGAATCTGATTATCTATTACAAAAAAAAAAAAAAATAAAAAATAATTTATACAGCTTCGATCATTATTAACCTAGATAAACAATTTTGCTGTGTTCCCGATTAGTGATTTTATAATATTTACGAATTTCTATTATTTCAACGAAGAAATATCTATTGAAAGACAGACCAAATTTAAATAGTTTTTTTCTTCTCAAATTGAAACTGATTTTGTCATGACTATAAACGGATTCGAATGTCAACGAGTTATTCAAGAAACACTTTATTATAGCTAGCATCTAGCCAATTGTATCATTTTGGATTAACTAAATTGGAGTTTAACTGATCTTTTATGCTTGAATTATTGAAAACTATATGGATTACACATCTGTCGTTGGAGCCTAACTAATAATATACCTTATTCTTATACCTTTTTGCACAGGCTGAGGCACGTCTGGCAGCTCGTCGTCAAGCACGCGTAGAAGCTCGAGAAATACGCATGCGTGAGTTGGAGCGGCAACAAAAGGAACAAGAGCACAATGCCGATCGTGCCTTTGATATGCAAAATATCAGTGGCAGCGTCATTCACGATATACCTCGTCTTCTAAACTTAACACGTGCAGCAGCTTCGCGACGAAGTAGTGAGGATTCATTGGAAGAGGAAGGCCGCAGCGTTCGTGACATCAAACATGAACTTAAAGTAGGTACCTAATATTTCCGCATAGTATATGATATTATTATAGTTTATAAACTCAATAATTAATATATATGTCATTATTGAAAGCCAGAGAGCAGCTGTAAAAAAGAATATTAAGTAATTATCTCTTCTAACAAGTAGTTCTTTTTTCTATATTGTGGATTGTTATTCAAATTTAAGAAAGAAGAAAGGAATATTACGTTTAAAAGAATAAGAATGTTTAATATTACCCTAATATCCAAATTAAAAGTCAAGTTAATTTACTAAGTCAGCATACCGAACCTAATCTTGTTGTTAAAACCATATTTTTTATTTAAGGCAATGATAAACTCCTGAAAAATTTGAATATGGACAACTTATTAAGGACACAGCTTTGTTGAGGGCACCACATGATCAGTTGTTTTGGCCACTTCAGTTTTTTTTTATTCATTTGCGAACTGAAGCTGTCAGAGTAATCTTTTAGCAATATTTCGGTGCTAAGTCGTACTTACGTATGTGCTTTGTAGTATTTTAATTATAATACAATAGTTATGTGTAGTAATTTGGAATTGTTGTTTTTATGTCATACATAATTTTTTTGTATTATTCGCACTTTTAAAGGAAAAATGCTGGGCGTCTCACAGTTGATAACATGGACTGTGGCCTTTCTGTCCTGTTTTATGAGATCGGGCAGATTGATGTCCTGTCCTTAATATTCGGAAGAGGAGAATTGGAGAGTAATTGGTGGTTTGGCTGTAAGATATTTTCTTTTGTTATGTAAGATATTTCAACATGGCATCGTCCAAAAGTTCTTCTTCAGATAATTGTCTGGGTGGAATGTTAATCGTTATGCCAAAGGGTTAGCAATGAGATAAAGGTCAGCGCTGACACAATCTCTTGAATTGAATTATAGTCTAGAAATATACTGTTTATGAATTGTAATGAATTAAATTTAAATTGATTGCCTTTTTACTATATCTTTCTTGTTGGTGTTATTTATAAATGTTGTTTGTTTTGCAGGAAGTCGAAGAGCGCTTTCGGAAGGCAATGATAACAAATGCTCAATTGGACAATGATCGCTCATCTCAAACATATGAGGTTAAACTACTGAAGGATAAAAGAGAAACGATGCAGGAGTCTGTTGCCCAACTACAACGCGAGCTTAAAAATAAATTGCGAGATTGTAATGCGCTTAAACGAAATTTGGACCGAACAACACTTGAATTGAGTTTGGTCCAAGGCCAACTAAGCGAACGAGATACGTTAATAGCAGAGCATGGTCTTGTTATTGTTGCCATTGAGAATACGGACGGCAGTGATGCCAAGAGGGCGTTAGTTAGTGTTGAAAACGCAAATATTTTGGCTACCGTTCAGGGATCAATTGGTGAGTACAATAGAATGTTAATAAAATGATCATTGGATTTTTGCAAAGAACATAAATGCATATATCGAATAATTGCATTTTTTTTACTGTCTATTTCATTTATTAAAATGAATTTTGTATAATCGAAGTGTGATATAATTTTTAATTGAATACTTTCAGATGTAAGACTTAAAAAGTTTGCAGAGGAAAAGCAGCTGCTTTCAACGCAAGTACAAGTACTGCATGAACAGTTAGATGCTTATAAAAGTGAAGGAAGATCCGGTCGCTGTGGTTCGTTAAATAACTCTTTGGGCTATGACGATGATTATGATGTTCAAAGTATGTATCAAATCGATTTGTTTACGTATATTTTGGAATTAATATTTTTGTGTAATTCACAGGAGAAGCAAATAAAGTCATATCAGATTATAAATATAAACTGCAAAAAGCTGAGCAGGAAATTGCTAATCTGCAAGCAAGTTTGTCACGTTCGGAGTCGCAGGTCATCCGCTACAAAAGTACAGCCGAAGCAGCGGAGAAAGTTGAGGCGGAATTGAAAGTGGAACGGCGAAAACTGCAAAGAGAGGTGTGTTAATACTGATTAAATTATGTATACTATATTAACAGTAGAATATCAATCTTCATAGCTCATTTTACCCTATTTTATTCTTACCATAGCTTGCAATTTATAACTGCAACTTGAATTCATTATCAGCAAATGTTTAGCTTGTGAATCATTTTCGTTTATTTTCATTTCGAAGTTCGCTGATTAGTCCGTTGGCTGATAATAAGTCCAAATGTGTGGATATAGATACATACACGCAAATATCTGAACCCATTCTTCGTCAGCGAAAACCTCAAAACACGACAAAGAAAGAGAAAATAATACAGAGTTGGAGAAACTAAAGAGAGATACAAAAAATTTGTGTCTCTTTCTTTTTAGAAATAGAAGGATAAGAGTGAGATGGAAAGACGCGAAAGACATAAAAGAAACATCCTATGTTGGCAACATGAATAAGAAATATTTTTGTTAGTTGGTTTTTATAACAATTAAATTTTGTATGGAAGCTTAAGAGTGACACGAAAAGAAATATTGCAAAAATACAATTTATATTGTTTATGCTAGTTCATAGTTTTTATAAAGAACCTTCATACTCACTTTTCATAATGATTGCAACTGCTATGGAAGCTTTCTTTAAGCATATTTTCGATATGCATTTATTTGCGTCATTTACATTACATTAATGCCATTATTTTTTCATTTGTATTGCAGCATCGCGAGATTCTGGAGCGTCTGGAAGAAGCAGAAACTGCAAACAACCATCTTCTGAAGCGGCTCGATAAACTAAAAAATGCAAAAAGTACGATCCTGAAGGATTTATGACCGACGATGACAAAGAACCCAGTAACCGAAGAAAGAACAACGATTCTTCCGTAACAAGCTAAAAGAAAACCTTTGATGTCAGCATAAACCAGAATAATTGCACAAATAATACATTTTTACAACAGTCATGTCCAAAATAATAATCTGAATAGCAAAATATTAAAAATTCACAGAAATAAACTATTATTCAATTTCCATTTATTTATATTGAACACGAGAGCCACGTTGATTAAAAATCTCTGCACATGGTTCTAGTACAAATTACGGGGTAATATTCATAAAATTCAGTATAGTGCATATAATATAATAACATACAAGTTTGTTAATCGAAAAGGTTCCAATTTTCAACACCAAAATGTTTAGTCACCGCCAAGTTCCGAGTAAGCGATTAAGTATCCTTTGGGAACCAACTGCGCCGATTTCTTGCGGAATAGTGTAACTGGAGAACTAACAGGAAGACTGCGTATTGGAAGTATTCAAAGAGTATAATTGGATTCGGTGATACATGAACAGCTTAGCTTAAATTGAAGCGTGTGTGCTTTTTTATCGTTACTTGAAAACGGAAGACGCAAATAGAGTCAGAAATATCACATTTTGTGCTATTATTTTTCAAAGTTTATTTCGCTCTTTTTCGTTTTCCCTTTCAGCTACGAGCGACAAAACTAATCTTTAAAAGGGGTCGTATAATTTTGGACAGGAGTGTAAATGCTTAAATTTTTAATTCGCATAATTTTGTTATTTTACCATGAAAATACTTCAAAGTTGTCTTATATATTTCAATTTAATTCATATTTATTTAATATTCAACATTTTTAAATTAATAATACTTAAATCGACTTAAACCTAGTATTTGTAGTTCAATTAAATTACAGTTTATTTTATCTTACATAAGTATATGTTTACAAAAGCACTCTTATAATATTACATTCATATCATTAATTATATTTAAGTAGATCAAAAATCAACTATTACGTTGATGTGCATTTTTTAAACTTAAATATTTTAAATCTATTCTTTTTAGTCATATTTAATTTTTGTATTTATTATTATTTTTTATTGCTCGCTTTCGTTTTTTTAGATAATAATTTTTGTGTTTTTAAAGTTGACTCCTCAAGTTCAGCAACGAGCTGGCATTAACGTGCCCGCTCCTTTTAAAAATATAACAAATAAAACCAGATATATGTAAATCAAACCATGCTTTTTCCGCAAGGCTAGCGTATAGAAAGAATAAAATCTTCCTGTCCTGATCCTAAACTTCATATTTTGACGTCACAACCTGGCAAATATTAAAAAACGTTCAGCTTCCCTCGCAATTATTATTTTTTTTATCAACTGTTCTTAGAGTTGTTCTTAATTTATACAATTCAATGTTGATGACACCCGAAACCCAATCATGCCACTTACAGTGTTGTCGATCCACTGTTCTTCCGTCAGCTAGCTTAGGGACAAAAACATAATTGCATCTTTAGTCTGTTATTTACCTAATTCTAAATTATACATGGACAGGAAAGTGTAGCATATACATAAATACATATAAATAAGGCTGCAACACTTTGTTGTTATGCCAACAATGTCCAATTGCACTCTTTGTCTCTCTGCACATAATCAAGTGCATTCGATATATGATCTCATGTGGGTCACTCGGTATGTTAACATAATTGCAACATTGTTGACATCCGCTGGATATGCTGATCCACGTCTGGACTATTTTGCCGACTAAGCGGAATAGCCCAACGGCTGCCTTTCGAAATCTGCCTACGATGCAGATTCCGATTTCATTTATTCCATGTACCCATGTACCCTAGAAGCTAAGCGACTGTATAATAAAGAATTATTCTAAAAAGGCAACTCAACCAAGAAGGTTTATTCTTATTTGAAAACTCAAGCTTTTATTTCATCATTAATTCACCAACATTGGGACTCAAATACCATAACTCGCGCATAACTCTCTCTCTCTCTACACACTTACATACTGTTACGTTATATAAGTTAACACCAGAGTTGGTTGCACCGAACTGCAAGTTACGCATAACCAACGACACGTGTGCAGCGTCAGCTATATTTCGGTCACTAACGGCTGGGAACCAGACGGTAACCCGATCCTCGAAAAGTTAGCGGAAACGGCAACAACAACTACCACACCAGCGAAGACGCAATACCGTCAACTACAGATTCAGCAGGTGCAGCGGTACGACAGGTGTCTTCATTCTTTATCAAATAATAATTAATGTTTAGTTTATAATTTGGAATCAATAAAATAAGTCGAGCTCGTCTCGCATTTATATTTTTTATAAATTCAAAGAACCATCGTTCTTATTTTATATATATAATATATAAAACGGTTGCTCTGCCGCTGCGCCGACAGCTAGCAAGCTTTAGTTTAAGAAATCTAAAAGCATTCGAATAAAGACTCTAAACAAACACAGTCGAATCTTTTCAATACTACAAGTGCGAGTGACAGTCCGTCATTTGCACCATCGATGGACAGCCTGAAGAGACAATATTAAGCCGGCAGCGCAACCTAGTGCGCAGAACAAAATACTACAAATTACTTAATTTTAATTTGCACTGCGATGCAAGCATAGTTATAAATAACAATTGTACAAACCAGGCAGTTTCTAGCTGCGGGTTTTCTCTTTTTTTTTTAAAGATAGGGAAATATGTACCACTAAACATAACTAATTAAGAGAAACTTAACAAAAAAAAAAAAGGGCAAATAATTTTTTAAATGAAAAAATTATAAATGCCTAAGAATAATAATAAGAAAAATAAAAGAGGAGGTCAAAAGAACTTCCTCAATTTAAAAATTAAGAAATTGAATAAACAATTATATACCTCAGTGACTGAAACAGTTTCCTGGGAAGAAAATGTGGCTCTAAGACAAGAATTAGAGTCCACATATAGAGAATTAGAAGCATATAAAAATAAGAAAGACCTAATAGAAGCCAGAAAGCCAAAATGCCCAGCAGATTGTAAGGGTGCTTTTGACAATCCTGGCTGTGAATACACATGCAAATACACATGTGGCGAAAATAAAAACTGAAATAATAATAATAATAATAAATTTTAAAATGAAAAAGTTTTCAGTTCAGTTAAATAAATGCTATAAAAAAAAATAAAAATAATTTACTTTTCAAAATTTTTTTTTGATACTCTGACTAGCATAACGAATGTTAAAAAACAAAATAGAAGCAGTCAGAGAATCAAAAACCCCAAAAGGGCCCAGGAATTTATCAGTTAGCAGTTAAAACTAAGTATTCACCCAATAGTAGACGTTAAGACAGTGGATTCCACTGCTGACGTTATCAATAAGGTAGAGCCACAAACAGTGGATTTAGATTTAATTAACATTCTGTTAATTATAATAACCATTGTAATGTGCGCAAATTGTTTTTTCAAGCTGTATAAATTGCACAATAAGTGCTTGAAAAAGAAATATATGAGCCAGGCAAATGACCTGGACAAAGAATAAAGAATACAGTGAAAACAAAGAGAAACAATTTGCGCCTCATAGTGGCTAATTATAAATACGTATTATAAATATATGTATATACATTTAATAAACAATAATGGCAAAAACCATTAAAAGAAACTTAAAACAAGTCTTATCTAGAGACCCAGAATTAGTAGAAAGAGTTAAATTCCTAGTATCATATAGCCCTACGTATATATGTAATTTCGAACGCATATATATGAGAACATATGATCTAGATTTCTCGCCTTTCATTGGCCTGTCTAATAAAGAAAAGGCTCAATTATTGATGTTAATACCTGGCATAGAAATTATGACAGTATTTAACGAGAAGTCGGAAGAAATTAACTACGAGGTATTCAAGTATTAAACCTCGTATAGAAACAGCTTGCTAGCCCATATTATGGAATGGTCAGAACTTTCTGAACGAATCCTTAATATAAAAATCAGATTTGAAAAAGCATACAAATGCTTAACGCAGAATAGACAAACTCATAAAGACACAGTAGACAGACATGCAATAATCTAATCGTCTGCTTCAATGAAGCTCGAATATTAATATATAATCATAAAGACGTATTAACCGATCAACATTGGTCAGAAACGTCGAGGTTATTGACAAGATTAAGAAATAATCTGCAAAGTATAAAAGAGAAACATAATCTTAATCTAACTGTGCCGTCTATTCTGAATACACCAGTAAAATTTGAGGCTAGTAGAGAAGAAGATATACAAGTCCAAGAACAAGACTTGGCAAATCTTACCATCCCAGCCATTCTAATGTCCACTGTAGATTCGGATTCTGATACACATTCAAGTGTAATAGAACGCAAAACAATCACAATGGCCCAATCGAATATTGAGTTCATCAACACGACATCAAAGCTTATACCAGTTTTCGATGGTAAAGCCGAAAACTTAACAAGTTTTCTTGATGCATTAAACATTGTGGACTCAATAAAAGGCGAACACGAACAATTAGCTGTGTCGATGATAAAGACAAAGCTAAAAGGTGTTGCTAGAAATTTAGTCGGGAATGAGACTACAATAGCTGAAGTCATCTCCAGACTACAAAACAATGTCAAAGGCGAAACTGTAGCAGTATTATCAGCAAAACTGATGAACCTACAGCAGCGCAATAAAACTGCCAATCAATATGTAACAGAGATTGAGCAAGTGACGAAGACGTTGGAAAATGCATATATAACTGACGGGTTAACTTTAGAGTTAGCCAGAAGTTATTCCACCCAGCACGCAGTAAAAGCAATGACTAAGAACTGCACAAATAAGAGCAAATTGTTTTTTTTACAAATCAAAAATGACGATTTGTTAATTTATATAAGTTAACACTCAAAATATTACGAAACTTAAATCATTACGAAATGCGAATCCCACAAGTCCAATATGCAGACTCAGCGTCTGACCAACTTTCTGCACCTTCAATATTCCAAGAATATCCAAAACCAAGTTGCCCAAAACATCTGCCACATGAAGTTGCAAGGTATTTCAAGAAGATCGAGCAATGCACCCAATTCGCCAACCAGAAGCAGCGCTGTCAACGCCCCTGCTGAAACTCACAGCTTTATATTGAGCTAGCTTCAGAATTAGTTTTTAGTCTCTAATTTGATTTATATAAAGAACGGTTCTGAGATAATAATAAAAAGTGAAAAAAGAAAAGTTAACAAAACTATGGTGTGCACATCCGCACACTATAGCAACGTAGGAGTAGCGGACGAGCTACACTAGCGAATGACGAGTACACCAACATTTCAACACCCTGCTCCTGTCGAGCAAAGGGACCTGCCAAGCCTTCAAGAGGCAATAGAGGCAGATCCAGCCGCGGGACCAAAGAATTTGACTATCGAAGAATACAATGCAAGGACAGCAGCGAGGGAGCAGCCACCTAAGAAGAAGCGAGGTGGCTGCCGGTTAAAACTACTCAGCATAAGAAGACTGAACATCGAGTTGCTGAAGACGGCAACCAACGAGGAAGACCGACAGCGCTACAAGGAGCGCCTTGCAGCCCTCAACCTTCAACTTCGCGGTGCGAAGTAAAGCGACGAGCTGCTTTAAAAGCCATAGCTCCAACTGCCTCAATATAATTAATGTTGCCAATGCGGTTTCCGCTGCAACAAAACAACAATACTAACACGCTAGGGCACATTCTCATTATTAACACATTATACTCAGTAGTAAACTTAATATAAGTAAAAACATTGTAAACTTGATAATTTGCAACTTATGTAAACTGAGTATAATGAATTCATTCGTTAATTAGGGAAATGATATGGAGTTTTAATATGAGCACGACAAAATAAGATAATAATTGTCAATTATTCAAGACATGTCTATGTCTTAATCTTTTCATAATGGAAGGCACACAGTCCAAAGCGGACGATAATACCGCAAATGTCGTAAATACAGTAGAACCATAATCAAATATATTGTAGCATGCGACTATACATGTGTATATAAGTTAAGGCCAGACATTCTACGAGTTCATGTCCACCACAAAGTCGGTTGCCATGAACCTTTCCCATGCCCGACGACACGTGCGCTGCGTCGGCACTTTTACTCCAACAACATTTACGCAACTCCACAAGTGCAATGCCCAGACTTTTCCGCCCATCCGTGGGATCGCTGGATCAGCACCTCAACCAAGATGCATTGCGCGCACCACGCGCAACTCCAAGGGACACCCGACACCAGCGGCTACAGCGACAACGGCAGCGACAACGGCAACAGCGGCGGCAGCAGCAGCAGCGGTTTCTTAACATAATGTAGATTGTTTAAGATTTAGTTCTAATCAAACCTTCAATAAAAAAACACTTGCTTTTTTTAAAAAACGAAACTACCCAGTTTGTTAATTTATATGTTCAGCTACTCTTCTGCCGCTGCCAACGGCAGCGCTGTAGCATTCGCATATTATGTACTTAGGCTAAGTCCCCAGAATGATTTTAAATAAAGAACAATTAAGAATCGAATACAGAAGAGCACTGACGTGCTGTCTTGCCTACTAAATGAAAACATATTATTACATGGCGACCGTGACTAAGTGTTCGGAGCCTGTCAAAATTTCAAGGGAAAAGTGAACAACAATGAACTCTAAATAAATGCAATGCAATAAATAGAAAATCTAACATCTAGCGCTCACCATCATCAAACTCTAGGAACAATAGAAAGAAGCCACCGAACTTTCAATGAATATACATATACATGTACGTTCGTATATATCAGTTGACAAAAGTGATTGGGACATTTGGTTACCATATTTCACTTATTGTTTCAATACAACACCCTCAATAGTTCATGACTATTGAACTAGTATTTGACAGATTACCCAGACAATTTAAAGATTTCAGTAAAATAAACAAGATAGACCCAATATACAACGTAGAAGACTATTCCAAAGAACTAAAATGCAGACTAGAAATGTCATACAATAGAGCTAGAAGAATGTTAGAAAAAGCAAAAGCAGATAGAACATTAAGATACGATAGGAACATAAATAATTTTGATTTAAAAATAGGAGATAAAGTATTGCTTAAAAACGAAACAGGTCATAAGTTAGATAATAGATACGAAGGTCCTTACGACGTATTAGATATAGGATTAAATGATAACATAACTATTCAAATACGAAATAAGAAACAACAGGTAGTACATAAAGATAGGCTAAAAAAGCAAATATAAAAAAAAGGTCTCTTTTGTTCATTTAAAACTCAATATCATAAATCATTTTAATTCATTAATACTAAATATTCATATAATTATATATATCAATATGTTACAATTATGATATAATTTATAAAAAATAAATTCATATATTAAATAAAAACGAAATAAAAGGATCAACACCCCACTGTAACTCTGTGAACCTGAAATGTATTTTATTTTAAATAATTTGTAATATACAAATACTATTCCAAAGATTAAAATTTGAAAAAGACGACACCAATATATGATTGAAATTATATGAAACAATAAATAAATGAAATACACATTGCATCACTTTGTTGCAATGTTTACATAAACATAAGAGCCAACTACTGGGCATGTTTTATACACCTTTTAAGTTGAAAAGACAAGAGATATTCAATTAAGTGCTTGAATAGAAGATAGAGGTCTTCAAACACAAAAAATACAATAGTGTTTTAATTAAAAATAATACACCCCAAACACCTAGGACTACAATCAAGAACTAATTCAAAATTCACGAGAAGCACATGTTGGTGGCCACAAAGTGCTGTGTGTCGGAACACGGCTGGAGGTCCTGAAAGTCCTAGGACATCAAACCTGCGAGGATATACAGATGTCAATGACGAAACCCTACACGAGGAAAATAAATATATGAGTGTGTAGAGTGCGAGTAATGGGAAAATGGGGAGGCATAAAGAACAAGTGAAATAAAATAATAGCATACACATATTGACACCATTTTGAGTAAGGATCTTCTTACGATTTCATTTATTTTATTGCTTGCATTACATGAATTTTGTATTGATCACAGCGTGGCTTCACACCTTTCGCTTGGCGTGCAGCATCTCCATGAGCAGAGTCCTCGTTGGCGCATTGCCAGCACAGTGCTTCGCATACAGATATTCTTCGCCACGGGAGGCCATGGCATGGATTTCCTGTATGATGGTCAATAATCTGCTGAATTTGCCATTCATTGAGGGATAACAGAGAAGGGTGTAATCGAGCAGAGCTGCTTGGACACGCTCGTGTCCCTCGAGGACGATCTTGCTGTTTTCAACATTAATCCGCGAATCTGGACTCAACAGCATCATGAATTTCATGCACACATACTCGCCCATATCGAACTTGAGATCGATGAGCTTATGCTGCAGCTCGTCGAAGTAATCACGCAACTGGGGCACCCCCAACAAGCCGAGACTCATCAGATCGAACACCTGACCGTTGTGCAGGTGCGTCACATCGGGCAGAGCGTTGTGTATGCGATGATGCAGATGATCGAGTACAAGGAGATCGGACCACGAGTGCTGCAGCAGTTTCATTTGATCGTCGACGTGGAGATGTTTGAAGAACACGCTGTTTCGCGCCCAATCGACTTGCGAGAACAGATTTTGATCCAGCACTTTGCACATCAGCTCAAAGAGATCCACCTGCACTTGATTATGCGTCTGTTTCTGCAGCAATCCAAAGAGCTGCGTCTGCCACTCGCGATCATCGATCAACTGCGCTTCGACAAATTCCCGAATCATTGGCGATACACTTCGCGTCGAATCCAAGCACAATTTCCTCTCAGCGGTGTTGTTATTATCGCTGGCAATCGAATGGCTGCCACATCCTGGCGATGACGATACCTGGGCTATTTGTATATTCTGCGAACTGTGCAGCGATTGCAGCGCCAACTGTCGCTGCCTCATCGCCTGCAGCTTGCGAGCGCGATTCCTTTTGTACATGGGACCAAACATGTTGCGACCGCCACGCATGCGATCCGCTCGCACCGCCTCCAACTTCATGCCCACCTCGAGGCACTTTTCGAAGCGACAGTAGGGACAACGCTTGCGCTGCGTCTTATCGATGTGGCACGCACGCTCTGCCACACAGGTGTAGACCTTCTTATTTTGCACGGTCCGCTTGAAGAATCCCTTGCACGATTCGCACGTCAGCAGGCCGTAATGATAGCCGCTCACCTTGTCGCCGCAAACGGGACACAGCTCCTCGAACAGCTGCTTCAGATCCATACAGTCGCCATTGCCCGATCCTGATCCTGATCCAGATGCTGGACTGCTGGCATCGCCACCGCTAAAGCTGCCGCCTTCTGTCTGCTGATTGCCACATTGAGCCGTATCAAATTCATTCGTCGAATTGGATTCATCCTCCAAGCTTTGGTAGCAGGTAATAAGCGCATCAGTCTGCTCTTGTCGATTGGGCAGATCGTTGGCAACTGCAGTTGCATCCTTGCAGATGGCAAGCGATGGAAAACTCTGCAAGTCACAGTTGCTGAACTGTGTTGTGGTTGAGCTGAGGAAGTTGGCAGAACTTGGAGTTCCATTCTCCACTTGGTAGTAATCCATGTTCACAATGAAACCAAAACCAAATCTATCGGGAATTTAAAACTTGGAAAGTTTGACTGCAACTCTCAGTCATTAAGTAATGAAGAAATTAATTTGAAAAGAAGAAAAGGTATTGCTAAAAGAAAGAAGTTGAATCTGTTTGGACTCTTAAGTCAAGCAATAAGTAAGTAACAATCATCAGATGTATGAAGGACACCGATAACCACAACTCTTTAAGAGTGAAGAACCCTTAAACTCTAAGACGAATAGGACTTAATAACTTACAGATTCCGCACTTCATAAATATGTGTTCGAAAATCAACTAAGCTGAGATGCTGATGGCACAGTGATTATCCATTGACTGTGGTGTAATTGCAGAGAATGATCTCTTTATATCTGAACCTATCTATCAGAGCAGGTAGCGTGCGTTAATCCGCGGAGAAACTCCAAGTCCTTATGTTTATATTTGTTTATAACCCTTATTACCCTATAGCGACAGATGTGTGGTCGTCAGTTTACTTGGAAAGGTGTCAGGTATCAAGTCGAGTCTTGAAAATGAGCGATATATACAACCCACAATAAATACCACTTATTTTTATGATTATTGACTAAGACATGCAGGAGAACATGTTAATGAGATGTTCAGTATACGAAGACTCTTATACAAGCTAAACATCAAACTACCCTCGCAATCATAGATCGAGTAGGTTGAGGAGCATTCTCTCCAGTACATTCGCTCTCATTTTTTATAATGATATATAAATATCTATTTTTTTTATATAAGTTAACAGTTAATCGCTTCAGACACGACTTGGCAAAAATGCAAACCAAGCAGTCCGTTCTAATTATAGGGAGGACAATCTGTTTATGCCATGTAATTTAATTACAATTCATATGATAGTCCCATATTGACGTTAAATCTAAATAGAGTAGTGTAGCATGCGTAAATATGTATATATATACATACATATAAATAAGGCTGCAACACTTTGTTGTTATGCCAACAATGTTTACATAAGCAGCGACTTTGTCGCTAACGCCAAGTGCCTTCTGCACATAATCAAGTGCATTCGATTTATGATCCGCACTTGATAACAGCGACCGCTAAGTCAGCGTTCTCACGCTTGACCGTCGCTATGTATTCATATGCGCGCATAACTCTCTCTCCATATGTAAGTTAACAAGCAACTCTCTCAAAGCAAAATGCGCCACATAATACATTTCACGGACAAATACAATCTAACCGAAACGTTGAAAAATGCCGTCAATCCTGAGGTGGTTAACGCAATTCATTGCGACCTACCAACGTTGGCTGCTGTGCAACACGAGTTAAGCACACAATTTCCGTCTACCAAGTTTCGGCACTGCAAAACGATCGTGTCAGATATCACCAACAAAGATGAGCAAATAGAAATCCTAAATACTGAACACAACCGAGCTCATAGAGCAGCTCCAGAAAACGTAAAACAGGTTAAGCGGGATTACTACTTTCCAAAAATGGCCAAGATAGCCAACGAAATAGTGATAAACTGCAAAGTATGTAAGTTAACAACAATGTTGACACAACAGAAGGTGGCTAAGTGCATCGACACCCGAAATGCACTCAGCCAATTCTGCAAGCTCTGCAAAGTCTGCAGAACATCCGCCACATGCCCTGGATCAGCACATCGATCGTGGGACACTTGCGCAACGCGGGATCGCAAGCAGCAGCGAGTGCCACATGCCCTGTGTCAGCACAATATCCATCGTGGGACACTTGCGCAACCAGCGCCAACGCGGGATCGTCAGCAGCGACGGCAGCAGCGGTAGCGGCAGCGAAGGTTTCATTATAAGAATTAGAATTGATTTAAGTTAGTTCCATTTTTGTAACACAATAAAGCAAATCGCTTTTTTTTAACAAAACAAAGTCAACGATTTGTTAATTGGCGCCCGAGCAGGGACCAAGTGAAATAAAATAAACAGAAGACTTTCGCGTCGCGTACCAGTGCCTTAAGTAGCCACACAGTGTAACTCGCTATAAGTGCCTTTATAAAAGCCACGACGTGAGTGCGATTCATAAGGAATAAAATCTATTCCTCGCGATTGAACTGTACGATTTCGCTTGGTCAAAAGTAACCGCCGACAAAGTCTGTAGTACCCGTGCGCAGACAACCGCGCAATTCAAAGTGTCACTAAGGATCCCCAGTAGCCGTTGCACCGCTGCGCCGCCGCACAGCAATAGGAGGAAAAGGAGCCATCCGAAGGACCAGCGTGGGATAGATTCGCCGGATGTATCTTATCTTGTAAGCGTAGAATTTAAGAAATTAAAGCCCATTGAAAATCAAGAAAGTGAAAATAATTAAACAAATATTAAAAATTTAAACAAACACAGTAAAAGTGAAAACAAAAATTACACAAACATAGAAATCTAAGCCAATTTATATGAAAAAAAGTAAAACCATAACAAAAAAATAAAACACTGCAAACGCAGTATAACTTATTCCAATCCTACGATTCCTAAGGGACCCTCTAGGATAGAAGGAACAAACCAGCTACTGGTTTTAAAAGAAAAAAAAGAAAACAAAATTAGAAAACGAATTCAGAAAAAATTTATAAGAAATATTAAAGAGTTTTTTTAAAAAAAAAAAGTTTCTATATCGCTTAAAATTTTGCCGTTCGAATTTCAAATTAAAACACAAAATAATCTTTAAAAAAGTGGTCCGCTTTAAATCAACCAGTGTTTTGCATTGTCCGAATTGAAAAGCCTTATCCAATAGACAATTCCTGATTCTTTAACAACAGCCATGAATAACCTCGATTTAGCCGGTAGTTCCCGATCAGGAAGGAATGAACCAACCGCCACCAGCACTCCGGTAGCTAGTCCAGAATTAAGAGAAGTTATACTCGCACTGATCAAAGAAACACTCCCATCAGAGTCAACAGCTCATGGCCATGATCACTTTAGTGACATACCTTATGTGAGTCCTGTTGCAGGCCATGACCAAGACAAAGTCCCAGATGTTTGCAAATTGATTAAGGAGTTTTCAGGAGATAGAGCCACGTTCAACTCTTGGAAAAAGAATGTTGATCGAATAGTAGGCATGTTCGAGGGGCAAGAAAATTCACACAGATTTTATCTGGTTACTCTGGCCATCCGAACTAAGGTAGTTGGCGAAGCCGAAACTGTCCTTGAATCTTATAACACCCCACTAAACTGGAAGGCAATTTCGAAATGCCTTACAGCACATTATGCAGACAAAAGAGACTTGAAGACTCTTGAGTATCAGATGTCCTCATTAAAGCAGGGATATTTGACCATACATGAATTTTACCAGGCAATCTATCACAATCTGTCACTGATCTTGAATCAGATCGGAGCAACGGAGGAATCTCCGGAAGCAGTAAGAGCATTAACAAGCGTGTATCGCGGAAAAGCTCTAGACATTTTTGTGAGAGGTCTCAATGGAGATTTACCAAGACATCTTGGTATTAAGGAACCAAGAGATCTAAGCCATGCCCTACATCTTTGTACTTTACTCGAAAACCAAGAGCATAGAAATATGTTCGCACCTAGATCTAGACAAATGCCACCAAGTCTACCACCGAGACAATCTTTACCAACTAGCCACAAAATATCCAATAACAATCAAACCAATTGGAGGAGCTTTGACCCTAGACTTTATTACCATCCAAGTGGTAAATCCACCATGAGTAACCCTACTCCACCACATCTATATCAGACATATAGGCAACAACCACAAATGGGACAAGGGCCTTATCAGACACAGCGCCCGCTTCAAGTCACCAATCCGATTCCACCTCCTCGTCCAACTGGACCAAAGCCAGAGCCTAAGCCAGTACCAATGGACGTAGATCCATCCATTAGGTCGAATAGGATAAATTATATGAATCGTCCAAATAACAATTTTGCGGGAAAAAGACCACCGCCGCTTTCACAAGCAAACCAGCCTCTTAAGTATCAAAGGCAATTCCATGTATCCACTGGAGAAGCCGAACAATTCGCGGATAATGAGTATCCGTCTCCTTATCCTGAAGAGACATCCGAACAAGACTACTACGAAGTTTGGGAACAAAATGGATCAATTAATCCATATGAAGAGGACGATCAGACCAATGAGGGCCACGTTTTAGAGACAGTCGATACTTCCGATATCCATTTTTTAGATTGAACAGTTCTTCGTTGCCTTACTTCAACTGTGCTACGAGGGACGGGAAAATTTTCAAATTTTTAATTGACACCGGTTCTAATCAAAACTATATTCAGACAAATCTAATACAGAATCCGAAACTTAACGAAAAGCCATTTTTTGCAAATTCCGTTGGAGGGCAAACTAAGATTACCCACCACACTCACATTAGTCTATTCAATTGTCCTGATCACCCAATTAAATTCTTCTTATTACCCACTCTAAAAACATTCCATGGTATCTTGGGTAATGATACACTAAAAAAACTCGACGCGGTGATCGACGTAAAGAACGATATTCTGGTTATAAAAGGTAATTATAAAGTAAAGATAAAGCAATTGGCAACCCAGACAGTAAATCATATTAAAATCCGAACAGAACACATGACCGTATGTCAAAAAGACATACTCAATCAAATAGTTAAAAAACATACTGAACTATTTTCGGAACCTGACGAAAAATTAACATACACCACCGCGGTACAAGGACAAATTAGAACAAATACAGATCTACCAGCTCATAGCAGACATTATCCATACCCAGCCTCTCTAAGACCAGAAGTCGAGAAACAAATCAATCAGTTGCTCGATGACGGCATAATAAGACCTTCACGGTCACCCTATAATGCCCCAGTATGGATAGTACCAAAAAAAGCAGATTCATCTGGTGAAAAGAAATACAGACTCGTTATAGATTATAGAAAACTTAATGCTATAACAATATCAGATCGATACCCAATTCCAGAGATTGGCGAAATCATCGCTCAATTGGGTAGAAATAAATATTTTACAGTGCTCGATCTGAAAAGCGGTTTTCACCAAATCCCGCTCTATCCAAAAGATATAGAGAAGACAGCGTTTTCAGTAAACGTTCGAATTCACCAGACTTCCGTTTGGCTTAAAGAACTCTCCATCTATTTTCCAAAGAGCTCTCGATGACATCTTACGAGAACATATCGGAACAAGATGCTATGTCTATATCGACGATATAATAATTTTTAGTAAATCTGAAGATGAACACACCCAAGATCTCGATAAGGTATTCTCCACATTAGCCAAAGCAAATATAAAAGTACAAATCGATAAGTGTGAATTCTTTAGAAATGAAGTTGATTTCTTCGGCTTCACTATTTCTAATAACGGGGTAAAAACAAACAAAGAAAAAGTCAAGGCTATTAATAATTTTCCGGTACCAAAGACCTTAAAGGATTTGAGATCCTTTCTAGGGCTATCAAGTTATTACAGACGTTTTATTCGCGACTACGCCAAATTAGCAAAGCCACTCACAACCCTACTCAGGGGAGAGAATGGTCGTTCTTCAAAAAATATCTCTCATAAAGTAAACATAGTCTTTGACCAGAATTGTAAAATCGCATTCGAAAAAATTAAGAATACCTTAGTTTCGCAAGATGTAATTCTTGCATACCCAGATTTCACAAAAGAATTTCAGCTCACAACAGATGCTTCAAATTACGCAATAGGCGCAGTACTAGAGCAGAATGGTAGACCGATCACTTTTATTTCGCGTACACTAACGAGCACTGAAGAAAATTATGCCACGAATGAAAAAGAAATGTTGGCCATAGTATGGGCTCTTCAAAGTCTACGCATGTACCTTTACGGTACTTCTAAAGTTATAATATTCACTGATCATCAACCATTAACTTTTGCATTAAGCAACAAAAATCATAATGGTAAACTCAAAAGGTGGAAAAGCTACCTTGAAGAGTACAATCACGAACTCAGATACAAACCAGGAACCTCCAACGTAGTGGCAGATGCCCTATCTAGAAATCCTCCAGGTGCTCAGATAAATAGCACCACAGCTACCATTCATAGCGACGAGAGTTCATCGCACAATCTTATACCTTGTGCAAACATTCCAATTAACGTATTCAAAAACCAATTATTATTACTAACCTCAGATAAGGAATCTTACGAATTCGAATTACCATTTCCACAGTACCATCGTCATACAATAAAGAAAAGAGAGTACTCTGAAGAAGACCTGATAAAAATCTTAAAAGAAAGACTTGACCCAAAGATTGTAAACGGTTTGCTTACTTCTGAAAGAATAATGGGAAAAATTCAAAATATTTACCTTTCCATTTCAGTTCAGTTTCAGCTATAAAGTAAGATACACACAAACCCAAGTAGAGGATATTCCTTTAGAAACTGAACAGAATGAGATCATCGTTAAAGAGCATGTTCGAGCTCATAGAAACCCAATCGAAAACAAAATCCAAATTCTCAGCAAATTTTTTTTCCCAGGTTTAACAAAGAAAGTAATGGCTATTGCCAAGCAGTGTGAAACTTGCAAACTTTCTAAGTATGATAGGCATCCTCAACATGGGGAAATCCAACCAACTCCAATACCTACTTACCCTGGAGAAATTATCCATATAGATCTATACACTACACAGAAAACTTTAGTACTTACTGCCATAGATAAATTTTCAAAATACGCTCAGATAAAAATAGTAAAATCAAGAGCTGCCGAAGATCTAAAAACGCCCCTACGGGAGGTAATGATGGCATTTGGCATGCCAAAGTTAGTCGTCATGGACAACGAAAAGGCTCTAAACGCAGCGTCAATCAAGTTCTTATTAAAAGAACAACTTAAAGTAGAAGTCTTCACGACCCCACCGTATGCTTCCACAAGTAACGGTCAAATAGAAAGATTTCATTCAACTATGACCGAAATCTTGAGGTGTCTTAAACGAGACGAGTCGACAGCCACTTTTGAGGACTTGATCTTTAAAACAGTCAAAGAATATAACCACTCGATCCACTCAACAACGAAAAAGAAACCTATAGAAATATTTTTTGGCAATCAATTTAATTCAAACCCAATAGAACTCGAACGCTTAAGAAATCAGATTAGCAATAACATCAGCAAAAAACAGGAAGAGGATATATCTTATCACAATCAGAAACGAAACCCTATAAGAAAATATGAAAAAGGCGAAATCATTTTTATTAAAATTGACAAAAGACTAGGGTCCAAAATAACCCCTAGATATCGAAAAGAGATCGTAGCTAAAGACAACAACACAACAGTGAAAACTCAATCAGGAAAAATTGTTCATAAAAATAATATAAAAACGTAATTTTGTCCACAGGTTTTTTTTGCCATTATGCTACGGATTGGCAACCGTATTAGATTACTCACACTCACAGCTAATCCCGATTAAAACAGGAATCGCCGCAATCCAGGAGAGTACATTTAAAATAATCCATGTTTTCGACATAAAAGAATACGAGGAAATGACCTCAAAACTAGAAGAATCGCTAAAGAACGTTAGCTACTCTCATCAATTATATCCATACTTAGAATATGAACTAAATATAATTAAAAACGAGTTACGTAGGTTAAGACCGAACAAACGAAAAATTAGATCCATAGATGCTTTAGGAACAGCATGGAAATGGCTGGCCGGTACACCGGACAGAAGTGATCATGAAATTCTAATAGCAAAATTGAACGAACAACTAGAAAATAACAATAGACAGGTAATAATCAATAAAAAATTAACTGCAGGAATAAATGAAATGAGTCGCGTAACAAACGCAATACTAAAACACACTATAGACACTAATGATATTAAAGAAAATTTTGTATCAATTTTAAAATACAAACTTCAACTTCTAAAAAATGACTTAAACAATCTAGTAAATGCAATAAGCTGGGCTAAAACCAACACTGTAAACTCAATTATATTATCAGAAATCGAAGTAAATAAAATAGAAGAAATATTAAGTAATGAAGAAGGAATGTTTATCAATATAGAAGAATTACTCGAATTTGCTAAAATAAAGATAACAACAAACGGCAATAGTATGCTCTATATGGTAAACATACCCCTAGTAGGAACACAACCATGTAACTCTATGATAATTAAAGCAGTTAAGCAAGACAATGTAATAAACGACATAAAATATGAAAACATAATAATTTGTAACAAAACTATTTACGCTATAATACAAGAATGTGAAACATTTAGTGATAAGACAATTTGTAATAAAAATAATGTTATTAATCTTAGTAACGACTCCTGCATAGCACCGCTACTTCAAAATAGAAAACCACACTGCAAAGCCATCAACAATCAACACATCCCAAATCATCAGGAGATAGTGACCGGCACCATCCTTCTCAACAGCTTCAAAGGCAACATTAAAATCGACAAGGAAGAAATGGAGCTAGAAGGAACTTATCTAATACAGTTCCAAAACTCTACAGTCTACATCAACGAAGACAAGTACGAGTCAATAGAAGCAAAATACGCAGAAGCAACCCCCCCACTTTTCCAATTAATGGCCGAAAAGACGTTAACAGAAGAGGTTCTTTCGCTACAAATGCTGAAAGAAATCAACATCAATAACACTCGGAAACTGGATACGCTAAGAAGTGAGAGCTTTAAGGCAAACTCTATCAGCTTCGGACTTTTTGGTATCTTAGTGATAACATTCATCATAATGGCCATATGGATATGGAAGCTGAAATCCGCTCCAGAATTACAGAAGGCCACACAAGCACAAGAAGTCGAAACTCCAAGCAATGGAACGCGAAAACGCTTCTACATTGCGTCCGAGGACGTCCGCGCTTAAAGGGGGAGGAGTTAACAACAATGTTGACACAACAGAAGGTGGCTAAGTGCATCGACACCCGAAATGCACTCAGCCAATTCTGCAAGCTCTGCAAAGTCTGCAGAACATCCGCCACATGCCCTGGATCAGCACATCGATCGTGGGACACTTGCGCAACGCGGGATCGCAAGCAGCAGCGAGTGCCACATGCCCTGTGTCAGCACAATATCCATCGTGGGACACTTGCGCAACCAGCGCCAACGCGGGATCGTCAGCAGCGACGGCAGCAGCGGTAGCGGCAGCGAAGGTTTCATTATAAGAATTAGAATTGATTTAAGTTAGTTCCATTTTTGTAACACAATAAAGCAAATCGCTTTTTTTTAACAAAACAAAGTCAACGATTTGTTAATTCATATAAGTAATATATAATGCAGCCGCGCCGGTGCCGGCTGAACCGGCAGCGCAGTGCGCGCTGAACTTATGTACTTAGGGTAAGAGAATATTTTACTCAAAATAAATGAACATTATGCACTGACGTGCACGCGTTGATTCAATTGAACTTCAAAAGCTAAAAGATTGAACTACCAACTGTGACGTTGATATAACAAGACAAACTCATAAAGACACAGTAGACAGACATGCAATAACCTTAGTCGACTGCTTTAATGAAGCTCGAATATTAATATATAATCATAAAGACGTATTAACCGATCAACATTGGTCAGAAACGTCGAGGTTATTGACAAGATTAAGAAACAATCTCCAAAGTATAAAGGAGAAACATAATCTTAATCTAGCTGTGCCGTCTATTTTGAATACACCGGTAAAATTTGAGGCTAGTAGAGAAGATATACAAGTCCAAGAACAAGACTTGGCAAATCTTACCATCCCGGCCATTCTAATGTCCACTGTAGATTCGGATTCTGATACACATTCAAGTGTAATAGAACGCAAAACAATCACAATGGCCCAATCGAATATTGAGTTCATCAACACGACATCAAAGCTTATTCCAGTTTTCGATGGTAAAGCCGAAAACTTAACAACTTTTCTTGATGCATTAAACATTGTGGACGCAATAAAAGGCGAACACGAACAATTAGCTGTGTCGATGATAAAGACAAAGCTAAAGGGTGTTGCCAGAAATTTAGTCGGGAATGAGACTACAATAGCTGAAGTCATCTCCAGACTACAAAACAATGTCAAAGGCGAAACTGTAGCAGTATTATCAGCAAAACTGATGAACCTACAGCAGCGCAATAAAACTGCCAATCAATATGTAACAGAGATTGAGCAAATGACGAAAACATTGGAAAATGCATATACTATATAACTGACGGGTTAACTTTAGAGTTAGCCAGAGGTCTTAAGCTCGTTGAATAATCATGAAGTCGAAATAAATTATAAAGTAATGGGCACCTGATATTACTTGTTGTTGCTTAATTTGGGTAAAGGCTTTTACAGGTTGGGAGGGTAAAGAAGAAGAACACAACCATATACTTCTTAACCGGTCTATCGGTTGATAGCCTATCCTGTCTGTTCCCGTCTTAACTCTGTCTACCTTCTTTTATCTGTGTGTCACGGTAGCTTACTAGGTGGCAAAAGACCCACCCCACTTTCCCTGAGCTTTAGTCTACAATGTAGGCAGAGTATGCTTCCAGTTTGCTGCCCACTTAACGGGTCGTCTCTTGATAAGATGGCGTTCGTTACATAAATAAAATGGCAGACAGTAAAAGCAATGACTAAGAACTACACAAATGAGAAGGTAAAACTTATCGTGGAAGCTGGTAGTTTCTCTACAATGAATGAGGTCGTATCCAAATTTGTAAACAGTTGCACAGAAGCAACTGGACAGCAAAACACAGTCCTTTATTTTAGAAATTCTTCACAGCGTGGTGGAAACCGCGGACGTGGAAGTTTCAGAGGAAACTCGCGTAGTCGTAATTACAATTACAACAACTACAACGGTTCCAATTATAACAATAATGGACGAGGCCAAAATAGAGGAAACTCTAGAGGCCGTGGCAACTCGAATCGAGGCCACAATAACAACAATACAAACTCTAATGTGAGAGTTGCCCAGAATAATTCGGGAAACTCTCACCCTTCAGATATTCAAAGCCAATAAATGGCACAATCAAAAGCATCAACCTTGATCTAAGTATCTTTGTAAAAATGAATAATGAAAAAACAGGTAAAACAGTTACGCTGTTAATAGACACTGGTGCAGATATATCTATATTGAAAGAAAATATAGATATATTCGATAATGTAAACAAAGAGGTTACTACCCACATATCGGGTATAGTCGAAGGAACAATAATTTCAAAAGGCTTAGCCTTCGTAGAACTCCAAACAAAAAATTACATAATTCCACATGACTTTCATTTAGTCGATAAAAATTTCCCAATACCTAGTGATGGCATACAAGGCATAGATTTTATAAAACAATACAATTGCCAAATAGATTTCAACGAAAGTGGCGACTCACTATTTCTTCGTCCAAACAACATAAATTATCCGATTAGACTGGAAATATTTCACACTTGTGCCAATAATGCCACAGTACTTCCAGCTCTGTCCGAAGTCGTCCGTAAAATACAAATTCCTTCAATTACTAATCACATCTTGATACCGAATCAAGAAATTGAAGAAGGAATTTATATTGTAAACACAACCATACTTATGTCCGAATTTTAAACACGACAAATTCCAATAAAATCGTTAATTTGAATAAAATAACATATGAAAAATTAAACGATTACGAGATATTGAAAAACTCTAATAAAGATAGAAGTAATTTAGTCATGAAACAACTAATAAAAAATTTTCCACCATTGTTCAAAAGCCAATTAAAAGACCTATGTACCAGATATACAGATATATTCGGACTAGAAACCGAATCAATTACTACAAATAATTTTTATAAACAGAGACTTAGATTAAAGGATGATGAGCCCATATATATTAAGAATTATAGAAGTCCTCATAGCCAAGTACAGGAAATACAAGCCCAAGTACAAAAACTAATAAATGATAAAATAGTTGAACCTTCAGTGTCAGAATACAATAGCCCACTACTTTTAGTCCCGAAGAATGGCGATTAGTAATTGACTATCGTCAAATTAATAAGAAGCTATTGTCTGATAAATTTCCACTACCTAGGATAGATGATATTCTAGATCAACTAGGTAAAGCAAAGTACTTCTCATGTCTAGACTTGATGTCTGGTTTTCATCAAATTGAACTTGTCAAAAGCTAATGGCTCATATCGCTTCACGCGATTACCTTTCGGCTTAAAAATAGCACCAAACTCATTCCAAAGAATGATGACAATAGCATTCTCTGGTTTACAACCATCACAAGCATTTCTTTATATGAATGATCTAATAGTAATAGGTTGTTCCGAGAAACATATGGTCAAAAACTTAACTGATGTTTCTGACAAATGTAGAAAATACAATCTAAAGCTACATCCAGAAAAATGTTCATTTTTCATGCATGAAGTCACCTTTCTGGGACACAAGTGCACTGATAAAGGAATCTTGCCTGATGATAAAAAATACGAGGCCATTAAAAACTATCCTGTCCCACATGATGCGGACAGTGCAAGACGCTTCGTTGCATTCTGCAACTATTATCGACGTTTTATTAAAAACTTTGCTGATTATTCACGTCACATAACAAGATTATGTAAAAAAGGCGTACAGTTTGAATGGACATCAGAATGTCAGAATGGCATTGATGCATCCAACCTTGTTACAATATCCAGATTTCACTAAGAAATTCTGTATAATAACAGATGCAAGTAAGCAAGCGTGTGGAGCGGACGGACTCCAACTTCCCATTGCATACGCATCAAGATCCTTTACCAAAGGAGAAAGTAACAAGAGTACTACTGAACAAGAGCTAGCAGCTATTCACTGGGCAATAATTCATTTTCGACCATATATTTATGGTAATCATTTCACAGTAAGAACGGATCATAGACCTCTTACGTACCTATTCTCAATGATCAATCCGAGTTCAAAACTTACTCGTATGAGGCTTGAATTAGAGGAATATAATTTTACGGTAGAATATCTGAAGGGCAAAGATAATCATGTAGCGGATGCGTTATCAAGAATAACCATCCAAGACTTTAAAGACATACAAAATAAAATCCTGAAAGTCACTACCAGGTACCAAAGTAGACAGAATTTCTGCGCAGAAAATGAAAAAGTAGAATTGCAAAGGCAATCTACAGAAAAAGCTTCTCAGCCCAACGTATACAACGTCATAAACAATGACGAAATACAAAAAGTAGTGACCTTGCATATAAAAGATTCGCTATGTTTCTTTAAACATGGTAAGAAAATTGTTGCAAGAATAGATATTGGTGACATATATACAAATGGAAACATTGATTTAGGCCAACTATTTCCAAGGCTCGAGAAAGAAGCCGTTATATTACAAATAAGCCAATTAAAAATAGCACCGTGGGAAAGTATCTTTGAGAAAATTTCAATAGATAATTTCAAAAAAATGGGCAATGAAACATTGAATACATTAAGAGTAGCGCTACTCAACCCGGTGACTATAATAAATAATGAGAAAGAAATAGAAGCTATACTGTCTACACTACATGACGATCCAATTCAAGGAGGTCAAGGAGGTTACTGGCATATCAAAAACCTTGGCCAAGGTCAAAAGACATTATTACTGGAAAGGTATGACTCGTGATATAACACAGCACATCCAGAAATGTCAAAAATGCCAAAAATCAAAAATAGTAAAACATAATAAGACCCCGTTAACCATAACTGAGACACCAGTAAAAGCTTTTGACAGAGTTATAGTGGATACAATTGGTCCATTACCAAAGTCAGAGCATGGAAATGAATATGCAGTCACACTTATATGTGACTTGACTAAATATTTAGTAGCTATACCAGTTGCAAACAAAAGTGCAACAACAATAGCAAAAGCAATTTTGGAATCTTTTATTCTGAAGTTCGGTCCAATGAAGACGTTTATTTCGGACATGGGAACGGAATATAAGAATTCAATTATAAATGATTTGTGCAAATATTTAAAGATTAATAATATAACATCTACTGCACACCACCACCAGATAGTTGGAACAGTTGAAAGAAGTCACAGAACTTTCAATGAATATATACGATCTTATATATCAGCTGATAAAACTGATTGGGACGTATGGATTCAATATTTCGTATACTGTTTCAACACGACCCCCTCTATGGCACACAACTATTGTCCATATGAGTTAGTTTTTGGTAAATTGCATAATTTACCAAACGATTTTAGTACTATAAATAGAATAGATCCTTTATATAACATAGACGATTACGCTAAAGAAGTTAAGTTTAGGTTAGAATCAGCCTATAAAAGAGCAAGAATAATGCTCGACAAATACAAAACTAAGAATAAAGAAATTTATGATAAAAAGGCTATAGATTTCGAACTACAAATAGGAGATAAAGTTATATTAAAAAACGAAACTGGCCATAAATTGGACCCAGTATATTTAGGACCCTATAAGTTAACAAGCAACTGCCCTCGCATGCGCGGGCCAGCAAGTTATGTAGCGACCCGCGCGCATAAGATTTCATGTGTCGCAATGATTGTTTGTGCCACGTTATGCTGAGCAAGCAACGACGGATTTGTAGGAGGAGCTGCATGCCAGTACTTTTCCACTGGGGATTCTTAGGTTTAGTTTTAAAATGTTTATTTCATAAGAATTCAGTTTTGTTTTACCTAGCAGCCTTGACTGTTGAATAAATGCTCCGGCACTTGCCGTCATACAATTGATTCTTTATTTGAAAACTTCATTGAGCCACAAGGCCTATGATTAAAGAGGAACAGTTTCCTCCACCATAATCCACCTCCCAGGACCAAGGATTTCTAAAGGACATCGACTTGGCATCACTGGAGTGACGAGCTTAATAACTTATACAGTAGTTAAAATAGAAGACAGAGATAACGTAGTAATTAAAGGCGAGAAAAACAAAACCTAAAAGGTCCATAAGGATAGGTTAAAAATTTTCAATTAAAAAAAATTTTTAAATAAAAAAGAACTTGGCCTGATCAACCAAAACACAAAAAAAAATATATACATATATAATTACTTTATTATTTACATTAAAAATATATATAATTGCGTTTTAAAATAAAAAATCAAATTTTATATTTCAATTTCAATAAAAAAAAAAAAACGATAAAGTATAATCCTTTTCAAAATTTCAATTTTAAATTTGTAAACATTTTAAAACAATAAATTAAAATAACTTCATTATATTACGTTATTTTCAAAAGGAGGGAGATGTAATATGCACATATGTCATACATATCGGGTGTACACTGTGATTACCATTTGCATCGAGTGTACACTGTGTTTGACACTTTGTGCAGCAAATCGTAATAAACAATAACAAACTCAAGTGAGCGCGTAACATGATCCGCCAGTTGTGAATTCGGCTAAGTCAGCATATGCACGCTGACCGCCAGTGCCCTATGCATAAGTGCATAATTCTCTCTCTCACTCTAAAGTATTTATGTAAGACAAAGCATGCATGTCCATTGTCGCCTAAGCATAAGTATATACATATAAGAAATATATAATGCAGTGCGCGCTGAACTTTTGTACTTAGGGTAAGAGAACATTTTACTCAAAATAAATGAACATTATGAAAACCAAACCAATACTGCACTGACGTGCACGCGTTGATTCAATTGAACTTCAAAAGCTAAAAGATTGAACTACCAACTGTGACGTTGATATAACAAGACAAACTCATAAAGACACAGTAGACAGACATGCAATAACCTTAGTCGACTGCTTTAATGAAGCTCGAATATTAATATATAATCATAAAGACGTATTAACCGATCAACATTGGTCAGAAACGTCGAGGTTATTGACAAGATTAAGAAATAATCTCCAAAGTATAAAAGAGAAACATAATCTTAATCTAACTGTGCCGTCTATTCTAAATACACCAGTAAAATTTGAGGCTAGTAGAGAAGAAGATATACAAGTTCAAGAACAAGACTTGGCAAAGTCTCTGGTAGAGTCAGTGTAATATGTACATATGTCATACATATCGGGTGTACACTGCACTAGGCGTATTTATGTTTAGCCACCTTGGCATAAGTTTCTTTCAATCTTCTATTTGGTGCTGGGTAACCTCTCTAAGAAAAAAGAAAAAAAAAACTAAAGTAAAAATAAAACACACATTTCACTCCACAGGTTTAAACTCATACTTGTCCTTTCTTTGTCGTTGACTTCGGCGCACATCACCGACTACACGCACGAGAAGTACATCCCTATTATAGATGGACAGATCCTGGTATGGGAAGAGTTTGCTTATGTCAAACATTCTGCGAACTTATCGGAGTACGAACAAATTGTGGAGGAAACGGTCAAACTCATCGACATTTTCCCACAGTCTCACATGAAGAAGCTCCTGATCGTAGATACAGGACACCTACAGGACTTGTTAGAAGCCTTAGGTACACACCATAGGGTCGCGAGAAGCATAGACTTCCTAGGGTCCATACTAAAAGTTGCAGCGGGTACGCCTGATGCAAGCGATTTGGAAAAAACTAGATTTATAGAAATGCAGCTAATAAATTCTAGCCATAGGCAAATGGAAATAAACACCAGAGTTCAGGACCAAATAAATAAACTAACCTCCACAGTCAACCAAATTCTAAAAGTAACCAAAGATTCACACATCGACACAAGCCATCTTTACGAAACTCTATTGGCTAGAAACAGAATGTTGTCGATGGAGTTGCAAAATTTAATGTTGGCTATTTCTCTTGCAAAAGTTAACATTGTTAGCCCAAACATTCTAGACCATGCAGACTTAAAATCAATTTGGTTAGAGGAACCCACCAACACACCAATAAGTGACCTTATGTCTGTCTCGTCCGTAAAAGTTCTTCAGTCCACTAACTCATTGCACTTTATCATTAAATTTCCCAAAGTCAGATTTTCATGTAAAAAAGTACAAAAAAGATGTCCTGTTGACTGCGAGGGACCGCTCTACTCCCCACATTGCGTTGCGACGTGCAACCAACAACAACAACAACAATAGACTGTGCCAGCCCAGCACCGGCAACGCCACGCGCATCACGCTGGCCAACAACAATCAAATAGAAGAAGCAAAAAGCAAATGAAGGAATCAACAAACGAATAGAAGAAGCAAAAAGCCTGTGCCAACCCAGCACCGGCAACGCCACGCACGTCAAGCTGGCCAAGGAACCGACAGTGCCACAGAGGGCACAGAAGCTGGCCGCACTTCAAAGAGTGCAGGAATCATCAAATGCTAAATATAGAATAGAAATATAATATAATTAATATAAAACAAATTGTAAAATCGTGCGAAACACTTTTTGCTCGATAGCAGTGCAGCCCGTATAGCTGTAGGAAAATTAGGTGGGAAATAAAAAATATGCTATGTTTCTTCAAGCATGGTAAGAAAATTATTGCAAGATATGATGTTAGCGATTTATATACCAATGGAACTCTTGAAAAGAAAACCAAAAGCAGAAAAGAAAAACCAAGAGCCGATGCCCATAACCACCTACCCTGCAATTAAAAACATAAGCAAATCTAATCTAAAATCTCAACCGCCAGCAAAAAAGATACCAGCCCTGAGGAGGACATGCCCTAACGACTGCGAGGAACCACTAGGCTCACCGCATTGTGAGTACACCTGTGCAGCCAGCACCGGCGCCCCTTCAACAAGCATCCAGAACTGACAGAGCTGCCAAGAGCGAAAATTTTTTTTTTTAATGCACTGCGTTGCATAATTTTTTTGAATGCACTACGATGCATATTTTTTTATACATATTAAAAATAATTGTAAAATTGAGCGGAAAAGATCTGCCCAATTAGAGTGCAGCCTGTAAAGCTACACAAACACTAGGTTGGAAAATACATGTAACCAAATAATGAACAAAATTTTTTAAACTAATTGAAAGCAAACTTAAATTCACTTTCTATAAATAATAGCATAAGTAAATATGATGAAAATTTTGAAAATACAAAACAAAATTTAAGAGAAACCATCAAAATTCTTATAAGTAGTACACCTAAAATGGGATTAGTAGACGTTAAGTCAGTGGATTCCACTAACGTAATAAATAAAGTCGAACCAAATAAAATTGATTTGAAATTCGTAAATATAATGCTATTAATAATTGTTGTCATAATGTGTGCCAATTGCTTCTATAAATTGTAAAAGCTCCATAAGCTCACGACCCCCTCAATGGCACATAATTATTGTCCATATGAGCTAGTATTTGGTAAAACAAATAATTTACCAAAAGAATTTAATAGTATAGAAACTATATATAATATAAATGATTATGCTAAAGCAAGTAAATATAGATTAGAAGTAGCATCCAAAAGAGCTAGATTAATGCTAGAAGATCATAAGAAAAAGAATAAAATACAGTATGATCAGAAATCAAATCCATAGATATATCAATAGGCGATAAAGTCGTATTAAGAAATAAAACGGGTCATAAGCTAGATTATAAATATACTGGTCCATATAAAGTGACGGAAATAGGAGATAGAAATAACATCATAATAATGAGTAATAATAAAAAACAAACAGTTCATAAGGATAGGATAAAAAAGTTTACTTCCTAATTGTTTTCTTTTGGCGTCATACATACTTATATAACATACATATATATATTAAATGTTCCATAAGTATACATAATTAATTTTGTACACATCATTTTCTCTATCGTTATTAAGAAAATAATTAAAAAAAAAAATAAATATATTATAATAAGCATTAAAATAACTACATATAATTACGGTATTTTTCAAAAGGAGGGAGATGTAGTGTATGCACATATACGTAAAAAGTTTACTTCATAATTGTTTTCTTATGGCGCCATACATACTTATATGGCATCATTTTCTCTATCGTTATTAAGAATGATTTAAAAAAAAAAAAAAAAAATTATATATAAAATAAAAATAATTAAAAAAAAAAAAAAATATATAAAATAAATATATTATAATAAGCATTAAAATAACTACATATAATTACGTTATTTTTAAAAGGAGGGAGATATAGTGTATGCACATACACGTACTTAGCATATAACATACATATTGAGCGGCGACACTTTGTCAGCCTCAAGTCACAACACATTGTTGTAAATAAACAAAAAGGCAAAAACAAACAGAGCTAATTCAATCAAAAGGCTTTATTTCCATTGAGATACAGACAGATAAATATATAATTCCACAAGATTTTCATATAGAAGATTTGCATTTCGCAATACCATGTGATGGAATAATAGTCATTGATTTCATCAAAAAATTCAATTGTCAACTAGACTTCAATCATAATGAAATCTTTGGTCTTAAGATACAGTTCTGATAATAATTCCATTGTTCTACCAGCAAGATCCCAAGTTGTTCGAAAGATTCATCTATCAGATCTATCAGATGAAGAAAGTATATTAATACCTAACCAGGAAATTCAACATGGTATTTATGTTGCGAACACAGTCGCAACAACCAAAAATGCATTTGTCCGATTACTGAATACGACCACCACCGATCAAGTAGTAGATATTAAAAATTTGTCATATGAACCACTTTCGAGCTACGACATAGTTCAAAACAATCTAGAATGTATAGAAAAAACTGTCTTATCTCAACTAGCAAACAATTTTCCAACACAGTTCAAGCCACAATTAACTTACTTGTGCACCCAGTACAGTGATACCACATATTTGGACTCGAAACCGAATCAATAACCACAAACCATTTCTACAAGCAAAAACTAAGATTGAAGGATGATGAACCCATCTATATAAGAAATTATAGAAATCCTCACAGCCAAAAATAAGAAATTGAAGTTCAAGTACAAAAATGAATCGACAATAAGATAATCGAATCGTCAATAAGTTGGAACTTCTCGGTAAAACTACATGCCGAAGTTGAACATATAAAAATTTGCTATCAGAACGTAAAAGTCAAATCACAGCCACGCTGTAATCGAAAATATCGCAAAAACTAAAAACAAACAATCTCCACCAGGAAAGATTGAGATTCCACTGCTAAAGAAGACAACTAATCCGAAAAGTAACACAAGTCAAACAAAAAAATCAAAATCCCATTACCGGAAAAGAAAATGTTACAAAAAGAAACGTACATGATATTACTTGTTTACCGAGAGTAAAATATAAATTCAAATAGAAAAATAACTCATTTAATTGCAACACTCAATAAAGTATATTTGCAGATAAATATTTTCAAGATATTAATATCCCATCACAATAATGAGAAGTGAACCATTGTTTTGTGTAAAGCACCAAAGTTTTTCAATTTTCAAAGTAGAATCAAAAAGTCACCTCTAGGAGGTCCAAGGATGTTATCCTATAAAACTCGATCCGTGCAAAAGTAAAAGTTTTTCTAGAACATTCACTTTTGACACATACTGAAGCAAAAATAATTTATTTCATGAATGGAAAATTTGAGTACTACTGGGTTAAATGACATAGATAATCTAAAATGAATTAAAAGAAACCCAGAAAACATTTTTCAACGAAACTCTCTCTACATCATAATAATGATAAACAGAAAAAATAAACTGCAATAAGGTTTAAAACGATACAAGTCAAAAAGCGCAAAGGGCGAAAAATTCAATTGTCAAAGGAAAATCATTCATTACGAGTACTTAAATGAAAAACTTGATCATATTGTTTAACAAATTTCAACAAAACATATTCAAAGATAATATTAAACGATAATGGTATCATAATCCTCGTCCTCATTCAGTAAAAAGAAAATTAATAAAATAAAACACTTGAATAGATTGCAGTAAAATTAAAGCATTAAGCATGAACTTGAAAAGAAAATTATAAATGACTGTGAGTTGTGCCAAAATATAAAATTCTTTTGGAGCCAACCAAAATTAAAGTTCAAAGTGTCTGGTTTAAAAGTATCTTAGTTTAACTATCTGTATCTTGTTATCTTTCTACATATATCCATATATTGTGTTACTGATAGAAGTCTCGGAAATTGTTTTTTGCTTTTAAATAAGTGCTATTTATGGATTTAGCCTTATGAATTTTATATACAATATTAGATTTACTAATTTAACAGTCGATTATTGGCTGTTATGCAAGTGCAATCATTAATTTATATTATTTCTTAAATTTACAATTCTTCATTAATGGATTGTTATTTTATATGAGCATAAAATGTTTACAAACAGGCTATCAAAAAATGATTTGTTTCCTTAAGTTTTTAAAATGTCTCCTTCGATTGCTTAGATTAAAGTTAGTTCAGTTTAGTTTCTTTTTATGCCGAATTATACTAGAACTTTTGAACGCTTATATTTCTTACTACGTACATTTTAATGTTTTTTAACTAAACATATGGTATTTGCTCATTTTCTAGAGAAGTTTCTTTCCCAGTTGATCTCTTAATGCAATTGCAAAATGTGCAGTAAACTGATTCTCTTGATCTTTCTGCTATGAATACTATTATTATGAAATTCTGCAATATAGTATTAATCGCGATTGTAAGTTAAATTGTTGTATGCACACAATAATGCGGTCTACTTGCCCTTTGTTACTTTCGTTGCTATATTCCAGTTGTTGATGTAACATATTCCAGTATTCCAGTTTCAATATCTAGTTGATTGAAGAATACGCAGTCTATCGATTTCTTGCTTCACTTTCACGTACTAAGATGTATACACTTTTTTATATTTCAGTTTCTGTATATATATCTGAAGATTTTTCCGTTGATGAATTATTTATGAAGCTGAATTATCATTTATTACAGTTGTGTCGCACAGTCCAATGTTACAACAGCCCGAAAGGTCCAATAATAACTGCAAATCCATAAATGAAGTCAGTAAGTTTTGTAAGTTTACTTACTACTGTCAAAAATATGAATACCTTTATTTTGGCATCAGAAAAGGGCAATCAGAAATATTACGGAAAAACGATGGACTCGATGGACAGTCATCGCGATGGCGGCATTATGTTTATTTCTAAGAGTTTTCATTTACAACTTTCAGTCTTAATCACAATTGAAATGCAATTTGGCTAATTCATCACAATATCTGACAACATTGCAATCATAATACTACTGAAATGTAGAATTTGTAGAAGTTAATTAAAAAACCCTACGTTTTTATGTTCTAAAAATTGATAAATTAAGATTATCTACGTGCATACAAAATATATACGAATATATTATTTTCAACTTTAAAAAAATTAAAACATATTCTTTTAAAAAGGTTTGCAGCTGTTTACGAATACATGGACAGTATTTAAATTTTTATTATCTCTTGATTTTATTCTTAGTCGAATAGAGTTTTAATTTAAAGTTCGCAAGCGTAGATGCGATTAAACATCATTCAATAAGCAAATTATTAGAAAATTATGATTTACATTGCAAAGTAAAGAAGAATCACGTGATGTTAACTCAAAGTATTTGCGCATGCGTAGCTGCATATAAGCTGATTGTACAGTTAGAATTACTAGATATAGTAAAAGCTCAACGCTTATTACAATTATGTGCACAAAAATCTTTTACAAAACGATGATGAGCAATAGAATAGAAACTAAACTGACTTTTTTAAGCAATCACTCAACTAAAGAGTTTGATTTCTTAGCAACATCTACATATGTATTTGAGAAGTAAAAAAAAATGTGCTTAAATTCACTTTGTTTGCATGCAAGACAAAAAATTGTCATGGAAAAAAGATGTAGTATATACATTTAATATAAAACAGCTCACCTTACAATTTCGGCTATTGTTCAGATAAATCCATTCCAGATATGTATATCTCCTGCTCGCCAGCGTAACTAGAAAATGTCATCTCTGCATCCGCATTATTTCCGTACACAGTATTTACAGATCGCATGTACTTAACTCCAAAAATTTGTGTTTAATGCGCGGATCGCCTAATTTTTGTAATTCGACTTTTTTTTACTTTAAGTATTGCTTTGTTTTTTTAGTTTGAGCTCACCTTTTGTGAGAGAAAATATGAGTATTGTATCGTAATAATTACTGAGCTGAAGACTTCCGCTTCTGGTGTTGTCCGAAAGGCCACAAAATGTTAAATGAATCTACGAATTTGAAATTCAAATCGTCTGAAGCCTTTTCTACATAGCCAATATTCCTTCATATACACACACATTCAAAATGAAAGGCAGAATTACAAACACACATATAGGTTTGGAGACAAGTGCGCAAAACACACACACATATGCGACAAGCTGACTACTTACATACATACTACCCTATGTATATGTTTTTATGCTGATCCGACAGAAGTGCGCGCTGTTTATCTGTACTTACGTATTTTATGCCTCTGTGATAGTTCCCTTAATATTTATATGATCGTATGTTTTCTAAAGTATACATTGTATACCGATGTGTAGATCACATTTCCATCTTATAGATATCAATGTATTTGTGCATTGTGTACATTCCATCTTGGTACATTGGAGTATGCAGTAAATACATTGTATGTATATAAATTTGTGACATTGTTTGGAATAAATATAAACAGGTACTCAATGGGAGCTTATAAGCATATCTCGCAGTAGTGCTGTGGTTAGAAAAATATTGCAACAATAGGAGATTCTTCAAGAAAGCTTTGAATGTTTGCAATATTATTTTAAATCAAGTAAGAAAGCTACATTCGAGTGTGTGCTCGACTATGAGATACCCGCTACCCATTTTGAATAGTGCGGTATTATTAAAATACACCAAATTAATATATTACAAAAATACACATATGGCTTTATTTGGTATATTAATAGTACATTCATAATATACCATAGGGTACAAAATATACTAGATTGTCAGCCAAAACAGGCCGTAGTAAGTAATCTGTTTTTTGTTGTTCTTCAAAAGTGTTTCTCAAATAATTTCTACAAATTTACAGTAATCTTAAATACTGTATTTCAGATTTGAGTTGGTGCTGATAACTTCGAATATCTATGTATATACATTATTTATTTATATTCGACGCATCAACTTGTAAAAAAGACTATCTTTTTATACAACCGCGGTCCAGTATAATTTTTTTTCTTCAATTTCTATAATTTTCTCCATTTCTTTATAGAAAATCTTTGCACACTTTGCGTAATACTTACTGATTGGAATAGTTCTTGATATCGATCCAAATATATTTAAACAACAACGACCAACATTTTTTGTAAGTTTAATTCACTTTATTTTCACTTTATGATTTGTCAAATTTTAATAAAATGAAATAAGATAACATAAAATTGATTTACAATAGCTTGCAACATTTGGGTTTACATAATTTTTTTAAAAACATTAACTCGATCTCAAATGATGTCGTTTTTTGCTGCAATATCATCGCCTGGTGGAATAGCGAGGTGGAGTTTTTTTTCCTGAGATTCGCGGGTCAGAAGAGCACGAGTTCGATGTAGATGTGAATGTGTTGGTCAACATT
Source organism: Drosophila albomicans (assembly GCF_009650485.2). Taxonomy (NCBI): domain Eukaryota; kingdom Metazoa; phylum Arthropoda; class Insecta; order Diptera; family Drosophilidae; genus Drosophila; species Drosophila albomicans. The sequence goes on along the minus strand of NC_047627.2, from coordinate 3,605,423 downwards.
TATAGTCCACTTAAATTCTAAACATCGTATCACAGATAACATATTCTCTTCAACATCAAAATACCGATTCTCAACAAGTTAAATTACAAAATTGTTGAAATCTTTCCATTGGCAACCATTAATACAACAATAGACATTTAACATTGCTTTGCAAGCTACGAAATTAAAATGTGAAGCATCTGAGATCTCTCTGTGCGTCAAGGCTGTTGACACTGATCAAGAAATAATTTGATTTTGTTTTTAATGCATTTTATTATATTTAAGTACAATGAAACTGGTTTATAGAATTCAGCGATATCAATGTACTTGAAAATCTCCCACAATCCGATTTATTCACTTTTTTAAATTGGGACTAATTTTGTTTTAATTTGGGAGACCAAAGCAGTATAAGTCTTGTTCCACATACTTACTATACAGGGAAGCTTATGAAAAGTGTATCCAATTCTTTTAGCATGCATTCACATAAAATTATATGTATAATATCCATTCATTGGAACAGATCTTAAATACAATACAAAAATAAATATGGTATATGTGTTCCACAGTTTATATATACTATGTATTTATTTAAGTTGCACATTAGACTAATTTTATTGTTTATTTTATAATGTGAACATTCAATAATCCGAATGTGGCTTTGCCACCAATAGAAAACTTAGTTTGGTCATTCTATTTATCTTTTTTAATGGTTTATTTACATTTTTCGAGACAACACCTTACCCAATCAGTATTTTGTTCTATTCTAATTTATTTAACAATTTACAATTTAAAAAAATTGAATGTAAAAAAAAATGTTGATAGCATGTACATAGTTACAGTCCGCCCACTTGAATAGCACATATAAAAAATGTTTTCTAAAATCTGATTTGGCTACATTGCATTATTTTATTTATTGCTTACAATAGCTCTTAACTATTTTTTCATTTTTTTTTCGAAAATAACGCAGCTTAGTGATATATCACCAATAATTTTCCCTACACCTGATAATACCCTGACGTATATTTACACTTTGGACCTGGACCAATATAATAGGATTAAGAGATTAAGTAAAATCGAGCACTGTGGAGTTTGTTTTTTTTGTTTTTGTTTTAGATACTTTATTTATTTCGATTATGACGACAGTGCTGTGATAATGCCCAGGTCCAAAAGGTAATTTCAAAATGTACAGTTCTATATTCAAAGGAATTTATAGATGTGGACAAAACTTATAGCTAACAGTTAAACAATTAGTTTTTTCGCAAATGGAAAACATTTTATTCTCTTAATTATCTCAAAGATTCGCGTTTTACATGCTGAAACAACAGCTCGAGTCCAAATTCTTATTATTAGTATTGCTATTCAATTGGCACGGAGTGTATTTGCACACTTTTAATAAGGATCCATTATAATAGTCATTATCAAATGATTTGATTTGGGTACAAAAAAATCTGGTACATAAATACTTATACATATGTACATTTAGTGATATATGAAGCATAGTAATCAAGTTTCAGCACATATATAAATACGTGAATAATGCAACTAACAATGTATTAAGTAACAAAAAAAAAAAAAAACTATGCAAATACTTAAGTATTTTTCACTTCAAGCTTTATTTTCAAGTGATGGCATGAAAATAATGAACCGTATAAGATGCATTATTCAAAAACACCGATGAATGTGTCACTTGCAACTCTTGTAAGACCTGTTAAAATTTGCATGTTCATTACAATATATTATTTATGCGTCTGGAAATTGTATACCATGAAGAAAAAATAATAAAATGATACAGTACAATAAAACAAAAAAATAATTACAAAATATATGTATATTGAATACTCAAATATTTTGCTTCTTAAGAATGGGAGCACCATGTTTAAAGATTTTTATGGACTTTTACATTTAAAATCAGTTTTTCGAATGAATCATAAATACTAAATATAATAAATATAATGGAATATTTCATGTATTTATACGTTAACTCTGACTGCCGAATTAGTTCAATAATTATATTAGATAAGTAATACACAAAATTGTAGATTTATATTTAAATACCTGCATATAATTAAGCATTATACAGGCCACACTTTGTGTGATGTTTTTTAATATATGTAGCAAAAGTATGCAAATAAACTTTAACGTTCACCATGCATCTGGAAGATATTGGATTTTTCTGTACGCAAATATGGTATTTATAGATGTATCCTACTCAGAATATTTTATTTTAGTTTAATATGCTAGTAATAAATATTGGTCAAATAGAACTCAATTATTTGTTAGTGCATATGAAGGTAAATATGTTGAGTTTTTTACTAATATGAAGAGATAATTTTTTTTAAGTTTCGGTGACAGTTTCGTATGGTTGAGTGTGGTAGACGCGATTAAAAAATAACAATAAATGAGCTTTAAAAAAAAAATATATGTATGGAACATAGCTGTTTAAGCATATGTCTGGTACTCAATCACTTATAGGGGCCAGCTAGATAGGTGTATCCTGCGTTGTTTTTTGTTTTTCTTTGTTTCCATTCGCAACGCAACAATTTTACTCCGTAGCAAGCAGAGAAAAATTCTCAAAATTCATCTTACCTTGTACTGATTCATCGTCCAGATCATCGGTGCTACTTGTAATACGAGCTAAAAATGTACATAAACATTGTAATGATATTTTGTATATAGAAATATTAAGGCAAATGCAAATACCAACCTCTAGAACCCTTTGAGGAACTAAGACCACCTGTGCTGTTAGTGATGCCACCATTGCGATTATACAAAACATTCTCCAAGTAGGATAATCCATTATTATTAACAATGCTCAGGCCTAGGCACGTTTCAATTTGCTTCCAGCGATGAAGACGTTCCTGCAATTCGTTAGTGACTTCCCCAAGAGCGTTGCGCGCTTCCACAATCGAACGGTCTACGTCATCGATGCTCTTACCATGAGTCGAAACAAAGGCACCCACCAAACTAGATCGCTTTTTCCGCAGCTTTTCACAGGCTTCCCGTGCAGTTTGCAGTTGCTTTTCAGCCGACACGCGTTTCTTTTGATGATTTTTGCTCTCCAGCTCATAAGTGTATTGGAGCCATGACTGCAACTGCTGTGGGGGCGCCCAACAATTGTCGACAAGCTCGAATTCGGCACGCGTCAGTTCATTGCGAAGCATTTCAATTTCTTTTTTCAGCTGTTGTACTTCCAGATCTGAGCTACTCGAACTTATTACGGGCACTTCTTTTAATCGTCGCTCGAGGTCCATTTTTTCCGTGGCCACATTTTCCTGTTCCATACGAGCAAGTTCCAATTCCTAAATAAATGCATATTGTTAGTTCTTAAGTATTATCACCAAATTTCGAAGCTATACCTTTTGCATCTCTTGTAGACTCTGTTCAGCCCTCTGCAATCCTTCCATATCTTGTGCCATACGCCTTAAATGACGCTTGGCATTTTTGTTTTGTTGATAAGCGTACCAGCATCCGATAATTGCACTTAATAGAAGCGTAACAAGAATGTAGTCCTTCCAGCGAGTGCCCGTCTCTGTAAATGTGAATTGATTTCCAAATATAATAATTGTTTTATTAGCAACTAATGAAATTTGCTACTCACCTCGCGGCGGTCCAAACAATACCACATCCATAGCCTTAAGAGATATTTTTTGCTTATGTATGGGGTCCTTTATTCCAAGCACATTACTGACATAATGTAGATTATTAACAGCTAATCTAGAAGTATACGTTTTAATGTAAATATTAATATTTAAGTTGAATACGATACACAATATTGTATTAATACAAGATTAAGCTAACACTTATGATTGAACGCTACAATAATAAATAATTTAAAATGTGCCTAGCATACAATACGTAAAATAAACACATTAGAAAGCTTATCGGTAGAGAGTCAAAAAAGGCTTTCGAAAACTTCAGCAAAAATATTGCTTACATTAGTTAAATTAGTATACATTTCTCACATGCTGTTATTAAGATATCCCGCCATGAGGATGTGTATTTATTGCTTAGAATATTTCGGTTTATCTTGATACTATTTGAAATGGAACACGCAACTTACCTGGGCAAAGCAGCTCCAGTAACCTTGTGTAATTTAAATAAGTCAACATACTGTGGAAGCTGAACAGACTGTGCTAGCCAATCGGTGGTTTGCTCAATAGTCCAATTATGAACTTCTGAACGCAACCAAGCATTCCAAAGTTCTTTAACAGAAATATGCATATCATCATTAAAATGAAATGCTTTTTGACGTTTCTCGTATCCAGAATCATACTTTAATTCTTCGCGAAGGAACTATAAAATAACAAAATAGATTAATTACTGTGTTTTAATAATTTGAGCACATAGCTTTACTTACGTCATCCGATTCGCTCAAATCAATATTTCCATTATCATCGTCATCTAATTGACGATGTAAACTGGCAATAGCTTCCATTCCGAGGCGATCCTGTACGTTTCCATTATAACAATCAAAATCCTCACTATTGCAAGTGTTGTCAGAAGAGCCGCTGTTTATCGGACCTATAAATATGGTTATTAGTAAAATGTTGCAGATATATGATTTAAGATCAATAATGCGTTGGGCATCAATTATAAACGAATAAATATTATGTTAACTTACTAAACTCATTGCTGACGGCCTGCGACATCGCTTCGCTCAAGAGATTATATGAGCTCTTATGATGATGTGGTTCAAAATGCGGAGAATTGTCACCACTTACAGAATATGACTGCACGGCCTCCGAATGCGGCGATGCTGAAGGTGAAGGTGAAGTTGTATGCACAATTGGTTTGCCATTTGGATTTTCTTGTTTTTTACTTATTTCGGTGTCTGCGCTAACACTAGATACGCTGTTAGTGGTCGCAATGCAAGTATTTTCTGATAAACAGTATAGACATATAAGCAACAAGTAGTTCCAAACGGCGTGCATTTTGTTTAACAGCGTTAGTTTAAATTAATTTTAAGGAATCCTTCGATTTAACATTTAATTTGTTTGATTCTCTCTATGTGTTAGAGTCTGCTTGGGCCAGTCGGTGACCTGCAAAATAAAATAAACAGTTAATATGGTAGATTTATATATAAATACAACTGCCAACTTCATAACTTAAAGTTTATTTCTGTCAATTAAAACATTTTTAATTTTACGTCAATTAAAACAAGCTACGATTTACTCGTATAATAACTTCTAACAATGCAATTTTAATTAAAAACACTTTATTATATTTATATAATATAAACTATGCTCAATTGGTTTACACAAATTTCTTAGCGCAAAAGTACAGTTTACATCGAAAGTTTCAATCGACATGAGTCGAAACACATGTGCGCAATATTGAAGGCACAGAGTATATTATAACTGTCACATTTTGTTTAAAATTTTGTTTTCCGAATTGGTTGCTACAGATGAAAAAAACACATAAATTTGTAAAATGCTGCTGCTCAACTCTTGATTTATTACAAAACAATTCGAATGTATTTAGGATTATTACAATTCGATTTTTCTGTTTCATTGCTTAACGACAACCACTTGTTAAATGAGAACTGTTTCAAGTGAAATAATTTTTTTCACAATATGAGTGCTATTAACGATTTATCAGAACCCTTATCAGTAAATTTTGTTTTATAATTCAAACTCTTTGAGAACTTCACCCAAAATTATTTGCGGGTGGGTCTTTTATAATTCTTGAGTAATATCAAAGAATAGCCCCGAAATGTGAAAATGCCATGAAATAACCTCTGGGTAACCCTAAAAATAATTTATGTTCAGTTGACAACTGCAGGTTTTATGTTATGTCAAATCCCGATTATATATAAAAAAGATTTATTTTTTGATTCTCATACAATTATATTCAATTGACGAGCTTTCTGATTGGAGTAGAGACGTAATAGCTTACGCATAGAGTACCCAAAATAATAATTGATTTATTATAGGATGGATGAAAGATAAACTCAGACTGTCTTGAGGTCATTGTTGGAAAGCAAATACGGCCACATCCCATGTCCAGAAAGAATCGCGAATCAACTTAATTAAACATAGATCATCTGCTCTCTGAATAGAAATAAATGACCAATCATCAGAGCCATTTGATATATTTTATTTATATCAGCAATCAGATCGAGTCACTTAATAGGCTTCAAGAAGTTTATCAGCAAAATCTACTGATCAATTGTTAAAAAAAATAAATAACAGTGAGGGTTCAAATTTGACTTGAAATATAAAAAGTGCGAAACTTAGACCAAACGACGAAAGTAAATTATTATCTTAGCATTGCTTTGATAAGAAAAGTCTTGATTTATGAAAGCTTTAACCGCCGGCTGCTAACTCTTAATCCCATTTTATTACGATAATATATTCGTAGAATCTAAAAACCTAAAAAAAACATTGTATTATTTACGTTAGAATTACTATTAAAATTTAGCATTGTATCATAAACTGGATAGCTGGATTTAGTTATACCAAATTGTTGTTTATTTTACAATCGTTCACAAATTTTTGTAAATCAATTACTTATATTGTTGATCTCGATGGATCTTAACGTAGATATGATCATATGTAACAAATTTGGTTGGAACAGATGGTCAGACGGATATTGATATAATTTGGTATACTTCTACTTTGGAAATCTTCTGCTTGACAAATCTAATAGACTCATTTTATTGAGTGTGAATGGGTCAAAAAATACGAATGGAAGGAATCTCTTTGATCCTGCAGCTTTACACAAGATTGAAGATCGTATTCGAGTTGCGACACAACATGCAATAAGAGGCACCAACCGACATCTAAGCAGTTCAAAATTCGGTCACATGGCAACAATTTTTCTCTGTAAAAGGTATCAATATTAATACGCATTTCATATTATTTGGGTAAGGTTCTTGGTAAGCGTTTGCCTTTGCGATAACGACTGATATCATTTGGTAAACATTTGGGGGCAACAAAAAAAAAAGCAAACAACTTGTCGCTATTGCTTACTCTGCATACAAAATGCTTGTAAAAAAACATGTAATAATGAGAAAGCTTCAGTAATAAAATATCATGACATTGTATTCAAGGCCAAATGGATCATAACACTCGATTTTCTTTTGTTTGATTTATAACGTTGTCACCTCCTCAAATCCACTAAAATATAAATATGCCTATGAATGTATTGTACATACATATGTACATATGTATGTATGTACATGGTCACATCTGTAATATACTTATTAATAAAGTTACTAAAAACCTTTTGACAGCAATAATTACTCAATTCGTTAGCTCGAGAGCCTGAAAATATATTGTACATATGCACGTATGTAAAAATATATGTATGCATACATACATATTTTCAAAATTACATGACATTTGTATGTACACAGCATTCGTTTACAAGATCATTATGAATACCATGATTATACATGCATTGTATGTACATACATCTGTATATATTTACTATAGCCACTGTCTGATGATACATACATATGTAAGTATGCATGCATGTACGTATGCTGATATGCGGTTTAAAACTGGCTTTACATTGTGGTATCACATTTAAAACTGTTTTAGACAATTGTATGCACATCTGATTCATCCATTTTACGTTACTTACTTATGCACATACGACCGTATGAAAATGGAATGATAATAATAACATACTTACATGCATACGTACATATGTACTTTGCATGAAATTACCGCAATGTTTTTAAATAAACAAAATTTTATTTGGTTATAGGAGTATACAAGGAGCAAATATATAATTATTAAAATAAATATTGTAATTGAAAGAAAAATTTTAAAATAAATTTACATACATATGTCAATACGTATACTAATACAAAAAAAAGCAGAGTTGCTTCCGATACTAATTTATATAACTATCATAAAAATAATCAGTTGCAATATAGCGCCGAATTGTTTTTATGGAAAACAGAACGACATTATACAGAATTCGTAGTTCAACTGTGTTTCCACTACATACACGTTTGCGTCAGATTGCATACAAATAATATGCATATTTAATTTATAAGTCATCTAGATTGCAGATTATAATGATATAATTAAAAAAATTCTTATAGCTGAATTAAACCATTCACATGTACATTTAAAGAGCACGCCATATGTTAATATTTCATTCCCATGCATAGATGTTTCTTGTCCATATTGTTCCACTCGCTAGAGTTTCGATAGACATGAGTCAAATGGACGAAACTGGCTGAAAAATTATTTAATGTTAAAACAGACATTCCTTTTTATTATTTTTGAAACCATAATCCAAATTTGTTTCCAATAGCAAGAGTTTCGATATAACCAAATAGATCGGTTAACTGGGTTTCTGGTAGAAAACATCTAATTTCTGATGTAATAATATATTAATAAATATGTATTATGTAAAAAGTATAATATTATATTATTAAAAGAAAAAGCTGTTAAATCTATATGAAATAAATAAATAGATATATATAATATAATAATAGAATAGCTTCGAGTCGTCTAAAACGCTTATGATTATTGCGGCTTCTTTCGTACTTAATGAACTACAACTTAAAGATGTGAAGTGGGTTTTTGCTTAATAATTTATTTTTACAACCTCGAAATATAAGTAACTTATAATTTAATTCGTAGCTTAAGGAAATTCAAATGTAGATATTTCATTTTACTGCTTTAAAAAAATAACGACTTCATGTAATAAATAAGAAATTATAATTTTTAGTATTTTTTTTAGTCGCGTTTACTGGGATGAAACGAAAACAGATGTCATCGTACACAACAAACGCGCCAAAGTTTGAAAATTGTACTACTGGGTCATTTTATGTTGTTAAATTTACGATTTCTCTGTTTTTTCCACAAACAATTGTTTATAGAAAGTGGGTTAAAAGCTATGTTGTAACTTATTTAGTTTTTAGATATTTATTTTATATTTTGAAATGTGAACATTTTTGAATTAATGAAAATGAAACAGAACTGTTTAGTATATTTATTATTGCCGCATGTTATATTTATATGTTCAAGAGATGGGCACACTGGGTTTAACCAATTGTTGAATGTTGGTTTATTTCGTTGTGCCTCATTTTCAAATAGAGCTTAGTATAAATATGGCACCGGTGCACGCTTTAATTACAGATGCTTTGGGATTAAGTATTTCGCATAAATCTATATTTTCCGGTAAGTACAAACAGTACATTTTAAGACGACGTTTCCGTATGCTCGCATTTAAAACATGTGCATCTAGATATTTGAATCCTAAAGAATCTTTTTTAAATTTTGTAGCTATTGGCAATGAGGCATTTTTATACGACGGCAATTCGCGAGTACAGCTGCCACAGAGATCAGCTCAGAAAAAAGTGCATGGATTTGCAATGAGTCGGGCTAATGCTTCTTCTCGCCTTTTACTGCTCCACAGCGAGACGGAATTTTCTCTGTACAAATATGATGCTGATAAGAATGAAATGCCCTTCCAGCTGCAATATGTAGGCGAGACTCAAGACTGGATTAATGCAGCAATATTTCTAGATAAGAGCGAATCTAATGAATTTGTACTACACATGTCTCATGGAGCAATATTGCAACTACAATACCATGTTGACACAAAGTGCCGGATATTAGAATTGGCGTGTTGCACTGATTATTCCTTGCTCTATCATACGCTTTTACAAGGCTCACAATATGACGAACTGATGATTATAAGTGGAAATGGATTTGGAGAGATATTGATTTGGCAGCCTCGCGATCCCGTTAGTTGTGTTCCAACTAAAACGTATCCACTTCTGTGGCGTTTAAAGGCACATAATGGAGTTGTATTTTCTATAGATTATCACTTGGCTTCCGGATTGATGGTGACTGCCTCCGATGATCGATCTTTAAAGTTTTGGCAATTTCCGGACGAGAAACAGCATGCAAAAGAAGCCGTTAGACCATTGTTCAGTTGTTTTGGACACACTTCACGTGTTATGTGTGCTATTATCATAGAATATGGTAAGTCGGATCATACAATAACATTTATATTTAATATAATATATCCTGCTAATTGGGCCAGCAACATCGACCGCGTTGATATCAATTGCAGTTGAACAAAGTCTTAATACAAACATGAATAGGAAACATTAAGAATTTTTTTGTTTATTCGAATAGCTTTCATTGTTGTGTGGTAATTGCCATGAATCGCAGCATTCCCCGCTGCTTATACAAACAAACAAGAGCGGTATCATATTCCAATATGAACGCGACTTGTGGCCATTGAGTTTTGCAGACGTGTGCATTTTCTTTGCATAATGAAAACATTGTCAACAACAAATTTCTGAAAGCAAAAGGAAACTCGCGTTTTGTGTTTTTGATAAAAAAAAACACATTGTTTTCCTGCTCATTCACTTAATCTAACACGATTTTATTTACAATAATGTAGGAAAACATACCGATACATTTCTTTCTTGCTTTTTTTAAATATATTTCGTAACCATTCTGGTATTATTTCTCATTGGCACAGATATTATTAAGTGTTAAGAAATATAATATGTTGCTCGGTTACATGTTCCAATTAATGGAAATAAGCACTTGTCTATATTAGAGCTTTCAAATAAGTCCGAATTTAAATAAATCTACATTTATTCAAAATTTTCGGTATTTCTTCCCTTTGTCTAAATCGAGCAAGTTAATTATTATTGTAAATAATTTCAAATTTATAAAGTGTATAAATAAAAAGTACGTTATTTTACAGGAGGACGAATCTTTGTTATAAGCGGAGGAGAAGATTCATACATTTGTGTTTGGAGTCAAGCGGGAGACATGCTATTCAAGCGGCGCCAACAGCTTGGCGCTTCCATATGGCGATTAGGTTTTGACTCTGACAGCTGCACAGTCTACACCACCGGCTCCACAGGTAACCTTGCTTCCTATAATCTACACAATGTTCTAATGGATAAGCAAACGGAATTAACACGATTGATGCCAAAGATTTCCGTAACTGAGTTTTTCAAACAAATTAAATATTTGGACTGCAGCTCTTCATCAATCATTGGATTAAGTAGCAAGAATCGCTTGTTTTACACAACACAATCGACATGGACAACGAATAGCATTGATGTTTGGAAATTGGTTGAAATTGATATTTCCCCCTATAAAATTACAAGCTTAACTGCAAGTGATGGAATTGCGGCAATTTGTGGCTATCGACGCGTTACACTTCTCAGATATAACGCCGAAACGGATCACTTTGAAAAACTCTACGACAATGGCACAATTCTTGAGGGTCTGATCAAATCATTTCATTTTTTAAATCAACACAAATATCTCATCTCTGACGAATTTGGCAACAGTCGCTTACTTTCGTTGGAAACAAGTACAAATTCAATGCAAATTGAAGGCAGTTTTCGAATTTCGAATGGTCGTGAACCATGGATAACAGCCGCATTGCTTGTGGCATCGAAATATTTATTGTTAAGCACCCGCAACGGACATGTTATGCTCTATACGCCACAGAACGAGTCGGAATCACATCTTTATGAATTAAAAGATACTCTTAAATCCTTGCATGGCAACATGGGCTCGAATACCTTCAAGTTGTTGAATAGTGATGACCACTCCGCGCACATCCTCAGCGTCGGACACGAGCCAATTATAAAAGTTTTGCGCATATGCTTGATCAACAGTAAATTAAGCATACTGCGACGAGAGTGCGTCCCCTTGGCATGGGTGGAAGCATCGCCCAGACTAGATGTATTGATTGGATTCAATGACAATCACCTTGTGGCATGGTCCCGTCAAAACGATGTGCTATTGCAGCTGGAGTGCGGTGGTGGCCATCGATGCTGGGATTATCAACTGACAGGCAATCAACTAAATATTATATATATCAAGCAAAAGCAGGTCTATTGCCACACCCAGCCACTTTACAATGACTCACCTGAGCACTTACTGTCCTCGACGTCACAAAGTCGATGGCACAAACGCAGTTGCAACATCATGGCACTTATACATCCCAAGGATGACCGACCATTATATATGCTATCGGCTGGCGATGATAATACCATTAAAATCAATCAATTTTGCGGGGATTCCCCTATGCAAATAGCTGAACTGCATACGCACATTTCAAGCGTACGACATCTAGCATTATATCCTATCACAGAGGACATTGATTGGCTTATATTTTCTGTTGGAGGGCGATCGCAGTTGTGCATCAATCGACTCAACTTAAACGGTCCAATAATTAGTGAATTATGTTCTCATATTATTCGAACAAATACTAATTCCGTTGATGCCCGACTGATGGCAATTCAAGTTTTGCGAAAGACTGCAACAAATGGATCATTTTCTTTATACTTGGCGAGTGCGGATGGAAAAGTTCGTTTACTTCGCTGGCATCTGGAAAACCCTTCAGAAATACACGTGGAACATCTAATCGACGTTGAACGTTGTCCTCTTCAGTTGCAATTGGATAATGCCAATAACCTGTTGCTAATTACAACCACAAATGGCATGCTTTATGGATTCGATCTAAGTCTTCGATTGAAACAGTTTCAGCATCAGCTGCACACAGCTGGAATCAATTCATTACGTGCCGTAGTCGACGATAACTTTGTGCACGTCTTATCCGGCGGCGACGATGAAAATTTAAAGTATACAAAAATTAAATTAACTGATATGAGTACAAAACTAATTGCCGAATTCCCCCACTTGCATAATGCCCAAATTAACGCTTTAACTCCTCTATTTGTATGTCAAAACGAACTCTCTGCCTACACGTGTAGCGATGACAAGCAAATATTTAAAGTGAACTTAAGTACTAGGAAATGCACTCGGATTGGTTTCACTTGTATTTCTGATATAAAAGGCATGCTGCTCTCTGACAACAACACAAATATGTATATTTATGGTTCCGGTCTGCATGTTTTGTCTCTGGATAAAACTGATTGTTGAATAATAATAACGTTTCACTATACCAAAGCAATAATGAAGATTTGTCACAATGAATATAATTTAGTTGTAATATTGCTATAAGCTATGTTTTCACATACCTGTGTCACATTGTTATTATTTATCTTTATCTAGTTAGTATAATATAATATATAGTATAAGTAATCCTCAATATTAATTACGTACATCGAGCGATCTTCTCTTTGGTACAATTTTTAAACTAAAAGGTAATCGCGTGAAGCGATTTCTGAGTCTAGTTTTATTAGGCTGACTGCTATAATTTCGCGTGTTCCTTTAAGTGAATACACTAAATTGAGAGTATCAAGGATACTTTGTAGATTCTCAGACATTCCGCTAAACTCTGGTATGAGTGAAGAGGCTAATTTAAGAAATTCTATTTGTGACATGGCCATATTTGGATTTTAACTTCAGTAATATACTCTGATTCAGAATCAGATAGTTCGGTTAGTGTGATTACTCCTGATATCGTAAGATCGCCTAGATCTTCTTCTTCTATACGTTTATTTGAACCGTTTGCGATTTCAGATTCACTTACTGCCTCTAAGTCTTTGTTTGTTTCTTCTTCGACTAACACTGGATTGCTCAAAATCGAAGGTATAGTTATGTCTAGCGAATATTTTGATTTTATGCTATTTAAGTTTGTTTTTAATCTATGAAGGAATATTGATACATACGACCAATGGTTAGTGTTAAACTTTTCTTTATTGTCGTGTATCAGGGAACGAGCTTGGTAAAAACATACAACTTGTATTGTTGCGTGTCTACTTATAGTCTCGTTTGAAATATTCCTATTTTGTGCTAGACACTTGTATGATTTATCAAAATTTTCTTTTATTCTTATTAATGCGGCATTCATATTGTGCCATTCCATTTTATTGTAAAATAAATTATTCAAATGTGCAAGCATAACATATATAAATTTCCAATCAAATGGACTTATTTTTGAGCTATTTATTTTTATTTTGTTTACGATCTTTGTTCCTGTTTACTATACATTTGTTTTAAATTTTATTTAGGTCATTTGCCTGGCTTTGGTAACGCTTTTAATGCATATGTCGGAAGCCGAGCTATTTCATCTTTTGTCAATCAACTTTTATAATTGATACGGCAGCACAGGGAGTTCCGCTTACACTCGTTACCAAAACTAGACTAACTCTACTCTCATCGATCATCATGCTCAACACTGCTCTCCCAGCATTCTCTCTCTCAAGCTGAGCCTATATCGTCATCTCTTTCTATCTCACGACATTCGGTAACTCGTCAATGGACCTCACTCACCAGCAGAGACTGCCACCGCTGCTATGCTGCTATGCCTTTCGCATGAATTCTGTACTTCCCTGAACAACTACATTTGCTGCGGCACCAAGATCTGGTGAGCCAGTTTGAACAACGTTGTTATAGCAAAAGCCAGAAGAGTCACACAAATTGAAGAATTTCACTTCCCATTTGTGTGGTTTGTCTGGTAAGTATTGTCTAAGAAAGGTCTTCATCTTCGTTGCACAAATTTGCTCATCCACAGATAAGCGTTGGCGCATCGGAACTAATTGAAACTTGTCATTGAAATGATTCAGGAGTGGCCGTATTTTGTATAAAGAATCGTGGTCGACAGAATCCTTGGAGGGCAACTTACTGTTATCATTAAAATGAAAATCTTCTCGTATTTGTTCAAAGCGATTTCTTGACATTGTGTTTTATATTGTTTCAAATGCGTACTCTCCCTCCAGTATGTACAAGCATTTGGGTAGCGAAAAACTGACATCAAAAATAGAATGCCAATAAATTGTCGAATTTCTAAATTTGTTGTGGAAAACGAAGTATTGACATCCTTTTGGGTGATATGTTCAATAATAGTATCAGTCAGATTTTTAAGTTCTCCGAGGTCAGGCTCATTAAAGGATATTGCTGATTTATCCATGACTAGGTTCGTTTGGCGCCACAACATCTTTTTGAAAAGCGGTACTTTTGGGTCGATAGTCCAAACAGATCCACATTCAGCTATTGTGCTTTCTTTAACATGATCAGTGTTATGCTCAGCAGCAGCTTTACGTTTGCGTTTCTGTGCTTGAGGTGAATTGGACGCAATCGAACTTGAGGGTGACAACAATTTTGCAAAAGGAGTAGAACTTCCGCTTGAAGTTACACAAACCTTTCTAGCCAACATAGAATCCGACATATGTAGCACTTTTTCAATCGCTTCTTCATCTTCCTCATTGATAGGAAATGCTGCCCCGCAAACATCATTAGTCAAATCGTTCTCCAATTCTTCTTCTCCATCCGTATCAATGTTAAAATCAATAGAATTTAATAATTTTTCAATCTCCACGTCGGAAAGAGCTGATAGCTTATTCACTCGTCGTTCCGTTCCATGTCTACTGAAGCAATTATTTGTGCTTAAATATGTCATAGGTTGTTTCCCTTTCAAACTTACCTTATAAATTTTATTTACCGAATTGTCCCAAGACCGCCTCTAGACGGGATTCTTTATAAAAGCAATAAAAAGCTAACGAAAACTTATTTTTAGTGTGCGTCCTTGAGACTATCAGCAACACGGTACAATATACCGACGCAGCACTTATAATATTCCCAAGCATATTTGTGCGATCATATTGGTTGCTCAAGGGGGCTTGAGTGTTTTCCGAGCTACTTTGTGTAACTCATACTTGATTGTTATTGTTTTTTCTGTTACCTCTATTTAAGCCGCCTCTGTTTGTGCCGCCTCTAGAGTTATTAGAATTATTATTATTATTGCCACCATTGTTGTAATACCGTTGGCCGCCTCTGTTGTAGTTACGGCTTCTAAAACTACCTCGCCCACGAGTTCCACTGCGCTGAGAGTGATTTTGGTAGTACATGATGGAGTGCGTTCCTTCAGATATCTCGTTTGAGGTTGCTATGAATGCAGATATTGCATCATCCATGTTGTTGAATGAATGAGCACGCAAAACTGCTTTTACTTCATTGTTTATGCAATTTATCTTTATTGCTGTCACCGCATGTTTGGTACTAAGCATTCTACCTTGTTCCATGCTGAATTCTTGCTCAATGTATGCTCCTTCCAGGTCTTTAGCTAATTCTTTCTACCTCTTGGGTATAGACATTAGCAGTTTTGTTGTCCTGCGTAAGATTCAGTAACTGTGCAGATAGATTATTAATAGACTCACCTTTGACATTATTTTTAAGTCGAGTGATGATTTGGTCTACTGTATTTTCATTTCCTATTCAATTTCAAGCTGGTCCTACGTACGTTTTCGACTTTACCGTTGAACTCCGATATAAGCTTAGATGCAGTATTTATAAATTCAATATTAGTCTGCGCCATGATTGTTGAGTTCTGCTCGACTACTGAGTTTGATTCTGATTCTGTACTGTACCAGTATCTGCTATTTCTGGTAAATTTATTACCGCAGGTATGGTTAGATCGTGAAGATCTTTTTCTTTGATTTCTTGTTTGATATTTTCTATTTCATCATCCTCTATTGGGTTTAAATCGTCTTAGTCTAATAGTTCTAGTTCTTTATTAGTTCTAACAAACAAAGGAGTATTTAGTATTGTCGGTATCGATATATCTTAATTATACCTCCTTTGTATTGATACTAAATTTGATCGAAATTTGATCAATAATTTAGATACCAATAACCAGTGTGTTTGATTTAATTTTTCCTTGTTATGTTTTAGTGTTCGTGCTTCATTAAAGCATTCTACTAATATCTTAGCATGTTTATTGATTGAATATTTCTATTCTGAGAGAGGCTTTTGTAAAACTTATCAAATTTTGTTCTGATACTTTGTTGGGTGGCACTTATATGTTGCCATTCCATATTTATTATTTACATATATATCTCATGCTATTGGGGATCGACTATCAGAATTACAACTATTATTCAAAAATTATTGTTTCAGGGTAATGAATTTATTTATTATTAATTTTTAGATTCATTTATTCAGTGTTGTACAAATATATATCTGAATAAAAGTAGTTGATATTTCTCTCATTATTTTATATTTCATCTAATCGTTTTGACTCATAAATTTTTCCTTCAGGCATCTGTTATGTAATTTATACAATTTGAAAAACAAATTGGCAGATATAATTACAACAATTATAATCAAAAGTATATTTGTAAATGCTAAGTCAATAGTACTTGACTCTACTTTGTTTAATACATTTGCAGTGGGAATCCACTGTATTCGTATCGATTAAACCCATTTTGTTTGGGTCTAGTCTACTTGGGTAATTGTGTTAATTAATTAATTCATTAATTTGTTAATTTCTTTAATATAATTTTCGTTAATTCACTAATTTGTGAATTTCTTTATTGGGCCACACTTCTTGCCGGTCGACTCAATTGTCATCGGGCATTACAAAATATGTTTAATTTAAATTTTATTTAAATATAATTGCTGCAGTCCTGCACGCTCTACGCTCTATGTGGTGCTGTCGGCATCTATGGTTAACTTGAAGCGTTGACGGTACCGGCGCTGGTTGCGTAGGCTTCTCCTTGGCGCGGGAGAGGGCGGTGCCGGTGATGGTTCACCGATGTTTTTTTTTTTTTTTTTTAATTAGGGCCTAGACAGGTGCCTAGGCAATACGAACTCCCCAGTGGTCCTTCACAATCCGCTGGGCATCTTGGTGTGGGCTTCGGTAATTGCTTCGGTGGAGGACGATGGTTTTTAGTTATATTCTGATTTTGTATAGTTGTGGTACAGGGTTGGTTCTTTGACTGTAAGAATTCTTCAAGCGCCCTTAGTTCAGCGGTGAGAACGTTTGCCTTTGCCCCCGTAGGGGGGTTTTTGGCTTTATACAAAATCTGAACGAGTTCAGAAATTCGTCTCCTAGTTCTCTCTTTTAATCCGCTTCTTCGGGTTTTTCGCTTTTGAATTCTGTAAGAATCCATACCCTGTACTCACTCAGAACTTTGTCCGTCTTCCCAATTCTCTTCAGTTTCGATTTTCTCGTGCTTCCGCGGTCAGCACTTTAAGCTATTCAGAATAGACAGCGTCCCTTATTATTCTTTACTGTTTCATTTATTTTTGGTTGCAGAAATTTTGGTCTTCCAATTGATCGTCATCCAGTTCTCAAGGACTATGTCACGGTCGCCATGTGAAATGAGTAAACGCTGAGAAGTTGTTTGTTTAAGGCCACGAGCGAAGGTTCGCTTCAGTGGACGTTTATTTTCTGAATGATTTCTTACATTGTTTCTTAATGTTAAGTAAACTAGTTGAGACGCTGCTAAGTCGCTGCTTCGTTGAAGAACTGGCGGCAGCGCTGCTTATGGTATTTAAAAGTTATTTAATATATAATTGTATATATATGTACATATAGAGGAGGAACATATGTTATGCAACGGTCAGTGGCCGGCGTTTATGCTGACGAGGCTTTTGAAGTCCCGGCTGCAGTTCAAGTGACATCATATTGCAGTGCACTTGAACTGCGCTGGGGATTTGTTGTTTGTTTATTGTTATAGGTTGAAAGTTCCCAGTTGATTTCCAAGTACTCTATACCATTTCCCTAATTAATGAATGAATTCATTATACTCAGTTTACATAAGTTGCAAATTAGCAAGTTTACAATGTGTTTTACTTATGTTAAGTTTAAGACTGAGTATAATGTGTTAGTTGTGAATATGGGCCCTAGTAAGTTAGTAATTGTTGTTTTTTTGTTGTTGCAGTGGAAACCGCATTGGCAACATTAATAATATTGGGACGGTTTAAGCTATGCCGTTTAAAGCAGCTCGCCGCTTTACTTCGCACCGCGAAGTTGAAGGTTGAGGGCTGCAAGGCGCTCCTTGTAGCGCTGTCGGTCTTCCTCGTTGGTTGCCGTCTTCAGCAACTCGATGTTTAGTCTTCTTATGTAGTTTTAACCGACAGCCACCTCGCTTCTTCTTAGGTGGCTGCTCCCTCGCTGCTGTCCTTGCCTTGTATTCTTCGATAGTCAAAGGCTTTGGTCCCGCGGCTGGATTTGCCTCAATTGCCTCTTTAAGGCTTGGCAGGTCCCTTTGCTCGACAGGAGCAGGGTTGAAACGTTGGCCTGGTGTTTATTCGCTTTTGTAGCTTCTTGGATTTCTTTTGTAGCTCGTCTGCTACTCCTACGTTGCTATAGTTATTATTATTATATTTGATTCTCTGACTGCTTCTATTTTATTTAACATTCGTTTTGCTAGTCAGAGTATCAAATTTTTTTAGAAAAAGAAATATTTATTTTTTTTATATCATTTATTAATTACATGCAAAAAAAAAACTGAACTGAAAATTTATATTTTTATCAATATCATTTTGTAATAGTGATACATGTATTTGGTACTCTAATGATGTTGGTTTTAATATTAGTTCATCGTTTTGATAATCTAATGTGCCATTGAATTTTCTTATGAAATCGAGTCCCAGAATTCCGTCACAAGGTACGGAAAATTTGTTTTGGAATATTTGAAAGTTTTTACTGATTATGAAATAATCGAAAAGAAGATCTATATTAGCTAATCCTATTGACTGTACTATTCCCTGACCAATTCCTGATATATTTGTTTTTAAGTTTTTATTTATTTCTGAGTTGAAGTTGTTGTCTTTTAGAATTGATATATTTGCTCCAGTATCTACTAGTAATGTTAGATTTTTAAATTAGGTTTTTAATGTTGGGTTTAAATTTTAACAAAACAAAAATGATTTTGATGCAGATGAAATTAAAAAAAGCTCAAAAACTAGTAGACAATCGTTTAGCAGAAGTAAATCGTTTACCATTACAAGTAAATGGTATAAGCTCAACAATTTATCCTTATCGAAGGGACAGTCCGTTAAGTGATAGATATAGCCCATTGAGTTCCATGGACAATAATCTTGGATCAGAGGATGGTGATGTACCATCAACATTTTATGGTGATGCAATCTCTAAGCATTAATGAATGAGGTAGAGGATCTCTTAGCATTAATACATGATAAGGTTATCGTACCACCACCAGATGATGAAGTAGAGGCTGATGAGGTTAACCTCTGATGAGAGGTACGATAACCAATCAGCCTCTGCTTCATCATCTGGTGGTGGTACGATAACCTCATCATCTATTAATGCTAAGAGATCCTCTACCTCATTCATTAATGCTAAGAGATCGTCTGCATCACCATCAAATGTTGAAGGTACATCATCATCCTCTGATCCAACATTATTTTCCATTGAACTCAATGTTCTATATCTATCACTTAACGGACTGTCCCTCCGATAAGGATAAATTGTTGAGCTTATATCATTTACTTGTAATGGTCAACGATTTGCTTTTTCTGGTAAATGATTGTCTACTAGTTTTTGAGCTTTTTTAATTTCATCTGCATCAAAATCACACCAAATAGTTGATGAAATTTCTGATGACTGAACACTCATAATTCCATCAACGTTTAAGCTATAACTAATTTTCGTTTTTTTTAAATTTTAACCCTTATTAGAATGCTAGCTTACGAGGTTTGGAATTATCAATACTTGCACTTAAAAACAATAAGACTTCATAGTTATGAATATGATAAGCTAAGAACCATCAACTGCAGAAAGGAAAAAACAATTACAATGTTTTCAAACATTTATTATGAAGTTTGTACAATTTATAAAAGCAATTGGCGCACATTATGACAACAATTATTACTAGCATTATATTTACAAATTCGAAATCATTGTTATTTGGTTCAACTTTATTTATTACTTTAGCAGTGGAATCCACTGGCTTAACGTATACTATAGCCATTATTGTTTTGTTCAAATTATAATTCTAATTATAATTATCATCTATTTCCTCACTGAATTTACTTATCGAATTACTCCTCATCTATTCTCTCTTATATATCTCTTTGTTGGTTACTTTTACATATATCTTACCTATTGCTTCGCATAGCTTTACGGGCTATACTTCTAAACGAGCGGAAATATATACATATAATATACATATTGATGATTGATGATTGATGATCCGCATCCTCTGCGTCAGCTGGTCGCCGGTTGGCTTCACTGACGCTCCTTCACAGGCGAAAGTGGCGGTTTGCCCCTCTCGCTATTGATCTGCTGGGGAATGCTGACTTAGCTTGAATGCTGTCTTCACCTGCAGCAATAAGTGTGTGATCTTATTTCACGTCCACTGGAGTTTGATTGTTTATGTAATGCAACTTTGTGTTGCTGGGGAATCAAGTCCGCTTAAGTTTGCTTATTTATTTAATGCAACTTTGTGTTGCTGTTTATTTATTGGTACAGTGTACCCTCGATATATGCACATACTACAATTAGTGTTTGTTTTATAACTTGTATTTTATTTGCTGAGTAAGTTGTGACTTGTGGTACTCTATTTTGGAGGGTTTCTTTTGAAAATTCAAGCTCATTATGCGGGCGGTGGCGAGATTGTGCACATAACAGCCATTTTATGTGCGCTATTCTTTTATTAACTTTTTTCTTCTGACCTCCACGTACCATAACTCACACTCTACTCACTCAGCCTTTTTTTTTATCCTCCTTTCGCCTTGTATTATTGCCAGTCCAGTTGCCTTTTCCGATTAGTTGCTCCTTGTGACACTTGTCACGGTCGCCATGTAAAATAGATCATTGTCTCTTCTAAGGATTTGTTTTTAAATTGTATTGTTGCTTAATATGTTTGCACTGCAAAGTTTTTTTTTTCCGGTTCATTTATTTGAACCGATGTCACGGTCGCCATGTAGAATTGTCCAGAAGCATTTTGAAATAATGTTGAACATTTGATGTTTCTTCTTTGAGTGTCTTTATTTAAATGTTATTTAGTTTTCTTAAAGTAAGGCTTGCTAGCTGTCGGCGCAAATGCAGAGCAGCCGTTTTATATATCTAATAACAATAGGCAGGGCATCTTGGTGTAGGCTTTGGTAACTGCTTTGGAGGCGGACGGTGTGTTTTAGTTATATTCTTCTGTATACTTGTGGTACAGGGTTGGTTTTTTGATTGTAGAAATTCGTCAAGCGCCCTTAGCTCAGCGGTGAAAACATTTACCTTTGCCCACGAAGGGGGGTTTTTGGCCTTATACAAAATCTGAACGAGTTCAGAAATTCGATTCCTCGTTCTCTCTTTCAAACCGCTCCTTCGGGTTTTTCGCATTTGAATTCTGTAAGAATCCATACCCTGTACTCACTCAGAATTATTTTCCCGTCTTCCAATGCTCCTTAGTTTGGATATTCCCGTGTTTTACTGTTTTATTTTTGATTACACTGAGTCCTCTCTCAGAATTTTAGACTTCTAGTTGGTCTTCATCCAGTCCTCCAGGACTAAATGTCACGGTCGCCATGTATTGTAAAATACCTAAATCAGTGTTTGGTTAGTTTTAAACCACGAGCGAAGGTTCGCTCTAGTGGACGTTTATTTATCGATTGAATTATTACATTTGTTCTTAAACTTAAGTAAACTATTTGAGACGCTGCTAAGTCGCTGCTTCGTTGAAGAAGTGGCGGCAGCTTATTATACATAAGTATTATTTAATATAAATATATACATATATATGTACTATATAGAGGAGCATGTGTTATGCACAGACAGCGGTCAGTGGCCGGCGTTTATGCTGACGCGGCTTTTGATGTGCCGGCTGCAGTTCAGGTGACATCATATTGCAGTGCACTTGAACTGCGCTGGGCATTTGTTGTTTTGTTTATATTTCAGAAAATCAAGTTCTGATTGTAATTTTTGAGCCGTAGCCCACGCGGGAGGTGGAGTATTGACATAGAGTAGCCACTTTAAGTGTGCTACCCTTTTCTTTATTTTCTTTGTAACTCGCAACTTTTTTTATCCTTCTCGGTGTATCCTTCTAGTCCCTCGATGACCTTCAATGTCCTTCCAGTCCTGTCACGGTCGCCATGTCATAGGATAACTCCGTGGTTTGATTATTGTTAGGTTTTTATTTAGAAAGAGCAGCTAAGGTGCCGCTCCAACGATCAAAATGTCTGTTCTTTTACAATATTTTTTAAGTCTGAGAGAGACGGCTATGTACTTACATATGTATAAAGGAATATAATAATATACGTTGTTATGCACTCTCAAGTGGAGGCGCGAGGGGTATGCATATGCTGACCGTTTGTTGCGATTATGCTGACACTAGCACTTTCTGTGTGCGGGCTAAGCCATAACGATCGGTTCATATTTCGGCCACTTAGGCTTTATGACCGGGACTTTGGATTATGTAAACACTGCAACAAAGTGTTACAGTGCGCACCCTTTAAGTACTCTCGGTACAGTGGGTATTCAATATATGTGCATACTACAGTAAAAGTATTTATGGAAATCAATTGTGTTGTGCGAGATTTGAAGGAAAGCGAACCACATTTGTTTACGGTCAAAAGTATAATAATGTCTTTATTAATTTCAAACTAAGAACTAAGTTACAGAATGAATGAATGAAAGCTATACGAACTGCACTGCTATCGAGCAAAAAGGTTTCGCACGATTTTACAATGTTTTTTACATATATAAATTTTTAATGTACATATTCTTAAAATTGTTTTCAATTAAACTTCGTTTTTCCTGCACTTTCTGTAGTTCCACCGGCTTCTGTGCCCTAACTTCTAACTTCGTCCTGCGAATGTGCGAGGATATTTTTATGTTTACTAGCGAGTGACGCATGTTAACTTACTTAGTACTGATAAGGCTTGGAGTATTTCATGGGTCAGTGTGTGAAACAAATAGCTTAAGTCTTGCATCTTTTGATCTGAAATTGCTCAGAGATCGTTTTCCATATGTGTTAGGTCAATGATATGGATTAATTATTATTAATTAAAATCGTGTGTGCATCGGTGTAGTTTGATATTTCTTGTAGTTCATTTTCATTTAGGAGAAGCATAAACCATAAAGCCAATTAGTAAATAATTAATGTATTATAATAAACTAAAATTACATGAAATTAAAAGTTGCTAAATTGTTCATAATAAATATTGTAGGATAAACTAAACTTAATTTAAACTAGTAAACTAAGTAATACAAATTGTAAAATAAACTAAATATAATCGAATACAATAAATATGAAATATAAATATAATAAATTTGAGATACCCGCTACCCATTTTGAATAAAAGCAATATATTTTGCTGTATTATTCTCAAAATATACCAAATATACTACAAGAATACTAAAAATATACCAAATGGTATATGTATATAGTGTAGAATTGAAAAGATATGTCTTTTAATGTTCAATGTCTTTATTCGAATGTTCTCTTGGTTTCTTACACTAAGGCTTGCTAGCTGTCGGCGCAGCGGCAGAGCAGCCGTTTTATATATATTATATATATAACGTAACAATATGTAAGTGTGTAGAGAGAGAGAGTTATGCGTGAGCTATAATATTGGATCCCAATATTATGTATTTTCAAGAAGAAATAAAGCTTGAGTTTTAGAAATTAGAGAACAAGACCTTTCTGGTGGAGTTGCCTTTTAATAATGATTCTTCAGTTATAACTTAGCTTCTAGGGTACATAGAATCGGGAATCTGCATCGTAGACAGATTTCAAGAGCTGGCTTGGTCGCTGTCGTTGGGCTATTCCGCTTAGTCGGCATGATATCCCAGACGTGGATCAGCATAAACAACGGATGTCAACAATGTTGCAATGTTAACATATCGAGTCGACCTCGTAGTCGTATTCTAGTAGTTGGAGTTTCCAGCGTACTAGTTTTGAATTTGGCTCTTTGAAGTTCATCAGCCAAGTCAGGGGTCGGTGATCTGTTTTAATTTTGAATCTACAAGTATTGCCCAATAAATATGGTCTAAAGTACTTTGTAGCCCAGATGATGGCTAACATTTCTTTTTCGACCGTAGAATAATTTCGCTCAGTGTCCGATAAAGTCCTGCTTGCGAAAGACATCGGTCGTTCTGAGCCAGCTTGACCCTGAGAGAGCACTGCGCCAATGGCCAAATTGCTAGCATCAGTAGTCAGAATGAATGGTTTGTTGAAATTTGGGTAACGTAAGACTGGGTCGCTCCTAAGTAAAGTCTTACATTTTTCGAATGCCTGTATGTATTCATTATCGACCTTGACCACTTCAAGGGTTTAGTTATGGTTGCAAAATCTCTTATAAACTTTCTGTAGTAACCTAAGAGTCCTAAAAAAGATTTAATTTCTTTCCTAGTTCTCGGCATAGGAAACGTATTAATTGCGTGAATTTTCCTTGGATTGGGTTTTACACCTTCATTGGTGGCTACGTGGCCTAGATATTCAATTTCCTTACGGAAGAATTCAGACTTATTAGGCTGATGTTTGAGATTTGCTTCAGCTAATTTAGTTAGAACGCTGTTTAAGTCATTTACATGATCTTGAAGTAAGGACGAGAAAGTGATAATATCATCCAGGTACACTAGACAACACTTGCCGTTGAAGTCTGTAAGGATATTATCCATGATTCGTTGGAATGTAGCGGGGGCGTTCGTGAGCCCAAATGACATTCTGACAAATTCATAGTGGCCACCTTCTGTCATGAAGGCTGTTTTAGGTGAGTCTTTTGGCTCCATTTCAATTTGGTGATAACCACTTGCTAAATCAAGAGCCGTGAAATATTTTGCTCGACCAATCTTGTCTAGCGTTTCGTTAATATTGGGCATTGGATATTTATCCTTTATGATCTTCTCGTTATGTTTTCTATAGTCTATGACCAATCTCCATTTCTTCTTTGTAGGGCCATTTGATTTTTTGGGCACCAGAAATATAGGAGCGCTCCAGGGGCTATGGCTATGCTTAATTATGTCTTGGTCGAGTAGTTTGTTTAGTTGCGTTTGGATTTCCTGACTTTCGACTCTACTGTATCTAAACGGTCTGTTGTAGATAGGAATGTCGTCTGTGGTTTTGATTTGGTGTTTAATGTGGTTTGTAAAATAAAGTTTTTGGTTTTCAGTATGGAAGAGGTTAGCAAATTTTTTGCAAAGCTTCCTTAGAGCAGAGTCTTCTTCGGCATTTAAATGACCGCATTTGATGCACATTGATTCGTCTTTTACATTTTGTGGTTGGATTGTCTTTGATTTGGTTTTAGAAAAAATTTTTTTATAGCCGCTCATCTATCGCCAACGCGTAAGTGCATATGTGCGTACATTGCTAATCAAACATGATTCACAGCATACAAACAACGCTGTCACGTACCAGCGACAGACCAGCGGGCATGTTTGATTTGCCTACAGACCATCTGGCTTAAAACATGTCGAGTATCGGGTTAGAACAAATCTACATACATACGTGTTACACATCGATCGTGTTTTCCTATCTTTTGTGTTGAACCTTGTGTTCCCTAATGTTCGCACTGAACATGCAACATCATACAGAATTAGCATATTCGCACTGAATAACTTCAGCATAAGCAAATTAACAAAATTGATTAATTTTGCTTTAAAAAAAAAAGCCAAGTGCTCTTTATTTAAGAGTTGGATTAGAACTAAAACTTAAACAATCTACGTTACGCTAAGAAGCCGCTGCTGCTGCTACCGCTGCTGCTGTCGCTGCTGCCGCCGCTGCTGCCGCCGTTGTCGCTTCCGTTGTCGCTGTCGCAGTTGCTGTGGCTGTTGTTGTAGCCGCTGGTGTCGGGTGTCCCTTGGAGTTGCGCGTGGTGCGCGCAATGCACCTTGGTTGAAGTGCTGATCCGGCGATTCCACGGATGGGCGTAAAAGTCTGGGCATTGCACTTGTGGAGTTGCGCAAGTGTTGTTGGAGAGCGCACGTGTCGTTGGGCATGGGAAAGGTTCATGGCAACCGACTTTGTGGTGGACATGAATTCGTAGAATGTCTGGCCTTAACTCTTCCCAATTTAAGCACGAACGTCCTCGGTCGCTGATTGAGGTTGATTTTGGTTGACTGATGCGTTGTTTACCGGGCTTATGTCGACTTTTGTAGTTCTTGGTCTCAGTGATCTGGTCGCCAATATGATTACGGCTAGCTTTATGATGATGTAGATGCTAGTGTTGGTAATTGTTGCTGACTTCTGATTCTCCGTCATCAGTTTCAATTTTGCTGTGTTATTGTAATTCAGTTCTTTCACCATTTCTAACGAAAGGACTTCTTGGACTTCACTTCTGTTGCCGATAACTTGAAATAGAGGTGGAAGTGGATCGACGTTTACAAACTCCTTTGTCGTGTACAACGTATCTTTGACTCTTATCGTTGCGTTGCTCGCTTGGATAAGGTATGTGCCGTGTAATTGTAGGCTTTCCTCTTCGATCGTGACTGCTCCATTGAAGTCATTCAGAAGTATAGTTCCGGGGAAGATTTCCTCGTGTTCCGGTGGTCAGATCGAAGGGCTGCTTGTAATCAGGATACATTAGCATGACCTCTTCGGATGCCAGAATATTTCTCAGTTTTTCGAAAGCGTTGCGCTGTTTTTCGTTAAAAGACACAGTAATATTCTTTGGTAATGCTGGATGGCCCTTACTTTCTCGGGGTCAGTCCTAGCTCCCTGATCGGTGACTATAAAACCAAGGTATTCTACGCTTGTTTTGAAAAGCTTAGATTTCTCTTTAGCAACCCTCATGTTTGCTTCACTTAACCTTTTCAAAATCACGTCAACGTGTTTGACATGATCGCTTTCGTTTTTTGAGAAGATTATGACGTCATCTACGTAGACGTAGCTTGTCTTGCCAATTTCTTCACGGAGCACATCGTCGATGGCTCTCTGGAAGATAATTCCCGCGTTCTTCAGACCGAACGGAAGCCTACAAAATTCGTACTTGCCTCCATTTACTGAAAATCAGGTGGTAGCCTGACTTCAGGTCCAGTGTCGTGAAGTATTTTGCTTGTCCGAGGTTCGCCAATATCATTGATATGTTTGGCATTGGGTATTTATCTGCAATGGTTTTTGAGTTCAGTTTTCTGAAATCTATTACCATACGTTTCTTCTTGTTACCCGTTTCGTCTGCACCTTTTTTGTCAACAACCCAAATTGGGTTATTATACGATGATTTGGATTTTTGTATGATTTTGTCTTTAAGGAGGTTTTTTACCTCTGAATATATAGCTTAGAATATATAGGTTCCTCGTCCTCCGTTCGTATGGTTGCTACAACCGAAGTGTTGAACGGCAATGCTTCGTCTGGGTCAGCAAAGGCATTGACCCTGAACTTTAGCATCTGTGTGAATTTAGCTTTGCTGCTGTCGTGAGGTTAACGCTTACGCATTTATGATATTGGATGGTCTCGGACTTGGAGCCCACCCTTAATTGCTTGTCTTTTAAGCATAAATCGACTCCCGCTTGAGCTAGGAGGTCATGGCCTATAATGCCATCGAATGTCGACAGGTTGTTTAGTAAAAAAAATGGGGCGGTTACGCCGAAGATTTGTATTAAGCATTTTTTAGTTATTTCGTTTGAGCCATGGATTGAATAAATCGAGAACGGCTTATCGACAGGGGTAATGTATTTTAGTTGCTGAAATGGCTTTATGTAGCTCTTTACAGCGCCCGTGTCGATTAAAAATTTTTTGCTGACCCCTGCTACTCTGCGTTGAATGAACGGTAGCAGGGACTCGCCCCTAAAAAATTGACCGCATCTTGGTCTGAATCTGCGTCGCTGTCTATATTGCTGACGGCTGACGTGGCTGCCTCATTGTAAGAGGGAAATGTTTGTGCCTGTGATGTGTCTGGCGTAATATGATCAACTCTTTGTCGCTGACCTTGTCCAGACGTGCGCTGAGAAGCGGAACGTTTCTGGTTTTGGGTGTAGTTATTACCCGAGGGGCTTGGCCTTGAAAACGCCGTTTGTTGTCGAAATTTGGACGAGGATGGGTCTATGTCCATTGGCTCCGGCGTGTCTGAGCTATTTGGCTTGCTTTGTGCCTGGTCACCTTGCTTGCTACTCTGCTGCTGCTTAAAATGTGGGGACTTGGACTGCTTCGAGTTTGATTTTGGGTTTTTCCCTTGAGTCTTCTGTTCCGCTTTGTGGGCTTTTTCTTCTATACTTTTAGCGAAGTTAACCGCAAAAGCGTACCTTTCGTGATTTGATTCAATCGATTCAAAAACTCGCAACGCATCGTCGCGGAATTTGTTACGTAAGCCCTCAGCTAGGGCTGACTCGTAACTCATGTTGACTTTGTTTATCAACAGTGTGAGCTTTTTCTCTACCTCATCATAATATTGAAGCAGTGGCATGTTGCCCTGCCTCAATGTACCAAGCTCCTGTTCAATGACATGCATTGGGTGCTTGTCGCTGTATGTGAAGTCAAGGCGATTTATGATTGCCTCAACGTTCAAAACTGTAGCGAAAGAGGCAAGAACTGCATCGGCAGGGCCTCGAATTTTACTCCTAATTATGATTACTGCCTGATAATGGCGCGAACTACCATTATATGGCTTGAAAATTTCGTAGGCGGCTAGCGCCGCTTGTCTCCAAGAGACATACGACTCTTGGGCCCCTGCAAACTCTTGCAGACATTTGACGGCATCCAGTGGCTCGTCACAACGTATGTCGTTTCTGATCTCAACGGCCTTGTATTCTTCAACTACGGGCGGCGTAATTTGAACTGTAGCTACTTGGTTGGACAACTCATTAATTCTCTGAATTAATGCTTGCTGCTCACGGTCGTGGGCGACAGCTTGCTCAGCTAAAGCGTTGCGAATCGCTGCCTCGACCACTGTTCTAAGTTGTTCTGGGTCCATGTTTGGCGAAGAAGCAACAAGAATACGCTTGCTCTTTACAATTCTGTTCCTAAGAACTCTAGTATGGCTATCAGAGTCTGACTCTGAATCGGTGCAATGTTGCTGAGGGGTTCTGTAGCTTGAAAACGGCGAGCTCATCGGCCCGAACGTTGAATGGGTACGGAAAAGAAAACAATCAAACTCATGAGTAGGCGACTGAGCGCAAAAACAACAAAAAAATTCAACGGGTCGAATGACGAATGATGCAAAGCTAAAACTTTTTTTGTAAACACAATGTGGCAAAAAAAAAAATAAACACAGTTCTTACTTAAAATGTTTTTTAATTTCAAGTTGCAACATTTAATGAAGCAGTTTAACTTTTTGATTAGTTTGATTTGCTTAGCAGACTTAAAAAAAACCTTAGTTAAAAGTTCCCACTTACATATTTTAACCAGGTGCTGTGTTTCGTTTTTTCTTTTAGAATGGTGAAAAAGTGGCCAGTTTATTCCCTCGCAGCAGTCTGATGTTTGAAGTTCCAACGCCGCAGTCTTCGTTATTCAACTAACTTGTATGTTAGCCTGTGACACACCGCGGGCTAAACAGTTTCAGCGGCTTCGGTGTATAATTGTCTTTAAGTTATTTGAGTTAGTGACACTGCCGCTGCTACGTTGAGCAAGGTCAGCAAAGGCACCTGATAAATTGACACTGAGCACTTCATTTTATTTCTTAGTGAAAGCGTTTCACTATGCAGTTTATTGTATTGACTGCGTTTTGGTTTAAATTTGTTCAATTAGTGTTCACTTAGTGTTCACTGAGTTGCACTGTTGATTGCGACTTTAGAGTTTGAACTTATAAACGCGATATTCACGCGAGTTATATTTATTTGACATATATATACATGAGTTGTATTTAATAAATAAGAATGTACACAGTGTTGTAGATTTGAACTGGTTTATTCAGAGAATTGATACAAACTAAAGTTAAGCTGTGCAAGAAGTGCTATTATATACTTGGATGTTGGCGGCAGCCAAACCGTCTAAGTTGTTTATAATTACGTTAGCATATTCTGACTTTGGAGTTGTGGTTAGTGTTTATATTGGGACTTGGGTTGAGATTCGTTATTAGTTTCAGTTGCAAGAGATTGCAAGCTTGGTTGTTTATGTTTACGTTAAAGAAGCTAGCAGTCCCAGTTTGGGTTATTAGTTTATAGTGGAAGCTTGAATGTTTATGTTTACATAATTGACGATCGCAATCCCGATCTAATGGAATGCTTTGTATGTGTTAGTGTTGGGTAAGTGGTAAGTGGTGACAAATGTATAACTCGCGCGTGGGCAATGTAAATTACCACTAGTTGGGCGCCAATTATTTAATTTGATTTATATCAATAAATTAGTCGATGACTTTTACGCCTGAAATTTAGAAACTTTTCGTATAATTAAAAGGCGGAGTTTTATTTTAATGATTATTTATTATCAGGGCCGAAGTGCCTCTGTTCAAAATCGAATAAGAACTAAAACATAAAATCAAACAAGACAATCCCGCAACTTATGGTTACGAGATCGTTTCATAGCGGCCACGCAAATATGTTGTGGTTGCCGGCTATGCAACGACATCCGGTCAAATGCTTATTCAGCTATTTGGCCAGTGTCGTATTCGGTCGCGGACTCAGACCGTTTACTTAACTTGCATATTACAATTCGGCACTACTGGATCATAAAGATCCTTTTCTTGTAAAACGTTTATATGAGCTTTTAAATTAGGAATGTTGCAATTAATTATTCTGAGGTAAATGTGGGTGGATAATTTCTGAACTAAGCTTTCGATACTTGTTTGAATTAGTTTAACATATTGTACAAAAATGTTTCTGATGCGTCATCCTCTAAGTCTAACTTATTGCTTAAGATCTGTCTTTTCCTTTCGGCTTCATCTAAGAATTGGCGTACATTACCTCGAAATTGAGTGTTGCGGAACTCCTCCAGTAATTGATGGTTCGGCGTTTGAGGCTTGTAGTTTAATATGAGCTGATTTCGAAGCTCGGCCCAGCTTGTGAGGTTCGTCATTCCTAGTGTACGGATTACTTCTCCGCTGATGTTCCTTTCGATGTGCCCAAAGATGATCAATTTCTGCCGTTCATCAGTAGTTTGGTATAATGTTAATATAAATATTGCTTCATCCATGTTGTCGAATGTATGAGCACGCAAAACCGCTTTTACTTCGTTGTGAATGCAATTTTTCTTCATTGCTGTCACCGCATGTTTGGTACTAAGCATTCTAGCTTGTTCCATGCTGAATACCTATTCAATATATGCTCCTTCTAGAGCTTTAGCTAGCTTTTCTACCTCTTGGGTATAGACATTAGCTGTTTTGTTATTCTGCGTAAGATTCAATAACCTTGCAGATAGATTGTTAATAGACTCACCTTTGACATTATTTTTAAGTCGATTGATGATTTGGTCTATTGTTTTTTCGTTCCCTATTAAGTTTCTTGCTGGTCCTTTCAACTTTGTCTTTATTAATGACACAGCTAAAAGTTCATGTGCGCCTTGAATTTCTTTTACTATTTCTAGTGCATCTATAAAACTTCGTAAGTTTTCAGCTTTACCGTTGAACTCCGGTATAAGCCTAGATGCAGTATTTATGAATTCAATATTTGTTTGCGCCATGATTCTTGGTTTCTGTTCTATTCCTGAATTTGATTCTGATTCTGACCAGAATTCTTCTGCTACTTCTGGTAAATTTATTACCGCAGGTATGGTAAGATCGTGAAGATCTTTCTCTTTAATTTCCTGTTCGATATTTTCTAAGTTATCGTCTTCTGCTGGGTTAAACTCGTCTTGGTCTATTAGTTCTAGCTCTTCACTAGTTCTAACAAACAAAGGGGTATTTAATATACATAGTCGGTATTGATATATCTAAACTATACCTCCCTTGTATTGATACTAAATTTGATCGTAACTTGTTCAATAGTTTAGATACCAATGACCAGTGAGCTTGATTTAATTTTCCCCTGTTGTTGTGTATTAGTATCCGTGCTTCATTAAAGCATTCTACTAATATCTTAGCATGTTTATTAATTGTATCGGTTAGAATATTTCTATTCTGAGATAAGCATTTGTATGACTTATCAAATTTTATCCTGATACTCTGTAAAGTGGCACTTATTTGTTGCCATTCCATATTAAGTATTTAGATGACAATCCATCTCATGCTTTTAACAACTCTCAACTGTCAGAAACACTAAAAGCTATTCAAAAATCATTATATATATTGTTGTTTTTTTGTATTGTATTGATTTATTAGTCATTTTTATTTATTAATCATTCATTTATTCTATGCTCCACAAATATTCATTTGATTGTAATCATGGTTATTTCTTTTTTTTTTTTTTTTTTAATTTTATCTAAATCATTTGCCTGGCTCATGTACTTTTTCTTCAGGCATCTATTATGTAGTTTATACAATTTGAAAAACAAATTGGCTGATAAGATTACAACGATTATTATCAAAAGAATATTTGTAAACGCTAAGTCAATCGAACTTGACTCTACTTTATTTATAACGTTTGCAGTGGAATCCACTGTCTTTGTGTCGATTAGACCCATTGTGTTTAAGTGTATACTACTTGTGTAATCGAATTTGTCTTCCTCTATATTTACTTATTGCATTTGTTTTAATGCTCATAAAAAAAAAAATTTTTTTTTTTACAATATTTTCCTGCCTAATATTTCGGCCATACTTCTTCCGGTCGACTCAATTGTCGTCGGGCATTACAAAAATGTAATTTAAATGTAAGTTTAAATTTAATTTAATTATACTATAGTCTGCTGTAGTCCTGCACCTTGGTGTGCTGCCAGCATCTACGCTCTAAGTAGCGCTGTCGGTCTCGATGGTCAACTTGACGCGTTGACGGTGCCGGCGCTGGTTGCGCAGGCTCTCCTTGGCCCGGGGGAGGGCGGTGCCGGTGATGGTTCACCGATGTTTTTTTTTTCTCTATTGATGGCCGAGGCAGGTGCCTAGGCAATGCGGGCTTCCCAGAGGTCCCTCACAGTCCGCAGGGCATTTTGGAATATGCTTTGGTAAATCCTTCGGTGAAGGACGGTGTGTGTTAGTGATGTTTTTCTGCATTGTTGTGGTACAGGGTTGGTTTTTTGACTTTAAGAATTCCTCAAGCGCCCGTAGCTCAGCGGTGAGAACATTGCCTTTGCCCACGTGGGAGGGTTTTTGGACTTATACAAAATCTGAACGAGTTCAGAAATTCGTTTTTTTGTTCTCTCTTTTAAACCGCTCCTTCGGGTTTTTCGCTTCTGAATTCCGTCTATACCCTGTACTCACTCAGAAATTTTTCTTCAGTGTTCCCTATGCTCTTCAGTTTCGATTTTCTTCCAATTATGTCTCAGATTTGAATGCCAATCCAGAGACGATGATTTGAGTCTTCGCTGATAATTTTAATCTTCTGCTTGGTCGTCGTCCAGTCCTCCAGGACTATGTCACGGTCGCCATGTATTTAATAAATGCCAGTGAAGTCGTGTTTTTGAACCACGAGCGAAGGTTCGCTCTAGTGGACGTTTATTTTCCGAATAATTCATTACATTTGTTCTTAAACTTAAGTAAACTATTTGAGACGCTGCTAAGTCGCTGCTTCGTTGAAGAAGTGAAGAAGCATACCACACAGTACTTTCTTCACTTTCAGATAAAATATCTTTGGAATCCAGTGTGCAGGGATTGTTAAATTTGTTAAATCTTCTTCTAATTGAATATCAAGGTTTTCACCGAGTTCCAACTTAACAGGTGTGTTCAAAATAGAAGGTAAAATTAGATTAAAATTATGTCTGTCTTTAACTATTTGGATATTGTTTCTTAGTTTTATTAGGAGCCTTGACGTTTTGACTAATGTTCTTTGGTTAATACGTCTTTATGTTGATGTATCAGTAATCGAGCTTCGTTGAAACTGTCGATTAATGTTAAGGCATGCCTATTAACTGTATCCGTGTGCGTTTGTCTATTTTGAGTTAGACATTTATACGCTTTATCGAATTTCGTTTTAATATTTTGGATCCGCTCAGAAAGTTCTGGCCATTCCATAATACGAACGAGCAAGTTGATTTACATATATCTCGAGGTTTAGTATTTAAATACCTCGTAGTTAATTTCCTCAAATTTCTCGTTAAATACCGTCATAATTTCTACGCCAGGTATTAACTTTAATAATTGAGCCTTTTCTTTATTAGATAGGCCAATGAATGGGGAGAAATCTAGATCATATGTCCTCATATATATACTTTCGAAATTACATATATACGTGGGACTATATGATACATGATATATATATATATGATATATGATATATATATAGTTTTTTCTTTATTTACGATTTTCTTTATATCTTTTCTTTAATTACATTTTATTGTATTTAGCTTTATTTACAGCTATTGTTTGTGCTTTGCTTTTTTTTTAAATTCTTTCCAAGTCGTTTGCTTGGCTCGCATATCTTTTCTTTAAACATTTATTATGCAGCTTATACAATTTATAAAAGCAATTGGCACACATTATTATGACAATTATTAATAACATGATATTGACGAATTCCAAATCGATATTATTTGGTTCGACTTTTTTTATTACGTTAGCAGTGGAGTCCACTGTCTTAACGTCTACTAACCCCATATTATTTGGCTTATTTATTTCTTTTAATTCAACTATGTTTTTATATGGGTATTCTTCTGGGTATTTGCTTATTTTATTTGTCTCTATAGACATTAATTTTTCTTAATAAAAATTCTGTTTCTGCATGTTATATCGGTTTACAAATTTGAGAGTTGTTTCTCTTTTCCTACCTATTGTTTGTACGGCTGTACGGGCCATACTTTCTAATTGGGCAGAAGAGGTTTTATTATATATAAAAAAAAATATGCATCGTAGTGCAATCGAAAAAAAATTATGCAACGCAGTGCATGGGTAAAAACAAAAAATTCTCCGCCGGGTTGGTTTCCCTTCTTACTTCTACGTCAGCTGGTCGTCGCCGGTTTGGCTACGCTGACGTTCCCTCGGTGGCGCAGGATGTGGCGTATTCCCGCACTCTATTTGCTGCTACTGCTGTCCGGGGCCTTTTGGGCTCAGGCGTTACCGGTGCCGGCACAGGTGTGGTTACAGTGGGGGCTGTCCAGTGGTCCAGGGCAATCCTTCGGGCATGTCTTTTTTAAGTTTTGGTAATGGCTTGGGTGATGGAGGTTTTGTTTTTGTTAATTTTTCATTAATTTTTATTATCGGCACTGAGTGAGTGACGGCAATTTTTGGGCGTTTATTATTTATAAGCTGTTCTTTCAGAAAATCAAGTTCTGATTGTAATTTTTGGGCCGTAGCCCACGCGGGAGGTGGAGTATTGACGTACAGTAGTCACTTTAAGTGTGCTACCCTTTTCTTCATTTTCTTTGTAACTCCTCCGCGATTGCCCATTGCTCACTCTACTCACTCAGATTTTGGCGATTTATCCATTTCGCACTTTGCCTTTTCCAGTTTGAGGTTTTTGTATATTTTTTTTTGGGTATATTTTTCCTCGGTTTATACGTTTTCCTGGGTATATTTATTTATATATTTCCTGGGTATATTTATACTTTTAGTCCCTCGATGTCGCGGTCGCCATGTAATGATTATTGTTTAGTTTTTAAATCGATTGTAATAATTGTTGTTTAGTTTTAAATCCATGGATCAATTAATAACACAGACTGCTTGGTTTTAGAGTCTTTATTGGAATTTTAGGAGCAGCTGAGGTGCCGCTCTAACGATGTATAATGTATATATCTTTTACAATATTTCTTAAGTCTAAGTAAGGCTAAGTCTCGTAGCTGCGCTGCTCGCAGGAGTTATATATATTTGACATATATATACATGAGTTGTATTTAATAAATAAGAATGTACACAGTGTTGTAGATTTGAACTGGTTTATTCAGAGAATTGATACAAACTGAAGTTAAGCTGTGCAAGAAGTGCTATTATATACTTGGATGTTGGCGGCAGCCAAACCGTCTAAGTTGTTTATAATTACGTTAGCATATTCTGACTTTGGAGTTGTGGTTAGTGTTTATATTGGGACTTGGGTTGAGATTCGTTATTAGTTTCAGTTGCAAGAGATTGCAAGCTTGGTTGTTTATGTTTACGTTAAAGAAGTTAGCAGTCCCAGTTTGGGTTATTAGTTTATAGTGGAAGCTTGAATGTTTATGTTTACATAATTGACGATCGCAATCCCGATCTAATGGAATGCTTTGTATGTGTTAGTGTTGGGTAAGTGGTAAGTGGTGACAAATGAGATGGGGAAGTGGTAAGTGGTGACAAATGTATAACTCCTCCATCGCCAGAATTTGAATTCTCCTGAATTCTTTTAAAATTAACATGAATATTATTAGGTCTTAATTTTATACACAAGTAAAATATTAATATTAATATAATAATTGCAAATGTAATTGAAATGCCATAACTTATTTTTTTATGAAATTTTAACTCTGTGATTTCTTTTAAGTTTTCAAAGTTCTGTATTGAGAAGTGTTCAAAGTTTATTGTGTTTTTA
The DNA here is from genome assembly GCF_009650485.2 of Drosophila albomicans. Classification (NCBI taxonomy): domain Eukaryota; kingdom Metazoa; phylum Arthropoda; class Insecta; order Diptera; family Drosophilidae; genus Drosophila; species Drosophila albomicans. Next base: position 3,568,400 of record NC_047627.2, on the reverse strand, counting down.
TAAGATTGGTTCAATAAATTTGTTGGGTAAAAAAATCTATCATAAAATTCTATTTGTTCATTTGCAAAGTTTTCAGATAATATTTGAATTTTACAGTTAACAAATTGTATTAAGTAGTTTCCATTTAATGTAATATTTCTTTGATCGCAATTTTGTTTTAAGTTTTCGTTTTTACTGTTTCTTACAATTATTGTTTCATCATCTATTTGTTCTATACTGGATTTATTGTTGAATTTGAATTTACAATTGTTGTTTATTGTGCAGCTTTTACTTAATGTTAGTTCCCTTAAAATTACATTTTCTTTATAATCGTATATTTTATTACAAATTTGAGGAATTAGTAAATTTTCTTGATCAATTTGAATATTGTTGCTGTTAGGTATTGCAGTTATGAGTTTGATGTCTGTTTTTACAAAGTTTTTGGGTAGCTTGATTGCCATGACTATTGCGTTGTTTTTGTATTTTAATATGCCCATTCTGATTAATTTAATTTTATAAAAATCTATTTTAAATTTATTTATTTCGTCTTTTGATAATATTTCTGGTAAAAATATATTGGTTTCTTGAATATAATTTAATTTTTCTTCAATATTTTTTAATGTTCTCATTTGATCATTGAATAATATGTTTTTTATTGTTTCTTTTGTTTTGTTATTCATTTTGGCTGAAAGAAGTTCTATCATATTTCTGTCTTGATGGATTATGCCTGCTAGTGTGTTAATAGTATTATTAAAATGGTTGTTAACGTGAATTTGTTGGTTTAAGTTAGTGATTGCATTGTGATTATTTTGATCTATTATATTTAAGTGTTCTATAATTTCTTCCCTGTCCTCATTGTTCATAAGGCCAAATAGCCATTTATGTACGGTGCCTATTCCATTAAAAATACCTCTTTCTGTTCGTGTTGATGGAGTGATAGAACTTACTTTTGCCCTTAGTAATTCTATTTCATCAATTAATGTTTCCTTATTTGCTATTTCGATATTCTTTATATTGTCGTATATTTTATTGATTATTATAGTGATTTGATTAATGTCAATAATGTGCAAAATTATAATAGTTTCATTTACAATTTCTGTAGAATACATATGTATAGGGACATATCCTGCCTCCTCTTGAATTGGGACCACATGCAGTCTAGCATGTGTCATTGATAAAATCATTAAAGTGATTAATAAAATATTCTGAAAGTGCGAGTAAAAGAAAAAAAATGTATATACATATATATGGCAAAACAGAGTATTATTAAACAATTAAATATTTATAAACAAAATATTAAAATATTAATAAACAGTTATTCCGCTTAGCATGAATGTAATAATGGCTGTTTCTATCTATTTTGTTGTCTTATTTTTCTTTATTTATTTCTTTTTAAGTTTTAAATTGGAAAACTATGAACACCTCACTTACAAGTCTTTCATAGTCCGTCTCCTAACTCGCAGGTGTATGCGTGGCTACGTTCCAGATATTCTATGTGTGTGTGTGTGGCTGTTCGTTGGACGATCTGGTGTTTGTTGCTGATTTTTTGTTTTGATCACTTTTAGCGCGACGGCACTTGTTGTTTGTTGTTATAGTTATCAAAAATGTCACTTTGTGAGACGGCACTTGTGTTATTTGTTGTAAAAGTTATAAGAAATGTCGCCTTTGTGCGATGGCACTTGCGTTGTTTGTTGTAGAAGTTATAAGAAATGTCACTTTATGCGATGGCACGTGTGTTTTTTTTTTGGTATTTTTGCGGCGAAGTTATTCACGGCAAATTTATTCAATGGCACTTTATGCGACGGCACTTAGTGTGTTATTTTATTGTTCGTATTTTTTTACAAGTGGCGTGACACTTGGAGTTTTCCGCCCACGTTGGGCGCCAATTAAGAATAATAAATTATTCGGATATAGAATGTTTGTTTATTCGGAGCGTCTGCTCTCGTTTGGGCGTGGATTTAAACTAAACTTACAGAGTTTGAGTGTTACTTAAAATACCCCGAAGCCCATGCAGCGAGGTGCTGCATCAGCACTTCTCGGCCGGTCGCATGTTTATGTTAGCGGGCAGCCGGAACCTGATCAGCAGCTCGTCAGCACTTTGGGCTGCTCGCGGCAGTCACTGGCCAGAATATGGGCCAATGCTGACGCAAGCTTTTCCGGAGTCAACGTACTTATGTTAACTTGTATGTATTTACATATGTACGCATGCTACAGTTAGGAGCTCTGATTTCATATGCTCTAAATCGATTACGTGAATTAATCTTACAGAACCCATGCATGGGCAAGAATAAGAGCAGAACAAGAATCCTGAAATGTGAATTGGACAAGAATTAAACAGTGATTGGTTGGGGGTATGGGCCGATTCGTCACAATCGGATATATACCCATGATCGGACAATTTGATTAAGTTAGTGGTATCAATTTCAATAACAGGACAAGACAAGACATTATTATTAAAAAAAATTTTTTCGTGCTCCAAGCCGCTCCTGATGTTGCTTTTATGCCCTATTCTTCCTGCTTATGTAACGATGGTTGTATTTCTGTTTTCCTTTAATATTTCCAGTTTAAATCTGGGTGTAAGTTTCGATTCCTGTCTGGTGTTTAGCTTAACAAATATGGTCTGACCTGGGGTGTAGGTTATAATTTCTTTGCGGTTTTTGTTGAGGGTTTTTAAGTCGCTTAGTTGTTTTTGTCGTAACTTGTCAATGTTATTTTGTCTACTTTTATCATATTGTTCTGGGTCCGTTATCACATTTCTTCCAAAAAATACTTCGAGCGGTCGCTTCTTTGTAACAGAATGAACAGTGTAATTATACTCATAAACTGCTCTATCTAAGAGTTCTTCGAAAGTTCTGTGTACTTGCTTTGTTTTTAAACATCTCATAGTGAATTTGTAATCTCGTGGTTCGTCTTTAAAGATAAAAATTTGATTTTTAAATGCATTAATCGGTACTTCCATAATATATATCAAATTGTGTGACGAACTTTGGGCACTATGTTGGGTTCCTGTTATCGAGTTAACTTCGTTCTGCTTAGGTGGTCTGGAAAGAGCGTCGGCCACTACATTTTCTTTTCCTGGTTTGTAAAGTAGCTCTTTGTTGTATTCATCTAGGTACGATTTCCATCGTCTTATTGCTATTCCACCTTTCCAGTTGCAATCATGTGTAAGGGGTTCATGGTCTGTGTAAATGTTTACTTTAGAACCACCATAAAGATATCCTCTAAACATTTCTTTTTTTGCGGTTTCATAACCTTCTTCGGTTTTGGAAAGGGTTCTGGATATGAATGCTATTGGTCTATCTGCTTGGAAAAGTACTGCTCCTATTGCGTAATCTGAAGCGTCTGTAGTTAAAGTGAATTCTTTAATGATGTCCGGATATTGTAATATTACTTCATCAGAGATTAGGGCATTTTTAAGTTGTTCGAAGGCTTTCTTGGCTTCCTCATCTAACTGTATCGGCTTCCTAGATGATGCTCCACTTGATATTCGACCATCTTCACCTCTGAGTAATGATGTAAGTGGTTTGGCTATTGAGGCATATCCCATTATAAATCTTTTATGGTATTCTGACAATCCGAGAAATGATCTGAGTTCTTTAAGTGTTTTTGGGAGAGGATAGTTAGCTATGGCTTCTATTTTTGCTGGATTTGTTTCTATTCCCTTGTCTGATATTACGAATCCCAGAAATTCGACCTTTGTTTTGAAAAACTCACATTTGTCTAGTTGGCATTTTATGTTTGCTGTGCTTAATGTTTCAAAAATAATGTGGAGATTTTTAATGTGGGATTCTTCTTCTTTGCTGAAAACTATAATATCATCAATGTAAATGTAACAAATTTTGCCTATGTGGTCTCTAAGGATATCGTCAAGAGCGCGTTGAAATATAAAAGGTGCGTTTTTTAGTCCAAAAGGAAGTCTTGTGAATTCGTACTTGCCATTATTCACAGAAAATGCGGTTTTTTCTATATCTTTCTCCTTTAAGAGGATCTGATGAAATTCACGCTTTAGATCTAATACGGAGAATAGTTTATTGTTACCTAGTTGTGGTAGAACTCCGTTAATATCCGGTATAGGGTATCTATCTGCTATTGTGACACTATTTAGTTTTCTGTAATAAATGACCATTCTATATTTCTTAATATTTGATGCATCTAATTTCTTTGGAACATTCCACTTTAAGAGCTGGTTTAGCTGAAGTCTCTGCTGGTAAGTCAAGTGGTCTGTTCTAGGAATGATTACGTTATTGATTCGAAGTTTATTTGCTTGATGGGGATGATTGTTCCATTTCTTAAGAATAGTTTTCCTTTTCCTAAGTTGAGAATGGCACCAAGTTCTTTTAAACTGGCATTTCCCAATATTGCATCAAATGTTTTGAGGGTCGGTAACAGATAAAACTTTACTATTGCTTCTGGGTCATTGAACAGATTTGCCATTTTATGGTGAGTAATTGGTATGTTTCCACCTATAGAGACAGCGTGAAATTGATCTGTATTTGGTATTGGATTTGGAACAAATTTGGTTTGAATATAATTTTTGTTAGAACCGGTGTCAATTAGTATTTTAGTATTTCTCCGCTCCTCACTTTGCATTCAAAATAGGGTAGTGAGGGTCTCTTACTCTAAAAAATGAAGTTGAGTATAATCATACTGCTCCTGTTCATCGATGTTATTTAACTCAACATAGTCTGCAAGTGTGTCGTCGTAGTTTGCTTGTTCTTCGTGTTCGTTTATGATCTGTTCGTAATCGTTCATTGACGGTATTGATTCGGTGTCTGTGGTTTGTTGGACGGTTTCTGCCTGAAGATTGAAATTTCGTTGTCGCTTATTTACTTCTGTAAGTGGCATTGGTGGTCTCTTTCCTAACTCAAATTGGGGTCTATTCATGTAATTAATTTGTCTGGTCTGAATGCTTTTATCAATGTCCATTGGTTCAGGTTTTGGTTGAGGTTTAATTGCAATTGGTCGTGGTGGTTGATATTGTGGGTTGAAAGTCTGTCCGAATGGATTGGTTGGATTAGGAAAGAATGGTCTATTTTGAAACTGTCCAAAATTATTTGTTCTGGGGATCATAGAAGGGATCTGCTGTTGTGGTCTACATAGGTTGGAAGACGGCAGACGGCAAATCGGTTGGTTATTTTATGCCAAGAAGACGTGATAGATCACCACGAAGGCCTCTATCAAAGGTGTCCAGAGCTTCATCTCTGTACATCTTGGTCATGAGTTGTTTTGCTTCATTGCCTAACTTCATGCAATTTATTTTGTTAAGGATTAGGGACAGATGTTTATAAACTGCCTGGTGGAATTCTTCCACTGTCTGGTTAGGTGCTTGTGTTATTGTTGTCATCTGGTATTCTAAAGTACTAATGTCGCGTTTGTCTGCGTAATGTAATGTGAGACATTTCGAAATGGCTTCCCAATTTAGAGGAACAGTGTACGATTCCAATGCTATGTCTGCGTTGCCTATTATTTTGATCTAGTAGTTTCTTTTAATATTTCTCTATTAATTGTTTTTAATTATTTTATTGTTATGCGTGACAAGGCGTCCGCAATATGGTTATATTTCCCCTTAAGATATTCTACTGTAAAGTCATACTCTTCTAAGTCCAGCATCATGCGAGTGAGTTTGGAACTCGGATTTTTCATAGATAATAGGTATGACAATGGTCTATGATCGCTTTTAACCATGAAATGCTTGCCATATATGTATGGTCGAAAATAATTTATGGCCCTAATTTTTGTTCTGTAGTGGACTTATTACTTTCACCTTGAGTGAACATTCTTGAAGCGTATGCCACTGGAAGTTGTTGAGCATTGTGGTCTTGTGTAAGTACCGCTCCGCATGCGTGTTTACTAGCATCGGTTGTTATGCAAAATTCTTTGCTGAAATCTGGGTACTGTAATATTGTTGGTTTCATTAATTCCTTTTTTAAATATTCGAATGCACTATTGCATTCTGCTGTCCATTCGAATTGGACATTCTTTTTACAAAGCCTCGTTAAGTGGCGTGAGTGATCAGAAAATTTTTTAATGAAACGTCTGTAATAGTTACAGAAGGCTACGAAACGTCTAGCACTGTCAGCATCTTTTGGTATAGGATATTTTTCTATAACTTCATATTTGGTGTCATCTGGGAGTATAAATTTATTGGTACATTTGTGACCCAAATATGTGACTTCTTTCATAAAGAAAGAACATTTCCCAGGATGTAGTTTCAGATTATGTTGCCTACATAGCTCGAATACATTTGTTAAATTTTTGAGCATATGTTTTTCTGCACAACCCATTACTACTAAATCATCCATATATAGAAATGCTTGCGATGGTTCAAGACCAGAGAATGCAAGTGTCATCATACGTTGGAAAGAGTTTGATGCTACCTTCAGTCCGTATGGTAGTCGCGTGAAGCGATGTGAGCCGTTGACTGTTGAAAATGATGTTATATCTCTATACATTTTTTCTAGTTCTATCTGGTGGAATCCAGACATTAGGTCGAGACATGAAAAATATTTTGCTCTTCCTAATTGATCAAGAATATCTTCTATTCTTGGAAGTTGAAATTTGTCTGACAATAGTTTCTTATTTATTTGACGATAGTCTACTGCTAATCGCCATCTCTTTTCCGTTGAATTCGGAAGTGGTTTCTTTGGAACCAATAGTAATGGACTATTATATTCGGACATTGATGGTTCAACAATTCCATCATCTATTAATTTTTTAACTTGTCTAGCGATTTCTGGTTTTTGGCTATCTGCCATACGATAGTATTTTATATAGACCGGTGTTTTATCTCCTAATCTGAGTTTTTGTTTGTAAAAATTGTTAGCTGATATTGGTTCTGTTTCTAAACCAAATATATCGCTAAATTCGGTGCATAAATTAGTTAGTACTGTATGAAACTGTTTAGGAAATCTTAACTGTTTAAAGATTTCTTTGGTTCTATTATCATTTTCTAATGGTGTTGTACAAATGTCATAGTCTTCCAATGATTCGCATTTGATCTCTGCGCCTTCTATTATGGCGTCTTTAGTATTTGTATTTATAATACGAATCAATGCTTTTTCGCTATCGACAATTGTGCTTGCTATTATTATGCCCGGTTGTAGCTCCTGATTTGGTTTTACAACCGTTTTTTCGCTAGTGAGTAACTTGACTTGTCTAATTACTTCGCATCTAGCTGGCAATAATAGTGTGTCGGAATCTAAATTGTGTAAAATTGGAATGTTTATATGTCTATTGAACTTATTGGATCTTATTATGAACCAGTCTTGATTGCTTTGAAATTCTAATATGCAATTGTATTTTTTAATGAAATCTAAACCGATTATGCCATCGCATGGTATCGGAAAATTCTCAGGTACTACATGAAATTCATGCGGTACTAGAACATCCTGAATGCGTAGGTCAAGATCGATTGTTCCTATAGACTATATGGTTCCTTGCCCAATACCTGTAATATTTGATATATTACTGAAATTTAAGTTGTTATATTCATTTGCTTTGTTTTTAAGCAATGGAATGTCTGCACCTGTGTCTATTAATAATGTAAGAACTGTGTTTGTTTTGTAGTTTTTTGCTTTAATGAAAATACTCAGATTTAGGTTAAATTTAAACACCTTTACTGCTGATTGCTGAAGGGGTTTTGGCTGTTTTCCGATTGTACGTTACGCACATTTCGGTTGTTATTGACATTTTGATTTTGATTGTTATTTTGGCATTGGTTACCCCTTCGGTTACCTCCGCCTCTGTTATTACCACAGCCACGATAGCTTCCGCGACCTCTGTTATTATTGTTATAACCTTGGATATCATTCTGGTTGTAATTATTTCTGCCTCTACCGCGATAGTTGGCATTATAATTACCTCGTCTATTATTCCCATTGTAGAATAAGACTGTGTTAGAATTGCCGGTCATTTCTGTACTGCAATGTATATATTTTTCCATTGCACCATTGAGTGTACTAAATGTACCCGCTGTTAAGATCATTTTGAGTGACTCATTGGCACAGTTTTTGATCATTGCCGATATTGACTCTTTTGTCGCGAATTATCGGCGTCTAATCCGCCGTCTATGTATGTTAAGCTGCTTACGCATGTTGTCTACGTCGGTCGCGTACTGGGACGTGGTTTTGCCTTTTTGTTGGGCATTCATTAACTTGGCTTTTATAACGTCAGGTGATTCACCTATATGTCGATATGTTAATTATTGTTTGTATTGATGTCGCATGTTCGACTTTATACGTCAATGGTCCAATAATTTTGGTCTTGATGACTTCTACGGCTAAAGCTTCCTGATCTCCTTAAGTTAGATCCGTCAACTTTAATGCTGTCACAAACCTGTTTAGATGGAGTTTTTTACCATCGAATTCAAGTATTGTGGCGGATACCTGTTTAAGGTATGCTCTCTGAGCTTCCACTGTATTGGCCACGTTTATTGTAGCTGGTTGTAATATATTTGCTTTTATCTCTTCTATGGATTCGATATCGCTTTCGATATCCAAATCCTCTTGCGGTTGTGACTCGTCCAGATCTTTTAGCTGGCTTTCGTCGAAATCCGCTTTTTTTTTTTAGATATTTCGGTTGGTACTTCTATTATAACACTGTGTTTAACACTAGTATTATGTAGTCTTTTACCGTATGATCTGAGAACTTTTAAGCATTGAGTTTTATGTTCTTCGGTGAGTTTTTCTCTGTTTTGTAATATAAGGTTTTGTAACGCGTTGTATTACGTTATCAATACCTTTATGTGAATAATAAGCGTCTGAGTTTGATCAGAGCGTTTTTGTTGATGCATTTATATGATTTATCAAAAGCATCTCTAATATTGTTTATGGATGTTGCTAGATTTAGCCATTCCATGTATGTACATTTTAGCGATGTAATCGCACCTGTACCCCTGTGGTATGGTCTGTACTATGAACATCACGTACGATAGTATTTTTTTTTATATTTTTTCTAAATCGTTGGCTCGACTCATGTAAGTCTTTCTCAACGATCTCTTATGAAGAAGATATATCTTCAGTACTAGTATAATAATATGTTTTAAGTTATTAAAGTAACACAGCACGTCAGTGCTGATCTGTGGTAGATTTATGATTGTTCTTTATTTGAAATCATTATATGAACTTAGCTGACTTAGCTTGAACGCTGTCTTCGCGTGCAGCAATAAGTGGGTGATCTTATTTCACGTCCACTGGAATTTAATTGTTTACGTAATGCAACTTTGTGTTGCTGGGGACTCAAGTCCGCTGAAGTTTGGTTATTTATTTAATGCAACTTTGTGTTGCTGTTTATGTATAAATTAAAAATAGAAGATTATTCGGATATAGAATGTTATACGTTTGTTTTATTCGGGGCGTCTGCTCTCGTTTGGGCGTGGAATTAAACTAAATTTACAGAGTTTGAGTGTTACTTAAAATACCCCAAAGCCCATGCAGCGAGGTGCTGCATCAGCACTTCTCGGCCGGTCGCATGTTTATGTTAGCGGGCAGCCGGAACCTGATCAGCAGCTCGTCAGCACTTTGGGCTGCTCGCGGCAGTCACTGGCCAGAATATGGGCCAATGCTGACGCAAGCTTTTCCGGAGTCAACGTACTTATGTTAACTCCTCCCTTGCTTAAGTGCGAGACGTCCTCGGCTTGCTTCAAGTATTGCTGCAGGGAAGTGACGCTTGCTGCTCGCCTTTTCTGCTTGGACCTCCTTTGCCAGATAGCGTACACGGTCAGCACAATTATGACCATGATCAGGGTGACGACAGCGCTCACAACCGGCTTAGCAGTAACCTCCTTCTGTAAGCCACTGATGTACCTAAGGTTGGTAATACCTAGTTGGTGCACAAGTGGGAGGCTTAGTTCCCTTTTGAGCTCGGTGATATTGACGCTTGACACCACCGGGACAACTGGACTTTGTTCTAGTACACCGCGTTTATTGCTGTAGCGGGTACCGTTGATGACTACCTCGTCATCAAAAGCCACCAGTATGGTTCCCGATACTGTCTGTTCTGGGGTGGACTTCCAACTCACGACAGCGGTAGCGTTGTTGACGATGATTAGACCTTCGCCTACGTTAGCCAATAGCTCTAGGTAGCTTATTCGTGCCGTGCAGTGTGCTGTAGTGCCGGCAACCAGTTGTTGAGCGCAGGTGTTGCCTTGGTATCTCCTGCAGAACGTTGTCCTCACCGTTTCGTTGCAAGTGTTGACAGCGATGATTTGTCTGTTGCAGTCCGCAACCACGTCACCACCTTTGAGGTCTAAAATCCTGTTGTTCTTTTGAACTGGGTAGACGCTAATCTTTTTACAAATGGTGGTAGGCTTAGGGTACTTAATTAGAAAGTGTAGGATATCGTTATTTTGGAATATTTTAACGTCAGAAACTCTAAATAGATCCGTATTAGTATGTTTCTGATGCGTCATCCTCTAAGTCTAACTTATTGCCTAAGATCTGTCTTTTCCTTTCGGCTTCTTCTAAGAATTGGCGTACATTATCTCGAAATTGAGTGTTGCGGAACTCCTCCAGTAATTGATGGTTCGGCGTTTGAGGCTTCTAGATTAATATGAGCTGATTTCGAAGCTCGGCCCAGCTTGTGAGGTTCGTCATTCCTAGTATACGGATTACTTCTCCGCTGATGTTCCTTTCGATGTGCCCAAGGATGATCAATTTCTGCCGTTCATCAGTATTTTGGTATAATATTAATATAACATCAATGCGGCTTATGAAAGGGCAATGCGGCATGAATTTGTCGTTCTACTAGGTTCATATTAGCATCCGATAGTACTATTATTGGTGGTGGTGCTTGCATCAGGTTCGGTTGAGCAGCTTGCCCTTGTGCCATGTTGTATACTTTTCGGTGTTTGGTGACGATATTTCTAAACTGAACTTTTGTTTAACAAATATTAAATTAGATCGTAGTCGTATCAAAAGTTTCGATACCTGTGACCAATGATCTTGATTTAAACTTTCCCTATGATGATGTATTAGCATTCGCGCTTCATTAAAGCACTCTACTAATATTTCAACGTGCTTCCTAACCGTGTTCTTTTGAATAGGTCTATTCTGAGTTAGCGACTTGTACGATCTGTCAAAATTAGTTTTAATGTTTGATAACTCTTTAGTTCCATTCCATTCCATGCCTTTAGTTTAGCCATACTTTGTAAGAAGAATTACGTAATATGTTTTTATATTTATTTTCTTTTATTTCATTTTCTTAGATTTTAGGTGTTGACATTTGTGTGCAATAATTTTATTTTTTTTGCTGGTTTTTTTTTTTAGATTTTGTCCAGGTCATTTGCTTGACTCTGGAATTTTTTCTTCAAACATTTGTTGTGTAATTTATACAATTTTAGTACTACGCTTGCCAACATTATAATAACGATTATCATTAACAATATTGTTATTGTTTGAAGATCGATTTTTTCGGATTAAATTTTATTAACGACATTTGCCGTGGAATCTACAACTTTTGTATCTACCAAACCCATTTTAGATATTGTATCTATTTTATTTTCCTTTGTGTCATATAATGTTTCTAGGAAGTAATAGTCAGAATCATTTATTTGATCTGTTTTACTTATGCTATTAGTTCTCATTAGAAAAGAAAATTTAAAAAATAAAATTTTTTTTTACATATTTTCCCTACCTATTGTTTGTACGGCTATACGGGCCATACTTTCTAATTGGGCAGAAGAGGTTCCGCTCAATTTTTCAAAATATTATATTATATATAAATTAACAAACTGGGTAGTTTGGTTTTTAAAAAAAAAGCAAGTGTTTTTTTATTGAAGGTTTGATTAGAACTAAATCTTAAACAATCTACATTATGTTAAGAAACCGCTGCTGCTGCTGCCGCCGGTGTTACCGTTGTCGCTTCCGTTGTCGCTGCCGTTGTCGCTGTAGCCGCTGGTGTCGGGTGTCCCTTGGAGTTGCACGTGGTGCGCGCAATGCACCTTGGTTGAGGTGCTGATCCAGCGATCCCACGGATGGCCGGAAAAGTCTGGGCATTGCACTTGACAGTAGACATAACTTTGTAGAATGTCTGGCCTTAACTCCTCCCCCTTTAAATGCGGACGTCCTCGGCCGCCATTTGAACTTGACTTTGATTTGTTGGTGGACTGTTTACTGGGTTGATGATTACTTTCGCTGCTCTTGATTTTAGAGCTCGAATTGCCAGTATGATTATGGACATCAGCAAGAAGATGTAAATACCAATGTTGGTGATTGTATTTATCTTTTGGTCTTCCTTCATAAGCTGGATTTTTGCAGTGTTGTTGAAGTTGAGTTCCTTCACCATTTCCAGCGAAAAGACTTGTTCTATCTCGGTCTTGTTGCCAACGATTTGTAGCATGGGTGGTAAGGGATCAACGTGGACGTACTTTCTATTTGTATAAGAGGTTCCTTTTATTGTGATCGATGCATTTTTGGTTTGGACAAGGTAAGATCCATGCAGATGTAGTTGTTCTTGGTCAATGTTGATTGTTCCATCAAAGTCGTTCAATAAGATGATTCCGGGTAGGATTTCTTCATGTTCCGGGATGTGTTGACTATTTATTCGCAGACAATTGGGTTGTTTCATTTGCAGTAGTGCAGCTTCGCAGGTATTGTTACTTAGGTCTATTAAATTTTCTCGTTTACATATTGACTTATCATTAATTGTTTCGCAAGTTTCTTTGATTCCAAATATTGTTTCATTACATTGAATTATTAGGTCGAACTTTATTTTATTAATTACATTTTCTTTTCTTATTGGTTTTATTAAAATTCTTTGACAAAGGTTTTCTTCTATTGTGGGCAGACTGATAATACTTTAATTTTTGCTAATTCAAGTAATTCCTCTATATTTATGAACAAATTGTTAGAATTTTTCACTAACTTTGCAATGAATTGAATTTCGATAGTTGATAGTAGAACGGAAGTTATTGTATTTGTCTTAGCCCAATTAATTGCATAAATCATATTTGTAAGTTCTTCTTTAAAAATTTTCAATTTGTATTTTAGAGTTTCTATTTCGATATTATTGTTTGATTGACTTTCTTTTGTTAATTTTAGTATTGCATTTGTGCTTTCTCGGATTTCTTTAATTTTGTCGCTAAAAAGTCTGTTTATTACTACTTGCTTATTATTATTTTCTAATTGTTCATTCATTTTATTTAGGATGATCTCATGATCATAGTGGTCTGGGCTTCCGGCTAACCATTTCCAGGCGGAGCCGAGCATATTTATTGACCTTCGTGTTCTTATGTTATTTGGTCTTAACCTATTTAAATCGTCTCTTATTTGATTTAATTCGAGAGTAATGAATGGGGTGAGGTGATTCGGAAGAGATGAGTTGATGGAGTTTTCAAGTATTTGTAATGCTTCTTCATATTTTTGAATGTTGAAGACGTGTATTATTTTGAATGAGCTGCTCTGAATAGCTGCGGGCCCAATTTTGATGGTCACTAGTTGTGAATTGGTGTAATCTAAAATTGTCGCCGCTCCGAGGCATGACGGTAAAAATAACAATCTGTAAATATGAATTAATTTTTTAAATTATTTTTGTGAACTATCTTTCCTGATTTCGTTTTTATTGTAGAGTTTCTATTTTCGGCTACTATTACTTTTTTATATCTGGGTGTAGTTTTAGATCCTAGTCTCTTGTTGATTTTTACGTAGACCTCTTCACCTGGGTCGTATGACTTGGGCGTTTCTTTATTTTTGTTGTGATAATTTAAATCTGCTGTTTGTTTTTTCTGAATTTTGGGTCTAATTTCTTCTCTCTTTTTTTCTAATGATTCTGGGCTATCCGGGATGTTACTTCTAAAAAATATTTCAATGGGTTTTTCTTTCACAACTGAGTGAATGGTTTGATTGTATTCCTGAACTGCTTTGAATAATAAGTCTGAAAATGTAAGTTCCTCGAAGTCTTTTTTGAGACATCTCATAATTTCTGTTAACGTGGAGTGAAATCGTTCTACTTGTCCATTGCTGGTTGAAGAGTATGGGGGTGTCGTGTAGACTGAAATATTGAGTTGATTCTCTAACATAAACTTTATGGCTGCTGAATTTAGAGCTCTTTCATTATCCATTACTACTCCTTTAGGAATTCCGAAAGCTATTAGCATTTCTCTTAATGCAATCATTATGTCTTCAGATGCTCTAGATTGGGCTTATTTGGAAAATTTGTCGAGACCTGTCAAAATACTCTGTTTTTCTGTAATGTAAATAGCTGTCCAGGATATTGTGGGATAGGAGATGCTTGAATTTCTCCTTTAACTATTGCGTTAACTTTTTTCTGCATTTGTGGGAAAAAATATTACTTTAAAATTTGTTCTTTATTTTCTTTAGCATTGCGATGTACTCTTTTGTGTTCTGATCAAATCATTTTGTTTGGATTCAGAGGTTTCGTCTAGTACTTGGTTTTGGGTGAATCTAATTTTGTATGAGCTGAAGTGTAATGGGCAGATATTTTGAATTTTCCCCATTATATTTTCGGAAGTGAATATTCCGTTTAATAATTTCGGGTCTAACCTGGCCTTAATGATTTCTATCAAATCAGCTTCGGTGTATTCAGGTCTTGATACAATGTGTTTATGGAAACCGGGAAATGGAATTTCAAATTTCAGGTAATCGAGGCAATTTTTGGTTTAGAAGCGGACGAAGGAGATTGTTCATACATCGTTGGAATGTGGCTGGGGTGTTTTTTAGCCCGAATGGCATACGAGTATATTCGTAATGTCCATGCTTAGTGGAAAATGCAGTTTTCGGAATTGATTCTGCTTCCATTTCTATTTGGTGGAATCCCTTAGCAAGATCTATGGTAGTAAAGTAGTTACATTTGCCTAGTTTTCCTAATATTTCATCCATTGTTGTATTGATCAATCTATAGGTTTTTCCAAAAAGGTTAACTGTTTTGTCTTTATAATTTATGACGGCTTCGGCATTAGACAGCAGTTTGCGTCCAATGAGCATATCATATTGGTCTGAAAATTTGTGTATTAAGAATTCTTGTTCAATTGGAAAATAGTTGTTAGGTGGTATGTTAATAGTCTCGTTTATTATCAAGGAGCCATTGCTTGTATGGATTAGGTGATTAGATGATTGGATAGGGTAATCAAATATATTCCGGGTTATCATGTTAATAGTGGAGCCAGTGTCGATAAGACATTTCAAGCCCTGGTTATTATGTTTAATTGTTATGTATTGATTTGATTCGTGGCTTGTAAATTTTCGGCTTGTTCTAGTTCGCATGTTTCTTCAATTTGATTCTCAGTATTTTTATAGGTGGGATTTTCAACGGGTGATTCTATTGTTGGGTAGCTAGTATTCGGGGTATCTTGATATTGATAAGAATATGGGTCATATGGTGGATATTCTGGGTAATATTGATTATAGGGATAAGTTGGTTGGTATGGATTATAAGAGAATTCTTCATGAGTTTGTGATTCTTCTTGGTAACGGGTTTCATCTATTACCATTTTTGACTGTCCGCTCTCTGCCGGTCTTTGTCTTTTAGCAGGATGGCCTGCATTCATTGTCGATACGAAGTTATTATGTATAGTCGGGTAGTTGGATCCGAATCTGTTTTGATCGAAAATGTTCTGTCTACCAAATGGTACATGTTGTCTTAGAGGTGGTCGTGGTGTGTAATAGTTTGGTTATGGATAATTAAAGTTAGGTGGGGGTTGTGGAAATGGTATGTAATGAGGTCTAGGTGGCATATGGTGAGTTGGTCTAAAATGAGGTGGATGACTTATGGCATGTGTTGGTTGGAAAGGTGTGGCAGGTTTGGCTTGATCATTATTGTTCTGAGACTTAGGCAATGGTTTTGTATTATCTTTGAAAGAGGTTGGTGCTTCGTAAAGACCTTTCTCTTGTAGTATATTGTGATATAAGTGATCTTAAATTGGGAATATTATGGTTGATTATTCTTAGATAAATGTTTGTGGGTAATTTTTGAATTAAATTTTCAATACTAGATTGTATTAATCTCTGATAAAGGGCAGTTTCAACGGCATCATTTTCCAATTCTAACTTACTGCTTAATATTTGTCGTTTATTCTCTGCTTCCTCCAGAAATTGTTTGATATTCCCTCGGTTTGGGTGTTGCGGAACTCCTCCAGTAATTGATAGTTCGGCGTTTGAAGCTTGTAGTTCAGGATGAGTTGCCTCCTGAGTTCCGTCCAGCTGGTGAGGTTGGTCACTCCAAGCGTCCGGATGACATCGCCACTGATGTTTCTCTCGATGTGTCCAAAGATGATGAGCTTTTGTCGTTCCTTAGTCGTCTGGTATAGAGCCAAGATGAAATCGATGCGACTGATGAAGGTGTATAGTGTGGTCAGGTCACCTTGGAAGCTCTCGATGGCATGTATCTGCCTTTCAAATTGAACCATATTTGATTCGGAAACTTGTATTATCGCGTTTGTCTCTTGGGTTGCAACTTCTTGGTTTATGCTTAGTGTGTGTTTCGGTTAAACATCATGGTTTACTTTCACTTACTTATTTATATTTTGGTTTGTTTTGTTGTTACATGGCAAAAATTTCCCATGGGATTTCTTGTTTAAGAAGTCGGCGTTCGATATATATATTTAGCTATAATCCGAGCCGGATTATTGAATTTGATTTCCTGTGATCCCGGTGTTTATCGGCGATTGATCTACACATATTCGGTCACTAATCAATATTTTTTATGGGAATTCTTTTGCACAAGGTTTGAGTGGATGTATGATTGTGTGATCCCGGTGCTTTATCAGCGTTTGATTTGCACATATTCGGTCGCAATCCTGAGTCAACACTTGCACTTGCACTTGCACTGTATACTTGCATTGTCACTTGTTAGTTTTCACTTGTTAGTTTTCATGTTTTTTTCTCTCTTAGTCTTATCGCCATCAGTTCGCTCACCTGTCTTACAGATAAAGTACGATAAAGGTTGCGAGGAGCATATTCCTGATCCTACCGGCTGCGCCAATTACAATATATAAGTATATTGTTTCTGATGAAGGAGTTACGATTAAGAAATAAAAAGACAACTTGTTTCTTGGTTGTCCAAAATCTGAATGGCGTTTATTTTGAGAATCATCTAATATGAAGCTTCTGCGTGAAGTGGAACATGTGGGAATGAATCGGGTGAGTATGTTATGGCTCAGCAACTTGTGGGTTCTTCCATAATGCTGAGACAGCTGGTCATGGCCGCTTCCGCTCGCTTTCGTGCTCAGCGAAAAACCATACAGTGTATAGTTTAATGACCGTTTATCTATGACGCTGAGGTTTCGGGGGCGGCAATGTGTCCGCAACAATGTATGCGGTAACGCGCTTAGCTATCTCGCCGAATTTAGAACAACCTTTACGGATTTATTGTTCTGGCTAGTTCTAAGGCGTCGCTGCCGCTACTGCTGCTGCCGTCGCTGCTGACGATCCCACTTTGGTGATGGTTGCGCAAGTGTCCCACGATCGATATTCTGCTGACACAGGGCATGTGGCGGAAGTATCACAGATGGCATGTAGCGGATGTGTTGCATACTTTGCAGAGCTTGCTGAATTATAACGATTGGAGTTTCTTTTGGAATAATAACACACACTGACTGCTTTGTTTGTGAGTCTTTATTAGAATGAATTATTGTATTCTAAAGCTAAGGCATGCTAGCTGTCGGCGCAGCGGCAGAGCAGCCGTTTTATATATTATATATATATATCGTAACAATAAGTAAATATGTGGAGAGAGAGTTATGCGCGCATATGAATACATAGCGACGGTCAAGCGTGAGAACGCTGACTTAGCCATTTGGGCGGTCGCTGTTATCAAGTGCGGATCATATCGAATGCACTTGATTATGTGCAGAAGGCACTTAGCGTTAGCGACAAAGTCGCTGTTAATGTAAACATTGTTGGCATAACAACAAAGTGTTGCAGCCTTATTTATATGTATGTATGTATTTACATATGTACGCATGCTACAGTAGTCTGCAAGTCTCGCCGAATTTAGAACAACCTTTACGGATTTATTGTTCTGGCTAGTTCTAAGACGTCGCTGCTGACGATCCCACTTTGGTGATGGTTGCGCAAGTGTCCCACTATCGATATTCTGCTGACACAGGGCATGTGGCGGAAGTATCACAGATGGCATGTAGCGGATGTGTTGCATACTTTGCAGAGCTTGCTGAATTGGTTGAGTGCATTTCGGGTGTCAATGCACTTAGACACATTTTGACGTGTTACCATTGTTGTTAACTTATATATGAATATCTTATGTATGGGATATTAGCGGGAAGAATGTGTTATCCGTGTTCTTTGTCATATACGTATGAGTGCGACGGTTAGCGCGGGAGGTCGAATTATGGTATCCAGTTGAGAGATGAGTAGAAGTATTATGGAATCCAAGTATCCAGTTGAGAGGTGAGCATAAGTATTTATGGAATTCAATTATGTTGTGCGAGATTTGAAGAAAAGAGAACCACACTTCTTGACGGTCAAAAGTATAATAATGTCTTTATTAATTTCAAACTAAGAACTAAGTTACAGAATGAATGAATGAAAGCTATACGAACTGCACTGCTATCGAGTAAAAAGGTTTCGCACGATTTTACAATGTTTTTTACATATATAAATTTTTAATGTACATATTCTTAAAATTGTTTTCAATGAAACTTCGTTGTTTCCTGCACTCTCTGTAACTTCTAACTTCGTCCTGCGAATGTGCGACGGTATTTCTATGTTTACTTGCGAGTGACGCATGTTAACTTACTTAGTACTGATAAGGCTTGGAGTATTTCATGGGTCAGTGTGTCAAACAAATAGCTTAAGTCTTGTATCTTTTGATCTCAAATTGCTCAGAAATCGTTTTCCATATGTGTTAGGTCAATGATATGGATTAATTATTATTAATTAAAATCGTGTGTGCATCGGTGTAGTTTGATATTTCTTGTAGTTCATTTTCATTTAGGAGAAGCGTGTTTATCACGTCAAATTTGGCCCATTATGAGTTAAAGCATAAAGGCATAGGGCCAATTAGTAAATAATTAATGTATTATAATAAACTAAAATTACACGAAATTAAAAGTTTCTAAATTGTTCATAATAAATATTGTAAAATAAACTAAACTTAATTTAAACTAGTAAACTAAGTAATACAATTTGTAAAATAAACTAAATATAATCGAATACAATAAATATGAAATATGAATATAATAAATATGAATGAAAAAACTGAATTTTAACAAACATTAACTTTGGTCGCATTAATATTTGCTAACGAGTAGATGGCGGCGATAAATTCTACCAACCTTAAAAATAAAGGGAACAATCAGGCTCGGATATCCGTTTCCTGGTCTAAACAACTCCCGAACTATTATTATGGACTTTGCAAGAGGATAATGCGGGAATCCATGCAACTGGTAAGAACTTGAATGCAGCACGAAAAATTGATACCTTCGTAGTCTTTGAATATGTCATACGAATATTTGGAATTTAAAGCTGTAGAAATGCTCAAATGTTGTCCAAAAACTTGGGACTATGCATTAATACGAGTTAATACGTAATTTACTTAGTAAGCAGTAAGTCAGGACAGTCAAAAAAGTGAAATGGTTTTATTTGCTTTATTGGATTTTAAATTAAATACCAACAGAAAATCTGCTTAAAATAAGGCTATGAACGGATAACGTTTACTGTAAATATTACACATAAAATTCAAGAGTATAGACAAAACTTGAATGTAGCTATTCTTTGTAGGTAATTTACAAATTAATTATTCTATTTGTAGTTGATGTTATTGGTGGTGATTATAAGCAGATAAGCAGTTGACAAAAAAAAAACATTAAGTGCGTTTATAATTGACGCATTATTTATTCTACTTGTGTTTGATATTTGATATACTAACTCATGAGCCGATGGGAGGCATTATAAAAAGAATTTCACAATATACGACTAAAGTAGAAGTGAACAACTACTCTGTCGATAATGTTCAATCCTAAATCGGATGAGCACTCAAATTTTTACATGCCATTTCAATGTATTTGGCTAAAATTAAATGGCTCTTGGCCATTGGAAAATGACTCGAAAAATGGCGCAATACGTCGAAAAAACTTCTTTCGCAAGGCCTATTCGTGTTGGTCGTGGTATGTGATTGTTTCAGTGGGAATAACTATCAGCTTCCAGACATCGTTTTTAATAGACCACTTTGGAGACATTATAATGCTTACCGAGAATTGTTGTACTACTTTAATGGGTGTTCTAAATTTTGTTCGCTTACTACACTTGCGTCTCAATCAGAACCAGCTTCGAGAATTAGTTCAAGAATTTGTCAGTCATATATGGATACCAGAGTAAGTAAATGGAGAAATTAAATTGATTTACTTTAAGCTGTGTTTTATTCTAAAAAGTGTTTCATTTATTCTTGTCCATATATTCGTCTACATAAATAATTCAAATTTAATAGAAATAATGATAAAATGAGGTGCAGCTTAAATTCGTTAGTTGGCCTTATAAAGTTCATGGCTTATTACATATTGAATGGTATTTTATTATACCAAATTCACTTTATTTTCATTTTATGGTAGTCTTAAAGCTGGTATTTATACACAGCCTTATCAATTTTCAGTAATCTCAACTAAGCTAATTACATATTTTATGGTATTTTATAATATCAAATTCATTTTGTTTTCAGTATATTATAGTATTCTATCTGGTTTTACATGATTAATTGACAGGTTTACAAATGTCTAAGTCATTACAACTTGGCTTAAAATGTATTTTGTGGTATATTATAATACCAAAATCATTTTCTTTTAGTACATAATAGTATACAAGCTGGTTTTACATTATTAATGCACGGTTCAACATTTTTTACGTATCTACAACTAGGTTTATGACTTATTTTTTGTATTTTATTTATACGAAATTCACTTTAATTTCAGTATATTATATTGCTGCTTTCACATCATTAATACACATGTTAACAAATTCTATTAAAATCATCCTAGCTGAATATATGCACATAAATAGCTAAAAAATATATTTTGCTGTTTTTTTTTTTTTTTGTAATTCGATTATTATCTCACATTAGCAAAAAAAGTGTTCACATTACTAAGGAGTGTCGAAAACGAATGATTACTTTTCGGGTAATGACAATGCTGCTATCCTGCCTCATACTTATGTATTGCATTCTCCCATTGATTCAACTCTTTTCGGATTTCGGCATGAACGCTGAAGACAAACCATTCCCTTACAAAATGGGATTTCCATACAATCCATATAGAAATTGGATGAGTTATGCGGCAACCTATTTGTTTACATCATATGCGGGCATTTGTGTGGTTACGACACTTTTTGCTGAGGACTCTCTATTTGGATTCTTTATAACATACACTTGCGGACAATTTCGCTTACTTCATGAACGCGTCGAAGTTTTAATAGTCATGACAAAGGCAAACTCATTGAACAACTCTGATATTACCAAATTACAGCGAAAACAAACTTTAGAATTGCATTCCTGTGCGAGGCAGCATAACAAAATAATTCGGTAAGTTTTATTTACAATCTTTCCAAAGGAATCTTGGTTGTTTATGTTTGTTAATAGTAAAAGGGGGTATTTCTTTAAATCTTAAAATAGGTAGGTGAGAATATAAAATGTAAAAGGAGGCATCTCCAACCCCATATATATTCTGTCCGTATGAACACCGAGATCTCAGAGACTATAAGAGATAGAGATAGATAGATATAATATTTTTGAGAGCACTTTTTATTTTTAAAAATTTTTGTTCTAATGATTTCTGAAAATTTGGTTGTGATTAGATAAAATTCTTAAAAGCGGTTGCTGCATTTGCATCATAATTGCTTTGCTTGCCAATGTAGTATGATTTCTACTCTACGCTATATTTTGAAAATATACCAAAAAGTACTGCAATATAATGATGTCTATATTTAGTATATTAGTGTATCGATATAGCCTTCGGTACATTATAGTATTTTTGGCTATATTATCACAAGTGATATTAATGGTCTTAAATATGCAATTATTTATCTGGTATGTTCAAATCATGAAATTGTTTAAACATTACATTACACGATTAGGCAATTAAAACGGGAAAATCGTATTGGATATGTGTGAAGATAATATATACATATATAGTTGGTTACTAAATACTATAATCTATCGCAAATGAAGACGCTACTCCGATATATTTTGCATCCGAGCAATAAAATATATCTCATTAAATTAGCAAAAACAGCCAGCGTAAATCTCTGCTAGGTTATAAATTAATTTATAATAATAAATAAATAAATAATCTCATTAAAAATTTTTTAATTATAAATGTATTTAAAATTTGTAGTTTTGCTAAACGATTGGAAGATTTCTTTAGCCCAATTCTACTTATTAATCTTATCATATCGGCGCTTCTTATATGCATGGTGGGATTTCAGCTGGTGACTGTAAGTTTTTGCATTTCAAGCGTTTCATAATATTTGAGTTGCATTTTCTTTTCATAGAGTAAATACATGTTTATTGGAGACTATATGAAGTTCATTATTTATATATCCTCGGCAATATCTCAGTTGTATATCATTTGTAAAAATGGAGATTTACTAATACAACACGTAAGTAATAAGAAAATATTTCGATACTCGTATTTTGTAATGAATCTCGTCGATAAATTTGAATTTGTACAATGAAAAGTATTAAATATAATATAAATATAATTACTTGAATCAATTTTATACTGTAAAATATAAGCGAACAAGTCGTACTTCTTAATAGTTAATTAATTAACTAATAACACTTGTATCCTAGTTTTTCTAAATTTTTTGATCATTTAATAATAATGAAATTTTTTTCATGACACTCTGAAAACTAGTCGACTATCACTGCCTGGCATCTGTACAATTGCGATTGGGACGGCGTGCAAAATAAAGATAACACTATATGTGCCTACACGAACTCAGAATTTCGAACGAATTTGCAATTTATGATAATGTGTAGTCAGAAACCAGTGCGGATAACAACTTTTAAGTTTTCCACATTATCGCTTCAAAGTTTTACTGCGGTATGTTTGAAATAATTTAATGAAATTGTGATGTTACTTGCACTTTTCCAGATTCTAAGCACATCAATGAGCTATTTCACATTACTGCGATCACTTTTGGATGATAACAAAGCGTAAGGCTTCGATTTCTTAGTGATGATATTTGTGAAACCCAAAAGGATTATCATATCTAACAATAAAACAAGAAACTATTTTAATGAATTAATTTAATTACACTTCACACCAATATATACGATCTATTAAGTTCAAACAGTGCAAATCTTTGTTTTTATATTTAAAAAATGTATGCAAATATTTTTATAGCATACTTTGAGGCTGCAGCAATTCGAATTGAACGGACGGTTGAGTTGTTCGAAATTCGAAAACAGACGACACTCGAGGTTTCTGTCCCCGCTATTATATTGCATTTTGCATTGCGCTCTGACAGTTTGTTCTCAGTGACTCTACAGCTGTATATAGTGATTATGTACATTATGATTGTGATAGATATGTTAATTAATTATCTTACGTAAATATTTTATTTGGCAATTTTGCAATAGTAGGCACTATAGGCACTTTCCTTGCGGTCACGGTTCTTTTAAGTTTCTGTTATTACTTTATTTTTCAAGGACTACATTCTCATTAAAAATAATTTCGAATAGTAAATATTTATTATTTTTTGGTATACAAAAATCGTTGTTATACAAAACGGCAACCGCTTAATACACGTCCACCGGCAATTATTGAATGAAAATGAACAGAGTGACATAATAATTCAGATGTCATCAATTGTTCTAGATTATCAGCAGATAATTAGGTATATATTACAGTTATGCTTATGTCGATGGAGTCATGGACAGAGACGTTCTGTTAGTAGTCGTGCTTAGCGGGCCCACGCACGTGCGCATCTCTAATAACAGGAACAACAAGGGCAGGGCGCTGCTGGTTGGTTGATCGAACTTGAGCTGTTGTTGCTGTAATAGCGGTGCTTTTTGTTGTTGCCTTGCCCACGTTGTGGCTGCATTCACGCTTGCTGCTGCTGTTATCACATGGACGCACACACACACAGACACACATACGCAGGGCAGGCGTAGAAGCGAGCGCGCACACAGGCAAAGCGTAGAAAGAGAGAGACAATAACACTGAGTGATAGTCACGTGTGTGTTGCCGCCACTTACACGCATTCACACACGCACACACACAGTCACGAAGAGACTCGCAGAAAGCGATGCTTAACAGTAACAGAGCGTTAGCCAGCCAGTATTACCGCATTAACAGAGAGCAAAAGCAAAAGCAAAAGCATTAGCAGCAGCAACAGCAGCAGCCAGCAGCTGTCGTCGCAGCGACAGCAACAGCAACAGCAATGTATGTATGTATGCAATCGCGTGTATACATACATACATACATACGTATACACATGGCTATAGAGTGGGCTGGGCTGGTCGTGGCCGACGACGCGACGGCCACTGTTATAAAATAGCTCTACTCTCGCATAGAATTTGTCATTCGGCGACAATTTCTAAGCACCCAAAGACGTTAAATACGTCCCGGCGCTCAACAACAGTAACAGTAACAGTTACAGTAAACAACAGTACACAGAGCCTTTTTAAGAATTCAGTTCTGAGGAAGCAGTCCTTGCCGGAACCTCAGTAGTAAAGTGCGCGCATTTTCAAGTGAAATTCTCAATTTTCAAATCTCAAAAGTCATTCAGTCAATCACAGTCAATATGCCTTTCGCAAGTGAACAAATCCAATCGGTGGCCAGCCAGCAATTGTCCAAATCGGACACGATTAAGCTGCGCAACAAGCACATTGGGTTAGTATTATATTAAATTAATTAATTAAGTAATACTTTTGCATCCACATATTCACCAAGTTAATCATGCATTCGATACACTTTACTGTCGGTATGTTATGCTGCAGTTGCAGTTTCTGTTATGCTGTGTGTGACCTTCCGTCAAGCGGTTTCGCTGTCAAGGTCAACAAAGCGGCATCCCCCAAAACAGTCATCAGCTGCCGCATGCCACATGCCACATGCCGCAAGAGCGAAGCAAAGCCTTTTTGCTTGCCAACAGCACAAGTTTTGTTGTTTGTTGTTTTTTTGGCCGTCGCGCCACTCGCGAATTTGCCGAAAGTAGCCGCATTTATTTTTGGCCTTTATCGATTTGATATTTCTCGCTCAGCGTTCAACAGCGTCGTCAACAAACGCTAAATGCACACAAAGACACACCTACATAAATAACATAGTATATTCTATTTCATTTATTTACTTGACTATTTCAAATCTGTGCTAAATAGAACGAAATGAAAAGTTTCGCCATAAATCATCTCGTAAATGTTTATGGCCAAGGGGCCAAGAGACGCCAAAAGAGTTGCAACAGCAGACAGTTACATATCGTAGACTATTATCCCCCATCATCATAACCACTATTTGATATTGTTATCATTATCACACTACGCTAGGCCCCGACATGTTACCATCGCATGATGCCGTTACAACGACGTCATAACGATCAACTTTGTTGCACCGACGATAAGTGCATTGCACTGCGTCGTACTCAACAGCATTTATTTGTGCATTCATAATAATCATGCATACTCGTAACATGATCACATTTCGCTTTTCGCATTTTCGCATTTTCACCATGATTTAGCTTAATTTAAGTTCATTTCTTTTATGGGAGAAACACACAAAAACCACAGATTTGTTCTTCTTTTTTTTATTTCAAATTGCACTTCAAATTCTAAAATCCTGCACCAACCAACCAACCAACCAAAAAAAAAAAACACGCAAAAATGACAAATTTATAGACAAGCCTGCCAACTCTTCTATCGATCTGATCCATTGAAAATAGTTCGCGGACAGGGTCAGTACATGTTTGATGAGGAGGGCACGCGTTATCTGGACTGCATCAATAATGTGGCACATGGTAAGTTCCAGCACACTTTAGTTCAAAGTAATATATTCTCCTAAGTAGTATATATAATCGCGACTTGACAAAGATTCATCTTTTTTTTTTTTTTTTTTTTTTGTGTGTTTTGTGGGCGGCTCAACCGGGGCCCGATGAAATGATGGGCTCGTCACTCAGACAGGCCCGGGTCCACAGAAACACGAAAATAATCGCCAATCATAACAATATAATAATTTAATATAAACGCTGATATATACACCAAAAAACAAAAAAGTTGCCCCTCGCTTAGTTACAAATTTTCCGCGGGGATGTTTGGAATAGGAACCGTGTTGATGACGATGATGAATATGATATGCACTACAATGTGTGTGTTTGAATTTCATAATTGTGCTTTTGTGTGACCAAAACTGCGTGGCCAAGTTCAAGGTTGCCCCCACGCGGACCATGGCCGCAGCAGGCCCAGACATCGGCGGCATGTTCAGGCCCCGATTGAGCAATGTTTTTTTTTTTTTTGTTTTATTTTTTTGTTGTATTTCGATTTAATTCGAGTGGATGGCTGGCTGGCTGGCTGGCTGGCTGGGCTAGCTGGGCTGGCGCAAAAACTGACTCAGCCTTATCACACACGTCGTTTGGGTCTCTGTGCTGTGCTGGGCCGGGGCCGGCCTACGTATCGTATACGTATTATTAGATGCTGGCCGCTTACGCCAGCTCACTCGCTTGCTCGCTCATTTCGGGCCCCGACACACGGCAATGCCGCCAGCCAGTCACCCAGATGTGTGGTGTGATTAACATAGATACACTTTCTCGCTCTGACGTCGTCGCGGGGGGTGACAATAATAACATTAGCAATAACAATAACATCAGCAATAACAAATAATAACTGAGATTGACGTGAGCGCGCAATTCGCCAATTTTGCAAATTGAGTAACCTCAATCTCTCTCAAACGACTGTGCCCCCTTTTTTTGTTCTTTATTTTGATTTTGATTTATTTTTAAACGGAAATTTCCATTAAGATTTCCCACAACAACATTATGTAAGTGTCAGCGCCGTGTCAATCGCACTGTTACGCATAACATTCTGTTAGCCCAACAGTCGCTGTTATTACAGCCAGCAAGCCAGCTGTTGCTGTTAATGTTAATGTTAGCTGTTAACTGTTGCTGTTGCTGTTACTAGGTTACAGCCTTGAATGGAAAATTTTCAATTTCATTGGGAAGAACAGCAAATATTGAGACAAAATTAGCATAAAGCGCGAAATAAGCATTAATAGGGCACGTAATAACGGCTCGGACTGCTGATAACAGATGTTCCCAACGTTGTCCGATAAGCGCGTTGTCCCAGTACATCAACTATTTATAGCGACTATTTTCGGGCTGTACTAAAATTATATTAGTAGCCGCTGATAAGGGCGCTTAGCAAAGGGGACAACACAATCAATTGCATTGAATGCAATTGCAATTGCAATTGCAATTTCCACAACGCATATTGCCAACTCAGTCCGTCCAATCTAATCGAACGAATTCAAACGAATGCAGCTTACAAATTGTGTCATCAGTTGTTTGTTTGCCGTTAAAAATAACTTGACAAATCTATTAGATATGGCTTAACAGTCGAGGCTATTCATACTCGTATTCAAAAGACACAGGTTGCAAACGTGATACGAGTACGACAAGCAAACTACAATTCTCGCACTTCCATTTCAAACGTGATAAGCTGAGCGAGCAACGTGTGCACGTGTTGCTGCAACAACCACAGCAGAAGGCGGGCATTAACAATTTATTATTGTTTATTATGAAACGTCGTGCGTTGTTTGATCTCGTGCTACTTTTCAACGACAACCGCAACGACGACAGACTATCCGAGGCGAGCATTCTACTAGTAGTTCTGCTTATCAGCAATCGCTGGCCTGGAACTGGCTGCTCACTGCTCACTGCTGTTCGCTGGCAACATGTGAACGTCTCGTGCCGAGTGGAAATGTACTTGAGATAACAACAACAAGCAAATCGCTACGCACTTTGTCCAATTGTCCAGCTAACTGACCGTCCAGCTGTCCGGCTGTCTGTGCTCATAGTCTACTTTCAATATTTGCTCAAGTCTAACAAACTGAGCAATCAGCTGGCGTCCGTTGCGAGTGGAAAATTCTGTGCAAGATAATGTGAAAAACACTCCGCCTCCCATTCAATGAAAACGCGGTCAGACGCGCACATTGACAAAAAAAAAAACATACACATCTACATATATAAACCAAAGAAAAACACAATCATAGATAATAATAATGTGCGAAGATGTTGCGAAAAGCCAAACAACAGTGCTTGGCGAATCTTTTTACACACGTCAGCAAAATATTGAAACTCAAAACAAGCTGATAACGAACAAGTCAAGCACTTTAGCTATGTTGTTTAATCGCTATTTTTAGGTGCATCATAATAACAAGGACAACAACTATATCAAAAACAATAATATGTACATCAAAATCTCAATATTTTAGATTGTTTTTTTTTTTTTTTTTTGTAAATCAATTTTAAATTTATGCGTAGAAGCAGGATTCAGAATTATTAAATTATTTAAAAATTTGATTTTTGACCAATTTTAGATGTTTTCGAATTACATTTAAATAATTTGAAAAGCCAGATATGTATACATAGAAAATATCTTCGCTTTGCTTTAAAAATAATCTACTGACTTTTATAATTTTTTTTATACTTTTTATTTATTGGATCTTCTTTTTAACTGGGAATAACAATAGGTGATCAAATATTACAATTAACTTTAACTTTTATAGATAAACATTAATTGAATTTAACTAAATTTAATCAATCAGCAAACCAATTTCACTCTCTATATTTACCCCGAATTGTGTAGCAGAGTGTGAGTGTGTGAGTGTGCGAGACGTGCGATGAACGGCGCAATCACAAGCTTTAGCTAAACAGTCGTACGCCTAAAAATAAGCACACGGCGCACTGATCGAGATTCACGTGATTTGGCAGTGTGTGGGCGAGTGCAAGGCGAGCTGTCGAGCCAGTCAGCCAGCCAGATGTCGGTCCAGATTCGACCGGACTATGTAGTACTATCCCATCTATAATACACTGAGTATATATAGTATATTCGATCAGAGTATTTTTGTTATCAAACGTTTGCGCATCAACGCCAACGATGCCCGTGGATGAGCAGGAGGATGGGGAGGGGGAAGGGGAGGGTGAGGGTGAGGGGGTAGTAGGAGGCATGACAAGTGAGCGCGTTCATAAGACAGGCCCGGGTCCAAAATGCTATTCTCAGGCCCCGACACCAGCAGCGATGCATGCGATAAAAACGAACCCGCGGGGCCGGATTTATTCTCTACAGTGCTGCTAAAGATTACGCTCACTCCTCTAGTTTATACATATTTGTTTTTCTTTTTTTGGGGGTTTTGCCCTCAACTCTCAGTGTCGAGAATCACGTGAAACACACGCGATGCCGTTTGTTCAATTGCCAATGTCCACAAAAATTTGTTGTTTGTTTGTTTGCCTCTTTGCTGTTGATAACACGTGCTCAGACAGCCCGCCACTTGACCATGACGAAATCTATTTCAGTCCTCACCCCAAAAACAAAAGAAACTACTGCTGATAAACGGAGAATCGTGTTGGGTAACAGCACGTGAATATTTTGTTGCCATGGCCTCAACTTAGCGGCTATCGAATGAATCAGAGATATGAAATCTGTTTTCTTTTTTTTTTCATTTTTGCACCTTTTTGCTAAAATAAATATTTACAAGCATAGCTGGAGCCATGTGGAATTTTTGATTAAAAAGCCTCAACTCATATACCACATTTAGCTGTATGATATTATAACAATCATTTGGTAGAACTGAAGGCCGCATCTGTTTTCAAAGTTTCCCAAAATTGTAAAGGCAATAAATATAGTTTAATCAAATAGACATAAGATTGGTTATCAATTATATTCCTGAGTTGTTTTGAGTGCAAAGGAAAGGGAAGAAAAGTTCCTGAGTTGTTTTGAGTGCAAAGGAAAGCAAAGGAACGTTAAGAGAAAGAAAGGGAAATTTATGGAAAGGTATGGAAAGAAAGGGAAAGCAAGGGCAGGAAGGGAAAGGAAGAGAAAGGAAGGGAATGGAAGGGTAGAGAAAGGAAAAGAAAGAAAGGGAATGGAAGGGTAGAGAAAGGAAAAGAAATGGAAGAAAAGTTCCTGAGTTGTTTTGAGTACAAAGGAAAGCAAAGGAACGTTAAGAGAAAGAAAGGGAAATTTATGGAAAGGTATGGAAAGAAAGGGAAAGCAAGGGCAGGAAGGGAAAGGAAGAGAATGGAAGGGTAGAGAAAGGAAAAGAAAGAAAGGGAATGGAAGGGTAGAGAAAGGAAAAGAAAGGGAAGAAAAGTTCCTGAGTTGTTTTGAGTACAAAGGAAAGCAAAGGAACGTTAAGAGAAAGAAAGGGAAATTTATGGAAACGTATGGAAAGAAAGGGAAAGCAAGGGCAGTAAGGGAAAGGAAGCGAAAGGAAGGGAATGGAAGGGTAGAGAAAGGAAAAGGAAGGAAGGGAATGGAAGGGTTGATGTTGTCTTTTTAATCACACTTCTCCTCTAAGTACACATACAAAAAATGACACTTTTTTAACCCGCGCTCTTTCTTCTTTTGCTTCTTTTTGCAGTGGGTCATTGCCATCCTGAAGTGGTGCGCGCTGGAGCCCTCCAGATGGCCACCATCTCGACAAACAATCGCTTCCTGCACGATGAGCTGGTGCAGTGCGCCAAGACCTTGACCAGCAAGATGCCATCGCCGCTCTCCGTTTGCTTCTTTGTCAACTCCGGCTCGGAGGCCAACGATTTGGCGCTGCGTCTGGCACGCAACTACACCAAGCGTCAGGATGTGATCACACTCGACCAGTAAGTCGACAAACACAATGCAAAGGCAGAGTTGCTTTAATTCTTATCTCTCTCTCTCTCTCTATTTACAGTGCCTACCACGGTCATTTGCAGTCCGTGATGGAGATCTCGCCGTATAAATTCAATCAGCCCGGCGGCGAGAAGAAACCGGACTATGTGCATGTGGCTCCCTGTCCCGACATCTATGGCGGCCAGTACACGGACAAGGAGTTCCCCAACGCCGATCTCGGACTGCTCTACGCACAGCCCATTGCGGACATTTGCGAGCGCCAGATGGCAAAGGGTGAGGGCGTGGCAGCCTTCATTGCCGAGAGCCTGCAGAGCTGTGGCGGACAGATATTGCCGCCCTCCGGCTACTTCCAGCGTGTGTACGACGCCGTGCATCAGGCTGGAGGCGTGTGCATCGCCGACGAGGTGCAGGTGGGCTTTGGCCGTGTGGGCAGCCACTATTGGGCATTCGAGACACAGAACGTGGTGCCCGACATTGTCTGCGTGGCCAAGCCGATGGGCAACGGTCATCCGGTGGGCGCTGTGGTGACCACGCCAGAGATTGCGCAGGCATTCCATGCCACAGGCGTGGCCTATTTCAATACGTACGGCGGCAATCCGGTGTCGTGCGCCATTGCCAATGCGGTCATGCGGATCATCGATGAGGAGGGACTGCAGCAGAATGCCCATCAGCTGGGCGATTATCTGCTGCGCGAGTGCAGCCAGCTGAAGCAGGAGTTCGATTGCGTTGGCGATGTGCGTGGTCTCGGCTTGTTTGTGGGCATTGAGTTGGTCACCGATCGCGATGCGCGCATTCCGGACACTAAGGGCGCCCATTGGGTCGTCAATCGCATGAAGCAGCTGCACAAGGTGCTCGTCTCCAGCGATGGGCCCAACGACAATGTGATCAAGCTAAAGCCACCCATGTGCTTCAATCTGGAGAACGCCGATGAGTTCCTGCTTGCGTTCCGCGAATGCCTCACCACGCTCACCCAGGAGCAGTTGCAGCAGGCTCGTGTTGCCGATGCCGCAGCCACAGCTGCTCTCACCACAAACGGTGTCATTGCCACTGCGGCTGATACGCTGGCGAACAAGACGAAAATGTTTGAGCGACAGGATCGTCTCATCAAGTCCGTTTGAGTGTGACTTACTCCCGCGGCATCTGCATCTGCATCTGCATCAACATCCACATCCACATCTCCCCTCACGCTTCACCTGTCCTAGAGCTGGCTGGCGACGGCGACAAATTCACAAAAGATATTTATGTTTTTTTTTTTTTTTTTTTGAATAGACTTAGTGCCATGTCCTAGTTTGTAGTCAACCTTTAGCAATATCTACATACATATACATACATACGTTTTTTTTGCGCTCTACTTCTAGTATCTAGAAACGTAGACCAACATTTGTATACATATTTGCATGCTAATTATTACTATTGTTATACATTATATTATACATATTTTTTTGTCATTTTTTTGTTGTTTTTGTTAAATTATAATGCAAAACAAACAATTACAAATATATGCAAATACTTTTTACTATACATCAACAATGATTTTTATTTTATTATGAAGCTCCAATACTAGCAATGCTCAAAGCACTATAAAGACAATGCCACAATAAACACAATACAAGTACAAAGTACTAAAGACAAAAAAACATATACATATACATAACACAAGTAAAATCAAATATTATATAAATTGTTGCAGGGTGTCAATACGAAAATATTCTAAAAAGTAGACAACAAATTAATCAGAGCTTTAATAAAAAATAGAAAACTGTCACCAACCCTGCTAATTATGAGTGTCGATATTTATTTGCGTATGGGGGAATTCAATGAAGATATCAGGTAAAACAATTAATAACGCAACAATCCACTATGGGGCATTTTCCATTTTAGCTGGCATTTAGGCGTTTTTGAAAAGTGTTCCAATTAGATAAATGTTAATGTCAATGCATTAACAGAACATCAAACTGTTATGGCTCATACCAACAACATGTATGTATATCTAACTGCTCTTTTGAGCATAACAGCTGTAAAGTCAGCTGTTGCATCCGAAAGCTCGCGCGCTAAGTTTGCATATTTTTTCAGTGAACTTTGTTATTCATTTATTTATGTTGAAAACTATTAATAAAAAAAAGAAGTCATGGATAATAATTTCGCATGTTTGTACTATGTTAAATTTAAATATTTAATCAAATTGTGTGTGTTTATACTAATATTTTGTAATTTTTTAAAAGCTTTTAAAGCTTTATTTTGAAGAACAATTTTCAACTTTGGAAAGGATTTTGAAAATGAAGTTAGCATAAATTAGCAATAACTTCAACTGTATGTTGTAGTGTCATCAATTCTTAATCCATCAATAGTTATCTTGTTCTGCATTTTCCGCACAATTGGCGCAATTCCCATGTTTTTTCAGAGAACCTCACGTTTTCCAACACCGATTTATGCTCTGTAGGAAATAGAGAGAAGGGCCGTCTGAAGCAATGTTTTGTGAATAACTTCCATGTTTTTGATCCGATCGGCACAAAATTTGCAGTGCACATCCGGGCTAGGATTTATATTATGTATACTAAGAATGGGGTCTTTTTCTTTAAAATTGCTCAAAATATACAATTTTTTAAAAATTTTGAGGGCACAAGGGGCGGGGAAAAATTTTAATGGGCGTGTCGAATTCTGAAACGTAAGTTCACATTGGTGTACAAATTTTATAATACTAACTCCAGAGGTGTTCGTAATATTCAATTTTTTTTAGATTTTGTAACGAATCACTAGTGTAATATTCGTCTGGTGCTGGTGGAAGGATTACTAGTATGGCGTACGCGCTGGCTTCTCCGGGCTTTGCTCAGATAGCATGGGGTTCAAGGAAAGGGCCAACTAATAGGACGCACCACTTATAATAATAATACATTTAAAATTCGCGTACATATGGGAAAACAGAGGAGTGCAATGGGAAGGTTACATGAAACAATAGTGAAAGAGAAGAGAAAGGGAAGGAGAGGAAGGTAGGTTAACAAAGAAGACGGAGCCACTCTCTAACGCAACACAGCTGTTATTGTGTGCAGACGCCCACCCTACCGTGATCCTGCATTCATTGCCAAAAACTAAAAAGTTGGCAGGATCCCTAAAAGACAGTGGTTCGGCTAACCTACTCCTGCTTGGTTAAGCATGGTTCCAAATAAAAATAGGCACTTAAGCGAACATACTTAATTTATTAACAGATAACAAAAATACTTTGAATATTAACAACATTATGAAATGACAAGAAAAAAAAAAATGACAAGAAAAATAAATAAATAAATAGATTAACGGACTAGCATGGTAAGTGTGTATGAGGCGGGAATTTATAAATAAAGCAAAAAGAAAAAAAATAAATAAAGAAAAACTAAAAATAATTAACCTATAAATATAAAATATGATCTAGCATAATTATAATATAAATAATTATTTTTGCATTTTAATGTTGTATAAATTAAGAGAAGGAAAAAAATTAGCTAAAATGAACTAGTTTTGGGTTCATTTAGAAATGCAATGTTAGACCATTACACCAACTATAGGCAAACACTAGATGCAAGTAAAAATGAGGATCAGCTGATGGCTGTCACTCAGTGAAATGTTTTGCTATTGCCAGTCTCGCAAGGTCACTGACCGCTGGGACTGCAGACAGCTGTAGCAGCGCTATGGTCAGATGGACCACCAGCAAAGGGAAGCTTTAGCTGTAGCTCATGTATTATTAATTAGTTAGAGTGAAACAGACTTACATACATTAGAGACTCCCACGCAGAAAGATCTTTCCTTGTGTTGGTGCCTGTCTGTGGTGTATCTGTGGGGAATAATAATAATTGCGAGCTTTTGCGCCTGCATGAAAGCTGCTTGCTATGACCGGTAGCGTCGATCAAAACAAACATGCATACATACAAATGTATGCAAGTATGGTTTTACATGCTTTTCAGGCAATACAAAAACATTAATTTTTATAACTAAATTCAATTTTACAAAGATATTTTGCCTATAGGTGTTGCCTTACATGCCTTCTTAAATGATTGCCATTTCTATTTTATACAATAGTACAGTGGTACTTGTATTATGAAGGACCCAGAAAAGTTGTTGGATCAACTTTCTCGCCACATCATATTACACTTACAACATTGATGGACTATCACTTATTAATGCATACTTAAACAACATAACGTAAATTAACAATAATAAACAAACAAACAAAAAAAAAAATAAGCTGCTAGTCAGCCGTTCGCCTTCCTCCTGGGTGACGCAGATACTCGGCCTCGATGCCACCACAAGTGCGGAGCAAATAGCCAACGGAGATCGCAAGGCTGCCGGACGCAGGTGTTTTGCAGTAGAAACACCACCTGCTGGGAAGCAATTCTCCTGTGCTCAATGAGCGTCTGCAGCTAGCAACAGCTCATATGATTGCGTGGCCCAGACAGCTGATGTGTCCAGCACAGCTGCGACTTGGAGCTTTTGGTGGTTGGCCGTTAATCAAGCAGTTGTGTGTGTTGAAGTTTCATTTTAAATTAATTTAAAATTCTACCACTTGGTTATTATAATTTACACACTGGGTTATTATATAAATTAGGATTGAGTTATTATAATTTATGACGAAGTGCCGAATCTAAAAATAAATAGACAAAACTAAACTTAGAACAACAAAAAACTAAATATACGTATAACAAATATTTACCCTAATCTGGAAAACGGCACTTGGTTTATTTACGCCAGTTGGCAAATTCCTATAGTGGACAAACAGCTACAAGTGGACGGCAAGGTGCACTTTTGTAAAAGAAAAGAAGATGACAAGATTACGACTCAGTATAACAATTATACAATGAAGTATCTTTGTATACTCACAAGTACGTTTTATGCATCTGACTACACCAACCACTTCACTGATGTACTTTTTTTTTTTCTATTAAAGCACATGCACTTTTCCACTATTTTTTTTTTCAGGTTCTGCACATAACCTGCTAACCATTTCTTCCAACCAAAACCAACAACAAAAACCTTTTTTTCGGAAATTTGACAATTAATCCTACTCAAAAAGGTAATCGCTTGTCTATTTTGGTCTGGACTTCACACGATCAGCTGATCTAGCAATTAATGCTTGCATGTATCGTGGTCCACCAATAGATGGCGCTATTTCTGGAGCTTTCAGTATCATTTGTAAATAAAGCTCCGCTTCTAAGCACAAAACACGACAAGACATTGAGTACCATTTTCTCAGACTACAAATTATGTTATACAACTAAACAAATTAAATAATACAAATTAACTAGGACAATAAACATATAAATAAATAATATAATAAATAATAGATAGAAATATGTAGGTGTGCAGAAAAAAAAAAGAAAAAAAATGTTGCATACTTTTAGGCTTAGTCAATTTCAAATACGACAAGCGGCCTATTACACATCCCCCTGGCAAAATCACACTTAGTCGTTGTAACGACAAAGTGGGATACCCGCTTGGAGGTAGCTTAATAGCAATGGTGCGAAGATACGCTATTATTGCTTAAGGTCCTTCGCATGAAATTTGCCAGTTCTGTTTGTTGCTCCGATGTCAACTCGAATTGCTGCGAATTGTCAAAGGTAATTGAGGCAATGCTATCAGTGTCAGCCGGGTGCATCAAACATATTGGCAATAGCTTGAAATCTCTCCAAAACTCAATACCCAAATATACGTCTTGCGACAAAGTCGGTACGATATAAAATCGTTGTGCTTGTATCTTGCCCTTAAATTGGACAGGAACACTCAATTTGCCACAAATTCGCTGCCTATTTCCATCAGCAGTTTTCACCGATGACGATAGTTGCGTATATTCGGTGTTGTTTGCTAGTATTTCCTCAGCTAACTTCCCACCAATGCAGTTAATAGTAGCGCCAGTGTCCATTAACCCAGTTATCGTTTTGCCTAGCATCTGGACTTGGGCATAAGGACGAAGATCACCAGAGATGTCTACTACTGACGCTAATACAGCTGTTTTTTCCTCTTTACTACTTTTTATGTAGTTCCCCTTCCGCTGCTTATTGCGAAGACCTGAACTACAAACATTCTCTACATTCGAACTAATAGATCTGGCCGGGTTTATTTGAATTTCAGAAACTATGTTGGATAAACTATTATCTTCATTTACTCGGGTTGGTATCCTTTGAGACTTGTTTGCGTGCACTTGTTAACGGTGCACGCACCTACAGGTCTAGTTGGAATTGCACACTTCGTGCAACTGGGTCGATAAGTGTCACGCTTACCACAACCATAACAAAATACTTTACGTACGGCTACACAATCTTGGTATCTATGACCACTTTTCCCACAATTCCAACAAGAAAGTGTTAGAGCATCTACCTCCAGATTCTCTGATTCTTCAACATCATCCTCTTCGTCCATTGTGGCTTGAACCGTGACTTCACTTACATGCCGTCTCGGTAAACCCTGGGAACGGTTGATGGCATTGAAATAGTTTTCAAAAACCTCTCTCGCGTACGAACAGTGTGACGCAACTGCTCAACGCTGAATATTGGC
The DNA here is from genome assembly GCF_009650485.2 of Drosophila albomicans. Lineage (NCBI taxonomy): Eukaryota > Metazoa > Arthropoda > Insecta > Diptera > Drosophilidae > Drosophila > Drosophila albomicans. Next base: position 3,531,131 of record NC_047627.2, on the reverse strand, counting down.
ACATATAATAATTCGTGCTGAATATCCGAGAGCAAATTGGCTCGCAAGACTTCCAGCATGGACTGCTCACTCATTGGGCTGTTCAAACGATCTACTAATGCCACAATGGCTTCGTAGAACTGATCGAACGATTCGTTGGCTTTCTGCTTTCGTTGCGAAATAGCTGCTCGAATCTCCAAATCAGTTCTGCCATCTGTAAACTGATTTTTCAATGCTTTGCATAAGTCTGCCCAACGAACTTCTGTCACACTTTTGTGGTACCTCCAGAAAAATTCACTCCCTCTACCCTCAAACAAGTTACTCGCATATTTGGCTAGCAACTCAAAGTCTCCGTCAAGGGTTTGCCGAGTCAATGCTTCTACGCGATAAAGAAAATCTTCTATCGACATAGACGAATGACCAGAGTATCGCAGCTTCCAATTAGCAATAATCTGGCTAATTCTGTCGGGTCGCAGACTATTACTCAGCTGAGAACCCAATGGCGAAGAGTTTGGCACCAACTTGCGGCGCTCTCGGATTTACCAACGGATTCGTATCTAGTCGATTTGGTAATCCAAACAACTCCTGAAAGCTTTGATGCTGTGGACTTGTTGGAGAAGGTCTAGGAATAGATTGGATTGGTTCAGAGTTGACAGCTAGCTGTTGCTGAACTAATCTCTGAAAACCATTTTCCAGCACCTGCGATAGTATCTGCGTCTGCTGCACTAATGCTGCTGATATCGCAGCCGCAATGGTCTGTTGTATTTCTTGGCCAACAGCACTTGCTGCTGGCTGAGCTATTGGACTCTGAACTACAACTGGTTGCGGGGCTTGTGGAATTGGAGTCGGCTGCCTTGGCTGCGAGCTGGACCTACTACCAATACCAGTAGAATTTCCTACATTGGCATTTGCCGCTGCGACCGTCGCCGTGGCTTTCGCTTGTCCTCTAGTTCTCATAGTGGCACTTGAACTGGCTGCTTCTAATTCTTCAGCAAGATTCGCAGAAGATCCTGTTAACACCGTTAGGCACACTGGACACAAATTCCTATTGTCAGTGCGAGTATTAAAGCAGGCGTGGTGAAAATAATGATTGCACCTTGTAGCTAACAATTGAGCAGGATGTTCGACCTCCTGAGTGCAAACACAACAAATGGTTTCACCTTGAATTATTGGACCTGGCATGATATGTAAGACCTAATCTTCAGAATTTCTGCTAATGAAGGAAAAATTTTTCTACAAACAACTGTATAAATAAATAATAATAATGGGGGAAAAAAAAATAATATATAAATAAATAAAGATTTAAATAAATAAGAGAAAAATGAAATAAATAAATAAATAAACAAATACCAAATAATAATTAACACACAAAAATAACTGAACAATTAATTAGATAAATAAATAATAATACAAATGCAAATTTCAACAAAACTGATAATCAAACACGATTCATAAGATATTTGGAAACCATGCAAAACTTCACAGAGTGTAAGTTAGCCTCCAGATTTTCCTATTAACCCACCTGAATGGATAGGACTAGTTGCTAGATAAGCATACATTCAATTAGTATGACGAGAAAGCAGCTCTGAGCCACGATCCGTTTCAAACACTAATTGAAATGTGAATGCCTTAACCGCCACTAAAAAGAAAAGAAAAGAAGTTGGGGAACATATAAGCATTCATAAAGCTCCTTCATGTTAATAATACCAACTTTAAGAGCAATTATTTCAAAACCAAGTATAGCGTAATAGCGCATGCAAACCATACTCGGTCGATAATAGATCGCCTAATTAGTAATATTACATTGTAAACTTTTATGATTGATGAAGACGGACAATAAACAATACTAAACACATTAAGCTGACTTGCGCCACCACGGGACTATGCAACCCCAGTCAATGAATTTAGTTGTCCATTGCTGAATTAATTTTGTAGTACTAATTTATTTCCATCGTTTTCATTAGGTGTTTTGCTTACCGCAAGAGGCAGATCTGGTCCACGAACTTTTTCAAAGTAAGCTCTACACCTAAAGAAATACGACAGCATATAAATGACAGTAGACAGTTTGACCGTTTGAGTATAAAGCCATTTTGAAGCTATTATTTTCTAAAACGTCAACCAATACCGTCTTGGTTAAGTTCTTTTGTCTTGATTTTACGAGGTATTACTTTCTCGCTAATAAATAGACACAAAGAGACTAACCTCGTACACAAATATGTATAAGGACAACAAAAAGACTTGAACCACTAGATGTTATTGATTCTAGAGCATATATAATATTTTTAAAGGCCATGTTTAGATTCTATACAAAACAGGCCACACGATTGGGCGCCAAAATATATTATTAAATTATAATTATATCTGTAACGAATCACTAGTGTAATATTCGTCTGGTGCTGGTGGAAGGATTACTAGTATGGCGTACGCGCTGGCTTCTCCGGGCTTTGCTCAGATAGCATGGGGTTCAAGGAAAGGGCCAACTAATAGGACGCACCACTTATAATAATAATACATTTAAAATTCGCGTACATATGGGAAAACAGAGGAGTGCAATGGGAAGGTTACATGAAACAATAGTGAAAGAGAAGAGAAAGGGAAGGAGAGGAAGGTAGGTTAACAAAGAAGACGGAGCCACTCTCTAACGCAACACAGCTGTTATTGTGTGCAGACGCCCACCCTACCGTGATCCTGCATTCATTGCCAAAAACTAAAAAGTTGGCAGGATCCCTAAAAGACAGTGGTTCGGCTAACCTACTCCTGCTTGGTTAAGCATGGTTCCAAATAAAAATAGGCACTTAAGCGAACATACTTAATTTATTAACAGATAACAAAAATACTTTGAATATTAACAACATTATGAAATGACAAGAAAAAAAAATGACAAGAAAAATAAATAAATAAATAGATTAACGGACTAGCATGGTAAGTGTGTATGAGGCGGGAATTTATAAATAAAGCAAAAAGAAAAAAAATAAATAAAGAAAAACTAAAAATAATTAACCTATAAATATAAAATATGATCTAGCATAATTATAATATAAATAATTATTTTTGCATTTTAATGTTGTATAAATTAAGAGAAGGAAAAAAATTAGCTAAAATGAACTAGTTTTGGGTTCATTTAGAAATGCAATGTTAGACCATTACACCAACTATAGGCAAACACTAGATGCAAGTAAAAATGAGGATCAGCTGATGGCTGTCACTCAGTGAAATGTTTTGCTATTGCCAGTCTCGCAAGGTCACTGACCGCTGGGACTGCAGACAGCTGTAGCAGCGCTATGGTCAGATGGACCACCAGCAAAGGGAAGCTTTAGCTGTAGCTCATGTATTATTAATTAGTTAGAGTGAAACAGACTTACATACATTAGAGACTCCCACGCAGAAAGATCTTTCCTTGTGTTGGTGCCTGTCTGTGGTGTATCTGTGGGGAATAATAATAATTGCGAGCTTTTGCGCCTGCATGAAAGCTGCTTGCTATGACCGGTAGCGTCGATCAAAACAAACATGCATACATACAAATGTATGCAAGTATGGTTTTACATGCTTTTCAGGCAATACAAAAACATTAATTTTTATAACTAAATTCAATTTTACAAAGATATTTTGCCTATAGGTGTTGCCTTACATGCCTTCTTAAATGATTGCCATTTCTATTTTATACAATAGTACAGTGGTACTTGTATTATGAAGGACCCAGAAAAGTTGTTGGATCAACTTTCTCGCCACATCATATTACACTTACAACATTGATGGACTATCACTTATTAATGCATACTTAAACAACATAACGTAAATTAACAATAATAAACAAACAAACAAAAAAAAAAAATAAGCTGCTAGTCAGCCGTTCGCCTTCCTCCTGGGTGACGCAGATACTCGGCCTCGATGCCACCACAAGTGCGGAGCAAATAGCCAACGGAGATCGCAAGGCTGCCGGACGCAGGTGTTTTGCAGTAGAAACACCACCTGCTGGGAAGCAATTCTCCTGTGCTCAATGAGCGTCTGCAGCTAGCAACAGCTCATATGATTGCGTGGCCCAGACAGCTGATGTGTCCAGCACAGCTGCGACTTGGAGCTTTTGGTGGTTGGCCGTTAATCAAGCAGTTGTGTGTGTTGAAGTTTCATTTTAAATTAATTTAAAATTCTACCACTTGGTTATTATAATTTACACACTGGGTTATTATATAAATTAGGATTGAGTTATTTATAATTTATGACGAAGTGCCGAATCTAAAAATAAATAGACAAAACTAAACTTAGAACAACAAAAAACTAAATATACGTATAACAAATATTTACCCTAATCTGGAAAACGGCACTTGGTTTATTTACGCCAGTTGGCAAATTCCTATAGTGGACAAACAGCTACAAGTGGACGGCAAGGTGCACTTTTGTAAAAGAAAAGAAGATGACAAGATTACGACTCAGTATAACAATTATACAATGAAGTATCTTTGTATACTCACAAGTACGTTTTATGCATCTGACTACACCAACCACTTCACTGATGTACTTTTTTTTTTCTATTAAAGCACATGCACTTTTCCACTATTTTTTTTTCAGGTTCTGCACATAACCTGCTAACCATTTCTTCCAACCAAAACCAACAACAAAAACCTTTTTTTTCGGAAATTTGACAATTAATCCTACTCAAAAAGGTAATCGCTTGTCTATTTTGGTCTGGACTTCACACGATCAGCTGATCTAGCAATTAATGCTTGCATGTATCGTGGTCCACCAATAGATGGCGCTATTTCTGGAGCTTTCAGTATCATTTGTAAATAAAGCTCCGCTTCTAAGCACAAAACACGACAAGACATTGAGTACCATTTTCTCAGACTACAAATTATGTTATACAACTAAACAAATTAAATAATACAAATTAACTAGGACAATAAACATATAAATAAATAATATAATAAATAATAGATAGAAATATGTAGGTGTGCAGAAAAAAAAAAGAAAAAAAATGTTGCATACTTTTAGGCTTAGTCAATTTCAAATACGACAAGCGGCCTATTACAATTTTTGTGGGCGGTAGAGGTGTTGCCACGCCTACTTTTCTATGATACTTTCCTTAGAAATATACTAGTAACATAATACCAAAAACTGCAGTAAACAAGTAAGAAAGTTACAGTCGAGTGTGCTCGACTGTGAGATACCCGCAACCCATTTTTAATAAAGGCAAAATATTGCGGTATCATTTTCAAAATATACCGAAAATACTAAAAAAATACTGAAAATATACCAAATGGTATGTTTGGTATATCGATATAGTACACCATTCAAAATATACCACAGACGGCACAATATACCAGATTGTCGGCCAAAGCAACTCAGACCCCTAGTAAGCAGGCGTTTTTTCCCATACAAAAGTATTTCTTTAATAACTTTCACAATTTTTATCTGATCGCAACCAAATGTTCAGGAATCATAACTACTACAGTAATTATTGTATATACCAATTCGCAACTCTAGCTTTTAAATTAGGCTTGTTATTCGATTTTTTTGATTTGCGGGGGCGGAAGTGGGCGTGGCAAAAATTTGAAACAAACTTGATCTGCGTGCAAACTTAACAAATGCTGTCGAAAAAAATTATAGCTCTATCTCTTATAGTCTCTGAGATCCAGTGTTTCATACGGACGGACGGACAGACACTCAGACGGACATGGCTATATCGTCTCGGCTGTTGACGCTGATCAAGAATATATATACTTTATAGGGTCGGAGATGCCTCCTTCTACCTGTTACATACATTTCCTGCCGGCACAAAGTTATAATACCCTTCTACCCTATGGGTAGCGGGTATAAAAATCTCTTATGGTTTACTCGTAATATTAAATGCCAGCTAAAATGGAAAATGCCCCATAGTGCAATCGAGTGTGCTTGCCTGTGAGATACCCGATACCCATTCCGAATAAACGCAAAAATACTATTGGTATATTATTAACATGGAGTACATAATATATGGAATTATCAGCCAAAGCTACTGAGACCCGTTGTAAGTAGGCGTTTTCCCTCTTACAAAAGAATTTTAAAATAACTTATACATTTTTTATCTGATCGCAATTAAATTTATTTATTATTGTATGTATCAAAATCCTGCTTCAGTAATACCTTTCTACCCTATGGATAGCGGATATAAAAACAATAAGATAATCTCACTACAACCATACTCTAAAAATATACCAAATTAATATACCACAATACTAAAAATTTACCGAAGGCTATATTTGGTATATCGATATAGTACTACATTCAAAATAAAGCATAGAAAAACCCTAAATTCGTCTCGCCTGTTAACGCTGATCAAAAATATATATAATTTAAAGGGTAGGAAATGGTCCCTAGGTAGAGGGTATAAAAATGTTTCGATTTCATCTAAGGAATAAAAACAAGTTTCTCTAACCCAAGCAGTATAGGAAATTTTACCACTTTTTCTGACCAAAAGTAAAATTTTAATCTTTTTTTGTTGTTTGCAACCAACCAACCATTATCTATTGAAATTATAAAAATAATTTAATTAATAAAAAATGTCAAATTTCGTATAGTGCCGTGGACTACATGGCGTATGCGAAATACGCTGAACTTGTGACGGTGGCAAAAAATGTAGCATACATTTAGGGGCATATTCATAGTCTCAAAATCTGCAGAACGTTAATCGACAACAATCGGGAATGAACATTTTCGTTGTTATTTTTCCCAACAAATTAAAACTTCAATTAAATTTATGTTTTTTTTTTTTTTTGTTTTGTTTCGTTTTTGTTTTTTATTTGAGTGTTTTCTTTTCATTGTTTTAAAATGTATTTCGCTTGTTCTTTTTTTTGTTTCTTTTCTTTACTGTGTATATTTATAAGTTTCATTTTCTTTTTCTTTTTAATAGTAGATATATATATATATATATATATATATATATATATATATATATATATATATATATATATATATATATAATAATAATAATATATATGTATATATATATAATGTATATTAAATTAATTAATAATAATGCGCATTTCTAGCTGTTTCTCGGCTGCATCCATTGAAAACTATTAAAATTGGAAAAATGTTCTCATCTGCTTAATTAATTTTGTTAATTTACCATCGTTTAAAATCATATATATGTAATGTATATAAATCTGATATTTGTTTTATTTGTATATGTATATAATTTAGTATTATGTTTTCAATGGTCAGTTTTGTTTATTGTTGTATGTTTGAATATATAAAATAAGCATTTCTTTTATGATTTTTATTTATTATTTTTGCATTTTCAATTCATGTATTTTTTGTATTATTTAATTAGTTTTTTTTCTCGTTACATTTGTTATTATGCATATTTAGTTATATGACTATATTATAATCTTTCGGGTTTGATGATAGTTGGTTGCTATTTTGAAATAAGAAGTGAGGGTTTGAATTTGATTTTGAATTTAATATTTTTTCTTTGTTTAGCTTTGTTTGGCAGAGTTTTTTATTTTTACTTTTATTTTTTTTTTTAGATTTTAGTTATGTTCGAGAAGCTGTGAAATTTGAAAGCCCTTTTTGTTGCCGTGTAAAAGAGTAATAGCGAGAGAGATAGAGAGATAGATCAAGGGAGAAAGTGAAATGTGCAGACTGTATGGGAGGAAATTGCAAAGCTTTTTGGAGCGTGGAAAACGTTAAACAAATTGCGACGAATGTAAATACAGAATGTATGGGTGGAGTGGAAAGTGGAAATGAAAAGTGAGTAATTCTCTACGTTATGCTTGACATTTACAGCGGTGTAAAAGATGCTTAATGCGCATATTTATTGTTAATATATATATAATTATATTTTCTCATTTTTTTCATTTTAACTTTCAACATGCATTTGCTTGTCATTGTGTATAAATATTGTTTAATTCATTTTTTTCTTTGCCTTTGTTTAGTTAAAAATAACACTTTGTTTAGCGTTTGCCTCACTTCTACACTTTTTTTTAATATTTTTGTTTTTTAAATTTTTTTGGTTTTCATCTCGTTTTACTGAATTTCATTTTGGTTTACTTTCGAATAAAACGCTAAAATATGCAATGTAAATAAGTATTGTATATAATATACACATACAGATGCATATACTTATATACATATCCATGTATGTATATATATATTTCTATTATGTATGTATATTTTTTATTTTTATTTTAATCTTGTTTTTTTCTTGTATATAATAGTGATTTTTTCGCATGTTTCCATAGGCGTATATATGTATGTATAAATAACGTCGTTTCATTGTATATATATATATGTAAGTATATATATATATATATTTATTTTTATTTTTTATTTATTTTTTTTTTGTTTTGATAAACTTTTGCGCGGTTTCTATATAACTTCATTTAGCAAGCTGTTATTTATCTTATATTGGTTTTTATGTTTAGCTTTATTATTAGTTTTTACAGTGCCCAAATGTACAAATAGCAAAGAACAATCGAAATAATATCTCTATCAATATATATGTATATATATATAAATATATATATGCATATAAGATCTATGTATATGTATATTTGTATTAAATAGATGGGGAGTTCCGGAATTATCAGGGAAGTGTTTTTTTTAGGAAAGAAGGAGGGGAAGTGGGGACTCAACTTTTTAATTGCATTTCCACATATTCGTTTTTTTGCTTTACAACAAACAATTCGTTAATATTTAAATAAATTCATAAATCCTATTCAGTTGACAATTGCTACAAAAAAACTGTATAAGTTATATACTATATATATGTATATATATATGTATAAATGTGAGTGTGTATGTTATGTATGTATGTATGTATGAATACGATGCCTATACGCGTATCATATGCATAAAGTTCTACGTTTAACCATTATCATAAGTATTTAAAGTATGAGGTAATGCTTTATTTCGACTTAACTATGGAAAAACCCCAACGAACAGATCACAATCGAAATGATCTTCAACTGAAAATGAATATGCTCGATCTGTTGGTTGGTGCTCCAAATAAAATATATATGTATATATATTTATTAATATATATGTATATATGTATATATGTATATATATATTGTATAATAGGCATACATAGTAAGTACATACACATACACATATGTTATACTACATACATATATGCGATATGGGGGCTGGTTTCAAGATGCAGTTGCTCCTTGGAAGCGACTGTTTGGCATCAGCCCCATCCATGTAAATAAGATCTACATACATTCTTTTCTTTATGTGAATATCTATACTATGTTAATATGTACTCTATACACACAAACGTGTGTGTGTGTGTGTGTGTATATATATGTGAATGTGTGTGTGTGAGTGTAGATATAGTAATCGTATTTCTATGGGTTTCTTTTTATGCTTACTCAATTTGCTTCTATTCAAATATGCACTAAATTATTTAAGGTTGACGTGGCTGCCCATGTAAATAAACGATATTTCAACTTCAACTGCTGCAATTGCTGCTGTGTGTGTGTGTGTATGTGTATGTGTGTTTGTGTATCCGTGTAAACTCACTTCAGAGAACAAGTCATCGACCAACTGTATGCTACTTAATTTCATATGCAATATGAAATTCTGATTAGGAAATATTAAAGTGTTTTTCTCGAATATCTATGCAGCATTTTTTCAAGTGTAGTGTGACGTTGCCTTGTAGAGAGCTTGTTTCTATTTCTTCTGTTTTATCGGCATTCTTTCAGTGTATAATCGATGTCTACTGTTTGTGAGTATGCTGCTCTTAACGAACCAAAGATTAGAAATTACATTAACACTCGCTTGCCTTCTCAACAAAGTCCCCTAGAGATATTAAGACTATGACGTTATTATACTCTTATTGTATGTATTTATGTACATATGTATGTGAGTGTAAATGGATGGAGCTCTAATCTCATAATTTTAATGTAAATATTATACAGTAAAAGTTGTAATGTGAAATTGAAATTTTAAAACAGACCTGTCAATGCCAATCTACATTAAAACTTAGTCCGAAAATGAAAGCTATAGATATGTTAAACTTACGTGATTTAATGTTAAATATCTAAGAAAAATTACTCATTAGGTGAGTTTATATCGAACTTTGTTGTTAGGTAGTTTAAATGCCGTTCGGCAGATGGGTAAATTGGCAGCGTTTTGAATTCTGTTACAATCTTGCAATACTTTAAATGCATTTCCTTTTTTTGGAGAGAGAACTATAGAATGTTAAATTTGTTTCTAGATGTTCAGGTCTGTTCTTGACTTAAAATATTTAATCGATTGCTAAAATCATTAGAAATGTTGTCAACAACGTAGAAATAGGCATTTAAGTATAGTATTTATTTATACTAAGCGTACGTATACGAAATTCACGATGGCCCCCAAAAAGTATGCTATAGAAATTGAAGTTGCAATTTGAAGATTCGAAACGCTGACTAGACTATATCGTACAGCTGCTAATTCTGGAAAGTTGCTAAAAGAATTTGTAAAAAATATGCGATCGTTAGAGTCGTACTGTAATGTTAGGTATTAATGTATGTATTTGGTTTAGCTATGGCCTTGTTGTATGTATATATGTCAATGGTATGGAGGTACATATATATATATATATATATATATGTATGTGTATATAAATATGCATGTATATGAATTGTACAAATATCTTGTGTATAATATTGAACAAGCGCTGTTACTCCTTATATTCCTCTTCTGGTTTTAATACTCTTATGTTTTTGTTTTTGGTTTTTTTCATGGAAAAAAGTCAACTATATATATATACATATATATGCATATATTTCTTGCTAGATCGCTATAAATATGTATGTATGTGCACATATGTATATACAGATACATATGTGTGTATATAGATACATATTATCCACTTTATTGCATATTTATTTAAAAACTGGTTTCGCTAAAGTTTTCAATGTCACTTTTCATATATATAGTTATTACACATTTTTATTTTATTTTATACAGATTGCATCTTTGCTTATGTACGTTTTTTTCAGCTATTATATCTTTTATTTGCTGTTTGTAAAAAAAAAATGTCTACTAAAAATGTACAATTTATGCGATTGCTTACAGAATTCACTAGGTTCCATTTTGTATATAGTATATAGTATAGTGTGTAAGTATGTGTGTATGTATATAATTCGTCTGCATGCAATTATTGTTATTCTGTATATTATATTCTCTTCAATATCTATAATACATATATATATATATATGTATACATATGAATATTCGTATGTAAAATAACACAAAAAAAACGAGTTACAATATTTATATAAGAGTAACGCAAAATGCGCTTCGCGACTTCTGTCGAATTCGTATTCTTGTTAAAATATTTACAGGGTATGTCTAGTTCATCTCAACGTTAAATGCGTTAATTGAAGCAACGAGAGGCGGGAGACAGATCAGCATGTAACCGCTCTCTCTCTCACTCTCTCTCTCTTCGCACTCCTGCATAGATCGGCGCGCATCAAGTTCGCCTAACTACATACATATACAATCATTATACATACATATGTACATATGTATGTATGTGTATAACATTTCGTTTATTTGTTACTTACAGAAAGTGGCAGTTTCTCATTTCAAATAGCTGTTCAATGCCAGTGAGATTCGCTTTCGCTTTCTCCTCCTTCTCTTTCTCTCTATCTCTTTTCTGCTGCCACCTGTGCGGTCTGCGATCTCAGTAAGCTTACTTATGGAATTCACCCAGGTGGCAACGCCGTGAGGTGAGTCGGATGTGCAAATCATAAAGGGAAATGAAAGGATAATGATTCAACTGCAAATTATAAACAAAATAAAACAAACTTTTAAGTTTTTGTGTCTTGCGTTTTTGTTGCTTGCTTTCTTACTTTTTTTTTGCTTTTTTTTAGTTGCATTTTGAAATAAATCCAAAAAACCATATTTATTCAAAACTGCATTTGTGTTGTTTTCATTGTATATAAAAATTTTTTTTTTTCGTTTTCATTTTGTTTGTATATAAATAAAAAGAATTTAGCTTTTTTAAAAAATGTGTGTGTAATAAGTAAAGCATACTAATTAAAACTCAATCAAAAATAAACAATTACTAATTTTTTTCAATCTTTTCTTGCTCAACTTAACAATTCTAGCTGTGTGTAAATAGACATTAAAAAATATATTCATATATATATTTTCTTTAATGTAGCTACAAAAATGTTCGTGTATAAACAAAAAAAATTAATTACTTTCACTTTTGTTGCTAAGCGGTAAAATTATACAGAGTGCAGCGGATTCACAGGGTGAGCGGTGTGCACAGGGTGTCTGTGTAATTTTACCGAAACAAATTAGCTTCCTGCATTGTATATTAAAGTGTTTACAATAAATTACAAATAAAATTATATTTAAAAATATGTGTGTATATATAAATATATTGAATTTTTATCTGTTCCATTTAGTTCTGTTCGATTTGCAACATAATTAGAAATGTGTTTTCTTTCACGCTAAATATTTGTGTAAGTTTTAAAATACTCAAAAATAAATATCGAAATACATGGACAGATTAAAATTAAAAATCCATTAATTACATAGCAGTCACAATTTGGATGCTACCCTCAATAAATTTCAAAATAGGATGCATTCAAAATTGTAAATTAATTGTTTTACGTACATATTAAATAAATTTAATTCCCAAATCTTAGACAAATATTTAGCGCACAAAAAATTTCATTTACACATTTTTCACAATTTAAAAGAGATATACATAAATATAAACCACACAAAATGTTACTTTTTTTTGCTCGTTTTGTTTGCAGTTGTGGTTGTTGTTTCGATTAAAGTTGATCGGTGAGTGTTTTGGGCTTAAATAAAAATTGGAAAATCCTAAAAATTTCTTAACTACATTTTCAACTTAAATTAATATATGTATGTATGTAAATATATAAAAAAATATTTGCTTAAACTATATTAAGGTATGATGATAAATTGAAAAAGAAAAAAACGGCCAAATTAGTGTGTTGACATAATTTTGACAAAATGTTTAGAGCAAGATCGAAAACTACAATACGAAAAAAAAAAAATAGATGATAATTATATAGAAATGTAGTATATATAGAAGGTATATATAGCTATATATGCATATAAGTAAGTGTATAACTATTTGATAAGTAGATGTCTAAAATAACGTTAGTTTAACTGAACACATTTTGAAGTGAGTTTTGTTGTGGGTGTGTATGAAGGTATGTGTGTAATGGTGTTGTGATTGTTGTTGTTGGCAGAAATCTCAGTCTAAAAATGCACACACATAAAGATGTTGTTGTTGTGAAGTTGAAATAAAATATGCATAGAAATAATTGCAATTATAAACTATGAATTAAAATTATATATTTGTATGCATGTTAATAGAGAATGAGATAACCTATAACATGAACTTGATGCGGTGGTGTCTGTGTATGTGTGTATTTGTTTGTTTCTGATTCGTATGTGGGAAATCGCAGTACTCAGAGATGGCGTCAGCGCAGAGCTAGAGCTAGATCTAAAGCTGCCACAGCAGTAGTGGCACACAAATGCCCAGCGATAGCAGCAGCAACAACAACAACAGCAGCAATAGCAGCAGTCGTATATGTTGCTGCTGCCAGCACTGTCGTTGAATGCTACAATTATGACGTCGACTACAATGCGATTGCTGCAGTTGCAATTGCAAATGCAGCAAAGCGGATGCCTCTGCTCTAAACGATGACGGCTCGACAGCATCCACAAACAGTTGCTGCTGCTTCGGTTGGTTGCGATGCAGTTGGAACATGAGATGCGCTAGACGCAATGCAGCCGCTGGTAGCACCACCGATACGTTGTTAAAGCTGCTGATGGTAGTGGCTCAGCGGCTGCAGTTGATGGTACGCCGCATGTGGATGCACATGAGCATGCGCATGCGCATGTTGATGTTGATGTTGATGTTGATGCTGATGAGGATGCTGATGCTGATGTGAATGCTGATGCGTTCGATGCGCATGAGTATGCGGATGAGCTGGCGGCGGAAGAGGATGCGTATGCGCATGCGTATGTTGTGTAGTCAGGGGTCGCGCCACTGGCTGATGATGATAGTAGGCAGGCAGCGTCTGAAAGGCACCAGTTGATACAGCTGCTGGCGGCGCTTGCAATTGTTGTTGCTGTTGCTGCTGTGCTGCTGGCGTTGTTGTTGCCGGTAGCTGTGTAGGTGGCAACACAGCGCGCTGCTGCACCTTTGCCTGCTGATGTTGCAACTGTTGGTGTTGCTGCTGCTGTTGAACGTGCTGCTGCTGCTGCTGCTGTTGATGCTGCTGTTGCTGTTGGTGTTGCTGCTGTTGTAAGTGCTGCTGCTGATGTTGCTGCTGCTGCTGTTGATGCTGGTGTTGCTGCTGCTGTTGATGATCTGCCGCATGACTAGGACGACACAAACGCTCATAGACTTGAGCAGCGCGTGGCGCAACCACCGATGTGGCTGCGGCTGCTGCAGCTGCTGTAGTTGTTGCTGCTGCCGCTGCCGCCACAGCAGACGCTGCTGCAACAGCAGCGGCAACTGCTGCACTGCTCGTTGGTGTCTCCAGCAAATGATGATGACGATGGTGATGATGGTGATGATGATGATGAGCTTGCGTCTGTACCGTTGTTGTTGTTGTTGTTGTCGATGCCGCGATTGACTGCTCGTTGTTGGTATTGCTGTTGCTATTGCTATTGTTGCCGATGCTGATGCCATTGCTACTATTGCCAATGTTGCTATTACTGATGTTGTTGCCACTGCCACTGCCACTGCCGTTGGTCGTAGACGTTGACGTTGCTGCCGCAACTCCAGCTGCTGCTGCAAGCGATGTTTTGGACTGTGACATTGGTGTTGCAGCTGCCGCCGCATCGCTGCTGCTGCTGCTACTGGCAACGGGCGCAACTCCGGCAGCAATGGATGTTGTTGCTGCCGCGGCTGCTGCTGCAGCGGCGGCGGCAGCTGCTGCCGACGATGCTGTCATCAGATTGCAAGAGTCAAGTCTTTGTCATTTAGAATTTGTTTGCAGCGCCGCGTTAATCTGTGTCCAGAGTTCCTTCTTGCACGACTTTGAGCTGCAATAAAACAAATTTTAATCATGCTGTCACACATCAAGTACTCTTTTACATTGCAGACTACATAAGGGTAAAAACTTCGGACTACAAAGATTATTTAAGTTATTCGAATTTGCATGTTTCATTTACAGTTTAATTACATCAAATTTATTGAAAGTTTTGATTTGGAATTGCATTTTATACGAGGTCGCTTCGTACATCGGTTGATAGCATAAACAATATTCAAAACTAATATATAAAAGCAGTTGCTTTCTTGTTGTTCAATACTGAATGCTTTTATCAAAGGCTGCAATGTAAAGTATGCTATAATTGTGGACATTAACTGACCGCTTGATCGACTGCAGCCAATCCTTGAACTGTGCACTGCCCTCGGGGGTGATGTGGAAGGCGGCGCGCGCGGCAAACACAATGCTGACAAACTCCTCGTAGTCCCCCTGAGTCAGATGGTACAACTTCTGGTGTATGCACTGGATGTACCTACAAATCAAAATAGACATCATTAATGCAGGAATCGAGGAACAACATCTGTCTGCTTACATTTGTTGACACTTTTGGACGAGTGGCATTAAAGCCGAGCGCAGATGTTGCATGACCAGCTGATGATTGTTGCGGCCCAGATAGTGCGCCGATTCGATGGCCACATCGTGCAGCACAAACGGACTGACAATGGAGTTGACTGCACAAATGCAGAACTGATGCAGATACTGATTGCCCAGCTTTTTGCTAATCCTCAGCAGCCATTTGACATCCTCGCCATAGGGCGGATGGCGTGCGTACTTTGCCTGCGGCCGATCATCGTGGACGCGTCGCGCCAACGTCTCCATGGCCAGCATGCCCACATTGTAGGCCACCAGCAGATAACGCATTTGTGTCGGTCTAAAATACAAACATAAACAGTGCGTTAAGATTAACTGAAATAATAGATAACGAATTAGTACTCACGAGAATTGATGTTGCGGTTGCCGCTGGCGCACTGGCGGCTGCGATGGCGGCGGCTGCTGTTGCTGTGGCGGCGGCGGTGGCGCCTGTTGCTGCATGAACGGGTACACTGCATGCTGCGGCGGATGCTGTGCCGGATGCTGGCCAGGATGCTGACGCAATGGCACACCCACTCCACCGGGTGGCCCATTGGGCGGTGGTGGCGGCGGTGGACCGTAGTAGGCCGGCGCCATGGGTCCCATGGGCGGTCCGGGCGGACCCTGCTGCAGTGATTGATACGCTTGCGGCGGCAGAGACTGGAATGCGCCTGGCGGTGGTGCCTGGAACGCTGGCGGTGGCTGATGTCCCGGCGGCGCTGCATGCACCACACTGGGTGGAGCCAGTTGCTGTTGTTGCTGCTGCTGCTGTTGCTGCTGCTGCTGTTGTTGCTGCTGTTGCTGCTGCTGCTGCTGAGACGCTTGCTGCGGCTGCCCATGCTGGCCATGGCTAGGCTGCCCATTAGGCGGCGGTGGCGGCTGCTGTTGTTGTGCATAGCCCGTGTACAGCGTTTGCGGTGGCGGTGGCAGACCAGCTGAGATGTACATCTGCATCTGTCCGGGCGGATAGCTGAGATTGTGATGGTGTGCATAGATGCTCTGGCAGAACGTGTAAGGACCGTATGGCGCCAGTCCAATGGGCGCCAACGTCGCCACGCCCGGCTGGAAGGGCTGCGGCGCCGAACTGACCACCGGAGGTCCTGGCAGAGGTCCTGCGCCTCCAGCTGCCGCGGCCGCTGCATTCATCAGCTGTTGCTGCTGCTGCTGTTGTTGTTGTTGTTGTTGTTGTTGCTGCTGTTGTTGCTGCTGCTGCTGTTGTTGCTGCTGCTGCTGCAGCTCGTGGGACTCGATGAGTGCACTCAGGCTAACCGCCGAATGCTCCAGCTGCTCGTCATGCTGCTCATAGTCAGCGACACTATTGTTGGGCGCATTGCGCGTATACAACTCATACCAGTAGCGTGCCACCTGGAACAGCACCTCGGGATAGACGCCGCCACCCTTGGCCGCCGTTTCGACTGTGAGACAAGCACGCTCCAACATCAGATCGCTTTGCTCCTTGCACTGCAGTATGGCGCGCTGTATCTCGTTGGGATTGAGTGCGGCCGCATGTGGCAGCACGGAGAGCGCCAATTCGGCAGCCGGATACACCATGTTGCTGTCCCAGCCACGTGAGGCACGATCAGCCATGCCCGCTGCTTCGGGCGGCGTCAGGTGCGCCTCCCATGTGTCAATCAGGAAGCTAATGGCCGGCGCACCAATCTCCATTGCCTGTCCCAGGATCCAAGAGACGTGCGACGAGTAGGTGCGCGATAGCCAATTGGGACTGACGCAATTGTGCAGTCCCAGGGCATAGAGACCCAGCTGAAAGGCGCACATGTGGAGCGCCCGGTGCGGGCCATGATGATTCTGACTGGTGCTCGCCTGTGTGAAGAGCGATGTGGAGCTGTTGCCGCCGGCCTTATTGAGCACATTCTTGGCCAGCTCAAACATGAAATGGGCGCTCGCCTCGGACGGTTGATTGGGTATCGAGGGATACGCACGCTTGCCCTTGTAGCGACTCTCCTTGCTGCGACTGCTGTTTGTTGGATTGTTGCCGTTGCCATTGCCGCCGCTGCCAGTGTTGTTGCCGCTGGCATTGTTGCTGTTGCCACCGCTGTTGGATGTGCCGCCAACAGCAGGGGCACCCGATGATCCGACTGCTGCACCCCCAGTGGCACCACCAACTGCTCCGACTGCTGCTGCTGCTCCAGGATTATTACTGCCGCTATTGTTCTGGCAAGGCACAAGGCCCGTTGGAGCCTGGGCATTATTGCTGCTGCACGACTGATTGCTGCTGCTGGCCATGCTCAGCGCACACATGCTCAGCTCCAGCTCGGCGCTGGTCGAGCTGTGCGGCCGACTGTTGCCGCCCACGCTGCCATAGTCATTGGGGAGCAGCTCGCAGAGATTGAACGGTGCACTGCCGCCCACTCCGCTGCCACCAGCTCCACCTGCACCACTCGAGCCAGCTCCTCCATATTCGTGATCGTCGCGTCGCAACGATTGCTGGCTGCTGGGCGTACGCACTGGCGGATGACTGGAATAGTAGGCGGGCAACAGTGGCGCCTTGAGCAGCGTGTGTATCTCACGATCCAGCAGCTTCTCCATAATCTTGGCTATCTTACGCGGCTCATCCTTGTAGTGGGAGAGCAGTGTGAGCGCCAATTCGCCTCGCTGTCGTCGCGTTCCCTCGCACAGCAGCGGATGCTCGGCCTCGGAGACATTCGCCTTCAGTCCCAGCGCCGCCACAGCCGCCTCGAAGCCCATGTTCTCCTCGCTGAGCTGCTTGAAGACGGCGGGATTGGAGCGCCGTGTCATGCCCGCCAACTCGGCGGCCGCATTTGAGGGGAACTTTGCCGACGCGGTCGTCACGAGTGCATCGAAGATGAACGTCGCCAGATTGATCGGCAGCAATGCCTCGCCGCGCGTCTTGAACGTGCCACTGCGCAATTGCTCGGCGCGTTCGCGTATCACCTGCAACTCAGCAACACCCAACGGCAAGCGCTTGAGCAGCGCCAAGATGTCCGCCTCCTGGTTTGCAAGCTTCACCTCCAGCGGCTTGGTGCTGGCGGGCGGTCGGGGCATTTCGAGGGCAAACAAACAGATGCGAAAGCCGATGTGATAATGCTCCGAGTTCTCCGACAGCACGGTGCAGAGGAAGGCGCACTTGGAGAGCGTCGAGGATGCCACCACGGTTAGCTGATGCGAGATGGGATTCACATTCTGCTTTTTCCCCTTCCGCTTCGGCGCTGGCGGCAACTCCATCAGCAGGTTGGGCGGATTCGCGAGCATCTGTTCGGCGAGACGCACGGCCAGAATGCACGCTTCTCGACCGTGGCCATGCGCATGCAATCCCTCCGCCCGGGCGAGCAGTATGTCCCAGGCATCCTCTGAGGGACGCACATTCGAAAAGATGTGCGGCTTCTCGTTGGCGAGGGCGACGCCGCGAGCGGCCAGACTGCTGCTGCTGCAGGGCAGCTCAACGGCAGGCAGAGCGTAGGTTGATGCAGCAGCTCCAGCTGTTGCTGCTGCTCCCGCTGTTGCTCCTCCGGTTGCTGCTGTTGTTGCTGCTCCTCCGGTTGCTGTCGTTGCTGATGTTGTTGCTCCAACTGCTGCTGCTGCTGCTGATGTTGGCGCTGCTTTCGCTGCCAGCGCCGCTCGCGCTGCTGCCGATGTACTTGCCACTGGCGTCAACTCGCCAGCAGCTGCAGCTACGGCCGCATTAACGTCAGCTGCCGCCACCTGTGCCACAAACTCATCGCTGCTGCTGCTGAACGATTCATCCTTAGACAGACGACGCGACACCTGTTGCTGCTGCTGTTGTTGCTGCTGCTGCTGTTGTTGTTGTTGCTGTTGCTGCTGTGCTACTGCTGCAGCTGCAGCCGCCACAGACTTGAGCATGTACGATGTGGAGCTGTTGCTGCTGCCGGAGGCGGTCGATGCAGACGACGATGCCGATGACGCAGACGATGTATCCGATGTGGAGCTCGTCTGCTGTCGATAGTCTGGTGTCCCAGGCACAGGCAACGGCACAGCTGAAACTGCGGCTCCAACGCCAGCTTCATCTGGACTGCTTGTGACTGCGTCTTTGCTCTGCTGTGAGACGGCATCGAAGCTGCTCTGTGAATCGGATTCCGTTAACGATTTCTGTCCCACCACTTTCGGTGTGCGGTCGGTGCAATAGTTGTGACTACTGCTGTTGTCGCCACCGAAATCATCATTCTCACAGAATCCCTCGCTGCTGGCACTCGACCGATTGCCATCACCGCCACCGCCGCCGGTTGCTGTTGATGCTCCTGGCGCTGAGGCAACACCTCCGCCACCAACTCCAGCTGTCGCTGCATTTGCCTTGGCATTGGCCACGCCAGCAACATTGGCCAACTGTTGCTGCTGCTGCTGTTGTGTCGGCTGACTATTGGCGGCCAGCGTAATGGCATCGCGATCAACGCCCATGCCACAGGCGGCATTGACACGCGCTAGCATCAGCACAGCGTTTATGGACGGCGGCTCAGAGGGGGAGCCAAACAATTCGGCGCCACTCGCATCGAAGCGTTCCCGATAGCCACTGCGCTCGGGTCGCTGCTTAAAGGCGCTCGCATGCAGCCCATGATCGTTGGACGCACTGAAATAATTGTAGTGCTTATTGTTGCTCATCAGTGCCTGTGTAGCATTCAGTTGACTCGCTCCGGCGCCGGTGCCCGGTTCTCCTTTGACATCGGTGTGCTTGAAGCAGGTGAAGGGCGAATAGTAAATGGGATTGGTATCATGCGTATGCGTCACACCCGCTATGGGATAATCCTCCCAGTCCAGATAGCATGCCTCAATCGCTGGCTTAAAACCAATAAAGAGCTCCGTCTCGGAACGTGAGTTCTGTTGATGCTTGTTCGAATACGATGGCGGCATCATGCGACTCTTGACCACACGATCCAATATCTTCAAATGCCAGGCCGTAAACTGGGCATGCAACATGTCACGCTCATCGGGTGCGAGGCCCGGATTGAGAGCAGCCAGACGCCAGAGGGCGACAATCTCATCGCACAGCGAACTGCACGCATGCTGCAACGCTGTCGAATTCGAATGGGTATTGGAGTGTTTGCCACCGCTGTGACCGTGTGAGCCCATCATGAGGGCCAGCTTCGTTTGGAACCACCAGATGAGCATCTGATCGCAGGCCATGCACTCCTCGGTGATGATCTCAAGCAAGCGCACGGCATTGCGATCACAGCGTCTGTACATTTCGCGCACTATCGACAACAGATTCCACATGCCCTCCGGCTCCCGGCCACGCAACGGACGCAATAACGAAGTCCATTCGGCAGCCGCCGGTGGCGCTGAATTGGTCAGATAGTTGACATCACTAAACACAATTGGCGCGGGCAGAATGAATTTGATGAGTATGCGCTTGATGTTGTTGTGCAGCGTCTTTTCGTCCAGATACCAGCTGGTCTGATCGTTGATCGATGCCCCAGCTGTTGGATCCGGTGCACCGCAGACCGTGTTGATGGCCGTCGGCTGTGCGCTGAGCAGCTCATCGAGCAGCCTCTGTGCCGTTGGTAATATCTGCTGTGGCAATTCACTGATCAGATACTGGGCAAACTTTTGCAGCTGATCGCGCTGTAGACGCGTCAATGATTCCGAGACTGGAGCACGCAAGCAAACCTCCAAAGGCTGCACATAGAATAGAGAGAGAGAGAGAGGGTGCATGAGTTAGGTAGTGTGTGTGTGTGTGAGAGAGAGAGAGAGAGAGAGAGTAATACTTACACAATGTATACGATGCAGGCAGACGGCAACCACATGGGAGCACCAGTAAGCGGAGGAGGTACAGGTGCAGTTGCACGACGAGATCCGACGGCGATCGAAGGTGACGGCAACATTGAAAAAGGTGCGCGGCGTTTGGCTCACAACACTCGCAGACAGATGAAAACCTGCACCCAGCAAGGAAAGAGTTTCGTCATCATCATTGTTCTCTCGACACAAAAAGGACTTGGCGACTTACCAATCTGCAGCGGATCCTTTACGGCACGCCATCGAAACAATTGATCGCCTCGATTGAATTCATCAGCCGAACTGTTGGCCAAACAGGAGTACAGTCGTATGTCCTCCTCGTTGTCCGGAAAGCTCCAGAATGCAATCCGCAATTGCAGTTGCTCTGGCACCGGTGGATAAACATGCTCGACCAGCTCGAAGGGGATGTATGAGGCCACGCATCTTGCCGCAAGCTCGGCAAGCGACGAGACTTCTACAACATAAGAAAAGAATGCACATTAGTTGTAGATAAATTAGCATAAGTCTCAAATTTCTTTAATTTCATTTAAATGAATCATTTGACTTAATGGAAACTTGAAAAATCAAAATATAATCATTACCATATTATTTTTTTTTAATATAGCTTACAATGGTCACCGTTCCTCCTTAAAATTTTATTATAAATGAAAACTATTTTTAAAGATTATAATCTCGGTTTAAACAAATATCCTGCTTGGCGTTCCGTTTGTCGGTCTATCCTCAAAAAGAATTAATTCTCAATACCTTCAAAGCTTTCAGATTTTAAATATAATTTCCAGCTTATTGTTAATTAGCAAAGCACCAAAATTTAGCAATTAATTTCATCAATAGCCAGTAAACTGAAAAGGTCCTTTTTAGTTTATATGATTTTAATATACAGTGGACATGAATGTTATAGAAAATAGTTGAGTCATTTTAGACTGTCTGGGAATTGTTATTAACTAAAGTTCTTAATACATTGTTTGACATATGTATTTATACTTAGTTACTTTCAGCTGGTTGAAATAAGCCGTGATACTTGCTTTTCGTTATTTTTTTGTTTTTTAATAATT
Source organism: Drosophila albomicans (assembly GCF_009650485.2). Classification (NCBI taxonomy): domain Eukaryota; kingdom Metazoa; phylum Arthropoda; class Insecta; order Diptera; family Drosophilidae; genus Drosophila; species Drosophila albomicans. The sequence continues at coordinate 3,508,783 of NC_047627.2, read as the reverse complement.
TTATATAGTTAACAACAAGTTAAAGAATAAAAGAAGAAGTATCTTTTATGTTAAAAAAGCAAACTAATATCCTGCGCTTAAATAAATTCAATATCTCTTTTAGTTTGGCCAGTATACTGATTCAAAATTGTCGGTTGGTGGTGGTTTAAATAAGCTGTGATCCACTGTATTTAAGTATTTCACAAGTATGGTTAAATTTATACAGTAATATCAGATTTTGTACTTAAATTGATATATTATTTTTATATAATACTGTATAAAGAAGATATTTAGTAAATAAAAAAAGGAAAGTACATATACATATTAAAATGGAAACAGAAGTGCCTTTGAATCTTATATTCCACATCATTGCATCGATATGTCATCCTATCACTTAAATGTAATCGTTTATCCACTGTGCAATTTACTTTTACACGCACACATATACAGGCACAAAGCCACGTAAATTTGGCCAACACATGCACAGATCAAATGCTCGGGCAATGACCAAATAAAACGAAGGGCAGCGTCTGCTTGCGGAGGTCAACGTCGTTCTAGTTGTTGTTGCTGTTGCTACTTAAAAAAGCTCAATTCGATGTTTGTTGCATGTTGTATTGTGTATACAATGCAGCGCAATTGACTTGTAGATAAACAAAATTCTACAAATTGTCATGCAAATAAACAAATGGACAAAACAGCCAATACATCGAAAGAAAAAAAAAACAATAATAACAGCATAAATACATATGTATGTACATGGAAGCACAAACGCACACACATGCATGCATACTCACATACATTCAAACATATAAAGGTCGTGCCCGTTTGCTTTAGAGCGGGGCACAAAACAAAGCAGCAGAAACAATGAAAGACTGGAGAGTTTTGTTTTTGTTGTGTTCTCCCCCTACTTCTTCTTCTTCTTCTGTTTCGTACGCTCCTTCTTCAGCTGCTTTGAACAAGAGAAACTGAGACAGCATTAACAACATCGTTGTGTGCCCACCCGACAAAATAGCAAAGTTCAAGTTCGCCCACGCAGATGTACATGTGGATGCACACATATATTTCATATTGTATTTTACATTTCTATTAAATAGAAAACCTGTTTTCGCTTTCACTATCGTTAAGTCGGTTTGCTTGCTTGCTAATGTCATACTACATTTTTCGTTCACACTATCGATATCGATTTCGTAAGTCTTTGTCGGTTGGCGCACACACACGCACACGCACATACACACACACAAACACGCATGCACAGACTCAGACAGATAGACAAGTTGTAGTATGACCACTGCGCATCGTTTGTTTGTTTTCGTTCATGCGCTTTTTTCGTTCGTTCGTTCGTTTCGTTCATTCGTTCGTTCATCGTTGTTGGGCTGTCGCTTAATTTCAGACACTCTGGCACCATTTTATTCAAAGTCATTTTCCGCAAGCGTCAAGAGTTATTATTATTCATGCATGCCTATTCCTGCTTTATGTATGTACTATATGTACATGTACATACAGTGGTTCACAGCTTATTTCAACCACCAGCAACCGACAACTTTGAGTCAGTGTACTAGCCAAACTAAAAGAGATATTAACTTTATTTAAACGCAGGATTGTAGTTTAATGTTTTAAAATACAAGATATTTTTTCATTTATCCTCTAATTTTTTGTTTAGTATATAAAATTATTGAAAAACAAAAAAATTCCAAAAAAAAGTACCACAGCTTATTTCAACCAGCAACTTTGTAGCTGTGCGAAGATCAGTTTCCTAGGAAAATAACTGGTCTTTATGGATCTATTGCTTTGTATATAGTATTTTCAATACATAGAAGTTAGATTTTCGACATTTTAAGCTTTAGATCTCGAAATACACGCGTATTTTACAAAATGGGTCCGTGAACCACAATTGAGAAGGAAAATGACGTCATAGCTCCTTTAAAGAATGGATTTTCCCGTCCAAAAATTTATGAATTGCTGCATCTGAGTGTTTCGAATGTGCAAATAATCATTTCATTGTTTTTTTTCGGGAAAGTATAGTGCATGAGAAGGGCAAAAATGTACCCAATGCATTTTTTAATGAGACCGACGCGTGTTATATTGTCCGGAAAATCTGGAAAATCCAAAATTTTCGCCACCAAAATTGGCCAGTGTTATAGAGGAGGAATTGAGTAAGGCGTGCCACCCAGAATCAATTCGAGAGTACTGCGGGAAAGTAACTTTAATGACAGTATAAGGCGCAAGAAACCGTTTATAAGGCGCGCGAATCAAAAGGATCCTTTGAAATTTGTCAAGGAGCATGTGGGAAAGGATATAAACTTTTGGAACTTAATCATATTTGTGGACTAGTCCAAAATTAACATTTTTGGCTTGGTTGGAGCTCCATATGTCGGTCAGAATCCAAATTCCGGGCTTCAAAACATAAATTTAAAGCCTACAGTCACGCATTACGGTGGTAGCGTCGTGGTTTGGGCCTGTATGTCCACAGCCGTAGTCGGAAAACTCAATTTTATTGACGCGACCATTGACTAGACTCAATACCTAGAGGTACTGAATGTCAATTTGATCCAAAGTGCAGATAAACTGGGCATTAAGGATGATTTCCGCTTCTACCAAGACAATGACCCTAGGCTTAAGGCAGGAATTGGGCAGGATTGGCTAATGCGCAACTGTCGTCATGTCATGAAACCATCAGCTCAGTAACCTGACATAAATGTTGTAAAAAATTTTTGAGCCATTTTGGACCAGAACATCGGAAAAAGACCAATTTCCAACAAATCTAACCTCAAAACGGCTTTAGTGGAAGAATGGGACAAAATTAGCCCCTATATCACAAAAAAAATGGTGGAATCTATTCCAAACTGTCTGGAAGGAGCTATTAACCAAGAAGGAGGTCATACGAAATTCGAAAAACACAGTTTAACATATTTATATTTAGTTATTTTCAGCTGGTTGAAATAAGCTGTGGTACTTTTTTTTGGCATTTTTTTGTTTTTGAATAATTTTATATACTAAACAAAAAATTAGAGGATAAATGAAAAAGTATCTTGTATGTTAAAACATTAAACTACAATCCTGCGTTTATATAAAGTTAATATCTCTTTTAGTTTGGCTAGTACACTGACTCAAAGTTGTCGGTTGGTGGTGGTTGAAATAAGCTGTGAACCACTGTACATATATGCGTGCATAAGTATGTGCATATGTAACTTGGTTGTTGGTAGCAACAACAATTAAACGCATTTGTGTCTCTCTCGGTCGCTCATTTACTCTGTTGCAAATCGAGTGGCGCAATGTCATTGTTTCGACAACTGCTGTTGCCAGTTGCCAGTGTTGCCCCTTTTCACTCGAATTGCTACATTTCAATGTGTGGCCAGAGGACAATTCAGGTTATTGAAACAAAGAACAAACTGCAAAAAGAGGTCAAAACTTTACAAAAAGTACACACAATGTGTGTGCAAGTGTGCCTGTGTGTGTGTTTATCGCGGAAGTGCATGAAAAGAGATATGTATGTATGTATGCACACAAACTGCACAAATACAAATAAACATAATTTTGTTATGCGTCAACGAAAACTTTGAACAGCGCCACAATACTAATTAGATAACATGTGGCAACGCCACACACACACACACACACATAGAGCACAGAGGTGCACTCAATACCTAGCGATAGTTCTCATCATTGGTCCTCAAAACAAAAACAATTGAGTACAAGTCACGACCTTGTCAAAGCAGGTGCTGAGACCAATACCTGGCTGTATTACATTTATGCACACTTACTCAACTCTGTCTGCAAACACTCAAACAGACATGCATACATATGTACATACATACATATGTATGTATATATCTGAGCATTATCCTTGAAAAGGTTCCTTGACACAAACGTCAGCGACAGTAAATTGCAAAAGGCAACGTGTAAAGACAGCAGAAGTTTTGTGGTTACAAGCATTATGTTTGTTTTTTCTTTTCGTTCTTTTTTCGTTTTCTTTTTTTCATGCCAAGACGGCAGTTAACTTCAGACTTACATATGTATGTACACATTATATGTATGAATCTATATACACATGTGCCTTACATAAATGTGAGTGCAAGTGCTTACAACGTTAAAATGCAGCTGGCAATGCTTGCTCACCTAGTAAAATGCCAGTTCCCCCCAATTACAAAACAAAATAAGCAAGCAAGCTATAGTTGAGTGCGGAACACCAATTTTTTAGGTAGTACCAGAACATTTAGTGTGACCAAAGCACTAAGAACGGAGAATATTTACTCCTGATCTTTATAGAATGGTTTCTTGAATAATTTTCAACTTTATTTTATTCATGCGATCATATAATATCATAGTTAAATGTACTAAAAATAAAATCTGTACATACAAATTTCCATGCCTGGTGGCCCAGAATTTTTAAAATAAACAAATAAATTATCTTTTTAAATGATTTTAAGGCATTTAAGATAAAAAAAAATTTATTATCACTATTAAGTAGATTTTATTGATTCCAAAATGTTACTAAATTAGTCTAAATTTAAATTAACACTTTTTTTTTGTTTTGTTTATCTTAGAAACGTTTCTGCACATATGTATGTAAATATATCCAAATATTCCAACTGTTGCACATAATTGACATAAATAGTATATAGTACATAGTATATAAATCTCTACATACATATGTATATCGTTGTATCGAGACATTTTGCAGATGCTTATGTATTTTTATACATTTCCGATTGATAATCATTTATAATACCCTTCTACCCGGGTATAAAAACAACCAGCACACAAACACAAATACAAAACAAAGAGCAATGGCAGCGCAGTCGCAACTCCACTGAGATTACATGCTGATAATACTGCGGCGGCGCACAGGACGCGAACAGACCAAAAACAATGAGAAATGCATACATACGTACTCATATACATACATACATACATACATATCTACACAAAACAGGGCCAAAATAAAAAGAAAATAATACCAGAATAGAGGGAAAAGGGGAAAGAAACGCAAGGTAACGGACAAAGACAAAAAATGTAACCCATAAAGTCGTGATTTTGACTTTAGCGATAAGCAGAGGACGCTGGCAGCAGCAGCCAGCAACTGCTGTCGAACTGTCTGCCTCATGTATGTATAAATACATATGTATGTACATATATATACATACATACGTACGTATATATATGCAATGCTAGTAATTTTGCAGCATATAATAGGCGTGCGCGGTGTTGCCATATCGTTGAAACGGACCAAATCTGCACTGATCAGTTGTTGGTCACTATCCTTAAAAAGTTTTCATGAATTGATTCTTATTCACCTTATATGCAATGTTTCAGGAAATATGGAAAATACAATTTAACAAGTCTATAATGATTTCAATTGTTTTAGTTTTTAAAGTTGACTATTTATGTGTTTAGAATTAAGCTTAAACATAGGTAATAAACTCTCAGCAGGAATGCTTGTCAACTTTAACCTAATTCGCTAGATTTGCTCTAAGCAAATTTCAATTATAGAATGCAATTAAGGAAACTAGTAGCAGGATTAGTCTACTCACCGTAATATCGCCCACATTGGACACCAGTCGCAAGTGACCCACCTGCGCTGGTCATTCCATTGTTGCCATTGCCACCAGATGCTCCACCACATGCATTTGTGCCGAATGTGGAGCCGCTACCGCCATTACTGCTGTTGCTCTGTGTGGCACCTGAGATGGACGCGATTCCTCCACCATTCACTGCACCAGACGCCGCCAAGCCAGTGCCATTGGTTGGCTTCTTCCAGCCACGCCAATTGTTGCACAATGATTCCGCCTCGGAACTCCAGCTGCATAGTGAATCCTCTTCAAAGCGTATCGAATCATCAAAACTGAAACGGTCCATTTCCTCAGGATTCCACTCATTGCCACCGCCGCCGCCAGCAGCATTTGCATCGGCGCCAGCGCCTGCAGCATTAGCAGCAGCAGCTCCGCCACCAGCGGTGGCAGCTGCATTATTATTGTTATTGTTGCGACCTGCGGCGGCTACAGCAGCAGCGGCGCCAGCTGCGCCGCCAGCAGAGGCATCAGCTCTGTTATTGTTGTTGTTGTTGCTGCCGTTGCGATTCGCCAGGTTGAAGCTGGGGGTGGAGCGCGCGGGTGGTGAGCTTTTTAAGCAGTCTTCGCGTGAGCTTCGACTGTTCCTCTAGCTCGGTGAAGAGCTTTCAAGCAGTCTTCTCGAGAGCTTTTGCCTTTCTCCTTTTATCTTTGATGATTGGACTTCTTCGATGTGCGACGCGCTTGTCTTGTTTTCTTAATTTTTTGTTTTTAGAAAAGGGTTGTCGTTCTTGTTCTTGTTGTTGCTCTGGATGGATATTTGTTTTGTTTTGTGTGACTCTCTGCTTCTTCCGCTAGTTGTTGTTGCTATTATTGTTTTGTTTTGCTTGCTTTTTGTTTTTACGTGAAGTGCAATTTTTAATTTCGTCGCTCAAGTTTTTCGTGTAAAAGGCGAAATGTTGAGCGGTTTTTTATTTGTTGTTTCTAGTTGTTCTATTTGTTTGTTTGTTACTTTTCAATATTCCAGTTGTCAAGTGCTATTTAATGCTTTCATTTAATTTTAATACCTATTTATTTACAATAATATAATATATACAATATGCATGTGACAGTTTGCCGCGCAGTTATTCTGTTTGTGTTTCTTCTGCGCCCAGGACAAATTTGTAGCTTGATTTCATAAAAAACCCCCCAAAATAGAAAAAACAAACTTTTTTGAGCACTTTGCAGTTTGTGTCACGCCGTGTTGACACTTGCACTCAACACGAAGGCTTTTCGATGACCGCTGACCGAGCGAGCAATTTGTTATTGGAGGGGGCGGGGGGATGAACCACAAGAGAGTGGAAATATTTAAAAAGTGACAACAACCAATTCTTTAATTGCAAAAACCAAGAGATGAGAGCAGACAAAACGAACTGAACGCGTTGCGCGTTGTTGTTGCGACTGTGTCTATTGTTTATTGTCGTCGTTGTTGTGTTTCATGCTATTTTTCACGGCTATGTGAATTTGTACCCCCCACAGCAGCAGCGGCAGCGCAGCAGCAGCGAAGAGTGAGAAAGTCACAGCAGAGGCGCAAACGTCGCTGGGGGAGCAGTAATTGTGACTGTGTGCGTGTATGTCTGTCGCTTAGTGTATGTGTGACTGTGACTGCCAAAATAGAGAACGCCAAAATGGCCAATTGTTGTTGGTCACACAGTTTTATGTATGTATGTATGTGCAAGCATACACGACTACGTGCAGACATACACATACATATATATGTATATGTACGCGTATGTATATGTGGCGATGTTGCTGTTTTAACTGCAGCAGGACCAGCTGCTCTGTTGTTGCTGCTGCCGCCGACGTCGCCGTTGACTGCGCTATGCTGTGTGCCCGCGTCCCTTTCAGCAGCAACCTTTAATTATTTTTCACTTTTATGCTCATCTTCGTTCGCTCCTTTTTTATCCTGCCTTTTGCCTTGTCGCGAAACCTGCGCGCGAGCTCGCTCTTTCTTTATCGCACTCGTACACTCACTCTGGCCTGTTTAGACAGACAGAAACACACACGCAAACGCAAACACACACGCACACATGAATATATACACTAATGCACCGCTCCCGCACACACAACACACACACATATACACAAAAGACGGCAACAACAGCAACAGCACAACATCAATATATTGATATACATATATCAATGCCTGTATGTGTGCGCAAATGTATTGGTCGTATGTATGGTTGTGTGTGTTCGTGTGCACGAAATGCGTTAAAGAAAACGTTGAAAAAAACCTTTTTGTTTGCCCGTTTCGAATTAATTTTACTTTTTCACACCACTTATGCACTCCAATTTGTTAGTTGATAATCAATGCAAAATTTAGTTATGATTTTGGGTTGCATTTGCTGCATTTTTACACAGTTTTCATGATTTTTTGAACGGGACTTTGTTTTTATCCATCACAAAAATCGCGTTCGCGTTCGTACTAGTGATCAGCGTGACCGCATCTTGAAGTTTAAAATACACCGTTTTATTATCAAAAATATACTTCATATACTAGTTTCGCAAATGGATGTATGTACCAAGCTTGGCTACACTATTTCAAATGTTAAGACTATTTTTTTAAATATTAAGACAAAACGGCGCCAATTTTTAAATATATATTGCTGGAAACAAACTTCCAATAGTATAAGTATTTTTGTTAATGTAAAACATATTGGATAGCTTTTTAATGATGCTATTATTATTATACTCACTGAAAGAACGAGCTTCTACGTCAAAATTACCTATGTCAGCTGCCAGCATTTTTAAACAATCATCTGTGTTTACATCTTTGCAAGTCCATACAAAGCTGAGTGGTACGAAACTCTTATAATTGGTGCCATGACAACAGCAATGCTGGATACCTTGACCTAATTGTTATTGTTTTCTTTCGTTTTGAATGGATTTCTGTTTGATTATTAATAAACAATTATATGATAAATTGTGTGTAGACATGTTTATTTATTCTATTTAATTTAATACTCTATTATAACTTATATATTGCAAGGATCTAACAATTGTGTATTTAAAGTTAAATATCAATACAATTGCATGGAAGAAGCTTAAAGCTATTATATTTTTAATTACAAACAAATAAGAATTTTTGTTATAAAAAAAAAAACAAAAACAAAAACAAAACAAATGTTTACATACGGCTGTAGACAAATACTTCAAAAATACCAGAATCTACCAATCCACAATGGTATAATTATGCATTTAACTTGCGGTCACGCTGCACCGTAGAGCAGCGTCAATCAAATCAAAAATAGCAAAACATTTTGTGATCATTTTGCGCTGTTTTATCAATAAGTTTCCAAAGTGACAAAGACGACGCCGCCAAAGATGCCGCTGAAGGCCGTGTGCATCGAGTTGCGCCCAAATCTATGCAGCGGCCATGTGTTCTTGCAATTCGAGCACGACCTCTGCAACAGCAACAAAACGCGCGTCGTCATCAAGGAGAACGACATGCATATCGTGGAAGATGTGGATGTGGATGAAGCGGAAGCAGCCAGTGAGCTGGTGATGCGACATGCCAACTATGGCATGGATATTCAACAGATCTCCATGTTCACAGCCAGCAATCAAAATATCAGTTTCCGTTTTAACTATACGCAAATCGATCTCGATGCAGTGCACAAGGCGGGCAATCTGCAAGTGGAACCGAAGCCGATGCCATTGATGCTCAGCTTTGCGGAACGCCAGATAGCGGTGACGTTGCGCTGCAGCAACTGTCACTACGAATTGGTGGCCAGTTGTTGCTACAATAAATTGCGTGAATTTCCCAGCGGCCTCATCGATCCCAGCGAATTCTTTTGCCATAATCATCATGGCAACACGTCCAATCAACAGCAACAGCAGCCGACACTGGTGCCGGGACCAACCGATCTGTACTATGGCCTCAATCACATTGTGCTTAACATTACCGTCCTGCAGCGCAGCGTTATCAATTCATCGGATCATCTGTATTGCAAGCGTTGCATGCGTATGCTGGGCCACCTTATTCTCGAGGGCGCCGCTGCCAAGTTGTGGGCGGATGCACTACGTTGGCTGCCCAGCGCCAACCAGGAGGAGAAGCAACCACCACCGTCATCATCAGCATCAGCAGTACCTCGCCAGTTGTTTCAGCATTCAACAGTGTCACAACTGATGCTGCGATTGCTCAGCAATCTGTGGATGCAATCGGTGCCACAGTTCGGCGGCAGTCGTGCTCTGCTCGTGGCTAGCATGCCCGATCGCCGTCAGCATTATATGCTAATTCAGGTGCTCGAACGGCAACTGGCGGTGCTGCGTCGTTTGCCTAAAGTTCCTGTCGTAGCACAGAAGCAATTGCACTATTTGCGCGCCTGCAAACTCTATTTTCGTGTGTACAACAGCAGCGAGGCGGAGTCAGAGCTGCTGCTAAAGCAACAGCAGCAGATGGAGCTGCCCAAGCTGAGCATATCGCCGTATTTGTTTGCAGAGCTGCAGGCGCGCTTGACACGCAATTCGCAATTGATACCAAAGGCCTGGCGACACAATTGTGCCCAGGAGCAGCTGCTGCTCACGTACTTCTTTTACGAGAGGGAGCAGCAGGAGCAGGAAGAGGAGCTGTTGAGAGAGCAGCCGTCGAAGCCACTGAATCTAAAGGTAATATTCAAACGCATTTAATTCGCTCAGCGCATTTCTAAACCTGGAAAATTTGCAGCAAAAGCACGCACAGAAACTGGAGACGGATGAGGAATATGAGACTGATGCTGGCCTGGATGCCAGCTTGGATGAGGATGAAGACGACAATGACGATGATGAGGATGAGGAGCAGAATGACAGCGATGATGAGCAATCGGATACGGATAGCGAACCAAAGTCAACATTGCGCCATAAATTCGCACCCATCATGGCGTATGAGAAGAATCTTGTGAAGCGTTGGCCCACTCAACGGCAGTCAAAGTCGAGTCCATGTCCCAGTCCCACAATGCCGCCAGATCCTTGCGAGGAGGACAGCGGCAAACATTAGCTACATGTAAAAATCAGCTTTGTAATTTCAAGAAATGAATTCGCCTATTTTTTGTTTCGTTGTTTATTGTTTCTGTTTGATTTTAATTTTTGTTTTGGAATATGTAACTTTAATATTTTGTTTTTAGATTGGAATTTGAATAATATTTAGTAACAAGTATTAATTCGAAACAAAGTACTTATAGATTTGTATATATATATATCTATATATATAGATTTGGTATAGAAACACTTAGCAGATTTTGTGATTTCAAATCTATCGACTTATGTTTAATTTTTGTGATTAAGGGCAACGCATGTGTTCAACAAAAAACAAAAAAAATACAAAACAAAATAAAGACGAATCGCTTCCATTAAGTTACCCACCCAGAAAAGCAGTTCGCCTCTTTTTATGGATTCACTTGGCCATGCGACGCATCTGCTTAGTCTGCTCACTCATCGCCAGTTGGGCATTATCTGCCTTATTGATTAACGCATCCAACTTGTCTAACTGTCCATCCATGCGTTTTTGTTGCGCTGCCTTTGCGGCGCTCACTTGGGCCGCCGTTGGCGGTGCCATTGGCTGTGGCTGCCGTTGCACTGGCGGCTGCTGCTGCTGCTGCTGCTCTTCTTCCTGGCTACTTCCAGGTATGTCCATGGAGCCGGCAGTGCCACTGGCACCACTAAAGCTGCCGCCACGGGCAAAAATGTTGCTAAGACTGCCGCATGCTGTCTGCTTGAAGCGATTCAAGCGTTGCTGTGTGCTCGATAGAATGCTATTCAACTCATCCAGTTTGCCACCAGCGCCACGTAGCTGTTCCTCCTGCTGTTCCAAGGCCTGTAGAGGGATAGAGAGAGAGTGGAAGTTGAGAAAGATCAGGAATCCGTTGGCACATCACTTACATTCGCCTCGGCTGCCTCCTGCTCGGCCAGCTGCTGTTCGATGCGTTCGCTGCGAAGTCGCTCAAACTCAGCTTGATCTGGCGGCTGGATGCCCAGCAATTCAGCACGCTGACATTCCTGCTCGTAGCTTGTGCTGTGCTCGGCCATGTCGCGTTCTCGTTTGTTGTCTGCGCTAATCAAGAGCCATCGATTTTTGTTGAATGAGCCAACTCTTAATGCACAAAAACTGGGACACGACGCATGCGTCGAAAGAACTCCACTAGAAAGAAAACAGCTGACAATCATTTGTGGTTGAATGACAAACCGAAAATGTTGCTTTATATAATTTTTATACAAATATGAAATTACTATAACTATATACATATAGTATATACTACATAGATTGTAATTAAGATTAGGGATCCGCACTGCGCTCATAGATCTGTATGTAGGACTCGGTTAGCGTAATCATCTGTGGCAAAATTTCTGTAACATGCAGATCCTGCATCTCGTACCATTGCCCATTCGCCTTGTGCAGAATGTGGACACGATAGGTGCCCTTCTTGGGGTCGCCGTCGTGCACAATGTTCGCAACCAGATTGTATTTGGTGTCGTTGAGCGATTTGTCGCGCTGCTTCATGCCCAGTATGTCGCCAAAGTCCACATTTCTGTCAAGGATCAAGAGCAAAGAAATAAAGATGATGGCTTTAAGTTTTGACGTAATTGTTTTTAAAAGCTACAAATGATTTGAGTCTGTGATACGCATTGGTTGAAATACATTCTATGGTTTGAGTCTCCCTAAACACCGATCTTAGACAAATTTGTATATACAATTTGAAATCGTTAACAAGTTTTATATGTTATAAAAACTATGTAGATATTATTACATTGAAATGTTGAATGCTTTACTTCAAGTGATTTTAAATAACTAACTTAAAAAAATAATAATTTTGGTGAAATTCATTTCGTGCGAATTGTGTGATGTAAATTCATAATTTTTTTAAATTGCTCTACTCACTTGATTGGAAAGTTGACAATGGTCGGATTCTTCTCCAGAAAGAATGTGTTCTTGGTGAAGCGTTTGATGTACAATATGATAAATTGTGGCAGTCGTGTGATCTCGAAACGCTTCATAAAATTATCCTTATATGTTTTGTACTCTTTCTCGGCGCTGCCATTGAATTTGCCCAGCAGCTGATAGAGATTCACCTGCGGTATGATGTTCTCCCGGAATTCGTCCGTAAACAGCGGCGGCGGCGGCAAATCGCAGGTTAGATAAATGAAATTTGTGTGTTCCACCTGATGCTTGTACTCATCTGTGGCGAGCAACTGCTGCTTGGCTGCATCATCCAATTCGACGGGCGGAATTTTCCGTGTATAGATCTTCATTTCACCCAAGAAGATCTTGTACAAAATTGACGAGTTCGGCTGCTTGTTGCCCTTGAGTGCACGGTGCAGTGTGTTCAGAAACCACGAGAGGAAATCAATGGGATCTCCCTGTTCGGTGATCTGGAAACGTTTGCTTGACCACAGCACGACTGCTTGGAGCATTTCATGGGGCGAAACGTGCGCCTTGAAATTGCGAGGATTCCACATCTTTCGCATTAGTTCTCCAAAACGTTGCACCAACGTGAACATGGAATCGCCCGGTGGTCGCTTAATGCTAGCATAGCTCTGCTCTCGGAGAAAGTAATCCCGCAACGGACTCACATGGGACAAGGCATGAAGCACCACATTGCAGTAGTCATTTGCTTTGATGTTGTTTAGGCCCACGACACCGGGCAAATAGAGTACACCATCAACTGTGCGTGAATGCTTGGGCTGGATTTGATCCAGTTTGTTGATCTCATTGCGCAGAAAGGTGGGATTCAGCACGTATTTAATGTCATCCAGGGATGAATCAATGATTTCATAATTGTCGGGCAGACAGTAGAAGCGCAGCGTATGCAGATTGAGGAACACATGATGCGCCTCGCCCACCGAGTGTGTGTAGGCGTGTGTGTTGGTGCCACGCCCCTGGAAGTACTTGCCACACACGAGGCAGGCGTAAACGTTTATGCGCGTCAGCGAGATGGAGCAGAGTTTCTCAAAGTCAAAATCGAGTAGATTCCGGTTGATGGTGTCCAGATACGGGCACACACGGTACTTGGGATTGAACACCGATGGCGTTTCTATTTGGATAATTAATAATATGTATTTAAAGTGTTGTACAAGTCGCATTCATTACTTATTAAGCTCACCATCGTCTTCCAAGAGCGTTTTCGGTTTCGTTTCCAATTTGACGCGCTTTGCTGTTTGTAGGACAAAATAATATAGCAACTAGTTAGTTGTGGTCACACATACTCAGTTTAGTTTGTATTTTATTTATTACCTTCTGGTTCTGTTTGCGCCATTTTCTATTCAATATATGAATGTTTACGAATTTATTTGGGCAAAGATGTGTTTATTTTGTGTTGTTGCCGGCGATTATATTATATTGTGAGTGTGACCGCACGCTGCATTTCGACCACACGGCAAATGCCAACATTAGTTCGGTCTCACTATTGTTACTTTTTGATTTATCGATTACAATAGAGCTTGTGTACTTTTTCTGTTGATCTGGTAACCTTTTTTTTAAACAACCGACAATATACTCAAGAGGCGTTACGTTTAAATTTGGAATTACATTTGTTGTGCCAAACGATTAAGTGGAGCCTAAAATTGACTATTGCAGAATTTAATTATGTAATCCATTCAAAAAGAAAAATGATTTCCTACTAGTTAAAGGATTAATAAATAAGGCAAAATGAAATATATGAAAGCCGAGCAATGCTGAATCTGTTTAAATCGGTTTAAAACATTGAAAACAACGCATGAAATGTTGATTGGTATTATTTTATAATAAGGCTTAACTTATTTGATTAGTTAAATATACTAGCTATGAACAAACCACCTGACGAAAAAAAGTTGATTTGTAAAAAAAATCATATGTTTTAGCTAAGGTGACGTGTTTAACAAATTTGAGTCAATTACGAACGCTTAATTACGAGCATCGTATTTGAAAACCTAATTAAAACCACAGTCTGACGTTCGAATTTGATCAGATGTTTTTGTTTTCATTTTTGTTGTGTTGTGTTTATGGGAGCTTAGTGATGTGTTAGACATTTGAGACAGGTCAACGAACAACAGAACAGAAAAGTGCAAATATTGCTTGCCACAAAGGTCAAACAATCGAGTGAGATATGATATGAGATGAGGGTTTTTGCTAGGTCAAAACGAGTGAAAGGGTTGTGCAAGTAAAGTGTTAAATTGCCCTGTTGATTTGATGGGCTCGTCTCTGCCTACAACCGAGAAGGAGAAACAAAGAAAGAAAGAGAGAATTCTAGTGTTTTGCAAATTGAATCAACGCTAATTGGCGAGCATTTTTTCTATTTTGTAGTTATTAGTAAATCGCAGCAGGTCGATTCAAAAAGGGGAGACAACACAATAGCCTCTGGCACTGGCACTGGCACTGAAACTACCTAGCACCTGCCCTCCACAATATGGCATCTCACTCTCTTAGTGCTGCTGTCCCGCTCTGCTGGTCGCACGCAATCCAATTACAACAAATTGAGGCAAACCGAGTAGCCAATTGACTAAGTCGTATGATGATGACTGTCATTGTTTTTAATGCATAAACAAAATACACAACCAAAAGCAAAGAACAAAAATTCAAATTGAAATTTTAGCTGTGAGGATTGATGCGGGTGCAAGATCACGAGATCCACATAAATCCGAAGCGAAGCCAAGCCTTTCCATTGTACAATAGTAAATCGGCCTTGAGCATATGAGGATTATTTGGGGTTTTTTTTTATTGTTTTTCTAGTCATTTATTTGGGACTCATGATGATGTCGGTGCTGTCACCACAATGCACACATGACTCGCAGTCGTATTAGATAAGTTTATTATATAGAATAAATATAGTACGCGTGGAGGGCCCTAACACACAGCGAGCACTGCGAGCACCCATCATAAAGAAGTTAAGCAATTCAACTGTTTAAAGCATAAATTGCTTAATAGAGTTATACTCACTCGTTCGCGCCAATTGGGGGCATATAAAATGTGTCGCGTTTATATCATTTCTATTTCCACTTTTTTTCATTTTTGCTGTCGCACTACTATACAAAGTAACCGCCGTTTGATGAGCTGACTAACTGACTCAATGACTGCTTGACGGATTTACTTAAAATTGCAGTTCGCTAGGGTAGAAAATTGCACTCAAAGAGCGAACAAAATAAAAGTAAAAAAAAAGCTACTGTGAAATTAAATAATAAATTGCACACATAAAATACTTTTTTTTTTACTTACTTTTTATTGCATTTAATAAGCGTATTTCCCGAATTGCATGTCGCTGCCTTCAAAATATACTTTTTATTAGCCCAGCTCATTATCAATGTTCTGTCTAGAAAACGGGTTCGCAATACTCAATACTACACTTATGAAAGTTACAGTCGAGTGCGATAATATTCTAAAAATATACCAAGTTAATATACTAACAAATACTAAAAGAAGGATATAATATGTATATCGATATACTGCGACAGTCAAAATATATTATTCTAAAAATATACCAACATATACTAAAATATACCGAAGGGAGTAATTGGTATATTCATAATAAATTAAAAAATATATCAGATTGCCTACCAATCCAGCTAAAACCCGACTTTATAACATTTGTTTTGCTATATAAAATTGTTTCTTACATAACTTCAGGAATCATAAAGACTCTAATTATGTAAGTGTGTGCCAAAAAAATATAGTATTATTGTTAAAATATGTCAAATTAGTATACCAACAAATACTAAAATACACCAAAGTTTGTAATTGGTATATCAATATACTGCCACATTCAAAATATATTACTACCAAATTAATTTAAAATATGCCGAAAGGTATAATTGGAATATCAATTATACAACATTTGAAATACACCTTAGAGTACACAATATATCAGATTGTCTACTAAACCATCTAAGACCCGACCTCAAAAATAATAAATACTCATGTTAAGAATGCGTGTAACAAAATAAAAGGTTAAAGTTCTCGAGAACAAATTTGGGAACTTAGCTCAATGCAAATTATAATTATTTAAATGTATTGCTCTGTTCATAATATGATCAGAGAGGTCATTAACATTTGGTTTGACTATGCGCATTGCGCACATCAAACATAGATTATCTCATAAGTTATTACGCACTTTTTGAACAACTCGTACTTAAGATTTGCGCCACTTTCAATTGACTTTCATCAAAAACGATTA
The DNA here is from genome assembly GCF_009650485.2 of Drosophila albomicans. Lineage (NCBI taxonomy): Eukaryota > Metazoa > Arthropoda > Insecta > Diptera > Drosophilidae > Drosophila > Drosophila albomicans. Next base: position 3,492,141 of record NC_047627.2, on the reverse strand, counting down.
TGACATTCAAATCGATAAGCGTTTCACAAATGCCCGCAAAAAAATCAGACCTCTAAGTGTCAAAGCATCGAACAAACGTCGCTTTCGATTCACTCTGTCTAGCAAAAGATAAACTCAAAAAAAAAAAACAAAAAACAAAAAGAATTATCAATCGCGATAAGAAGGGGAAATTGTGTCTAGAGTTCAGGGTCATGATATCTTCCGAAAAGTTCTATAACTATGTACTATTCTCAGAAAAGCCAAAGGCAGTCAGTCAGTCATATGGTTGTACTATATGTATTAATTATATAACGTTCGCATTATTAGTTGTCGCCTCCGTCATAAATTGACATTTGATGAATATCAATTAAGCGTTCATAAATAATTAGAACATTTGCTTGTATTTCGTTGCTGATGTTGTTGTTTTATTCTCTTCAATTCATTTTGTTGTTAGTGTTGTTTTTTTTTTTCAGTGAATTCGCAAATTGTGTGTTGAGGGGCTTTTAATTGCTGTTGAACAATCGAAAGCGCGGGGCGATGATCGTAAATCATATAGTATGTAGTATAGAGCATACAATATAGTATACAATTCCGTACGTAGACCCCAATAAACCGTCTGCCGTCTGCGGTCTGCGCCAGGCTCTTCAAATGTGGCCTGCCTCAATTATTCATACGCCGCGTGGGACCACGAATCCGGCTGCCTTCACCTACTTAACATGCGTATGTAATCATATATGTGTACGACGATGTTATAACATTTCGATTCCAATTTTTTTTTTTTTTTGCGCACTTGTGTGCTTATCAAATGGCAGTCCAAACGTTCACCCAATCCGGCCAATCTCTCTAGCTCTTAGCTGTTAGTTGTTAGCTGTTAGCTCTTAGCTAACCAAGTCCAGGGGCCGACACGCGTCTTTATTATTGTTGCATTCTATGTAATTGTATTTCGGTTTTTTTTATCTACGACACTTTTTTCGACAATTCTGTGCGCTGAATTACGCATTAAGTGACTTAAGCGCTATCTGAGATCAAAGTTTGCGACGAAGCAAGCGAGCAGGTTCGTTGGTTGGTAGGTTTATTGCCTCCCTCTCTAACAATACCCCATGCTAGCGATCGAGTTCGGTTTTTAATGTCTCTGGGCCCAAAATACCTCGTAAAAATGCCAGGCAAATGAATGCCGACGAACGCATGCGCGATTCACGTGAACCAAAACGACGACACGACCAAAACGAAGACGACGACGATGACGATGACGAACAAAGGGGATCGAGAGTGTGGAACGTAAGAGGCTGAATGAGGCACACAGCTGACGGACGACGGCCGGCGATCGATCAATAGAAATACAATATACCATATATCCGACTGCACTCAGCGAAATCAAACAATATTTAGTATCTTAAGTAGCTTTCTATTTGCTTTACTTTACTTCAGACGACAAATAGAAATTGTTGCGATTGTCAATACTAATTGCATTTAATATACAAAAGAAACAGACTCTCATTATAATCTATAGAAAATTAACCATTTTATTGTATTACAAAATAATTTAAATACTAAAATAGTTTGTTATTTTAAATACATACTTACATTTTCGTTATTCAAATAAATATTCAATATTTGAAGTATTTTTCTTTTTACTTTAAATGCATTTAACGCAATTTAACAATTCATTTTTAAATTAAAAATTCAATTTATAAAGTATTTATTCTTAAGCCAATTAAGTATTTTGTTGTATAACAAAATAATTAATGTACAACGATTTTTTACATATTTTAAAAAACAATGTATCTATTAAAATAAATATTAAATACTAAGAGTGTTTTTCTTAAGAGTTTAACAATCGTTTCGCAATTCAAAATTAAGTAATAACAATAAATATAAACCATATAAAATATCTTAGGAAATACACAAAAAAAAACCAAGTAAGAAAGTTACAGTCGAGTGTGCTCGATTAAGAGCTACTCGCTACCCATTTTGAATAAAGGCAAAACAGTGCGGTATTATTCTTTAATGAATATACCACAAAAATAATAAAATATACCAAAGGCTATATTTGGTATTAAATTCAAAATATGCCAGATTGCAAGCCAAAGAGTCGTAGTTCTTAAATAATTTTTAAATTTTTTATGTGATCGTAAACTACTAAAATTCTTTCTTATTTTAAATACATAGCTAGTACAAAAACATTGTGTTTTTTTTATAATAAATATTAAATAAGTAGAGTGTTTATTATTATTTTTTTTGACATTTATTACAACTCATATATAGCATTTAACAATTACTTTTCAATTCGGAAATTAGAAATAATGATAAATAGAATCTGAAATTAGCAAATCAAACAAAAATGTAATATTCATTATAGATTTCTTGAATCAAGTTTTTAAGCTATATATTTCCATATTATAATTTTTCCTAATTCCTAATTTGAAATTAAAATTTAAATGTAAAATCCGTCAATAAATTCCACTAAGTAGAAATAGAAATTTCAATTGATTTCAAGCCACATCAAATACGGAAGCGGGAAATCAAGTCTCCGCTTGATTTCTTACCATTTTGGCTTTCAAGTTACAACTATAAAATATTTTTGCGCAGTGCATAGGTTTGTTTTGAGCAAATGTTTATATGTTAATTGTTCATTAAGTGTTGAAATCAAATTAAGTATTTCCATTTTGCACGTTTGTTCGCTCGTCTGGCTCGCTTTTATTTGCGTTTATTTTTAGATCGGCTGGCGCATAATATTATTAATGTTATACTATGTACGTGGTTGAATGTTCCAGTCCAGTTCGAAGTTGTAACGCTGTCCAAATACATTGTTTATGTTTTGAACTTGTACGATGAACCGTCTACGTTGCGTATGATTAATATTGCGATGTGTCAAGCGGGGGAAAGACAAATGGGGTTGTGTTTGAACTTGAGACTGGATTTTTGATCAAGTTTCTGGTTTAAGCTTTTTTTTGTGTTTGTGTGTTTACATCATTCCCAACAGCTGATAAGCTAATCGAAAAGGATAATTGAGCTGCTGCGTCGGCGGCGGAAATGTGCGATGTGGGAGAACTGACCCAATGTTAACTCAATGTCTGTGAGTGTATGCTTAGTGTGTGTGTGTATGTGTGTGTATGTGTGAAGTAGACTGGTATGCAATTAGTTGGCAATCGGCGACGTCAACTCGAAAGTGTGAGAATCTTGAAAGGGTAATTAGCACATTGGAGTACGTCGTACGTCTTTGCTGCATGGCCATTGTTGTTGCTACATTTTACGTGTTTTTTTTTTTTTTTTGGTTTTGGTTTTGTATAGATGCCATAAAAACTAATCAAGCACCTCACATCGCACCTCCACACATGCACACACACGCACACACACGCACAACAACAATAGGAACAGCAACATCTGTTTGTTGACCATGTCTGAAGTCGAGCAAACCAGACCCCAACTCTCGCAACTCGTACTCGTATAAAAGCTGATCAATCGCGGCTGCAAGTGCGCAGTCCGTCAACTCTATCAACCAAATCAAATCTCAATCTCGTGCGCAGACCGAACATTCTACTAGACCCGGCCTATATACAGAGTATAATCTATTGATCGTCAAGATCGCAATCAAATTTGCGGCACGGTTCATTTTATTTTCTGCGCGCGTGTTTTTAGTCCACTACCTTTCAAAAAACCAACAAAAAACCTAAATTTCAGTTCTCGGTTAAGTTAATTACGGCCGTGAGATAAGAAAACTAAACCTACACACGTCAATTTACGCACACAAAAAGTTTATGCAACATGCATTCATCGTAAGTGCTTTTTTTTATTGGAAACAATTCTTAAAATGGCAAAAAAAAAAAAAACAAACCATGAATTCGATATCGCTCATCAAAGTCACTCATACTCAAACTGAAATAAATCATCAACCCAAATACATTTCATTTATAGCATACTAACTGCCTTAAGCTGACACAAACTTGTTGTTTTAAACTTAATTTTAACGATTTGCATAGATTAAGCATTTAGATCTGAACATGTAACGATTAAATTTCCGCTTGACAAATTGTAAATCGAGTGATTTATGTTTAGGCCTTCGAAATATATTTATTCACACAAGCACACGCGAATGTTTTCTATTTCATTTTCCCCAATAATAATAATAATGATATTTTAATTAACTAGTTTATTAAACAATTTTTATGAGTTACTTTTTTCAGTTTACTTATGCGTATTTCATTTATTTGTGAGTTTGTTTTTATTTTATTTATTTCGTTTTGGTTTCTCGAGCGGCTTTCGAATTTTTCAGTAATTTAAAACATTTTACTAGCCTGAAAATATTATCAAAAATTACTTTTTCTTCCTTCTTTTTTTGAAATTTGAAACATGTTTCGAATATTAATTTTCTTTTTTGCATTTTAGTATATTTAGTTAATATTTATATTTTCTATATTATTATTCGAATTATTTAGAAAGGTTAAATGTTTTACTAGCCTGAAAGTATACTTAAAAATTACTTTTAAATTCCAATTCTGAACAAAACATTTTACCAGCATTTTGTATACTCAATATTTTTAAATTTAAGTACATATATTTATTTACTATTTATGTGTTCAATATTATTGTTAGGCAGTTTCAAGTATGCGCTGTGTCTTTTACAAAATTCGAAGTAAAACATTTACTTTTTTATAATCTTGCATAACTAATTGTATATAATATTATATTCAATGTAAAATAAATTTGCTCATGCTTGTAATATTTCACTGCAAAAGTGAATAGAAATAGAAAACCTTCGGAGACGCAACTCAAAGTTAGTATTAGTTGTAAAAGTGAGAATAAAATGTATTTCCGCTTTTATTACCCCGACGTATACTTAATATTAGCTACTGCGTTAGTCCTTGCATTTGCCTGCTTAAAATTATACTCGCTTTGTAAGCCTGAGAGTAGTATTAGGTATTAGTATTTCCTCATGTGACTTTTATTTTTCAAATGTGTCAGACACGACAGATGTGCATGCACATGAGGCAAGGCACGCGAGCAGCTCTAATTAAATAACGATAACTGGCTGGAATAGTGAGTAGGTGGATTTAATTTTCTAGTATTTTCTCGACTCTCTCGGCTGGGGGACTCACTGTAATGCAAATCGAACTTGAGAGCTGACACACACACACACACACACACACACACACTGCACACTGCAGTACAATGTATTTCTAACGACAATCGGAGAGCCGATTGCGATGACGTTGAATATCAAACTGAAAACAAAAACAACAAAAGCAGAGGCAGAAACGTTGACGTTGTGCTTTAATCTATGCCCGGCATCGGGCATTTAGTGATGTGACTATAACGCACGCCCTCCGATGCGAGTGAACTTCATAAATAACGCTCGCTAATGGCGATAACTGAATGAAAAGTAATCGCATAAAAATCTGAAATTAATTCAACTTTGATTATGCTCAACCAAAGTGCATAGCATACTTTCGAGCGTCGAACCACAGTCAATAAAACAATATTTCAATATGCGTGACACTCTACTAAGGATCAATATCCATGTAGATCTATTGAGATTGAAATATTACTAACAATTTCTCATAAGGTTTCGCGCTTGTCTTTGAATTCATTTACATGCAATTAATGGGAGGGCAATGGAAACACGTTTAATTTGCACACAAGGTCGTAATTAATATACAAACAATTTCTGTTGTGTGTTGGTTTTTCAATAGTTCAAGCTTCGTAAAATAAATTGAAATTATTATTAGTCTGGAAAACCAGACTTGATAAAAAATTAAGTAAATAAATAAATATTTGTAGAGTTCAACCATTCAATTATTACTGAAAGTGATTCAAGCATTCAATTATCACCGAAAGTATCTGCCTGTATTAATATAACAGTATTTTCTTAATTTATTCGATTAACTGTAGAAACATTCGATTTTTTATTTGCATTTAAAGATACAATTGCGCAGCTTAAAAGTAAATGTTAAATTTTGAAAATAATTACTTTACTAGTATCTTAAACGATAGTGAGCTATGCGAATATCGTAGGTGAAGTGCATCGAAAGTTGCACTTGTATCGAATACGATATTGCACCAATGAATTTGCGAATATCGTATGTGAACTGCAACGCATAGTGAGAGGTTATACTTAATGTTTGCTTTAATATAGTTTACGATATATACATATACATGTATATACATATATATGCGAATATCGTATATGAAGTGCAGTAAAAGATACACTTGGATCGTTACGGTAGTGTACTAAAGAATACTCTAATATCGTATGTGCAGCGAAAGTTGCACTTGTATCGAATACGATATTGCACAAATGAATATGCGAATATCGTATGTGAGTGAGAAATGAGAGGTTATACTTAATATTTGCTTTAATAGGGTGTACGATATATACATATACATGTATATATATATGCGAATATCGTATATGAAGTGCAGTAAAAGATACACTTGTATCGTTACGGTATTACACTAAAGAATACTCTAATATCGTATGTGCAGCGAAAGTTGCACTTGTATCGCATACGATATTGCACAAATGAATATGCGAATATCGTTTCTGAAGTGCAGCGAATAATGAGGTCTCTATGCTGAATATCGTTTGCGCAAATTGGTAAGGTAATTATCTCTTATGGGATATGCTCTTGTTTCTTTGTAATTCATGACTGAAATAATATGCGTCTACGCATTTCTAGAGCAGCTACTACTCTTTATCGTCTACGATAATCGCATGCCGGGCTGCTTACTGCTTACTGGTTACTGTTTTCTTGTTTTCTTTTTGTTTTTTGTTTCTTGTAATCGCATTCGCAATGTCAGCGAGACGTGCTCACCTCTAGCCGGAACCGGGACTTTTGCTGCTAGCTGCCGATCATGCAGCAGCAGCAGCAGCAACAGCAGAAACAGAAGAAGAAGAAGCAGCAACAGCAACAGCAGTAATAGAATGAAATACAGCGAGGCGCATGCGCCAGAGCAGAGGCTTTGTCGACAGCGACTGCGACTGCGGCAGAGGCAGCGGCAGCGACGTCAAAGGCGGAAGCAACGACGCTGACAAACGCTGCGAAACGCTGGCGTCGCAGTCGCCGTCGACGTCGCAAATGCTTTTGTTATTGTTATGCGATGTTCTTGCTTAGTTTGTTGTAAATACGAGTAATAGTAGCAGTCAGTAACAGCAACAACAATAACAACAATTGTTGTTGCTGCTGCTGCTTGTGGCTGCGGCTGTGGCTGCTGCTGTTTTCATTTATTCATTTTTTTTTTTTTTGTTTTTGTTTGAAGGGGGCGAAATTTTAGTTTGTCGTTATAAATTGAGTTGGAATAAAGCATTCCAGCTTAGTCGTGTTCCAGTAACGGTTCCGCGCGCACAACAAATAAAACCCAAAACCAACGAATTACATTCCAAATACAGAAAACCAAATCAAACGAAAACATATCCCCAAAAAGGCAACAAAGCAAAAAACAGGTGTGAATTGTGCTCAGCTAAAAAGTGCAGCAGGAATAAAACTAATAGTTTATTTTTCTCATTTTTCATTTTCATCTACATTTTATTTTTGGTGTTCATTCATTCAAATTCATTCACTTTCGCCGAACGTCTCTTCGTTGTCGTCGTCTTCGTCTTCGTCGTCGTTGCATTTAATCACATTAGTATGTCTGCTAGAATTTTGGAAGACTCGCCCAATGCGCGCATCAATAAGACGATCTTGGATCGCTATCTAGCGCTGCCCCTGGAGGAGAACATCGTCCAGGCGACATACGTGTGGATCGATGGCACCGGCGAGGATCTGCGCTGCAAGGATCGCACCCTTGACTTTATACCCTCAAGCCCAAAGGGTAAGTACAATACGACACTCACATATTCAAAAAAAAAAATACGCACAATTATTGGCGACCTTCGGCTCGGTTCCATTCCCCAATAATCTAATCAGAGGAAGCCAAGGAAGCTGCCAGACAGACGGCAAACGTCACAAAGCAAAAAAGTATAAAAGCAAGAGCTCGTCGGGTTATTAGGGTCTGGGAATTTTATTTCATTTTTTCATTTTTTTCAGTTTTTCTTTGTTGTTGTTGTTGTGCTTTTTGTTCAATGCGCTGCCTGCGTCTGATAATGCGATAAGTTGTGAAAGCGGTCAGCTAATTGATTAGGTTTTAATGAGTTTGCCTAGCACTCGCAGTTCGATTTGCGACACACACAACGAACGCACTTAGTATATAACATATGATCGCAATTGAACTCGTTGCACGTGTGCAGTGATAAAAGCAGATTATGCGCGCATTTGGACAACGCGGCGGATGCGTAATGTTATTGGCAACAAAGCGACGAGCGTCTAGATTATAGCACTCACTTTTGACAGCTTGATTGGCAAATGCGAATGCGAATGCGAATGCCAATTGCATTGAGCAACATCAACATCAACATCAACTCAACTCGGAAGTGTCAGAGAAAGAAGAACGGACTAGTGCATCAAAATGTTTTCCTAGCTGAATGCAAAAAAATAAAGATTGCATAGCATTTGTGTTGCCATGAAAAATGACTTAATGCGCACAATTACTAATTAAGCATCTCGCTTGATAACGCAACTGAGCAATCGAGGCAGCTGGTTGCCAGCTGCAGATGTACATATATACATTTTTATACATAGTCTATATAGACTAGATACCTAGATACCGAACACTCAATGTTCACACACTCTGCTCCAGATGCAGACAGACAGACAGACAGACAGACGGACAGACAGTTAGATAGATACTAGAAAGCTATATAGATAGGTGTGAAAAGTGTCAACACGTTTCATGCACTCAACAACAACAACAACAACAAGAACAACAAACAAAAGGCACAAACGAATTCGCGCATGCCGCACACCATGGCGTATGCGTAATATCTGCGATGTGAATCGCTATCACACGCAGCAGACGCGTGCCTGGGGGAAAAACTGCTGAAGCAACTGGCTATTGAACTTGATTTCCAAGTTCCCACTTACAACCTGTTTTTTGTTCAATTCAATTCGACATTGCAGCACAAATTGCAAACGTATGATGAATAATGCAAATACCATTAAAGGCTCGCAAATGCAATTGCAATTGCATTCAGCTTAATTCAAGCAATTACTACCATCGATTGTCAATTTGCTAGCCAACAAATCCTTGGCAGTAGAACTCTGTAGCTACGACTTACATATTGTAAATGAAAACGCAAGCTCAAGGTAAACGTCGACGTAGCAAAAACAAGTAAGAAAGCTAGGAAGAAAGCTGCTTGACTGTGAAATACCGCTACCCATTTTAAATTAAAGCTTTAAAGTGCGGTATTCTTCTTAAAATACCTATATACCGAGGGCTATATATGGTATATAAATATACTATTACATTTATAATACATTTTAAAAATACCTATTAAATATTCTTGAAAAATTCTAAAATATACCACGGCTATATATGGTATATCAATATACTATTACATTCAAAATACACATTCTTAAAAATACCTATTAAATATTCTATAAAATTCTAAAATATACCACGGCTATATATGGTATATCAATATACTACTATTACATTCAAAATACACCTTTTTAAAAATACCTATTAAATATTCTTGAAAAATTCTAAAATATACCACGGACTATATATGGTATATCAATATACTATTATCTCCTTATCATATAGACTCTGAAATCCAATGTTTCATGCAGACAGACGGACAAACAAATAGAAAGACAGACAGAAGGACTTGAGAGTATATACACTTTATGAGGTTGGCAATGTCTGCTGCTAGATGCAAAGCTATAATACCCTTCTATGCGACAGGTAGCGGGTATTAAAATACGTTTCTTTGGAGAAAGTTGATGCGAAGGCGGGAATTTGTTTGTGCCACACTATTAAAATGCATCACAAGTTGCACAGCAGCTCGACAAGTTGTCACCATATCATGATGATGATATGATGATCTATGAGATCTGTCGTTGGGTTGAGGCTTGGGTTGGGTTCGATTCACTCGCTTACCAGTTGCAATTGTTGTGTTGCGGTCGCGAAATTTAAATGCATAAATGCGCAATAACTAATTTCAGTCATTTGCATATTCAACACGAGCTATGCAATTATATATATATATACTTTATATATTTAGATATATTTGTTATATACATATATGCAATATATGGCATGAATGACTGGAAGACAGGAAATATCACTTGCTCAGCTGATGCTCTGAGGCGTGAAACTGACGCGAGTGCAACTGAAAACTGAAAACTGAAAACGGAAACCAATTACCACTAATTAATTAGAGCTATCGCATTTCGAGTGCAAATTGACCGACTAACTGACAAACGAGGCCAACAGATGGCCACAGATTATGCCGACCGACAGACAGTTAGATCATCGTCATCTCAAGTAAATCACACAATTTTCTAGGTCATGGTCATGAAGGTCTAGATCAGGGATCATAAATTATGTAAAATACATCGTTACAGATAAGAAATTCTTTAGAAAATGTTATATGAAAAACAATTGCAATTAAAATCTGTCTGCCTGTCTGTCCGCCTGTTTTAATGACTTAATCGCAGAGACTATAAAAGTTAAAGACTATTAAACTTGTTTTTTTTTATATACATATATATGTTTTAATTATGTGCCTATAGCAAATCTATGTAACATGCAAAAAGAGGCATCTCCGAATCATTCAAGTATATATGTATATTCTTGATTAGCATCAACAGCCGAGGCGATATAGCCATGTCCCTCAGGACTTAGCCTTAGTTGATAATTCGGCATATAGTTTGTGTTATCTATGGTATATTCTGAATGTAATATTATATTGATATAGCAAACATAGCATTCGGTATATTCTATAGTTTTTTCAATATATACTCTTCATTGTACCTTTCTTACTTGTTTTGTATTTAGAAAATCAGAATCTGCATTTTCACAGCAGTTACTTTTTTTTACTTATCAGCCTTTGATGATAATTTGAATACAAGATAAAATTTGAATATACATATTATGATGGCAAAAGAGTTTGTTCAATTAAAATTAGAAAGCTATGTCTCAATTTTAATACAGAATTAAAAATTAGGTTTCTTCTTACCACGAACTTTGGTGAAAAGTAGTATATATGATAATTCGTTTAAGATAGTTCCTAAGTTTCAACTGTCAATTATTCATTTTGTATATATTTGTTATTCACTTCAGAGTTGCCCATTTGGAACTACGATGGCAGCTCGTGCTATCAGGCGGAGGGCTCGAACTCGGACACCTATCTGTATCCAGTGGCCATCTACAAGGATCCCTTCCGTCGCGGCAACAACATTCTCGTCATGTGCGACACGTACAAGTTCGATGGCACTCCAAGTGCCACAAACAAGCGCAAGTCCTGTCTCGAGGTGGTCAACAAGTGTATCGATGAGCAGCCCTGGTTCGGCATTGAGCAGGAGTACACATTCCTCGACTTTGATGGCCATCCATTAGGCTGGCCCAAGAACGGTTTCCCCGGTCCCCAGGGTCCCTACTACTGCGGCGTTGGTGCCAATAAGGTATGTTTACCATAATCCATAATCCCTTTCAAGTCCCAGAATGAACTTATTATCATCGTTATTTCTTGTAGGTTTATGCTCGTGACATTGTCGATGCGCATTATCGCGCTTGTCTCTATGCTGGCGTCAAGGTGTCCGGCACCAATGCCGAGGTGATGCCAGCCCAATGGGAATTCCAGGTGGGTCCCTGCCTGGGCATCTCCATTGGCGATGACTTGTGGATGGCTCGCTTCCTCTTGCACCGCATCGCTGAAGAGTTTGGCGTAAGTTTCACCTCATCTGAAATACTTGCCACAAGGGTTTCATATTAAACGCTCGCTTACAGATTGTCGCCACTTTGGATCCCAAGCCCATGCCTGGTGATTGGAACGGTGCTGGCGCTCACACCAATGTGTCGACGAAGGTGATGCGTGAGGATGGCGGCATTCGGGAGATCGAGAAGGCGGTGGCCAAGCTCTCCAAGTGCCACGAGCGTCACATTCGCGCCTACGATCCCAAGGAGGGTCAGGACAATGCGCGTCGTCTCACCGGCAAGCACGAGACGAGCTCGATCAATGACTTCAGCGCCGGTGTGGCAAATCGTGGCTGCAGCATACGTATTCCACGCGGCGTCAATGATGATGGCAAGGGTTACTTTGAGGATCGCCGACCCAGCTCCAATTGTGATCCCTATTCGGTGGTCGAGGCAATCTTGCGCACCATTTGCCTCGATGAATAAGAGAACAAGAAACATCGAATTACACGAATTATTAGAATTCCATCATTCTGTCACTTGAACCGGACCCGGACTCGGAAAACTAGATGTAGGCCCCAAAACAAAACAAAAAAAAAAGAAACAAACAAACGAGTATAATTCAACGTAGTATAACTTCTTTTCTCTCGATCCTTAAGCAGCTCTTAAATGATGTCATGTATTTTTTTTTTTTTTTTTTTTTTGTTATTGTTGAGCATTGTTGTTAGGTTATAGTTATATTAACGAAACACCTTGAGCGTAGGTTTATCTTTATCAAGATGCAGAGATGAATTACTCGATCAAATCATATCACATACACCCACCAAAATCCTAACAATATACGATATAAATGTGAACACCAAAATGTAACAGAGAAAGAAGAAACAACCATAATTATTAATGATATTATTTAACTACATTTATGCCTAAAATACATACATAAATCTATATATTATATACTATACTCTTTAGATAAGTAAATGCACTCAAAAAAAAATTAATACGGAACTGTGTTTTTTATTTAAGCAACGGGAACAAAGTCCTCGGCAGTAGAAATGCATAAATAATGCATCTAACGATGTAACGAACCTTAGTGTTAATTTAATTTTTGAATAAACGCAAAGTTCTGCAATCAGCAAGTAGCGCCATCTAGCGGTCAATGACTTTTAACGTACGAATCCATTTAGTAATCGATAAATCGATAGCAAAAGATCGCTGGAAAATTAAAATAAATAAACGACATTTTCGATTTGATTTTTTTTTCTACAATTTTTATTTACTCGTATGTATGTATATATCCTTGTGATTTATTTATACTAAAATGTATATGAATCATTTGCATTTTGCATTCAATATTTTTCATTCTTTTTTTTTGTTGTGTTTTGTTTTTTTCTTTTCTTTGTTAATTTGCTGGCCGGAGCCTTGTTGTAAATTGTGTTGAATCGAAGTGTTGTTTGCTTGTTGCTTTTAAACAACGGTCCACGAAAATTGTTTGATTAGTTTAGTTATTAACACCATAATGGCATTTGTATGTATTGTTGTATTGTTTGTATTTTATGTATACGAGTACTACGTGTGTCTTCAACTTTATTTGGGCTTTATCGTTTATATAAATTTTGGAACAATTACAACACAATAGTTCAATAGTATTTGCTACAAATGTAATTATCATGTTCATTTGTAGAGTGTGAAACAAACTTTTCAAAATTGTCAATTCTTACATAGATAATATTCTCAGTGTATTTGTTGTGTGTGTGTGTGTGTGTAGTTGTATGTCAAGTAACAATAAACAAGGTAAAAAATCATCAACAAACATAAAATGAGAAAACAAGGCAATAATTGTAAATCAATACAAATTAATATAAAGTTGTTGTTGGAAGTCGAATTCATTTAAATATCGTATTATATTATATTATGTATATTTTTGTATTTTCAGTATACCATATGCACAAATTATATGCACTGTCATTACAGCAATTTTGCAATTAACAATAAACAACACAAATTGTTAATGAACCCGATGATGATTTTGTTTTCTTTCTTTTGTTTTTGTGGAAATTTCCGTAAGTGATTAATCAAAAGACACTTCACAAATCCAACTGAGGCTTTTAATGAAGTTTGCGATTGCGAACGCTGTTTATTCAAATATCGTATCGTACATATACATATAAGTACATATGGTAGTTAAGTGCTTTACAGAGATATGTTTGTCCATTATTAACTATTTATTTCGGTTGATGTAAATTCCTTTGTGTCAATGCAAATAAAAACTCAATATGATGTTTGTGCGCCATTATTAATACACAATGTTTGCTCTCTTTTGCGAATTGTTGATGCCACATACGAAATTCACTAAAATATTGCACTCTGCACTTTAAAGTAAGAGTAAAAGAGTGAGAGAGAAGAGTGCGCGCGAAAGAGAAGGAACTTTGTTTTGTGAATGTCGTTGGATTTCATTGTGGGAATGTGCGCTTCGAAGTCATCGGAAGCAAATCTTTGAATGGAATATTTTGCGATATTTTATTTGGAACACATTTCACGCGTTAATACTGACGCACATCTTCATTGGAAAGGGAATTCTCTACAATATATAAAATGCGATCTCTAATTTAGTACAAAAATTTGGAAGCTATTGCAAAATTGTGTTACAAGGAATTGACTTTCTTCACTCTATAACTCTCTCTGTCTCTCTATTTTTATGCAATGTTTAGGAGGCGTCTGTATGTGGATCTCTGCATAACTGATACATCGAGATTTGAGACACATTCGATTGACTTAAAACTATGCATTGTATTCTATTGTGCAGAAGTATTTACTACATATGTATATGTATGTATGTATGTATATATGGTCTTGTCATGTGCAGTGCAAAATAAAAGATTACGATTTACGATTTATCCATTGGATTTCAGTGTTTTTTCCGTTCGTTCACTTAGTTGTGGAAGCGCGTTTGCTGCATAAGAATATATATGCGGTATGACTTTAGTTTCATTCTTATTCTTGCATTTTTTTACAGATTGTAACAAACAGATATGAAAACGTAAAAAAAAACTAAAAACAATGCTTAGAAACTAATGCAAAAAAAATATATATTTGTATATAGCGATAATAATTAAGAGAATTAAATTGAATTATTGCACTTGGAAAACATCTCAACCTAAAATGTACATACAACGCTTCTTCTTTTTATACTTTATATAATTATAATTATCTTTCTTGTTGTCATTGTTTCTTAATTTCGATTTTTTGTGTTAAGTTTTGAGGCAGCTGCCAAATTGTTGGATTGGAGCCGTGGATTAGGCAACAGGCAACTGTAACTAACTCTGTAAGTAAGTAATTGATGCGCTGTAATCAGATATCAATATCAATATCATACTATATCATATCATATCATATCAATTATTATATGTATATGGGGGATTAATCGAATATCGTATCTCAATATCGTTAAGTTAAGGGGAGTTTTTTGCAATCAATTGCATTGTCTCGAGGTTCTGGTTCGCAAACTATTTCAAATAGTTTTTCGTGATTTTTGTTTTTTGTTTTTCATGTTTTGTTATTTAATTTGGCAACGCTTGTTACATGTTTTTGAACATTACTAAAATAATAAAAACGTATTCGCTTGATTTTCGCACTTCGTTTTTGTTTTGCTTTTATCGTTAAACCTGTTTTATCGATTTGTTAGGGTCTAGAGAAGGTTTTCTGTAGGATACACACACATATTATTTCAAAACTTAGTTTACTACATGATGAGGAGTTACAAATTCGTTACGGACATGTGTGACAATATTTCTTCCGTTTCTTTTTTTTTTTTGTGTTATCGAAATATCAGCAAATATCGTTCTACATATATTTTCCACACAGCTTGAAGATTAAACACAATATTAAAAAAAAACATTTTCGACTGCGAGTTTCACATAAATACATCAAAAAAAGATATTTTTAAAACTCACATATTTTTACTTATTGTGTTTTTTTTTTTTTTTGCTTTGCTGATTTTTCTTTTTTGTTGTTTTGATTTTAAAACTTACATTAAAAGTGTGTTTTTTGGGGGTACATAAAATCCATCATTTGCATTTAAATGTAGATACAATACTTGCAAGTAAAATACATATGTATCGTTATTGTGTATTATATAGTATAATTAATAATTGTATATGTATGAATGTGACAGAGAGGAAACAAGAAAGAAAAAAAAAACTATACATATCAATAAATAAATATTAGTGGTATTTGCTCTTAATTTTGTGTTGTTGTTGTTGTTTAAACATAACAGCGATATACATATAAATATACATACAAAGACTTTTTGCAAAAAAAAAATACAATATTAATATTAAAATATAATTGTAATTATAATTATGATAATAATTGTAATGATAATGTGTAATTGTTGTTTAAAACATAGGTAATTATGTATATCAATATTTTTTATATAAATAGGTAATATTTTAATTGAATTTCAACTAATTTTTTGCTTTTCGTGTTTCTCTTCTTTTTTTTTTTTGTTTTTTGTCGATTTATGACCGGGCACTTTTCGAACTCACCCACAAGCAAAACATGTCCACGCCTCTAATAATACATAGATGCATATGCATATAAAGTACTATATAGATATATAGATATCGATGCCTATGGTTAATGCGTATCATTGTGTAGATATAATTCGTTATCATTTCTTCCAAAGGATGCTTGTGGTGTGTGTCCTTTTGCTGCTGCTGTTTCCGTTTGTGTTTCCGCTTCTGATCCATCCTCGACTCGATCGCCTGCTGCGCCGTATATTATGTAGAGAGCTCGGTGCTGCCGCGACGCACCATATTGAGATCACTGAAGTCAATCTCCTGCGATTCGATGGATTGTATGGACGCGCTGCGTAGCTTTGTGGCCGGAAACTTGCCGCGACTTTTCAGTGCCGTCAACTGTGCAGCATGGGGAAATGTTGTCCGGTTAGTGACCTTTATTTTTGCTTGTATCTTGTATTTGTATATATATTACTTGTATGTAGAAGGTGCACTACGTGTATATGATAGTGTGTGTGTGTGTGTGTGTATGTGTGAGTGTGTGTGTGTGTATGTATGTGTGAGTGTGTGCGTGTGTTGTGCATGCTAAAGCTATGTGAGTGTTACGAGAATACGAATATAGAGTTAGACATATACAAATGAATCTATCTTTAGTACTACTGTGAGAATTTCAAGAGCTTAATGTGAAATGAAGATGAATTGTGTTTAATAACAATAAAACTACTTTCTAATTAAGGCAACAATTATGGGAATTATAAGGCAATAATAAATGGAAATTTCAAAATTTTAAAGCGAAAAGCTTATTTACATAGGCATACATTAGCATTACATTTTGTGAAACTGAATTGTAATAGTTTTATAATTTCCCAGCTTCACTCTTCATTGATTCAGAGATTAAAAAATAAATATATTAATTGTTAATCGCTCATTTAAATCAAAGTGTGTCAAAACTTTGTATGTAATCAAATTTTTCCTTACAAAAGTTTTCATTTGAATATTTCACGATTCGGTAATGAAAGTGAAGAGTGTAGACTTCGATAAAATGGTTGTTGTCTTTGCTAAGCAAGACAATTTTACGTTAAACAACGTAAAGAGCTCTTTAGCTCATAGCAGAGCAGTTGCTCTTTATAATGGAATGAATTAAAGCTGGCAAGCAAGCGGTAAACTAGATAAATTTCAAATTGATAAGACAATGAATGATAGTAAGTACAGTGAAGATCCGTCAATTTGAACTGGGCAGCAAATCAATTTTATAGATGTATAATTTACAAATACGAAATTATCTCAATGGTTTGGCATGCAATATAAATTAAGTAAAATAACTAACTCGGTTAACATGCATAATTAATATTCATGTATGTATAGAAGAAAGGAAGAAGGCATGCATATTAACATTACATCAATTTTATGTAGTTAAGCCAACTAGAAAGAGAGAGCAAGAGACAGAGAGAGAGAGAGAGAGAGAGAGGAACACTAGCCATGAACTATGCTAAATACTAAGGCATAAACAATAATACTATCTAAACAAATGGCAGGGAGGAAGTAAGGGATGAATTTATAGACACCTGATATTAGCTTGCGGTCGTAATTTGTTTTCGTATTTGTTGGTTGCCGTTGTTAATTTGTGTGTGTTGAATTTACTTTTGACTTTTGTTGTTTTAACTGGGATTAAGGTAGAGATGCTTTTGCTTTTGGCTTTGGTTTTGTTATTGTATGATGGCTTTGCTGTTACTTTAAATGTTGGTTTTCTTTACTTCGTCTTATTATTTTTGTTTTCTTTTTTTTTTTAGTTGTAGTTATTTTGCTTATGTGATCGATTAGCTTAGCTTATCCATTTCCACGGTTCAGTGTCGGGGCTGGTTATTGGCGTGGGATACTAGAGAGAGCGCCAACACAGCGTTTATCATATTGTGTGTTGTATTGTTCGTGTTTGTTTTTGATTTTTATGGTGTGAAGAAAGAGAGATTCAATGAGAAACAACGAGATTAATATCTTGAGCAGTTACAAAGTACCCAACAAAAAAGTACAAAAAAAAAAATAAAGATAAAGCGGAAAATAAAGGGGGAAAGCTTTCTCGAGTTATTTTCAACTGCCACACGTAAGCGTTGTTGTTGTTTTTGTTGATTTTAGAGGGCGGGCTGAAAAGCAGTTAGCATGTTTCCAATCGGATTGCCACGTTTTGATTGCGCTTTGTTGTAGTTGGTGTTGTTGTTGTTGTGGGTGCAGGAGTGTGTTGCAGTCAGGAGTGTATGTGTGTGGATGTGAGAGGTGTTAGAAGTATGTACACGGTCAGCGTAATTGGTTCTTTTGGGTGCGCAGCGTATATGATATACATATATATATATTTCTTGTTGTTTTGTTTTTGGGTAAAAGCCCGTAACCGTAAAAAAAAACAGCCGAAACAGAAACGAAGTAAGGATAACAACTGCGCATAGCGCAGTCAGTCTGACAGAAGCTCTGCACAATACGAACCTCCGCCTTCATGTCAGCCAACCTGTCCTGCAGGTCGCGCACCTTGTCCGAATCATCCAGGTTGGCGCGCAGCTCACCCTCGGCCAGCATTTCCGAGTTCTGCAAATCACAAATGTAATCAATCAATCAAAAATCGTATTGAATTTGTAATGGCAAACCTTTGTCTCCAGTCGCGATATCTCCTGCTTGAGTTCGGCAACCGTTTGACTCTGTTCGGTGAACTTGATTTTCACATTCATCAGCTCATCCTTCATGCGAGATTCCAGATCCGAGTATCTGCCGAAACCATTTCAAATTTAGTTGCTGTCGATTAATTAGCATTTGCAGACGACAAACCTGTGTTGCTGTTCACGCGCCTTGTTGGCCAGCTCCTTTTCCCGGGTGACGGCCAGCTCGAGCTCCTCCTTGAGCTTCTTGTGCTCCTCGTCCTGACGACGCAGCTGATTCGTGGACACTTGCACCTGTGTCTCCAGCTCCATAACCTTGAGTCGCAGCTCCTTCAGCTCGGTGAGCGTTTCCATCTCACGTATGCGCGTCGTCATCAGCTCCTCCTCCAGCTTTTGCGTGTGCTCGGTGCTCTTCGAGTTGTCGAAGAAATTCGTCAAGAGTTTCTTGGGCGTGGAATCCACCGAGGCAGCGGTGTGCTCATTGCGCTGATTCTCGGCCAATTGACGCTGCCACTGTGTGCTCAGCTCCTGCACGCGCTGCTTGAGATCCTTGAGCGATAGCGAGGCTTCGGCTTCGCGCAATTTGCTGGCAATCAGCTCGTCCTGCAGATGGGCCACCGAATTGTCGGGCGTGGTCTCGCGCAGCGTCTTCTTATCCTCCTCCAGCTCCTCGACCTTGGCCTTCAGATTGCGTATCTGATCCTCGCTCTCGGCGGAGCCTTGTCGCACCTTGACCAGCTCCTCCAGCAGACAGGAGACCATCTCGTCGCGCTGCTTCAACGCCTCCTCCTTCATGCACAGCTCATCGATGGATGACTGTCGCGAGTTGTTCTAAATGCGAGGACGAAAGCAGGTCATATTAAAATGTTGCAGTTGCTTTTGTGAATGGAGCTTTGCATGCAAATGTCTGTCGATATTTATCGATAGTTATTAACTACTAATATTTAACTATGTATACGCTTGCAGAACTTGATGAGGACAACATGCTCGTCCGTCGTATTCAGATTTCAAATAATATTTCAATTTACTTTTTTAAATTAGCGAGTAAAAACTAGTTAGTATTGTTGAAATGTGTTTGTTAGTAAAGTTATCGATAGTAGCGATAGTTCGCTTATTGACTAATTAAATGCATAGTAGTACAAGTAGTTATACAGAGAGAATGGTATTACTATAATTATTAAAAAGCACGCACATGTACGGGTTAATAGTAGTCAACAATATCTCTAATGTACTTCGGCATGGTATGTCGTATGTCGTATGGACAGCAATGGGGCAACGATAACAAAACATGCAAAATAACTGTATACGTCGTCGTCGTCTAGATTATAGACCTCGCGATGTACAACAACAACAATGCACATAACTAAAAGTATATATGTAGTATAACTATGTACAATAATTTGTATTTTTTTTTTTTTTTTTTTTTTTGTCGTAGAGCCTTGCAATACTTACGCTATCGATTGAAACGTTCTGCGATGCGTTGCGCAAATTATATATTGTATTTCATAGTGTTTTTTCGTTTTTTTTTTTTTTTGCATTTATCATTTGAATTTGTATAGATTTGTGTAAATATGTGTGTGTTAAAGCACCATAACCATAAGAAACAGAAACAGAATAGAAAGAAAGACAGATAATGATTAACAACGTAACTTTCTCGATGTCGTCATAATTTCTCCTCACACTTTAGTCACAAAACAACAGAAGGGATCTCGAGAGAGAGAGAGAGCGAAAGCGAGAGATTACTTACATTCTCCTGCAGCCGCAGACTGAGACCACGCACTTCCTCGTTGGCATTCTCCAGCTGATGCGACACCTCCAGATAGGAACGTCGCAGCTGCATAAGCTCCGTTTGAATCGCATAGCTGTCAACCAAGAGAGGAAAATTCAAGTTACAATTTACAAAATTGAAATGAAGTGTACTATCGAACGCACCTGGTTTCCTCTTCCTCGGCACGCG
This sequence comes from Drosophila albomicans, assembly GCF_009650485.2. NCBI lineage: Eukaryota > Metazoa > Arthropoda > Insecta > Diptera > Drosophilidae > Drosophila > Drosophila albomicans. The sequence continues at coordinate 3,471,313 of NC_047627.2, read as the reverse complement.
AGACTTGGCCACGGACCAAACGATCCGCCAGCTCGGCGCTCTCGGCCTCGAGCAGCTCGTTGCGCTGCTTCAGGAGACAATTCTCGCGTCGCAATCGCCGCAGCTCGACCATCTCCTCCTGTTCCTTTTTCTTCAAGTCTTGATACTCTTTCTCCATTTTCTTCATGCGCTTCGTGTTGATCTTGAGCGAATAGGCGAGATTGAAGAAACCCTCCGGATCCGCTTCGACACGGCCGGGCAACTCTTTTTGAAAGAACTTGAGCATCGCCTCCATGTCCAGGCACAACAGCGACTCCTTGCCCGTCAGCAGCAACGCGAGCGCCACCTTGAATATGAACTCCATGCCCTCGCTGAGGAAGACGTCCATGATGCGGCAGCTGAGGTTCACATTTAGCGTGGTCGTGTATAGGGTGAGGAACCAGCTGGACGCATACATGGTGGTCTGGAAGCCTTGCTGCTGGAAATGTATATGCATATCGGGTATCTGCTCCTGCACCAGATTCTCCAGCTGATACATGCACAGTCCCAGCTCCGACATAGATGGCTTGAACATGTGACGCATGCGATGCTGTTGCATGATCTGCACCAGCACGGCGAACGCCTCCTCCTCGGGCATCTGCATCAGCAGCAGACCGACAATGAAGCCCGATCCCTGGCAATAGCCAACCTCACGGTCGTGCAACGAATACGCTTTGATCACATTGAACAACGCCTCCTGGCCGGGGCCGTCCTTCTCCTTGAAGAAATCCACCTCCGGATAGGTGCGTGCTATGTCGCGTCTGATCACTTTCTCGCAAGCGGACGTCGCCTTAATGTATTCCGCATACTGTTTCTTATCGGCATCGGCGGCGCCACTCAGCTGCTGCCACACGATCGCCCGAAAGTGATGCGGGATGCCGCGACGCACCAATTCGCGTACACATGGATTTTTGCGCTTCAAGGCGCCTTCCCAGTCATTCAATATGGATGCCCAGGTCGTCCAGATGTCCTCCTCGGCCACCGAGTTGCCGCCTAATTTAGATAAAATGGAATATACAACAGGTGAGTAATGCATGATTGGCATACTAAATAAGCACACAAACATACAAACAAAATGAAAGGAAAGCCTACTCACTTGATGTTAGACTAATTTGGCTCGTGTCGGAATTCTTGCGACTGTGCGTGGAGTGCAGCGAGTTGAGGCTCTTGGCATCGCTCTCGATCAGCTTGTTGGCAGCCTCCAGTTTGGCCAGCAGATCCATCTCTGATGTGGGTAGATTCTCTTCACCGCTTAGGACCTTCACATCCATTTTCTTACTGCTATCCGGGGGTGTTGTGGTTGTGGTCAGTGTCATTTTCTGATGCTGACACGTCACCTCAACCAACCAATATGTCTTTTGGCGGGCTGCTCTGTTCTTCCTTACTCGTTACTGGTTGCACGCTGTTGATTACTCGTTAATCGTTAGTCGCTACTCGTTACTTGCTCTTTTTCTCTTTGTGCTTCTCGCTACTCGTTGTTGCTGCTTGCACTCGGTTGTCGCTGTGATCTCTGTGGCTGTGATTCAATGCTGTGATGCTGCGCTGACTGCTGCTGACTGTTATCCCTGTGGGGTGATCTCAACGATAGCTCCGTGGATGATGCATAGCTAAGCTCAGCTCAGCTCCTCGTCGCAGCACTTTGCGCTCTGTAAGCAGTTCAAGCAAAACACATTGGCACTTGGCATTTATTGATAACAATTCAAGTCGATCAAAATTAATGGAGTCTTTCATACAACCATACACTTGTATGTAATTATGTATGTATAAGTATGTACAATGTATGTAGAGTGAGATGTACGTATAGTAGAATAGTGGAAATTGACAAGTTAAGCGCACTTATCGAAACACCAGACTGACAGACGTCAAGTTGAACTGAATTATACATTTCCCTATCTGCTTATGGCTTGATAAACTCAAACTGAGCAGCATGAATATGTATGTCTATACAATCCATGCAAACAGAGTGAATGTGAATGTATCAATGTGAATATGAGTGCGTGAGTGCGAGTGAATAAGACAAAGAATAAGAGTTAAAGTTTAACTTGTGTATTTTGTGTATGTGTGTGTGTTGTTTGAGTCGTGCGACCCAAAAAGAAATGGATCAAAACAAAACAAAAATGACAACAACAACAAAGCAAATACAAAATGAATAAAATAAAAGAATACAATAACAAAAAAGCAGAGACAGAAAACCCGTCTGGGCTTTTACGTCGCCTCGCTTCGCCTCATGCCTCAGCTCGCATTTAACTATTAACAACTGTCTACATATACGCCAAGTATCCATCAGATACATCAATCCGATAGATACCCAGTACATCGGAATGGTCCACATTGGTATGCATCGAGTGAGGGCGGACGGCAGGCAACGGGGCGTTGTCACAAAAGTGTCCCTGACCGCATTGTCAATTTTGATGGTCAGGGAATCGCCAAGGGAACTGCCAAAGTAAACAACATTATTTTCATGTTCAGCTGACACCAATAAGAATCGATAAATGCCAATGGAAGCCCCTCTAAGGACAACTGCAAGAGCTAACGACAATCGATTGATGTCAGTTAAAGTAAGCTAACGCAATCAAAATTGAATGCAATTTATTAAACAATTCGATAAACTAATTGCATTCGCTTTGTTTGCTCACTTTTTTAATGATTCAGTGATTTGATGATTCTTCATATTCACATGCCTCTTTTCTATACAAATATTGAGCTGCAATTAATAACTAAACTGACGACAATTGTTTCGTTTCTTTTGTATAAATTATATTATATATAGATTCAAAAATAGTTCAATATAATGTGAAATTTTTTATACATTTTTATTGCAAATTAGATTTTTGCCAAGCCTCATTGCTTTTACTTTTTGTGGTCCAATTATTAATTTTATAATTCTATAAACTAAAAACACTTTTCAGAAATGTATTATTAAAGATTTCACGATTATAACTTTATTATTCATGGCTGCGATCAGGGAAAAATTGTATAAGTAAGAAATGGTTTTATGTGACAAAAAAAAAAAAACGGCTGCTGAAGTCGGATTAGTTAATTTGGTTGACAATATTGACATATTTTATAATCGATGGAACATTTTCAATTTAATAGTATATTGTTATACCAAATACGGCATTTGGTAGGATGGATTTAGTATTTCTCTTGAGAATTTTGTCATATTTTATATTCGATTTTACATTTGTTGTCTTATTTGTCTTTGTTTGCTTATTTCCTTAACGAATAATGCATTTATGGAATTTTTAAATTTCACACCTAAATTTACAATTATTTCATATTTATTATATTAATTTACATCTTCCTAATTAGAATTTCTATAAACCTCATTTCTGATCAAAAATCAAGTTCCACCAATTCCTCAAACAATATTATGGAATTTTTTTTTAAATATTAACACAATTTAACTCGATGTATAATAAATTGTTGTAAATTTGTAAATATAAATTCACATTTCGACAAAACTTATTACTATTTCAATAGTTACAGCAACTCGCTCAATAATTCTAATTGTTAAATATTTCAAATTCCCAAAAATATTTGCAATTATTTTTATAGTTTGTTTTTATATACCATATATTAAATATAGAGAACTGCTTTTAATAGCCATAAGGTTTGACACACATGTTACAAATGTGTTAGTCATGCTTGGATAATATAATATGTAAAGACTTGACTTGGCAGAGGCATTTGACTTAAGCTTGAACTCAATCTTGAATCAATTTGTATTATTTGCGAAACGTGTTCGGTTTACAGAGCTGAAATTTGTTAACCAAGTGAAAATATCACTGGCTGATTGAATTTCATTAGATATCTAGACAATTACTGCGTACTAAATTCTGTTCTTCATCAATGAATTATAATCGAGAGCTGTGAGCTTAACGTATAATAAATTTCCTTCCTAATAACGCCCCCGCACATTGTGACTTGCGCAATCATTATGCTATAATTTGATAAAAACCAAAAACAAAAACGTATTTAATAAATAATAATAATAGAACTACTATATCACAAATGTACCCGCACTCTAAGTAGGTGTATTCCAATTCTATAGTTCAAAGTACACCACACCGCAGAAACACAAAATAAAAAACAAAACAAGTAAGAAAGTTACAGTCGAGTGTGCTCGACTGTGAGATACCCGCTACCCATTTTTAATAAAGGTAAAATATTGCGGTATCATTTTCAAAATATACCGAAAACACTAAAAAAAATACTAAAAATATATCAAATGATATGTTTGGTATATCGATATAGTACACCATTTAAAATATACCATAGACGGCACAATGGACCAGATTATCGGCCAAAGCAACTCAGACCCCTAGTAAGTAGGCGTTTTCGCCCATACAAAAGTATTTCTTTAATAACTTCCACAATTTTTATCTGATTTTCAGGAATCATAACTACTATAGTAATTATTGAATATACCAAAATTCGTAACTCTAGCTTTAAAATTACGCTTGTTATTCTATTTTTTTGATTTGCGGGGGCGGAAGTGGGCGTGGCAAAAATTTGAAACAAACTTGATCTGCGTGCAAACATAACAAATGCTGTCGAAAAAAAATTATAGCTCTATCTCGTATAGTCTCTGAGATCCAATGTTTCATACGGACGGACGGACAGACACACAGACACACAGACGGACAGACGGACATGGCTAGATCGTCTCGGCTGTTGACTCTGATCAAGAATATATATACTTTATAGGGTCGGAGATGCCTCCTTCTACCTGTTACATACATTTCCTGCCGGCACAAAGTTATAATACCCTTCTACCCTATGGGTAGCGGGTATAAAAATTTTGTCTCCCCCTACGAGGCAGAAGACACTCGATGAAATTAATAAATATGTTGCGTATATCAAATGTCCATAAATGACTTGTGACTAAATGCAGTGACAGGTGCGTCAACATTTTGGTGGAAGCGAAAGCAAAGGATTATGCTGAATCAGACTGACACAGAGAACTTTCATTTACATGGAATAAGGTGTTGGACTTGTTTTTTTTTTTGTTTTTGGGGGGGAGAGAGAGACAATGTGTCAAAGAAGCATGTCTGCTGACAGCAAACAATGAAGCGATTGTAATGCACAAGAAGCCAAGTGAATAAAAAAAAGAAATAATAATAAGCGCGTTCTTATCAAAATGAGAAATGGGCAGCAAACAAAACAAACAGACAAACAAAAATAAATAAAAGTAAGATATATCGAATGATATTTACACGCAGTTAACTAAAGTTAAGTTCGACAGCTTATCTTATGGTGTAAGTGTGTGTGTGTGTGTGTATGTGGTGTGTGTGTGTGTGTGTGAAACAAGTACATACTGATCGATATGCCTGGCGTATGACCTAAAGTCGCCAACGCTCGCCGATGTCGCAATGTCGTCTATGGGTAATATCGTTTAAAGCAATTACACACTTGTTGCCTCCCACACACACACGCACACACACACACAGTCGCGCACTCACTCACACACACGTAGGAAGCTTGTTAAGGGGGCTTGAATGGGTGCATGGCTAACAGCAATAGGGAACAAAGAGCGAGCAGAGCAGGAGAGACGACTAACGGCATACTCATACCCTGTAGACATTTCGATGCTCAGGTGGGGTATGGATGACTAAACAGCCTGCGAATACTTGACGTAATGTCAAATTTTTAGAAAAATAAAGCAAGTTCATAACAAACGATAAGAGAAGTGATAAATAAAAGAAAAATCATTGTGCGATTGAACTCTCAATGAAATTGATATCAAGAGAGAGAGAGAGAGAGGAGAAAAAGCTGATAAGTGATAAGATTGATACCCTGCTGTGTCCAGCAAATGGGGTATACAAAGGACGCATGCCTTAAGAGTGTCAAGACAGACATTTAAAATAAATCTAAATACATACCCTATATTAAATAAATAACCAATGGGTATACAATACTCTACAGATGATATGTAATTAAATAAAGTTTCAAAAAAATATTTCCCAAGCTCATTCTTTAATTTTTGCAGCTGTCCCAACATTTAATTATCTTCTTTTAACCCATAAAAATACCAGTTTGTGAGAAATGTTAAATACTTTTGCAGTCATTAGCAGAAGTAATAAAACAAGACTTGCAGTCGATCAAGTCCTTTTCGCATTTATTTTGATATGTTTGTTTTGCTTTTTTTTGTTTTTTTTTTTTTTTTTTTTTTTTTTTTTTTTTGCTAGAACAGAACACACAAAAATTGTCGTGTTTAGATCAATCAAGCGCTTGCTGCCGGCCGGACAAACATTTCCGTGAATGAAGCCAAGTGGAAACCGAGAACCAGACACACAAAAAAAAAAAAAAAAATGAAAACAATAATAATAACAATAAACAACATTATGATGATGATAAAGGCAAATAGCTGAGGGGGGAGAGGAGGTAGATAAAAGGGGGAAACGTTGCATGAACGCTTGTCATATAAAATGCATTTGCACAAATTCAAAGTCGAAGTCAGTTTGCGAATGCGGTTCAATGTCGTCGTCGTCGGCTTAGACATCGTCGCAACAAAGGAAAAAAATTTGAATGCAAAAGGAGAGCAACAAAGACAGAGAGACCAAGAGAGAGAGAGAGAGAGAGAGAGGGAGAGCGCTTAATAGTGGGTATGTGTATGGTGGAAGCGACAAGCAACATCGACACAGTCAACGATACGTTACGATACGTGTTGATTAGATTTCGAAACAACAAACACAACACAAACACACCCGCCGCGAGTGTATGTGTGTGTGTGGGCGTGTGTGTGTGTGTGTGTGTGTGAAATCAAATCGCAAAAAAGCCAATATGAAATAAGGTTAGTTTACTCAGTACGTGGAGATACGTGGAGTCGAGCAGACAGGAGCGTGAAACACGCAGCGGATAGCTAATAAAACGAAAAGAAAAGCAAACCTACAACAAATAATAATATAAATAATACAACAACAACAGCAACGAACAACAAAAGCAAAAGAAACTCTAACGAAATACGCGAAACACGCGAAAAAGCAAAGCAACAACAAAAACAACAACAAAAGGTAATTAAGTAAACGAAAACAAAGCAAAAGCCAAGGCTAAATGCGTCTGCGTCTTTTGCATTTGTGGCTCATGCGATTGTTGCTCGTCTGTCTAATGCGGCGAATGCAACAAGTGGCAGACACACATACACATACATACATACTATATAGTAGTACTCTACTATAATAAGGCAGCTACTTGATCAGTGAGTACAACTGATAAGCGTTCTTCGTTTCGTCTGCCGGGTGTCTGTGCCGCATTTGTTGTCATACTTCAAATCTCCTCTTCTGGTATTTTTTTTTAATCTTTATTTTAGTTTAAAGACCATCAACATTCAAATCTTGTGCGTCTGCTATAAATATTGCTGACAAAACTTCATCTTTTTATTAATCTTTATTTCAAATTTAAAGACAGACTTCATTCATACTTCATATCTTGTCCGTCCGTTCTTTTTTATTTTTATTTCAGTTTAAAATTTCTGACAAAAATTCCTCTTTTAGTATTTTAGGTTTAAAGTCAAACAACATTCATACTTCAAATCTTGTCCATCTGCTATAAATCTTGCTAACAAAATTCCTATTTAGTATTTTTTTAGTATTCTTCATCTACTTTTTCAGTTTTAGTATTCTCTTAGTATTTTGTATATGCTTATTTTAGTTTAAAGGCCAGCAAAACGTGTCCGTCTGCTATAAATATTGCTGACAAACCCTATCTTTTAGTATTTTTATATACTTATTTTAGATTTAAAGACAATCAATGTTGATACTCCAAATCTTGTGAATCTGCATTCATACTTCAAATCTTGTCCATCTGCTATAAATGTTGCTAACAAAATTCCTCTTTAGTATTCTTAATCTACTTTTTCAGTTTTAGTATTCTCTTAGTATTTCGTTTAAAGGCCAGCAAAACGTGTCCGTCTGCTATAAATATTACTGACAAACCCTATCTTTTAGTATTTTTATATACTTATTTTTGTTTTAAAGACAATCCACATTCATACTTCAAATCTTGTGCGTCTGCTATAAATATTACTCACAAAAACTCCACTTTTAGTATTTTTTTTTAAGTCAAGCAACATTCGGAAGCATTCGCAGTCCGTTTTGGGCAACAAAGCAAGCGTGTTTATTAACGACTTTTGATGGTTTTTGCTTTGTGTGTCATCGCAACAGGTTCAAGCTTAATTGCTGCGGGTTGTAAAACACGCAGCAGTTATTTGCAAAACACAATGACAGCCAAGGCAGCGGCAACTCCAGCAACAACTGCAACACAGCAGCATCAGCATCAGCTACAACAACAGGAAACATTCGAAGCACCCGCCACACCGCCAACGCCAACGGAAACGGGAACGGGAACTGCGACGCCACCCAGCGAGAGAGAAGAAGATGAACTGAGTGAAATCTTCTTTGTGGAGAATCGCAGACGGAAACAAAACATTAAAATCCAGGTGAAACTTTGCATCGATGGCGTCTACTTGCGTCGCGAGACCACACAACAAGATCACATCAACGAGCAGCTGATAAGGATCGAGGACATTATCGGATCCAGCTGCGGACCGCGTCTCAAGAAGCGCGCACGCGGCGGTCTCAACTCCTGCAAGAATCCCAGCAAGCAGATACAAGAGGACGATGTCGAGCTACCGGAAGATCAATCGCCTCCGAGTAAAAAATCGAACCGAAAACAGACGGCGAGTGGCGACAAGAGCGCCTATCTCTATATCTATGCGTATCTGAAGAAGGAGAAGCCGCTGCGACGCGTGCAAACGCTGCGCATTCTACGCTTTCGCTCCAGCGATGTCTACGCCGAGAATCTGGCCACAGCGCAGCGCTGGCATCGCACAATCAGGGAGTATAAACAGCGCAGCGGCACCTCGACCGAGGGCAAAAAGCTGCTGATACTTCTCAATCCCAAGTCCGGATCGGGCAAGGGTCGGGAGTTGTTCCAAAAGCAGGTGGCGCCACTGTTGCGCGAAGCGGAGGCCCAATACGATCTGCAGATCACAACGCATCCGCAGTACGCTCTGGAGTTTGTGCGGTCCCGCAAGGATCTCCTCGAGCGTTATGCGGGCATTGTGGTTGCCTCGGGCGATGGCCTCTTCTATGAGGTGCTGAATGGGCTGATGGAGCGCATGGATTGGCGACGCGCGTGCCGGGAACTATCGCTGGGCATCATACCCTGCGGATCGGGCAATGGTCTGGCCAAGAGCATTGCGCATCACTGCAACGAACCGTACGATCCCAAGCCCATACTGCATGCCACACTCATCTGTGTGGCGGGACGTGCCACGCCGATGGATGTGGTGCGCGTCGAGTTGAGTCACCGTGACAAGCACTTTGTGATGTATTCGTTCCTATCGATCGGCTGGGGTCTGATCGCCGACATTGATATCGAAAGTGAGCGTCTGCGTTCGATTGGCGCCCAACGCTTCACGCTCTGGGCGATCAAGCGTCTGATCACGTTGCGCACCTATCGCGGCAAGTTGTTCTACTTGCCGCAAAAGGAACAAAAGGAGCAAAAGGAGACAGCAGCAGCAACCACTCCCGAAAAAGTGCCTTCACCTCGCCCCTCGCAAGCGCAAGCGGAAGCCGAATTGCGATTGAGCCGTAGCACAAATCGATCGCTGGCCCGTCGATCGCTTCCCGTTCCAGCATCACATCGTCCCATCAGCGAGTTCAAGGATCTGCCAGATGAGTTCGACGATGTGCAGCTGCGCGACGATGACAATGATCAGGATCAAGATCAATTTGCGGATGCACTGTCGATAACCGATCGGTCGATTTATCGACAAAACGCCGACAGTTGGCACTCGGCGGTGTCACGTCGCACCGCCTACTATTCGATGGGTGGCAACAGCACACGCTCCAATCGCAGCCGCCTGAGTGTCGCCCAGAAGATCGAGGCCGCAAATGCCGAGTTCATGCAGCTGGTGCCGACAGGCACGATGCCCGCTCTGCAGCTCCCTTTGCCGGCGGAACAGGGCTGGATCTGTGAGGAGGGCGACTATGTGATGGTGCATGCCGCGTACACAACGCACCTGGCATCCGATTGCTTCTTTGCCCCCGACTCCAAGTTGAACGATGGCCTCATCTATCTGGTGATCATTCGGGCTGGCGTCGGTCGATCGCAGTTACTCAATTTTCTGCTCAGCATGCACAATGGCACCCATCTGCCCGAGCCGGAGGATCCCCACATACTTGTCGTCCCCGTGACAGCATTTCGCATTGAACCGAGTGGCAACAACGGTATTCTGACCATCGATGGCGAGCGTGTGGACTACGGACCCATACAGGCTGAAGTATTTCCGGGACTGATCAATGTAATGACCACAACGGGGCAATGAGTTCATTTCTTTTTATACCCGCTACCCATAGGGTAGAAGGGTATTATAACTTTGTGCCGGCAGGAAATGTATGTAACAGGTAGAAGGAGGCATCTCCGACCCTATAAAGTATATATATTCTTGATCAGCATCAATAGCCGAGACGATCTAGCCATGTCCGTCTGTCCGTCTGTGTGTCTGTGTGTCTGTGTGTCTGTCCGTCTGTCCGTCTGTCCGTATGAAACACTGGATCTCAGAGACTATAAGAGATAGAGCTATAATTTTTTTTCGACAGCATTTGTTATGTTTGCACGCAGATCAAGTTTGTTTCAAATTTTTGCCACGCCCACTTCCGCCCCCGCAAATCAAAAAAATCGAATTACAAGTGTAATTTTAAAGCTAGAGCTACGAATTTTGGTATATACAATAATTACTATAGTAGTTATGATTCCTGAAAATTTGGTTGCGATCAGATAAAAATTGTCGAAGTTATTTAGGAAATACTTTTGTATGATAAAACGCCTACTTACTAGGGGTCTGAGTTGCTTTGGCCGACAATCTGGCACATTGTGCCGTTTATGGTATATTTTGAATGGTGTACTATATCGATATACCAAATATACCATTTGGTATATTTTTAGTATTTTTTTAGTATTTTCGGTATATTTTGAAAATGATACCGCAATATTTTGCCTTTATTAAAAATGGGTAGCGGGTATCTCACAGTCGAGCACACTCGACTATAACTTTCTTACTTGTTTTTTCCTACGTTTCTTTTCACCTATCAATGTGTGAGTGTGAGTATGTGTGTGTGTGAATGTGTGTAGTTCGATAATGCACTTGACTAATCGATTAAGACTGTATTTAATTTTTTTTTTCTTTTTTTTATCTACTACTTTTATCGAAGCGTCAACTGTTAATTATTTTTAAAGCAAAAATATAACCCAAAAATAAAGTAAAGCGTTACACAACGTTAACAGTTGCCAACTATGTTAAGCAAATGGTAATTAATTAACAGCCTGAGTAATAACAGTGATCAAACAACATTTAATGTTAAGCAACTGTCCTAATACCCTAAGCTTCAACAATTTAACACTTCATGTTGAACAATTAAGAAATGTCGATAAAAGTATTAATTTTGCTCAAGACTATTAATAATAAAGGTAAAGATCGACAGCCAACTGTTAATTATTTGCTAAACAAAGATATAACAGAAAAATAAAGTAACGCGTTACACAACGTTAACAGTTGCCAACTATGTTAAGCAAATGTTAATTAATTAACAGCCTGAACAATAACAGTGATCAAACAACATTTAATGTTAAGCAACTGTCCTAATAGCCTAAACTTCGTGTTAAACAACTAAGAAATGTCGATAAAAGTATTAATTTTGTTCAAGACTCTTAATAAATGTAAAAATATATAATTTCAGCTGATAAACAATATCGCTTTCATGCACATAATTAAAGAGTTGGTTGAAAAATAAATTGAGTTATTCCGTTTTTTTTTTTATTATTATTTATTAATCGAATCAAATCTGGCGTATTACAAATAAATAGGCTGGGGCAATTAACAGGCCTTCAAGGCAAACCCGAATTATTTATTTTGATACCACATAACTGTTGGTTATTTAATAATACCCGCACTTAAGTCAGCTCTCCTGTCATCCATCAGCTGCAATTCTATTTTTTTGTTTTGTTGTCGATTAGATTGGTGTTTATATGGCGCAGATTGGAGCTCATAAAGCTCACAATGGGATTTGCTGCCAAAATCCACTGCAGCCCTATCTTTATTATCATTACAAATGTCCAAATGTATGAACGGTAAGTATATACTCATTGTGTGTGTTCTACCTGTGTCCACATATTGTGCAAACACATTATTGAATGCCATTCGAAAATTTTGAAGAGATATCAGTGCCCAGAGCTCGACACTGGGGCCAATGGTCGAGTGCTCTTAATGGCTTCACTCTTTTCACATTTAGTTAGCAACAATTTGCGTTCGCATCTGATAAACAACAATTTTCGGGATTTATGGCAAATGACGACGGCGACGGCTCAACTGCAATGCTAATCTGCTGAGCAATTTGGAATCTTTTTTTTCGAATATCACACTAAGAAACGAACTGGCAAATGAAAGTTGCTCAACTTGGTGACTTACTTTAAATTTAAAATCCAGTTGAAATCCAGCTAAAAACCACAAGACAACAACAATATTGCTAAGTTTTGCAAACATGTATTTAAGGTTGACTTTCAAAATTGTTAAAATAATTAACCAAACTTGTGTTGGAGGGAAAATCCCAAATGTTGTACACTTATTGTAGACGCCAGTGTAATCCCTATCGAGCGCAATTATTTATATATTAACGTCTTTTTAGAGCAGCTGCAATATGTAGTACACTTATTATGGACGCCACTGTACACCATTTGATAAGTTGCGCAAAAAGTGTAGCATACTTTTAGGCTAGGCCAAAATATAATAATACGTATACGCCGTCGAGTGGGGGCGAACACGACGACAACTCACAGATGCATGAGCTTCTGTGTACATATGTACAATAATTGTTAATTAATGGGACCATCACGATGTAGGCAATAATTAACATGCTGCAAGTAGCAAGTGGCAAGTGGCAAGTGGGATCTGGGCAACACAGTGTATAGTTAGTTTTCTTTCAAGATGCCACATTTGAAATGAGTTTTTAAAGTGTGCTTTATACTTGATGAGCGCGCGAGTCAGCTGTCTATACATTCACATATACGTATGTATGTGTGTGTGTGTGTGTATGTGAGTAGTGTGTAGGCACACTTATTTCCAGTCTGATTCATTCATAAATTATACATACATCAACATACACCGAACACATGTGTGTGTCTGGCTGGCCCCAAAACTTAACGGCAGCAGCCAAGAATGAAGCAAAAAAAAAAAAAAAAACGAAGGAAACAAAATAAATATAAAACCAGCTAACACGACTTGAATTCATTTCGGATGCGGTTTCAAGTAGCCACTCGAGTTAGTCACACACACACAGACACACGCACACACGTGCACACATTCAACTAAATTTGTAAAGACATAAAAATAGAAATGCGATTATAGAGTTGCACATTTGTATTGGCCAGCTAATATATTGTTTAATAAACGTTCAAATATGTGTGCCTACAAATTGCATTTCATTCGGCGGCTGCCAGTTTCCCATCTAAAAATGTCGGCCTGCCCCTGCCCCTGCCCCTCCGCATATACATACATACATACATACATAGCTCTTTCAACATTTCCATTCCATTCTTTCACCATCGTCACCCAGTTGAATCTGCAGGCAGATTGTGTGGGAATTAGTCAGAAACCTGCGGGCGACAGCAACAGCGACGTTGACGGTGACTGAAGCTTTAACTTTTGTTTAGCTGCCGCTTTTTTTTTTCTTTATCTGTGTGCGCTCTCAGCGATACCCTGCAATTGCAGACTGAGTATATTTGTTTCTATTTTTACAGACAATCTTTACGGAATTGCCAGCATTTCTTATGTTAAAATAAAAATAAATATACATCATTTTATTGTGATAAGACAGTCAGTCGGTCACAATAAAACTATAGTTTTATAGTTATACATCTATGAAAATGATGACTTGCCTTAATTAGAGGATATCTGCTAGCTTAAAACGCCGCGCTTGCGTTTGACATTTTTTTGAAAGTTGAGATGAATAATGCATTCGCCATGCGATGGTTTTTAGTATCAGGTTGTTTAATTTGCTTTTCAGCATTTTATTTTTTTTGTATTTATTTTGTCAATTTCATTCGCTTTATTTGTTCTGATAATCGAATACTTACAATACTCGTTTTCATTTCCAACTGAATTGTTGTCGTTGTTGAATTACTCTTTTTATTGTTACTGTGGTGCAATGAAATGTCAAAGCTCTCTGTGGTTAACAGAAACGTGCGAAATGCAAATCTATTTTTAATATTCCCCTCAAGTTTAAAGGGCGTCATATGCGTTAAGAGCACGGATATTATTTTAACCTAATTAAAAACGAACTTATGGAGCGGTGGCTAAAGTGGTAACGACGTCAGCTTTCGAGCTCGTCACGTGCGTTTGCCACGCCCTAAATGCCCATGCCCATGCCCACACTTGACTTGAGTTGGTCAGCTCATATTAACATACCTAATTTCATTTACTTCCCTCGCTCACTCGCACGCTCTCTTTATTCTTGACCAAGCCCCGAAACTTGGTCAACTTGTTTGTCGTTGGTAACTGTAGCTGTCATTTGAGACATGAAGGATATACTGAGATATATTCTATATACTGTATTCAATATAGAATATACTATATACTGTTTTTTAGTATATGTTCTGTAGATGCAAGAACAATATACTAAATAGTATAGGAAATAGTAATAGTAAACTAGATAATATATACTATAAACTATATATCAAATACTATATACCGAAACTTGGTCAACTTGTTTGTCAATGGTAACTTTAGCTGTCATTTGAGACATGAAGGATATACTGAGATATATACTATATACTGTATTTAATAGAGAATATACTATATACTGTTTTTTTAGTATATGTTCTGTAGATGCAAGAACAATATACTAAATAGTATAGGAAATAGTAATAGTAAACGAAATAATATATACTACAAACTATATATCAAATACTATATACCGAAACTTGGTCAACTTGTTTGTCAATGGTAACTGTAGCTGTCATTTGAGACATGAAGGATATACTGAGATATATTCTATATACTGTATTCAATATAGAATATACTATATACTGTATAGTAGTAGTATAGCAAATAATAATAGTAAACTAGATAATATATACTATAAACTATATACTGTATGCTATATACTATATACTATATACTATATACTATATACTATATACTATATACTATATACTATATACTATATACTATATACTATATACTATATACTCTATACTATAAACTATATACTATAGAGAGAGGGAATGATCACGTGCCAGACGTCAAAGAGAAAATGCAGAAAAGCAATTGAAAAAAAAGGTAATTGACGAGCTACAAAAGTATCTGGAACTTAATGGTATCTGCTAATGAGTTTACGTATCGGCCACCACAGAATGGGGAAGTGTACATACATATACATATGCATATATAGATAGGTTTATATACAATACATAGTTGTGTATGAAAGTGTGCACAAGTGGAAGTAGATAGCGACGAGCTGGCAGCAAAGCGATTGCAGCGCGCGTTTTAATTGTCAATCAAAGACAAAAGCACGCGCTGTTTTAGTTCTATTTGAATACAATCATCATCATGCTTTTCATTTTATCGCTTCAAGTGCAGATGCATCCAAGTTAATGGAACAAACAGAATGCATCTGCATCTGTATCTGTATCTGTATCTTTATGTATGAATGGGGGCGGGTATTGCGATCAATGGACAATAAATAAAGCGACGCCCTGGACTTTTCTGCTATTACATGAACACAAACAACTAGAACAACAGCAACCTGCAAACTGTAAACTGCAAGCAAACAAACAAGAGCGATAACCATTTGGAAATGCGCCACACAGCTGTTAGAGAGTCGAGTACAGTGAAGTTCAAAATAATGAGAACCGTTTCCAAACTTTATTTCTTGGAACTTGCTTAAGTGTGTGCATTAGAATTTTCGATTTGCTCTCTTCAATAATTGACCATCAAAATTATGTTTACAACAAGATTTCAAACTTTACTGGATGCAAATAATACTGCATCGATACTTACTTACATAATAAGCAGACTAATTGTTATTACCGTATCCATACAATGACCATTGCAAATATTTTACGAGACAACTTAAGTATTACAAACACGTCCGCCGAGAAAACGTAGACCAATAGGATAAAACTTGTAACCATTCCATTCTGTTTTATATTTTGATATATATTTTAAAGTATAAACTATAAAATAATTTATTCCATGAATATTATAACTTATAACAATAGGATATGAACTAGCCGCAAGGTCATCAGCACTTTTTATTTAGTTTTTTTCATATTTAAAAAAAAAAATAGTTGTGCAATTATTTCTAATGACACTTTTTTTAGGCCTTTCCATTAACATCAACAAAATATTCTAAAGCAAAACTACGTGTATCGCATTGAGCGATTTTTAAAGCACATATGACAAATAAATTTATGATCAATTTGCGACAAAAGATCGATTTTATTTTATTGCAAAAGTGGCACAGTTTTGTGATTTTTGCCTTTCGCAGCTGTATGTGATAAAAAGTTGTTATAAACTGTTCAATCTAGCAATTGTTTTGAACCAATTAAGTTCTCATATATGTATTTATAGATGATAAATGGTGTTCTTATTATTTCCAACACGTCTGTAGACGTCTTTGTCTCTCTTCCCTTCACTCGCCCACTCTTTGTTGGCCCCTTTCTGCTCACTCTTTCCCTCTCTCGCTCACTCTTTCACTGTTCAACATTGCGACATCAGCATCGTTTGAAAGAGAGCAAAATGTAACAGCAACAAGAGAGGCTAATGAAATTGATCATATCAAAATGAGGCCGAAAAATTGTAACGCTGTTACGGCAACGGCGAAAACAACAACAACAACAACGACAACAACAACACAAACAACTCCAACTCCAGCAAATAAAACGTCAAAACGCACAAAAAAGCTGAAAATTGTTCGAAAAAATGCAATTCATCAAAATGCCAGCTTTAAAATGCCGGCACGTACTTTATGTACATACATACATACATCCGCATTTATGTATGTACATCGCTATATATTTATGTTTGTCGGTATGTGTCTGACATGCATTGCAAACGTTGCAAGAAGTCAACAACAATAAACAACAATTTGGAAGTGATTGGCAACAATAACAACACCAACTACAATTGGTAACGCGGCACAGCGCAAGCGAGACAGAGAGAGAGAGAGAGAGATAGAGAGACAAAGATAGATAGAGTGAAGGGGAGAGGGAAGGTGGTAGAGAGTGGGAAGGCGGCAAGTGGAGCTTTTAGCGCAACTGGCGGCTATTGTTTTGTGATGTTTTTGTGCTGTTGCTCATTTTACATAACGTTTCAACGTCTTTTTTTTTTTGCAACGAACAGGAGGAGAAGGCAATTATGCACGTGTGTGCGTGTGTGTGAGTATATTTGCAGACACCTGTATACATATGTATGCATTTATGTTTGTATGTCATTATGTCTAATTTGTTTTTGTTTTTGTTTTCATGATGCCGTTGCCACTTTTCGTCTCAACATTAGCAAATGCTTATTGTTGTGTTACTTTATTGTTGCCCATGTTGCTGTTGTTTATCCCACACACATTCACGCACACACGTACACAGAGACGTGGCTCATTTCTCAAGTGCAAATCGCTTCTATTTTTTTTTTAACATACATATTTTCGCGGCTTTTCGAGAAGGTCAAAATGCTTCAACAGCAACTAAAAACAATAAAAATTATAATAAAATGTAGACAAAAAAAAACACACCTACATAATTTGTTGTTATTATTATCTATGTACAATAATAATATGCAAAACAGC
Organism: Drosophila albomicans; assembly: GCF_009650485.2. Lineage (NCBI taxonomy): Eukaryota > Metazoa > Arthropoda > Insecta > Diptera > Drosophilidae > Drosophila > Drosophila albomicans. The sequence goes on along the minus strand of NC_047627.2, from coordinate 3,453,452 downwards.
TCGAAACACTTGTGCAGATAACTTGACAACAACAAATACAACAGAGATCAACTATACACACACACTAAATACATAGAAAGAGAGCAGTGTGTACATATTTAGTTGGTAGAAAGACTATAACTTCTAAACAAATTATGCATACACTTGCAAGCACATACATATGTATGTATATGAGTGTGTAAGCTGTCTGCGAAGCATGAACATACATAAATAAATAAACACAGAAGAATATCAAAAAGCACGCGAGGCGTATTCACATACATATGCACTATACACCCATACATAAGTATGTACATTTGAATGTAAATACATGTACATACGTACAAATGTACATTTATGACCATACCACCCATGCAAGGTGGCATCGCTGCGCTGCGCGCACACAAAGTGGAGAGCAAGAGCAGCTAGAGCGAGAGCGAACGAGCGAGCAAACTGCTAGAGATTGGAGAGTTAGAGCGAGTGAGAGCTAGAGCAGACGCAGCCGATGAAGTTGAATTCAAAGATACAAGGTTACAACAACAAGACAACAAAGCAGCTGATGTGGTAGGAAATGGGCATGAAATAAAAAAGCAAAAAAAAAACGGCATACAAGAAATGTAGCAGCAGAATTTTCTCCAATTGGAATTTGGGAAGCTGCCACTGTTTGCATTTGTTGCCGTTAACTATTTGATGAATGCGCGCAAAAAAACATCAGCAAATGCAACTGATGTTTAAAAGCGAACGAAAAGAGAAAATTCACACACAAAAAATAAAACAACAATAACAAAGCACAGCAACAACTCTATTGGACGTGTATAACTAGAAAGTTTCGAGTTTGCAATTTGATGACGTTTTATTAACAAACACACCATACATACATACATATGTATGTACATTTGAAACTACTTTGGGCTTCAGTAGGTTGGTTTTGGGTGTGCGTGTGTGAGTGTGTACATAGAATGTATATATGTAAATAGTAAACACACCTGCTTCAGCACTCACCGTTATATCTGCTTCTTCTTCTTATTGGTGTTCTAAGCGAAGATGGCGAAATTGGCAGACAAGACGAACGACGAGCGAACGCGACGTCGTCGGTTTTTTAATCAAATGTACATCCAACTGCCATGAAATTGTTGTAAGACGACAAGGTGTATTTTTTTTTATTAAATTTCACTTAAAATTTGAACCGATTTTGATTATTTTTTTGTTGTAAACGTCACTTCTTCAGATTGGCCGCACACACACTAACGAACACAAGCTCATATACATGCATACATATACACACTGGTGGCTATTATTTTCTTATTGGAGTGTAAGTTGTTGTGTTACTTTTTCCTCGTATTTTTCACAATTGCACATCAGCCAATTGCTTTTGATTTAATACACTTGATACATGTAGTAGCTGAACTTATGGCTACCGATAAAAAACAAAAACAAAAAACAATATCATTCGCAATCTTTGATTAAGTATTTCGCTTTGGCGTTCAAGTTTTCAATGTTTGCTGAATTTATAAACTGAGCAACGTGACCGCACCGTCGATTACATCAATTTACCATTTTTCTTTCAAGAATATACTGCATGATGCAACGTTTACAGAGCTGCTTAAAAATATACTAAAATGTTACAAGAAGCCGCCACTATTTGAATTCGTGCTTTGTCTCTGTTGTTCTTTATTTTTATTTAGAGTAGCTATAACCAGGACTTCTCTTTCAGTGTAGTAAGTTGGAATTCATTCAATTTTAATTTTAATCACCAATATCTAAAGTGTATGTAACTTTAAAAAACGTACATGCATGAGCTATGTACAAACAGCAATCTGCACTTTTCAATTTTCAGTGGGACCGCTTGTAGCATTAGCAGGAAAATCTGCTAATTAACCAGCGACTCCTTCGCTTAACAGAAATCCACTAAAAACTCTTACATACAACTTAGTGACAAACATAATACTAATTAACGAGTATTTTATATATAATTTAAGTTTGTAAAACTTTTCTATAAAATTGTTTTTTTTTTTCGCTTTTTATTAACATTTTCCAGCACACATGTTACAACAGTATAGCAATGTTGCATCAGTGCAGTATCGCTCTTCGTAGTTATCGAGCTCGATCAAAGTTATCGCATTCTCTATTTACCCTTAACAAAAAAATCACTTACATTTCGTTCGCGATAATTATATATTTTGTAAAAGAAATAACAACAAGAACAACAAAATGCCCGAAACTGAACAATTGCCCGATGGATGGGAGAAGCGCACCAGCCGCTCAACTGGTAAATTAAAGAATCATTTGTTCTGTATTGAAAGCCATCGTTTTGCAACAAAAAAAAACCGGCAACATTTAATTTTGGCACGTTTTGCACTTTTGCAGGTATGAGTTATTATCTTAACGTGCACACAAAAGAGTCGCAGTGGGATCAACCCACAGAACCGGCCAAGAAATCCGGCTCTGCCAACACCAGCGGCGATAATCCCGATGAAGTACAATGCCTCCATTTGCTGGTCAAACACAAGGGAAGCCGTCGTCCCAGCTCGTGGCGTGAGGAGAATATCACACGCACCAAAGAGGAGGCGCAAATGCTGCTCGAGGTCTATCGCAACAAGATCGTTAACAATGAGGCCACATTCGAGGAGCTAGCACGCTCCTACTCCGATTGCAGTTCTGCCAAGCGTGGAGGCGATTTGGGCAAATTTGGTCGCGGTAAACTCTGCAATCTGAACGAAATTCAATGGCCCTATTTACATATATTATTCGATGTATATTACAGGTCAAATGCAGGCACCCTTCGAGAAGGCAGCGTTCGCCTTGAATGTGGGTCAAATGTCCGGCATTGTGGACACCGATTCCGGCGTACACATCATATTACGCAAATCGTAAACTCACATTAGAAAATAATAAATAAACAAAAAAGATAAAAATGTACAAACAAATTCTGCATTGTTATTGTATATGTATGTGTAGTTAAAACTAATTATTTCATCATATAAAGTAGTAATTCTATTTGCCAGCCAGTTCGAGTTTCTTTGCCAAAATCGAGGCTCCTGATGACTTTTGTTGCAGCAACAAATCACGCAGTGTCTGCGAGTCAAAGAACTTCAGCAGCTGCTGCTGCAAATCTGGCGTTTTCTCCACCAGCGTCACAAGCACATAGCAAGCGCGATTAATAGGGAACCAGCCAGTCAACTGCAATATATAAATGGATGTAATTAACATTGCAACAACTGCTGTAGATTTTCTCTTACCACTTCTGGTGTCAAGCTCTCCAGCAACTTGGCTGAAAATGGCGTGCCATCGCATTTCAGATCCTGCTTAATGATTGTCTTTAGCACATGATGCATACCGCTGTTCTCAATGCCCAATTCAGTGGCAGGCTCAGCTGACTTTGTATCCAGCTTTGGTTTCTTCGTCTGCTTTGGCTCACCAGTATCATCGTCGTCGTTCTCATCATCACTTTCTGGCTTTTCCGCTGCTGGGACAATAGACACCTTCTTCTTTTTGTTCTTGCGCTGCTCTGTAGCCGCCGCTATAATCGATTCTGTATCCTTCGACTGTGTCTGTTGTTCGCTATCAGCTGGCAATGGTGTTATCCGCCAATCTGCAGCAGCCACAATGGGAGCTAATGCAGCAGCTGCTTTGTTATAATGTTCGCCAGTAACTATAAAGGAAATATAGGATTAATTATAGTACAAATTGTGATAGCGCAATTCTCACTTACTGTGCTTCAGTATGGTGATGGTGACCAAACCAACGCTGCTATTTGACAACCAGAAACCCGGATCCTCGCACATGGCCAAGGCAATGGGCTCCTCAATCTGCTCCAACAACTCCTTGCGACGTACTTCCTTATCCTTTTTGCTGTGCACCAGACCATCGTCAATGAACTTGATAAATGTGGGATGGAAGCAAACAGTATCGCCGGGTGCAATTAGCCATTGGATAACACGACGGCCATGGGGACTGGCCACAAGGGTTTTCAAGTCGCCATGCAACGGATCATAGACGGACTTCTTAGCCGCTTTGGTGTCGTCGAGCACATTGAATAGCGAAATGAGGAAAACATGTCCATGCTCGTGCAGAGCAATCTTCAGCAGATGCTCCTTGATGTTCTTGAGTATAGCCTGAAAATGTGAACGAGTTCGTTAAATAATCTCAAATCTTGAAACTCATATTAATTACTTACACGACGCGTCTTCGGCTCGGAGGCGTAGAAGCATAATGTGGACGCTTCGGTGCCTGCTTTGGTGGACAAGAGCTGCGGCAAGCTGGCAGCCAAGGTGACGGCGATTTCAGCCAAATTCTCGCTAGCCTTCAGATACTCAATGATGACATCGTGCACCAGGGAGCTGTCCAAGAGTTTTTTATTAGCCAAATGCTCAATATTGGTCTTGACAGCGCCCATTATAGATGCCTTCATATTGCTAGCATCCTTGTAAGTGTCGCTCAATGTAGTCACATTGGAATCCTTGTTCTTCTTGTACAGCTCACCATAGAACTCCTGTCGCATGTGACAACGCTGCTGTTTCGTTGCAGCCTGATAAATGTCATCGACCAGCTTGCCAGCAATATTGTGACCAGCCAAACGCACCAGGTTGCCCATGAGGGCATCGGCCAACTTGGATTTGGTGGCTGAAGTGCAGTACTTCAGCATGGCTTGAATGCAAAAATGCGAGTACTTTGATTGACACATAGTCACTGCATCTGGCATCAATTTATCGCTAAGCTCAACGCGAAGCGCTGGCGAACCAAACTTAATCATGCACTGCAAGATGCGAGCGGTGTCATGAGCCTTGGCCACCTTGTTAATGTTGTCGGCGGACACGTTGAGCAGCGTGTACATTTGCTGTACGAGGGCATCCTTATTTTTGGTAGCATTACTACGAGAAAGTTGAGATTGAAATTTTGAAACCTACTTTTTAGTCCTTCATAGTTTGGCTTACCACTTGAGCTGTTCGTAGATCTTCTTCACCTCGACGGTCACTTCATAGGTGTCGCGTGTCTGTTTGCGTTTCAGCTTCAGCTCCTTTTTCTCTTTCTTAAACTTGTTCCAATCCGTTTTTTCAGTCGATGTGCCGTTGGCTGCTGTGTTTTTTCCCTTTTGATTGTTGCGATCTGCAAATTTGTTGTTCCGTTTGGCGCTGTCTGTTGCTTTTCTCTTCTGCGCTAGTTTGTCAGCGTCTTTCGTGGATTTCTCCTTTTTATCGGTTGCGCGCACGACCATGTTGACCACTGAGATTTCTACGAAAAAAAAAATAAAAATAAAACTCGCCAAAATCTCTTGTTTGTGTGCAACGGCAACACGTGCAAAGTGCTTATCGATAAGTGCACAGCAATCGACATCTTCAACAACATATCGAATAAGCGCACAAATATCGCAATGGCATCATTACAGCTATCGATAAGATGCACTTGTACTGATCTTAATATTATTAGAACGTTATAAAAACGTCAGTAATATAGTGTTTCAATTTGAACAATATATTTACCATCTAATCACCAATATAGCAAAGACTTGTTATAATATATGCATTGTTGTGCTGCTTTGGTACAGTCGCTACGGTAACAACAACAAAATAATTGAACCAGTTCCAGGAGAACTAATAGTTGGTAGCCATCGCAATACATGCAGACAACGATGTTGAAATTGCAATAAAATCTGACATCCGAATTCTTCTATTAAAAAAAAAACACGAGACTAATGTAATAATACATTTACTTATTCTACTATTCCTTTAAAAATAACCGTTATGTACAAATAAAAACATCGATATATATGTATGTAATCGATTTTTCTCCAATTCCTATCGGAACTGCTAATTGAACTCATTCCGTAGCGCCCCCCAAGCCAAGTCGACGGCACAAGTGGATATATACATAATTGTTGTATTTTTTTTTTTTGCGCGGCAAAAAGAAAAACAAAATCAAAGTATATTTCTGTTTGTTTTTGATTCCTTGCATCCCGGCAATTTGCGCACACAAATTGATTACAAATGGTGAAGCTTGGCAAAAAGAAATTGGCGGAGCTCAGCGAGCTGAGCAAAAAGCAAAAAATCGCCGGATCTGCGGATAGTGATGAGAGTACTGCGAAGAATGGAGATGGCGATAAGAAGAACGAAGTTGTTAATAATAAGGACACAGTATCAGCGTCGTCGTCAGCGGATGATACAAAAAATGAAACAGTGTCGAAGAAGCGAAAAGCGGCTGCACAATCATCAAAAGCGAATGAAAAGGATGGAAGCGAGACGGATGAAAGCGACGATTTGCCATTGAATGGCAGCGGCAGCAAAAGTTCCAACTCCAATTCCGCCAATGGACCGCCGCGTAAAAAGCTAAAGAAAACACCGCCCAAAGCAAAGTCAGGAGCGACGTTGACGGCGACTGCAAAGAGTGAAAATAACAACAAAAAGGCTGCGGCCAAAACGAAGGATACACAGGAAGATGAAGAGGATGATATCGTAGAGGAGGAAGATGACAATGAGGAAACAGAATTCGAGGTAGACACAAAAAAAACATTCCAATTGGCGATTAATTAATCATCTCATGTGGCATTTAGGTGGAAGCAATCGTAGGTCACAAGTCAAAGCGGGGTGAGTCCTTTTTCCTCGTGCGCTGGAAGGGCTACGGTAAGGATGAGGACAGCTGGGAGCCGGAGGCGGAATTGAACTGCGATGACTTGATAGAGGAATACCGCAAGGTAAGGGCAAAACTGCTGATGCAATTCCAAGAATTCTTACATTTTGTGATTTTAGGGAAACCCAAAAAAGAACACCAACGACAAAAAAACGACGACTAAAGGCGTTGGACGTGGCCGCAAATCGGCAGCCAGCAAACAGTTATCCAAGCAGGAGACCGATCCGGAAAAGGAATGGGCCGTTGAACGCATCGTCGACTTTATGGATGACGACGAGCATGGCGCATTATATCGCATACGCTGGAAGGGCTTTGGGGCTAAGGATGACACATGGGAGCCCGAATCGAATTTGTCGTGCGAGGGTCTAATTGAGAAATTCAAAAAGAGTCTGGAGCAGCAGGGCAATGTCGATATGAAGCATTTGCGTGAGTCTCCCAAGAAGACAAAGCGTCTGGTCAACGAGACAATTCCACGTTCCAATCTACACAATCGCATCGAGCGCTCATCGAAACGCTCTGCGGCAAAGAATCGGTGAGACAAAGCATCCAACATAATAATAACTGTTCTAAACCAAATCTCTCTCTCTCTCTCTTTCAATATATGCATTTTTCTCTCTTTTGATGTAACTAATGCCTTCTCGCTTACGCATGCACAGCGTTTTCTATGGCGAAGAGTGAAATGGAAGAAACTCACACGTCGACAAGAAAATCGTATGATTTGGAATATCGTTTACGATTTTTCCTAATCACGTTAGGATTAGGATTGACATAATTATGTGCTGCATTGAGACGGAAAAAGCAACACACATACACAACACACATATGGAGTAGTTCTTTAAATTGTATACTTAGCAATCAATAAGTATTTCCCCGAATTAATCTTAGATATTAAGCAAATGAAATCATCTCTTTAAAATTAGCATTTAATTTGAATCGACGATTCAAGATTATGTTTTTTTTTTCCAAACAATTATCAGTCAGTCAGTCACACTCTGAATCCCTTTTTTCTCCTCATACACATAAACCGGCATCATCCCGGTCTCACAGATTAAAAAAAAAAAAACAATTTAAGTTGTGCAAATAATAAACCATAACCTACAAATAACAAAAAAAAAAGAAATTTACCTTGTTCGGGATTTGGTAACTCCTCAGTTTGTGTGCTCTTCTCGAGCTTTCCGCATTGTTTTTCAATTTCTTTTGCAATTGCCGCATCCACACATCCGAGCAGTTGAATAAGTATTTCGTTGTCCATTTTAAACCCGAAAATCAAGTGATTGATTTAATACACAAATTAAAGTGTTTCCGACAAAATTTGCGAAAAGAATGAGAAAAACTTGACAGATTTTGCTCGCTAGTCGAAGTGACATCTGACAAGGAGTTGGGCATCGATACTTAATGTCAATCTTCTATAGAAATTTCCAGAATAACAACTAACCGATGCCAATTCATAGTTGTCATTTTGACAATTTCCATTTTTTTTTCTTCTGTCAAATTTAATTAAAATATTGGAGAAACATATGTTAGAAATCTACATAATCAAGAAACAATTCTTTCATATTCTTTTGTAGTCCAAATTATTATTAAAGTGTTTCAGAATTATATTCATTTATATTTTTTTCGAATTGCGAATGTTTTCCCATTTTCGCTAAACATATAATCTGATTATATTTAACGGAAGCATTTAATTTCCTCCTTCAGAGTGTTGGATACAGTCTTCATTAGGGTCTTTCTACAAATTGTAATTCATTTGGTTTTATTTATTCTTAACAGTATTGTATAATTTTGTTTATCTTACATCGATGCGACACAAGTATTGCACCATTTATGCACAGTTCTCAGCATTTCAGTTTTCCATCTTATGTATAAGGTCGGTTTCTTCTTGTGCCGTATCCAAAGATTTCGGGCAGCGCGATGGCCAGGATAGAATATTGGTACAGCAAAAATCATTTTGGGTTTCTTTTTGATTTTGTCATTAAATGATCTCATTTTCTCAAAGTTTTGCTATACTCCTCAATTCTGCTGACAATGTCAATGTCAATGATGCTGACAATTATCGATACTATCTTTGGAAATTTAAGATTACATTGCAAACCTAAATATTAAGCAAATTATGTCAAATTCAGTAAATGAAGTTTTTCTGACTTTGAAGTTTGTGGAAAGGAATATGATTTCATCAGCTAAAGCTTTGCCTGCCCTCGCCTGTAAACATAAAAAGTGTTGTCGAAACAAAATTATATATCTATCTCTTATAGTCTAGGTGTTCATATAGACTGACAAACGGACATGACTAGATCATCTCGCCTGTTGACGTTGATCAAGAATATATATGCTTTATAAGGTCGGAGATGGCACCTTCTGCCTGTTGCAAATATATTTCCTGTCGGCACAAAATTATAATACCCTTTTACCCTATGGGTAGCGAGTATAAACACTAATCTAAACATTAAAACATTGATAACATTTGAAGGTTTAATTTTTTTGTTTGTTTTCATTTATTGCATTTGATCAGCCAGTTTTTGTTTTTGGCGGAGACAGTTTGCATTTAGGCTAGGGATAGATGGAGGTGTGTCTGTATTTATGGCCTTAGAGACCCGCTTGCAGGCCGAAACCGGGTCCCTTTGGCTCCTCGGACAAAGATGTGGGCTTGCCCTTTGGTTCGCTGGCGAAGCGTCCGTTGCGTGGACCGGGCGGCGAAATCTTATCCGCTTTCAGATCACTCAGAATATCCTGCATATCCTTGGCGGTCAAATCCTCCTGCAAGAAGGTTGATAAACAATTAAATCGATATAATAATATATTTCAACTTGCATCGCTAACCGACTGCAGTATCAACTGTATGAGTAAAGAGGCTAACATAGACAAAATATTTGGTCTGAAAATTTTATTTCTTTGTTAAACCTTTAAATAAAATTTGTATCAGAACTGAGGCTTTCTGTTAATTTAATTCATCTAGTACATGATTCAGCTCATTCAAAATTAAATTACAGTATTCATGAATTGCGGACGACGCTTACAAATAAATTGTTTAAAGTATATTCAAACAATTGCTTGATAAAAGTGGAATTCTGCGTTTAGTTGAGACACAAACCAGAGCATGTATTTCAAGTAGTGCTTAACGCAGTCATCTGAAATGATTGTTGCTTTCATTTTTGACGAACATATTAATGCAACATTGTGCTAAAATTATTCGCTCATTAGCTGTTATTGATATACTATAATATTAACTAGATGATGAAACGATATTAAACAAAGAAAGTGTTAGATCAAGCTAACAAAATGATGTATGCAGATCGCACACCTATAAAGTTGTAACTATCTCTATCAAAGTTATCAATCAGCGAATTAAGTTATATTATACAAGTCCAAGTACAACTCACGTAGTAATCATCATTGACGGACACCATGGGGGCATTGACACAGGCGCCTAGACACTCCACCTCGGAGATGGTGAACTTGTTGTCCTTGGTCGTCTCGCCGACGCCGATGCCCAGCTGCTTCTTGCATGTATCCAGAATGGCATCGGAGCCGCGCAACCAACACGGAGTTGTGGTGCACACTTGAATGTGATATTTACCCGTCGGCTTGCGCATGAACATTGTGTAGAATGTGGCCACCTCGTAGACACGCATATTGGGCAATCCCAGGATCTCGGCCACCTTGTGCATAGCCGAAATGGGGAGCCAGCCGTATTGGCGTTGCGCTAAATCGAGCAGCGGGATCATGGCGCCACGCTTGTGTCCCTCGGGATAGATGCTGAGAATGGCGTCCACACGCTTCTTGTTCTCGGCGGTGAATTCGAAGGGTATGTTCGGATTATCCTCGGGCGTATCGCGATGCACGAACAGATTGTCGCTGCGCTGGGCGCTGCTCGTGGCAATCGCACGCAGGCTACCCCGCTGCCATAAAAAAAACAATTGTTATTTCTTTATATTAAAATTACATAACTTGCAACTTTGGGCAAAACAATGCGTTTGTTTTTTCCCCATCCACATTTGCATAGATGTACGTCCAAGTTACTTACGACAACGCTCAGTGTTTTTGCGGCACAATTTGTTAGCATTTTGTATGCTTTCAAGCGACGTAAATAACACGAAAAAAAAAGTTGAATATTATTTCAATTGTCGGTTCCCCCCCAACCAACGACGTTGATTGCTACGATTTCAATCAGCTGTTTTTGCGGCAGTGCTGCATATTTAGATATATCGATAATATTGAAATCGGTACATTTATAGTTTGGCGGTACATTGCATAGCCACTTGCGGCAAATAGTACATTTTGTTAATGTCTCCTCTCTCTCCTCTCCCCACAAAATTATACGATTTTAATTTTCTTATATTTTAAAAATATAAAGTTAAAAAAATGTTTAAATTCAATCGTAATTTCCTGTAAATAATTAAATCGAATCTTTTATTTTGAAATTTTGGTACATTGCTTCACTGTCGATATGTATCGATGGTTTGCCAAACTTAACAGACTTGAAATAAACCAACAACTCAACGTACTTTTCTTTAAATTTTAATTTCTTTTGTTTTCTTTTAGTAAATGCATATTGTTAGTGTTAGTTAGGGATGAAAAGGGCTAATTATTATCTGCTATCACGCGTTCTCCTCATAGTTCTCAGTTTTCATGTCATTCAATCCAAGTTCCTCGTTATCCTCAAAGCTGCGATCGTAACGCTCCACCGTTAAGTTGTCATCGGGCTCATCATCGTCTCGCAGCGATTGGACATAAGTGTTGCCAGCTGGATCCTGTAGCACCAGCGTGATGACATGCTCCAGTTTTAGCACATTATCGAAGGTTTCAAGGAAACGTTGCAATTGCTGCTTCGATGCCTCATCCGCCGAATCATGAAAGAAGCGGCCATCCAACTGCTCTCGCATTGCCACCAATAAGCCCTCGACTGTAGTGAACCGACCACACAACGCATGCGGTCCCACATCCATGTCCAACTCTGGAATGGCCAAGCTGCAGGTTTCCGATTTGAGCACATCTCGCGTCAGATCCTCCTTGCTGGAGATGCGCACCTTAAAGCGCACACCTTGCGTCTCAATGCCGCCGCCAGACTTGACCTCGTTGGTTTTGTGGCCGCAGCTACCGCAGACAGTGGCCATGATGACCACCTCCTTGAAGTGCGGTATATTAGTTAACTTCATGTTTGTCTCGCAGGGCGCCTGACAGTTGGGACAATTGGTGGCGAATTGCAGCACCTCGCCATGCAGATTCTCGATGGGCCATTCGTCCTCGGCAATGGGTTTGAGCAGGTGCTGCTCCTCCTCATGGTTCTGCTCGTAGAGACCTGCAAGATTAACATTAATATAGATTATTTATTATCAACTCATTGTAAACTTACCCAAAAGTTCGTTTTGTGCTTTAGTTCGTGAGAAATGGGACGTTTTCAGCTGTGCATCAGTTGCCGGCGCCAGCGGATTTTCTATGAAACTGTTGCCCGAGATGTCTTCAAGCAGCACACGGAATGGCGTTTGCAGCTCTTTTAGCTGCCGCAAGCGTTCGATGTAGTCATCAATGGAAGAGGCCTCCGTTGGATGATCGATGCGTCGTTTATCCTGATCCTGTGATAATCCAGCTATCGTGCGCTCTATGATGCCCTCCACGGTGGTCACCTCGCCCTTTTGAGATTGCACTGGTATTTCCAGCTCTACCTCCGGTATACTAATGCTTGAGTTATCCGACCGCACAACACGACGATTTAAATCGCTTGGGGTCTTCACATCGAGCTCGATGCGTACACCATTCTTTTGTATTTCGGATGCCGATTGCATCTCGTTGTTCGTGTAGCCGCAGTGCTCACATTTGAAGGACATTAGTACGACCTCGCGGAAGAAAGGGATTTTGGTGGGCAGCAGTCGTGTGATTCCTGTTTGAAAGCAACTCATGCACGCCGATTCGATTTCCACAATTTCCGCTGTTTGTTCACCGCTGATGTCTTGAAAGATCGGCTCGGGAGCTGCTGTTGCTCCCTCGGCGCTCGTCTCCGGCACGACAGTTGTCATGATGGTGATGTTGTTGGAATTATCGAAAAAGGATTCACAAAAAAAATAACACTTTGACCGCCGCCGCACACAACGTGCAACCAGTGCTCTCGATTGTTCTGCTTAAGTCGGTCAAAGCAGTGTTGGAAAACAACTAGATATTTATATACTAAACAAGTGCAAATTGTACTAAATTTGTAGTGGGAACAGTTTATATGTTAATAATCACAATGATGTATCTGATAAATACAAAATATATTTTCTCACTTTTTTCATCAAATTAGCTATTCTTGTATAATAAGCTATTAGCTAATTGGTTAATTTTAATTTCTTTATTGAATTACAATACAATAATATAATTGGAATTATATTCTGGTATATTTTACATGCGTTTGGTAATCAAGGAAATTGATTAATGTGGTAAAAAGCCGTTACTACTTTTAATGTTCTACACAAATTTGATATTATTTTTTTATCAGTCGAATTATGAATAAATTAATAGTGTTTAAGTTTAAATTATTTATTGCATTTTTCTGAAGTTTGTCGTTGAATTCAAATATTTAAATATTTAATGGAAAGTAAACATTCAAACTAAACTAATTTGTGTATATTTGTTTTTAATATTGCCAATTTTAATTTTTAATCAAAATCAATAAATAATAAAGAAATAAAGAATATAAATAAAATTATACCAAAAATATAGTACTTAGCAAGTGACTAAATATACATTCTGGTTATAAATAAAAATTTGATTAATTAAAATTTGTGTCTTTGAAATCCAATTGGAGCTAATATCGAAAATATTGCAAATTATGTTCAATCATTTGCTTCACTTCGCTTCAATTAGTAATTTTAAAAGACGGTACAGCCTGTTTAATTTCTTTTAAATTTTATATTAACATGTGAGTAAAGCATCCAAATGTATAAACAATTTATTATACATACATTTATTTATAATAAATGCGGCAGCAGTAAAATTTGTTGCAATAATGAGGCGCCACCTGGATTTTCGCAAATAGTCTTCGGGACTCTAATTGGTATATTTTAGCATATGTTCATTGTGAGTGAAATAGTATATTTTCCGATGCAATCCAACGGTCACGCTGTAAGATCCATCACTAACCGCGAGAAGCAGCAGCGGCGGCCAGCAGTGCTGTGTGTGTGTGTGCGTGTGTGCGCGACGAAAAAGTGTAAAGCGTAACGAGCAGAAGAGAAAAAACGTGTGAAAATTTATAGAAAGGTATTGCAAAAGAATTACAATTAATCAAAAGCATATAGCGCGCTTTAAAGATTGCAACACCAGCAGACAGATGCACTGCAGACATTTGAAGGACTTTCTGTTTATGCGTGAGTGTGTGTGAGTGCGCCCCCAGTCTATGTGTGTATGTGTGTGTGACAGGCAGCACCTGGGCGGTAGAGTGGAAACTTTTGCGTTCAAGGACAACACAACGACAGTGGTCGCAGCTGCAAGTGTGTACAGTGTAATACCCCTCTGCACTTCCCTGCCTCCCCTTCGTCGCACCGTTTCTCCACTTTTCTTTGACCACACTATGCAAGCAAAACTCTCGATATGTGCTCGCTCCTCTCGCCCCATATGCCCAGGCTCACCAACTAACTATACACATGCATATGTACAGAGGTATGCCTATGTGTGTGTATGCAGCCCCCACCGCAAAAACAGCAGCTCAGATCTAGTGACTTGAAAGAGCGGGCGCGTTTTTTTCCATTCAGCTGCTGGTTTGTTCTACAACAAACACGATTGATCTGTATATAATAGTTACAAATTGCAAATGAAGCACAACAACGCGCAACATTGATTTTGCAGGGCAGATGATGCAGATATAGTGTAAAAAAATAAAAAAGAGCGCATTTTAAAATAGAATTTTTCACATATCTCAATAGAAATTTAATTTTCAAAGACAGCAAATCTATGTGTGCTTGTGTGTGTGTGGGGTTGCCAATGTTTTTTTCTTTTTTGCGTGCTGAGCGAGCATGCGCATACCCACACATGTGCGAGTTGCTCTCTCGTGGTTCTCTCTTACACACCCGCAAAACACATGGGTCTCAATTGGGAGAGCACCGCAGCGGTGAGAGCGTACAAAACGTTTGACAAGAACAGAAAAAGAAAATGTTCGTAAAAAAAACAACAGCTGCGCAGATTTGACAAAGTCAAATGAACAGGAGAGAAATTCAAGGGGGAGGGGGAACACACATCTTTCGAATGCCCATTTCCCAATTGCACGGGGCGCATAGTCGACACGACAGTTGCGCCGCACAGATTTCTCGTAAACAAAACGCTCGAAATTTGCGTACCACGTGTGTAGCTTGTGTATGCGTGTGTGTGTGAGTCTGATGTTTAACAGTAGTGTGTATTTATGTACGTCCGTACAATACATTATTAGCTGCAATTGTTTTGTGCAACTGATTTCTGTATTTTTCCCCTGTATTTTTTTTGTAGGCTACTAATCAAAATACATACATGTGTAACATTTAACGGCACATCCGCTGCGGGTATTACTCAAAAATTCGTTTTAACCCGCGTGTCTGCGCGTGTGTGTATTTTTAAAGTACATGTAGTTTTTCTTGCTGGACCCAATTATATGGGCGTGTATATATATATATATGTGTGTATTGAAGTCTATATGCCGCAGTTCGTTTGTTGCTCAAGGATTTTTAGCGTAATGTCCTTGTGTGCAAAAAGATATCGAAATTGCTGCATGAAGAGCAAAAAGTAAATTCTGAAATTGTTGCAAACGGCATTGGCTCCATTTGCACACACACACATACATATGCATATACATAGTGCAACGAAGTCAACGCAAGCGCCTGCGCCGGTGAAACGACTCGCAGTTTCTACGTGTTCATGTGTGCGTGTGTGAATGGCTACGATGTTTGCATGTGTATCGATGGCACGTGCGTAAAGAATCGATTTACGTTCATCTCAACGATATGCAATGAGATCGATAACATGCAAATTGATCGTAATGCAAAATGTTTGTTTGGCAACCAATACACCATTTACATAATACACAACTTAAATTTTACGGAATTGGTAATTTCGTGATAGGCTGATCGCATTGTGGTGCTGTCTTTGTGTGATATTCTTGCACAATTACGAATAGCATCAGCGATTAGAAAACTATATTTAAATGATAGTTGCCCAAAAGTATGCAGCAGTGATGTGAAATGCGTGTTTTGCTTATGTTGCATAAGTTCCAGGGGCTGCAGCAGTTGCAAGTTGGCCTTCCCAATCTTCTACACACTATCCTTCGTATGCAAATCGTTGTGAACATTTGAGCATTTACTTTAATGCCAAACAAACAATTTTTTTTATATTTCTCTTGTTTACTTCAAATTTGTTGTTTATTTACTTTTTGGTTTTGTGATAGTCACATCGCGTTTATATTTATTGATTCCAGTTTATATTTTGTGTTTTGTTTGGGTTTCATTGACCGTGTTGGGTCGAATTTAAATTTTACTATTATGTTCTAGTTCCAGCGTTAAAAATTGTTGTTTTTTTTTTTAATTTATGGTTGTGTGACTATAGTTTTAATTCGCTAAAATATTGTCCTTTTGGTTTCTTTCCACGCAGAACGACGCTATCATTCTTCGTCTATTGTCGTCGTTGTCGTTATCGTTATCGTTTATTGTCATTCGTTCTCGTCGTGGTTAACACAACAACAAACACTCTTCAACAACAAGAACAACAGCAGCAGCAGCAGGAATAACAAAACGGATCGCAACGTACATCACAGAAAAATAATAGTACAACGTGAGAGCGAGGCAAAGCTACAAAAACAAATCGAACGAGGAGCTTGCAAAATGCATCACGAAGAGATGCATACAAAATAAAGAGGAGCGCAAAAAGAAGTCAACTGCAAACATACAAAAAACTGCTGACTGCAAAAAACGTTGGTTGTGAGTGCGAGCATACGAGTGTGTGTGTGTGTGTGTGCGTGTGGGTGAGTGTGTGCAAATTACGTGCGTGAGTTTATGGATATTTGAGTACGTGCCTCTCTCTTCGCTCTCTCACTTTCTTTCACACTGACTGCCTGCCAAACTGTTGTGTTGGTGTGCGTATGTGAGTGCAGCAGAAGCAGCAACAGCAATTGAGCCCAAACAGAAGAGAATCAATTGCAGACAGACTCTCCACTCACTCTCACTCGTTGAGGCTCAATTCTCTCTCTCTCTCTCGTGTGCAATTGGAATGGCTGCGAAAAGCAATAGCAACAGCAAAAACAATAAGGATATGCAGCTGTAATACGTTTAAGATTAAAGTCAAAATAATAAAAGCAAAGGATTTGAAACCAAATATATAATATTGATAACAGTATCATCTAATACGTCTAAACAAAGAAGCAAAAAAAGGCATCACACAAAAAGAGAGCGATAAATTGCAACTATAAATTATAAAGTTTACAAGTTTACAATAAACCACTTCCCACCACCCCACGCCATATAAAAAAGAAAATAAAAACAAAAACAAAACAAAAAGGAGAAAACTGCGTGGTTGAAAATATGAGCAGTCTGTTGGATGAGCTGGGCCAGACGCTGGTGCCGTCATCAATTGTTGATGAGCAGCAACGTTCATCGCTGGGCACGACGTTGTGCGATGATTCGAATTCATCGACAACGGTACTGGAGGATACCGATGTGAGCAACACGAGCAGTAGCAGCAGCACGAGCAGCAATAGCAGCACCAGCAGCATTAGCAGCAGCAGTTGCAGCAATGGCTCCGGCTCGGGCACCGATACCGATACTGGCAAAGGGAGTAGCACTATTGGCAGCATCGATGTCGCCAGCGTGAGTTCGTCTAGCATCGGTTCGGCGGCATCGATATCATCATCGATATCGACTACCGCACCATCGACGGCCAATTCATCGGGCCTCGGTTTGGTTGTCGATGTCGATAGCCACATTGGGAGCAGCCAGGAGCTTAGCCATGGCTATGATGCCAAAAGCGTAACGGAACTCGATTCGCTCGAAGATTCATGTGGCTCCATGTTGAAGGATGGCGATAAGCTATGCAAGATATGCAGGTGAGTGATCCAACAGAAATATTTGTATTTAGTTTAATTATATTTTATATAAAAAAAGGCTGCGAAACGAAGTGAAAAATGTTAATTACATTTTTGAGGAATCGAATTGTTTGTCAAAATAGCTCACTTAGTAAAAACAAAATATTTAATTCGATCGCGTAAGATACGTAATCGTCTGTTAAAAGATTCCTTCCAAATGTTTTACAAAGCTCTGCAGGGTTACAAAATAATGATGTTTCTAATTAGTGATCAACTAAGAGTGTTTTTTTCTTTATGAGAATATAACCTTCTTTCTACAAGTGCAAATAAGTTGTTATTGCAGTTTTGAAGATTACTATCGATAGTACTATCGGCTATGCAAATTGAATATGTCGATTTCTCCATTCCAGTTCGCGATTGGTTATGCCACGTATTCTCTCGTGTCTGCACGTTTTTTGCGAGGATTGCCTGCAGAATTTGGTGACGAGCAAGGAGTCCGCATCGGCGAGCTCGCCGGCTGCCTCGCTCTCATCGGCAGCCAGCTGCTCCTCGACGTCGTTCGATGGCAGCGAGCATCAGCATCGAATGCACACTGTGCTGGAATGTCCCGTGTGCAAGCAGCTAACACAGCTGGGCAATAAGGGTGTGAAGGGTCTGACATGTGACTATATTTTGACCAATATACTGGATCTGTCCAATCTCGAAACGGAGACCATACCGTGCACATCGTGCAAGAGCAAAGAGGAGGCCATATCCCGTTGCAATGATTGCGCCAATTTCCTGTGCAATGGCTGCGATAATGCCCATAAATATATGCGTTGCTTTGAGAATCATCAGGTCGTGCGCATCGAGGATTTGCAGAAGAATCTGCAAGATGATAAGCTCATCATACACAAGCCCATCTGTTGCCAACAGCATATAAGCGAGAATCTCAAATACTATTGCTTTACGTGCCAGGTGCCCACCTGCAACGATTGCCTGCTCAGCGATCACAAGGGCACCGATCATCATTATGAAACCGCCGGCATTGCCGAGCAAGCGGTGCGGGCCGACATGGTACAGGTGATTGCGGAGACCATGAAGAAGGCCGAGTATTGCAACGATGCTGGCGGCAATCTGAGCAGTGCTTTAACCGAGCTCCAGGCCCAGCATGATAGTGTTCATCAGCAGATCGACGAGGCGTACAAGAAGTACAAGCGAACGCTTGAGATCATAAAGGAGGAGATGATTGCCGACTTGGGACGTTTGCATTCGGAGCGTGAACTCAAGATTATGGATTTGATGCAGAGTCTGGAGAATAACATGGGACGGTTGCAGCAGGCAGCACAGTTTGGTCAACGGGCAGCGGACAAGGCAAATTCGGTGGAAATTCTGCTCTTAAAACCGGTGGTGACGGCGCAGTGCACAAATCTCATGGAGCAGACGCCTCAGAGCGATGCCAACTATCAGCTGCAATTCGACTGCAATCCGGACAAGTTTGAGCGTTTCGCCCGCGACATGTTTGGCAAATTTCGCACGGAATCGACGAGCAAGTCACAGGCATCGGGATCGCCAGGTGCGATTGGTGGTGGTGGCCAAATGCTGTCCACATCGACGCCGTCGCCATCGGCCACTCCCAAGCAGCACACACCGCCGCCAGCCCATTTGGCGCCCGGTTGCCATAGTGCTGGTCTCTTGCCCACCAGTGGACGCAGTCTGTCCGGTGCTGGGAATGGAGCGAGCAGCAGTTCGGTGCAAGGACGTCTCAGTTCGGCGGCAGTGTTTAGTCCCTTGTCGTTGCCGTCGTCGTTGCAGAGCTCATTCGATGGCGACACTTCGGTGATGACCAACTTTTCAATGATGAGCACATTGCCACCGGACTCGCCGCCGCAGTTGCAGCCACCGCTGCAGCAACAACAGCAGCAGCAACAACAGCAGCAACAGCAGCAGCAGCAGCAGCAGCAGCAGCAACAACAGCAAGCCTTGCAACAGGTGCAGCAACAGCAGCAGCAGCAACAACAGCAGCAGCAGCAACAACAGCAGCAGCAGAAGCAACAGCAACAGGTGCTGCATCAACAGCCTCAAACGCTGCCCGTGGCCCAGCAGATTGCCCAGTTGGTGACCCCTCAAGGCATTGTTCAGGTGCAGCAGACGAGCGGACATGTTAATCTCAATGCCGGACCGAATAATGCTGCCGTTGGCATGGGTCTTGGCAACCTCAATGGCCTGGGCATGAATGCTGGCGGTCCGACGCCACCATTCAGCATGCTCGAGTACAATTTGTCGCGTTTGGCCAGCCTCACCGAGAATATACCGGATACGCTGAACGATGCGCTCAGCGTTGGCAATTCAAATGCGGTTGCTGCCGCGGCTGCAGCCAATGCAAGCGGCTCGGGATCGCATCATCAGCAGGCTGTCATCCCCGCCTCGGCTGTGACGCCCACGCAGCCCATCACTCTGGCCGATATTCTATCTGGAGATCAGCGAGCTCTCAACAATCTGCAAGCCCTGGCCAAGCTGGGATTAAACAATAATGGTGAGTGCCGTCAATTAACAAATTGCTCAGTCTCTCTCTTACTACTAATATGCGTTTTGAGCTGTTTTACTTTATTGTTAAGGTAGCAGTCAGTCCGTCTTTCCTATTTGGACATAGTTTCATTAACCTGTGAAAACTAATAACTTCAATGAATTAACAAAAAAAAATCTCCTTTTAGTATAATCGCATTTTTTTTTTTGCTGCAAAATATAGCTTCGGTTTCTGTATTTTTTCAGGATATTATAATGTTGTGCCTACAGCAAAGCAGAAGGAGCCCGTAAAATTCTTGGCTAGCGTTCGTTTTGTCCGCCTGTCTGTCTGACCGCTCTTGCAAAGTACAAATAAAATCGAATATCGAGCGTATTTTTGGTATTTTTTACAATCATTACTACATTATTTGTGATTCTTGAAAATTTGGTTACGATTACATAAAAATGATTGAAGAAGTTCTTTAAGAAATATTTTTGTATGACAAAAAGACCTACTGCAATCGGGTTTTGGATGCTTTGGCTGACAATCTGTTATTTTTTGCACTCAATGGCAAATTCTATCTTTAATATCAATATACCAAATTTAACATATGGTATATTTTTAGTATTTTGTGATATATTGATGTGGTATATTTTGAATTGAAGCAGATTTAAGCTAATTTTGCTACATACAATAACAACTGCAATAAGTGCTACAAATTAGAGAGATACAATAAAGTTATTTAAGAAATATTTTGTGCGGCCAAAATTGCCTACTGCAATAGGCTCTTAATTGATTGGCAGACTATCTGGTATATTTTGTATTCTATGGTATATTTTGAATGTATTCCAATGGCAATATACCAAATATTACCATTAGTAAATTTTAGTATTTGTACCGTATATTAAGTAGGTATATTTTTAGAACAATGGAATTTTATTGGAAATGGGTAGCAAGTATCTCGCAGTCGAGATCACTCTACTGTTGCAGATTTCTTACTTGTTTTATAGAATTATGAAATTGCCGAAAATGTGGGGATCTATAATCTGATGAATTGAAAATGTAATACTTCGGTATATCGAAGAATTTTCTGTTTTATTTTGTTTTTGTTTTGATTTTTGTTTATTTGTTTTTTTTTTTTGATTTTTCGTTTTTGCAACAAACAACAACACAACCCAACCCAATCAACAACCTCCAACAACTACATTCCCAAAACAACAACAACAATTAAAATTCCAACTAAACACTCCCAACAACCCGAAACCGAAACTGAAACCGAAACCAAACTAAACCACAAAACACCAACACGAATTAATACACAGATGAGCATCATGATTTGTTGTCGTCGAATGGAAGCTCAACGTGCCTTGATTATATTTTAACAGATTTCTGCATGCCGGCAGCAACATCGCCCAGCCTGCAGACACTGAATCCGATTGTGGGCGGTGTTGAGGACATGGGTCTCAATAATTTCCATGCTGTCGCTCCGCCAGGCACCACAAGCGTTGTCACTGGCCGCAATAAGGCGACACCGATGCAAATACGCTGCAAATTCGGATCGCTGGGCACGGCCAAAGGTCAATTTAATTCACCGCATGGCTTTTGCCTGGGTGTCGATGAGGAGATCATTGTCGCCGATACAAACAATCATCGAATCGAAGTCTTTGATAAAATGGGTGCACTCAAGTTTCAATTTGGTGTCGCTGGCAAAGAGGAAGGCCAATTGTGGTATCCGCGCAAAGTGGCGGTCATGCACAACAACGGCAAATTCGTGGTCTGTGATCGTGGCAACGAACGTTCGCGCATGCAAATCTTCTCCAAATGTGGACATTTTATGCGCAAAATTGCCATCAGGTGAGTTAGTGGTTGAAGACTGCATCTGATTTAATTGCATTTATAAATAATTATGTTTTTGTTTGTAGATATATTGATATTGTAGCTGGTCTGGCTGTGACCGCCAAGGGTCACATTGTGGCTGTCGATAGCGTTTCACCGACAGTGTTTGTCATCTCCGAGGAGGGCGAACTTGTGCGTTGGTTCGATTGCAGTGATTATATGCGTGAACCTTCAGATATTGCCATAAGAGGTAAGCGAAATGCGAATGATTCTTACGAAGTATCATTGACCACATAAACACCGTATACTTGGAACCGGGCTGCTGGCGGGAAGGGTTATGTATCCCCGAAGCCCTCAACCTCTTTACCAAAGTGTTGAAGATGGACGAAAGAGTCGGTGCGGCCGCATACTGCCGCAACCCGGTTTCCAAACACTCCTATAAACTCCCTGACCATTGCAGCACCTTTAAGGCGGAAATCTTTGCCGCTGGTAAGGCTGCAGAAGTGTCTCGGGGTTTACTTCACAATTACAATTCGATCAATATCTTTGTTGACAGCCAGGCTGCAATAAAATCAATGCACTCTAATGCGGTCAAGTCCAAAGTTGTCCTGGATAGCAGAGTCGCTGAACGCTTCTGCGGTCGTGTGCATCTATAGGATCCGAAGCCACCAGGGCAGCGATGGCAACGACATCGCAGATACTCTTGCCAAAGAGGGGATAGGGCTTAATGTCGGCAACATGTGCAATGTGCCGATATCCCTGAGATCTCTAGGCAGAGAGATTGAAGTTCGTTCTAGTCATCAGTGGGACACGAGCTGGCGTAATACCAACTCGTGCAAAACTGCAAGGATGATTGTGTGATCAATAAACAATAACTTGACCAAATTCGTCATGCAGCTTTCAAGGAAAGATTGCAGACTAATGCTAGGCATTTTAACTGGTTACTGTCTGTCGGCTGCCCATGGTGTTAAGCTGGGTTTCACGAACAGTGATCAGTGCACGATATGCAACGAGTCCGGAGTTAAAACACTTGAGTATCTTTTCTGTAGATGTCCAGCGTTATCCCGACTCCGGCTGACCTCCTCTACGGACCTCTACTGGTCTATGCTTTGCCCCGAGCAGGGACAGCCAGTCCTACCTAAACCTAAGCCTACTAAGTATCAGAATATTTTATTAATAAATTCTCCGTCTCCCTCTCTTTTTAGACAACGATTTCTATGTGTGTGACTTTAAGGGACATTGCGTGGCCGTTTTCCAGGAGGACGGCACATTCCTGTATCGCATTGGCAACGAGAAGGTCACCTGCTTCCCCAATGGCATCGATATATCGAACGCCGGCGATGTGCTCATCGGCGATTCGCATGGAAATCGTTTTCACGTCGCCTGCTACTCCCGCGAAGGTGTTTTGCAGTCCGAGTTTGAGTGTCCCCACGTTAAGGTTTGCATAAACAACGGCTTGCTTATGTTTAACGATTGTTGTTGCACTTTATTTTTGTTTTATAAGCAGCACTTTGTGTGCTTTTTCGGCGGTGTAATGTGGATAAATTGTATTGAAATTATTGTATTCCCCTCGTGTGCAGGTTTCACGTTGTTGCGGCCTAAAAATCACCTCCGAGGGCTATGTGGTCACGTTGGCCAAGAACAATCATCATGTGCTCGTTTTGAACACCCTCTATGTTCACTGATTGCAAATCAAAGCGCGCAACAATCGTCCAGCTGTCGATATGAACAAATACAACTATAAATACTCTTCGGGCAAGATTTACGGATGTCGCAGGCAACAGCAACAGCAGCAGCAGCAGCAACCACAGCAGCAACAACAAAAGCACCAGGAGCAGCATCAACAACAACAACAACAACAACAGCAACAGCAGCAACAGTCACATAAGCAACAAAATGGAGCAGCAGCTTAGGCAACAATAAAATTAGAGCTTAGCCGCCGTCTTGCATCGAAAAGCAAAGTTAAATCAACAATAATACAAAACAGAAAATAACACAAGAAATAAACAAAAACAAACATTAACAAAAGAAATTAGATCACGACATGATGATGATGGCAAAGAGCGAATCAAATCTCGAACACACACACACTAGTAGTATATATGAAAAAAGTTCAATGAAATGATGTGAATATCCTTTAAGCAAAATGTTGTGCCCCCGTACAAGAAAGAACAACAAACAAACAAAACAAATAAGCAACAAGAAAATGCAACAATACTATTTTTGATCTCTAATTTAAACGCAAAACAAAAACAAAAATCGATTAGCGCTACTGAAAAATACAAAAAAAAAAAACAACACAAAAACAAAACAAATCTATGAAAAACGAAAAGAAGAGGCAATACTTGACTACTTAGTGTAAAAGCAAAGAAAACATTGAATGAAAATCGAAATGATGAAAATATGAAAGAAAACTAATAACTTCGGTAATATTTTCATAACGTTTTAAACAAGGAAAATGCTCTAATTTGTATTCTGTTTATTTTTAAACTTATGTTCTTGTTAAAAATTGTCCTTGACCTCAACACACAAAACACACACACACACACACACAAAACAATCACCACACCACACACATATATACAATACACCAAGACACATCACACACACACACACACACACTTCTACATGTTACTTATTATCTACGTATAGACATATATATTGTTATATCGACCGATTAGCTTTTTTGTGCATACCCTTCCAGAATCTTTTTCGATACAAAATCAAGAAATGAAACAAAAAAAAAAAAAACAAAAACAAAAACATAAAAACGAAACACGCATATATATATATATATATATTATTGTGCATACTCGAATGTGTATATGAATATATGTATTGCTGTATATATGTATATGTGTATACACGTGGGTATGTGTGGGAAATGTGCACCTTTTGGGCGCATTTTCCGCAGTAGAAGAGTAGAAGAGGCAAGAACAAAACCAGTCGCAAAGGCAACAACAACAACAACTGCAATAAGATATATGAAACTTTCATGTATTTTTGTTCGATTTTAAACAAAAAGTAAAACACACGTATTTATATATACACGACAAAAGAAATGTTTAGGTTTTTCCTTACCGCGGCTTATATAAAGTGATATCTCTCTCTATATTTAAAAATAATATCTTAAACATACATATATATGGAAATCCTATGACTATATGACTTTGCCATATATATATATACATATATATACAACCGAAAGCAAAAACAAAACAAAAAACATATGCAAACTAAACACACAAAAACAAACGTGTATGAATCTATGTATATGTATATGTATATGATGTCGAGTAATTGATGAATATGCGTATGTGTGTGTGTGTGTTTTTGTGTAAGTGTGTGTGTGCGCGCGTGCCTGCCAGCCAGTGCTATATATATATACATATATATATACATATATATATATATATATATGTTTTATTGTCGCGTTGTGCGCGTGTTGGTAATTTGAAAGTATAAACAAACAACAAAAAGTCTACATACAAACTAAGTTTAAGCTAACAACCAAAACAAATAAGAAATGCTGATTTGCATTAGGCCAACAACCAACTAAAAAACAAAAACAAAACAAAAAACAATACTAAATAAAACAATACTGCAAATGCGCGATGAGATGCGAGAGAATCAAGAAACCAAACAAATAACTATTGTTAAGTTCTATATATATATTTACAATGTTAAATCGATATTCCTTTTGCTTATATACATACAAAAACAATTACGAAAAACAAACAACAACATATACATACATGTGCATATGCCCGCATACATACAAAACAAAAAACATACACTATATACATATATCTATATATACATGCATATATATGTATATATATAGAGCAAATATAGCACATATTTTGGGGCATGTGCCATTTCTTTCCCGTTGTAATACAATATATAAGGCTGGTTTACTCCCAAGACATTATTATTTTTTAAATAACATACATACAATACATATGTATGTGTATATACATACGCATACATATGGCTATATATTATTATGTACTACTATTATTATATTAAACGTTTATTATGTTGTTCTCTTTATATTCATTATAATTTTTGTGAATTTTTTATCATGTATAAATTGCAATTTATTTTTTGACTATGTTCTAAGCCAAAAAACAAAATACCAATTATTTGATAAATTAATGTATAAGAGCAAAGCAACTTATTTTTTAATAGGCTGTCAACACATTTTATTATATACACCACACCCACACGCATACATACATACGCAAACACTACACTTTATATTTGTGTAAACAATTATCAAGCAAAATCATGTTGACTATATATATTATTTTTATTAGTTTTTAGAAATATTTTTTTTTTTGTTTTGTGTAACAAAAGAAGCTTTTTGTTGAGTGTGATTCGTTTATCGTCGTTTAGTGAAGAAAAATTCAAATGTTTAATCTTGTCATTTTTTTTTGTAAATTTTAATCTAGTGTTGGTATTGTAAACATTATGTAATACTATACTTATGTACCATATATGTATACTACTTTTTATGTTGCATACATTCGCTGCATTATCCTGACAAAAACAATTAACGAAAAAGTTCTAAACAAATTTAAGCCCAAGAAATGCAATTTGTGCGGCAACAAATGAAACTATTTTTAATTGTATTTTTTAGCTGTAGTGCGAAAAGCAACAACAAACAACAGCAACAATCAGAACAATAACTTTAATGTTGACCTTATTTTTGTGTTTATTTTGTTGATACAACGTGTGAGGCTACGTTTTTATTAATAATGACAAACAAAAAAACTAAAAAAAAAGAAAATCAAGCAACTATAGTCTAAGTTTTGAAAACGCTTTTAATTGTCTTAATGTCTTTATTATATTATTTTACTTTTGTATTTTCCAAGCGACAATTAAGAATTTTTTATTTGTTTTATTCACTTAAGAGAAATGAGAAAGAGCTAGAAGAAAACCTCCTCCAAAAGTTGTTGTCGAAGAAAGAGATAGTGAACGAAAACAAGAACGAGAAAGAAAATGCAATTTTTTTGTGAACAATTTGGCTGTTGAAATATAATTTTAATTCTTATGCATAAACTTCGTTAAATGTGAATCATTTTTTTGTGGAAATGATTAATTAAGCAACAAACACATCATGTTATATCGTGTACAATAATATTTAGGACTATTCCCTATGGTATCTCCCCTTCTACACCCCCATCCAACCCCCCACCCAATGCAAAACAAATACTTAGAATGAATTTACTTAGATTTCTTATGTTCAAAAGTTGTTTTTCTTGTTTGTTGTCTTTGCCGCTGCATTACTACAAACGATAATAATAATAATGATATATATCAATAATAACTAATATCGCGAAAGAGAGAAAAGAAAGTATTAAGAAAACACTACAAAAACAAAAATAAACAAAATAACAACAACAACAAAAGTGAAATACACACACGAACACACATACAAAACAAATGCGAAATATGCCAAACATTGTTATTATTATCCTTCTCCTTATTTTGTGAAAACAAACAAAAATCAACTCTTTTAATACTGTTATATTTGCTTTTTAACAATGCAATAAAAAAAAAACAAATCATGCATTAAATCACATCATGTTAAAAAAATATACTACTTTTTACACTTTGTTCTAGTTATTGCGAAAGCCTTCAAAAGAAAACAAAAACAAAAACCACAAAGAAAATGAAAAAATGAAATTGTAATTCCACACGCTTTTATTTATAACATTTACAAAATTAATTTGGTTCTTTTCAGTTTGTTGTAGACGCAACTAAAACCAGCAAACGGCAAAAGAATTCATAATTGTTTAAAACAAAATCAAATTTATTTTAGGTTAGTTTCAAAAACAAATGAAAACAAAACAAAAAAAATAGCAAACAAATGATATTAAGTAAAACGAAATAATGATTTTTATGCAACGCGTTTAAAAACTTTTCCAATAACAAAACGATAGAAAAATGCCCAACAACAAAACTAAACTAAAACAAAAAAAAACACAAAAAACCAAAAAAAAAAACAAAAAAAATCAACAAAAATGATTTCCTATATTGCATACAAATTTATGAAAAAATGTGCTTAAGTTTAAATCAAATTTACAATTTAGTTGAGATTATGAACTAAACAACTTTTTACACAAAACTAAAAACATACATATATACTTGTATATGTATATGTATGAGGTTTAGCTAAAATATACATATGTAAGTTTAGCCAATGGCAAAGGAGGCAGGGAAATGGTCAGACATTGGACGTGGCACTTGACACTGGACTTAATATTTAAAGCAGAAGCAAAAACGAAAACGAAAAAACAACAAAACGAAAGAGAAATGAGAAATGAGAAAACAAGCACACAACAAATACACACACATACTCGGATACATACTTAGGGCCAGAGCAACTAGTCAGCGGCGCTTACGTCACGCGTGTGGAGGAGACGTGACGTTAAATGTGCAACATCACACATATGTATAACAGGCTGATGTGACGTAACGTAACGTAACGTAACACAATATACATCACTTTGACGTAGCAGAACGCAATGCAAACGTAACTCATAACACTGTAACTGTAACTGTAACGTCACGTCACGTTCCAATCATAGCCAACTCAGCCAACTCGTGCCAATAATTACCATTTTTTGAGGCCGTCATTTTGTGGCTAAGCTGCAAAAAAGCAATTCAAAAACAAAAAATATAAAAAAAAAAACAAACAAAAACAAAAATAAAATACGTGAATGAAAAAAGGCATATTATTATTATTATGATTATTATTATTATATTATTTGTAACATAATAAAACTATCAAGCAAAAAACAAAACACAAAAATATAAGAAAAACCATTTGCTCTATTGTGTGTAATGTGACAAAGTGAACGCTTTCCACCTATTTTGGTTAATTATTCTTGTACTTTATTTATACTTTATACATTTTGTGTTAATTTTTACCACTCAAGAAAACAAAACCAATCTTACTAACTTTATACATACATACAAATATATATATACATACATACATACATACATACATTATATGTGCATATTTATATACACTCTCAAGTCTCTCAGTCATCTTATTTGTAATTACTTTGTATAACATTTTGAATTGGAATCTACCAAAAACACCAAAAATTAAGTGTAATGTGCAAATTGAGAAAAATACTGCAAACAAAAAACGAACGAAAATCACATAATTGTAAAGAAATGAAAAATTTGATGATGCTGCCAAAGATTTTTTTATATATACAAACAAAAAATGGAAGTAAATTAAATGAAAGCAACAACAATTACTATGGTATAAAACTAAAATAACTAGAGAAAACAAAACGAAACAAAAGAAAACAAATAAATTTATTATTGTACGATGACGATGATCATGAAGAAGCGTATTAATTTTTGTTTATTATAATAATACATAATAATACTTGTAATTTGTAATAATAAAAAAAGAAAGAAAGTAAACAACACATTAATCATAAATTGAATTGAAATGAAGAATTTGCTCAGTATGCAAAATAACAATTGATAGCAGCGACTATTTACGTACACCTACATACATACATACACACATAACTAACTAAAACTAAACTAAAACCAAACAAACTAACTAAACTAAACTAGCTATCTAAAAGTAATCACACTAATAACGATTTCAATTGATAAACGTTAAGCGACAAACAGCAACAAAACAAAATAAAACATAAAAAAACAAAAAAAAAACAAAACAAATTTGTTCCTCGATGCGACGCTTACGAACGAAAAACAACTAAAGAACACACAAAAGGAAAGAAAAAAACAAAAAAAAACAAAAGAAGCAAAAACACAAAGTAATTGCAGTAATTGTTAAAAGGCCTAAAACGTAAATCGTTAAGTTAGTAAAAGTGGAAAACAAAGAGAAAACAAAAAAAAACGGAGAAGAAAACAAAAAATAAAAGAGCATATAAACACTATACATATACGATATACATATTGAACCAGAAGTATAGTATATATACATACACATACATACATACATATACATATATATATATATATACACACATATACATATACATGACGTATACATACATTAACATTATATATATGTATACATATAACTATTAAGTATGGCAAGATCGGTCAAGCAATCAGTCAGGTTTAGTTAAGTTAACTAACAACAACTCTCACACACACACACACACACCATCAAATGCCTGTGTAGCCACAGTAATTAACATTTTTGAATATTCTCTCCATTTACAACACTGGATTATACCAAAACACCCACCCCCAAAAGCCCAAAAAAAAAAAAACAACAACAAACAAAAAAATACCAACAAACTTTGCCTAGTTGCGTGTTTCATTTTTGTAGATTCTTGTATCATATTGTGCATTTAGTTAAATTTATTTATCGACTAAAAACAAAATGTCAAACAAAATGATGTAAAACAAAAAAACAAAAAAAAAAACGAAAAAAACAAAACCAAACGCTTTATACATCAAATTATTTTAATATAAATATATATATTAAAAAAATATTGATAAAAACCAAATCGAAAACAAAAAACAAAACAAAACATATATCTATATATACATATACAACATATACAAAATATTATGTATTTTATTTGAAATTTTTAAATGTATTAGCAAAAAAAAAAAACAAATGGAAAGTTGAAGTCTACTCTTAATGAATAAACAAAAAAAAAAACAAAACAATGATAAATGATAGAGGATGATAAAATGATGACAACACACAGCAGACGACACACACACACACAGTATATGAAGACATCAAGTCGATAGATGATGATGATGAGATAGATGGATAGAGATTTGGCATGCCCAATGGCTGAATTAAATGCGTTCTTGAGGAGCGCTGTAACGATGATAACAAATGATTATACATATACACATGATCTATATACATACATACATCTATATACATACATATACATTAACAAAAAAGAAGAGTATACATACATAGATGTAATAACAATAATGAGCAAAAGATAAACAATCTAGTGTACGTCAATTTTTTGATGATATTTTTCGCCTTATTATAGACAACAAAAACCCAAAACTAAATATAATGATAAAATTATGGTTATTAAAAAACAAAAACAAAATGAAATCGAGATCGAAATCTAAATCTAAATCGAAGCAGAGACGCAACTCAAAATATACCGAGAAGCAATCAATTAAATAACACAAATCCTATACAACAGCAACAACAACAACAACAAAAGCAGCGGCAAGAATACCAACAACAACAAAAACAAAATCTATGAAATTATATTAACAAATTGTGTAATCAAAATGATGTTTACAACACCAGAGAACAAATGACATAAATAAGTAAAATTATCGCACGGAAAGCAAGCGAATCAATTAAACAAAACAAAACAAGAATTAACAACAATTTGCCATTGACAAAAAGTAAAATTAAGCATAAATTAACAGTTGAGTAATGAGAGAATTCAAAGTGACAGAATAATATGAACTTGTTTGCCTCCTCCCCGATCCCTGCAGTTTACTATATGTATATAGAAAAGTCCGTTCCGATTGCCAATTTCGCATCAATTTCGCAAAGTCATCAAAATTATTTGAGAGTGTAAATTGACACACAAATTGAATATTCTTCCGCATTGTGAAATTGTGGCCGAAATTGGCAGTTGAGAGAATTGGATTACTTAAGATATATACATCATATATATAGCAAAGAAATCACCAATTACAATAACAACAAGAACAACTAAAAGAACTTAAAGATTCAGCATGCTTAGCCTCTGGCCGTAAAAGTTCCTCGTGTCAATATCAATTATTGTTATTATTATGTTTATTTAATTTTACAATTTTTACAAACGAATATTATATACTTTACATTTATGATGTTCTTTGTGTATATATACATATACATATATAGAAAACATAGTAGATTTACAATTTGAAAGCGTTTATGTGTTTTACAATTTGATTTCAAAGACAACAACAAATGATGATGATTAATTATGAATTTATTTTTAATCTTAATTTAGATATTTCTTCTTGATTTTATTCACAACACTATATACAAAACTATAGCAAATATTATACACACACACACACATACACACAAAACCAAAATAAAAAAAAACAATGTTGATAAACTTGAGTTGTGTTCAGCTTCTAGACAAAAAAGAACAAAATGAAAAAAAAAAAAAATACAAAAAAATAAATAACAAACAAATAGAAATGAAATTAACAAATAAACAAAAATATATGCATATTTATTATTTTAATTTATTTGAGTTTCGATTGTTTTGATTTGTATTTTTCGATCTACGGTCTCTTCGGGCCTTTCATTATTTTTTTTTGACTTGAAACTGAAAAGTATGCTATAGATTTTGGTATGTGCCATATGCTTTAATTGATCTTCAATTGTGCCAATGTTTATGCGTGTTCTGCTCTTCTGAGATACAGAGGCTGATGTCAGAGTGCGAGCGAGAAGCGATGCGATAATATTGGGCGAGAACGAGCGATAAACCACTGCAACCCTTTTCATATGCAATCGCTCGAAAGATGTCAGAGTGAGAGCGAAGCGAGTTGCGAGTTCAAGCGAGAAAGCGAGAGCAAGGCGAGAGAGCAGTTTGCAACCTGCTTTATCGCTTCAACTCTCTCAGAGCGTACGATTGTTTTCTTGCATTCTGTGCTTTAATTACCGTTTATTTTCAAACCTTACAAAATAACAATGTAACTCGCTTCTCGCAAAGCTCTCACTCTCACATCTCGCTTTGCTCATCGCTTCTCGCGCGCACTCTGACATCAGCCAGATTGTTTGTTTGTTTCAAGAAGAATTTGAACTTGTGTTTTGACGTTTTTGGTTTATTTCGCTTTGAGCCTCGTCCAAGATATACGATCGAAAAACAAAAGATGACAAACGAATGAAAAATATGAGAAGAATCTTAGCCAATAAATGGAATTAATTGTAATTGAATAATACTCGTGTTGAAAAACTCTGCGAGTTGTTGTGTTAAATTTGCGTACATATCAGTGAGAATTATTTACACTACGCTAAACATTTTTAGCATAATGTTTATGATGCTAAAATGCGTTTATAGGAAGAGATGCCCAAAAAAACGATTTCACTTTTGAAGCGATTGATGGATAGATTGATTGATTGATTGATTGATTGATTTATTGTGTGTGTCAACAACACATTTTGCTGCTTATGTGAGTGTCTGTTTGTCTGTGCGTGAGTGTGTTTGTGTGTGTGTGCGAATCTATCTATATCGCTCTCTCTCTCTCTCTCTCTTTGTCTTTGTCTCTGCATTGTTTCTTAAATATACATATGCAGATAATTAATCATTAATCACTTGCTAACACCTAGTGCCATGAACGGTAAACAAATTCCAATTGTTTATTAAAGTTCTCTAATTTTATAGCTTTTCCTATTCTCTTTTTTTTTATTTTTGTAATGCTTTCATGTTTTTATTTTTTGCTAAAACACTTTTATACTCAAGTTGAATATGTAGTTGAAAGCCGATGCGATACAATTAAATATACAATGAATACAATGTTTTTTCTGGCTTTAGAAATTAGACGGCTCCAGTGTTTGAAATTACAAAAGTACCCCGCAAAAGAAACAAAAAAAAAAAAAAACAAAACACAAAAAAACTACCAAAAACATATGACAACCGAAGCAATTAGAAAGCTTTTATTTTTCTAGAATTTTAACAGATTGAGGAACAACAAGAACAAGAACAAGAACAACAGCAACAAGAATGAGAACGAGATCGAGAATAAGAAGATGAAGAACAATGATAAAACAAAATAACTAATAACTAAAAACTTCCTAATTTCTCTCAGTGTATTACACAAAATCTACATGCATATATACATATACATATATACTTATTATAATATAGTATTTATATATATACATACATACATACATATATACCATATGTATCAACTAGTAGACGAAACAAAATCTACATACATACATATATAGTGCATACATATATACATATGTATGTCGATTAATTCTCGATTTATAAAAATTAAACAAAGAAAAGAAAAGGAATGGAAAGAAAAAACTTGTGCAAAATCGCAGCATGCAATTTAAATGTCTCTGGGTTGTTCAAAATAACAAAAAACAAAACAAAATTAGAAAAACAATTTTTACGTGTATGGAAAAGCAAATAGAGAATATTATTAACATATAAGATCTACATACAACATGACTAAAAAGAAGTATCTAACATACACACCTTAAAACAAACACAAACAACACTTATAACAATACGTATACAACAATGCTACAATCGATAATAATTGAACACACAGACACACACATTCACACAAACAGAAATACCAAAGTAATATTTAAGATTTGACCAAACCAAATGATAAATAATAATACTTAGCGCGCCTTGCAATGCGAATTCTTAACAAAAAAAAAACAAAACAAATTGTAGCAAATACAGAAGAAAATGTATTTAATTGTGGAAAAAAAAATGGAAGCTCCAAGTAGACAAGTTTAGCAAATATGTATTTTACACTTCCACAACAATAAAATGTCAAAAAAAACATAAATGATAACAAAAAGGAAAGAAAAAAGAAAAGGAAACACCATATTGGCCATCAATTTTTTGTATTAGACATTATAATAATAATATCAAGTGTAGTAAAAGAAAACAAACAAAATGAAAACCAAGAATTGAAGCTACACTTTACATTGTCAAACAACGATAACGATAAATGAACGTACAATGCGCGATGATCGGGAATCGGAAATCGAAATCAAAGATCGTAAAGAAAAATACCAATAAATTTTTTTTTGGAAAACAATTCCCTGTGTTGTCAAAGGCTTTAACAAAAAAAAAAAAAAAAAAAACAATTTGTAAATTAGCAAAATGTGTGTGTTTTTTTTAATTTTTTACATTTTTTTGCTTAATACAAGTGACATAGATATTTCTAAGCGTGCCTCACATTTTAGACACACTTTTGAGGTCGACGCCGCCGGAAACAAAAACAGACAGCAACAATATTTTTGGGCACCAAATATATATACATATACATATATACATATTTGTGTGTGTGTATATAGTATACATACATACATATTTATACATAGATACTTCAACTATTTACTTTTAAGGGACAAGCGAAATCAAGGCGAATTTTATGTATGTGCTTAATCGAAACAAAATGAATATAAATGGAATGCAAGAATACGCCTAAAATATATTAAAATATGTATAACAATCTTAAAAAAAAAACAAACTCACATATTTGATGTCTAAAGTGGATTTTGCGAGAAAGAACTCGAAGAAAGGTTTTTAACATTAACGAGAATGAGAATCGAGTTGTCTGGAGGCGAATAAGAAAACATATTATAATTAGAATGTTTTATGAATTATATACACCTTATATACATACATACATACATAATTGATATATGTACTTAGCGTAAACTATATATACATACATACATACATAATTGTATAGCAACTAAACAAATAAGATGTTGATCAATTTTATGTGAGTTATTCATGATGTTGTATAGTTAAAGCAAAAAGGTAAAAACCAAAAGAAAATATAAGAGAAAATACCAGTTAATACGAATACGAATACACTTACCAAGGTTAGTTCCAAGTTTCTGAATCGCTCGCATTCCGCGCAAAATTTGCATAGCATACTTTTTTGGGACGCATTTGAACATTAAATTAAGCGAACCCGTTTTAAGCGAACCCTCTAAAAACTGTGCCAAAAGGTATGCTATAGCTCATTTGTGTGGAGCTTGAGATAAAATGGGAACATAACAGAACCGAACAAACTACGAATTGTTGGACACATGAATAATGAAAGCAAATTATGTGCATTACAATAACAAAAAGAAAAAGAAAAAACCAAAAACAGAAGAAATGTCACAGAAATCATAAAACGTATAATTATTATTATTATATACTACATATAGTATAAACGCCGAATATATCACTATACTATATATCTCGTACATACATACATATGTAGCGAATATGCATTCCTAGATCTGGTTTTCTTTATTCATTTTTGGTATGAGAAGAGAAGGGAATGAAATGAAATGAAATGCGGAAGCCTAACTAAAAATGTTTAGAACTCAAGAAGCTGCCTCAAAAATTTATAATTTAATAATAATTTGAACAATATTGTATATGTGTATGTCTTATACAAAACTACATATATACATATATATATATATATCTATAGATATATATACAAATATATAGTATATATATATTCTTGACAAGGGCATTCTTACTAGCTACTTGGCGACTCATAAAAAAAAAAAAAAAACTAAAAGTGAACTTACAAAAAACAAACTGAATTAATCTTAAAACGACAAAGCTAAAAAAAATCTAATGAATTGAAATCATAAATGAATTTTACTGAGAAAAAAACACCAAACAAAATAATGCATTAAATTAGTGAATAATTATAACAAACAAACAAACAAAAACAAAACAAAGAAAAGAACAAAAGCAAATTGATGATGTAATGCTGTTTTTGAGTTGTACTTATTATGTATTTTTCACTGTTTGGGCAGCATTTAGAAATGTTGCACAAGGGTTAAGGCATAATCATGTTCCTCACACACACACAAACTCACACATGCAGCGCTCTAGTTGTTTAACCCTTGTGCATGCAAATGCCAATTGAATACGAACGTTCCACACACACCTGCTTAGAAACTAATCGCATTGATATTCGATATTCGATTTATTATTTACGTCGCGAGTATTACGAGTATGAATCACATGCATTCAACTATTTACACAATAATAACAACAAGAACAACAACCACAACAAAATCAACAACAACTTATACCATTTTTGCTGACTGTACTCCTTAGGCTTTTTACACCTTTTACCATTTATACGCCATGCCAAGAATCTACTTGAATTTTGCATGCGAAATTTAAAATTTAATAATGAAAAAACTAAAAACTAAAAAAAGAAATGAAAACAATGAAAATCAATGTACATGCTTGCACACTGAATGATGTAAGTGCGTAGACAACCATGTATTTAAATGCAAATTCCTAAACTATCGGTCATCCTATGTACATACTTATTTATCATACTCTCTCTCTCCTGCTCGAAATGCAGCCTAGCTAAAATTAAAGTGTGTGTGCGTTTTTACCGTTACTTGAAAACGGGAGATGCAAACAGAGTCAAAAATATCACATTTTGTGCATTGCCCTTTGTGCTATTGTTCTTCATACTTTATTTCGCTCTTTTTCGTTCTCCCATTCTGCTATAAACGGAGCAGGGCAGGTGTGTACGTAGTACGTACACACATACACTCATACATATATAGTATGCTGCATCTCTGTCTCTCTAAGAATACTCTCAGTTGGCTCAGCCTCTGAGTTTCGCATTCACTCAGATAAATTTGAAAAGCATTTGTTTCTCTACCGATTCGATAAACACCCTACATACACTACATATACATATATACTTACTTAGATGATATTATTTAAATCCCCCCGCCTGTGATAGTGTTAAAATATTATATGAAAAACCGAAAACCAAAAAAAAAAAAAAACAAAAAACAAAAACAAAAAAAACGGTCAAGTGCTTCGGCACTCTTATGAATATTTTTCCAGCGTTTTTAGAGTCATGTTTTTCTTTTGGAAAAATTATTTAGGTAATTAATTTATACAAACAAACAAAAGAAAAATCGAAAATACTTATAACAAAATACAAATCAAATATTAAGAAATGACAACAAAATGTGACGAAACCAAAGCAAAAGCACACTGAACATGTTTCAACATGATCATACTAAACAGTTTTTTCTTTTAGTGTGTGTGTATTTAAAAAATAAAATCCATTTTGGTTTATGAAATTGTATTTAGGAATTATTCAAATATTGCAAATCATTTACATTCAAATTTTCCCCTTTATAGCAAAGAGTAAAATATATCTTAATAATATGACAATATTGATTTGTGAAAAAAAACCAACAAAAAAAAAAAAGAAAACTTAACAAATCTTCTAACAACATATCCTGGCCTCGAACATCAATATTAAAGGCAACGTTTTGAAAGTTTCGCACGGTTCCAATCTTAAATCTCAAATTTGGTCAATTCTTAAGATTTAGAATGTAGTCTTAAGCAGAGAGTTTTCTTGGGGTAGCAATCGATATATCTTTTGCTCAGGAGAGTATTAGGGAAACGTGCACCGAAATATTTATGATTTGATCTTTTTGCTTTTAATTTTTTATTATTTCATATTTCGCACACACATTACTGTAAAAAAAATGAACGGAACACCAAATAAAACTTTGAACCAATTATGTATACAACAATAAAAAACAAGTGAACAACAACAACAACAACAAAGCATTCTAAATGGTAAAAGTACCTTTATAAAGAAAAATAACAACTACAACAACATCAACAAGAACAACAATTTTGCCTAAATAATATGACATTTTGATTTTCTTGAGTTCAGACGAAAACACGAGGACAATATTTTATTGAATATTGTGCAGATAGCCAGAGAATTATAGAGCAACATAATAATATTAATAATAATAATAATCGTTGCATTTTGCGATCAGTTAATTGGAAATTATTAAGCAATAAATCAAATCAAATCAAATCGAATTCCTCTCTCTATATACATACATATATTATGACCTTGAAGTTCTCGTCCTACCCTCGCGTTCCCCGCTATCAGTTAATATCTTTACTATAATTATTCTCAACTAGAAACATTTTTCGAAAATGGTTTCATTTTTATGTATCTACACCATTTTACACAGCAAAACCATCTCTATAGATATTTTTAATAGCAATTTCGCTGAGAAATCGTTACAAAAAAAAAAACAAAAACTAACATAACATAAAATAACAAAATTCAATTTGTCCGAATTTTCAGCTGCGAAAATGAAGTAACATTTAAATATATTAAATAATTTATATACATAAAAAAATAATAATATGATGAAAAAAAAGATATATATATATATATACATATATAGACAGTGCGTGTAATAACTAGAATCACATAATTCCATCCACTTTTGATATTTTAAATGATGAACAACATTATATTAACAACATAATAATAAGTATAAACTAAACCAAATAATATACATACATATATACATGAAGTATATATATATATAAATATATATATAAAACATATTTATTAATTCGTATAAATTGAGATAAAAATATAGCGCAATGCAATGCATCTTAAGTGTTTGAATGTTGTCTTAACTAAAAGTGTCATTCCTACAAAAACAACAAAAACAACAAAAACAACAACAACAACAACAACAACAACTAAAACAACAGTAAGAAACAACAATAACAATAACAATAACAAGAACAAAACACAAAGCAGTCTTGTGCTTTTGCACTTCAGTGTGTTATGTGGAAGTGGATCAGTTCTTTACTTAGCACAGACTCACACCACCACACACACACATATTCGACACACACACACACACTCTCAAACACTTATACAATATAAACAAATATTTATATATACGTATATATAATGGCACCAAAATCCTTATTGTAGTAGTTGAAACAGTTACGAACAAATTATAATGATATTTACACGTCATGAATAGTTATATTGAAATAAACAGAAAAAAACGAAAATCCAAAAAAAAAAACATTGCTTTAACTATATATATACATATATATATATATATAAATATACCGAAAACAAATATACAATTATATATTTATGATTAATAAAATACACTTTGAAGAAAAAAATGTAAAAAAAAACTATGGAAAAAAAAAAGAAATAATTAAACCAAAATATTGTACCACAAATCAGTAAAAACCTTTTCTAGAATGTTATGTCTTCCCTTTGAATCAATTAAACATATATGTATAATTATACATTATATATATAAAAATAGAACAAACAAAAAAAGAAAAATACTGAAACACACTTGAAAGAGTCGAATTATTGTCACCCAAAAACTGACCAAATATGAAATGTTCGAAATGGAAATATACTTAAGCATACTTTACAAGTTGAACCTTCTAGGCTGGAGTATTATATAGTAACTATATCTGAGCAAACTAATCGTTTTTTTCTAGAAATAGTCGTACAACAACAACAAGAACAACAACAATAAAACCACACGCAGACAAATTTGAACAAATTTCCTAATTCAAATCCTGTTTCAATAGCAATAATTAACGAATATTAACAATTAAAGCAAATGCCACAAATTTACCTATTTATACTATAGTTTGCAGGTAATTCAAAACTTATGACCTATAATGGAAAACGAAAAGTAAAAGTAAAACGAAAACGAAAAAACATTACCATTAAACATAAACATGAAACATTAACAAAATATGCAGCATATGCAGAAGGGCGAATACACAAAATTATAGTTATATATACGTATATATGTATATCTTTAAAAGCAGACTACTCAGTGCAACAGATAAGACTAGAAATTGATTACCTGAACCTTGAGAACAAAGCTTGAGTTTTCTTTTACTTTACAACAAAACAAGAAACAAAAAACAAACCTTAAACACATACACACACACACATACATCCAAGCACACTCACAC
The DNA here is from genome assembly GCF_009650485.2 of Drosophila albomicans. Lineage (NCBI taxonomy): Eukaryota > Metazoa > Arthropoda > Insecta > Diptera > Drosophilidae > Drosophila > Drosophila albomicans. Next base: position 3,412,963 of record NC_047627.2, on the reverse strand, counting down.
ACACATACAGAGAATTATAAATAATACTAACAGCAGTGCAGCGAACAAGTTATAAAATACAATATACTAATATATACATATATATATGATTATTAATGAATAGTATTATACCAACTTATCATCATCTACTATATGAATTTGTTTCACAATAGTCAACTGATTGTATACTGAGCCTGTTCTTAATTCTGAATTCGTAAAACACTTTTTGCTTAAATCTCTCTTTGAGTTTTCTCTTTTTTGTTCTTCACGAAATTAGGCGCTGCTTTTTACAGATCCCTTCTTTAAATGGTTGTGAGTTTCGTAAGAAATTTTCGCTTACGTTTAGCAAACCAAAGCAGACCAAACAAAAACGAAAAAAAAAAAAAACAAAACAAAAATCTAACTGACTTAACAAATTCTCCCAAAAATAATACTTCCGTTCCAAAAATCGTTTTCGCAATTGAAAACGATGGCGAACGAAGTTCTTACTTCGGCCAATCGAAGACTAAAAAATACTTTCGCAGAAAATGAAAAGAGGAAGAGGAAGAAGAAGATACTTGTTACAGCAATTAAATTTCTAACATATTAATCAAGGTAAATTGACGAAAATTAAAATGATAATGATAATGATAATGAAACAAATGTGTACTCAATTCGTGTGCCCTCCTTCAATATTTTATATTGATATGTTTCGTATAGACACTTACATACTTATACATACATATATGTGGTACATACAAGATGACTTAAGGTACACACACACCCACACACACCTATCCACATATAGATACACACATAAGCATACAAGTATATTTACAAGCAAGATATTAAGTATATTCTTAGCGTTTAGCAACGTCTAAATTCAACATGTCCTAGTTTATTTGCTCATTGTTTTTAAGTGTAGCGATCTATAACAACAACAACAACAACAACAACAACCAAACAAAAAACCAAAACAGTAACTGTAGCGAATTGTGTGTATTTACATATTAAAGTTTACAACCGCTACCATGGCAAATTGCTTACGTTTGTCTGTAGCATTTTTAAAGCGTTTTCGTATTGTCAAGTGGCCCAAAAAATACCAAATACTTATAAAACACCAAAAAAATAAAAAACATAAAAAAACAAAAACAAAAACAAAAAAAAAAACTAATATTGAGACAGCAACAACTACAGTGAGAAATGTCTGTTTTTAGAACAAGAGTATAACCATTGCAATCAGGTACTGAAATCAAAATTTTGAATTAAACAATTATATTGTATATGAACGAAATATAAATTGTATTATTTATCGCTCTTTATCGATTTTTGTTGACAACAAGTAAACAATAAAAAATGCAGTTACTTACATAAATATTGTACTATACTATATAAAAAATAAAACATAACAAATATTACAACTTTTCTCCACACTTTTAAAATAGTATATTAACAATTAAATGTTGGAAAATAATCGCAAAAGTGATTAATATACTATACTATATACTGTATATGGTATATATATAAAAATGAAAAATATGAAATAATTGCATATTGTCTGGCTGGAAAAGCTGGAATACTTACTACTCGTATGTACTAATTAACTAAAACAGCGAGCAAAATGTTTGGCGAAATTGAGGTTAATGAGATTTCAGGAACACATAACGATTCATTTACACACCGACATGTTTTTATCGTTGTGTGGTGATACGACATGCTTACATTTACATATACATACATATATATAAATAATATATATTATATACCTATATACTATATATATTTTACACATATATACGTACATCATATACATACATACATTCGTGCATACATACCTACTAATATTTATTAACTTATATGCTAGGTAGCTGCAAAAAAAAAAAAAAAACAAAAAAGAACACAAACAATAAATAATTAATTATATATATTAAAACAAAAGAAAAAAAAAACAAAAACAAAACAAAAAATGTCCAGACGTTCAACGAAACCAAATGCAATATTTAATTATACAACTACAAACATATATTTTACAATTTATTTATATACATATGTATACATCATAGGTTATGACATATGCTACATCATTTTTGCATAAGCCAATAAATTGTTTGTTACATTTTTGAACATTTTTTCTTTAACAAGAAGCTCACAGAACTAACAGATGAAAAAATTAAATTTAAAAATTCATTTATGAAAGTGAATGAACAAAAAGTTACGCCAAAAACAAAAAACAAAAAACCAAAAAAAACGAAAGAAAAAAAAAACAAGAACAATTTATACATTCATATATACATTTGTCAAAGTCAAAGTTGATATTTGTACGAATAAGTATAGCGAATAACAATTAGTGATTAAAATAAGCAAAGACCAAGCAAGAACAGAGATGTATAACGATAATATTTCACATAAAATACTTGTGTAGATCCCAACAAGAAGAAGAGGAAGTAGAAGAGGAAGAAGTGGATTGTGGATCAATCGATCGAGCAAACACTATGAACAAAATAGCCTTACCAAACATTACAGACACTTTAAACACACACACACATTCATACAAAGTAAAACAATAAATTCCATCTTGTTTTTTAAATAAATCACCAATTACCGAAATACACACAAAATACCAATAAAATAGCAAAAAGAGTTGACATTGAGAAAACGAAAATACCTTATTGATAAACTCATGATAAAATCCGTATTTTTACAGTACTCAGAGGCAGTTTTGAGGCAGTTTTTAAAAACCGATAATATTATCAATAATACCAACTATTATACATATAAAATTGAATCGATTATGGCAAAACCAAAATGAAGATGGACAAAATATAATCTATATGAAATGCATAACGCTTCCGACAATAAGCTTTGGCCACACTAAAGTATAATAATAATAATAACAAAATGAACAAAACAAAATATTTACGTTTTACAAGCAAGTTTTTTGCGTTAAACACAGAACAAAAAAAAAGAAAAAACAAAAAATGAAACAAATGTTTACGATGAAGCAAAGATTATGCTACGATTGCCCGATTGAATACATACATACATACTTACATATATGTACATATATGTAGTTACATGTGCTATTTACTGTACTCATATTTATGGAGTTGTATTCAAGAAAAATCAAAGACAATGAAAATACTAAGAAAATCCATATAAAGCAAATGTTCTTATTTTCATGACACGCATTTGAAGCGAACATATCAAAAAAAAAGAAAAAAAAAAAAATTATAACATATAAAATGAAAAGCCCCAATTCAATTTCGGTATCATAGAGAACTTGTGACAATTGACAGTTGATTGTTTAGCTGTAGTAATCGATTAAAATACTAAATAAACAAACAAAATACCAAAAACAATGAAAAATACTAACAAATTGTAAGCGAACACTCTTTGAAGTTCTTGCTAAACATTTAAATGGCATCACACCGTAGCAAGCAATAGAAATTTTATACATGATCCTATAGCAGTGGTCATGCATGTATTTATAGGAATTATAAAACAAAACAACAATATTTATGTATAAAAAAAAAAAAAAAACAAGAAGAAGAGAATATACATAAATACACTGCTACAAAATAGTCGAAAAAAGTACGAAAGTTCTTTAGCTGTTTCATCATTTATAATTGACAACAAATATTTACACGCGCATTTAAATGGCAAACATGGAATGAAAATATATTAATTAAAAGATACCAGATCACCAAATCAAATAAATTATGAAATGATAAAGAAAATAAAGAAAACAATTGCAAAATGAAACCAAAAACTGAACCTAAATTAAGCATAAATATTTTTTGCTGTGTCTTAGTCCATGTGTCGTAACGAATTTATTGAACTTAATATATAAAACTTAAAATAAAACTTAACAAAAAAACCCAAAAAAAAAACTAGAAAGAAAAAAAAACATTAAGACAACATTTTACGATTTTAAGTTGTTTCTTAATGTAAGCAAAAAAAAAAACAAAACAAAAACAAAAATAACAAAAAACGGGCAACAATATTTCTACAAAGTTAAGCACAAATTTTTTCAACTACGAAATTGCCTTTTACTTGTATTTTATTTTTTACTACTTACTATATAAAAAAATGAAAATTTTAAAAATTAATAATATTTAAAATACAACTACGCTGAATTCATTTGAATGTTTTTGCAAAATTGCGCCTAAAAAAACTGTGACTAATATAAAAGCAAAAAAAAAAACAAAACTAAACCAAACCAAAAAAAGGAAAACTCCAATAAAATTATTTAATAAAAGAAATGAAAAAACAAAACTAACTTTAAAAATTAAGTTACTAAAACTTAATGGAAACGGTAAGAGATATAAATGTGTATATCTTTGGCCAAAAATGTATACAACCATTAACATTATATTATACCATATATACACACACACTCTCTCACACACACACACACACACACGTAGCCCTTAGAAATACATACACAGAGACAATTTGTTGGTACATACATTCTACATATGTACGGCTAAGTAAGCTGAGCTGACAAGGCAAAAGGGCCAGCACACACACACACACACACACACCAACACACCTAGTCACATACATGTATGTGTATATACAGGTACATATATTGAGGCTATATAGAGGCTATATATACATATGTATGTGTACATACGAGTCGTAGTCGTAGTGACAAGTTTATACATATATAAAGCATCAACTTTTATTATTATATACATACATAAACGCATATACATACATATATATATATACATATATATATATACATATATAATCGGATATTTGATGAAATGCAAATGAAAAAAAAAAACAAACAAACCAACAGCAATTTACTTATGTATATGATGACAACAAAACAATGTTTATTTCGTGTAATTCGCAAGATACAAAAATTGCAATTGAAAAAAAAAACAAAAAACAAAAAAAAACAACAACAACAACCAACTAAAACAAACAAGTAACTAACAAAGAAAAAGGAGCAAGGAAAACATGAGAAAAAAAGAAAAAAGAAAAAGTAAAAGCATAAAAATACAATATATATACACTTATTTAAATATTTAATAAAACAAAACAAAATATTTATATATATAAATGAAAATATTTATATATATAATATACTTATATATGCATATATATACATACATACCACTACATAGTTTAAATGTTTATTTATTGTATTTGAACAAAATAAATAATTATAAAACCAAATTTAAATGAAAATAAAAAGAAAAGTAACAAAAAATTGAATTTGTTTTTTAATATACATATATACATATATTTTTGGATTTACAGCACTCATAAATTAGATTTATTTATTCTTTGTTTCTGGTTTTTCTCTTTCTGTCTGATCAATATCAGAGTCCAGTTATTAGAGTTCAATTATTCAGACACTGTTTATAGCATTGATTAAAATTGTTTATCGGCCAACGGCACACTCTCATAGAGTGAGAACAGAATCTAATTCCAGCAGCACCAATTATGCGCTATAAAAGTCTTGAGGGCCTTGATAAGACCTGGTCTTCAGCTATTAAAAAATACCGTTTGTAATCAAAATACGAGCATACTCAGCTTTGGAGCTGCATAATTCTGATTAGTTCAGTGGATGGATTGATTTATGAGCCGTACAAAGAGTGACTTTTTTGCTTTGAATATTTTGCACATGTGAAATACTTGTTGTTACTATAAAGCGAGAGACGTTCGACTGGTTCTTTGCATTTTTTAACTTAATTCATTAAGTAATTTATTTCGAAAAGAATTTGTTTTATAAATTTTATATGAAAAACTATTCGAGTTTTCAACGGCATTTAAAATGTTCATATTCTTTTTATAAGCTTTATATTTTTTTTAATGCAATAATTCTGACGTTTATATTTCTGAAGCTTAACATTGGCTGCAGCTGTCTGGTACAACCGGCTTAGTTAAACAACTTTTTGCATTTAATGTAACAACAAATTTGCCTCCACTTTGTTTTTTATGTCATTTTTCATGATATTCAATCTCATGCTAATTACGTATACTTAACATTTACTTTGAAATGTTGCCATAACAGTCTGTAAATTAGAATGGCGTTGCCAGATCGTATTTAGACGCACAGTTTTGTAGCTTATTGATTATGTATAAGTAAAATGATAAAATTCCGATTTTCGAAAAACTGTCTTGGTGATGCCAGATGGTATTTAGATACTTCTCACTTCCTTATGAATGTACACATAATATTCATTATAATTAGAAAGCAATAGCGCTGCCAGATCGCATTTGGATACACAGTTTCGTATTCATCACGTATATGTATATATACATGCGAAATTCTTTGCCAATAGAAAACCTTGGCGTTGCCAGATCGCACAATTTTTTATTGATCAAATATTTGGAAAGTGATAAATGTTAGAGTATCCCTTTCGGATACACAAATTTGCATTAAGTTCTTATTAAAATGCAATGGAGTTGCCAGATCGTAGTTTGTTTTGATCATGAACACTTAAAATGATGAAATTCCGATCTTTGCAAAAAAAAAATGTCTCGATTCGTATTTTGATACACATTTCTTAATAAATGTTGTAATGGAAAGCGTTGCCAGATCACATTTGTGCACACAATTTTATATTGATCAAGTATGAGTAGGGGAAAAATCAGTTTTTTGGCGTTGCCAGATCGCGTTTGGATACACAAATTTGTATTAAATACATATTAAAATGCCTTGGTGTTGCCGGATCGTATTTGAAGAGACTGTTTTGTATTGATCATGGATGCGTAGAATGATGAAATCCCGATTTTCGCAAATAAAGTGTCTTGGTTCGTATTTTGATACACACTTCTTAATTCATGGGGTAATACTGATCAAAAATGGAAAGCGTTGGCGTTGCCAGATCACAATTTTGTATTGATCAAGTACGATCAGTGGAAAAATCAATTCCTTTGCATTGCCAGATCGCTTTTGGATACACAATTATGCACAAATAAAAAAATATAAAAAAAATAAAAGACTTGGCGTTGCCAGATGGTATTTGGATACACATTTTTTTTATTATTGAAGTATACGCACATACATGTGTCGACTCAATTAACCGCCTAATGACGACGAGCCCTGGCAATGCAAGAATCGATGTTGGTGTTGACCACATCGAGAGCATCGACAGCCTTGGAGGATGCCAGATGGGTGCAAGCATTGCTGTCAACAAAGACACCGGGAATGCGTTCGTTGGTCGACTGCTTGATGGTCTTGACCGAGGAGCGAGCACTGACCAAGTAAACGGTGGCCTGGATGTAGAACTTGGCCATGCACGATTGCTTGAGAACGGAGTTCTTGTAATTCTGGCACTTGTTGTAGGTCTTAGCCAACGAGTAGCCGCCGAAGACCAGCTGCTGGGTGGCAGCATTCACATCGCTGACAATCTCGGCCGAATCGTGGGCAGCTGTCACACCGCAGACATGCAGCTCATCGTGAGCCACATCCACAATGCTGACAATTTCGGCATCCTGGGCGGCCACACATTCGGGACTCTCCTCGCGACGGGTCTCCACCTTATCGACGGCCTGCTCCAGCTGCTGCTGTGGCTCCACGACAATCTCCTCGTACTGATGCACCAGCGTCTTGCCAGCGTCAATGCCAATCTGGGTCATGTCATCCACCAGGCTCGATAGCTGAGTGCTCCATGGCGCCGGCGTGGTCAGCGGCTGGGCTTGGCCAAGAGCCAGGCACAGGCAGAGTACAGTTGTGGCAATGATGAACTTCATTTTGTTTAAACAACTTTGGCCAAGATCGTTTGGTATTTATACTCTGGGTCGCGATTCGTATCCTTATCTAAATTGTATGTGCCACTTGTGTTTGGCGCTGATATCTGCTGATAATCGATTGTAAATCAAAAGCGTTAGCGTTTATGGCTCACATTCGCCAACAATCATAGACGACGATTCTACACAGCAATTACAGCAATTCAATTGTTCGAACTGTCAATTAAGTTTGCGTTAAGACTTAATTCGCGTCTCAATGAGATATAGACTTGTTGAAATTGGTAGCAAGCAGGAAGGCAACATTTTTACTTAATATGAATGGGCTTTAACTTTGTGCTTAGGTGCGACACAAAGTTTAATATAAGTTTTTTAATTTTAATTCTACACTAAAAGTTTTTATACCCGCTACTCATAATGAAGAAGGGTATTGTTGCTTTGTGACAACAGGAAGAGTATGTAACAGGCCGAGACGATAAAGCCATGTCTGTCTGACTGTGTGACCGTATGAAAGACTGGATCTTAGATACTATAATAGCTAGAGCTATAATTTTCTTATTTTTGTTATTGTAGCAGATTAAGTTTGTTATATATTTTTCAACGTACACTTCCGACCCCTCAAATCAGAAAAACCCGAAAAACAAGCTACAGTGATAATGATTGTTTAAAAATGTGGTTGCAATCAGATACAAATTTTTAAAGTTCTTTAAAGGAAATTTGTTAAGTGACAATCTGGCATATTTTGTATTCTCTTATATGGTATATTTTAAATCAATATACCAAAAATTACCATTTGTTCATATATTTATATACATATGTACGGTATATGTTAGGAATAATAACGTCCTATTTTGCCGTTATTTAAAATGGATAGCGAGTATCTCACAACCGACAACACTCGACTGAAATCTTCTTACTTGCTTTTTTATGAGAAGTTACCTCAAATAAAATCTTCGTAATTGTAAGTATTTGAATGTAATAATATAGAATATATTACTTTGGTATATTTTAAGAATAATACCGTATATTTTTACTTGTTTTTTATGAGAAGTTACTTAAAATAAAATCTACATAATTTAAAGTATTTGAATGTAATAGTGTAGCGAGTATTTGATTAAGGCTTCAGTATATTTTAATATTATCTCTATATATTTTTTTGGTATATATTAAAAATAATACCACACATTTTTACTTTTATTTAAAATGTGCAGCGAATTACTTACAGTCGAGAACACTCATGTAACTTTGTTACTGGTTTTTTTGTTTATGAAATAAAACCTTCATAATTCTGAGAAGACACTTTTGAAAACACTCTGCTTCAATCATTAAAAGAAGATAATTTTCCTCTTCTCAAATAAACTCACGTATTTAAAATGAGTTGCTTTGTATAAGATATATTTTTTATTCGCTGTTCACAAATCAATTATGGCATCAATTACAACATATAAAACTGTCAGAAATAATGCACAATTTAATTAAATGGCTAAAGGCAGGAAAAGTCAATTATTAGTAGCAAACAAAACAAAAAAAAAGAAAATCGTAAAACGCAACGCTAAAATAATTGAATATTATATAAATAATATATGGAATAATTTCAAATTTGTATGCATTCAATTCATTTTAGTATGATATATATTAAATAATGTTGTGCAACAATGAGTTGATTAAAGAATCACGAAAATCCTCCATATAATTAGATATGAAATTAAGCAAAGCGTTGCTAAGATATAATTTTGACGTCGTGCATTCTTAAGACTCCTTCTTCTAATCCCTTGGTGACTTTTGGCAGCCACGGTTAAGATGGATGGATGGATGGGCGGGCAAATGAATGAATGAATGGTTACTAAAGTAATCATCATCATTTTGCAGAACGTTGAGCTCATGACAGCTTCAGCCATCAGAGCGTATTTAGAGCAGTCTCAGATTTATTATTTATAATCCGATGTAAGCGCATTTTAGGGGGTCGTGCAAATTTTTAATCAAAATACAAATACATAATTAATCTGACAGCCAAACGGGCGCGTGTGTGTGAATGTGAGTGTGTGATTGTGTGGAGGCCTTGAAATGCTTCGCATTTAATTACACACAAAACGTAGTTACTTAAGTTTTGATAATTATTGGACTATGAATGGCTGTGACTGGCCCGGCTAGTCAAGCATTTCGAGCTCTGCTCATTTTGGCCAGGTCTACAATCGGGCCTACAACCGATTTTCATGTTTGCATTGAACTTAAAATGAAACTTAAACTAAAACTCAGACTGAAACTGAAACTCGAACTCGAACTAGAAAAATGAAAATATCAACTTGAACGAAACCAACTAGTTAGAAGTCTCAACTGTCTGAGCTCGGCACTGAGATACCCTGTACTTCATTACTTCATTTAATCTCAATTTATTGCATTTATTTTCATTCCACTCCATTTTTTATTATTATTTTATTTTTCATTCCATTTAATTCCGTTGAATTCCATTTCATTCTATTCCATTTTCTCATTACATTACATTTCATTTAATTTTATTCAATTTCATTCCATTTTGTTTCATTTCATTCCATTCCATTTCATTCCATTTCATTCCATTTCATTCCATTTCATTCCATTTCATTCCATTTCATTTCATTTCATTTCATTCCATTTCATTCTATTTTATTCCATTTCATTTCGTTTCATTTCATTTCATTTCATTTCATTTCATTTCATTTCATTTCATTTCATTTCATTTCATTTCATTCTATTTCATTCCATTTCATTTCATTCCATTTCATTCCATTTCATTTCATTTCATTTCATTTCATTTCATTCCATTTCATTTAGTTTCATTTCATTTCATTCTATTCCATTCCATTTCATTCCATTTCATTTCATTCTATTCCATTTCATTTCATTGGAAATTTTCATTTCAGTTTTTTATTTCATTTATCTTTCGACAAATCTTGTTAGTGTAGTCTATCGTAGCTTTATCTTAGTTTCTTATTTACAGGGTATGCGAGTGCTACTAGTTACGCCTCAAAGCTGCTGTGGCGACTTCTAATCAAATTCAAAATCAAATTCAAAACCATTGGCCATCAAGCTGTTTGTCAACTTGTTGCACATTCGATCATAAAGCAAAATTCTAATTGTATGCAATCATCGGTTCAGATGCTCTACCATATACTTGTTGTATGACGTTATTACCGTTTTTTTCTCAATTCATTTTTTTTTTTTTTTTTAATATCGAATTTTTTAAAAAACAAGTTTCCATTGACGTAATTGCTGATTTCATGGTGTTCCTTGGACTTTTTCTTATGAAAATAATTAAGATTAAAAAAAAAAGTTTTAAAATAGAAAACACAAATTGAACTTATTATAAATATATTGAGACAAACGCTTTTTAAAGCTAATTATTATTTGGAAATTTTATAACAACAAAATTTGAATATTGTTAACATAAAAAGACTTAACAAAATGTATGCTAGATCTCTTTTGGAATCAATCTTTAATTAAAAAATAATTTTAATATTCTTAAGTTGATTTATTATTTTTGATTAAATTTCATAAAATAAATTAAATGATTGAGTATTTTCTGCTAAAATCCCATATTTTAAATAGATATGTAGATAAAACATATCATATAGAGAAATTATCTATCATTTGTTTTATAATTTGTAATTAGTTTTGATTATTAAAGGTGCAGTCTTTAGTTTAACTATATAAATGTTGTAATACTTAAGAAATAAATGAAATAGACACGATTATTACTTATGTAGTTGTTTAGTTCTTCACTATAATCATGTTTGCTATTAATCCAATATGAAGTAGTCTCTTTTTAAGTGGCAGCTGATTGTTTTGCAATTGCAATTTAAACGTGACATAATTACATTAAAATTACCTGAAGTTGATAACAGGGATGCAAGGGTCTGATAGCATAGCAAACATGCTCCGTAGTTGGGGCAGAGCATTACAAAAACAACAACAACAACAACGACAAGAACGTGAATCAAAGTGAGAAGCGCGCGCTTAGCTTATGTGTGCAGCTAGTGTGTGTGTGTGTGTGTGTGTGTGCAGTGCAGCGTTGCACGTTTCAAGGGCGTTGCAACAGTGTGGCACACATGCGATCTGCTCGCTGCACCCAAGTGTTGCATGACTAGCAGCTATGTGTGTCTATTGACCACTTATGGTCAATGTCAAGCGACTGTGGCAGGCTGCTGTTCAATCAATTCAAATGCCCCACACACACATGCACAGAGTCTGAGTTACCTTCTGGCGCAAAGTTCAAGCGACAAGTTCAAGTGATGTCAGCACAGACGGGGCAACAACAAACATAAAATCAAAAGCATAAAACATAAAAGCATAAAGCATAAAAAGCGGGCACGTCAACCTGTTGCTGGGCATCTGGGAGTTTACACAACAAGAATCCAAACATAGAACCAAACGCAAGGTGTGTGTGTGTGCGTGTTTGTGTCTGAGCTAAAACGGAACAGAACTAGAACCAGTTTTGCCAACAAGGCGACAGAACACACCAGCTAGCAGCTTCGTTGCGCCCTGCCCACTTTCGTGCACCTCGCCACCCACCTCAAGCCACACAGAGCCGAAGTCAACGAACAAACCCGAAGCGCGACGCGAAGCGACCGACGACGAGTCGTTGGCAAACGCATTGAACTTGCTGGCGATCGGCGTTTTTGTTTGTCTCTCAGTTAAAAGTTAAACGCAAGACGATACGGTTCACAAATCGAGCTTAAAAGATCCCCCTCTAGAACTCAACTAAATATTGTATTTTATTTAGTTTTGCTTTGCTTTTTTTTTGTTTGTGTGAACGCGTTCGAAGTGCATTACATAAAATAATGACAATTTATGGACTGCTTGTGCAAATTATACTCATCTGCAACTAAGTTAGGTTCTAGCACTCGCAAACGTACTTACACTGCATCTGCAACTGTAGCGGCATCTCAAACTGTAACTTTTGCCTTGCAAAACTGTAACTGCAGCAATGGCGCCACCCAACGAACAACCAGAGGATGACTTTGTTACCAAGGTGAGTTTGTTAAGGAGTTGGCCACACTTTTCACATCCCACCGCTAATCAATAAAAATTCAATATTTTGCTTTTTTTTTTGCTGTGGTGCTGCTGTTGCTTGGATCGCGGTTAATTAGCAGCTTTACCATGGCACACGGTCAAGGTGTTGTCGCATGGCAAACAAAGAGAGCATAAATCACGTTTTACTATAATATTAACATATTTAATGATCGCGCTTTGGGTCATAAATCAAGCTTACAAAAAAATCGGAAATATTTAGCATTACGACATTTGAACAAAGCTATTATTTGATTTCCGCCTTGACTTATCATTTATTAATTAATCTTACCCAAAAAAGAAATATGAAAGAAATTAGTTATAGTCTGATATTTATCTAGCTTGTTTGCTAGTGTTTTGCTTTGCTAATTCAGACTAGTTTCTTAGAAATCAAATTAATTTGAATTATTGCGTGTGTGTGTGTGCAGAAACTGCGCTTCCAATTGTTTCTATTTAATTTCATTTTAGATGTGCACCTTCTCATCTTTTATCACTCATACGTTAATTAAGCGTCCCGATCAACAGCTAAATACATCTATAACTCTACTATATAAGAGATATACATATGTATGTATGTATGTGTATACTTGTAGATCAGGCCACAGTCAAGGTCGTTTTTAGTCTGGGGTCAAAGTGACAGCCAAGAATTTAATTAACAAGTTCACTTCAATTCGAAATGTTAGAAACACGTTTTTTTTTTTGTTAGGAGGCATTGCTAACAACTTGGTGCATCTATTCACCAAGTAATAAAACACTATTAAACAAGCATGAATAATAATAATAGATATACAATTGTATACTCTTGTTTATTGCAGCAATTATTTCTAAAGTCGCATTTAAGATTTATCTTACAGATATTCTGCCCAATGGAACATACTAAAAATTTTTGCTCTCAGTTCATATCGCATATATAGTACTAACTATAAGGTCAATGAATATGTATAAAGTTGAGCGTACTTTTACATTTGCAATTGCTACAGATGATGACTCGTTGGGGATTCCCTCAAGCGATTAATTGATCGCTGTGATTAAAGTCTAGATTGTGATGCTACATTAGCTTTGCACTTAATAAGCAGCTGAAAGAAAGAGCACAAGAGTCTACAATATTGTATATTAAATATGATTTATTTTAAGAAAAATAAACATTTTTATATATATTATATATATATATTATTTTGGGTAGCAACAAGAACGTTTTAGAGAATATTTCTTTGTTTATTCTTTAATATTAAAATCTCCTATTTTAATTTCAAGATCATTTGATATACGACCAAGATTAGGCTTTTAAAATAATCAGGTATATTTTGACCTCTATGGTATATTTCGAATGCAGTACTTCATCTATATACCATATAAAGCCTTCGGTATATTTTTGTATTTTTGCGGTATATTATTTGTTATATTTGAAGTAGCTTTCCTTCGTGTTTTACGAACAATTGGAATCAAATTCATTAAATTACTAAAATCTGGACGATATACTAAGTAGAATATACTAAATGATGACGAAAACTGTAATTTTAATAAACTGTTTTTACGTACTAAATGAAGAATATATCAAATAGAATACACTAAATAAAGAAATTAAGTTGAATATAAAGTTGAAGTTGTAATATTGAAGCTACTATATACCTTATATACAAAATATACCTTACCTTATACCTATACAAAATATACCTTATTATATCCGCCACCTATAGGATAGAAGAGTATTATAACTTTGTGCCGACAGGAAATGTATGTAACAGGTAGAAGGAGGCATCTCCGACCCTATAAAGTATATATATTCTTGATCAGCATCAATAGCCGAGACGATCAGCTATGTCCGTCTGTATGTCTGTCCGTCTGTCCGTATGAAACACTGGATCTCAGAGACTATAAGAGATAGGACTATAATTTTTTTTGACAGCATTTGTTTTGTTTGCGCACAGATCAAGTTTGCTTAAAATTTTGGCCACGCCCACTTCCGCCCCCGCAAATCAAAAAAATCGAATAACAAACGTAATTTTAAAGCTAGAGTTGCAAATTTCGGTATATACAATAATTGTTATAGTAGTTATGATTCCTGCGGTTGGTTGCGATCAGATAAAAATTGTGAAAATTATTAAAGAAATACGTTTGTATGGGCAAAAACTTACTAGGGGTCTTAGTTGCTTTGGCTGACAATCTGGTATATTGTGCCGTTTATGGTATATTTTGAATGCGATACTATATCGTCATACCAAATATACCATTTGGTATATTTTAGTATTTTTGCAGTATATTCGGTATATTTTGAGAAAAATACCGCAAAATATATATCTTTTATTCAAAATGGGTAGCGGGTATCTCACAGTCGAGTACACTCGACTGTAGCTTTCTTACTTGTTTTCTTATATAAAAAATCCCTTTTATTAGAATTGTAAGAAACTGTCCTTTTACTAGAGAACTTGAAATTAAATATATTACTAACAACTGGAAGATATACTAAATAGAATATACTGAATGTATATTTATTAAGACGAACCAATTTAAAACATAATTTCATATATCGAAACTATTAAACACGGAATAATATGAAGTCACAAAACATTTCTTAGTCACAGATATTATGACTCGTGTTTAGATTGTGACATAATTGAAAAAGCCACTGAACTTTGCACAATGTCCATTGAGTGGCGCCGCAGCAAATTGAATAGACAAATACAAATGGCTGGGCATAAATAAGTTAAGTATGAGTTTCTTGCATTGTGGCCAAACTAACTCAACTGTCTGACTAAGTGCTCCACTAAACGTTTGGCCAAATTAAATTTCTATAATTGCTCTCGGTTACAATGGGTTGAGCTACTCAAAAATGAGTTCGTACACAAAGCGTTGCTCATAAACAATAATGGCAGACATAATGCCATAAATTATAACAATCGCTTTGTGTCTTGGTCGCCAGGCAAATCAACAAATCTACGAATGTATCTACGAATATGTATCTCGTTGGCTTGTATCTGAAAATGTATCTTTCGCTGTAGCTTTTGGCTCGTTTGTAGGGCTAACAAGTTGGGCTACGAGTTGTATCTCAAGAATATCACAAATGGCTTGTATGGGTTGTATCTTAGACTGTACGCTCCAGTATCTTAATTATTATGGTGGCCAACGTTGCGGAACATGTTGAGAAAAATGAAAATGGCAAGTCACAATTACGAACAACAGCAAGCAGCTCAACGACTCCAAAAATTATCGTCAATAGATACCAGCACAACACGGAATACATAATTATCAAGCTCTTCTCGTTCCCATCTCAAGAACTTCCGCATGCGGTTTGATGAGGCGCCCCCAAAATACAAAATATAAAAAGACAAAAGCCACAAAATTATTTACAAATACCCAGAAATACGCACAAAGGCGGCTTGCGATCAACAGCCACACAACAACAACTAAAAAAAAAGAGCAAACAACAAAACAAAAAATAAAAAAAAAATAAAATTTATTAAACCCTCGTTTCGAGTTCTGCGCATGATCAGCGTTGTTTGCCAGCTGCGTCGTCGTCATCTCGGTGTGTTTGGACTTCAATTTCAATTCGTGACGTGTTCACCAATTCAACACTTTGTTGTTGTTGTTGTTGCTGGTGTTGTTGTTGGTGTTTGAATGCCATGGAGGTCAAGTTCAGGGAACACCGTGTTTTGTTTTTGCTTTTTACCTTTTCGAATTTTTGTGTTTGTAATGGGCCAAATGATTTTTATTACTTCTACGTTACTCCATAAAAAGTTGAATAAACATACACAAAAAAAAAGAGAATGAATAATGCTAATTGCGTTTGAGTACTGTCGATTCACAGCTGACAGCTAAAAGGTTATTCACTTCGATAGCTGTGAAGGTTTGCTCACTCAACCTGAGTGTGATTAAAATTTGCTTAATAACACAATTTTATGGTAAATTTTCTACAGAGAAATCTCTGAAACAAACATGTTATTATTTCTATTCTGTATATATTTAAAAGTGAATGCACTTGAATAGAAATAAATATCAAAATTAATACAATTTGAGAAGACGTCACGAATTACTTTTATTGACCAGAATAAAAAAAAATGTAATCAAATCAATTACAAAATGCTTCGGAAATGGTATTTAAAACTATATGTCACTTAACATTTTAATTAATTTATAAATCTAAACAAACTCATTACAAAAAAAAAAAAAAATGCGAAATGTTTTTTAGAGACTTGCTTTATGCCCTCGCTGTTGTTGTTTGTTATTGCATATTGTTTTATTATGTTTAATGCGACATTTTTGGGTGTCATTTTACGCGCCCATGGCCCATGGCCAAAAAACAAAATAAATTAAATTGATTTATGCTAATTAGCTTATGCGTACATGTACTTTGCTATTATTATGTTTTTTTTTTTTTTTGTTGTTGTGTGTTTGTTGCGTACTTAATGATTTTATGCTAATTACAGATACCTTCCATAATTGGATTCTTGAACTTGGACTAATTGGCAATTGAACTTCGGGCAGAGGACGACGTGATGGGCGCACAAAATAAATAAATTAATTAAGGCTGAATAAACCACAAGAGTTATGTGAACGCTTACACATTAGTCATTAAGAGCATTCCTTTTTTTCTACTATCATTCGCCT
Source organism: Drosophila albomicans (assembly GCF_009650485.2). NCBI lineage: Eukaryota > Metazoa > Arthropoda > Insecta > Diptera > Drosophilidae > Drosophila > Drosophila albomicans. The sequence goes on along the minus strand of NC_047627.2, from coordinate 3,395,644 downwards.
CAGCGTGGTATTTTTTTGTAATAAAAAACATAAAATGTAAAACAGAAAAAGTGTGTTTAATTATGTGTATTATAACTTTTTTCTAGGTAATACAAAATATCTAATTATGTGTATTGTTTTCTGCACAACTTTTTGTTTGAGCAAACACCTAAAAGTATGCAATACAAATAGATTGGAATGCCTGCAGTTAGAAGCATCAAGCTACATATTATCTTTACATTTTAAATAATATTAAAAAAGGTGTCATCCGAATGAGGAGCTATTATTAACTTCTAGAGTTACCTTCTTTGGAAACAGTTCCGAAAAAAACAAATTCAAGCTACTGCAAAGCTACAGTCAACACCTAAAAGTATGCTTTAGAGAAAGTGCACGTTGAATTTGCTGCGTGCGCCTGAAAGTATGCAACACATTTTCAATGCTTCTAGACATTACATTAATTCGGGTTGGCTATCGACATCTGTCATTTTAGTGAATTAAAAACGGAAACACAACGAAAACGAGTTAAAAATTATGCTATCGAAAAATGTAAAGTTGTACATCCAATGATGAGGGGCAGCACTAACAAAATATGTAAAGCCGAGCGACAATCAACATTTCGTTTTTGTCGCTTCCCCAAGGCTGTCAAGTTAATGTGCAAGTTCTAAAGTTGCAACCGTGTCACAGAAAGAGAAAGCATAAGTCAAGTAAAATTTAGGAAAAACAAAAAATAAACTAAGAAAAGGATTACAACAATCATCAATAAGCTAACAAGAGAACGTCGAGAAGAATTCTGGCAGCTGGCGGAGCATTGAGAATTGGACACAGTTGTTGGGGAGCTCTTTCCAGAGGCGAATGAAATGTATTCGGCAGTGAAGCCACTATCAAAATATCTGCAATTCAAATCGATACGCATCTACGATGCCGTTTTCACCATTCACTCCAAGTGCACCGTTGTCATCCTGCTGACCTGCTCGCTGCTGCTATCGGCACGCCAATATTTTGGGGATCCCATTCAATGCATCAGTGAGGAGAAGAACATCAACTATGTGCAATCCTATTGCTGGACCATGGGCACCTACATCCTTAAGCTTGACAATTTCAGCGAACGCCAACCGCTGCCAAGCCAACCGAAGCCATCGCCGACAACAGGTCGCTTGAGTATGCGACGCCTGGCAGAATACAATGAGGAATATGCCCGAGCTCTGGCCATAGCCGAGGGCGTGGGTCCGGAGCTACGGGGTCAGACGCAGCGCGAATATTTGCGGTATTATCAGTGGGTCATCATCTTGCTGCTGTTTCAATCGTTTGTCTTCTACTTTCCGTCTTGCCTGTGGAAGGTGTGGGAGGGGCAGCGTCTCAAGCAGCTGTGCTCAGAGGTGGGCGAAGCTCTGCTCTCCGAGCAGACTTACAACACACGACTGCGATTGCTCGTGAAGTATTTCACCACCGACTATGAGGATATGCACTATTGCTATATGGCCAAATATGTGTTCTGCGAACTCCTCAATTTCCTTATCAGCGTGAGTAGCTGAGTTTTATTTTCTCCTCCTTAATTTTTTGTTAACACTTCTCTCTCTGTTCAGATGCTTAATATTTTGGCTTTGGAGGTGTTCCTCAATGGCTTTTGGAGCAAGTACATGCATGCCTTGGCCACAATCCCGCTGTACGATTGGGATCGCTGGAATCGCATCTCGTCGCAGGTCTTTCCCAAGATCGCCAAGTGCGAAGTGCTCAAATACGGAGCCAGTGGCACGGCCAGCATTATGGATAATCTCTGCATTCTGCCACTCAACATTCTGAACGAGAAGATCTTTGTGTGCCTCTGGTGTTGGTTCCTCCTCATGGCCATTATGTCCGGCTTGAATTTGGTGTGTCGTCTGGCCATGATGATGAGTCGTACTCTCCGGGAGCTAATGATTCGCAGCCAGTTGCGTTTCATGACCAAACAGCATGTGCAGCATGTCTTCAGGAATCTGACCATCGGCGATTGGTTTCTCCTCATGAAGGTCAGCGTCAATGTGAATCCGATGCTCTTTCGCGATCTCATGGAGGAGCTCTGTGAATTGCGCTCCTCGCCCAGCTCAGTTTCATCGCTAACTTTACTCGAGAGTCCCGCTTAGCTCATTAGCATTTATACATAAGAATATTATTCACAATTTTTTTGCTTTGGGGATATGCCATCAAACTCACTGTGCTTAGTTCATCTAATACGTATAAGTGTATTTATATATATATATATATCTTTTAATTCTTTGCCAAGTCCAAATATATGAATTTAATTGAAATTAGCGTAGTTAGTTGTGCTCTTTTTGCTCGAGTAAATCAAGTCCGCATCAAGTATTGTGTGTGATGAGATCATAACTTTATTTTTGTCTATGCAATAATAAACTTTGATATTTCATTTATTTTTGTGGCTTTTAGTTGGTTGTATCAACTGAATTGTGCTATTTAATTAGATCTCATTGTGGAAGTACTGTGTATTAAGAGTTTGATCTTTATGGGGGTCTTGACGATTTCCTAACTTCTAATGAAGTCAGCAGAGTCAGCAAACCAGACCAGATCGATTATAGAACCAATGAGCTTTGTCTAGATTATGAATATATTCTTATTGTTTTATCAGAGCAAACAGATGATTGGCCGTCGAAAATTTTTTTCTGTCCCAGTTCAAGATATTGAGAATTATTTTCAATTCTATCAGCAATTTTTATTATAAAGAAATCGTATATTATTATTTAATATATACATATATATAACAAATATATTTGTATTATTTCTTGACTATTTATTTATTTTTTAAAACGATTAGATATAAATAAAATTTACACTAACAAAGGCCTTTAGCTTTTTTCTTCATAAATAATGATTAATTTTGAGTAATTTTATAAAAAATCTTAAGTAATTAATCATGATTTTAAAAACTACTACAATAAATTATTATTAATGGTGGAAAGCATGAAAATCATAAATTTAAAAATCATTATAGAAATACGTGAATTGTTCTAAGAGGATCAGTATAGTATTGTCCTCCTAAATGTTTGGGTTTTTATTTAAAAGTCGCAAAGATTTCAAAGTTTTGTTATATGAACTGTAATAATTATAATAATTTTCATGGATATAATGTCAATACAATAACCAGTGAATATGTTAATGTTAAACATAATATTAACCCTATCCAAATCATGATCCTAGTTTTTTTTCACAAATGATAATTATCTTGACAATAAAAGCAAAAATTGGAATTATGATAATGTTTGTTTTCAAAGTTTGTTTTAATACTAACGCATATATTTGTTATTCTAATACTAATTTGCCATCTCATCTAATTTTAGTATATTATACGTTAAAAGCAGATACTAAAATAATACAATATTTGGTATGTATTCTAGTGTTAATCATAATGCAAATGCTTAAGTCTGATGATGCCAACGGAAGAGCAATGGTTGATGCTTATGCTAAAGCTAATATAATTTCCAATGCATATGCTAATGCAATATCTAATGCTAATGCATGTGTTAATGCCCATGCTAATGATTTATTCAGCGTGTGAGGCATCGTGTTATGCAATTGATATATATGTATATACATATATAGTAAATACAATATATATTCGCATATGTTTAAGCATGCACTTAACATTCACTAGCTTGTTGTCTACTCATTAACTCATTTCGAATACACTCGTAGAGTATTCATGGGATTCAGTTCACTTCTCTGCCTGTGTGTGTGTGTGTGTGTGTGTGTGCGTTCGTTCATAGGCTGCATTTCATTTATAATTGATGGCCCACATTTCAACTCACTCAGCCATACATCGAGAAAGAGGCGAAGAGTGACGGGCTGAAAGTGTGAGAGTGCGAGCGAGAGAGAGAGTGTGAGCTAACAGACAGTTTTTCGTATTCAGAATGCTTGCGCGTAAAGCACGTGTAAAAGTCGCGCGCGTTTGCCGCGCGTTTTTGGTCGCGTTTCGTTTTCGTTTGCGCTGCTGCCACACATTTTAATGTGCATTGTTTATAACTAAGTAGCTGCTCTGGCTATAATTTCGTCATTTATATTTTGTGTGAGCTGGTCTTCCCCAACCCCCCCTCCACAACCATGCGTTCCAGTTGCCGCTGCAGTTGCTGTTGCTGTTGTTCGACATTGTTTTGCGCACGTTAACAACGCAACTTGCTTTTTGGCCGCCTGCGTGAAACCGTGGCACACACACACACTTAAACGCACACACACACACACACATACGCAGAGAGACAACAAAATGTAAATATTATTCAAAAGTCGTTGTCGTCGCGCGTTTTTTTTTTTTTTGCGGGGGCCGCTCACAAAGAGGGGTGCGTCAAAGCTGGCAAACTGGCAAAACTCTGACGGCATTCTGCCGTTCTTCCACCTCCTTCTTCGCCATCGCCTTCGCTTCTGTCTCTCGCTCTCTCTCTCTGTCTTTCTTTCTTTTGTTTGTGAGTTAGCCAGTTTTGCGATGTTCGAGCTCGTTTTCTTCTTCTTGCACTGTTCAGCATTCGGTTACATCTATTTTGTGTATTGTTGTTTTGTGCTATGTGAGTGTGTTTTGGTTTTCGGTTTTGGTTTTTGGTTTTGGTTTTAGCTTTGGCTTTTCGTATTTTATTTTATTTTGATTTCGTATTTCTGCTGTCGCTGCTGCGCTAGTTTTAGACGGTTAGTCGTGTGTCAACCGGGAAGCCGCCAAGTGGCCCATCGTTGTCGTTGTCGTTGTTCGTTGTCGTTGTTCTTCGTTGTCAGTTTGTTGTCAAGTGTTGTTTGGTTGTTTGTCGTTGTCGTCGCTTCTTGTTGCTGTTGCTGTTGTTGCCGCTGCCGCTGCTTTTGATTTCGTTTCCGATTTAATTAAAACGCGTACGTGACGTGCTCGACAAAAGCAAATTGCAAATTTGCAAATGGCGATATTTTGTGAACGGTGCAGTTGCAATTGAAAATTCAGTTGCAGTTAGCACAAAAGCCTTTACTCGACTGCAAACAAAAACAAATCAAGTGGCCAACATCCATTCAAACCCACACACACACACACGCACACTCACCTACACACACACACACACACACACATGACGTAAGGTGTACATTGCGATAGGCGGCAATAACCGTAGGCATTGATAAACACCCGCAAAGTGTAAAACATTAGCGGCACAGTGGTGCACAACCCATCAATTCTTTGTAGAATTTTGTTATATATTTTGTTTTTTTTGTTTTTTTTTTTTTGTGGTGGTGGTGAAAGCAACTGTCAAGTGTTCAATCCGTTAAGCTTAAAGCTGTCACATATTACGGCGAAAGTGTTGTTTTGTTTTTTTTTTTTTTGTTTTTCGTTTATTATTTCATTCAATTATCAATGGTATTGTCTGTAAAGTATTTAGCATAACAACAATAACAACAAATTGACAGAGGTGGAATGCGAGCCCGCAGCTGAAATTTATGGTTGCGTTTAGTATTTAAAAAAATACATATCGTGTACGTTTTGTTGTTTCGTTTTGCTAAAATTCACGTTTGTTTATAAAAACAGACAATTTATTATATGCTTCCAACTGCGGGGCAGTGGGCCTAAATCACCTTGTGTGTGTGTGTGTGTGTGTGTGTATGGAAATTATTTCCATATATCGTGAACTGTGAATCAAATGATAATAAATTTATGCATACGTTTTTTTGTAACAATTCAATTATAATTTTTTGGAAGCCGAAACAAAAAACATACCATTCGAATAGTTTGTTTATTTATGAAAATTTAAAAACAAAACTATGTATCAATATTTTTGTATTGATAAAAGAAATAAATATTTCAAAAAGGTGAAACTGAATTAACGAACTTACACATATACATTTTGTGTGATAATATAAGTATGAAAATCAATAATTATTTTTTTGGAGTATGACAATAAGAAAGCAACTCGTGGAATCAAAAGTTAAAATTTGGTGATTTCCTTTAGTCATCTAAATGATTTGATAGATTAAAAAATGTTGAGGCAATTTTGTTTAGATTGCGTTCAAAGTGCAGTTTAAAGCAATTCTGACGCACCTAGCTAATCTAATCGAATTGTTTGCAGAGACTTTAATGGCACTTGTCCCACTGTGCACCTAGAAGCACTTTGGCGCACAAAAACCAAAACAAGAACTCAGCACAAAATAAATACCAAAATAAAAGTTGAAACACAGAAAAAAGAGAAAAAAAAACGTGCACAGAAAAGAAAAATAAAATAAACTACGAAAATAAATAAAAAACCGATTACAGCAACGGTGACGCTACCGTCAAAGTCGACGCAAACGTTGACCGCAGCAGTCAGTAGGGAATTTGGTAAAGGAGGGAGGTGGTTGTGGAGCGGAGGAGGGGCGAGCGAGGGAGTGAGGAATTGGGGTCTGGGGTCTGAGGTTTCTGCCTCTGAAACAGCGACTGGCGCCTCTGGCGATTTAGTTGCGTTGCTGCTCTCTGCACTTTAGTTGCGTCGCTTGCCTGGAACACGGTGAACACGGTGAACACGGTGAACGAGTGAAGAGAAGTCCGAGAACTCCGAGCAGTCCGAGTCAGCAAAGTCCGAGCGGAGCAGTCCGTGCACTTTTGTCGAGTCGTCTACACGTTCAGGTTTTGTTTTGTTCTGTGCACTGCATTGAAGTGAATTCCGTGACGGCGCCTATTTCTATTGATTTTGCTGCAGAGAGTCGAGACCAACAAAAAAATACTGAAGAACCGTTAAAACTGCAGCTTATCAGCACAAGTGTTCGTGTGTGTGTGTGTGTGAGACGATAAGACGCTCTCGCAGTTGCCATCATCATTAGCAACATCATCGCAGTCGCAGTCGCAGTCGACGTCGTCAATATCTTGAAGGTGTTGCTCGCATTATTGTTGCTGCTGATGATAGCTAGTGTTGGTGTTGATGCTGCCGTTGCTGCTGGTGTTTGGTGTTCGTGTTCGTGTTAGTGTTGGTGTTCGCTGCTAGTTGACAGCCGAAAACAAAGGCCAAGATATTCAGTTGGCAGCTGCTGCTCATGAGCAACTGAGCAGCAAGAAAAGCACGACGCCACGACGCGTTGTCTATATCTCTTTCTGAGAGTGTGTGTGCACGCTACGTATACGTAATAATAATAAGCAAACCAACAACAAGCAGTGCAAACAACTGTAGCATTAGCTAACGAGAACATTAACAATAACAATCGCATTAACAATTTTACGTCTGGCGGTGAGAAAAGTGTTATGAATTAAGAAAAAACAAAAACGAAAACGAAAACAGAAAGAAACGTGCAAAAAACGTAAACGTAACAAAGATGGCAGTGAACATTTATCAGCAAGAGACGATTGGAGAGAGAGAAAAAGACAAACCAACTGGCTTAGTGGAGCCGAAGCGGGGATATCGGCGACTCTTTCGCAGCATTTCACACGTCTTCAGCTCAGGCAGCAATCATCAGAATCAGCATCCCAAACCCGAGTCCTTACCCTATCAAAGTCGCACCCACAGTCGCAGTCACAGCGATACGCAGAGCCACAACAGTTATGTCAGCCAGCTCAACAACAACAACAACAACAACAATGATAATAATAGCAACAACGAAAACAACAACAACAATGAAAACAACACCGATAACAGGGAGGGATCTCCAATACAAAATGTGAAATTTCGCAGGAAAATAGAGGATTGCAGTGAGTGCGGGGAGCACGGCAAAGGGCAGGATATGAAGAGCAATCATGCGGACGTTGTGCAGGAATTAAATGCTGTCTTCGCTGTCGACAAGCGATTGAGGCGACAGACGGTGAGTGCAGCTTCTTTTTCCTTCTTATATTTATTGCTATTGTTATCGATCGAATGCTGAGGAAGCGATCGAGAAATATATATTGAAATTATTTGAAAATATGTCAACCAAGTGTGCCAGAAGATATGTCTTTTATAGAAATTGGATATTTAAATGAGCTTTGTATAAATCGATCAATTTTTATTGCTATCGTTAGCGATCAGATGCTGCTATAGTGATAAAGAAACCCGACAAGTGGACTCTGTATAATCATATAGAACTCTTTGAAATAAATCCGTAAATACCTTTTTTTATCTTTATCGATAATCGATCGACAAATATCTTTGTCGTTGTCAATTTTTATTGCTATCGTTAGCGATCAGATGCTGCTATAGTGATAAAGAAACCCGACAAGTGGACTCTGTATAATCATATAGAACTCTTTGAAATAAATCCGTAAATACCTTTGTTTTATCTTTATCGATAATCGATCGACAAATATTTTTGTCGTTGTCAATTTTTATTGCTATCGTTAGCGATCAGATGCTGCTATAGTGATAAAGAAACCAGACAAGTGGACTCTGTATAATCGTATAGAACTCTTTGAAATAAATCCGTAAATACCTTTTTTTATCCTTATCGATAATCGATCGACAAATATCTTTGTCGTTGAGTGGAATAATTCGTGCATATTTTTAAAATATCCTAATAATCTATAAGCATATTTGCTGCAACTATCGTTATCGATCACATGCTATCAAAGTGATCTATTAAAATCTGTTTGCTAGGCGGACACAATTTGTGAATATCGTTAGAATAAGTTAGCAAAGAATCTAAATACATATCTAAATAAATTATGAAATGCAAATAAAATTGCAATTGTTGAAATGTGATGGATAAATATGGAGCCAAGAAAGAGTTGAATTTTTAATAACTTGATAAGAAATTTTTAAAAATTGTCCATAAAAGGAAGTCAGGGGAATATCAAATTAATAGCAATATGAGTAACAATGCGATATATTAAAAATGATTTGTAAATTGCACTTGATTAATGTAATCGATATAAACGAGTCACAGTTTAACGACTCAATGACTTTTTAAGTATTTTTAAGTCACCCATTAATATCGACTTTCATAGTCTGCTTATCTTGGGCAATGAAATGATTAAATTTCATTATAACAAGAGCTTGAACTATTACTATACTTTTATATTCATATGTCTAAAGTATGGGTAATTATTATACAGCATGAGTAAAGCTTATTCATATAAGTTGTGGCCACCTGGTCGGCAAATCTTGCGGTTTTTTCTTGTTCTATAAAAATCGCAACATGTTTATTTGCCAAAGCAATCAAATGTTCCTGAAGCAAATGAGTAATAAATATGAAAGGAACAAATTTTTTTCTATTACTATATAGAACCAAAAAAGATTCAATATCAGGGTATTTTGTAGTGTCATAGTGTGTAGCAAGAAATTTGCGTAAATTCGCTCACAAAATTCACATTGAAATGAACTGCGAAGAAGAAGAATTCGAGTATTCTTTTAATGCTTGGCAAATGAAAAGTCTGATACTTGTAGAGTTTGGGTCAGATTGTTGATCATTTGATGTTGTTGCCTGGCCTTTTGAAAATTTCACTACATGCCTTTCCAGTCTTCTTTTTTTTTTTGTTTTTTTTTTTTATTGTCTGAACGTTTGCTCTTTATTAAGTCTTTTGTTTTTGTTGCTGTTGTGTTCGACAAATTTGCATTTGCCGCAAAGAGAAAGTGAAACCAAAAAAAAAAAAAAAAAAAAAAAACAGAAACAGAAACAAAAACAAAAACACGTTTCCGTTTTGAAGCCGACGCATTGTTCCGAAAACCCAAAAATGTATTTTCCAAATGATATCAATGCGTTTAGTACATCGGTTCAAAGGTCATCACATTTTCTTAGCTGTTTTCATTTCGTTTTCGTCGCGAAGAACTTGAAAAAAATGTATTTCTCTTCTTTTTTTTGAGTTACGATCAACAAACTATGGATGGAATTTCTATATATGTCACTTGAATTTTTAATCGATTTTCACAATTTTGAAAGCTTTTTTTTTTGCTGTTGGAGAAATTTGAAATAATTTTGTAATAAAGCATATAATTATATTATAAACAGAAAAGTTTTGTGCGAAAAGAACATGCAAGCAGATGTTTTTGACCGCAGTTCTTTTTATGGACTTAGAATTTTATATAAACAAATCTTAATCTTCCAAAGTTTAAATCAATTTTGAAAAAGAATTATAAACAGAAAAATTAACTACATAATATATCAAAGTAATAATAAGAAATTTAATTGTAATGATTTAACATTGATTGATTTTTTTTTAAATCTAGACAAATATAGAAAAGCAAATAATGGAAGCTGTTTCTAAATACTGGAATCTCTACAAACATGATTGCATAATGTAGATGAAAAGAGTTGCGAAACAAAAATGATAAAAAGAAATGCAGAAAAAGAACAAGCAAAGCAAAACCAAAATCATTTAAGTGATAACGTTACAAATGATTGTAAACGCAACGAATAAAAGAAAAAAACAAGTAAGAAAGCTACAGTCGAGTGTACTCGACTGTGAGATACCCGCTACCCATTTTGAATAAAGGCAAAATATTGCGGTATCATTTTCAAAATATACCGAAAATACAAAAAAATACTAAAAAGAGCCCTAGTAAGTAGGCGTTTTTGCCCATACAAAAGTATTTCTTTAATAACAATTTTTATCTGATCGCAACCAAATTTTTGGGAATCATAACTACTATAGTTGTTATTGTATATACCAAAATTCGTAACTCTAGCTTTAAAATTACGCTTGTTATTCGATTTTTTGATTTGCGGGGGCGGAAGGGGGCGTGGCAAAAATTTGAAACAAACTTGATCTGCGTGCAAACATAACAAATGCTGTTGAAAAAAAATTATAGCTCTATCTCTTATAGTCTCTGAGATCTAGGTGTTCATACGGACAGACGGACAGACACACAGACACACAGACGGACAGACGGACATGGCTAGATCGTCTCGGCTGTTGACGCTGATCAAGAATATATATACTTTATAGGGTCGGAGATGCCTCCTTCTACCTGTTACATACATACATTTCCTGCCGGCACAAAGTTATAATACCCTTCTACCCTATGGGTAGCGGGTATAATAAATATGTAATTATGAAATAATTAGCACAATAAACGGGGGGCGGTTGAGCAAGCTTGTCAACACTGGCTGCCTGCCCACTGAGTGTTGCAAAACACTCGTCGAGAGGCGTGCAATTAAAGCACAAATAAATCAACAACAGCATTTTCGGAAATGTGCAAGAATAATAAATAAAAGCACAAAACAAAAATCGCATTGCAAAGAGGCGCCCAACCGCACAGTGGCTGCCATTGTATGTGTGTGTGTGTGTTTGTTTGTTAACCCTCTCTCCCTCTCGCACCCTCTTCGCTGCTGGCACTGATGCAACATATGAAAATGCATTGCGCATGTTTTTGCATTGCGTGTTTTACTTTGCTTTGCTGCTTCGCTTTCGTCTGCTGCTGACTAATCGCGTCAAAAGTCGCGACGTGCTGTGCGCACGCGTTTCGCGCGCGTTTTTTGTCGCCCTCAAAAGGCAGCAAGTGTCGCTTGTCGCTGTGCTCGCTGTATGTGCCACTTTGAGGCATGCAGATAGCACACACACACAGGCACACACACACACACACTTGCATTGCGAATCATGTTGCTGCTTTTATCAGCGCGGTTGCAGTTGCAGTCGCAAGTAAATGCAATTTGAAAAAGTCGTGAGCGTAAAACAATTTTGTCATTAGTTTGCATAGCGATAGCATTCACATGAATACATTCACACACACACACACACACACACGCACACTTGCACTTTATAAGCATTTCCATTTGACTTTATTTATGCAGCTCATTTGCTTCGCTCTGATTTGGATGACACTTCTCATCTCGCCTCGTTTCGTCTCGTCACAAATTTCTCTTTCTCTTTCCCCATTTCCTTTTTGTATTTTGTATTCTTTTATTGTCTTTGTTAATGCAACACAAGTAGCTGCTTGATTGACACTTGAGTTGCCATTACACACACTCAAACACACACACACACTCAAACACACACACACACTCAAACACACACACTCATATACTTTCGGTCTATTAATAAGCTTCTGAAGTTTAAGAACTTTTGCGGCCAGTCGCAAATAAAGAAATTGTTTTCTTCCTTTTTCACACAAATGATTCAAATACGATATCAGCGAATGTAATTATGAATTGTGACACATAATCACATCATCTTTTGCTAGCAGCTGCTGAATAATAAAGTTCTATATAATAGAAGTTTTCACTCGTTTTATATTTGATTTAGTCTGGTATATTATATTACAGTATATTATGGTATATCATAGTATACATTAATGCAAGCTAGAAATAGAAATGTGCATTTGAAATGCCATTTATGGCATTCTTTCTCCTTTATTTTTATTGTGGTAAACTGTTTAATCACGAATTTATAAAAGTTGCAATAGAAATTTTTACTGTTTTGCTATTTTTAGGCCTTCTACATTGATATTTTTGTGAATTATAGTGAATTATTAAAAATTTGGGATTGCAATTTGGCATTTGACATTTCGATTATTTATTTTAATCTTTCTCATCACTTTTCTGCTTATTAAAGTGAACTATTTAACTCAAATTTAATGTAAAGTAATCGGTAAATTATATCAAAATACATTTGTGTCATATCTTACTAAGAGTCTGGTATATTTTGTACTCTTTGGTATATTTTGAACATAGACGTAAATCGATATACCAAATATAGCTTTCGGCATCTTAAAGCCATTTACTTATTTGGTGAATATTCCACAATTGATAAACTTAAGGCGTTACAACTTAGAAGACTCTTTATAGTCTTTATAGTGCTCTCGATCTTTAATATAAATACCAAGTTTATTTAGTGTTTGATACTTAGAGTATTATACTGAGATAGTATATATTAAAAATGTATATGTATGTGAATATCAAACAGAATCTTATCACTTTATTCTCTTATTACTTTTTATTACTACTCTTAATCATATACACACCGTATAATCTGATCTGCGTAATGTCTTTGAATATTATACGAAAGTGAAGGCAGATACTCTCATTTCTTTGCTGAGATACGTATCGTAATCTATAGATTACAGAAAAGCTTTTTACATCCATAAGTTTGTTATTGTTTTGATTACTCATGGGTGATTCCTAGACTCAAGGAATAATAATAAGAATTATATCTTATCTGGCTCAATTTGCAAACTAATACAATGTCTTAGATCTTAAGTATTAAAGCTGATAAAGCGAAAGTATTGAAATCGATAGCTTACACTTGTCTTTAATGCCAATTACTCATACTACTCTGCTGGTGCCATTAAGTGGGCCAATAGTTTGTGGCCCAAGTAGTCTCATTATAAACTCATAAAATGCCACCATACATGTATATGGACATATTTAAGAGCGAGAAGTACGTGACTCATCACACAATAAAACATAACACAGCGAACAGCAAGAAGGAATTAAATTAAATTTGTGTTTAATTTGGCTGTTGCTTTACTCCCTTTCTACCTCCTCCCTCCTCCCTCCTCCCTTGCCCCTCAACCCTTCAAAAGACCCTCGGGGCTTAACTGGCAATGGATCTCTTTAGACGTCTGCCGCTGATGCTGCTGTCGCGCTCAATAAAATTCATTAAAAAAACGCGAGGCACAACAATAATAATCATAATGCCAGGCGATGTTCTTATTGGAGTCTTCTCGCGACTGCGACGGCGACTGCGGCGACAGCGACTGCGGCGGCGACAGCGGCTGCGACTGCGACTGCGCTGCCAAGCTATTACAGCAAAGCGGAGAAACATTGCTGCGAGACCCCGCGGACACCCCTTTATACCAAATGGTATATTTGGTATATTGATATAGTACCGCATTCAAAATATACCATAGACGGCATAATATACCAGATTGTCAGCCAAAGCAACTAAGACCCCTAGTAAGTAGGCGTTTTTGCCATACAAAAGTATTTCTTTAATAACTTCGACAATTTTATCTGATCGCAACCAAATTATTCAGAAATCATAAATACTATAGTTGTTATTGTATATATACCAAAATTCGCAATTCTAGCTTTACAATTACGCTTGTTATTCGATTTATTTGATTTACGGGGCGGTAGTGGGCGTGGCAAAAATTTGAAACAAACTTGATCTGCGTGCAAACATAACAAATGCTGTCGAAAAAAAAATTATAGCTCTATCTCTTATAGTCTCTGAGATCTAGGTGTTCATACGGACGGACGGACAGACGGACAGACGGACAGACACACAGACGGACAGACGGACATGGCTAGATCGTCTCGGCTGTTGACGCTGATCAAGAATATATATACTTTATAGGGTCGGAGATGCCTCCTTCTACCTGTTACATACATTTCCTGCCGGCACAAAGTTATAATACCCTTCTACCCTATGGGTAGCGGGTATAAAAAAATGAATACACAACACGAAATCAACACTTAAGAAGAGTTCCATACTTTATGCCATTTATCGTAATTCGATAATTGAATGGATTGAAGACCTGAAGCTGCGAAACTGTGTGTTTTGATACTCGAAAACATAAGAATCGGACGAACAACAAGAAAGAATTGTCTTTATAAATATGGTACATAAAGCTAGGCGTATCAGCGATATAATTTGTGTAGGCAAGAAAACTCCAGAAGAAGTAAATATATTCAAAACATCTTCAAAAGAGCACAAGACAAATCGCGAAATCTTTAGTTTTCAATTCAAATTTTCAATTCAATTCAATTTCCAAATGTGTAGAGAGAGTAGAGAATGGATTAAAACAGAACAGATAGATTATAAACCAAAGTTGACTTTAACTCACGTCTTTCTACTTATTTGGCAAGGAACATTATGCTTTTGGACATGTTATTTATAACATATTTATAGCTCTATAATAAAATAATATACATTACCTACATGAAAATCTGTTTATCAAAACTAACATTGCCAAATTCTATTTTGAGGGTTTTCTGTAGTTCAATTTAATTTTCATAAAGTATCTATAAAACGCATATAAGTGAAATATAATAAATATTTTAATGGATATATAATACAGATTTACTTGAGAACTATTGTTTCTTAATGTTTCAAGCTAACGCAAAGTAGTTTCACATAAATCAATGTGATTTGAAAAGTTATAAATGGATTATTCTGCAACTTTGTCAACTATCATAAAAAAAAAATGTTTTATTAAATGATAGAAAATATTTTGGTCTACTCGTATCGCAATTATATAAGTAATTTTACGATCTATAGAACAGTTTAGCAACAGCTTAAAGCTTCTGAAAGCTTGCAACATAATCGACCTAAGCTTTGCGAGTCAAACAGAATACAGTATGGTTTCTATAAAATTAATAATAATTTAAAATATAATAATATTTATTTAAATTGACATTGACATTCTTAATTAAGTTGAGTATACTGTACTCCATGACATATCTAGGGTATATTTTGAATGCATCTTCATTTCCAGATTTAAAGTAGAGCTTGTGTATTTATTACATACAGTATCATAAAGTTTATATTACAGAAATATTAACTGTATATTCAATACAAATGTTATTGCAGGGTATAGTATATGTGTAGATACATATATTCTTAAATCCAATAGGGTAGAAAGGTATTAAAACTTTGTACCTGCAGGAAATGTATTTAGCACGCAGGCCCCATAAAGAAGATATATGTACATATATTCTGGGTTAGCGTTAACAATGTACCTTTATTCCTATTGAATATTTTGAATGTAATACAATTTCGACATACCAAATGTAGCCTTCTGCATATTTTAGTATTTTTGTGGTATATTTTTAGAATGGTAACTGAGTATCTTACAATCGAACACACTCGACTGTAGCCTTCTTACCTGTTATACTTATTTGCTTATTCTGTTGCATTGTGGTATACAATCTATACTAAATATTAAAGATGGCTGCCTTAACAAGTGTATACCCCTTTGGCAAGCTGTGGCCAGGGTATACAACATGAGTTGGCTGCAACTTGTGGCGACCTTTTGGCGACCCGCAGAAAAAACGGAAATTGAAAGCGAAAATAATGACGATAATTGTAATGCTCAAGAATATCGACTAACGAGATACCCTGTAAAGCACTTATCCATAAATGTTGTCCTGCGTTCTGTCTGTCCGTTAAGGATCGAGAGATTTTTAAATTTGATATGTATATATTTACAGGAGAGAATAGTTTTATTTCAGTTTACTGTCTCTCAAATTTACATTTAGCACATTTAATTTATTTCTCAAGTGACTAATAATATTGCCATGCATTCCTTCTATCCGTTCGTATAATCGAGACAATCCCAGGGACTAAAATAAAGAAAAAGATTCTTCATATTTGACAAGTGAAATATTATTATATTTAATCAATAATATCTCATTAAAATCTTTGATGCCCTAAAAATACAATAGTTGTATTGGATAGACATGACTATATTTATTTTTGCCCTGCGTTCTGTCTGTCCGTCTATATAAACTTGTTTATCTTAGCCCCAACACGAGTCATTGACTTAAGATTAAGATTAAGAGAATTTAACAGAAATGTACAAAACAAGTAAGACAGTTACAGTGGAGTGTGCTCGACTGTAAGATACCCGCTACACATCTTAAATAAAACTATATTCTATAACGATACAAAATTATTTGAAACAACTTTAAGTGCGTGAAAACATAAAAGGTGTTGTCGAAAAAGAATGCAAGCTATATCTCTTATAGTCTCTGAGATCGAGTGTTTCATACGGACAGATGGACAAGGATATGTATATCATTTCGGCTGTTGACGCTGAGATAGAATATATGTATGTATGTATGTATGTATGTACTTTATGGAGTTGGAGATGACTCCTTCTGTCTTCCTATAAATTGCAACATCAATGAGATCATATTAGCAAAAATAGTTTCTTTTAAAGAGATTTTGCTATTTTTCTCTCTTGTTCTCTTTACACGTTCTTTCTCTCTGTCTCTCTCTCTCTCTCTCTTGCTATCTGTGATGACATCGATTGTAATCCAAGATCGAGCAGATATTGTTGCACAAACTTCTGCCAAAGCAGTCGATATAGCTGTGGCTATATTCGTATCTGCATCCGAATCAGGTGTCATAATGGATGCCCAGTCACAAGATCCATCTATGAGGCAATAATACACAATCGCATTTTTGTAGGCGGTATTCGTCCTGACATCAGCGAGTGTGATTTAATGTTTGCCTTTGCCGCTTGAGGCATTGTGCGTAGCTTCAAAATTAGCTGCCACCTTTATGATGGAGGAGGAGGCGCCACGCCTACAATCGATGGCTGAACATTGCGTATGCCATTAAAAAGTAGCTGCAACATTTCGAGGGTGTCAATGAACGCATTTTTCTTGCCACAACGAGGTGCTGTGGCAAACATTCAACAGGCTGCGGACTATGCCACAACAACTGCAATAAGCAGTGGCAACATTTATCCATCCAGCGTGCGATTTCAGGACTTCAGAGTGTCGATGAATGTTTGGCATGGGAATCACTTTCAACGGCCAACATCTCGTTGCCTGAGGATGCGATGCAGTTAACACCAACAACAACAACTATGGTTGCAAGTTGCAACCCAATTTAGAGGAATGCTGCCAGCCGAAATATTAATGAAAATATTATCAATTACCTCATTGACAAAGATTTAACACCTTATCAACAGCAGGGTTTAAGCAAATACTTAAGTTATTCTCTTGTAATTATTTACGTTACTGCATTTAAAAATTAAAATCAAATGACATTTTAAAGCCCTTTGACTCCATATTTCATTTATTAAATAATTGCAAACATTATCGAGTTAAATATTTTAATTTATTTTTCTTTATATTCTAATGCAATTATTTAAAAAACTCATTATTACCAAAATCAATTTCAAATTATTGAGAAACATTTTTTAATATATGCTTTGCTGAATTCATTTTGAAATAGGCATGTAACATATTTTGTTTCTTTATGATTCACATTAATTAGTTACATTACATTCATATTATTTTAGAATTTTCTACAGTTATTTAGTTAAATATTCGAATTATTTAATAATGATAAAGACACAATTATTAGGGATAATCAGCAAAATTCAGGATTGCTCATAATTTGTTTTAAATTCTAAATTCAATTAATAATCTTATACATTTTTTTGCAATTTAAATATGCTTATTTTCTTCAAATTTCACTGATATAAGAAATCATGATATGATCATTAAATTGCAACGCAGTTCAAGTTTTTTTATTTAAAACATTTAAATAATTGATTGTTAGATGTAGAGCATAACATTATTATGACTGCAGTAATTACAAGCAAAAATAATTCGCTTCTCTTTGTCTTGACTTTTTAAATAATACATATAAGTGAAATGAAATCAATCGCAGCTGTACAAGAAATATATCACAGCAACTGAATAATGACAAGAACAAAAAAATACTATAAAACAAGTAAGAAAGTTACAGTCGAGTGTACTCGACTGTGAGATACCCGCTACCCAATTTGATTAAAAGCAATATATTTTGCGGTATTATTCTCAAAATATACCGAATATACTACAAATATACTAAAAAATACTAAGAATATACCAAATGGTATATTTGGTATATTGATATAGTACCGCATTCAAAATATACCATAGACGGCATAATATACCAGATTGTCAGCCAAAGCAACTAAGACCCCTAGTAAGTAGGCGTTTTTGCCATACAAAAGTATTTCTTTAATAACTTCGACAATTTTTATCTGATCGCAACCAAATTATTCAGAAATCATAAATACTATAGTTGTTATTGTATATACCAAAATTCGCAATTCTAGCTTTACAATTACGCTTGTTATTCGATTTATTTGATTTACGGGGGCGGTAGTGGGCGTGGCAAAAATTTGAAACAAACTTGATCTGCGTGCAAACATAACAAATGCTGTCGAAAAAAAATTATAGCTCTATCTCTTATAGTCTCTGAGATCTAGGTGTTCATACGGACGGACGGACAGACGGACAGACGGACAGACACACAGACGGACAGACGGACATGGCTAGATCGTCTCGGCTGTTGACGCTGATCAAGAATATATATACTTTATAGGGTCGGAGATGCCTCCTTCTACCTGTTACATACATTTCCTGCCGGCACAAAGTTATAATACCCTTCTACCCTATGGGTAGCGGGTATAAAAAAATGAATACACAACACGAAATCAACACTTAAGAAGAGTTCCATACTTTATGCCATTTATCGTAATTCGATAATTGAATGGATTGAAGACCTGAAGCTGCGAAACTGTGTGTTTTGATACTCGAAAACATAAGAATCGGACGAACAACAAGAAAGAATTGTCTTTATAAATATGGTACATAAAGCTAGGCGTATCAGCGATATAATTTGTGTAGGCAAGAAAACTCCAGAAGAAGTAAATATATTCAAAACATCTTCAAAGAGCACAAGACAAATCGCGAAATCTTTAGTTTTCAATTCAAATTTTCAATTCAATTCAATTTCCAAATGTGTAGAGAGAGTAGAGAATGGATTAAAACAGAACAGATAGATTATAAACCAAAGTTGACTTTAACTCACGTCTTTCTACTTATTTGGCAAGGAACATTATGCTTTGGACATGTTATTTATAACATATTTATAGCTCTATAATAAAATAATATACATTACCTACATGAAAATCTGTTTATCAAAACTAACATTGCCAAATTCTATTTTGAGAGTTTTCTGTAGTTCAATTTAATTTTCATAAAGTATCTATAAAACGCATATAAGTGAAATATAATAAATATTTTAATGGATATATAATACAGATTTACTTGAGAACTATTGTTTCTTAATGTTTCAAGCTAACGCAAAGTAGTTTCACATAAATCAATGTGATTTGAAAAGTTATAAATGGATTATTCTGCAACTTTGTCAACTATCATAAAAAAAAATGTTTTATTAAATGATAGAAAATATTTTGGTCTACTCGTATCGCAATTATATAAGTAATTTTACGATCTATAGAACAGTTTAGCAACAGCTTAAAGCTTCTGAAAGCTTGCAACATAATCGACCTAAGCTTTGCGAGTCAAACAGAATACAGTATGGTTTCTATAAAATTAATAATAATTTAAAATATAATAATATTTATTTAAATTGACATTGACATTCTTAATTAAGTTGAGTATACTGTACTCCATGACATATCTAGGGTATATTTTGAATGCATCTTCATTTCCAGATTTAAAGTAGAGCTTGTGTATTTATTACATACAGTATCATAAAGTTTATATTACAGAAATATTAACTGTATATTCAATACAAATGTTATTGCAGGGTATAGTATATGTGTAGATACATATATTCTTAAATCCAATAGGGTAGAAAGGTATTAAAACTTTGTACCTGCAGGAAATGTATTTAGCACGCAGGCCCCATAAAGAAGATATATGTACATATATTCTGGGTTAGCGTTAACAATGTACCTTTATTCCTATTGAATATTTGAATGTAATACAATTTCGACATACCAAATGTAGCCTTCTGCATATTTTAGTATTTTTGTGGTATATTTTTAGAATGGTAACTGAGTATCTTACAATCGAACACACTCGACTGTAGCCTTCTTACCTGTTATACTTATTTGCTTATTCTGTTGCATTGTGGTATACAATCTATACTAAATATTAAAGATGGCTGCCTTAACAAGTGTATACCCCTTTGGCAAGCTGTGGCCAGGGTATACAACATGAGTTGGCTGCAACTTGTGTATTTGTTGGCTGCATATAGCATACTATATAGATGCTTGCATTTGGGGGGTTGGTGTTGCACGTAGGAGAAGGAGGCTGCTGCCAACAACAGCAAGAACATGAAGAATTGAAAGAAGACGCAGAAGAAGAAGAAGAAGAAGAACAGCAACAAGAAGAACAACAACAATTGCGTTCATTGTGCTTAATTAATTTAGTTCAAAGATCAAGCGACCGCGATGCCGTCGCGATTCTTCCCTCATTTTGCTGCCTGCCTCCAAATATCGATGCCTGTTGCAGCGTCTTGCTGTGGCACGTTGTTGTTGCACGTTGCTCTCGCAGTTGTTGTTGTTGTTGTCGTCATGCAGCTGCATTTAATGTGCAGGTTCTGTTGTTTATTTGTGTAGCTGCCAGGCAAGGCGTTCTAGTTATAAACTTCTTTTTATGTCCCAAACCATATGTTGCCGCCCAGCCACACATTGTAAGCCTTTCCCTCTACCTCTCCCTCTCCCTCCCCTCACCTTGCTGCGCTGCATTCATTGACAGTTATGCTGGAATTTGATTTCACTTTTTGTTTCACTTTCAATTGCCGTCACATTTCCTCATTGCCTTTTTGCACAACAAACATTTTGATAACGCTTTGCAGCAGGTGATGATGTGTGTTCCCCCTTCTCTCTCCCCCTCTCCACCCTTCGCACTCACCAGCCACTAGTGTTGCGCTCTCTCGACTTGCCCATTTATGTTGCCAATCCCCGATTCCAATTCCAATTCTATAGCGAATACCCGCAGTTGCGATATGCTTAATTAGGCAACGGGCGTTGAGCATAAAAAGCGTCTTTGTCGCTGCCACGCCCCACCCCCAACTCAATCACACACACTCGCACACTCGCTCTGTGGCAGACACATGTTGTCCATGTTCATTACACACATTTGGTTTTCAGTTTTGCGTCGCCATGTGGATCTGTTGCTAACACTGCCCAACACACGAATTGTTCGACAAGCAATGCAATTTCTCAAAAATTTTACAATTTTTGAATACTTTACTTTGAAGTGAAATAAGAAAAAAACTATTTATTGAATTGCTAACAACTTAAATGAAAAAGTTTATGGATTCTCTGACTATACAATTCTGATTATTTTAATTTCTCAAAATGTTGTGATCTTTAGTTTAATTTCGTTCTCATGTTTCTACTATTAGCACAGCAGAAGTTGATTTCTCTTAAATTCAGATCAGTCAGAAACTACAACTAAAGTTTTGTTGTTTGGGACTTAAAACTTATATTTTGTTGAACATAGTTAAAATGCACAAACTATATGCGTTACTAATTTTTGTCAAACAAAATTAAGTACAGCAATAAACATATTTTAAATATTAAGTAATTTTGCTTTATTCATTTCATAATTTTTTAAAAATTAGCATTTCTATAGAATCAGATTTTAATTTAAAAATGCATAAATATCAAATTTATATTTTCTAAAAAACAAATAATTTTAAAAGCTCACAAATTAAAATAATTTGTTGTTCAAAACGTTTACAATTTCTGAAAAATTTTAAATTTTTGGAATACATACTTTTTTTTATGAATAAGGAACAACTTTTTGTTGATTGTATTTCTAACTAATTAATTGTACAATTTTAAAGATTATTACAAAATTCTTTTAGCTCTGAGCTATTTAAAAATCATAATCATGACATCAAGTGACAGAGCTTGATTATAATATGAGTGCAAATTTAATAAACTCGCCACTTCTTATCGCAAAAATCAATGAAAACCATTAAAGATTATTTTATTTCTTTATTAAATGACAAACAGTAAATTGTGTTATAACAATCATTATTATTGTTATATGATACTAGCTATAAAGAATTGTTTGTCATCTATTAAAAGCTTATCAATACGATCATCAAACTGAAATATTTAAAGTGTAATAGAATTGTATAACAAGTATTATTTTCTACAGTTTCTTTCGCTGCACTTTGTGCTCCACATTTTAATTCTGAGCAACAAATAATAATAAATTCGTTTTTATTAATTTACGATCTCCACATGTGAACTTGATTTGTTCTTATTTACATTTCTGCCATCAACAAGTTTAATCTGAATAAATTCTATGGGGTTGGCTTTGTTTTGTTGGACGGTGTTGCAGCGTCCGCATATGCGACCGCTGGGTGACCGGGTCGGCGTCTGCCGTTGACGCTGACGTCGACGTCGACAGCGCAACTGCGAAGCGAGCAGCGAGCAGCGACAGAGACAGCAACAGCAACTGCGACCGCCACCCAAGAAAATGCGCTGAGGCATCTTGAGTTCAATTTCAGTTGATATTCTGTTAAATTCGCGAACGCGTCGCGCTCGCAGCCTGACTTCTAGACCGGATAACGGGATCGATCGGAACTCTTTGGACTATCGCATGGAATTCAAAATTCCAATTTACAGATTCCATATTCCGGATTCCAGGTTCCAGATTCCTGTACGACAATTGTTTTCGAGTGCCTCGTGAACTCAACAGCACTTATCAGTTAAAAACGCCGAAACAAAAACAATACATTTTTTTTTATTGTTCCAATTGTTGTGTTTGTGTTTGTGTGCATATTTGCTTAAAATATTTTGTTGTGTGCAGTAAAAATATGTGAAGAAAACGCGCGCGTTTCTTTTTCAAAAGTATATATCTGGCAATATTTCACGTACATATAGAATATATATTTCAATGATAAACCTGCGAGCATTTATTTTATTATTATTAATTTAATGATATTGTGTAGAGAAGCAGTTGCTGTTGCTGTCGCCCTGTCTCGCTCTCTAATGTCATAATACTCGTTGATCAGAGCACAATGTGGAAATCAAGCGAATCATGCATAGTACATAGTTCCATCCATGACATATGTACGTACATATATGTATAGATGATAGCCAAGCCCCGTTTTTACATGTGAATAGTTGAGCATTGAAACGCGTATTCATTTGAATTCGATGATTCACTTCCATAGGCAATTCAATTGTTTCAATTCCCATAAGTCACTCTCCCCAAACACTGATCCCAGAACGAGGTCAATTGGAACGAGATAAGCAAGCGTTAGTTTTTTGTTAGGAGGTTTTGTCTCCATTCGATAAGCAGATCGCATATAGATTCCATTTAAAACAGAGTAACGACTAGACTCAATGTTAGGTCGCTTTGTCGCTGCCTAAAAGTATGCAATTATTTTTGATTACAAGTTTTATCATTTGAACAATCGTAGTTATTTGTTATTTTTGTTGTTCAATACAAACTAAAAATATAAATTAATTCAAGAAATTTTGAGTAATATAAATTTCACTAAATGAACATAAAAATGTAAAACAAAAATTGAAAACCTTTTTGACTCCGTTTGGATGTTAGCTAAATACCACTGCATAGCATAAGGGTTAATTGGAGATCGTGAACTTTCTGCGTCTGCTCTCTTTTCATGTCTCGCTCTTAATTTTGCAATCAACTGTACTCAGTCTCCACATTTGCAATGTGCATAAGCGTCTTATCTTGCAACTAACTGGACTCTACAAAGACTTTCCACTGATTTATTTATGACGATCGACTCTGTTTAAAATGAATACACTATAATTTATAATTCATTGATAGACTGCATAAATATAACAAATTGTTTTGTGTAACAAGTGAAATCAATTGTAATTCTTGTTAATTGCTTTTGCACCTTGTAGAAGGATAGGATCAACGTTCTACTTTGCATTCCATAGTATACACTGGACAAAAAATTACTAAGCATAAAACAAATGGTTTATGAGATTTTGGTTTTAATTGGGATTGATAACTTATTTCTCATATTGTTTCATATAAATAATTCCATAGTATGATCTTCAACTTATGAAAATTAAATCAATTTTTAATTGTCAGAATATTTTGATTTCAAGTTCTATCAACAGAGAACTTTTGAGATTTCGGATTGAATTTGAATTGAATTATAAATACTAATTTTACTTTATGTGAAAAGTTGACTTCAAATTTAAAATTAATTTTAAATACTAAATTTTCTCTTGTAAATAATTAGAAATGAATAAATAATAATAAATTAAATAATCAAAATGAGTTTAGTTCTATCAAAATACAAACCTTCTGCATTAGTTTTTCATTTATAATAAATACTCTAGAATCAATCATAGTTATTATTTGAATTGGATTATTAGAAAACAAACGATTGTTTTCTCTCTGTGTATACTAGCGACCAGACACCTGTGCTATGTGCTGCGTAGGTGAGAGTGAGAATCAAGCAGTAATTCCAGCAACTGTGTTAACCAGTTTCTCGCTCTCTGTCTCTCTCTCTCTCTCTCTCTCTCTCTCTCATTCTCTGTTTATCGCACTCAGTTGTTGTTGTCTCAAGGGTCTCCGCACCGTTGCGCAATGTCGGAGCATTTAATTTGAGTGACGCTCGGGCACGCCCCTGGCCGGGACTAAGCGACCTAAGTTGCTGAAGGGGTATTTTGTGGAGTGGAGTGGAGAGGGGGCGAGTGCGAGGGCAGGGTCATCATCTCGACATGCTTTGTTGGCCGCTGGCCGCAGCTTGGTCGCTATTCTGACTCATCGGCTTTGCCTTCAAAGCAAAAACAATAAAACAAACACAATGCATGTAATGTATTTAGTAAAGCAAACTTGAAAAGTCTCCAGAAGCGTCAAAGGCAACAGTTGGCATTAACCTTTACTCACTTGCAAGGGGTCAAATGCAACCACATTGAAAACTGTAAATTCACCCAAGCAACTGTTTATCAGTTATTGCTTTTTGCTATTCGATTTCACTAGATTATTTTGATAGTTTGTCAATAGACGTATAATGTTTTTGTTTTTGTTCTATGCCGTCGGCATTATCTTTATTGTAAAATGCATGTAAACAATTGAGCAATTGATAACGAAAATTGTGAGCAGGCGACAACACAAGGGTTAAGCGTGGAGAGCAAAAGGCAGAAAAAGAGTCAGAGCGCAGCCAAGTGCAGAGTGCAGCAGTGTGCGTGCGTTTGTGTGTGTGTGTGTGAGAGAGAACAGATAATGAGCGCGTGCGCGCATGTGTGCAAGGGTGAGCGCGAGAGTAAGAGCGGCTGAGAGTGAGAGTGGGAGAGAGCAGGGCGAACATTTGACAGTTGACTCGCATCAATTAAAAGCGCATAATAGATAACGAAAATAAGAAGAAGAAGAAGAAGCAGTAGCAGAAGCACAGTCTTCTTCTTGTTGTTGTTGTTCTCGTGTGTCTTTGATTCTGTTGAAAATGGTATAATAAATGATGACGCAGCAACATAATAATAACAAACAGTGCGATAAACGCGTGTGATAGGCAAACAGAAAGAGAGACAGAGAGAGAAAGAAGTGAATTGAAAATAAATAAGTGAAAACAGGCAAAGAAATGCCGCAGCAAGTGGAAATGAGAAGCAGCCAAATCAGCGACAACAACAACAAACAGCACATTTCCAATCAGAATGAGGCGACGCAGCACCAGCAGCAACAACAACAACAACAGCAGCAGCGACACAAGCGCAGTCGCCAGCAGCAGCAACAACAACAACACATTTATGAGAATCTGCCAGTGTCGACGACGTCGCAGCAGCTGCGCAAATACTTTCGCCGCGAGGCGATCTATGAGAATGTGTGTCGCGGCTGCGGCTACGGTGTCTTTGCCGCCCAAGGTCGCTATTGTCATTTCTGCCAGTGCATTGTTAGCGGCAGCGTTGTGGCAGCGCTGCAGCAGAGCAGCAACAGCAACAACAGCGGTGATGGTGAATTCAACATTTATGAAAACATTTGCGAGCTGTGCCGCGGCATTTACAGCGATAACGAGCAATGCGATTGCAAAGCGACAACAACTGCCACGCCCACCTTAAATGATACGCCCCAATTGCAAGAGACGGCGACAGCGACGCCAACTGCGACTGCGACTGCGACACCTGCTGCCAAGACGGGCAAATCACGCACGCTGCTCGGCTACTCAAAGTCAAGCGCAGCGACTCTGACGCGTCTCTTTGGCTCGCTGAAGCAGCTGAATCGCTCCAGTTCGCTGCAGCGACGTCTCTTCCAGCAGAAGGGCTCCAACGGCACCAACACAAAGGGAGGCGGTGCTGCGGGGGGTGGCGGTGGTTCGTTGGAGATCATACACAATGTGGATGAAGTGTTTCGCACGCAGGAGACGTTCGATATGCAGCGTATTTGTGAGCTGAAGCAGCAGCAGCAGCAGCTACAGTGCAGTCGCAGTCGCAGCGAGCAGCACATTTACGGCAGACTGCGAGCAGAGCGTGAACCGGAACAGCAAAAGGAACTGCAAAAGGAGCTGGAACTAGAACTGCAGAAGGAACTCAAAACGGAACTGCGAAAAGAACTGCAAACGGAACTGGAACCAGAATCCCAAAACGAACTCGAGCCGGAGTTGGAACCAGCGAAGGAGACGGAGACGGAGACGAAAAAGGCGCATAAGAAGCCGCGCATTTCGGCACTGCGATTGCTGCAGCCAACTGCGTCGCCGACTGCAGCAGCGACTGCGCCGCCCGCACTCTATTTGAATGACAGCGTTTGCCAGTGGATGCAGTCGCTGCGACGCGAGCTGCACTGCTATGAGGATGTGTTGGGAGGCGTTGGCTGTCAACAGCCAAAGAGCGTACCGCCTGCCTACGAGCGAGAGCGGGACAGAGAGAGGGATAGAGAATTGGAACCGGAGCTGGTGACACTGCGACGCAGCGAGCAGGCAGCAGCAACAACAACAACAACAGCGCAGTCGACGCAGTTGCGTTTGGTGAACGATTTCAAGCGCAAGCTGCTGGCAAAGCGCGAACAGCAACAGCAGCAGCAATTGGAAATCCAATTAGACTTGCCACAATGGGATGCGCGACGTCGCTGTGGCATCAATGAGCGACACGATGCGGCCTTTGTTACTGAATTTCTCAGCGGACTCGCAGCGGACACGGCAGCGCAGTCAACGTCATTGGAATTAAAAGTGACAGCTGCGCAGTCGCCGCATTCAACGACGCCGCTGTCAACGACGCTGTTGCTCGCCTGTCATGTTTCGCTTGAGCAGCTGTGGCTGAGCGCTGCACTCGCTGCCAGCCTCAATCGCAGCGTCATTTGCTTCTTTGGCTATGACAAATGCTTGGCGGCCTTTTTGCATGGCCGTCAGCGTCGACAGCGGCTGCGACTGCGCAGTAGCGAGCAGTTCAACATTGAGCGCTGGCTGCGTCATTGCTATCGGCAGCTCAACGAGAGCACGAGCACGACCACGAGCACAGACACGAACACGACCACGATCGCACATGGGAGAAACAACAATAACAACAACAACAGAAGCAGCAGTGAACAGTCTGAGCGTGAGTCAGCGACGGCGCAGCGACGAAGACAGCGACAGCGACAGCGACAGAGACGTCTATTGGGGCCGTCGTCAATGGAGCCGGCAGCAGTTGTGCCAGCGACGCCAGCGAGTGACGACGTTGCGCTCGCATCGCGTGTCGATAGCGATAACGAGCAAAGCGAGAGCGAGAACGTAAACGTGAACGAGAGCGTAAGAGAGAGCGAGACAAAGGCGCGATCAAAGTGCGGTAGCAGCAGCAGCGACAGAGACAGCGTCGAAGTCGACAGCGCTTTGATGGCGGCGCCCAAACAAAGCGGCGACGCTGAGCGACGCGCCAGCTGCGATGACAGTGAAAATAACAATAACAATGCCAACAGCAGCAGCAGCAACAACAACATCAATATTGAGCAGCAGCAACAACAACTACAACAACAGACACAGGTCAATATCCATTGCGAAGCAAATAGATTTTCAATAATTGAAAAACAAATTAATTATCAACAACAATTTGGACGCACTGCAAATCAACAAACAAAATACAGCAACGAGAGTTCATTAAGTGCAAGAGTGAGAGCGAGATAGAAAGAGAAAGAGCGCTAGTTACAAAGCGAAGCGAAACGAAACCGAAACTGAACCAATTTGCCAAAACAAAATGTTTCGTTATTGTTTTTTTTTTTTGTGCAGTGAGTGCAAAAGCAAAGTGATAAACAATAAAGAGCAAAGAGTCAAATAAAAAGAATACTTCGACTTACAAAAAGTGAACAGTGAGATTTGACTGCAAATTGTGTGAAAACGCTTTGCGACGAGTGAACGTGCTCAGACATGCACATAACGATTAGATCTATTTACAATCCATTCTGGTATACGTAATACTCATACGTAACGACATATTACGTATACGCTTATAAATTGTTTATCCATGCTAATGAACAATGAACAAATCGTTGTGTAACGTCTGAGTGTTTAGAATTCTTGATATCGCCCTTCTTTCGACGAGCAACGAATTGAGTAACGAGTCAATATGAAAGCGCAATTACATATTTAAATATAAATTCAAACTACGATTTTGCAAAGTGTTAACTTTAAAAGTGTTTGAAAAAAAAATAGTAATTTTTAAATCATTAAAATGAGTAACGAGATCTCTAAAAAAAGTAAATAATTTCACTTAAACGATTTAATCTAAAAAGAAAAATATGAATAATCTGTAATATGCTGAGTAACGAGTTGATATTAAGCATTCTAAAATTCTTACGAAGCTTCAGAAAGTTACAATTCTTAATCTATCCTTTTCTTTTGATAAGTATTAGCACGTGATCGAAATAAAAAAGAAAATGTGAAATGCAGAACAATTTTAATTGAATGATTCAGTAATTGCTGAGTAACGAGTCGTTATCAAGCGTAATGAAATGTTTACGAATCTTGAACGATTTCCCTTTAAAAGTATTTCGAATAAAAACTAATAACAACTTCTTAAACAATTCGATAAAATGCAAATTGAATGCATAAACAGTTTTATATTATAGTTAATAGTATTTTTTTGCGATTTCGCTATCAGGCGATTTAAAGTGATTTTGCACTCGCTTAAGCGCAATTAACTCGCTCATTAAATCTAGAGAAATCGTTGCAGCTCAATAAGAAAATAAAGAAATTTGCTTTGATTCGAATGTAACATTTGCAGTGCGTCCAAAAGGAGTTGAGTGTGTTTCTTGTCGGGCGAATGCATCAAAGTTCATTTATTTGTTGGGTTCTTATAGAAATGTGCAGTGATTAAAGTTCGTCGACCGGCGCCTCAGGTGCCGCAACGTAATCCCAGCACGGCGCTCAGCAAACCACGAACTGAGAATAACAATAACAACGAGACAATTATGGAGAAGAAGGTGGAGGAGAAAGTGAAGGCAGAGATGGAGGCGAAGGCGAAGGTGGAACAAGAGGAAGAGGATGAGGAATCGATTTATCAGACCATCTGGCAGTATAAAACCTTGGAGCCAGGCAATAACAGCACAGTTGATGATGATGATGATGATGATGAAGACTTTGAGATCATCACAGCCACCGAAACGGTCAGCGATGATGACGCAGATGTCGATGGAGATCGAGATGAGGCAGACGCAGAGGCAGAGGCGGAGGCAGAGACGTTGGCTTTGCAGGCGGCAGCAGCATTTGCAGCCGGGGCACGTCACAAGCTGACTAAGCAGGCGACAACGACAACGACAACGACAACGATGGCGACAACAACGACGGCGTCGGCGTCGCCAGCAACGTCGCCGCTGCCGTCACCGACGGCGTCAATGGATCACGGCGCCTGGGAGACGGATGATGAATTCATGTTCGAGAAGGCGAGCGAGCGTCAGCAGCAGCAGCAGCAGCAGCAGCAAAGTGAAGAGGCAACAGCAGCGACGGGACAAGCGGGAGACGAGACGCTGAGTGTGGGCAGCACGGTGACCAACAGTACAGCGACGCTTGGCTCGATAAGCAGCGCCGGCGGCAGCAGCATTGATAGCAGCAACAGCAGCGGCAGCAGAGAGCAGAGCGAAAATGCCACAAATGCCACGCTGCTGACGCATCCGATGCTGCGCAACATTTGCATTTTTTACAGTCTGACGGAGCCGCAGAAATATAGCGCCATCTTCTATGAGTATCAACGCTCGCAGATTCATCAGCGTTTCATGACGCGCATTCGACGTCCAGCGCCGCCGCTGCCAACATCGACGTCCAAGTCAACAACAACAATTGGAATCCCGCCCAGCAATGATGACAGCGGCTGCAGCTGCGAAGCCGATACCGATGATCTGCCCGAAACGATACCACGCCCCCTCAAGGAGGATTGGGCGCTGGCAGTTCTCGCCGCCTCGGCGAGTAGCAAACGCGGCGTCGCGCCACGCGCCGGCCGCAAGCTTCGAGTCCGCTCCAGCGGCCGCTTGCTGATACCCACCTCGGTGCTGGCGTGGCGCGAGCAGCTGCAGGATGTCAACTGCTGTGAGGATGAGGAGGACATGGTAAGTGGCGCGCACTTTTCCCAAGCACGATTCCCACCGGGCTGGCAGATAGAGTTGTCTATCCATCCGGCTGTCTGTCTGTCCGCGAGTTTAAAGACCCGATTTTCGCGCAGTTTTCAAGTTATCCGCTTGAAACTGACTACAGCTGTTGCTATGTAATATAACTACTATATATTTCAATATTAGTCAAATCAGTTCAATATTAACTGTCTTTGACATAGCAACAATCGGTGGCAAGTTGCGTTTTTACTGTGAACAACTTTAGATATATGTACATACTTACAGGAATTACTTTGAATAAGTTCGTTTTATAGATATATATATATGTATATTAATATTTGACAAGTCTGTTGAATGTTTACTATAACAACAGTGTCAAATCGCGTTTTTAAGGTGCATTGTGCGATAGAGTTGTCTATCCATCCGGCTGTCTGTCTGTCCGTGAGTTTAAAGGCACGTTGCTCACGCGGTTTTTAAGTTATCCACATGAAACTGACTACAGCTGTTGCTATGTAATATAACTACTATATATTTCAATATTAGTCAAATCTTAACAATATTAACTGTATTTGTCATAGCAAGTTGGATTACTTTGAATTTATTATATATATTAATATTTGACCAGTCTGTTGAATGTTTACTATAACAACAGTGTCAAATCGCGTTTTTAAGGTGCATTGTGCGATAGAGTTGTCTATCCGTTCGGCAGTCTGTCCGTCTGCGAGTTTAAAGGCACGTTGCTCGCGCAGTTTTTAAGTTATCCACATGAAACTGACTACAGCTGTTGCTATGTAATATAACTACTATAAATTTCAATATTGGATAAATCAGTTCAATATTAACTGTCTTTGTCATAGCAACAATCGGTGGCAAGTTAAATTGTTACTGTCAACAATTTTAGATCAAGAGGAGGCTTTTTGAATACAATATATACTAATATTGGAAAATCAGCAGCGGTGTCAAATCACTTTTTTAAGGTGAACAACATCAAGTAATTAAACTAATCGAATGGCTTTAAGCGGTCATTAGAAAAATGTTTGTTGAAGTAGTTATAGATATACAAGATATATTCATGAATATTGGTCAAATCAGAACATTAATTGCTATAGCTACAATTGCTGGAAAGTCGTGTTTTAGTCGATATTCAAACACGACCAGTTTGATGTCAAAATTTGTCATAGAAAAGAGTAATTTGCCTAAGTTAAGAGTATTCAAAGTTCGTTGTGCCTTGGTGGCGAGCATTGCTTTCTCGCTAGCTCATTACAATGGGAACTGCAATTGCATTGTTTTTTGCTGTGTGACCCCATCAATTAAACGCTGCAAATTGCAATTGTCTCTTGCTCTCTATGTGAGTGTTTCGAGTGCATAAGTGAGTGTTCGAGTGTTCGAGTGTGCGAGTGTAACGGTTGATTCGATCGCTTGTTTTGTTTGGTTGTTTGTTTGTTTTGTTTGCTTTGGCGTTGCCTTTGCTTTAGCCTCAACGCTCGACGCTGATGCGAAATACTTGGGCTCCCCTTCTGGGCTGGTACTTTGCAATACAGTTTAGGCGTTGTCATAAAATTTTACACACATCACACAATTGCCGAGAGGGTGAGCTGGAGGGGGGAGGGGCAGTTGTTTATTTCCAAGAACTGAAAATGCAAATAAATTATTTAAACTGCACTATTTATGCCAAATTGAGCCTCTGAGCGACAGCTGCTCACAACTTTTTGTAATTTATAAGTAACAATTATTTTTGTGCTAGAAATTACAAGAAAAAAAAAATCAGACTAACTGCAAGTCTTTTCATGTTTCTTACAGAAAGTTAAGCATTTTAATATATAGATTTGCAGCTTGTTAAATGATTTCATTTATATTAAATGAGCTTGAATTATTGACTAATTGTTGTCAGCAATAAAGAATAAAGAAATTTCTTTTCTATATAGTCCAAGCCTTGTTCTCAGTATTTTTTTTTTTGTATTTTGTTCTTTGGCATCTTTTGACATCTAATATTATATCGATATACCAAATATAGCCTTCGGTATATCTTAGCATTTTTTTGAGGGTTGATTTGGTAGTTATTTAATTTCAAAATAGACTCAATTTCTTGGTCATTATTCTCAGCTTATTAATATAACTTGTACACTATGGTATATTTTGAGTGTAATCGTAAATCGATATACCAAGTATAGTCTTGAGTGTATTTTAGTGTGCTGTGGTAAATTATCTTGGTATTTATTTAATTTCGAAAATAAACTTTTTAGTATATTTTGAATGCAACAGTATACCGATCTATCAAATATAGCACTCGGTATATTTTAGTATTTTTTTCGTAAATTATTTTGGTGTTCAATTAAACTCTTAATACTCTATTTCTTGGTCATTACTAATTCAGCTCATTTATCTATTTTGTACTTTATCAGCAATATACCAAATATACCCTCGGTATATTTAAAGAATAAGCGTACATAAAATAGATTTCAAATGCAATAAATATTTATTGATTGCGATATTTATGTATTTAAAACTTTGCGAAACTATTGAACTACAATTTTCATCACGTTCTTTGTTTGTTTTTTTGCAGTACTTTTGTTGTGTAGAGTATTTCAAAGGGCGGTGTGCGCTTGTATTGTGAATTTTCGTATAGTCGTTATTTTATTGCGCTTTGTTTATATCATATGTTATTACTCTTTTTTTTCTTTGCGCTTGCTGTATTTTTATTTATTTGCCTCTCACGTTTTTCTCTCCCGTTGTTTTTTTCTCAGTTGCTTAATTTTATTTTTGCTTTTGCTGTGGCTCTTGCTGTTGCTGTTGTTGGTGTTGTTGTTGTTGTGATTTCCCTTTGCATTTAGTGCATTCTGCCGCCTGCATGAGAAATTCTATGGAATTTCATTTTGAGCTGCGTCTCTCGGACCCCAAAATTGTGATTCACATTTCACATTTCGCGTTGGGGGCACAGCGACAATTATTTTTGCATACACGACGTCGACATCGACATCGACTCGTATAACATATCCAAGTTCCAAGTTCTTTGGCTTTGGCGTTGGATTTGGAATTGACTGTTTGTTGTTGGGCTGTTGCCATCAGCTTTTTTTTTTTCTTTTTTGGATAACCGGTTTTTTATTTTCATTTTTATTTTCATGCTGTCGTTAATAGTATAGTTCCCCTCTATCGGTTTCCCTCTTGCGGCTTGAGAGCGCATTTATCAGCATTTAATTGGTTAATCATTAGTCAAATATTTTTGTAAAATCGTCTGTTGATTTTAGGTTCTGCAGACACTTTTTACATACATAATTATTGCTGGGCCGCGTATTTTCTTCATTTCCAGCAACAACAACAACAACAACAACAACGTAAACAACAAATTATCAGTTCAGTTCATTCCAGTTCAGTTCAACAGAAATTCGTAAAAATAAAATCGTAAAATCGGGGCTTGGGCTCTTCGACATACGAACATGTTGTATGTATACACAAATGTATGTATAAATAAAAGGGCCGGATATTACGAGCAGCGCTTCAAAATTGCCTCAAAACTTATCGCAAGTCAAGTCGTTATTATTATTTCGTTTTTTACGTTTTTTTTTTTTTTTTTTTGCTCTGTGGTCGGAAATCTTTTCTTGTCTAGAGTGATGACGATTACTTGCATAACCTAAATTAGAATCATTTCACAGAACTCAATATATAACTGTTGTTTCTACTTATCGAATTTATAGATTACTTAGTAAGAAATTAAGTGTATATAAATCGTTGAAACAAGTGCAACTTTAAATTTGTAAAAATGGTAATTTTTTAACCACGAGTTTCGTATTATATACATTTTTTATATTTTAAGCAATTTGAGAGTTTAAGATTGCTTATTAAATTAGTCATTTTTATTGAAGTTCAAAATGATAAAAAGCCAATAAATGGAACTTTTATTTTCTCAGATTGTATTCAAATTAAAATGAAATGATTTTCGTTGAATTCGGATGAATTTATTCAATTTTAGAGAAATAGTTTTTATACCTTTTCTATATTATAAATTTGGGAATTTGCTAAGTTTTTGGACGGCGGATATCTTATAGTCGAGTACACTTGACTGTAGCTTTTTTACTTGTTTTCTACTGAATTATGTAAAAAGATGAAATTATACAAAATAAAAAGACGATGAACATGAATTTTCATGAAAATAGTTTGTGGTTAAAAATTATTATTAAATTTTTGTTCAGAATTTTAAGTAAGAATTTGTCGAAGTGATTTTATATTGTGATAAAATTGTATTTAAATTAAATTGAAATGTTTTCTGCTTGAAACTGTATTTAAATGAAATAGAAATGTTTTTCTGATGAGTTGCGGGGCAAAGCTGAAATTATTCAGAATAAAGAGTTGATGACATGGAAATAGTTTGGGGTTCTATTTCCTTATATGGTATTATAAATCAGTATTTCAACAACTCAAAGATTGCTTAATGAGTTCAGAATTTTATTTATATCGGATAAAACCACAGCTTTGAGAATTGTTTTTAGCTGAGTTGCGGAGCATAAGCTGGAATTATTCAGAATAAAAATCTGATGACAATGAATTTTCAAGGAAATAGTTTAGTAATACCTTAAATTAATCTAATAAGTATAAATTATGAATGCTATATGAATTATGTATTCATATACATCGCTGTTATCGCTGCGATGAGCGTGAAAATGTATTTATAATAAATAAATAATTTAAATCACAGTCGAGTGTGCTCGAGAGCGTATTTGAATGTATAATGCGAGCTTAGAGCTTAACAAAATAAAAATAAAATTTAAGATACTTTACATATCGTGGCGTTAGTCGAGGTTGCAAGTGCCACACGAAACGTAAAGAAAAAAAAAAAACCCAATTGAGCAGCGGATGTTTAAATAACTTTGCCTACGCAATGGCAAGTCAATAGCAAACTCAAACTATATAGTACACACTCGACGGTCGACGGTCGACGTTCAACGCTCGATGCTTGGCAACAATGTATTTGGCTAAGACAATCTCTTGACTGGTTGCCTGCATTGACATTGTGTCCATGAATGATGCGGGGCCAGTTTAAGAAGCGCTGAATTACTCAATGTGCAAACAAAAAGCACTTTGAGATACTTTTTTTTTTTTTTTTTTTGCTCTTTTCGGTGAGATACTCGCAAATCACAATCAAAACAAAACAAAAGACCAACAGGTTACAAATGCCGACATTGTTTTGGTGAATCATATGGGCGAATTGCGAGCGAGCGTGTGCTAAGCGACAGCGGCCTTATGCCAACTACAACAACAACTACAACTACAACTACAAAACTACAAGCAAGCACAGCACATAGATACAAAGATACATAGATTCAGATACATGTATACGTTCGTGTTTGTGGCTGCGGCTTCGGGGCCGTATCAATTAAAATTTCAAAAATAAAATCAAATACATATAAAAAACAAATCAAGTTAGAATGCTGTGCATGGTCAATGCTCGACTAGCGTATACCCTGTAGGTGAATTAACTTGTTTTACTATTTTATTTTATTGCTTTGCAATTGTTTACTATTACAATTATTTGTGACTTTATTTTCACATCATAAAGTGAATCACAAAGTGTACATACATCACTCTTCTATTACAGTGTATACATTATTTAATAATACAAAAAAAGAGAGAGAAAAAAATGAACAACGACAACAATTCGTGCAACGCATATAAATTTCAATTTTGTTGCTAGCAGCCAACGCAGTTCCACATTCAGATACAGAAACAGATTCAGAGTCAGAGTCAGATTCAGATACAGATACAGATACAGATACAATGCTACAAGTATGCTAATCTGTTGGCAGCACAACTATCGTTGCGCATATTCTAAAACATGGCCAAAAAGCGCGCAATTGCAAAAACAACAACGAAAACAACTTCGACAACAACAAAGACAGCAATCACAACGCATTATTCGCGTTTTTGTTTATGCACACACTAAAAAGCAAACAAAAGAAAACATTAATAGCACTATGCCAACCAACAACAAAGATTAGGCAAAACAAAATTGATTATAATCTCGCGTATTTTAGTTTCAATTTTGCACTGATAAAACAGCGCAGGTCACATAAATATAACCTCATATGTATTTAAATATACCGAGGGTATATCGATATTATCTATATATACTATACTATACTATATGTACATATATACATTCCAGATATACCATAGAGTACAAAATGAGAGAGAATTGAACTAGCTTTGCTAGCGATTTGCAGAGGTAGCAAATTAGATCAACAATTGAGTTGAAATAGTAATATGCAATCCTCATTCGGAATGTCAAAAACATAGATTTTTATTTCAATAAATATTAAAATATTACACAAATAAAAAAAAGGAAATATTGTTAGCATCCAAACGTTCAATTATCGCAAAAGAATTAAAGAAGCGACAGTCGAGTGTGTTCGCCCCATTCATAATAAAAGTGCGGTAATATTCTTAAAATATACCAAATTATTATACCGAAAGAGTACTTAAATATATCGAAGGCTATATAGAGTGCATTTAAAATATACCATAGAATACAAAATATACCACATTGTCGGCTTATACTAATACTAATAACCTTGTACTACATATGTTGGTAGCTAATATGTAAATTATAGTGAATTAATCTTAACAAAATATTGTATTACACAGTTTTACAAAAGTCAAATTGGCCTGTGCTCTTTTTCATCTTCTCTTTACATGTACTGTAAAGCAAATCAATTAAAAATATTGTATTTACTCTCAAGCTTAATATGAAGAGTACAGTTTTTTTGATGAACACTTTATTACAAAAATAGAAAATTTAATTTTACAACAATCTGTGGAATTTAATATGACTGAAATATTATTTATTGTAATGACTTAAAAAAGTGCTTACTTTAAGGTTTGGCGAATCAATATAGAATTTTCTTTTTCAACTCACATATTATATGTATAGTACTTTGTTCCATTTTAAATTTTTGTTTATTTTGAAATTTGAAGGTGTTATAAAATAAATTACTAAGATAGTATTACTCTAGATACTCAGCTGAGTTCACTGGGCAATTGATGCTTATACAGATTATATGTATATGTATGAGAAGTTTCCTTCTACAAATTACGCACATTTCGATTTTGACAGACTTCATAGACAAAGAATTGTTTGCAGGAAATGGTTGGGTAGGTTAGGGTAGAGTAGAGTAGTAGATTATAAGTTTGTGCCTTCAGAAGATGTATATAATAGGGAAATTCTATACACACATCTATAAATTTTGTACTATATATTCTTTATCAGCGTTAGTAGTCGAAATGATATAGCAGTCAAATTTTTGTTACCCGATTTTGGGTATAGATAATTATAACTACAATTTTTATGATTCCTGAAAGTTTGGTTGGGATTAGGCAAAAGTTGTGGAAGTTATTTAAGAAATACTTTTGTATGGGCGAAAACGCCTACTTACTAGGATGCTTAGTTTCTTTGGTATATTTGTATTGGTATATTTCTGTATATTTATGGTATATTAATTTGGTATATTTTAGGAACAATACCGCATTGTTCAGATTCAAGCAAACTTAACTGCAGCTTTCTTGTGGTTTTCTTATAAAGTGAAATATTAAATACAAAAATATTAAAATAAAAAATCTCATACTTCCTTATATTTCAAATTGTGAGCAATTGTTGAAGCAAGCAGAATATATTTTATTAAACAGTGGAAATGTTGCGCTGTATTTGGAATGTTGTTCGATCTGCCAACATCTTCTTTGGCTTGAACAAATTGAGCACAACGTAGATGGCATCATTTGTGGAACATACTTGTTGAAATTGTATCGATGGCTGAGGGATTTGTGGCGATTACGCAATCGCAGTTATCGTTTATTTACTTTTTGTTTTCTTTTTTTTCTTTTTCGAACTGTTTCGTGACAGTTGCAGCCGAATCAAGAGTGCTGTAGATATAGATACAAACAAACATCGAGTGCACATGAAAGGCAGCTGCTTGGATTAATTCCAGGAATGCGAAAGCTACACGATAAACACGATAGATGCGATGCGATTTGATGCGATGCGTTGCAAGCTATATACAAGGGGGTATATATAGAGTACTGTATGGTATTTATAGTATATGTTTCTACTATTTGTAAATGGCTTGGAGACGGGGGAAGCTTGTTTATGGCCAAGTAACTCAAGTCGGCAGTCGTATTTACAGCTGATTTGCCGGCTACTTATATACTTTATACTCTAGACAGCTGACCAGCATTGTGTCCGCATTGTTTATGCTGCGACTGAAGAAATCGAACTATCAGATACATATGTTCATATGTGTGTATACAATTAATAGTAGTTACATACATGAGACACAAGGGAGAAGGAGGGGAAGTTGCAGGGTTTTGGTTGGTCGGTGGGTGGCATGACAGAGAGCTTAGTTCTGCCTGGCGATAGAACGATAATAAATAGAAACAAATTCGTGCAATGCTCGAACACTTTTCAACATTTCGTTATCTTGGGCACATTAACCGTTTGCGTTTGGCATTGCACGCTTCGCTTTTGCTTTTCCTACAAAAATCCAATTCAATTTCTTATCAATTTTTCGTTTCGTTTCGTTTCTTTTGTTTTATATTGTGTGTGTTGGTGTTGGTGTTTGTGTTTCTTTTTCGTTTTCCGGGGCAACTGCAAAAGAGATAACAAATGACGGGTAAAGGCAAATCGAAACGTAGAATAACAACGGTAAGACACAAAAAAATAATGCAACGAAAATCGAAATATCTAGGAAAAACTTGTGAACTTCTACTGCACGAAAATCTGCAATTAATTTGGAGTCTTTGCTCAAATTGTATCTCAATCGAATACATATAACATAAAACATATTCATATCTGTGTTGGTGAATTTATTTTCAACTTTTACTCATTGCGTGTCGTACTTTTGTGCTTTTGCTTTTGCTTTTGCAGATTGTGCCAGTGAGTGATATTCGGCGTGCCCAGCAAATCGAGGAAGACAACGAGGTGCAGCAAACGCAACAGATATCGAAATCGCAACGCTTCAAGAGCGCCTCCATCGGCAATCTTGTCGATTTGCCCGGCGAGGATGACAAGAAGTCGATTAAGAATCGCATGCGCATGAAATGTGAGTACAATTTACACACAATTAATTGCAACTATCTGGCCAGGTGTGCTTTACTCTCTGCTCTGTCTAGTCTCGTATTTGTTGCTATTCTTGTTGTCGATTTTCCCCCAATGGCAATCAATGTGAAACCTCTCGCCTCCATTGAAATGAATTATTGCTTTGCCACCTGCAATTTACAATTGGTTCAAATGCAACTTTTAAAAATGCTTCGCATCACAAATTTAAAACAACAATTTTATTTTAAGTAGTTAGCTATTATTTCAATTAAGTACTTCAAGTTGATCCGAACTTTTATCCATTTTCCAATTCAATCTTTATATTAAAAAAACTGTTGCAGTCTATGGTATATTTTAAATGTATCGATATACCAAATATAGCCTTTGGTATATTTAAATATATGTTGATATATTAATTTAGTATATTTTTAGAGTATTAGCATATTGTTTTAGATTCTGTGGTATATAGATATACCAAATATAACCTTCGGTATATTTTAGTATTTATTGGTATATTTATTCAATATATTTTTAGAGTCATACCTTGGTTTTAGCATTCTATATTGTTAAAGTTGTTAAGTTTTTCAATGACTATAAATTTAAATGCTTTTCAAAAGCTTGGAAGTTCCTTTTTAATTAATAAAATACAATAATTTCTCAAGGCAGATTGTTAAAGTATTTTTTATTGAACGGTATTTGGAAATTAATCAAATCTTGGGACCAGTTAATCAGGATGCTTTCGTGTTTTTAGCATTTATTAAGCGTGCACTTCCTTTTTGTAGCCTGTTTATTTAACACATTTGTGTTAAATGCAAACAAATGAATTTGTCATTGTTAACACATTGCTAAAATTTGCAAATTTAATGCGGAGTTGATTAAACTTAAAAAAAGAGTTCTTAACGATTAATTTGTTTATATAATTTATCATTGAAGATGACAATCTATAGAGCTTTGATTGATATGCTCGCATCTTGAAATATAGTTTTTAAGCATGTATGAAGCATATTGATTAGTTGTCTAAGTTGGTTGACTTGGCTATTAATTTTGGCTCGTGAAGCGAATTGAGAGTGATTTTTCTAAAGAAACGATTGCAAATATCGGTTGAAAAGTGGTTGAGATAATAGAGCGAAACCCACATGCTCTGACCACATAAAGTAGGGGCGCCCCGATGTCTGGAGATCCGACTGATGGGAATATAGAGACAGAGACAGAAAGAGATTAAGAGCGAGAAGAAGAGAGGGACAGAGATAGAGGGAGAGACCTGTTTGCCAGCT
Source organism: Drosophila albomicans (assembly GCF_009650485.2). Classification (NCBI taxonomy): domain Eukaryota; kingdom Metazoa; phylum Arthropoda; class Insecta; order Diptera; family Drosophilidae; genus Drosophila; species Drosophila albomicans. The sequence goes on along the minus strand of NC_047627.2, from coordinate 3,354,457 downwards.
ACTCAATGCTGGGTGACCTTAAAAGGCTGCACACACACCTACGCACACACACACACACACACACACACAGAGACACACATACAGATAGTTAAGGAGGCATACTTAGAGACAGCTATGAATGGAATTGGAATTTGCAAATGTGAATTGCGAATGCGAATCTGAATTTGAATTTGTAGCCGAAAGCGAATGCGAATGCGACTGTGAATATGAATGCGATTTCGATTGGGATTTGTGGAATGGTTGTAGAAGAAGGCTTAGAAAGCTGAGCGACAGAGAGGGAAGAACAGGCCTATTGTCGTCTCTTTCAACTTGCCTGCGCCTGTTTTTAGTTAATGAAAGTCTTGCGGGTTTCACTTTTAGTGGGGGGTTTTTTTTTATTGTTTTTTAAGCTCACTTCATTTTTATTTTTTTGTATTTGTTTTTGGTAGTCGGAATTTTGTCGTCGAGTGTGGCAAATGATTCACGTTGTGGGGAATCTTACTAGCTGTTTGATTATAAGGCCCACGCTATTGTTGTAGCTGTCGCTGTCGCTGCTGCGGTTGCTGCTGCTGTGGTTGCTGTTGTGGTTGCTGTTGCTGCTGTGGTTTTGTTTGTTGGCAATGCAAGCGAGTCAGAGTTGTGATCAAAATTCGTATGCAAAAAGTCCCCATGACCATATTGAATGCATAGAATATAAAAACGATAAATATTTCTACAACAACTACCAACTGCAATCGACGTCGCAGTCGCAGTCGCTGTCGACGTCGACGTCGCCGTCGCTGCTGCATTTAAGTTTTGCCTAGAGCGTTGGGCAAGAAAACAGTTTAGGTTCAGGTTGCTGACAGCCGAGTTGTGGGAGGCGAAACAACAACATGGACAGAAGATTGTCAGAGTGTAGGTTACCTCCTCTCCCCCCTCCACTCCCTCCTCCACCTTATGTGTATATTGTATTTGACTTGTGCTAATCAGTTGACATTGTTTTGCTTTTTCATGTGCCGCCAACTCTTAATGATGACTGATGTCCCATTGACGCATGCTGACGCTGACGTTTGTTGCACGTTGCAGTTGCACCCAGCAATGTGTTTCGTATGTGAGTAAACATCTCCCCTCCTCTTCCCCCCCCATCCACTGTGTAGCTGACTAATCGATTGCATTTTGCAGCAGGGGCGATAAGAAATCGCGCTCACGCCGCAGCCAGGTGAACAGCCTCTGTCTAGATGAGCAGTCAAAGTATCCGCTATTTGGGGCACGTCTCAATGCCCTCGAGCTGAATATGTCCGATCATCCGTATGTGCCACGTTTCGTTGTCGATGTCTGCGCCCACATCGAGCGTCCCGATGCCATCGAACAGGATGGCCTCTATCGTGCCTCAGGCAATAAGCTGCTGGTCGATGAACTGAAGCTCAAGCTAACGCATCTCTATGATCCGCGCTGGCTCCAGACCGACGACATTCATACGCTAACCAGCCTCCACAAGCAGTTCTTTCGCGAGCTACCCGCCCCCCTGATCACACAGGAGGCCTACGAGCGTCTTGGCCGCCTCACCGACGAAGCCGCCATCGAACGCATGCGTCTCGCCTTCGATGAGATGCCCGAGCCGAATCGTTCCACGCTGCGCTTCCTCATCAAGCATTTGACCAAGTGAGTAGACTAAGGCGAAGATTAGTGGAGAGTAAAGTGAAGATTAGTGGAGAGTAAAGCGAAGAGTAACGGAGAGTATATTAGAGAGTAAAGTGGAGAGTAAAGTGGAGAGTAAAGCGAAGAGTAAAGTGAAGTGTAAAGTGAAGAGTAAAGTGGAGAGTAAACTGAAGAGTAAAGTGGAGAGTAAAGTGGAGAGTAAACTGAAGAGTAAAGTGGAGAGTAAACTAAAGAGTAAAGTGGAGAGTAAAGTGGAGAGTAAAGTGGAGAGTAAAGTGGAGAGTAAAGCGAATAGTAAAGTGGAGTGTAAAGTGAAGAGTAAAGTGGAGAGTAAACTGAAGAGTAAAGTGGAGAGTAAAGTGAAGAGTAAAGTGATGAGTAGCGAAGAGTAAAGTGGACAGTAGAGGAGAACAAGCTTAAGAGTAGTGGAGACTAAAGCAAAGGGTAGCGGAGACTAAAGCGAAGAGTAGTGGAAAGTAAAGTGGAGAGTAGTGGAGAGTAAAGGAGATAGTAAAGTGGAGAGTAAAGTGGATAGTAAAGTGGAGAGTAAAATGGAGAGCAGTGGAAACTAAAGCGAAGGGTAATGTGGACAGTAGTGGAGAACAAGGTTAAGAATAGTGGAGACTAAAGCGAAAGGTAGCGGAGACTAAAGCAAAGAGTAGTGGAAAATAAAGTGGAGGGTAGTGAAGAGTAAAGTGGATAGTAAAGTGGAGATTAAAGTGGATAGTAATGTGGAGGGTAAAGCGGAGAGCAGTGGAAACTAAAGCGAAGGGTAATGTGGACAGTAGTGGAGAACAAGGTTAAGAATAGTGGAGACTAAAGCAAAAGGTAGCGGATACTAAAGCGAAGAGTAGTGGAAAGTAAAGTGGAGAGTAGTGGAGAGTAAAGTGGATAGTAAAGTGGAGAGTAAAGTGGATAGTAAAGTGGAGAGTAAAATGGATAGTAATGTGGAGAGTAAAATGGGTTGTAGTGGAGAGTAAAGCGAAGAGTAGCGGAGAGCAAAGTGGAGAGTAGCATAGAGTATAGCGAATAGAAGCAAAAAGTGAAATCGAGAGTAGTGGAGAGTAAAGTGAGGAATAGCGGAGAGTATAATGAAAAGTAGCGGAGAGTAGCAAATTGCAATAAATTGAAAATAATATTGAAAGTGTATAATTTTAATTATTATATTAAATATTTATAATACAGAAATATTCCAAAGTGGCTTTAGCATCGCAAAGTTCAGTTATTAGAACGATTTTGTAACAGAAATATATAAGTTTATTTGCAAATAGGATACAAATATAAATATTATTTTCGTAAATGATATTATGAAAGGAGTAATTTTAATTGAACAGCCTTGAAAAGTAGTTAAAACCATCAAAGCATTTCCTGTTAGTTTCTATAATCGAAAAAATGAAACTTAAATATATTTTTCTTAGTGTAAAAATTTTAATCAGCTTTATTAGCTAATCCATGTTGACGTCAGACTCATTTGTATTGCTAATATGAAATGCACAATGTTTCTATCTTTAAACGAAATAGGAGCTTTGAAAATAAAACGTATTTTGTAATAATTATTGACAGTGATTAATACATTTTCCATGACAGCAATTCTTTATAATACATCGAATCATAAATTGATCTGTGTCATGAAACTTGAACTATGACGATTAGAAGTACATGAAATATATACTCATAATAGATACTTTTCATTATTGCGAATATATATTTCATGTAATCATAATAGAATAAATTTTAGTTGCTAAATTAGAATTAGAACTGTGACTTAATACAAAATCATTGGAATGATTTTAAAGACATAACTCGAAAACTATATTTGAACTGTATTGAACATTCCATTTTATAGAGCAACTAGAAATTGTTCAGAGGAAATTGCTTTTCGAATATTCCATAAATGTTAAATTTCTGGAAACATTATTAATATTGCCTTTTTTTTGACAGCGTTGCAGCGGCTAGTGGCTCGAATCGGATGCCTGCCTCAAATCTGGCCATTGTCTGGGGTCCATGTCTGTTGGCCGCGAATGTTATCAATTTTGATATTGGCCGCATGAATATGTTGGCCAAGATGCTTATTGAGAACTATGAACGCATCTTTCGACCCGACAACGAACGTCTCGTGTGCTAAGCAACAACAACAATATTAACAACAAACATTAATTAATTATTCCAATCGAAAACATCACACAAATACTATGTCATGAACTGAAAGAGATAAAAAGGAGCAGAGAAGAGAAAGAGCTTCGCACTTTAGAGTGCGGCTATTTATTAATAATTTTTTTGTATTTAACAATTTCCATTTCACATTTTCGAACATCTCTTTAATTTTCGTTCGTCTCTTTTGTGTATGTGCTAAGCTTAATGTTTTATTTATTGTTCAACCATGTTTATTGTAGTCGAATTGAGCAACAAAGCAAAAAACTGATTACCAAAAAGACAGTAGACCAAGTTAATGTAATAAAAAGCGCGCCTTGTCGTCGACATCGCATCCCAATAATATATATACTATACTCTACTATACTATATATGTATCTGTTAGATATATTTATTAGATATATAGTTCTATACACATATATGTATATGTTTTTTTTTTGTGTTGGTTAAACAATCTGACCAAATATCATACCCATACTCTAGGCATTATCCATGTTATAATGTTCAAATGCTATATATCGAAATGTATATCATAACTGTCATGTGATAAGATTTTGCCGACGTAGTGTTTTTTTTTTTTTTTTTTTTTTTTTGTATTTTTTTTACGTAACCATAATTAGATATGTAAATATATATCTTATACTTTATATCATAAACAACTGCAGTTCAGATTGTTGAACATTGTGGAAAGTTTTGAGAACAGCAAAAGCCAAAATAACCTAAAGAATAACAAAAGCAACAGCAACCTGAGCAAAATGATTAATATGTTTGCTATCTCAATAAATCTTTCAAGTATTTTCCAAAGACAATTCTTTAATTTACAAAAACGTTGTATTTTCTTTCAGCTGACTACAGACGAAAAAACATTTTTATTCCAATCATAATCTATATCATGGAAATATTAAAATTAATTTGAAAATATAATATATTAACTATCAACAACTCATGTGTTTTCTTTTTCTTTCTTGTTTTGTAGAAATGTTGTACACTTTTTTTTAAGTGTGCCATTAAAAAGCATTAATAAATATCAGCTAAATAAATATGTCAATTATTGTTTTCTTTTACAATATAATTCTTCGTGTCTGTAATAATTAGATTTTCTTAAATATGAGTATGACTAATTTCAAAATTAAATAAATAGAAACATTAAAAACACACACACACACACACACACACATTAAAGCAAGTTATAGCGGGTAGATATTATCTAGTAGATAAGATCTTACAAATTATTATAACAAAAAATACTAAAAGATGATTTTGTATATTTGATGTAACGGTATAATACAACATTGAAGCATTTTAGTTAAAATATACAAAAAATACAAAAAAAAATATGCCAAAAACCATATGTGGTATAGCAATATATGTATTTTTATATTTAGGGTATTTTATTAAAAAAATATGCAAGATTAATATACCGAATAAATACTAAAACTTGCTAAAAGCTCTATTTCGTATAACAGTATAGTTTGAAGTTTATTAAGCGGTATTTTATTTAAAATAGTCAATATTCATATACCGAAAATGTAAAATACCAAAATATACCAAAAGTTATATTTTGTATACCAATAAAATTTTAAATAAAAGTTAGCAAAATTCTAGAATATATATAGTACAGTTAATGAAGTCGGCGATACTTTCTTCTGGTTCTTTTCTGTTAGCACAAACATTAAAAATAGTATGACAACTTAGCTAATAAAAAGAACAATAGAAGTTCACGGTGTACTCGAAAATAAAAACACAATTGTTAACAGAAGTTAATAACGTGACACGTAATAACAAGTTAGAGCCCACGAATTGTGCGCTTCAGTCAGTGAAAAAAAAATAAACAAGTTATTGCACAATTTGTAGACGAGTTTTGAGCATAATAAATGCGATATTCTTTGTTAATTTATTGAGCTTGATCTGCATCTGATACTAGCTAAGATTTATTGTACACGTATCCAATCTCCACGCTGCGCTTGGGCTCCGTGCGCAGAGTCAGGCACTGTAAAAGGAGGTATCCATAGTCGCAGGGAGCCGTGGAGCTAACGCCATCGTATTGCGACATGCACTGCTGAAGGACGACCTTCTCCTGGGCATTGGCGTTGTCGCCAACGCGCTCCAGGCTCAGCTTGTTATCGTCGCCAATGTAATCCCTCAGCAGACACTTGGCATAGCACTTGATATTGGGAGCGACGTTCTCGACGGGCGTATTGGGGGACAGTGCCTCCAATTCGGCATGCGTCACATTGTTGTCCTTGAGGCACATGTCGCCTGGTGGCTGACTGACAGCAACGGAAACTAGCTGCGAATATATTAACACAATTGAATTGAGCAGGCGATGAATGAAATCCTGTTGACTTACCGCTAAGAATATCAACAGTTGCAGTTGCATTTTGGATTATTTAGGTAGCTTTGGTATTTGGAGTGATCACGTGAGCAGTCGACGGATGAACTACTGATTATGAAATCATTCGCTGAACTATCTGATGTTTATACTTGATTCTCTCTTGCTCTGTGCTCATTAAGCGGCTAAACCAAAATGCGAGCGAGTGTGTTTAATTATTTCATCACTCTGATTAAAGCATGCACAACTTTTCAGTGACTTTGTAACACTATTTTAATATATAAAAATAATTTAACAATGTATTATAAAAATCAAATTTATATACATATATCTAATATGAAATGAATATAAAATTACACACAAATTTACTAATTACAATATTTTTTAGATTCACAATTTATTTGAAATAATATTCCAAAATTTAACATATGTTTAATATAAATTAAATTAATACACAATAATAAATTTACATACAAATTTGTAATTTATAATTTCTTTTCTAATAACAATATTTTATTAGATACACAACATATTTAAAATTGAAATAATATTGCACTGTGTTAAATATGTATTTAATATGAAATCTGAATTAATTTACAAAATGTACTAATTATGATTTCAGTTAATGATATTAGATATAAAACATATTTAAACTTAAAATAATTTTGTACAATTTAACATTAATTTAATAGAAAACACAAACTTACACATTTACTAAGAATGATTTTCATATAAATTTGTGAACAATATTTAATATTTAAATTTGAAAACATAACACTATAATGAACTTAAATACATACTAATGTTTTTTATTACTTATATTCATTCTTCATTCATTCATATTCATTTCCTTATAATTAAAATTAAGCATCTTATTTATTTATCATATTGCTTTAACGCGTATGATAAATTGATATTTATTATAATAGTAATTTACTTGATTTATTATGAAGCTGTAGGGTATCTGATAATCGAGATAATTTAAAACGTTTTAATCTTGCTTGCGTGATATTTTTATTTGATTGCTGCTATTATTTTATTCATTTTTTATGGCACTATTGTTGTTGTAGTTACATTTGCCCAAATCGTGCATTAAAATCTCTAAGCACATACAAAGTATATTCATATTTTTTATTTTTATGTATATAAGTACAATATTTCAGTTTATGAATTTTGAGATGAATACAACTCAAGGCTAGCCTCAAATTTGTATAAATAGTCATATTTAAAAGTTCAAGTTCCTTGTAAAATGTTGCATGAAATTTCTACTAAAAGGTAAAGAAAAAAAAAAAACAAGTAAAAAAGCTGCTATGCAGTGTGCTCGACTGCTAGATACCCGCTACCCATTTTGAATAGAAGCAAAAGTATACTAAATTAATACCGCAAAAATATTAAAATATACCAACGACTATATTTGGTATACTACCTTCGAAATATACCATATATCTAAAAATATACCAGACTGACCATTAATGCAATTACCGATTGCAGTAGCCGTTATTTGCTTACAAAACTATTCCCTAAATAATAATAGCTTTACAATTTTCAACCGATCGATCAAAATATTATTGTTATTATTTTCTGTACAAAAAAAAAAATAAAAATTTATCAAGGGCTATAATACTTCATTCAAAATATACCATAGATTATTTTATACCAGATTGTCAGCCAAAGCAACTGACAACCGATTGCAGTAGGAGTTTTTTGTCGCACAAAAGTATTTCTTAAATAACTTTTACAATTTTTATTTTAGTTATTATTAAAAAGTGTAGCTTCAAAATTACACTTGTTATTTGACTTTCTTCAATTTGCGGGAGCGGAAGACGGCATTAAAAAGATATGAATTAAACGTGATCTACGCGCAAACATAGCTAGTGCTATAGAAAATTATTTCTCTATCTCTTAGAATCTCATAGATCTACGAATGTAGACAAGGTAATATCATCTTGGCTGTTAACGCTGATCAAAATGATATATATTTTATCGGGTCCTTCTCCCTATTGCATACATTTCCTGCATGCACAAAGTTATAATACCTTTCTACCCTATGAGGTAGAATTGGCAAATAGGAAAGTTTTGGGAGTATTCCTAGTATATATTGAAACAAGCTGAGATGTATGACAATTTTGAACAGCCAGCCCAATCACAAGGCTTAAGCAAATATATGCGGTCAACTGAGCGCGTTGTGAGTCAGACATTGTGATTACGAGTATTTCAGCTAACCAATTGTTAAAATTATGAGCAATTAACTACTCAGCTCAGCTTAACCGGGAGCATTGCTGCGTTAAATTTATATAAGTATATTTTTATTTAGATGAAGTTTTTTTTATAATCAGCGTAAAATACTGAAAACTTCTTAGATTTTAATAAATTAAAAATATAATAAAAATTGAAAGTTTGTTGTTTCTCTTCGAGAAGTTTTGTTTTATTCAATTGTTTGTTATATTTTGTTTTTAGTTTTTTATCCATTATTTTATTTTACTTGGATTGAATCAAGAAATTGAAGCGCAAGGCACCAAAATCTTATTGAATTTTAAAGTCTGGTTTGGATTTTTTTGAGGTGTGTATTCAATACATTTCCATAAAGCAGAGCCTGTAATAATCAAAGAAATAGAATAGAATAGAAATTAATGTACATATAATTATTTCACAATTAAATTTGTAATTTGACCTTTTATTATGTTGAACAAAGTTTATCGTCGATAAGCTGTTCCTGCATACCGTTTCTTATATGGAATATGTGTAAGGCTTTCCAGATCAAAAATAAGCTCTCAATCTAAATTTTGTTAGTTAAAAAATATATTATTTTTTTGTAATCGAGTGTTGCAAACTTTGTTCTGAAGTTTCACTCTCTGCTGTCTTATAGTTTTATTCTTTAGACAGTCAATGAATGGGTGAGAATTTAGAGTCACGATAAATAAATAAATATATATTGAAATTCATAAAATGATTCAAATTTTCAAATTTCGACAGCTTTTGACTCTTGGGAAGGCAATGAAAATATGTGATGTCAACTAATGAGATGAGATTATTATAAATAAAATAAATGAGTACAATTAAATGAATATGAAAGTCTATCAGTGGCAAAATAGAACAATATGCTTGTAAATCTAATTTATTTTGTCGTAGCATCGATAGATCAAGGTGCATATTATAATCTTAACAGCGATCTATTGCGTCAAAACTTCTTTTCCGCTTTGTAACTTTAAGTTTCTATACAAATTTCAATTAGTGATTAAATATAGTTAGAGGCGCAATTGTATAACGCTTAATATACACAGAGATTTGTTTGAAAAGAAAGCAAAGCTTGCGCTAGCCAGAATTGAAATTTGCGGTCAATTTTGATGCCATTAAAAAGCAACTGGCAAATTGCAAAATTGCTAAACAAATAGCAAACGAAGCGAAGGGGCAGGGACAGGGGAAGGGGGTGGATAGTACATGTCGGATGTGGAATGTTGAACTAATAAAGCCCATTGCGCAGAGCAAATAAAGTGGCAGACAGATGGCATACATAGGACTTGGAGTTGAAGTTGAAGTTGGAGTTGAAGTTGCACTTCCATGCTTCATTTCCTTCATTGCATTAGAGGTGTGGCAATGCCTGACGGTGGACAAATAGAAGAAATGGAAGGATTTTTCTAAGGCAGGGGTGAACGGGCGAGCGACAACAGCAACGACAACGGGATATGGGCATTGGCAATGGCAATGGCAAAAAACCGCAAATTTCAATTTTCCAAGCAAATCATACGTAAACTTTTCGACTGCGAGCGAGGCAATGTAATCAGCCGAGCAGTTGACTTGGCCTTTCATCAGCACACAAATACTCATACACATACTATATACACACATGTGTGTGTATGTGTGTGGCAGGACTTGGTCGACTCCTTGGCGACAAAAGTTTTGTTGGCCAATCAAGCAGAGCCAAAGCCGGCCAAAGCCAAAGCAAATGGAAAGACAGCTCGACAAGTTTTAAGTAAATCTAAGCAAAATTACAAATTATGCAGAGAAGCTGGCGCTGCAACCGAGCTCAACGAAATATCCACACAGACCGAGCGCCAGACAGACAGACAGTCAGGAAAATGCAGAAAAGTGGGCGTTGCGAAAATTGCTTGGCAAATTGAAGGGTCAGCAAATTGATCCTTTGGCTGTGAAATGCGGCAAATAGTTGTTGGGACGGACGCTAACGAGAATGCGGCGGGGGGGTAAAAACATCAACCGGACAAAGTGCAGCGGGTAATCGTGTCCCTAATGCAATTATGAGACCCACAAAACAGTCCTTCCACACACACACACACAGTCCAGTAAACAACCCACAATGCACATAATTGACAATGCAAATTTAATAAACATTTGCAAAACTTGTAATCGAATTAGCCCCGAAAAACGAAAAATGCTCATAATAAGTATACGCTCCGTATACATCGAATAGGGCGTCGTTGCTGTTGTTGTTGTTGTTGTTATTGTTGTTGCTGCCTTCGTCCTGGCATTTGGCTTATAATTCAATTTTAGCTACTGCCAACAAACCACAAAACAGTTTCAGCACTTATGCACCAGCTAAGGATTCGGTTTGGCTTTCCCTTCCCTTTGCTGTTGCCTTTGCCTTTCGACTTTCAACTTGGACTCGAGCTTATGTTTCGGTCTCGAGTTTGTGGCTGGCTTCTGAGTGAGAATTGTGCTCGGTTTCAGGGTACAAATTACATACTATCGTAACGTATCGTAGAGAGGGCGTCCATCCCGTAATCCCGTCTTCGTGTCCCTTTCGCCCATCGCACATCGCATATAAACTTTGCGACTTCATTGCGGTCAAGCAAAACAGTTGACTCCAGACCGTTTTTAACCATTGCAATTCTGGAATAGAAACACCAACAGCAACATCAACAACAACGCACTGGGTGGAACGACCTAACCACTGAGACGTGCCTTAACTTATAAAATATTGCAAGTGCAGTTGCCAATTGCACGGCGCCGAAAGATTAACCATCGAGCGTCGAGATGCTTCTCGAATACCCTTTTTTCTTAAGACTGTGGAAGCATTTGAGATGATCAATTAATGCATATTTTAATATGTTTTATGTTGTAAATGTGGCCATATTATATATATCATTATAAGCATAAAAAAAGAGACCATATTTAGTTTTGAATATCCCTTTCTTTGTTGTATGGTCACACGTAATCTTTGCTCTCTCTTCGTCTGTAAGAACAATTGAGAAGGTGAGTGTGCTCGACTGTAAGATACCCGCAACCCCATTTTCACTAAAAAGAAAACGGTATTATTTTAAAAATATACTAATTTCATATACCAACAAGTAAGAAAGCTACAGTCGAGTGTGCTCGACTGTGAGATACCCGCTACCCATTTTTAATAAAACAAAATATTGCGGTATCATTTTCAAAATATACCGAATATACTGCAAAATACTAAAAATATACCAAATGGTATATTTGGTATATCGATATAGTACACCATTCAAAATATACCATAGACAGATTGTCGGCCAAAGCAACTCAGACCCCTAGTAAGTAGGTGTATTTGCCCATACAAAAGTATTTCTTTAATAACTTCCACAATTTTTATCTGATCGTAACCAAATTTTCAGGAATCATAACTACTACAGTATTTATTGTATATTTTAAAATTCGCAACTCTAACTTTTGGGCTTGTTATTCGATTTTTTTGATTTGCGGTCTGATCTGCGTGCAAACATAACAAATGCTGTCGAAAAAAAATTATAGCTCTATATCTTATAGTCTCTGAGATCTAGGTGTTCATACGGACAGACGGACAGACACACAGACGGACAGACGGACATGGCTATATCGTCTCGGCTGTTAACGCTGAACAAGAATATATATACTTTATAGGGTCGGAGATGCCTCCTTCTACCTGTTACATACATTTCCTGTCGGCACAAAGTTATAATACCCTTTTACCCTATGGGTAGCGGGTATAAAAAGACCAAAGTATACCGAAGGCTATATTTGGTATACCAAGCAAATGTTCAGGAATAATAGATGTACATATATTGTGGTTTTTATGGTTAATTACGCTTGCTATTCGATTTTGTTCTCAATTTTTGTGCGTAAAAGTCGGTGTGGCAAAAATCTAAATGAAACTTGATGAGCGTCAACTGCAGAGACGATATAGCCATGTCCGTCCGTCTGTCTGTCTGTCTGTCCGTATAAACACCTAGATCTCAGAGAGAGATATAATTTTTTTCAACATCATTTTTTATGCTTTCTGTTTTGAAGTTTGACCACGCCCACAAATCGCACTGCAAATCGAAAAATATCGAATATCAAGTAAAATTGTATAGCTAGAGATGTTTGGAGCATACAATAATAACTATAGTCCTTATGATTCCTGGTTGGTTGGTTGCATTTGGTTGCGATCAGATACAAATTGCAGAAGTATTCAAAAAATACTTTTGTATAAAACGTCTTCTTAATAGGGGCTTTAGTTGCTTTGGCTTGCAATCTGGTAAATTTTATGTGTAGTTCTATATCAATATACCTAACCAATGGCTAGGTATATATTTTTTTTTAGTATTTTTGTGGTATATTAATTTGGTATACTTAAAATTTAATACCCCACCCCATTGTTTGGCTTTTATTTAAAATGTTATGTCACAGTCGAGGACACTCGACTGTATGTTAGCTTTCTTACTTGTTTAAAAATATATTTGTTTTATCTAATTAATTAAGTGATATTTCAAATCTCGTTAAATTTGAATTGATTCAGATTCCATTTCAATGCATTTGTAATGTAAATGATTGTTGTTTAAGTAAAGAACTTATAAATATAAATCAAAAACATCTAAAGCAATTATGTTATTAAAATGCGTTATATTTTGAATTAATATCCAGCTAGAACTGCAAATGTAATTTTATTATTACATAAAATAATATTTTGTATATTGTATAAATGACATTTTATGGATAAGATATTTGTATTTTAATGTAGCTATTGCAAACTGCAAGTTCTTAGTTAGGTAGACTTGGTATTTTATCAAAGCATTCTTTTAGGCTCCGTATTTAATTTCAATTTTATTTTTTATTTCACGGTATAAATTTTGAATTTATTTTTAGTTTTTACTAAATAAAGTGTATTGTTATGTTTTTTAGCAGCGAAATTTGTATCACTAAAAACATACTTTGATATGTGAGATTTCAACTTAAGTGTTCATCAATAATTGTTGATAATTTTATAAGCAATAAACATTTAATTGGAATAATAATCTTTTCATCCACCATTTTTGTATTTTATTGTGTGAGATAAATTGCCTGCAAAATGAACTAAAGTCGAGGTGGAGTCAGAGCTAAATAGCTTTTGATGTATGCAATTTGATCAGAGTAGCATTTAATTAGATTGCGAATAGTAATTAGTAATAATATCTGCAAGAGAGAGAGAGAGAAAGAAAGAGAGTGAGAGAGAGACAAGTTCATCTTTTGTAAGCTGCGTTACAATCCAAATGACAGAGTAATGAGAACTTTCTGCTGGAAGTGAGTGCTTAAGAGGCCACACAGTGCCACTTGTCGTTGGCTCTCCCAAGTGGTTGCGATTTTGGGGGCTCTTGGATTTTGTGCGGTTCACAGGCCAAAGGGGCGCCACCTGTTGTCTAGCGGGGAGGGGGAAGCACTCGACATTAAGATGCTGGCAATGTGTAATAATAACTGAAGCCTAGAGGGGGTGGGGAAAGAGAGCAGAGACTGCGTCTCTCAAGCTGAGAGTGCGCTCTGACAGGACGCTGAGCTAGCAGCAGTCAAGAATGTGACAGCGCTGAGCCCATTTGACACAAGCATAATATAATAAAAACCGCAAACAAGTAATGCCATCCCAAACCCCCCGCCCCCTTCCCATCTCTTCCCTTCCCACGCTTGGCAATGCAGCCATTCAAGTGGATCATACGGAAGAGCTCCGCATCAGCGTCCAAGTGGAGTCCAAGTCAGCAGCGGATAACCACGAGGAGGAGAACGACCATGACTATGAAGTGTTCTCTTGGCTGTCGCTTATGCTTTTGTCCTTGTTCTCGTTCTCTGGTCTTCTGCTCGCTGCTGGCCCAGTCATGTTGTGGGCCTGCGTGTTATCCTTTTGGCGTGATTAAGCCACAAGTGCGTGACAATTTAATGCGACATTTATGCCCAAGACAAGAGATTATTATTGAAATCGCGCCAACGCCAACGCCAACGACATATTATTTATATAGAATAATAATAATAATAATAACAGCAACAACAACACAGATAATAATATCAGCGGGACAAGGACAACAACAATAACTGTAAATACGTGTTGAGGTTGCTTAACACCCGACTCGCAGCTTATTTATTTATTTTGCCATTTGACACCTAAGTGACACATTGCGTTTGACGCTCTGAGAGATATGAACACGAATTGTTGTGCAACAGGACAACGTCGCATCATCGCATCATCAGATCATCATCATCACATCCCAGACACATCACATGATTCCATATTTATACAATATACATTTCCTGTGTCAACAAAATCCAATACTATTGATTTATTTACGAAAATTCTCTAGTTAAAGTGGTCAAGTTAAAGCTGATAAAATGGTAAACTTAAATGAGGGAATTTATTAACTTTCTCATTGAATGAACTCTTAGAACATTTTCTGCTTTTATTTTTAATGGTAATGTTAATTTTACAAATGTTGCCAATAATCTTAAAGAACTTCAATCTTGAGGTGCAACAAATATATTATGATTACATTTTTAAAGTGTACATTTCTTGGATTCAACATCAACAAAGGTCCCTAGACAAAAACTATTTTCTAGTTACAGTGGTCAAGTTAAAGCTGTTAAAAGGAGAACCAATTTATTTTTAATGTTAATTATTTTAAGAGACGGACGGACAGACAGCCGGACGGACATGGCTAAATCGTCTCGGCTGATTAAGAATAGATATTCTTTTTGGGGTCGGATATGCCTCCTTGTCCGTTTCATATATAAAGGACAAAGTTATAATACTCTTCTATAACATAAAAAAGTTCTCAAATTCATCAATTAAGAATTTGCCTCTCATTTTTAAACTTTTAAATGTCGTTGATACTTTGAAGAACATTTCGTCCTAAAAGTAAGAAAATGTAAAAATTAATTCTTCTAGAAATATTCTAAATGGGATTGACTTAAGAAATTTGTTCTGCGTGTATTAAATATATTACATAATTAAACGTTTCACATAGTTTCTCATTTACGCTTGCAGCAACTAACAAAATAAATCTGCAACAATTTGTGAAACTTGCTTCAGCAAAATGCGGTAGTAAATTATTTAGCTCTTAATTGTCTTTTAATTAAAGACTTGAGCTTATTGCCGCATCAACTTTTCAATTGTTGACAGAGGCTTTAAATGAACAGCCGCAAATGTGAAGAATTTATTGCCTAACTTTGATAATAGTCCTAATTGATTGGCCTTCAAGTGGCTGCAATTAATGCAAAATTCTTTGAATGCTCAGCATTCACATAAAGTTGGCATTCATTTTTTTTTAATTTTGGCATTTGATTTGTCTAATTATGAATTGCATCTTTACAGATCGAATGATAACTTGAACTTAACCTAAAGATGTGTCGAGCTTTTTCCTTTTATGTTAAATGCTGCATTCAATTGTACTATTGTGAAAAAGCCGTGCAGAAAAGCAATAAATGAGATTTAGAATTTTTAATTTATTTTTTCAGACTACATTTTTATTGAAACAATTTCGTAATCGATATTTTTCAACTTAAAATTGTATTATCATAAGTGATCATTTCAGATACAGTAAATAAAATAAATGCATATTTAAAAAAATTGTTCGATGTTTATTTTTTATTTACTTTAACTAGTTTGTAAAACATATTTCCAAACTAAAGTAAATAATTTGCAAAACAAATATAAAAATTAAAAATAAAATAAATTTCACAAGATTGATGGTCAGTATTTTTTCTAAATAAAAAATCTTTTTTAAAAGTGACATTTTCTGATACAGTAAAGAAATAAAAAGTATTTGTATTTATTTTAAAATATTTTGTAATAGTTTTTTTTTAAGTTTAATATTTTCTTATTATGAATTGTATCTTCATAGATATAAGCAAAATGTTTTAGTATTTTTTCAGTATATATTTAGAGTATATTTTGCAAAATTTAGGTATAGAAAATAAACAAATATAAGAAATGAACAAAAGTTTGTAGTATAGCGTATAGTACATTTTTGTACATTTTATACTATATAATCAAAAATATTTAAGCATTTTAGTATATATTTAGTATATTTTTCGTATTTTTTAGTTAATTACTTAAACTGTTCTATAATAAATTTTGCTTTTAAAGATTTATTTTCTAGACTTACAATTTCACTGTTGTTATTTTGTGGTTGGTTAGAAATATTACAATTAAATATACAATTTGCGTTCTAAAAAAATTCGTGGCAATATTTTAAGCTCAATAAAAAAAAACTATCACCAATTCTATGCTAGCTGAAAATATTTGTTTAGCTGTGTTTGATTGATAGCTGAATTTATTGTTGGGTGGCTTTTAATGCGAAATTGAATTGCATTCATTGTCGTCCGTGTGGTCGCCTTTGGACAATGAAATCTGTGCGCTTCACCTGAACACATGGCCAGCTAGGTAAGTTGGCTGACGTTTTTGCCTTCTTGGCTCAAATGCCAATTTCTTTTCAACCATAAAAAAGTGGCTTTCATTCTTTGGTCTGTTGAATTAAAATCGAAATCATAACATGTCAACACATTCACATTTTGTAATGCAGCAAACTAACCAAAAATAATAAAAGCCAGCTGGCGGTCAGTATAAAATGGTCGAGTGGTGATTGAAGGGATGAGGGACAAGGACAAACAGAGCTAAAAATGCAAATGCAAATGAATGAAGTAAGAGAAGGACGAGATGAAGGAGGCATTGGACACATTTTAGACGTATCTGACTGAACAGGTGTGCCAGTTGCTGTTTGCCACACACATAAAAACTATGCAAAGAACAGCTTCCCCCTCTCTCTTTCTGCCTTTCTCTATCCGTTCTCTCTCGTTTTCTGTGTTTGGCGGTATAAAAACATAATAACAAAGTTGGCGCGTTGCTTTTATTGCCTCTTGGTTGCGTTTGGGTTTGTGGCAGTAAAAACTATTTACACACATCCAGCACACCTACAAGCACACACACCTAGAGACACACACACACACACACATTGGTAGTGCAGCAGAAGAGAGACACCAAGAGCATAATGTTTACAAACAAAATGCCAATGGACACAGATGCCATGGAGTGTTGTCATATCACTGCTAAAGTTACCGCATGGCGCTGAAAAGTATGCAACGTCGACACAGGCAGTTGTGGCAGGGGCAGGGGCAGGGGCAGCAACTGTGCTGTGGCAGTCGACAGTCTCGACTGTAGTTGGCACTGTGGCTGCAGCAAAGGCGCATTGCCCGTTAGCGTTTTCATTTCAAATTCAAATGCTGTTTGCATAAAAAACGAGGCAAAGACGTCACGTTCTGCTGCCTGCTTCCTATGTCCCATACTGCCACTTGCCACATGCCACACGCCACACGCCAGACAGCAGACACTGCTAACTGCTGTACCACTGTGCGGTGGTCCAAAAAATTATTATGAGTGACTGAGGTGCCCGAACAGACGGACAGACAGACAGACAGAGACAAAAAGAGAGCGAGAGAGAGAGAGAGAGAGAGAAACGGACAAATACTCTTTCTAAAACATGTCAAGTGACAATAACAACAAAGCGCTGGAGTAGCAATGACAATGCAGTGGACAAGCGATGAAGAGGGGAAGGCAAGGAAGAGGGGGATAACGGAAAGCAACGGTCTTCGGCCTTTGGCATTGCACTATTGTTTGCTAAGTCGTTGGCCGCCAGAGGGCGCTGCATGGTCGCGAGTCAAAATCGAAAATGAAGCTGGAATTGCCAAAGATGCGATTTTGGGGGGTAACACAACAGCTGTCATCGACGAGAGAGAAAGAGGTAGAAAGAGAAGGAAAGAGAGTGAGAGAGAGAGCGAATGTATGTGTGTGTGTCCGTTGCATGTCCTGTGTCTGTGTTTGGTTAAATGGATTGTTTACTTTGATTACAAAAATATGGCAAATGTTTGCACGTTTGATGTCTCACTGCATATGTGTGTGTGTGTGTTTGTTTGTGTCAGTGTGTTTGTCTGACTTTCTGCCAGCTAGAGATGGACAAACAACGTGACATAATTGCTGAAACTGTCGGCAAAAGCATCGCTTACGAATATCATCTAAATGTCAATGTTTTCCTTTTTTACGTTATCAATAATAGTCCATTTAAAATATTTAAAATTTATTTGATTAAAATTAATATAAGATACGAACATTCAATTTATTTCTTAGGAAATGCCATAAAATGGTGAATTACGAACAATAAATTATTTGACATAAATTATATGCAAATATAAAAATAAATTGTGGCTTTAACTTTACTAAATTGCTTTTAATTTAAAGCTCACAAAATATATGTAATGCTGTTACACAATATTTAAATATAAATTAAAATAAATTTTTCTTGTTTTCTTTTTCAAACTGTCAAATGTAAAAATTCAATTAAATTTAACTTACATTTTTTATTAGATTTCGCATTAATAAATATATTTAGAAGCTTCTCTTTTTTAATCCGAAGCTTCAAGTATTAATAATTCATTTTATATTCTTTAAACTGTAAAATAGATACATATATTGGAAAGAGACTGCTAAATAAGATACCACTTATAAAGAGATGTTAAATTTTTGATTATTTTTCGCATTAATACATATATTTCGATGCTGTTCTGAAACTATATAGAACATATGTAATTCTAAGTTACAAATATTAATTAATAATGGTAATTGAATTTTTAGAGCTGCAAATAAGTGGAAAAAAGACTTCTTAAAAATGTAAATGAACAGTGACTATTTCATATCGTGGTTAGGATAATACTTTTTGTATCACTATTTAAATAGAGCTTTTAAGTATGCCACAATAGTTACAAATCTTGTAGAACCAATCGCTTGCTATAAATCTGATAATGCCTAATCACGATGCCAACTCTAGTGGACTAACTGCAGTGCCAACGCCACTCAAACACAGTGCAAAAGAAATGGCAAAGGGACAGTGATGAAGAGGAGTGCAAAGAGGATGGACCATAGAGGAAGTGGGGGGAAGAGTGAAGGGAAAGACAAATGCCGTTTGATGCTGCGCGCTTGTAAAATCTGAAAGCTAACATTATTGCAAAAAATCTGCTGTTATACATTTGACTTTGGTTTATTTTTATGAATTTTCTGTGCAGTCGCCAGACACGACGACAGACAAGCTCCCCAATCTCTTTCTCTCTCGCTCTCTCCCTCAATCGAGAGGTAACCCAAAATGGTTTCCTTCTTTTTGTCCACATATTTCGTTTCTGTTTTTTTTTTTTGTGTGGAGGGGATTTAACTGTAGGGCAGGTGGTTGGAATAACAACAAAGGATTGAGAATTGAACGCAGAGAGGATATTCAACTGGACTGAGTGTATTTTTTAGTTGATTGTTGAATGGCGAACGCCGCAGCGTTCGAATGGAATACTTTATGACCTGTTTGAAATGCCTCACGGAGAAATTGTTGAAAGAATTATCAATACGCTAAATGAAGTTAAAGATAAGAAGCTAAGCGGAAGACAGACTTTGAGAACTTGCTGATAACTTGGTGGAAGTTGCAGCAAGATAAAATTGAGAGGAAAGAGATAACAAAACATTTATCGGAAACAATATTTTTATCAGTCACCAGTTCAAAGTGTTAAATTTATCATGCCATCAGTGTAATTAGTGTCTGTTCATATATTTGCATTGCATTGCAAAGTTAATCTACAAAATACGAGAAAAAAAAAGGTGCAAACAATGAGTTGATTTTGCATATATGCAAATTGCATTGACCACGCCCACTTTGCCAAATAGTTTTAAATGCCTCAACTAAGCGCTCTATTTGCCTATGCATAAATGTATATACACACAGACACATTTTTTTCTTTCCATTTTTCGCCTAGCACATTTTATTTTATTAATGCGAATTTGTTTGCGAGATTGAGGGGAGAGAGAGAGGGAAGCGAAGTCGAGCTGAGGATGTGCCCAGGACGCTATTATTGCAGCTATTTGTTAGCACACGAGTTGCCCGAGCGACAGGCGTCCCAGTGTGTGTGTGTGTGTGGGGGGACCAAAAGGGGCCTCTAGAGGTTGGATAACGGGGCGTATGCGCTATATGCTCGTATAATTATTCTCGCGCTCGGCGGTCCGCCCAGAGACGACGACCACATGTCGCTCATGATTAATTGAAAGATTCTCTCAACTGTTTCGGTTTTGTTTGTCCTTTCATTTTTTTTCTTCTCCCTCTCTATATCATTTGTGTTTTCTTTTTTTTCCTTTTGTTTTGTATGTGTTGCTGGAGTTCGTGTGGCGTTTTGATAAATTGAAACAGCCTTCAAATTTCAACAAATTTCTACGATTGTCGAGCGGTTTGCATGGCGAATGTCAACATCAAGGACCGTCAGCCACAACTATGGCACACTGTGACAGCAACAGCGACAGGGACAGCGACAACTGCTGGACAGGATTAGCATATGGAAAGCGCGGGCCAATGAACTTTTCACGCCCTCTGACAATATCAATCAGTCACAAACTAGTCGCATTCAAAGTTTCCTTGGGCAGTAAAATATTTGCGTATTATTTAAATTAATTGCTCTCGTTGTAACTAGCTATAAATGATTGCAGCAAATTAATTTCGCAAAGATAAGCTTTATATTTTTTTTTTACTATTCTGTGGAAGCTTACAAAATTTCAATTCTCTTAAATTCAAAACATTTAGAAATTACAATTATATTTTTTGATTTTTGAAGAGTATTTTAAAAAATCATTTTTGCTTTCATTTACCTATTTTAATAAGATACAAAATTAAAATATATTTTTTACACTAATGAATTATGGAGCAGTTTAAATTTGTGAGCAATCGAAATAGTTTTCATTTTTAGTCTAGTTGATTTAGTTATGTGTGCTTCGAACAACTTAATTTTAACTATTTGGAAAAAAAACACTTTAAGAATGCTTAAAATTTTATTTTTATACCCGATACTCATAGAGTAGAAGGGTATTATAATTGGTGCCGGCAGGAAATGGCATAAAGAGTCATCTCCGATCTCATAAAATATATATATTCTTGATCAGCGTCAACAGTCGAAATGATACAGCCATCTGTCTATCCGTCTGTCCGTTCGTCCGTATCTAGATCTAGATCTAGATCTAGATCTAAGAGCTAAAAGAGATTTATTTTTCTACTGTCTACTTTTGCCCCCGCAAATCGACAACAATCAAAAAACTAGCGTAATTTAAAACTAATGTCTCGAATTTCGACACACACAATAATAACTACTGTATTTATGATTGCGATCGGATAGAAAAAGTAGAAGTTATTTATGAAATTCTTTAGTATGGAAAAAACGCTAACTGTCTACGGGTCTTAGTTGCTTTGGTTGACAATCTAGTATATTTTGTGCTCCATAGTATATTTTCAATGTAGTATTATATATATTAGTATACCAAATTTAGCCTTTGGGATATTTTTGCACTGCGTTGCTCTTACTCAACATGTTGCGAGTATCTCACAGTCGATCACACACGACTGTAGCTTTATAGCTTGTTTTAATGTAGTACTTCTATGGTATATTGTTAGTATTTTTACGTTATATTAATTTTGGTGTATTTTAAGTTATTTTGTATTTATTCAAAAATGGGTAGCGGGTATCTCACAGTCGAGTAAACGCAACTGAAGCTTTCTCCCTTGTTTTTTATTAAAATTGAAAAAATGTTGAGTCTACCTTTTAATCTAGATTTTGTTCTCACTTGTGTAGATGTGATTGTTCCCAACTTTATTGTGTATGGTAACTAAAAATGTGTTTGGTCGAACACTTTACACATTTATCAGCAGTTGAAAGTGAATTGCTTTCATTGATAAGGAAAATTTAAGTATTCTGCCTGGCCGAAGAATGTTTTTTTTATCTTGGTTCCTGTTGCGATTCCGAACAGGTTGAATACTTAGAAATTAGGAAAAAGATGTGGTGACAGCATAAATTCATAAACTGTGCCCTAGCTTCCGTAGTTTCGCAATGTCCGCGCACCACATCACATTCGAGGTGGAACCTCAAGAGCAGCAGCAACAGCAGCAGCAGCAGCTGGGTCATTTGGCCAAGAAACGCGATGATCTGCAGCTGTTTCTCCTCGGCTCGAGACCGAGTGTGTATCGGCTGTCGAGGCGCCACTTGCTGCTGACGGCGTTGCTTTGTGGCACAGCGTTGATTCTGCTCTATGCCTACGGCGATGTAGTGATGCTGACCGCATTGAGGATGCGGGAGAATGGTGGACAGGACAATCAGGTGACTAACGAACCGCTTGCCACGCAACTGGAGCGTGAAGTGCGTGTCGCCTGCTTTGTCCTGACTACGCCCAAGTATCACAAGTCTCGGGCGGTGCACATACAGCGCACGTGGGGCAAACGTTGCAACAAGATCTACTTTATGACCTCGCAACCAGATGACGAGCTCGAGACCATCATTCTCACCAAGCCCGACCAGTACGAGGTGCTGTGGGGCAAAACGAAGGAGTCCTTCACCTACCTCTATGAGCACAAACGCCACGAGTTCGATTGGTTCATGAAGGCCGACGACGATACGTAAGTTAATTTCCCTTTTATTTTTGTTTGTGGAAAAAGTGAAAAATTCGATCAACATTTCTTTTTTATTGAATTTTTTTTTTAGTAATTGTTTATTTAATTACATTTTCACTTAGTCTTTTAGTGGTAATTGTTGATTTAATTACCTTCTCATTTACGTTTTACTTTATAATATATTTATTTATTTTAATTTGTTTATTCTCTTATGGTTTATGTTTATGTATTTAAATTGTAATTTATTTATTAACTTACTTTTTATTTATTCATTTATTTGTTCATTAATGTGGTAGTTAACTTAGAACTATACATAAACTATACTATTCGACTATAGAACGATAATTATAGCAAAAGGATTCCTTTGCTGAGAAACAAAAAATATATTTCAGGTCAAAGTGAACTTATTGATTGGTTTAAGACTAGTTTACAAGTAGAGCTGATAAACTTATTGCCATCCATAATATCTTTTGTATTAGTATCGACTATAAGTGAATAGTTTATACAGAAGAAAAAGAACAAATTCTTAAATCAAAGAACATTAGTGAAAAATGCCAAATACTCAAAATAAGTCCACAAGTACTAGATTTTGGTTTCAAAATTGTGGAATTCATTCCGCTAATGTTTTTATCTAGCTTTGAGTAATTTCTTTTATACTCGTAGCTCAGTTAGTCGAGATGTTGCGAATCATTATTCATTGCAGTCTTTTAAGAGGAAAGTCCTGGTGCTGATAAGTATTTCATAGGAATTAAAAACATTCAACTGAGCGCTAATAAAATATTAAAATGATAAAATAAATAACTAGTAAAAACAAATAAAAAAAAAATGTAATGCAATACTTTTTTTATTTCATTATAATACGATTTTTGCGTTTAAAACTATACGATTTTTTCCTCTTTATCAACTGTGCTTCAAATAAAGATGTGTTTTTTAACATTGAGATTTTTAGACCAAAATTCTTAGTACTAAGATGAAATTCTTGATTTTAGAACTCTTTTTTTCCAGAGTAGATAAATTTAAATAATTTATCTCTTTTTGAAATATATCATCTTTTCTTACGAAAAATTAAGATTATTTTTTTATTGCTGATCGCTTTAAGGGTAAAAGTAGAACAATTAAATGGTACAGAAACAGAATTAACAAAATACAATTTTTTGGGGTCTCTGACAAATTTTTAGAAATTTTTTTATTATTATTATTATTCATATTTACGATTTCAGATATGTTTTTGTAGAGAACTTGCGCCATATGCTTTATCCTTATTCGCCTGATGAGCCCATTTATTTTGGCTTCAACTACAAGCTTTTCAATGTAGAAGCGAAGAATGCGGTAAGTTGACAATTTAAAACCATTGCGAGCTCTTCTCGTATTGCGATCAACAACAACCACTTTCTCCCTCTCTCTCTCTCTCTCTATCTCTTTGCATTGGTGAATGTTTCTCTCTCAGAGCTACATGTCAGGTGGCAGCGGTTATGTGCTCAGTCGAGAGGCGTTGCGTTTGTTTGTGCATGGATTGAATGACAGCAGCAAGTGCCGGCCAGAGGATGATTCTGCCGAGGATGTGGAGGCCGGAGCTTGTCTCTTTAAAACGAATGTGACCGCCGGCGATTCACGCGACGACAAATTGCGTAATCGATTCTATCCCATGATGCCATATTCAAGCTTAATGTCAAAGTACAATGGAATGGATTTCTGGTTTTTTAAATATGCCTACTACAATCCACGTGCAGTGAGTCCAAATTTTATCTTCTTTCTCTCATTTTAGTCTACTTATATGTTTTATTCCCTCTACACAGTGTATGGACTGTCTCTCCGATTATCCGGTGGCCTTTCATTACGTTGAGCCTCGGGAGCTTTATTCCTTCAATTATCTCAGCTATATGTTTGATTTATTTGGGCGACAGCCCACTGTTGAGCATCTTCCAGCGAGGATTCCACTCGGTCAAGTCATCATTCCTCCCTCGGACAATAGATAACATTGTACAAATCTTTATGTTTTTTTTTTCTTTCTTTAATTTTTTAATCTATTTATTACAAAACTAATTAAATTAATATAAAACTTTTTACTATAGGAGTTTAGGAGTTATTGAAAATGCAGATTTCAGCTTCCTTGCTCTTTCCTATTAGATTTTGCAATGATAGATTAGTCTGTCAACAATAAGTGAGTGAACCAAAGGGCCTTAAGTCTATAAAAGAAAAAAAAACACAAATAAAGTTTTTATAGCAATTGAAACTATCTTGTACAAAAAGGTCAGCCTCCAAGCTCTTATCGATTGGACATTGCTTTAATGAATTAGTCAGTCAGTAAATAAGTCAGTAAATACAAAGAAACTACTACAAAGACTATTAACTATTAAATAGGTATGAAAAAAGTTTAGGAGATATTAAAATTATTTTGCTTATGAATTCCAGCCTCCAAGCTCTTACCGAATAGGCTGTGCGTTATTATTTTAGTCAAAGATTGAGCAATTAAAGACAAAAAACGTATTTTATTTATATATAAAAAAAACTCAAATAAAATTGATGAAGTAATGAAATATTTTATATTTGGTTCGTCAGTGATTGAGAGAGAGAAGATAAAAACTTCAAGTCTATTAAATAAAAAAGCAACACAAAAAAAAGTTTAGTAGTTGTTTAAATATTACTTTATATAAATATCAGTCTTATAGATCTAACTGATTAGTTAAGATTAGTTTAGTGAATAAAGTATAGTAAATGAAATCAAGGAACTTTAAATCTATTAAGTAAAAAAAAAATACAAATAAATTTAAGGCAATATTGAATATATCTTTTACTAATACTTTAGCCTCCCAGTTTTATGTGTGCATTGATAGTTTAGTTTGTCAGTGAATGAGTAGGGAAATACAAAAAGCTTTGTATCTGAAAAAAGAATTCAAATAAAGTTTAATATATGTTTTTATTATCTTAAATACAAATTTAAGCCTCCGATTAGACTTCGCGTTAATAGTCTGGCAATTTAATAAATTAAGTAATAACGTAATTCTTTTAAATGATGTTATTAGATACACAAATAAAGTTTGGAGGTCTTTGAAACGATCTTGTATACAAAGTTCAGCCTCCTAGCTTTTACAATTTTAGCGTTGGATTGATATTTTAGTCAATCAATTAATGAGTGAGTGAACACAAAGAAGCATATACTCAAAGATTTCTATAAAAGTATCAAAGTATTAAATAAAATGAATTGGTTGCCATTTTATTGAATAAGTCTAGAATATATTTAATACGCGATGAAAATATATAAAAGAAGCATATGAATGAATAAATGATGTAATTGTGTGTCTAAAATAACAAATCTTAAAAAATGGGCGCTTAAACAACAAATAGATAAAGTTTCTGTGGTCAGAGTCTCACTTAGCTTGTGCAGGTGGCTTCTAATTGGTGTCCAGGCAACAGGCAACAGTCAACGTGAGCCAAGCAATCAACAGCAACAGCAACAGCAAAAGCAACAGGAATAGCAGAAGGAACAATGAGCCACGCTATGGGCAAATGCTGTGCACACTCTTGTAATCAAATGAGGTGAAACAAGGTGAACTCTAGCTATGCGGATGATGAAGTTGAAGCTGCCTCCTCGTCGTCATAATGATCATGATGATGGCGACATGCCCTGAAGGCCGCAGAGAGACAGAAGACCGAAATAGAGGAAGAGGAGGAGAACGAGGAGGAGAAGGTGGACATTTGAAATTGCAAATTATGTTTTTGGCCATGGCTAAAATAGTCGACGCTGTCTCTCTGGGTGCTGCTGGTTGTTGGCTGACGGTTGATGGTTGATGCCTGATGGCAGCTGACTGAAATCAAGAGCAAGTGAGACAGTGAGAGAGATAGAGAGAGAGGCTGTTGGCTGTTGGCAGTCGACTGTCAACTGTCTGCGCTGGCAGGCGAGCTCTAATTATGCAAACTACCTGCTGTTACTCAATTAATCTTGATTACGTTTGTGTTATCCAAATATAATTATGTTGGTATTAATTACATTGGTCAAACCGGTGGACGGCACACTCAACACTGTAGGCCCAAAACATTGTTTCTCTCCCACTCTCTTTCTCTCTCTCTCTCTATCATTTCCTCGCCGTCAGTCAGTTGGCAATTTGTGCACCGGAAATTGTCTATTGCGAGAGTGGACTCGCATTCGAGCCCGAGCCCGAGCTCGAGCCTGGCACTAATGCCAACAACAATGTGCACAACAACAGCGTCAACAGCGACTGGGCAATATCCCCAGCTGAGTTTGAAGCAACTAGCCGAAGCATTAGGCCCAAAGTGTGTGGCATTAGAACGCCAACAGTGCGCGGGCTCATCATAATCAATGCCAACATTTCACGTGACTTTGACTTGGCTCTAATTGGCCAGTCGCAACATCAACTCTAGCTCCATCTCCATCTCCATCTCCATCTCCGTTTTGCAAGTTTCAGTTCACGACAAACCCACATTGAAGCCAAAGAAAAAAGAACGAGCGAAACACCTTCAGTTATTGGGTCAACTTCTGTTGTCCTATTAACCTTAATGCTGCCGTGTTGAAATTTATTAGCCATGAAACGAAACTTTCACCGATTAAGCTAAACTACACATTCAGTGGAAATGCATGTATGAGTTTCTCTCAGTCAGCTCAGAGCAAGTACTACTTAAGCACTTAATGCTTAACGCTTAACGCTTAATATTATCTGCTTTTGATGCTTTTGCCAGCATAATATTGGCATCATAAATCGAACAAGTTTCTGTTGCAGATCAATAAAGTGGTTAAACTAAAGCTGCGCTTAAAGCAATCCAACCATGAAATTGTCTGATAGCTGATGGTAAAAGTTTTCAAGTATACAACAATAATAAACAAACATAATTTTAAGAGCTTTAATTAAATATAATAATAAAAATATTAATATAACTTTATTGTTGTAGATATTAATAAAAATACAAAATTTGAAAAAAATTGTATGTGTAAAAGTTGTTTAACAAATAATTTTAATTGGTGTTTTTTTTACTCTATGGTTTATTATGAATGGAATACAATATATACCAAATCAAAATATCAGTATATTTATTTTATGGTATTTCTGTTTTTTTTCTGTAAAAAATGAGTAGCGATCTCACTCAATTGAAGATCTCTTACTTCCTTTTAATTTGGATATTTTAAATAGCCAATGAAATGCATTATTCAATCGTGGGAGTTAATATTTAATACGTATTTTTACCCACTAGGGTAGAATGGTATTATAACATTATAAGTAAAAATTTGGTTGTCATTAGAGAAACATTTTTAAATATATTTAACAAATAATTTGGTTCATAACCTGGTATGTTTTGTCCTATATGGATTGTGGATATTGTGGATGTAATAGTATATCCATATAAAAACAAGTAAGAAAGCTACAGTCGAGTGTACTCGACTGTGAGATACCCGCTACTCAT
Organism: Drosophila albomicans; assembly: GCF_009650485.2. Lineage (NCBI taxonomy): Eukaryota > Metazoa > Arthropoda > Insecta > Diptera > Drosophilidae > Drosophila > Drosophila albomicans. Next base: position 3,326,260 of record NC_047627.2, on the reverse strand, counting down.
TTTAAATAAAAGCAATATATTTTGCGGTATTATTCTCAAAATATACCAAATATACTGCAAAAATACTAAAAATATACCAACTGGTATATGTGGTATATCGGTGTAGTACCGCATTCAAAATATACCATAGACGGCGCAATATACCAGATTGTCAGACAAAATAACTAAGACCCCTAGTAAGTAGGCGTTTTTGCCCATAGAAAAGTATTTCTTTAATAACTTCCAAAATTTTTATCTGATCGCAACCAAATTCTCAGGAATCATAACTACTACAGTTATTGTTGTACATACCAAAATTTTTTTTTTTAAATTACGCTTGTTATTCAATTTTTTTGATTTGGGGGGGCTGAAGTGGGCGTGGCAAAAATTTGAAACAAACTTGATCTGCGTGCAAACATAACAAATGCTGTCGAAAAAAATTATAGCTCTATCTCTTATAGTCTCTGAGATCTAGGTGTTTATACGGACAGACGGACAGACACACAGACACACACAGCTGTTGACGCTGATCAAGAATATATCTACTTTATAGGGTCGGAGATGCCTCCTTCTACCTGTTGCATACATTTCCTGTCGGCACAAAGTTATAATACCCTTCTACCCTATGGGTAGCGGGTATAAATATAGCCATCTGCATATTTTAGTATTTTTTGGTATAATAATTTGACGCTCTTTGGCTTCTATTAAAAATGGACAGAGGGTTTCACAGTCGAGCTCACTCAACTTTCGCCCTTTTACTGGATATTTTAAATAGTGAATTTGAGAAGTATAAAATGTGCCATAGAAATAAATTAATAATTTTAAGTAAGAGTATGCAACATTAAAGAATCCATGAAAAATTCTACAGTTCATACTATAATTGTCAATTTAAACTTGAATTTGTTTTTAAAATGTGCTTTGCTTTTTGAGTAGATTTAACTGACAATCTTCACATTTTTATAAGACCTGCAGGCATTTGTGCTTGATCTGAATCACATCTTTATTCAATATAGAAAATTGGAAAAATGTTGGATTTTTGTTCATCACCTTGCATTGATTTCAATTAGTTCATTGTTTTCGCAAGATGTGAAAGAAAAACATAAAAATTATTTCAACAAAATGTCGTGAATTGCAGCTGAAGCATTGAGGTCATTGAACTGAAAACTGTGTCGAAAAGTAATAAAGAGAAAGAGTGAGATAGAGAGAGAAGAGAGAGAGAGAGAAAGAGTGCGAGACATAAATGAGAATGGCTGTTGGTTCTGTCATTTCGTCTCCTAATCGTTCAAGCCTCAATGCAGGCGATTTATTTGATTTGGCTCGAGAGAAAAGGAATGAGGAAAAAGGAGAACAAGAGAGAAAGAGTTCAATTGCCTAGCTGTTGTTGGCAAGGGTATGTGTGTGTGTGTGTGTGTGTGTGTGGGCCACACAAATCATTTTCAGTTTGTACAATTTTTATGTCAACTTGTGTTTCTTGTGCCTTCTTCTTCTTCGTGCTTGCTGTGCCACTTTTGTTTAGCCGCCTCACACACACCCACACAAACACACACGCGCACACACACACTCAGTCGTTGATACAGACACAAACAAACACAAATAGAAATACAAACACGAACACACATGGCACACTTGCAATGCTGTTGCTCGGCTGCACTTCCGGCCTTTCGGCTGCACCACCATTGACTGTTCCACCATGCAACACAGGACTCACACACACACACATGGACACCCACACCCACATATACATGCAAGTAGACACCTACACACAAAAACACACACACGGTATCAGGTTCGTCGCCATATCCGTACAACAACGATGCAACTGGCATCAACCAGCGCTGCACAGTGGTACAGTTTAATTAAATTAAAGAAGTGATTTATTTTATTATTAATAAATTGTTGAAGGATATTTATAAAAATAGAGTATTGTGCAAGCTTGAGTTTATTACATAAAAACAATATATATTTTACATGTATAATTCTAGTTAAATTGTATTTTGATATTAAATATCATATATTCATTTTAACTGCGCTTAACTGTCTAAAATTCTTTAAACACAAAAACTAGACATCATTTCTTAACATACACTTAACATAAATTACAACTTTGTTTTGTAATATACATATTTTATTACAGTATTCGGTATTAATACTAGATTTATCATGAAATTTCTACACCTCTCTATACCAACACCTGTCATTTTGACTGGTACTAAAAAAAAAAACGTTTTGAGTGTATAAATCTTGCATGTTTCATAATGTTTCATAAAATTCATATTAAATACTTTGGAGCTGAAATTGAATAATGAAGGCAATACAATAATGCATAAGACTCAATAAAAAACAAGTGTTTTTATCAGTGGAATTCTTTTTTGTTTATCATTTATTTTAAATTTTAATATAACGATAGTTTAATGCATATAACAAAAATTCACTTGGTGCCTTGAGTGTAGAGTGAACTCTTATCGATGCTCATTTACAAACATAATGTAAGTTTCATTTTGTCGAATTTTATTTTTGATAATTCCTAAATCAGTACAACTGAACTGAACTGAATAGAAGCAATTGCTGTCAATTTTTTTTTTTTTAAATTTGGCGTATAACATTTGCTTAATGAAGCTGACGTTTATTTCGGAAATAAGAGTCGTTATATTCGTTTGAGATATATAGTATATAGTAATTTGTGTATTCTAATTGTGTTTTAGTTTTTAACTATAAGGATTTTTACTTTATTATATTATTTGATTTCTATTTATTTACTCACTCATTTTTATTTTGTAATATGTAATTATTTTTTATTAATAGTTTCCCAATTGAAATATATTTGTTAGCAATGTTGTGGACCCTATCTCGTAGTTTTGAATTTAAGATTAAAGCCAACTTAAATTGAACTTGAACTTTTTTACTCAATCTTAGTACACTGTGCCGCATTGTTATTGTACACTCTAGATTGCCAGCTTTTGCAGCTTCAAGCCATTGAAAAGTTCTCAGTTGCAACTGCAAATTATGTTGCCTGGTGTGCGGACTGTTGTCGTTGTCGTTGGCGTTGGCGTTGTTGCAGTTGCAGTTGCAGCTGAAGTTGTTGCTGGCTGTGCCTGATAATGGCACACAATGTTTATTTACTTGCTTTAACAATTTTTGTTGCTGCTGTTCATTTTGCTTTACGTTATTTTCGTCGATTGCCCCGATGGCGCCGGCACAGCGTCCAAGCTTCGCAGTCTGTGTTGCATGCAACATGCTGACAATGAGACACTTGAGCATTTGGCGCCTGATTGCATGCTACACTTTTGCTGCACAGCCGGGCAACGCAACGTGCAACAAAGACAGCAATAGCAACAACAACAACAACAACAACAGCAAACACACGTAGATAGATTCATTCATTCATCTCATTCTCGCCTGCAATGTTTGTCTGCTTTTTGACTTTGACTTAACTTATTTGTTGTCTCTGTGACTCTGCGTTGCACGTAAATGTGCGAGTGTGTGTGTGCGAGTGTGTGTGTTAAGCCCACACACATACTCGCTTGAGGTGTCCGGCATCGTCGCGACGCTACTGTTGCTGCCTCTGCTGACGTCGACTGCGACAGCGACAGCGAAGTTGTCGTGTTGGATTTGCGTAATTTATGCTCTATTTGCCTTTCGGCTTCATTTCACTTTTTGCTACTGCCACTTTTTGCAAAGTATTTTAAGTCCCCTACCAACCCACTAGGGTGTGTCTCCACCCTCCCTTTCACTCCTCCACCCACACTCTCTGCTGTACATGAACTTATTCAGTACATTTGCATTGCACCTCGCTTTCAGAACGCTAAGCCGCTGAAGCATCGACGACAATAACGACTTTCATATCACCTGCATACAACAACCAACTATACAAATTTAAAGTCTTACTATATGTGGTTCGCATTTCTTTAAAGCTTCACAAAAAATAATTATTTTCATGTCAGATTTTGAATCGATAAAATACTTTTATTAAACTCACAAATTCCTTCCCTAATCCTTCAGCTTTTGTTTTCTAATAATTTCACAATAAATAAAAAGAAAAATATTAGCAAAAAAATATATATTTAATACGGCCGCCGAAATTCGACTCTTGTGTGTCTATTTCATGAATAAAATTTCAGTTGAATATTTGTGTTTTCTCTTAGTCAGAGATTTAATTTATGTATTTGGTAATAATTATTTGCTAGATAGAAAAAACATTTAGGATACACGTTTTAAATTCTAGGTTAAATTAAATGAAATACAAAAATAATGTTGTATATTATAATACTGACGATGCTCTCTAATTAAAATAAAATACAACAATAATTAAGTATATTTTAATATTGACTTCTTTTATTTTATTTATCATATTATAATACTGACTATATGGTGTAAATATATATTATTATAATATAATAAAAATATTATTATTTATATATTATAATAATAGTATGATATATAATAATAGACATACAAAATGTAGTATATTATTATACTGCCTATACACTGTAAATGAATTAAAATACAAATATTGTTATAATACTAATTTTACGATATAATTTGAATTAAATACAAATACAATTTAGTATATTATAATACTGTCTCTACTCTGTAAGTAAAATAAAATACAAACGAAATTTAGTATTTTATTATACTGAATATAGGCTGTAAATGACTTAAAATAAAAATATTGTCAAAATACCAACTTTACGTAATAATTAGCATAAAATACAAATATTATTTAGTGTATTATAATACTGACTATATGCTTTAAAGAGAAAAAAATACAAATATAAAAAATAGTATATTATAATATTAACTATACGCTATAATTTGAATTAAATACAAATACAAGTTAGTATATTATAATACTGCCTCTACTCTGTAAGTTTAATAAAATAAAAATATTATTATTTATATATTATAATAATATTATATATTTATGTTATAATATTGACTATATGCTGTAAAGAGAATAAAATACAAATATAAAAAATAGTATATTATAATATTAACTATACGCTATAATTTGAATTAAATATAAATACAATTTAGTATATTATAGAAATCTAGTATTTTATTATACTGATTACACACTGTAAGTGTAATTAAATATAAATATTGTTATAATACTAACTTTACTCTATAATTACAATAAAATATAAATATTATTTAGTATATTATAATACTGACTATGTGCTGTAAATACAATAAAATACAAATATAAAAAATAGTATATTATAATATTAACTATACGCTATAATTTGAATTACGTATAAATACAATTTAGTATATTATAGAAATCTAGTATTTTATTATTAAGTGTAATTAAATATAAATATTGTTATAATACTAACTTTACGCTATAATTAGAATAAAATATAAATATTATTTAGTATATTATAATATTGTCTATATATTGAAATAAAATACAAATATTATTTAGTATATACAATATACTAAATTACATTTATTTGTTGCTGCCCTCTAAGTTGAAATCGTTTCTAGTGTAGGGTACAAAAGATTGAGCAACACAATGACTACAACAACTCGACTTCTACTCTAGAGGAGGGGGAAGGCGCAGAGGATTGGGCTTTGTTTGCTGCATTATTTTTATAACATTGCTCAATATGAGAACTCAATAAATTTGCCTTACTTTGGCGGCTGTGCGAGCCATTTCAACAGGCGATTAGTTGCCAGGTGCCCCGGTCTGCAGCTAGCTCCTGGCCAGGCTTTCCACATTGCCAACGACTTTTGCAACGTCCTCTCTGAGCTCCTCCCCTTTAGCTCTTTGCTACACTCTGCCCCGGGCTTTGCCTGCGGTGGCGTTGGCAAGGCTTGTGCAACAGTTGAGCGCCGGGGGCAAATTGAATGGCCGGCTGTGGCACACGTGAATTCGAGCCCAGGCCAAGGACCAGAGGCAGAAGCAAAGTCACAGTCAGAGTTGGAATTAGAGTCGAAACTCGAGCCTGTTGCCCTGTGCATAGAGGAGACTGCTCGGAGAGGGGAGAGGAGAGTCTGGATCTGGGTGGCGCCCTAATAGGTTTTACATAACACACACGTCGCAAATAAATCTAAATGCAACAGCAGTGCCAGCAGCGGCGGCAGCGACAGCGACTGAGGCAGCGCCAGGAAACTTCATGAAAAATCCTTTAGCAAATAAAATTTACATAGACCACACACACACTCGTACACGCAGACACACACACACACACACACATACTTGAACACTCACGTGGACGTTTTCTTGTGAATTTATTTGAAAATTTATTGAGTTTTCGTGTTAACCATGCATAATTAAGTTTTGCCAGCCCAGAGTCGAGTGCTTGGACTGGTAGCCAAAAGAAGGACACCAAGGAGCAGGAGTTTGAGGAAATGCCAGAGTTGGACTGGGGAATCTATTGGCCTGCGGCATAAGCCAAAAAGTTTTTGCATTTAAATACCCTAAGCCCCCAATGGCTACGATGTTACAGATCTGCTCTCTTCTGTAGTATTTGTAAATGCCACAGTTAAGCAATTGCTGAATTATCGTTTAATTATGTTTTGTTTGTTTTATGCAAATAATGACATCAGCTGAAACTGACAGCGCAAATCGATTAGGAAATTGTCTTTCTTTTCTCTCTTGCCATCCATCGAAATGTTTTGCAATGAATGGGCAATTCATTACTTTGGCTGTTTACTTATGAAATTCATTTAAATACATAAAACATGAAGTGTAGATACTATTTGAATGCATTTTACTTATGCTTAAATCCACAAGAGATATGTTAGAGCCTTTTATTATGAATGGTAATTGGGATTAAAAGATCATTAAGCTATGAAATGAAGTTTGACTTAAGTTAAACCCAAATTATGCTATTTAACAATAAAGACAAATGTTGACAATTAACACATTTTAAATTATTTAAAATAATAATAATCAAATTAATTTTTACTAAGTACCAAAACTCAACTAGGAAATAATTTTAATAAAATATTACTGGATAGTCAATGCATAAAGATATTATGTAAATAAGTTAAATAAAATTTAGTTCAATTAATATTTAATTTATTAGTCAATAAATCAATTATAATTGCTTATCAAAGTTTTGAGATAAAGAAAATATTTAAAAAATATATTTTAAATCATGGAAAATAATTTAATAATATTTAGAAATATATTGAAATAGTTTTGGTTATCAATAAATTGAGAAATTTTAATAAGAATTCGGCTTGAAATAATAATTTATATCAATAGTTTAAAAAATATTAAATTTATGTATTTCAAAAATTATTGTAGATAATGAAATATTATTTCTTAGTTAAATCACTCTTAAAGCATTTGCAAGCTAAGAGCTTGGCTAAAAGTTAATTAGTTAGTTGTCTATTAGAAATTATTATGTAAAGATTCTTAGCTTTTAAACAGCACTAATAAAAATTAAATCAAATGTGTTTATAAAATATTTAAGTTGTCTTGTTAGTTAAGAGCTGAGAAAATTTGTTGGCTATAATTTTGAATAAGTTTCTTGGAAAAAAATAATTTATTATAATTTTACTACTTATTAAACTATTTTCAAATATTCCTCCGCTTAAAAAGTTTTGCTAAAAAAGACTATCAACATAACATTCCATTTTCACATTTATATCAGTTTGAAATAATTAAATTATATATAAAGATATACCAAAAATAATCGTTTGTATATTTTAATATTTTTGGTATACTAATTCAAAATATTTTAGGAAAAATAAGAAGCTTTGGTATATTTTAGTATTTATGGTATATTTTGAGAATAATACCACGCTGTTTTGCTCATATTCGTAAAAGAGTAACGGGTATCTCACAGTGGAACAGACTCGACTGTAGCTATCTCACTTGTTTGTTAAATCTGAGTGGGGATCAATCAAGGTCAGTGGAAAGTGAATACCTTGCTCGGACTGTAAGCAGGGTATATTTACTTGAGGTTCGAGCTGTTTTGCGTGTTAAGTCGCCGTGTTGTGTTTTATTCCGGAGGCGTTAAAAGATAGGCTTTGGCTTTATTTACGAGCCAGGCGGCGCCATCGATGGCATCGCTGTCGCTGTCGTTGTCCCTTAATCCTCTCCTCAGTGGAGTCGCTGCCTTGACAAGTATTGGTTTAATTCACTAAATGTTGTTTATGCATCGCGATGTCGCGTTGGCAAAATGGGCAAATGGGGAAATGAAAAAGGGAAAGGGAATGGGAAAGGATAACGGGGAACGGGGAACTCGAACGGCGAGAAATCAAGTTATTTGACTGCTGCTCGAATTATTATTCGTGATTGCATTTATTTGGTTTATTTCTCGCACGGAACACTCGGAACTTCATCTATAATGCAAGCAACTTTTTTTTTGCCTTCGCTGCCAGACAACCCGTCGCCCAGGCTCCACAATTTATCCAGACTCCGCCAGTTGCGACTCAACTCGACTCAACTCAACTTTTCTCGTGTGCCCTTTTTTTTGCAGTTACTTAAGTGAAATGCATAAAAATCAAATAATTTTCCTGTTTTTCATTTGCCTCACTTTGCTGGCTGCTCCTTTCTCCTTTCTCCGCTCCACTCCGTTCCGTTTCGTTTCGTTTCGTTTTTCTTTTCTTTTTTTTTAATATATAAATATATACTTTGAGCCGGCTGTCTCCGAGTTGCCCCCTTCACATTCTGGCAGGCAGCATTCGAAATGTTAAAAGTAATTTCCTCGACTATAGTTGATAGCCACCGCTCCACTGCAAGAGCACTGCTTCTGGCCCTGGCCCTGGCTTTGGTCTTGGTCCTGGTCTTGGCCCTGAGACTGCACGTCACTCGACATCCTTTTGCGACGCGCTCTCACTCTTCCCACTCTCCACCTCTCGCCCAATGCAGTCTTAAACTATGCAACACATTTTTGCAAGTAGCTTACGAGCTTGTCCCAGTTGCGTCAAGGTAATGGAATGCCATAAGGTTCCATTCCCATTCCCATTCCCATACTCAGTCCCTGTCCCATTTCTGTTTTGACTCACTCAAAAAGTTGCAAGTAGCAGCAGCGGCAGCAGCATAGAGTCAAGTATTGTGCACTTTGTGGCATTATGCTCATCAAGCTTCATTAAGCATTGTTATAGCAACGTTTCTATTATCCTCATGCATGCATTCTCATCAGCATACTCGTTGTTACATTTCTCAGCATACATTTATTAGCTGCATTTGGTGACTGTTTACTTTGTAATTACTTGTATTTTAATGAGCATCTGAATTACACTTATTTGCTCATGGTTTAAGTACACTTTATTTAATCCATCATCTGAAAGTTTATTTTCAATTACAATAAAATCGAAAATTTGTAGAGAAATTATTAATTGCATTTAAAACAAGTAAGAAAATTAAACATTTTCCATATAACCATATTCTACTAATATACCAACATGATACCGAAAATATACTAAAGGATATGTTGGTTCTGCGATTTTCCATAAAACCATATTCTTGCAAAAATTGTAAAAATATTACTTTAATATTCATCTTTTTGAAAACAAAAATTTTAATTATGGTATTCAAATGAATTTAGTGTTTGTTTAATTGTAAATTCGCAAGCTGTTTTATGCGTACTTCCTGCTCAAATTATCTAATTGTAAATGCAATTTGGGAATTCACAGCATGATATAGTAGCTTGACAATATTTTGATCGAAAGGTGTTTAAAAATTGTAGTTCACTTTGTGAACCAATGCATTTTTAATTTAGAAAACTTATTTGAAAGAGTAAGTTGCTGGTAATTATTCTGTACACAAGTGTCTGTCAAAAAATATGTCTGTGTAGATCAAGATTTTTCAGTGGAGAATCTAGTTTTGTCAACTATTTCGTAGCTTGCTAAGTCTCCATGTGTGTGTGTTTGTGTATGCTTTTAATCAACTGCTGCAAGTTTTAAGTTGCTGCAGTTAGTGCAGCAATCATCAGATGGAACTCACTTGGCACATGTTTTTATCAATAGAAAAAATAACTATTTTGTTCTAGATATTTTGACTTAATAGAATTGGAAAAATAATGTTAGATTTGTCGGCATCTTTTTTTTTTATACAAATTTCATATTTTTTTTTACATTATTTATAATTTCTTAAAGATGGATTTATGTACATAGCTGTTGTAGATTTTAGATTTTTAATTGAAATAGCTTTAAATTTGAAATGATTAACAAATAACCAACGAATAATAAGTGTTCAAGCATGAACATGAAGATGTTACAATTACTAAGTTAGCGTAAGACATAAAATATATGTATATAACATAATATTACATATGGTGTTTTTCATAGTTTATAATAAGTAAGGAAGCTTTAGTCGACTATTTTTGACTGCGACAAATTTATATACCGTATAATATAAATATAACAAATACTTAAATATACCGAAGACTATATTTAGTATATTGAAGTAGTGTAGTAAAATATACCATTCAGTACTATATATACCAGATTGTCGGTGCAATATTATTCTTAAAATATGCCAAACTAGTATACCACAAAATTACTAAAAAAATACTGATATTTGGCATATTAATATAGTGTTATATTCGAAATATACCATAGAGTGGCAAATATACCAGATTGCCAGCCTAAGCAACTAAGACTTCCAGTAAGTAGACTTTTTTACTCCATGGGCAGCGGGTATAAAAAGTAGCTTAAATAAAACAATTTACATTTGTGATAATTTAGCATTAAATAAATTACTGGCATCACAACTAGAAATACTGTGCTTATCACGCGTAGTTTTAGCTTCCATTAGCAGCTGCTTATTTCAAATAATAAGGCTAATATATGTACATATATATTCATATTCATACTTTGCAGATGCTGCTGTCACTCGCCTTGTGGCTGGAGCTGAAGTGCTTTTGTGGCCAAGACACGCGACTGATGTTAAAGCTGAGATGAGTTGAGTTGCGTAGCATTGAGTTGAGCATAATTCTTAGTACAATTGGAAAGCAAAGCAAGAACTTTGAGTAGATGTAGAGTTAGTAGCTGCTACTTAGGGTAACTGTTATTAGCTTTTGGCCTGGCAATGGCAGTGGAAATTGTAATGCTAATGGGCCACTTCAAGTTGAATTCAAAAGGCGCTCGAGAAAACGAACCACAAAGCGAAAGCAGCGGCATCGGCGGCATTTAAAACTATGCGGCGGCGGCGGCTTTAAGGCGCACGCGTCGTATGCGCAATGCCAAGTGCCTCGATTTACATTCCTTTTATGTTTGACAGGCGAGTGGAAGAAGGCGGAGTGGGCAGGGGGAGGGGTTGGTTTAGCCTCGCTTGCATAATTTGTGGCATTTGGCTCGGTTTGTCATACGGCAAATCGAAATGTTATTTATATGCCGTACGTGTGCGGAAGACGAAGTGCCAGCTGAAGAAGCTCGAAGCTGGAAGCTGAAGCTGAAACAGAAACTGAAACTGAAGCTAGAAAGCTGATGACGACAAATGCGAGAATGTCGACGACGTGCAGGGCTTATCGCTAGGCGTGGCACACACACACACACCCACAAACACACACATACACACTATCTGCTGTCGCTTTAGCTATAGCTTTGTTTATGATAAGATTTTTACGTGTCTACAAATTGAACGCTGCTCCGCTTCTTCTTTTTTTCTTTGCCTCTATTCCCAAACTGCAGCTGCGTAATGCGACCAATTTGTATGGGCATCAGCTAGTGGCAGAAGCAATGCCTTCCAGCCATAAGTGTCAGAACAATTTAATTAAACACATTAGCCAGCCCCATCGAGTTCGGAGTTCCAAGTGCCGAGAGCTCTGAGCGTTCTCTTTGCATTGTTCTTGGGCAGCCATTTAGCCACTTAGCCATTTAAAGGCACACACGACTGCCTCGACACGGCTGTCGCCAGGAGAGCAAGAGCAAGAGCAAGCCAAAGCCAAAGCACACCAATGATCTCTATTTGCTTGCATTGACTTTGCCAGTCAGACACAGACAGAAGGCAGAAGCAGCATCTTGAGCCCAAACTCAAATCTCAGCTGGCAGGCAAGGCTGCTAGGCGACTGATAAGCCCAAAACAAGCGACTGCATGGGTCGATGCCAACAGTTTCAAACACTTTCAGCTCTGCAACGTTGCCCTGCAGATGACTTTCCAAATACCCTTAACCGTGCTTAGCTTCAATGCGGATTGAACGAAGCCTGCGAAATCATTATTAAAGCATATGCAGGAACATGATACAGTGGACAAAACTTGAAAAATAGTTTAAAGGCGGAGAAAATAAAAAAACACGACATCTTTAAATTTTATTTATTTATTTACAAAACTAATTCTTTATGAAAATATGCTCATATAATGGCGGATTATTCTCGTACTCAACTAGAACTTTTGCTAGAGACAGGATAACTGATAAAACTTTTGAAAAGTATCATATACATAGGTATAACAGAGATGTATTTCAAAAGAAAAATTAAACACAAATCCAATTACGAAATAAACAGCTGAAAATAAAATAACATTAAGTTACTATACGACTGTTTAGAGCACTAAACCACAAACTACTCTTATATTTGAATAGTAATATAATTAGTTGTTTTTATTTAAAATAGACCTTCCAAAATTTTGTTTTATTTTGTCGTCTTTTCTTCTGAAGTGATCTTTCTATAACAACGCACCTTAAAAATTTTTTTTCCCATAATAATTTTTATATAACTTCCCAATTTGACTTTTGATTCATTCGTTGAATATTAGAACACAAGAAAAGAAAATAAAAATTGGTGCCATTTTGAATTTCTCAACTGTAAGAATCGCAACTCTTGAATTTTAATTACCAATCTGAAGATATCTACATTATATTATATACATATATACCATATATCAAACAAATTTTAATTTTGAAATTAAAACATTTAAACATTTAATAAATAATAATATAAACTTAAATAAAACAGTTTTTGCGGTAATTTGTCGTTAAGTATGTTAAATAAAGCGTGTTAGAATAGAAGGAACACATGACATGTATTTATTTATTGAAGTAATTTTAACTTCAAGTAATTAATGCATTAAAGCAAAAGTGACTACATCATAAAGCTTTGAAAAAGTTAAGGTACTTAAGGTTGCAGTATTCGTAAAACTATGTTATGATTATCATGAATGCTGCATGAGCGCTTCTTCTGTTTTGAATTTTTTGTACACTTGCATATTAAGAGCGAAGATCTAATGAGCATTCATTGTGAGTGTGAAAGGAAAAACGTTGAACGTTGTCAAAGAGCAGTTGGTAGCTAAAATAGCTGACTTTGGCTTGCAAGGAGAGCTTGCAACTCGCAAAGTTACAGCAGCATGAGGAGAGAGAGAGAGGGAGGGAGAGAGGAGAAGCTGCATGAAAAGGAGATCAATTGAGAAGAGTGTGTATTGCAAGTAAACGCCTGCAAGCCTGTTGATTAGAGCGCAGCACTTGAATGCGCCCATGCACTCGTGTCGCATCGCCTGCTGCTGCTGCCACACGCCGCATGCCCCATGCCGCATGCTGCATGCCACCCTTTGTTGGGCTGTGGGTGGTGCAATAAAAATGCCAAGTTATTGATGCAAAACTTGCTTGCAACGGCAGCTGGCAGCCGTGTGTTGCCGATACGAGCAACAGCAACAGCAGCAACACAATCGACACCAGCAACAGCAGCAGCCACAACAACAACGATCAACGGCTGTGACATCGACACCTGACGCCATCGATAGAGTTGTTTTTCGCCAGCTTTTAGCCAAGTTTTTAGTTGGTAATGAGAGACCGCAGCGGCCGCAATGTTTGAGCTTTGAGTGCATAATAAATATGCTAACTTTGTGGCTGCTGCTGATGCTGATGCTGCCAGCAGCTGGCGGCGCTAATCAATGCGCAAAATCAAAAGTAAATAAATGTACATAGGTGAAAGACAGACAGAGAAAGAGAGAGAGAGAGACAGAGAGTGTGTGAAAGGCAGTAAATGTTGCAAGTGCGCTGGCAACCACGTGGCTGCCACTTGACTTTAGCGCACTTGTCACAATGGCAACAGCCTGTGGCAGCAGCCAGTCGCAGTGTGAAGGGGAGTGAGGGTTGAAAGGGCACACGCAGCAGCACACACACAGACAAAAGGCAACAGACTATGACGCGTTTTCATTTCTATTTCTATTTCTATTTCCAACTTGCACTTCATCGTCAACGGGCCATCAATGGCAACGTGTCGCATTACTCAACATGGCTACGTGACTTAAATGCTATGGCGGCAGCATCACCATCAGCATCACCACCGACAACAGTAAACGTTATGCCATTTTGTGGTCTCAGCTCTGCCTTCAGTCGTCAGTCTGCTGCCCAAGACATAAAACCTGCGCTACATTACGTAATGAATGGAAAAGTCCAACACTTGGCGTTCTCAAGCAGCTCAACTTCGTTATGCAAACAGCAAGACAAAACAAGAAAGAAATCCACAGTCGAGTGTGCTCGACTGTTAGATACTTGCTGCACATTCTACATATATACCAAAGATATACAGCAAATTACTGGAATATACCAAATGCTATATTTGGTATAATTATATAGTATGGCATTCAAAATATACCACAGAGTACACAATATACCAGATTGTCAGCCATTGCAACTAAATATCAACTGTAATTTTGTTTTGATCGCAACAAAATTTTCAGAAATCTTAAATTCCGTAGAAAAATTCACAATCTACAAAAAATAAACTAAAAAATACCGCAAAAAATACGAAAATATACCAAAGTCTATATTGGGTATATCAATATTGTACTACTTTAAAATTATACTAGATTGTCAACTAAAGCAACTAAAACCCAATTAATTTAGGTGTTTTTTGTAATACAAAAATGTTTCTTAAATAACTTCAAAAAATTTTTATCCGATCTGAATCAAGAATCTTAAATACAATTCTATAGCTTTAAAATTTAGCTTGTTGTGGGGCGGAAGAGGGCGTTCCAAAAATTTGAAACAAACTTAATCTGCTAAGAAATACTGTCGAAATAAATATATTATACAGACATACAGACAGACGGACATGACTATATCGTCTCGGCGGTTGAAGCTGATCAAGAATATATATACTTTATGCGGTCGGAGATGCTTTCGTTTGCCTGTTACATACAATTTCTACGTCACAAAGTTATAATACCCTTCTACCCTATCAATGGGTAACGGGTATAAATACTCATTGTGGGGGCTCCTTCGAGATGGCTACGTGATGAAAAAATACACACACATACACACACACACACCAAAAAATAGAAAATGAAATATGTATTTAAATACTAAAAGGAAATGGAATGGAAACAAAATAAATACAAATGTGGAAAAAGTTGGACGCACAGACATCATATTGAAACAGCAAGCATTGCAATAATAATCTAATTATAATCATTCATTTACAACACATTCTCCAAAAAAACAATAGTGTTGGGCGCGTGAAGCAAGTGACATATGTATGTATATAAATTGTAAAAATACAAACATTGTAAATGATAAAGCACTAGATTTTCAATTACGATGATTCAGATTGGTGTGAAAATTTGTAAATCACAAAATGATTTAAATGTTAACTTTGCTTTCTTAGCATGTCGATAGAAATATTTTATAAAGTCTGTTTTTTTTTAACTATTTTTAATTTTTTTCTTATATATACTTTTATATATATACTTTTTCGAGGTTTTATTTTGTGGGAAAGTTAACGATTCAACTGTTCTTTGTATAAATTATTCCCATTTGGGCTGAGAACTGATAGTTTAGATGGTCATATAATCTGAATAAGGGATTATAGATTTCATTTCAAAAGCAAAATTTATTGGCGATGAGAAAGCAAACAATTTTCATACTTACTTAATTAAAGCCCCAGCCTTATTGCTCTATAACCTTAACACATACCTGAGTTCAGTTATGAAATAAGCTTAATCAAATATTTACATGTGTATATTGTGTGTATTTTTTTTCACTCCTCTTGAGAATTTAAAAACCCAGCCTTTTTGCAAGATGAAATTATGTCAGCTGTGCTGTGTATAAATGACAGCCTCCTAGGTCTTACCATTTGATATAGTTAATAGCAAAGCTAGTCAATTTGACCAAATATATATATATGTACATATTGTATATCAATATATATTGAAAATATTTTCTTCATTTCACCACTTAACGCTCACGTTCACGTGCTCATCTCTGGTTTTGCACTTCGGTGCACTTTGACTACAAGTTTCACACTTTTCATTGCATACTTTTCAGCTGGGCGCACGCAGCTGTTGCTGCTGCTGTGGGAAAAGTTGTCGCTGAAGCATTCGGACTCTGGACTGTAACTAATCCTATTTATCGGATGTTGTCATATCACGCGCGCGTCATTTGACCCACACGCACAGACGCACATGGTTATATACATACATACATACATACATATGTATATATTGCGTATATATCTCACGTCTTTGCTTTGGCTTGACCATATGTCTGTCTGTCTGCGTGTCTGTCTGTCTGTCTGACTGTTTGGCTATCAGCAGCGATGCTTCGAAGCTTCGTGCCACGTTCAGTGTCATTGTCAACATCTTGTGGCCATCAGGGACACGTAGGCAGGGATCTGTGGCCCAGACTGTTGGAAAGAAAGAGAGAGAGAGTGAGTGGCTCTAGTCGCGATGCTGCTCTTGCTGCTGTTGCTGTTGCTGCTGCTGTCCCATAACCACAATTTGCATTGGCATCGGCTGTCAGACGCAGCGAGGCGTCTGCCAATTTATGAAAGCGACTCTTAACCCGCCATCGCCGTTTGTTATGCAATAATTTATCAATTTTTTTAAGCACAATAAAAATTGAATTAAATATAAATCAAAGTGCGCGCACGCGAGCACAAACAAAAGAAATGCAAAATAAATAACAACAACAGCAACAACAACATGGGAAGAGAGAGAGAGTGATAGAGGGGGGAAAAAGAAGGATATACTAAATACTTGCATGGGCGGCTGCCTTTAACGGTGCGCGGCGTGTTCAAAGTTTTTAACTTTTGCAACCGCAAAAATTGCCACATGTTTGCACGGCGCCCAGTTGCCAGAGACCCTTGACCACGCCCCCGATTCTCGCATGCTGCGATGCTCAAAATTGGCCACAAACCAAAAGTGCCAAAAACGCTTGCAGCTCGGAACAGCACAGCACAGCAAACAACAACAACAACAACAACAATAACAATAACAATAATAACAACTGCGACAACAACAACGATTGTATTTTTTTTTTGTGTTTTTTTTTTTTTTTGTAGTAAATTGTTGCCACTCGTTGAACAAGCGACACTCCACGCCTCCGACTTGTGCCCATCGGTGGCACAAACCACTCGACACCATTCGAACGCCTGCTCCAACCGCCGCAGCGAAGCGAAGCGAGGCGAAGTTGTCTTTTTATTGAACTCGCAACGCAGCGGCGGGGTGACAAAAAACGGTGACGATTCCTCCGCTTTTTCTGCATTTGCTTTTTAAACGAGTTAACTGACAACTTCCATTGAACCATTTCGCTATAAATTCGCAAATTCAAAGTTTGTTGTTTCTGTTTCTATTTCTATTTATCTCAATATTTTACATTTTTATGGCACTTTTATATTTAACGCTTTGATGATAGTCTACAATGACTTCAGTTCAAAATCATTAAGCTGTTATAACTAAATTTTGTCTTCAAGTTGCGTTTATTGTAGTATTCAATTTCAATTTTAAGCGCAAGCTATTTCAAATTTTAAATTTAAATAAATAAGTAAGTAATTGAATAATTTTGGTGTTTTTGCTTATCAATAACTTTTATTTTTTTAAATACAAATTTATTTATTTACATTTAAAACTAAACTCAACTTTTCTTATACTCTGTTTCTTCCTAGATTGTGTTTTAATTATGTATATTTTATTTTCCATTATAAAGGAATTTATTTAATTGATTTTATTTTGATTAGTTAAAACAAAACTTTACTTTTCTTATACTATGTTTCTTCATAGATTGTTTTTCTTCAATTTCTGTTTAAGTAGTAAAGATTTAATTTACCAAAATTCTTATTTTGTAATATGAAGACAGGTTTTCTTTTGAAATATTAATTTGTTATTATAAAATTCAAAGTTGACTGTAAGCTGTTGATAAAAAGAAAAGATTGCTTTTGTTGATTTAAAATTAGATAATAGGCATTTTAATATATCTCTTATAGTTATTAATATTATATTGAGTTCAGTAAATCATAATAAAATGTTTAATTAATTATAAGAATAAATAATAAGAATTAACTTATTGTTAAGACAATAATAATTCCTCCATTTATTTTTGTTCAGCCCATTGATTAGTGATTGTGAAATAATTTCTGGGAATGCTCGAAATGTGTTGCACGTTGCTGGTTGAAGTGCAAATTCGTTTCAATGAGCAGCAACAGCCGTCGCACATCGACCACGAGTCCTCTCTATACAGTAGTATGTCCTGTGCAGTCCTCTTCGTGTCCCGTTCCGTCCTGTCCTCGCCTCGTCGTGCATCCTGTGTGTATCGTGTCCTGTGTCCTGTGTCCTGTGTCCTGTATGTCCTCGGCCTGGTCTTTGTATAAAAGTCATATCCATTGCGTGTTTTTGTCGCGTTTTTTCAAGCGTGCTGTAATTTTTTTATGCGCTGATTCTCGCCTCCTTCTTCCCTCATTTCCTCGCCCCATCTTTCGGTCTCGACTGGTGCGGCTAGACGCATAAATATTCTGATTTGGCAAAAATTATATGCCCGTACGTGCTGCAGCCCTGCTCCCCACTTCCCTGCCCCCCACCGTATTTGGTGTTTATACCCGCAACTTATGGGGTAGAAGGGTATTCTAACTTTTTGGAGGCAGGAAATGTGTGTAACAGGCAAAAGGAGGCATCAGAGATTATAAGAAATATTTCCATATAGCAATATACCAAATATATATTTCGGTATATTTTAGTATTTTACTCAGTATATTTATTTAATATACATATATCTATGATAAACCCGTACTCTTTTGCTTATTTTGAGTACGTGTTGGAGTATATCACAGCATTTCAGTATATTTCAGTATATTTTTATATTTATTTCGTATATTACAATATCGCAACATTTTTGTTTATATTGAGAACATGTAGGCGTATCACAGAAATCTCAGAAATTGGCCAATAATTTCACAGCACACCATACCGAATATACATTTAAGTATATTTTATTATTATTGTGGTATATTTGAATGATAATAACGCTCTCTTTGTATCTCACAGGATTTCGGTATATCTCAGTATTTTTTCGGTATATTCGTTCAGTATTCTTCAACTATAATATCGCACTCTTTTACTTATATTGAAAACGAATAAGGTTACCTCAGAAATTGAAGACAAGGGGCTATAATTTGGCAGCATATCTTTTATTAATATACCAAATATACATTTCGGTATATTTCAGTATTTTTGGTATATTTATTTTGGTGTATTTAAACGCTAATACCGCGCTCTTTTGTTTATATTGAGAACATGTGGGAGTATCTCACAGTCGAGCACACTCGGCTGTAGCTTTCTTACTTGTTTTTTTTTTTTGTATTCTGTGTTGAACGCCTCTCGGGCGCGCAGTCAGGCTCGATAATTTTTCGTCGCGTAGCCTCGCTATCGAACCGGTTGGACATTGTCGTTGTGGTTGTTGTTGTTGTTGCTGCTGTTGCTGCTGGATCTGACTGGTTGCCGGCAGCCGGCAGTTGGTAGAAAACGCAACGCAACGGGGCTGCTTTATGACAGCGCATAATTTACAAATGGGCCAAAAGCCTGTTGCATAAATTTAAAACTCGCGCGCACTTTTTTCTGGGACAAGAGACAAGCACAGCAGGCTGGCAAAGGGTGGCGACGGCAAATAGGCAAAGGGGGAGAGGGGCGGCTGCCCATCGAACCGCGCCGCTTAAAGCCGCATTCGAGTTGGTATTCATTTGCATGTTGCCACTGCCACAGTTTGTTGCGCCTCCTCGTTGCCCCATCGTAGGCGTTGCTGCCGCTGTTGGTGTCGCCTATCGTCTTATCGCTGCCCTCAATGCTTCTGTCGGCTTCGCGTCTTCTTCTGCCTACCCCGAGGGAAGAGGAGAGAAGAATGGACGGTGGAGGAGGAGGGAGAGAGGGAAGGGCATGCTTTTATCTTTGTGAATGGAACGAACGACTTTGAAGTTGTTGTGGCTGTCCTACAATGGATGTCACATGGATTTATGGCGATTAAAAATGACACTTCACCAGCGGCAACGGCAGCATACTCGTAAAAGGAAGCAGCAGAATTTCGTTCGTCGAAGGTAGATTTTGCTTAGGCAAACATTATTTTCACTCATATGCAAAGCTGTCAACTCTTTGTAAATAGTTTCCAATAACTTTATTTATAAGCATGGAAATTAGGTTTTCAATTGATAAGAGAAAGATGAAAAAAGCAAAAAGGATTACGAATAAATTGTTTTTAAATATATTAAAAAATTACTAAACATAATCACAAAGAATTATTTTTAATTATATTTTAGTGACTTAATAATTTGATTTTTGGTTCAGAGAGCAGTTTATGTACATTCAAAAATATAATTAAAAATATTATAAATACAATTGAATACATACAAATTACAAGTAATTACTATTTTGAAATATATTTCTGTGACCTCATTATTAGTCTCTTATTTTTAAATTTAGAAAACAACAACAAAAATTGCTTAAGTGTATTGAAATTATAGTTATTATACTTCCGGAGAGATTTGGATAAAAAACAACTACAAATTATTATTTCAAATTTATATAAATTACAAACAAACGTAGCGATTTCACAGTTCGAGTCATCATTTTATGTTAACTAAAGCATAATAAAGTTTGCAAAACATTTGAATAATATACAAACAAAATTAGAAATAATTACATAAATATATTAGATTTATTGTGACCACTTTGTACGGAAATTCAGAATTCAAATTGTGACTGACTTTAACATAACATTAGTGCTGACATTAAGAGAGTTTATATTCAAAATAAACACACACAATTAATTTAAATTGTAACTACGAGTAATTTCATAATTATATTCTTAATATCAAATTCATCAAATAAAAATTACAAATATGTAAGTTTACATATAGCTATTGCACTGAAGTTATACCTAAAACATATAGTGCTGTATGTCAATTTTAAAATAAACTTTAACTTTAACAACTTTAAGTAGCAAATTATTTCACCATATATTTGTTTTTGATTATTATATTAAGATAACTGATAAAAAAATGTATATTATTATTTAAGAAAATACATTGAAGACCTTCGCAGCAAAAATCATTCCAAAAATATTTCGTTGCCCCCAAATGTATGCTATAGATTTTAGGCATCTGAAATGTTTCGTTGCCCTTAAAAGTATGCTACAAATTGTTGATAGTTCAAATTTACAATTGAGGGCGAACGAATTGTGATTAGCTTGCCAAATGGGCAATCAAAACTGCGCTGTTGGTGGCATGCCACAGCCCATGGTACAACAAGTTGGGCTTGGGACGCTTCATGATGCTGTTGATGCTTTTGCATTATTAATAATTTTTTAGAGCTCGAAAGTTTCGCAAAAGATTTTCTATTTCGTTAGGCGAGAGTCCCCTCCTCTCTCTCTCTCTCTCTCTCTCTCTCTCTCTCTCTCTCTCTCGCTTTTGCTGGCGCTCTTTTGTCTCTGCCTACGCTCGCTGTGATTTATTTTTCTCGATGATTTATGTATGTAAGCGCGGCAGAGCTTTTCCCTTTGCTTCAGCTTTTGCTTTGGCTGCTTGCTTGCTTGCTTAAGATGCTCCGCTTGATAGGCGACGCCTTTTATGCTGCTGCTGCTTCAGCTCCTTTGTTTTTTTGGGTCTAACATATGCGATGCTTTCTAATAACTTTACCGACTCGCAAATATAATCGACAACATGTCTCTCAACCCTTGTTGTTGTTGTTGCTCTTGTTGTTATCCTTGTCATCTTAATCCTTGCGCGCAATTTGCGAAGCTCGCTTTTCGCTTTTCGCTTTTGTGATTTTATTTTGTTGTTTTGCGATTCGTTTTTTTTTTTTTTTTTTTAAATGGGTTAAATAACCTTTAGCAAGTAATCTCAATGCGATGCCGGGTCGTTGGCTCTCTACAAAGTAGACAAACCACACACACACATACACACACACTGTTACAGTTATAAAGAGCAGCCAGTTGCGCGCGTGTCAGCATCAATCCCAATCCCCTTCTCTCTTCTGCTCTGCTCTTCCGCCATTGTCGCGCTTATCAACAGCATAATTTGTCTTGGCGTGTGGCGCAGTGCTCGCCTCCCTTTCTCCCTCCCCTCCACACCCCTCTGCACTCCCCTTCTATTCCCTTGTGCTGCCTTGCATTCTTTTGTCGCAAAATTGTTGTTATTTTTCTCACGCTTCTGCCATAGCAAACATCGTTTTGTGTGCTGTCTATGGGATCGTCCCCTCCCTTCCTCTCCTTCCCACTTCAATTTGTTGCATAAGCAAATTGACGGCCCCAACTGCCACCAAAAACAAAAACAAAAATAAATACACGCTGCAGATAAAGCAGCAACAACTGCAGCTGCATCGCATTTTTTTCGTTAGCTTCGTCTATTTTTTACGAGTCCGTATGTCTTCATTGGGTCCCATATGTACTCTCGCATTGTACATATATGTCTAGACCCGACTCGGGCTGAGAAACAATAACCCAAACAAATTGATCCACTTGTCGCCAAGTCAAAGCCCAACTGTGGTCTATCCACATTCAGCGAAACGAATAAAGTGCAACTAAGTACACGCAAAATCCAAGCATCGAAACTTCAGGCACAACTTTCAGTGGAAATAACTAAGCGCTCTGTCGGAAAATGCAAATGAAAGATAACTCTAGAAGTGTATGAGGGAAAATAACTAAAATAACTCGCTATGCGTTGAAATATTTTCTTTTTAATAAAGTCAAAGAGCGAAATGTAAAACGCAAGTCCGATTTATTGATCAACATAGAAGTTTATTAATCATTTCAAGTGCAACTCTTTGACTAAAATTAGTTTAGTTGTTTTATTAAAGCAGACAGTGAATACTCTTCATTAGTTTTTTTATTAGCTCATCTTATTTTAAATATTTTCAATAAACTAAGATATTTATTGACTGAAGTAAATCAATCATCTTCCACTTTATACCCGCTACCCATAGGGTAGAAGGGTATTATAATTTTGTGCCGGCAGGAAATGTATGTAACAAGTAGAAGGAGGCATCTCCGACCCTATAAAGTATTCTTGATTTTGAGATGATCTAGCCAAGTTTATCTGTCTGTCTGTCCGTATGTCCGTCTGTCCGTATGAACACCTAGATCTCAGAGACTATAAGAGATAGAGCTATAATTTTGTTTCGACAGCATTTGTTATGTTTGCATGCAGATCAAGAATATATATGGTGTATACAATAATAACAATAAAATTTATGATTTATGAAAATTTGGTTGCGATCAGATAAAAATTGTGGAAGTTATTAAAGAAATACTTTTGTATGGGCAAAAACGCGCCGTCTTTGGTATATTTTGAATGTGATACTTTATCGATATACGAAATATGCCATTTGGTATATTTTTAGTATTTTTGTAGGTCTGTCTGTCTGGTCTGTCTTGTCTGTCTTATATATATTCTTTTATATATTCTTGATCAGCATCAATAGTGGAAGTTAATAAAGAAATACTTTTGTATGGGCAAAAACGCCTACTTACTAGGGCACTTAATTGCTTTGGCCCACAATCTGGAATATTGTGCCGTCTATAGTATATTTTGAATGTGGTACCATATCGATATATCAAATATACCATAAATTTTTAGTATTTTTGTAGTATTTTCGGTATATTTTGGAAATAATACCGGAATATTTTGCTTTTATTCAAAATGGGTACAGGTATCTCACAGTCGAGCACACTCGACTGTAGCTTTCTTACATGTTTTTATCATACAAAAGTATTTCTTAAATACCTTAATCAATTTTAGAATTATTAGCTGTTATGAATATACGTATAAAAATATCTAAACTATTTATAATTTCATGAATTACAAACTCAAATAAGCTCAATGTACTCATTGTAGATTTGTATAAAAATATTATAAAAATGTATATGAAAAAATAAATCAATGATTTATAAATATGTTAAACAATAACTTACTCAGAAATTTACTCATTGTAGATTTACTTATATTAATAGTTAACATTCTTTAAAAATAAAGTTTAGCTTTTGCAACATTTCTGTAGTTTTTGCTTGCATTTTGTTTTTATAGGTTATTGAAATTTTCGAAAAATTATTGCTTTGCAAAGGGATGGGTCAAAGAGCTCATAAAAATTAAGGAAAGCTATGCAAAAAGTTGGCTGCTAATCCTAAAAAATATTTGCTGCTTCTTCGTTGTTCTCAGTGTCATTTTCGTTTTAATTTTTTGTTCTCAGATTTCGCTTTCAACTTAACTGTTGCCAAGCGAAGTCTATATTTAGCATAATAAGCAGTACTGAGCTATGCTTTTTTCATGCTTGACTCTCAAGTTAATTGCAATTGTTGCTGTTGTTGTTTTGTTTGGTATCGATATAAATACTTGTGCTTACTAATGATTTACTTGGCTTGACTTTTCTCTTGTGTTTAACACTGCGCACTGTGGTCCAGGAGACCACTTTGACGGATATGAATAACTCCAAAACTATATCAGATTTTTTGTGCTGTTATTTTAGTTAAACTAAGGAAGGTCCCTAGAATAATTTGTGAAAAGTAGGCGTGTCTACTCCTACTGGAAATATTTTTTTTTTTAATAAAATTTTCTTTTATATGAAGATGAATTCAAAAAATCACAATTTTATAAATTTTGACCTAAATTTGTAGTATTATATTTTCGTTAATTTCACTTCTGACCATAAGAAATTGGGTTTTTTTTTGGTAGCTGAACGAAATTGTTTCTTCAAGTCGGCTTCATAATAATAAGAAATTAAGACTCAATGGAAAATAATTTTTTGCCATACGTTGACGTATAATTAAAGCATATTCTTCAATTATAAATCAAAAATATTATAGTTTTCTGCATCTTCATGCTTCACAAAACTAAACATGTTCTCAGCGGTCGCCTAAAATCGTCTAAAATCTTCTTTTTAACTTTTAAATTTCACTTGTCATATGTTATAACATTTGTTTTAGTATATAGTATTCTCTTTTAAGATCTGTTACATCAGCAGAGTCATATATTGCTTATTGAAACGGACTTCGAATATGTCACTTTTGTTGCAATTTATTGTCTGATTTTACCAATATTGAAATTAAGATTTATTTTCAAATTGGCCCATGTTGCACGACATACTTTAACATAAAATTAGGAAGACATTATACGCCACAAATAACAGAACACGTAGAACAAACCACAATCTTTATAATTAATTACAAAAATGCAAAGAAATTATCGTTTTATTTAGTTTTATACTAAATTTAAATTGCACTAAATTCTGCACTTTTCCACAACACGTGCTATTGCATCACATCAGCTGTGTTTAAAAGCTGATTTCGCGAAAGTGGCGCCCTCTATTGAAATTCATGGTAAGCAACATCAAGGACTATTGTTTTTTTGATCTGTCTTTAACTTTCAAAAATTGGTTTTCCATCAAGAAAAGTGGTCGGCTGGACCATAGTGCTGCGTTTGTAGTGTAACTGCAGCTGCTCCAAGATAAACACTCTTTCCACTAGGAAAGTCCTCTATCTCTATCTCACTCACTCCTCTCTTTCTCTCTCTGCTTATGAGTTTATAATGTTATTTGACTTTGTGTGTTTGTTTACCGCCTGACGTCACATTGCAAACAGCCGCAGCGCAGCGATATCTATCTACACGTAGCTAATACACACACACACACACACACACACATAGATGTACCCACACCAATTCACACACACACACACACCCGCATCCCCTTCCGCTTCGTATCCCTCCACTGCTGCCGTGTAATTTCCTTTCAAGTTGGCGTTGCTGCCAATTTGGCTGATTGCTTAATCGCATCACGACGCTGCGTCGCTGCCGGCGCTGACGTCGACGTCGCTGTTGCCGTTGCCGTTGCTCTGTTCGTGTTGCGAAATCAGCTCGCAGCCACATTACAGCAGCAGCAACAGCAACAACAACGTGACACAGCAATCTGTCTAAGACCGCCCAACACTTTCGCCTCCTCCTGCCTCCCTTCTCTTCCCCTTCCCCTTCGCCACTCCTCCTGCTGCTCCGCGCGCGCACAAAAGATGTCGCGTATAATTTAATGACTTTGTATGCCTTGAATTTTAATGACAACAACACAGCAACAGCAACAGCAGAAGCAGCAACAACAATCGACAGCAGCAGAAGCAGTTTCTATTCTGTTTCGCCTGTCCGCCTCGTCGCGCCGTGGCAAGCGGCTGTTAAGGATAATGGATCAAGTGGAGGCGGTAGCAGCAAACAAGCGACACCACAAATTGCAGCAGCACGCAAAGCCGCAACAGCAACAGCAACCGAAGCAGCAACAGCAACCGAAGCAGCAACAGCAACAGAAGCAACAACAACTCAAAGAAGACATTGCCATGCATGACAGTCGCTATGTAGACAACGGGATTTGTTTGTTTGCAGCAACGATCAAGTTGCTGTTACTAGTCGCAGTCGTAGTCCTGTTACTCCCCCTCCCCCTCCTTCTACCTACCGCTTCCCCTCTCCGACGCCCTTGGCTTCGCTCATCCGCTTTTGGCCACTGGGCAAGCAACGCGCATTACTTTAGTGGCAAAGATTTATGGGTTTATTTGTTTATTGTGCAGCCAGAGTTGCCGCTCTGCCCCTTCCCCCACTTCCTCACTCCTGCCACGTCACTTGCCGGGTTATTTTTTATGTGGTCGCTGCGTTGCTCGGCTCAAAGCGTCATGGCAATGCTGCCACAGGATGAGTCTATGCCGGACCGGGCGACAGGCCTGGACAGGATGCCCAGCGATGCAGGCCGGACAATGTGAGCTCCACTGAACTCAGTACACCGCCTGCTGGCATTTTATCAGACACACCGACTGCTGCAATACCCTACAATTCAACTACATTGAATACAAATCATAAAGAATGAAAGACAGATCAAAGATGACGATAAATTTAATATAAAGCAGAGATGAAAAAGATTCTGTAAATAAATTATGGAATATATTTAAATTTAGATACTAAAAAGTAAATAAAATAAATTTACGGTAAGTGAACTGTGATGTATATATATTGATGTATAAAAATAAAAATATACAGCAAAACATTACAGTGTAAATGAGAAGCGAAATCTATAAATAATATTAAATATACATATGTTTAAAATCTATATAAAATTTAAAAAAATATACCATCGCTATACAAATAAAAAGCGTAAGCGTAATCTATAAATGGATTATTTTAAACTAATTGGATTCACTGTACATATAGTACAAGATATCAATTTAATTTGCTATATACCTCAAAACAAATCATATACTTTATTTTGTAGTAATTTAGAAAGGAGTAATAAAATAGACTTTTTCAATGTGAGTGAGAATGACAAAATTTATAACATTAATTCAAGTGAATCAGGAAAACGTATTATAACAAATTTATTATATTCTAATTATTTGGTATTAACTCATATTTCATTTTCCATTTACAAGGTATATTATAATGCATTGTTGTAAGTTGGTTTGATAGAATTTTGTTGTAAATGTGTCCATATTAATTATATTAATTAGCATAACAAACATGACCGTATTAATCTTTAAATACCTTTACTTAGTTTTACACTTGATGTTAACTCTTTTTAGGTCTATAAATTTATTATTGATTGATTATAAGAAATAATTAAACAAATAATTTTCTTCAACCAGTTCAAGGCACTAACATATAAAATGTTAAACAAAATTATGGTACATAAACTCTTTTAAACTCGAGAAAGCGCAACAGTTGAATAATTATTTTAGTGTAGGGTTTATTTTAGTGCACTTTGTGCTTCTTGTGTTTGATGCAACTTGATAAAACTTCGTTATTTTCATACTCTTGAAGATATAATGCTAAAGCTTGTCGATAATGTTCTCAGATAACTGCGCTTTAAGATATTACTTTTTAAAATAATATGAGAAAATTAAACATTTTCAAACACAGTTGACAATTCTTCGCAGTGTTTAGATTATTTATATAAAGAAAACCTATATGTTATATATTTTCAAATAGTATTTTCTTAACAACCAGATTGAATATTCCACAGAGTGAATCACTTGCTTGCTTTGATTACAGGGTATATGTATGTACATCATTGGACTGCACTTTCAGTTTGTTTATTGTGGTAGAGCATTAGACGAGTCGCTGAAACTGTCGCTTACACAAACACAAACACACACACTTGCAGCAGACGCATACACATGCATTTGGCAGTCACAAGTATTTGCCAGGCATTTTCTCTCTCTCTCTCTCCCACTCGCTATCACCCTTTCCCCTTTCTATCCCTCTCCCTTCAACGCGCTGTTTTAGTTATTTTTTGTGTGTGTTCTTTTAGTTGCTTTGACTTTTAGCTTGGCACTCGCTTCCTGTTTATTGACTTGTCTCTCAATTAAGTTGGTAGCACACACACACATACACACACATACGCACAACTGGTCTTTTTTCTCTCTCTCTCTTTCGGTCCTTCCTTCTCTTTCATTGCTTTGACTTGCCTCAACATGCTCAGACGGTGGCCACTAACAAGCGGACGCAGAACTGTCGCCTGGCATTGCGTATCCATGTCCTTCCTCTTCCTCTCCCTCTCTTTCACCCTCCCCCCTCTCTCCGCTCCTCTTTCTGGCTGCTGCGTTCTCTTTGTCCTCTTCATGTGTTTTTTTTTTCCATGTTGCTTGTTGTTGCTTCTTAGCTTTCTTTCTGCGTTTCCAATCTCAATTAATTTGCTCATAAATTTGTTGCCCACTTCAACTACTTCTCCAGCCACTGCAACGCCTTGCCTCGCTCTCTCTCTCTCTCTCTCTCTCTCTCTCTCTTTCTCTCGCACTCTCTTACCTTCTCTCTCTCTTGCTCTGGCGCTGTCTTGCTGTTGTCGTTGTCTTTGGCCCTTGTTGGTTTTGCTTTATGCCCGAACAACTTATTTTTTATTGTAATGCCATCTTATCGCCGCCCAGCTCCACGTCTGGGTGATGTATGTGCCCAGGCTGCCACTTCTTCAGCAACCTCTCGCTTCCTCCTCCCTCGCTCTCTCTCTTTCTTTCTGTCGCTATCTGGCTTACTATCTATGCGTCTCGCTCTGACTGGCTCTTACTCCTTTGCGCCGCCTTGGCCTTGTTTTTTAACCGTTCGCATGGTTTATGTATTTTAATTTATGCTTCCCGACTCTCGCTATCTCTGTGTGCTACTATACATATACATATATATACCATATAGTATATATATCTCTGTATGTGTGTGTGTGCGGCTTTTTTATGCCTTTCTTAGCGTCTCTGACGTTGATTTCTATCTGTTGAGATTGAGGCAGCAACATTCTGCTTAAAGCGCAACAACAACAATAAGACAGCCGAATAAGAATAAGATGTGGCATGGAAAGAGCGGGTGACGGGTGACCGAAAAAGGGAGTAGCGGGCACAAAATGTCGTTTTTATGGCGCTTAATTAACTTGGCCGCCATTTTCTAATTGCTTTTGCTGTTTGTCCAGCGCCCTTTTGTCAACTTGATTGTGTTTTGCTTTGTTTCCCTTTGTTTATTTGTGGCCGCGCCGAACAACAGAATGGGAGAAGCTGCTGCAGAAGAAACAGCGAAGCGAAGATGACACAGAACCCATCCCAAAAAATAATAACAATGTTTGCCCAATTATTGGGGAAATATTTGTGCGTTTTTTTTATTGAATTTTTCAACATGCGAAAAATGTGTTCAACGTTTGGGATTATTAGTTAATTAAAGTGCTCAGCGAGACGCTAATGATTGAAACGTCGTCGCTCACAATTTCCCTCAACCCGCATCTCTCTCTCTCTCTCTCTCTCTCTCTTTTTAGCTCTCATCAGTCGTGGCTTTTTTGTTTTTAGCCATTTGAACATTTTAACATTTTGCTGCCTTTTACTTTTCACTGACTTTGAAATGCGCAGATTTATTGCGACAATTTGTTTAATGACAGGCATTTATTTTGATGGCGCCCAAGAGGGCGGAGGCAAAGGGTTTCTTAGCCAACTCTAATGGCCTGGGTGGCACTCGTGTAAGCTTTGCCTTTCTGCCATCCTGACTACGTCCCGTTTCTGCCACGTCTGCCTCGCTGCGTGAGTCTGCCACATTTGCTGCCGCCTTCCTTGCCTGCCTGCCTGCCTGCCTGCTCGGTTGCCACTGACAATTTAATTATTTTACGCTTACATCTTTCTTTTCGCACACGTGGGTTGCTTCTTACGTTGGGCGCCACACCGTAGCCAAATGACTCCATCTACCTTTCTCTCTCTCTCTCTCTCGCTCTCTCTCATCCTCTCGCGCGCCTATCGAAGGCACCTTTTGAATTTGAAGGAACGATTGCTTGGTTTGCGATTGAACTTTTCATCCGATTTTAATTGGCCTGTTGGCTGTTGCAGTTTTTGTGCTTCGCCTAATTGCACACACACACACACACATGCGTGGCGCCCAACGTGCGGTGTGGTATTGAAGTGAAAAGCATTGAGCTGCTTAGCTGCGAGGCGCTCGCTTGCTTATTATTTGTAAACGATCAATCATGCAGTGCAAATGTGATGACACACCACCCGCTGTTGCTGCCACGCCCATCGCATACACTCGCCCCCCGCCCAACCGCACATACAAAGAAGCGCACAATTTATGCACTGCTCGATAAAGGGAAGCAAAGGGAGGGGAGACACGATGCGTCTCCCTCCATATATGGCGCATATAATGATATTTTTTACAACGCCAACTGAATGTAATAACGAGCAGCAGGACAACGCCAAGGATGAGCACAAGCAACCAGAAACCAACAACCAGACGACAACAGCGACAACGACAACGACGACGATAGTTGTGGCACATATGAAGACAAGGGTCTGTCAAATACAAGTTTCTGGCGGGGCTCAGTCGAATACCTCACTCCCTCTTCTCTCTGCATAAGAAAAAAAAACACGAGCGAAGAAGAAAAAGTAAAATAAAAGAAAAGGAAACGAGATGCGGAAAGCTCAACGTGCAAGCAAGAAAAATTGAAGATGTTTTTAAAGGGCAACACACACACAGACACACACACCAGGCAAATACGATATTGCCATGTCTCCTGTGCGTGTGTGTGTGTGTGTGTCTGCGGGGGAGAGCGTGCATGTGTGTGTGTGTGTGTGTACACAATATAAGCAGCAGTGCTACACACTTTGCTCAAATTGACAGTACACAAAACTGTCAAAAGCAGCGCCCCAGCAACAACAACAAAGTCTGTGAAATATATGCGAGTGTTTTGTGGGTTTGGCTACACTTATTATACCCGGCACCAAATGGTTGAGAGTGCATGCTCATTTTGCGGAAAAATATATATGCATATATGTATATTTGTTCAATGTTAATGTAAAGCCAGTTTATTATTATTATTATTATTATTATTATTATTATTATTATTATTATTATTATTATTATTATTATTATTATTATTATTATTATTATTATTATTATTATTATTATTATTATTATTATTATTATTATTATTATTATTATTATTATTATTATTATTATTATTATTATTATTATTATTATCAATATCGGGTATCAACTAGTCGAATACTTATATATTTATTTATTTTTGTCGCATTTTTTTGCACAGTTCTGCGCATTTGCTGATGCTGTTGTTTCTTGTTTCTCATCTGCATCTTCAACTTCATTTTCAGCTTTATATTTTTGCTTCACGTGTCTGTCTTCGTTTAAGAAAACTAGCTAAATGTGGGCGCGATCAAGGATCAGAAGAATGCTCACTAACTCTCTCTTTCTGTCTGCTTTTTAATTTCCTCTGCAGTATTTGGCAAACATTTGCATTAGCACTTGTTAGAGCAGGCGACGAATGGCAAAAATAACAACAAACAAAAAAGTAAAGTTGCAAGCACAACCAATAAACCACACACACATACATATCTATATAGCAGTGTGAGTGTGTGAGAGCGTAGACTAGACAGTCCTTTGCTTCATATTTTTGTTGTTGCTCATGTTTTTTTCTCTGGCATGGTAAATGCGAAAACAACGACAAACTACGCAAAAAAGGTATCCGACTCGTACACAAATAAGCGCTGCGTAGTCTAGATTGTGTTTCACTGTGTGTGTGTGTGTGTGTGTTTGGGTGTGTGCGTGGGTGTGCAGTTGAGTGTTTACATATATTATAACGTTGGATGGCTACTGCGTTTTAGAACGCCACATTAACTACACAACATTGCACAGCAAGGGCGACAGCGAAATGAAAGGACTCGATGCAATGCAGGGGGAGTAACGATGGGGGGAAGGGGAAGGGCTGAAGAAGGGTCCCTTGGACAACAACATGAGCATTTAGCAAAAAGAAAAAGTGTAGTAAAACACACACTCTAAACTAAGACATTGCTCAACTAAATGATACCCTCTAAGAACATTACAAATATTTCCCCAACTTTTCGATTTAACAACCCAAAAAATTGTTCCACATTTTATACAAAAAGAGTTGCATGAATAAATTAAATAAATATTAAAAATATCGAAGACTTGTCATTGTCATCCTACACTACAGAGTATATAAAAGAAAACCTGGCTAAAAGGAAACGTCGCTGGGTTCGCTACAAAATGGTCGTCAGCGTCAACAAAGCGCTCTCCTCATCGTCGTCGTCGTCGTCGTCGTCATCGTCGTTCTCGACGTCTCTTGTCACAAGCAAAACAAACTGCAAATTGTATGACAACGCCCCCCGCAACGACAGTGCAAATACTCTTGCCACACAGCGGAGCCAATTCGAGACAAACTTGCTGAAAACTTTGTGCGTTAATCCGCTGAGAAAGTCATTGATTGCTCTCGGTTATGAGGTATCAATCGACACAACTTCCCAGTTTAACTTAACTAAACAGCTCATTGACGAACAACAAACAAAGCAAAACAAAACTATGTCAATTATTGAAATTGAAATCAAAATAAAATATGTTTTAAAAGCAGGAATTGTAATTTATAGAAAAGCGATACGCGAAAAATAATAATCACAAAGTACAAATTGAATACTAAATTTATTTATTATATCTTTGTTTTTTGTATTATTTAAACTATTTAAAACTTGATTATTATAAGCTTCATTAATTTTAGTTTGATATTAACAAATATAATATCTGGAGTACCAAACAAATTTTTAATTGAAAACTGAAAACTATAAACAAGTATGAAAATTAGAGTGGAGTGTGCTCGACTGTGAGATACTCGCTACCCAATTTGAATAAAAGCAAAACTGTGCGGCATTATTCTTAAAATATGCCAAAACAGCATACAACAAACATACTAAAAGTATACCAAATGATATTTTTAGTATATTTGAATATTACTACTTTTAAAAAATACTATAGAGTGCAACATATACTAGACTGGCAGCCAAAGCAACTAAGACTCCTAGTAAGAAGGCATTTTTATTTAATACCTTCGGCAACAAAATTTTCGAAACTCTTAAATACTATAGTTATTATTGTGGGTACCAAAAACCGCTCTAGCTTCAACATTACGCATGCTATTTGATTTTTGTCGATTTGCGGGGGCAAAAGTAGGCGTTGAAATAATTTGAAACAAACTTGATGCAAAGATTACAAGATTAGAAAAAAGAACTATTTATCTGAGATCTAGATTCTCACACGAACAGACAGACATACGGACATGGTTAATCGGTTATCTTTATAATATTTGTACAACTCACATTTATTGTATATAAAACTGCTAACACATAAGACAAGATAACAATCTGTTTTTAAATTTTCTGCATGAATATGAATGTATATATACGTATATAATATTATAATTATGACGAAAGAATAAAGCTCAATCGTTTTAAAGTTCCACAAGAATATTGTAAGTGATGCTATTCTTACTTTCGATAAAAATATTTAAAAAGAAATCCGATAAATTTATGATCTCAAATTCAATTTTAAAGGGGACATCTAAAATATATATACAAAAAAGTTGTTAAACATTTTTCACCTATATCATTCATTATTTGATGAATAAAAAACATAATTTCGGAGCTTTACATTTCAACTACAATGTTAATACCATTGAATTGAAGTCAATTGGAATATGGATAATTCACTGGCGAAAATGTCACGTGCGACATTATCTGAAGTGAATAAGAACATAAACTAAATAGTTATTTATTTGGACTAAAATTTAATCTTTTAGCTCTTGATTAGCACTTTAATTAGAGCTAAGAATGACTTTCTAAATATTTTTCTGTTTTAAGATAATTGCAAAAATGAACGAATTCGTAAGCAAACCAAAAAGTCTACGAAATTGTATATTTTATCGTAAAACAGAAAAAGTTCTAAAAATCAATCCTAGCTCTAAATTTGCATTATATATACTATACTATATACACATATATACTATACTATATATATATAATGCAGAGCTATAAGAATGACCTTTACTTATTCTTAATATTGTTTGAGCTTGAGTTCCACCAGAGAAACTTCTTCGTCTAGCTGATGGACTCTCAGCTGTGTTGAGCAGATGCCTTGGCCCTTGGGGCAGCAAAACTTGCAGGGCAAATGTTGTTTGTGTTATATCCGCTGTGGCAGTAGCCCGTTGTTGTCTAGCCCTCTCGCTCTCGTTCTATCTCTGTGTGTGTGTGTGTGTGTGTGTGCGTTACAGGATGTGGCGCATTTTTATGCCGGCATTTAGCAATTTTCTGTATTTTGCTGGCTTCTACTTCTGCTGCTGCTGCTGTTCGCCATCGTCGCTCGTCGCTCGTTGTCATTGTCCTTTCGCTTTTCTTTGGCTCGCAGCTGCTAGGGAAATTCAAATTCAAATTCTCATGTGCTGCCTCCCCGCCACGCTCCGCCTCTCATGCATACGCTGCCCTCGTCATATAAGTATGCTCATATATTTTTATTCCCCCATTTGTCCAGACTTCCCTCCCTTTCTCCTCTCCCCGTTTCACGTCCAACTCCCACTTGTTAGCGTAATGATGCGTTATGCATAGAGAGCTTAGAGAGCATCGCTCGTCCTGCAACTAAATAGATGTGCTAAACCCCCTCTTGGGAGTGCGATAGAGGGTAGAGGGAAGGTGGAGCGAGAAGTTTGTTTTAATTTCCGTTTGATTTCAGGCAATGCCGGACGGGCAAAGAGCACAGAGACAAGGACACAACGATTCAGGGGGGCAAAAGGCGCAGGGCGTTAATGAGTGCGACTTTTTGCCAAATTTAAAAGCAATTTCATTTCGTTTTTATCATGTGTGCGTATGTGTACGTGTGTGTCTGTGTGTCTGTGTGTGTGTGTGTGTGTGTGTGTGGCACAACAACTGGCAAATGCCAAAAGCAAAGTTACATCATAATTTCTATTAGACAAAAGTTTTTCGAATGCGCAACTTTGCCCAGCAGCACAAATGTGTAAAATATAAAATCAACGTATGGCAAATATTTTTGTTCGGCCAACAAAAAGCCCAATATATATATGCCATATATGTATGTATGTATGTATGTGTGTATATCTGAGATCTTTGTGTCGAGTGTTCATTGGCTTTGCTGCGGTTGCATCGTTGCACTTTGCATTTTGTTGCTCGGAGCTCCAATTGCATTTACCGCAAGGGACAGTTGCTGTTTTGATTTATTAATTACAATTTATAATCCCGCATCCTGCAGCAAGACACAAGCCTGCAGCTGACACTCGACAAGCTCAAGTTTTTGATAGCTCACAACAACAACAGATGTTGCAAGTGTAGCAGCAACAAGCGATAAGAATAAACGATTAGAAGATGAGCTGCAGCCTCTAGAGAATTTCTCCCTCTCTCTCTTTCACTCTCTCTCTCTCTCTCTGGCAGGTGGCACTCACTTCCGATGGTACAATTGTCAGCTCTGATTACCCTTCATCCCGCCTTATATGAGCATTCTCATCTCACAATTCCTGTGCATATTTCACGCTGGCATTAGACTGACTTAGCAGCACTTTTCACTCCATAAATTTACATTGCACTGACATTGTTCTCTCTGCCCATTAAAAGCAGTTCAACTTATTTAAGATCGAATAGATCGCATACTCTATAAGGTGAATTACTTTAGTTCTAATCGCAAAACACGCTCCATACACACACACACACACGTGGGCGCAACATGTTCGATCTCCAACAAGTTCGCTTGCAACTCAAACTCAATTCGAACGCTGCGCTAAAAAGTATGCAACGAAAAAGGAAAAACGTAGAAGAAAAGACAAACTTGGCATATTTTAATATTGTCTTAAGCCCTTAAATGTCATCTCAATGGACTTTGATTTGTTTGCTGTATGAAATGCAGCTGTGGCTGCTCGCCAAATAGTACAAGTCCTTTAGATTTTTAATCTCATCAACGACGCAGCCACAAAAATAGAATAGAAAATTCGCAATGCGCGGCATTTGGGGAGCTAGCCTCATTTTCACTTTTGTGGTTGCGGCCAACATGAGCTTATTTTGGCCAAGGATTTATGGCTGGCTCAAGTCGATGTCGCACGCCCGCCCAGTTTCGGTTTCAGTTTTAGCTTCAGCTTCGGCTTCGGTTTCGGTTTGAGTATGAATTTGAGTTGAGTTGAGTTGAGTTCAGTTCAGTTTATTTAAAAATCTGTCGGCTGGCCAAAAAGTTTGCCGTCGCTTGCCGACTGGCACAATGGCCGCATTGATCATCTTGTCGTTTGCTAGATAAATGGCCCGGGGGACATTTTTAATTTACTGTCGCGGCTTAAGCAAACGCCACAATGATAACGTGGCCAGAACGTGCCACAGAGCTGTTGAGGCAGCATTGAGGCTGCTGCTTGCTGCCTGCTTTTTGTTTGCTTCTAATTATTAATCAGATTTGTTGGGGACTCCTCCTGGACTCTTGTGTCCGGGGCTTTTTGCTAATGTCCTGTGTATCCTTCAACATTCAACTAGCTGTAATGAGCGACCATTGAGCGTAAATCGCATTCGCTTTCAACGTCGCAATCACCGTCGCTTTTCTCCTTCTCTCATATTTATTCTGTGCTCCGCAATTAAATATAACAGGCGGCCAGAAGGTATCTTAAAGTCTATTTATAACGTTCTTCTTTTGTCTGGGGATATGAGTGCCCATATTTATTTAGTGTACATTCATTTCGATACATATTCGAAAACATTCCAATACTCAAATATTATACTTATGTTATTCTTTATATTACAAACAACAAACTCCAAATATGAACTTTATTTTCCAAGAAGCATATATCTGAATTATCACTTTTACAGTTAAGCAAGATTGTTTGCTATACACGTGAGGAATAATTTTATGCTCTTTTATTTATATAAAATTGTAAGCAAACGTTTAAATTGTATTCATATATTTTCAAAACTTCAGCGCAAGCAGAAATTTAAATTTTAATGTATGCAAATTTGTATTATTTCGTTAGTTTTACTGTTAAAAATAGTAATTCTATTTTTTAAAAAAAATATTAGAAATAATTATTCTAATGTATATTTAATATATATTTATATTTTAATTATATTTATATAATATATTCAGGGTTGCCAATGCAAATTTATACGTTTCCCCAAAAATCGGGATAAAATTCCCCAAATTTGGGGACAAAAATCCGCTGATTCCCCACAAATTCCCCAGATAGGTTTTTTTAAATGAAACAATAAAAAGCTGAGTATAACTCATATTAGTATTCTTAATTAATAAAAATAAAAACTTAAACAGTTAACATTCATATTCTTTTCCATATTTTTGTGGATAGCATTTTGTTTGACGGGTTGAACTTGACACTGTCGCCTAGTCTTTTAATTCCTTCTCTTGCAGCCATAAATGATACAACAGTATCTGTATTCAGTCGATTACGGTTTTCAGTTTTCAAATTCTTGAGAATAACATAAACTTATCGAACTCAGCTACGAAAATGACGAAGACAGCGTGCATAACATGTAGGCGTTTAAGAAAGAGAAAAACGGGAATCCCCTGATCATAAACAAAACAACTGTCAATCTACTTGTAGTTTGAAACTAGAGATGTGCTATACATAATATTTTTAAAAAAGGTCGATGTCGTGTCGATAATGAATGATGAAATATTTACCGACGAGAATAAGATGTCAAAAAATGTAAAAATCCCCGCATTTTCCCCACATAATGTCAATCCCCAATAAATCCCCAATCAACTTAAAATTCCCCGCACTTTGGGGAATTCCCCACAAATTGGCAACGCTGAATATACATAGTTCAACAAGCATACAAGTTTTATTTAGTTCAATTAAATTTCATCACATATTTTAATCAATACCCATACTCAAATATAAGACTTACCTATGTTATTATTATTTTAATTTCTGTTGCATTATATTATTTACCAAAAAAGTATTCATCTGAATTATGCAAATCTCACTTTCACAGTGGCAATTAGTTACTGGAAAATAATCTTAACCTCTTTGGTTTGTTTGAAGTTCATTAGTAATCCATATACCAAATATAGCATTCGGTATAAATTAGTATTATTTCAGTATATTCAATTGGTAAATTTTGAAAATAATACATTCATTTGGTAATTTTTAAAGGAATACTGTTGCCTTGTTTTGTTCTTTTAGCTTTCTTAAATGTTATTTTTTGATTATTTGTTTTCTTATTATTATTTTATATTATTATTTGTTTATTTACTAAATTCTGTTGTATATTTCGTTTATATCTTAATTATTTTTCCTTTATTAATTTATTATTATTTTTCTATTTTATTATATCTTTATTTACCAACTACTGTTTTATAAAATGCTTAAGCTAATTAAGCATCATCATCCATATAAACAATTTAGCTGCCTTAAACCTTGTCAGCCGCAAATGAACAGTCATTCCTTAAGGAAATACTACGCGTATACTTGATATTTGCAATGATATTTAAAAGACAGTTGAAGTATTCATATCATTCATTGCATTCGTCACCTTAGTTTAAATAGTGATGAAAGTTTGTTCTCAAGGAAAGAAAAGTTTGCATTAATTCTGTCAAATGAAATGTTATAGAAAATAGCAAAACTAAACGCTAAAGTTTTTAGCTGTTCCCTAAGCGACTCACATATAGAATATAGAAGCAACAGAAGGCAGCGGGGAGAGGAAGCGTTGCATATGCTGCTAATGCGAAAGTAAAAACAAAAACAGAAACAGAAGAGAATGCGAATGCGAATGGCTTTTGGGTAGCGTTGACTTGGCTTTGGCGTTGGCTTGGCTTAGCTTTAGTTAACATAAGGAGGCTGTTAATAAATATTAAATACATTTTGGGCCACGTCAAATGGCAACTTCAAAGCACGCACGTAAAACGTTTACTTTGAAGGCGTCGTCCTTTAGGATCATCTTCATCATCTCTGTCAAAATCATCATCAACATCAGCTTCAGTGGCGGCTTTTGGCTTTCGTTGCTGTTGCTGTTGTTGTTGTTGTTGTCGGCTTAGGCCGCGGGGTCGTCAGCGAGTGGCGGGGAGGGAGGGGGAGAAGGGCATGCCAGCAACTGCTCAATTAACAAAATGACGGCAAAAGAGACAGAGAGAGAGAGCGCAGAGGGAATATGAATTGGGAGCGAGAGCGAGAGAGCGAGGCGAAAGCAAATGTCAAAAGTGTTTTCTAATTTGCGCAACACTCGACAGCAACAGCAACAACAACAACAACAGCAACAATAAAGCCAAATGTATTTAACAAAGTGCCGAAAAAAAATGCGACAGAGTCTCCAGCGAAAGCCGGAGGAAGGGCGCCCAGTTCTCAGCTCTCAGTTCTCAGTTCCCTTTCCGAGTTCTCCGAGTACAAAAATGTTTAATTTATCAAATGTCAACGCCTAAAAGACGGCAACATTTGTCGTCGTCAATGACAATGTTGATGACTACAGCGCCGTCGACGTCGACTGCGACTGCGACGCTGACATTGTTAATACATCGCCGCGATGCCCAGTTCTCAGTTCCTCATCCTTCCTCCCTCCCTCTGCTCATGCAATTTTTGGACGACGCGACGTCCGCCCGCGGCAATGTTTTGAAAAATGAGCGTAGATTTTCCCATACGGTATTATTTATTGTCGCCATCTCCGCTCTCCTCCCTCCCCCTCTCCCTCTCGCTTCGTGAGTTGCCACCCACAAGTTGAGTCAGCGTCGTGCATTTGTATAATGAATTTGACAAGTGAATTGTATCAGCAGCTGTTTTCTATAATTGAAGATGACTAAGAGACAACAATGAGACAACGACAAAATAGGAATAAAAAGAGTACTCCAAAGAAAAAGAAGAACAAAGAAGTCCTTAGATCGAAATTGAATTGATCGAGCATTGAATTCATTCAACTAAGACTTGAGGTAAATTAATAGGGAACATAAACAAAATGTCCATACAAAAGTTGAAAAAAAAATAAAATGAGAATGAGCAATTTGCATTTGTCTAGAGAGCGAAAAAAGTTACAAATAATTGCAGATAATTTTTTATAGAAAGTTGTACTGTAAAGTATATTTGATTTTCTTTTAGCATTTGAGTTTTTGGTATTTTTTGAACACTTAAAATGTAGATCGTTATATCAAGTATATATATATGGTATATTATTGTATTTTTGGTATTTTTTAGAATATGGTTACATTTAACATAAGTAGATTTGTTGATCGTTATATCAAGTATAGCATATGGTATATTATTGTATTTATGGGTACATTGAACATAAGTAACGGGTATTTCACAGTCGAGCATACTCGACTGTAGCTTTTTAGCTTGTTAATTATGCTTGCTTCAGATTTCGTTTTTAATTTGTTTGAAAAGAAGCTGTGATACACAATTTCAATTAAAAATTTAAAAATCAGACACAAAAAAAAAAACTAATGCAATTTAATAATAGAAGTAAATACATATATACAAATATTATGAATAATAATAACATAAACAAATAATAATAATAATACAAACATTTAATAATATAAGAAAATAATAATTTAAATTTAATTTGAACTAAAGTCTCTTAAATATAAAAAGTGGGACCAGTAAGTATCAATAAATATATTATTGTTCCGCATATTTCAATTTTTAACATTTCACACATTTTAATTTCAATGATATTCGATTCAATTTCTCTCTCTGCATTTGTGTTGGATTATGATTATAAAATTGCAAACATATAAAAGATTTAGAAGTCAAACTAACCTTTTAGACCTTAAATTTTAAATAACTTGAGTTGATGGAAATGATAATAAATATATTGTTATTCAGAACACAATTAAATTTCGGTAGTTTCGTATATAATGATAATGTCTTATTACGAATAATATAAAATTAAATATAATTCCAATACTGAACGATACTTAAATGCATAAAATAGTTAGTTAACAGTTAACAGAACTACAAAATGAAATTAAATGTAGAAATTAAGGAAAAAAAAAATAAAAAATTATCTAACAATATAATTCTTCGATATTTTTATTGAATCAACAATGAGGATTATAAACTAACTGATGTAATAACTAATGCTTGCTTATTTATCATAATGAAGTGATACCAGAATTGTTATAAATTTAATTTCGAAAAAGTGTCTATAAGACATTCATTACCAAAGTTCTTTCAAGCCTTTATTCTTGGAATTTACAACAATAAATTCAGCTCGCTTTAAACGATGTTTTTCGTCAAAATTAATTCTGGCGAAAAATATTTAGTTTTTGCCTTCCAAGAAATATGAGTTTAGTCATTTAGTATTTGCAATTAATTTTGAAGGCAAATGTCCAGTTTTTCCACTACTTTTGATTAAATGTTTTCTGTAATTCAATAGTTAACATGTTATTAAATATGCTGTTCAAATTCGTTGCGCTTATCGGAATTTAGCCATCGATCTAAGCGTCCCTTCACGTTTTTTTTTTTAAGCAACACAAAAAGCCGCTCAAGGCCAAACTCGAAGCTCCAGCTGCGAACTTGTTATCCGGCCAACGTCCATTTGATGTCCTTTCTATCCCCGCTTTCCTTTCCCCCTTTTGCGACTCCTTTGCGCTGGCATTTCGATGCTCGCAGCCGTAAAAAAAAAAGATGGCAAAATTCACGATAGCGAGCGGGGGCATAAAACAAAATGTATCTGCAAATATCTTTGGCCCCATCTTAATATTTATTTGTATTCGCATTTATATTGCCGTCTATTCGCTCAGTTTTTCCTCGCTTTCGTTGTTAGTTGTTATTTTTTTTTTTTTTTGTGTTGTGTTGTGTGTTGTTGCTCGCTTGTTTTGTTTTTACAGCTCACGTAAAATTGACCACAAATGGTGAGCACATTCCTCGAGGTTCTCTTCCCCCTCTCGACCACAAAAACCCCTCGCCGGCGAAGCGCAGGCTTCATTCAATGTCCGTTCAATTACACGCACGATTTCCGCTTCCTGCGGCGGCGTCGGCGGCGACACAAGAAATAATAAAAAAGCGCTAGCAAAAAGAGAAAAAAAAGATGGAAAAAGCAGCGAGCGAGCAGCAGCAGAAGAAGATGATGAAGAAAATTTGCCGATACTTTTCGTGTGCGTTTATTTGACAAATATAAAACACATTTTCACCCCGGACAAACGCAGATGCCGCCGTCGTGGAGTCCTGGAGTGTCCTGCCGGACTCTAGATCCAGATCCTGATCCAGACCGACTGAGCATTAATAAAAATAATATTTTCGCAGCGCCAACGACAAAGTGTTGTACAAGTGTGTGAGTGTGTGTGTGTGTTGTAAAGTGGCAAAAACTCAGCAGGCGTTGCTGCAAAAAATTGTCGAGCTCAGCAGGAAACGTTCGCGTTCTGTGTCCTGTGCCCTGTGTCCTGCTGTTGTTGTTGTTGTTGTTGCCACCTTCCTCCTTGCCTCCTCCTTGTTACTGTCTTTGCTGCTGCTGCTGGTTGTCAAGTTTTTGGGCCAAGTTTTGTTGCCACTTTGCAAATATTTGCTTGTCGTTTGGCTACGCGCAAAACACTTTTGCAACAGGAGCGTCCACCACGCCCCCTTCCGCCCTTCCGCCTTTCCTCCCATCCCTTTCCTCCTTCCTCAGGCAACCACAAAAACCTCAACCCCAATTGCTTTCAGTGTGACCCATCTTTAGTTCGTTTGTTTTTTTTTTTTTCCCCTCCCCGCCCACTCTCTGCTTGCCCTTTTCGCTTTTCGTTTTTTTTTCTGTTTGCTGCCCCTCGCTCTGCATCATCGACATCTTTTTCGCATGTGTCAAAAACTTTGGAAACTTCATTACGGTTATTTGGGAAGCGCGCGTGAAAGGCGCTCTGCAAACGCCACGCAGCCACGCCCCTTTCTCAACACACGCCCCTCTTTGCACACACACACACACACACACACAGTCACACACATGCAAATGCAGCGCAAATTAGCAGACTGCTTGGCCAAGTCCAAGTTATTACCGTTAATTTTGTTTGCGTCAAAGTTTCGCTTTGGTTTTTCCTATTGATACCCTAGCAAGGACTACAACTAAGCTGGAGTATATTGATTTCACAGGCAAGTGGCATAGATAGTGAGTGAGTATGCTTATTAAACTACATAATGTGGGTACTCTTAAAACAAACTTTAATTCGATTTAAGTTAGAAAAAAACCAACCTTATTACACTAACAAATGCATCAAAATTTGAACCTCTTAGCTATAACCATTTGGCCTTGCGTATAGTTAGCTGACTCAGTCGGCTATAAAGGGAATATATCCATACAACTATACTACTGTGACTACGTTTTAGTTGAAATGGGAATTTTTATAAACCCAACTTTATTGCACTGAAGATGACAGCCTTCTAAGTCTTACCATTTATGATGTGAATTGATACAGAGAGAATATATTTGGAATGATTGGCACAATACTAACATAATATATAATTCGTATAGCCAACATTAATGTGCGGCCTTTTTTATTTGGAATAAGAATGAATGAAAAACCCAATCTTATTGCACTCACAAATGCATTAAAATAGGAGCCTATTAGTTCATACGATATGGACTGTACCTAGTTAAATTACTCTTTTATATAAAGAGAGGGATATATTTAGAGAATTATAATACTTTTTAATTAAAGTGGAAATATTAATAAACCCAGTTTTCTGCACTAAAGATAAAAGCCTCATAACTCTTACCATTTATGTTGTGCCTTAATAAAGAGTGAATATAATTATAGTTATGGAATTATAGACACAATCTAATAATTTTAGCAAACATTGATATGCGCTTTAGATTACTTGAAGTAAGAATGAGTGAAAACCCCAATCTTATTTCACTCACAAATGTATTAAAATAGGAGCCTCTCAGTTCTTACCAACTCAAATATTCTTTGTCAGCTCACTCCGTCGGATAGAAAGTGAATATATTCATACAATTATGTTATATTTAGTAACGACTTTTCAGATAAAATATCAATTTAAATATGCTTAGTCTTAATGCACTAAAGATGGCAGCCTCCCAGCAATTTCCTTTTATGTTGTCATATATATACATACATATACATATATATTGTGGTTAATTAAACTTTAATACACGCTAATGTTGAGGTCTGAATAAATAAAAGACCCTGCTTTATTGCACTAATAAATGTATCAAAGCTGTAGCCTCTTAGTTATTACTATTTGAACTATGATTTGTTAGCACAATCAGTTTGACATATTCATACATTTATATTGTAGCTATTTCCTTTTATGTTATCAGTTGATGAAGAGTCAATATATTAAGATTGTGGTTAGTTAAACCAACTTGGAATGAATGAAACTATCAGCCTTATTGCAATATCAAATTAGTACAAGGTGCCGCCTTCTAGCTCGTGTCAATTGAATTATGCGCTTATATGTCGTTAGTCGTTCATCTATGATAAAC
Source organism: Drosophila albomicans (assembly GCF_009650485.2). Classification (NCBI taxonomy): domain Eukaryota; kingdom Metazoa; phylum Arthropoda; class Insecta; order Diptera; family Drosophilidae; genus Drosophila; species Drosophila albomicans. Next base: position 3,281,453 of record NC_047627.2, on the reverse strand, counting down.
AATGTAGTTGTTTCAATATTTTTTAACGAATTTCTGTTTGCTTGGTGTTGTTTCATCTAATTTCCGAGTCTACATTTCAAGCAATCTTTTCAAAATTTGAAGTATAACCTCGCATTTTGAAAAAAAAAAAAACACTTTTTGAAATAACTTACCGAACTTATATATATATATAGATTATTATGAAAAATTACAAACTTTTATTTTGTTTATCCAAATTTAAACTTATAAATAAAGCATTAAAGTTTTAATAAATAAAATTAAATGATAACTATTTAGTTACGTTAGTGAATACGCTTCATAACAAAGTTGCAGTAGTTTTGAAATTAAAATATTCTTAATATATATTTTTTTATTTTCTAATTTCAATGATATTCAATGATATCTCAGCTGTTCATCATTTTGTGCAACCTCAAATCCTGCAATCGGTTCGTTTTTCATTTGACCGACTGCCAAATAGTTGGCCACAGAGTCTTAGTCCTCAGCCTTCGGTATTGCTCGAAGTGGGGGCGAAGTGAGGTGGGCGTGGCAGCGGCAACACGACGCGTCGTCCTTCACATCATCTGAATTACTTTCGGCTAGTTTTGGTTACGTTTCGCTTCACCCATTTCCGTTTGTTTTCCTTTCGCTCCTTTCGCTGCTTTGGTCCGTTTTCTTTATTCTCGCGTGCCGCCCAACAAAATGATAAATTATTTTGTTTACTTTGGCGTGTGGCAACTATTTTCGTCCGCGTATCTGCAGCCGCACATTGATGAGCCATCGATTCCGAATCCGATTCCGACTCTGTGTGTGGCAAGCAAAAAACACACACAAGTTGAAGGTGAACTTTAAAGGCGATTCTGCAACAGTTTGCAGACTTTAAGGCAGTCTCAATTCTCAATGTTGCAAGTACAAATCAATGGTCAGCACTTCAATCGCTTATAGAAAAGTTTCACTTTCAATTGACATTTGTGCAGCATACGAATTGAATTAAATGTGAAACCTACAGAATTCAAAATAAATGAGCTCAAAAGAGCTTAGACATTTTCCTTTTCATCAAAACTTTCATTATGCATAATTTTATTTATTTCTTAAATCGATTTAAAATGAATTATTTATTTAATGTGATGAAGACATAATATTATTCGAATAATTTCTGAAGCTCTTGGCCTTCAATTGAAATCTTTGTGTAATTAATTATTATGATATTATTATTATTTTGCGTTGTCGATTTATTATTAAATGTGTTTATAGAACATATAATACAATTCTATAACATATAAAAAGATGTTATAGAATTGTATTATATGTTAACATATAAAAGATGTTATAGAATTGTATTATATGTTCTAATATAACGTAATGAAGGGAAGCTTAAATACTGTAAGTCTTACATATATGTTATTATAAGACTTATAATTTTATAGATCTCATCTCGGCTGTTTGCACTTATATATATGTAAGGAGATGCCTTCTCAATAATAATGGGATAGAATCTACGGAGAGCTTTCTCCAATTAGGCAAGTGAAGCAGTTGTGTGACAGAGCAAGATGTTTTCATAATTATGCATGGCGCATGTGTTAGAACGAGACAACTCGATGAACTCAATTAAATGTGCGAACAACTTCACTCATAGTGAGATTTAAAATACATATGTACATATATATTTAAAATGGTTGCAATATATTTGGCTTTACTAATAATTTCCTTGGAGAAGAGCACTCTAAAAAGTCCAAAACAATTTGCACTTTACAGCACTGAAATTGGGTATTCAGTTATTTTATATGAATAGAAACTAATGCTGTACTCTAGTTCATCTCTAGCAGATGACGTAACATTAACTTTGACCATCTCTAATTGTCATCTCCTTCTTTAATTGTCGAACGCCAACGTGACAAGTTTACTTTGCTCCTGTTCAGTTTTTTCTTTTTCAACTTTTTTTTTTCAAAATGGATAATCTGGATGATTCTAAGCTGGGCGACTCTGCATTGCCGAGCAACGAAGAATATGGCATCGCAGAAGCCCGTCCTCGCAAAGGAATTTCCGAGGAGGACGATATCCATGAATTGACGGCCCGGATGAACAATGTGCAGGAGCGAACAATGAATATGGAAGCTTTAACTGAGACAATCGTGCAGGGCTGCGAAGAAGCTGAGGGACAGGCGACAATGGCTCAAGTGATGGAGAATCAGCCACCTGGCGATATTTCGCAATTTCTGTTCGCTGCATTGCAGATGGCAGGGGAAAAGAAGGTTAAGCTCGTCGGCCAGCGGGGACAACTACTTGAACCCCACGAGCTGAGCGTGCAGCTACAACGTCCACCACCGGAAGAAGATTGAAGAAAGCAATACAATTCTACATTTTATTACAAATTATACACACATTAACAACTATACACATACACAAACATACACTCTATACAACAAACACAAACAACAAGCAACTAGTCAAAAGATGAATAAAATTCGAAGCTTTTTTTCGACTGGCCTGCAACAACTTCTGCAAGAATAGTTTAATTTGATTGTAGCGTTAGATTTTTACATATATACATATTCATATTTTTGTATGATGCTGCAACAATGGCAAGAACAAAAACATATGTATGTACATATCTTACAGTGTAAGATTATAATAGTTAATTATATTCTTTTACATATTTTATTAGTTTGCCATATTTTACAATGCGTTGGTCACACAATAGTCACGCTTAATAACGGGTTTCTCGATTTCTTCCTTGTAATACTTTATACATAAGTGTTGCGTAATACGTAATGATTAGTTTATTTAAGTGTTGTAAAGGTTTTTGTGTTTAATGATAACTTCACTTTTGTGTTAAGTAGTGCTTACATAGTTTAAGTGTTGAAGAATGAAGTGTTGAATAAATGAAGAATTTTTCTATTCTTTTATTCAGGTTAGGAACTAACATGAGTTTTGTATACTAAAAAAGGTATATTGCGTTTTATAATAAATATTTATTTAGAGTCTTTCTTGTGCAGAGAATAACCAAAAGAAAAAAAATACATGACAAACTTATTTCATATTTCGAAAATGATTTTCCTCTTTTGGTTGTAACGAGGGAGAAATGTATTTTTGCTTTACTAGAAAACTAGCTTCGATTTCGCATTTTAAACGTTTATTGGAAAATAATAAAAATATGCTTGAGTGCCTTCTCCTCATCTCTCTCTCCCTCTCTCTCTTTCTTTGTGCAAAACAATCATCAGCACTTGAAATGAAATTGTTATAAAAATGAAATAAATGAAAATGAACCAAGTAGAAGCTGCTCAAATGGAGACTTCAGCATTAGATTGCTGTGATTGGAATGTTCAACAATTTCGTTATTCAAGCTGACATACTTTGTGGTCTTCCCTCTCTCTCTCTCACTCTTTCTTTATCTCTCTCTCGCTCGCTCGCATTATTATCTTAGGCAGCGCCTAAAATGGGAAAATAGTAAATGGAAAATCCCTTCACAATGTTAGCTGATTTTTCAACTTTTAATGATGCTTTCTCGCTAAAATGTAATAGCTGCGAACTGTGGAATTTCGCCAACAGATAAAGTCCGAAAAATGGAGGAGTGAAGGGAAAGACAGAAAGAGAGATAGAGCGAGAGGGAGAGCGAATAGTTTTATACGTTTTCAAGAAGCTTTTAACGTATTAATGGGCACTCGCCAGAGGCGAAGCTGTGGGAAATGGATTTTTTGAAGCTGGCAGCCCAGACTTGTGTTCGCATTATATCCACCTCTATCGCTAATTTGCTCTCTCTCTCTTTTCATGCCCATATCGCACTCTCTCTCTCTCTCTTCAGCCGATTGTTGCTCGGTTTTTACGAGCCAAAAAGTGCTGACTGTTGTCCATTTAGTTGCTCCAAAATTGTTGACATCAAACTGTCGCCATTGTCGTCCACGTCCAAGTGTTGCTCGTTGTTGTTGTTATTTGTTGTAGAAGTTGTTGTGGAAGTTGTTGTTGTGGTTGTGTTAGTGTTAGCGATTTCCATCTGCAATGTCTTCAGCTGGCTACGATTTGCGGCTCTGCGTATGTTTTGTGGCAAATGCTAACAGTTTTTGTGTAATTGTCAACAGCAACAACGACAACAACAACAACGACGACGACGACAATGAGAAATGTACATAAACAAGCAAATGAGCTGGGGCACAAAATGTTGTGCAATCATCAGCAGTTTTAGTCCCCCAACTAACTAACCGCAAGCCCGAAAGCGAAACAGATTCAAGTCCGGGCAAACTGAAGAAGATTATTTTATGGCTTCAACTATGTGTGTGTGTGTGTGTTTGTGTGTGTTTGTGTGCTGCACACACTTTCATTTATTGAGTTAACTAAAAAGAGGCAACTCTGCTCTAGAGGTGGCAAACAACACTCAAAACTGCCAACTTGGAAATCTTGTGGGCTGCGTTACGTTATTTCCGCACAAGGATTAAGCACTTGGCCAACGGCTGCTGCTTTGGCTGCTGCTTCTGCTTCTGCTTCCGTTTGCTGGCAGGATTATCGTTTTGCTGAAATGGCAATGCGAAGCCAAAGAGCCACAGAGTTCCATTGCCAATGGCAACCGGGCCAAAAAGCAACAGCAAAAGCGGCCACAATAAAAATGCAAAAAAGGTGCGACAGACCATGAACCAAGCTTTCCTTTCCATTCCCTTTTTTTTCGTCTCTCTCTCTCTCTCTCTTTCTGTGTGTTTGCCCCATAGATCTTTCATCATAGATAAAAGTGAGTTTAAGCTCGACAACAGCAAAACGCAGCGCATAAACATGTTATTATTATTATTAGTACATACACACACATACATACGTATACCTACATATATGTATTTGTTTTGTTGCTCGCATATATTTAGAGCATATTTATTTTGTATGCAGTTCTCTCTCTGTCTCTCTTTGTTGTCGCTGCAAAGCTGCTTACAGTTTGACAAGCACTGAGCTGCAGCTGCATCGCCTTGCAAATGATTGTCAAAGCAACCTACACACACACACACACACACGCGAGCGTACACGTACAGCACACACTCACACAGACTTATTCTGGCGGGCACATGTTACTAACATTGTCTACTTAGTTAAGTTGTTATTTTTATTATAGCCAGAGTTCAGGCAAAGTCGGGCAGCTGCAGCTTCACTTCTCCCTCCCTCTCTTCCCTCATATTCGCTCTCTTGCTATCTCGCTCACTCCTTACTCCGCTGTGTTGCCCACGCTATTATGACAACATAAGTTCACAGATAGATGGAAACTGCCAGATAGTTACAGTTTCAGTCTCTCTCTCAGCGAAGAAGAAGGAGAAGGAGAAGGAGACGGGAAAAGCAAAGTGTGGAAGCTAGGTAACAGAATATTCCAGCGTTTTGAGCGCTTAGTAATAACAACAGCAGAAACAACTAACAAGCTGAACCTATGGCAAGACAATAGAGCGAGCGAGACGGCAACTCTATGAAATATGAAGAAAGTGAGAGCGAGCGCGATGAACACAAAAATACCCTGTAGGGAATTCAATTATTCAATATTTGAATTCATTGAGTCAGTTGTTCAGTTAATTTATTAAATATAAATGAATTCAATCAATTATTGTACCTGCAGTCATCAATCATTGACTAAATCAGTAGTTCAATCAATCAACAATCAAGCTTTCTAAAATGGAATTATCCATCTGATCAGAAATTAATAAATTTAGTCTAAAATTTACATATATCAATTATATGATATATTCTACTATATTTGCATTACTCAATCACTTAATAAGGAAGAATATCGATTATTAATTGTGTTAATCGTGAAACAATTAAACATATTAATGATTTACTTTACTCCATTATTAATCTGCATTAAATTGTAATGTTCAGTAATGAGTCAATCATTCAATAAACGTCTACATCAAATAAATAAGCATGTCAATTAATCATAGCAATTGAAGTTTTTTCATATCAACAAATGTATTAAATCGTGATTGTCAATCATTCAATCAATAAGCTTGCAAATTATTTCTTTAGTATTTGTAATTGTTTTCTAATTAAAACAAATTAGATTTATAAATAATAGTCTAAATTTATAAATAATAAATCTAAATTGTTTCTTTTTTCATATATTAATAACAAAAAATTAGAAATTACTACATAATTCTAAATTTTTTTTTTTTAAATTAGAATTAGTAACTAATTTTCTTTATCTATCTACGATGAAAATCATAATTTACAAAGCTTTATAAAATATATAAAGATTTCTTAAATTGTTTGATCAACATTAATTTGTATTTTTATGATAACCTTTAATAAATGCAGTAAAAATAAATTGCTTTAAAATGTTTAAATATTATATGTACACAATTTGTTTTTAATTTTTAATGGAATTGATAGTTATTTATGAATAATACAAAATTAATATTTATAACTTCTTTATTATTCATAAATAACTTTCAGTTCCATAATTAAAAACAAATTCTATGATGTATGATGATATGCATTATTTTTAAAACTAATTTACAAAAAAAGAATTTAGTTCTATAATATTATTTGTATATGAATATTATACTACAAATTCATACATAAATATGTTAATATATATTTCTTTTAATAATTGTATTGTATTTATAATGAAAAAGGATTCCTGAATAATTGTTGAAATTAATTAGTTCTCAAAGCCATGAAATGTAATAAGCTGTTGATGGTCTCTCGCGATTGTAGTATTATTACAGGGTATAGCAATGCTGGTTGATACTACTTGAGCCGAGCTGAGCGCATGTAAGAATAACAGCAGCGATGGAGGAGAAGGAGAAGGAGACGAGGAGGCAAGGTTGTAGCAATGGCAACGTTGCTGCAGGGCAGTAGGAATAACAACAACAACAACAACTGAAACGGACCAGGAGAAGGAGAAGGAGACGGAGAAGGAGAAGGGCAGAGGGAAGGACAACATTGGCGACAACAAGGACAATGCACAGGAGCTGCGATGCGGATGGCAAGAAGGACAAAGCATTTGGAGTTGCTTGCTTGATTTCATTGAAATTGCTTGGCAAAGCAAGTAGATGATAGATAAGTTAACGATATAGCTATAGCCATAGGTAGAGCTAAATCCTTCTCCTCCCACTCGCACTCCCACTCTTCCTCCTCCACCTGCCGATATGCGGATGAGGATAAGGCGAAAGTCAAAGTGGAAGGGAGAAGGGAACTCGGGTCATGGTAAGTAGCCATAACAGTTAACCAGAAACGAGTTAAGAAGATCGGAATGTCGCTGATAACAAAATGGCCGGTTTCAAGTCAACTCGAACAGCGAGGCAAAAGCTCTGAGCTCTCTGAGCATTCATAAGGATTACAAAGGACACCTCACACCATAATAATGACCTGCAATTCATGAATAACAGCTAAACTGAAAGACATATCACTTCAGCTGAGTGTTGCTATTTCGCTTGAGTAAATTACTTTCCACTTTTGCAGTTCTCGATTATATAGAACATCTAGTTAATATCTGAGTTTATTTGAGTCTATTTGTAGTAGATAATATTATAAATCTTGTTGACTTTAATACTAAATATATTTATTATGTATTTGTGGCATTCAATCAAATATTTATTCACTATACTTTCCATTATAATATATATCATACTTTTTGTTGATTTAAACACTCACTAAATATAATTGTATAGTATTTCTAGTCTTTACTTTCTAAGAAAGTAAGATAACAGTAGTAGAATGTTCTTCAAACTATAGAATCAAAAAAATTAAGTAATGGAGTTAAGAACTAAATCATTGAAAAAATTTTTTTTTCTCAGTTGTATGATTAAAATTCTGTAGTACAATAATTTAAACCAGTCTGATATTTTTTTTTTTTTGTACTTTACATAAAGAAAAAATTCTATCAAATTTAATTCAATTTTTAGGATTTACCACTTTCCTCAATTTTTATAAGGAATATTGTAAATTGTAAAAGTTATTTAAAAAATAGTTTTGGATAACAAATAGCGCATAGAGAAATCAGGTTTTAACTTACCGCAAAAATACTAATACTAAGGTATACCAATGGCTAAAGTACTAAATTCAAAATATATCATAGAGAGAATATACCTGTCTAGTATATTTTTGCCTATAATTCAGTATATTTTCGCTTCTATGATATATTTTGAATTTAACTTCAACGATATACTTTGGTATATATATATATATAGCCTTTGGTATGCCTTAGTATTTTTGCGGTATATTATTTGGTATATTTTACAATATTCACGTTATTATTTTCATTTTTTCAATAACTTTTGCTCTTTATTCGACATGTTATTGTACTCAATATTGCTATAATTATAAAATGTTGTTTACTCATTTGAATTTCGTTCTCTTTAGCATCTTTGTAACTTTTAGGAGACTTGAGTTCGGAATATTGGTTTTGCATTGCCATCGATCGTTGCAGGTTGGGAATGGTAATATGGTCAAGGTGCTTCAGAGTCTCGCAATTGTTTCCATTACTTACACTTAGAGGCAGCTTCTCGATGCTTTGCCTACACAGAAGAAGGGTGAGGTCGGGAGTGGGAGGGGGAGGAATAGCATCGAAATTGAGTGCGCTGTGCGCTGCAAGGACAACAGCCGGCAGGACAATGGGAGGTAGGTCAAAAGTGGTTGTGGCAGCTGGCAGCTGGCAGGACTTTAACTGCTTTACTCTGTGCCGTGCTCTCCTGTGCTGTGCTGTGCTGTGCTGTGCTGTGTGCTGTGGCCATGACGAGAGCTATGAAAATACCTGCAAGGAAATTATACGAAAACTGAACAAGCCCAAAAACTACTCAGCTTGTTATTTTAGAGTTCAAGTTAAAGTTAAGCAGCGCCTGCAGGCATTCAGCCAACAGAATCGGGCAAGCAGGAAGGCAGGAAGGCAGGCAAGGACTCGAAGCCGACTAAACGGGCAGACGCCAAGCGGCAATGAAGTGCACTTCAATGTGAATGTGAATGTGGATGTGAATGTGGATGGCAACTGTGTCTGTGGGAGTGGGCTGTGTGTGGGTTGCATTCGGCTTTGGGTGCATTAAGCACTGAGCACTGTGTGTCTCTATGTGTGTGTGTGTGTGTGTGTGTGTGTTTGTTCCACTGTCATTGTCTGCGCTTCGTATCTTTGTGGAACAATTTTGCCTGAATGCAAGCGGCAAAATGCTTGAATGAATGAGGCAGTCAGAGGAGCCCATTCACACACAGAGCGAGTGAATAGCCAAGTCTCCCTTTCTCCCTCTCGCTCACTCCTGTGCCCATCTCCTTTATCTTCTATCTGCGTCCATTCGAATGACGCGGCGAATGGCGCAAAAGTTTTTGCCGTTGACTTAAGTGATGGCAAGTGCAAGTGAACAATGTTATTGTTGTATGCCCAAGTATTAGAAGTAGTTGCTGTTGTTGTCGTCATTGTTGTTGTTGTTGTTGTAGTTGCTGCAATTAGTGCACATCGCACTATTATTATCATTATGAATTTTAAGCAATCAGCAGCAACAACAACTTTTATTGGGCAACAATTCCACTTAAAGTTGACGCGAAAACTTCAAGAGCGAACTAAGAAGAGAGTGGGAGTGAGAGCAAGAGCGAGAGCGAAAGCGAGAGAGGGGAGGCAGCAAAGTTAACGAAACTCTGACTCAGAGGCTGCGCCTTCAAGTGGTTCCTCCTCTAAAGTAAACACACGCAACGAAAAAGAGAACGAGACACAAAGAGAGGGAGAGAGAGAGAGCAAAACACAAAAGGCCGCAAAAAGGCCAAGAGAATGCGCCACACAATTGACTTTTGTTTTTATTAGCCCCACTGTTATTCTTCTATTTATTTGTTGTTGTTTACCTATGATAATTGTACTGTTTATTTACGGAATAGCTGGAAAGATACGCTCGCTGCTCCTCCAAAATGCTCCGAATGCCATTAAAAGCAATCGCTTCAAGTGTCTTATCATCGAATATCATTTAAAGCACTTTTCCAGCGATATTTGCGAATAAACAATAAAACCGCGAGTTCGTCAAACCTTCGTTTCCTTTTGCGAATTGTGAAAATAATGGAAATGCAATATGTAGTATATAAAATATTTCAATTATATATATATTACAATTCAATTGCATTGTAAAAACTAGTTTATATTCCTTATTTATTACTTTATTAAATTATACTCAATTTATGAACTTCCTCTTTATACCAAGTATAAGTAATTAAACCATGTCTAAAATATACTCAAGTTAAGCTATTTCATATTAAGTAGATTTATTATTGGGCTTTTACAATAAAATATAATCAACACATTTGTGCGCACAAAGACTATCCACGAAACAAATAGTTGAAATACCCCAGTGAAAACTTTTCACAATTTTATTTTCATTGCAGTTAAACGAGACATGCAATTATGAATACCGGTAGAAAGTTAAGAGTCACAAGTTGTCAGAGCGAGCATTCATATCCTAAAAAGGATACTATGCAAATTTCATATCACATTTGAGTCCAAATAGTTGTGCGTTGTGTTTTGGGTTTTGCTTATGATGTCTGATGCCTATTGAATTACAGTAAACTCTCGCTAATACAAATTACTTTAACTCATATTTTTGATAAATTCAAATTTCACACCACACTGTGCAACTTGTGTTTTTTAATTGTATGCAACAAAAAATAGAAAAAAAAAAACTTCACAGGATTCTTTGCTGTGAGTTTCTACTGTACTGTAATACATAAATATGGGATACAAGTAATATTCTGCGATGATTGCAGCTCAATAAATGGACAAGCCGAATTTTGATTATTGATAGAAGCCAACAAAATTGACAAAAGCCAGCTGCTGTTAAGTTATTGTTGTTATTGTCGTTGTTGTTGTTGTTGTTGTTGTTAACCATAACCCTTTGGGGTTATGTGCGTGTGAGGATGGCTGGTCGAATGACTGAATTGTCGGCTGAACGAGGGCGGAAAGGAAAAGGAGGGAGGTGGTTACGACAGAGGCTCATGCTGGTTACTGTACAACTGTTGTACCACGCCCAGCGCCAGACGCAATTTGTATGCAAATTTCATGAGAATCTCAACACATGCAAAAACAACAAACCCCGCACACCAAAAAAAAAAGAGACACGAAAAAAAGCACAATAACAACAAATATATACTGCATGTGTGTATGTGTACATACATATGTGTATGACAACAACAAAGAATTGACTGTGAGCGCGGAAAAAAAATACAAAACAGAACATGCAACTTAATAAGAAATGGCAAAACAATTGAAAAGTTTTCTGGCGCCGCTCGCAGCAGCCAAAGCAGAGAAAGCAAGAACAGAAGCTTGAAATAACGGTTAATGTCTTCTAGTGCAAAGAGCAGGAAGAGCAAGAAAAGGCGAAGCCTCATTACGGCAGAGTGAGCAGTAAGGTTGCTAGTACAATTAAGTGACAAGTAAACGTAATCAGTGCGCTCTCCTTACACGCGCTCTCGCCCACTCTCTCATTTGTGCTGAGCGACTCTCGCGATCTGCAGTGCACAAAAGAGAAGCCGAAAATGAGCTAACTAAATTTGCAGTGAACGCGTGTGTGTGCAATTAAGTGCGAGATTAGCAATGAGCAGCACACACACACACACACACACACATACGTAAAACAAATAACAATAATAGTTAAGGAAAAAGTGAAATTAAAATGAAATCTATGGGACGCGGATTTCTTAAGCATCGTTCTTAGCACATGCCGTCTCGTTTACACCCACTCTCCTTCACTCACGATATCTCGTTCTTTGTCTAGCTTTCACTACGCCGCTGTGTTAGTGCGAATGCGACGGCAGAAAAATACCAAACATACCAAAGCCACTTTCTATGCAAATTTTTATGTGTTAAATGCATTTTGTTGGATTTAACATTCTCGCTGATTTTTTGGTTTACATTTTTGCATACAAATGAAGCCTGCGCTACCATCAGTTGCCAAGATGGTTGAACAGTGGCGGGGGAGGGTCGGAAGGCCGCAAGGCGTGAGGAGTGCGTGATTCTGTATGTGTGTGGGTGTGTGTGTGCATGGTGGAAGAAAGAGACAACAGAGCAACACACGCAAATTAGAGGATTAAGTAGCTTGGCTGCTGCTTCTTGTGCTGCGGCGGCAGCGACGACGACGCTGCAGTCGCCATTTGGGATTCGCTGTGCGCTGTGCGCAATTCGCCTTCATGTTCATTGTCCTCGCAGCTGAATAAGAAGAAGCAGCACAAGCAGCAGCGTTGAGACAATTACGCTAATTCGCCTGAAATTGTTTTGCATTTTCTTAACGTGCCTCCCGCCCCTGCATCCCTTCGTTCACCATTTGCTATTTCACTGCTGCAGCCCGCATGTGTGTGTGTGTGTGTGTGTGTGTGTTGGTTCGAAATCTTTTCAACGCTTGTTTAAACAGTTAAATTTGATTGCGCTGTAAATAAGAGACAAACAGCAAAGTGAACATGAGAAAGTTTACGGAAATGGTGTGAAGCAATCTACGAATACTACCTTCATCTCCTGCTTCGCACATAACGGTAGCTGCAAATGACCTCTATAAAGAAATGCACACCATAAACATGCTCGTATAAATGGAGCTCTCTACAAAATGCGCTAATTTGAGGAAGCACAGGGAAAACGAGTCTAAGAACATTTTAAAGAAATAGAACAATCCGTTCATAGAAGGTATAATCTAAATTTTATAAAATATATTTATTTATTTTTTACCTAAAATGCTTTAAAATCTATAAAATATCTGAATAAATTTATAAATTAAAATAAAATAAAGAAAATTAATTTGAGGAAGCACAGGGAAAACGAGTCCAAGAACATCTTAAAGAAATAGACCAATCCGTTCATAGAAGGTATAATCTAAATTTTATAAAATATATTTATTTATTTTTTACCTAAAATGCTTTAAAATCTATAAAATATCTGAATACATTTTTAAATTAAAATAAAATAAAATAAAGAAAATTAATTTGAGAAAGCACAGGGAAAACGAGTCTAAGAACATTTTAAAGAAATAGAACAATCCGTTCATAGAAGATATAAACTAAAATTTAAATACATTTTTCAATTAAGTATTCATTTTATAAAATATATTTATTTATTTCTTACCTGAAATGCTTTAAAGTCTATCAAATAATGTCTAAATACATTTTTAAATTAAAATAATAATGAAGGTATTTAGTAAACGGCAGTAAAACACAATTTAAATAGCCTTATACATCGAAATAACAATTTGTAAAACTATATTTTATGGCAACTTGATTAAAATATTAAAACTGCAATTAACGAAATACTGTAAACACACATAATGTGTCCACAACGTAATCTACATAAATTTGCATACACAATATACATACATATATGCATGTATAGATGTATGTATATTTTAAGCAGCGGGCCCACATAATTAGCTAATTTCCATTAACATATTGCATGCTCCATTTTCGAAAATCAATAATCCATTTTAAGCTGCAATGTAGAGTTAATTAGTATTAAATAAGCACAGAGCGGACACAATATAAATTGCACAACGCACTTAGCTGCTTTAATGAGAGCAATGACAATTAGTTGTTGAATGGAAAAAAAAAGAAAACAGAAAAATACAAAATAAAATTAACCAACAAAATATTGATGAATATTCGCAAAAAGCAAAAAATCAAAATCGCTAAATGCTGATGCTACAAATACTTAATGTGACTGTGCTAGGAAATTAACCGCATAATACTCACTAGTAACTAAGTCCGGCAAAAGCGTGTTGCAAATTGGCAACTGGATCCCATCGGGGCTTAGATAGGGGCAATTGGAATCCTTTTGTCATTAGTCCGCTACATTTGCCAATTGGCCTGAGTCGATTTATCATCATTATCGCAATGGTTTTGTACGATGTCGATGCCGATACCAATGTCGATGTTGTAGTCGTATTTAATATGCAAATCAGCATAACGCATGAGCGCCCCAAACAACATATGCAACAGGACACGCGTGCAGTGAAATGTGGCAAATGCGACTACTTACATGCTTATGACCATGTATATGTGAATGTTTACACGCTTCTGGCATTTACTCGTACTTTTTATTCAATCGCTTACCCACTAAATTAATCAAAGAGAAGGCTGCTAAACAACAACAAAAAATGTTGCATACTTCTAGGCTGCCAAATTAATCGTAACATATTTTATGATTGTGAACTAAATTATTATTGGTGTCTGTTACTCTAGCATTTTTCTACTTCTTTGCTGCCTGTCCGTTACAATGTTTTTCAATTCTTATTCTCTCTCATTTTTGTGCAATTGAAATCGGAAATGTTGGAAGGATAAATCAAAAAGTGTTGCATACTTTTAGGCTGACAAATTAACAAAATATATTCCATAATTTTCTAGTAATTGGTATCTGCCGGTCGATCATTTGGTTTATTGCTTGCTTGTTATAATGTTTTTAAATTTTTATTCTCTTTCGGCTTTGTACAATTTGTTGTGTATTTTTCGGTTTGGTTATTCATTAAAAATAATGAGAATTGAATATAATTTTGATGTCAACTGTGCTGTGTGATGATGTCAGGCCTAATTATAATTATGTTAATCGCGCACGTTTAATGCAATTAAACATTGATTTCAATTCGTTAGACACTGTGCAATTTAACAAATATGTAACACATTTCGTTCATTCCCCCCACACAGAGAAATACGCGTGCCATTGTGCGTATACGCAATATACATATATGTACGTGAATGTATTCCAATTCAATTCAATTGAATTTTCTTGCTGTTGTTTGTGTTGTGCTATTTGTATTTCATTGTTGCTGTTGTCTTAAATAAACTGAATTGGCATGTGAAATATGCGTGAGATGCTTTCCGATTCATATTACAACCTGTTTCGAATTCCGCTAGAAAAATGCGCGGAATTAATTTGCAAATGCCATTGCATGTTCTCTTTCTCTCTGTGTGTGTGTGTGTGTGTGTGTGAGTGTGTGTGTTTCTGGCTTATTCGGCGATTAAATCTTTTTAACAATTAATACCTCAAATGCTTGGCGCATTCGTCTTATCGTTAAGTGTATTATTGAGTTTATTAGGACTAATTTGAGTAATCCGACAAATTGCTCAGATGACATAAAAATCATTTCGTTTGACTTCAATTGTCTACTATTTTTTAAATATCTTACTTTTCAATTATTTATGCTTTCTCTTTTTGAGATAATAAAGAACATCATGCTCATGTTATTGGAATAATATTAATGAAAAATACTTTAATCTGTAAAATTAAACATTACACATATTTTATTAAACGGAAAATAATATTATATCACAAAAAACGGCTGCTGCAATCGTTTGATTTAATTAACAACCTAGTATATTTTGTATTCAATGGTATATTTTCAGCATAATAGTATATCGGTATACCTTAGGTTTTAAGTTTAGAATCGATTTATCGATTATCGATTTATTGATTTGGTATATTTTAAAAATTATTCATAAATACGTGACCTTTATTGACTGTAGCTTTCTTACTTAAGAAAAGTTTAATTTATACCAACTCTTTATTTTCTATACATTTTACTTTCTTAAACAACTTCTTGCATATAGCCACTTAATATTTTTTAAAAATTTATAAAACAGACTTTGTCAAAAATGAATTATATTTACAAACATGGGTAGAAGGGTTTAATAACTTTGTGCCTCCAGGAAATGTACAATATATGGTATATTTTGTACTCTGTAGTATATTTTAAATGTGGTACTGATGTACTGAAATGTAGTATTGATAATATACCGAATGTATGCATTGGGCATTTTTAGTAATTTTGTGGTATATTAATTTGATATCTGTTGAATGTAGTACTATATTAATATACCAAATATTGCCTTTGGTATATTATAATGTTTAAGCGGTTTATTAATTTGGTTTATTTTAGAATAATGCCACACTTTTTTGCTCATTTCTAAAATGAGTAGCGAATATCTCGACTGCAGCTTTCATAATTCTTTTAATATGTAAATGATCTTTAATTATTGAGCTCAATTCAATCGTATTTCTCCTCCCTGTTCAGTCTTTATCGCAACAGAGAATTTAGTTTGCTGCAGCTCACTTCGGTCTTTCGTCTGTCTATCATATTATGCTTTTATTATCCAATCTCATGCTCCGCTCTCAGTTTCTCATCCGTTGGTAATGTTTCGGGTCTATTCAACGATATGGAAACAATCGTTGAGCTTTAACGAGGAGGCGGGGAATCGGCTTGTCAGTGGATTGCCAAGTGGCAAATGTTTAAAGCAGTCACTGTCGACGCGACATTAGGCAGCGGGCGGAGGGGGCGAGGAGAGCAAAAGGGGCACAAGGCACGGGGCACGGGGCATTTTGGTTTTTGGCAGTTGGTTACAGCGATTGAATTTAATTAGCTTATCATGAAAGCGTATTTCACATAAATTTATCAAAATTGCTTTACACAACAGCAGCAACGGGACCATGGTGGGGGGGGTGGGGGGGGGGGAGGGCAGGAACAGTGGCATCATATCTAGACAGAGCGAGAGAGAGAGAGGGGGTGACTGGTGGATGCTACATGCTGTGGCAGGGGCAGGGGCAGCGATGAGGGGTGTTGCCCAAATTGCATTACGGCCCGCCCATTAAACTGATAAAAACGAGAATCGAGTTGAGTTGTGTCGACTTGGGCGACACTTTAAACTTGATGGGAGAGTGAGACAGTAAATGAATGAGAGAGCATGAGAGTGAGAGAGAGAGAGAGAGGGAAGGGAGGTTGAAATTAAATTTATTAACGCACATTACAACGCATACACTTCACAGCACTCAAAAATGGGAAAGGGGGAAGGGAAACTCTACTTTTGGTGGTTACTTGAAGGTCGCTCGACAAGCGGAAGCAGCCACAGGAAGCAAAAGCAAAAGCAACCGCCTTTTGTTTTCCAAATGGATTGCAACCGATGCGAAAGCCAAGCCAACAAACAATCTAGAAAAGCGACAGACGGGGAAAACAGAAAGAAAGAGAGTCGAGGAAAAGACAAAAATAACAGCTTAAAGCGAAATGCAAAATGCAACAACGAACGAAATTTATTTCATTTACTGACTAAAGTCAGTTTCAGCTAATTTCACAGAAACAATTGTTCATTATTGCCAATTAAAGCAAAGGCGAAACTATTAGAAATTGTTCTTAAATCAAATTAGGAAATATTTACAGAATACAACATTTTAAAGTACAATAGATTCTTCTTTTTATTGTTATTTATTTGTTTCAATTAGTCTATTTATTTCAACATAATTGTATTAATCAGACAAAGTACAATTCAGTGAATCAGAATACGACATGAATATAATTTAATTACATTTTAGTTGTCTTCATCATCTTATTATTTCACTTAATAAGTTGCAACAATTTGTCTTTTCTCAGCAAAAAACTTAATATAATTACAAACTAAAACTATCGAAAATATATTTATTTGCTTCAATTTGTTTGTTTAAGACATTCATTAAACCAGCCAAACAAAGTTTCATTTTATTCAAATTTATTTCCGCAAGCAAACAAATTAAATATAATTTAAATGATCGAACCCATTCATTTGTCAAATAAAACATTATTTGTAAACTCAAATCTAGTGATTCGTGAAATGTTTTAAAAATAATTGATTTGCGTTTATTTCAGTTTTCTCATCATTTCATCTACTTAATTAACGTTTTATACAAGAATTATTCAATATTAAGTTATTTGCTTTTGCATTTATATATTCTTTTGAGAACTAATTTCGCTAATCAAAGAAAGTTGTATTATACAAATTAAGAGGATGTTAAGAAAATCATTTCAGTTAATTTTAATCATCTTTTGCTGTTAAACATTTTACCTACAAAAAAGTCTGTTCTTTTTTTTCTTCTTTGAAAATATTAAAAAAACATATTTCATGGAAACGAATAAAGAAAAATGTTCTTTAATTTAAATAATTATATTCAAGATAAATAACAAAGTTAGTTTAATCTTATACATACAAATACAAGTATGCAAATATTAAAACACATTAACTAGCTTCAAGCTGCCTTTTACAATTCACATTTGTGATTCCCTCTATTGGCTATTTAATTTCAATATTTTAACTAGAATATTGCAAGCAATTCATATTTAAATATAACATTGCTACATTAGAAGTTTCAATAAGCTTAAAGCTTTCACACTCATTATAAACATTTTTATTTTTAAATGTTAGCAAACTTTTTCTCTATAAAATAGATTTATTAAATAATATAGCGACATTGTTAAATGCAATTCATTTTTACAATAATAAAATAAAGTATGTTTTAAAAATTAATTATGGAGCTGTGACATTTAAAGAGCTTTAATAAGCTTTAAGTGGAAATCTATCTCATTTAAAGATATTTATTAAATATATTGCTTAAAATGACATTTATTAAATACAATTTATTTTTAACAATAATAATAAGTGTGTTTCAAATATGACCTTGTGACATTTGAAATGCTTTAATCAGCTTAAAGCTGAAAGCTTCCGACAAGGCCATTGCATTTGAAATGTGTCAGATAAGTTTAATAGAGAAAATCCCCCATAAGTGCGGGGTTATTTGAGCAGCTGTGGATGGGGTTAAAGTTGGGGGTTGGGGTTGGGTTTTGTGTTGCTCGATTGCAGCCTTATCGATGACACTTTGATAGCTGGCGAACTGTGCTAATTGATAAGCGAACACTCCTAATCGCCTCGTTTGGCCGAAAAACAACAAAAGCCGCTACCATAAAAATGTACGCGCATTTGCCACACTCAAGCGCATCTTTTCCTCTTTCCCTCTGTCCCTTATCGTGCTGCACTTGCCCCTTCCCTTCTCTTCCCATCACTTCGTGGTCTGCGCTATGTGACGCGTTCATTTATAGTGTCAATGCGATTATGATGATTATGTCGCTTCACGTGATGCACACAGAGAGGAAGAGAGACAAAGAGAGGGGGGAAATATATCTGCTAAGCCTCTGCTTGGCCTCTGTTCCCCCCCTCTGAGTTCCCTTCCCCCCTTTCAGATAGAGTGCAATTGAAGGCATTTGTGCGTGAAATTACATTGAAAATTTAATTGCGCACACAAAGTGCAGGCCGCTGTGCATTAGATACGCAAAATTTGCTCATAAATTAAAATGCAGTCCATGGATTATGTCGCACCACCCCCGCCCCCCGTCCCCCGCAACCAACTCTCTAATTAAATCCAGTAGATGAACAGTTGAAGGCTTCAAGCTGCTTTTTAGTAAAATATATTACGATATATTCCGTTATGTTAACACGCAATCGCGCATCGATCTTTGGTGTAATGCTTGTCGTGCTGCACTTTGAGATGTGGCCAACTTGTGGTATACTTAATATACGTAGTAACTCTTTCAGTTCTTTGCCAGCAGCTGCTGCTTCTTCTACTTCATTGTCGTCTTCATTTTCGTGCATCGCAAAAGTTGCAAAAGTTCGATATTTACCGCTAGCCATGTTTTGCTGTTGTTACCGACCGCACAGCAAGGAGGAAAAAAAAAGGGAAAACTCGTAAACCAGTTGATGCAATTTTCCAGTGCGAAAATTAACAAATACACACACACACACGCACATGAAAATGTGCGCTCGAGAATTCAATTTGCGTTGAGAAAACGGAACCGCAGTGGGCGTAGCGAGGATGAAGCTAAAGCTAAAGCAGAAGCAGAAATGCCAGCGAAAGCGGAGAAAGGAGAAAGGAGAAAGCGAACTGCATCGTCTGTTTACTTGAGGTTTTTTCGTTGTCGGCGTATGAGGGCCATCCGGAAGGAAGTGCAAGCGAACAAACCGAGCGCAGCACAAATACACCCACAACCAAAAGGGTGAGCGGGAGGGAGGGGGAGGGAGGTAGAAGCATAGACGGGTTCTAGCTGGGTCAGAGACTGCAGCCAAGAGACTCGAAGTCGGCCTCAGGTGGCGTCGCTGCATTGAAAATTGGCACAAACGGATGCCAGCGACGTTGCCGCGACGCGACGCGACGCCAGTCAGTTAGAGCTGCCACGCCCCCTTGATGGCCCACATCTTGTGTATTAGTGTATTTATTAAGAAATTTAATTTCAGCAGTGCAAGAAAAAAAACAAACGAAATGGTGCAACAAATGTGGCAAATTCGAGCAGCTGACATGAAGTATGGCATCAACTGTTGCCACAGTTGCAACGCGCAAAAGATGCAAATACAAGTTGCAGTTGCAGCTAAAGATACGCATACAAAATGCAGCAACAACACTGAAAAAAGAACAGTTTCTATAATCGAGGGCATTTATTTAAAAATTGAGTTTTAAAAAAGGCCACTTTGAGATTAAATTATTAAAACCTAAATAGGTAAGAATACAAGTAATATCCGCTGTCCATTTTCAATAAAAATACTAAAATAATACCAAAGACTTGGTATATAGGTGTTGTCAAATATTCAAAAAATATACCATAAAAATACACGCAATTCTTAGTCTAGTTTCAGTTTTTTTCAATTTCGGGGCAAACTCGATTAGAAATGCCTAGAAAGTATTTATCTAGCTTTCAGTTTTTTTGCTTGTTCAAAGCTTAGTCAGTCGAGCTGTAATGAACCAACCTTCGTTAAAGTCTGAGAGAGAAGAGGTTCTGGGCTCAAATGCAGCGCGATTCGACTGTTATTTTGTAAAAAGAATTTCCAATACGCATCTTATAATAAAATTTGTGGTCTTGAAAATATACGATTTTTTTTCATCTTATTAATAAGAACTTGATCTATCATCATATGTTCTTGAAATCAAGAAGTGTTTTCTAAATTCTTAGACGAAAATCTTGACTTTTTTTCAGTGCACAACTGGCAAAAAAAAAAAAAAAAACACTTACGAATGCATTTACAGTTGGAGATACAAACACAGTTATAGCTGCAGATATATCTAGGGACTCAGATACACATGCCATTCGCATAGTCTCGCAGACCATAAGCAAACACAAATGATGGCAATCTGTTAGCTGCTGCTGTTGCTGCTTTTGGTGCTGTTGGTGCCACATGCCCCTGCCTGTGGCATGCCACCGTCTGCACAATGCTAGCCAAATTTATATTATTAATGCCTGTTTATCTGCATGCGACGATGTCGCCCTCCAAATAGATAGATGCGCCCTGTCCCCTTCCCTTCTCTTCCTTTTGCCCCTTTCCATCTTTCCAGCTTCGCACACAATATAGCAGCAATTGTTTGTGGGTGTTGTCTTACCTCTCTTTCGCTCTCTCTCTAGTTGTATGCGCTGCTTTATGAGCTTCGATTAATTTGCGCGTAAACAGCGCGAGTTCTGGCACATTTGTAATCCACATATACTCAACTCGTATCTACTTCCTGCTGCTGGCTTTAACTTGGCTAAATCGATGGAATTTAAGTTGCGATTTGTGCTGCAAAATATGCGAGATAATCAGCTAGTCAATGGGTAATAATCTACAAACCCTCTAATCAATACAAAGCAATTAATAGAATCATTCATAATAAATCAATACGCAAAAATGTTTTATCAGTGATAATCAGAAACAAGTATGAAAGCTACAATGAGATAAAAGCAAAACATTGCGGTATTATTCTAAAAATATACCCAATTACATATATACCTCGAAAATACTTAAATATAACATAAAAAGACTATATTTGGTATGTTGTTATACTTTTCATGTTTAAAATATCCCATTGAGTAGAAAATATACCAGATTGTTGACCACAGTACAGCAATGAGGTAATATTCTAAAAATATACCAAATATTATACCGACAAAAATACTGGAATATACTATAAAAACTAGATTTATTATACGAGTATCGATACACTTTTACTTTCAAAATATACTTTAGAGTACAAGATATTCAATATGTTTATAACTAACCTAAAAAATAACAAATTCGTATACTGTTAAAATACTGGAATATAATCTAATAAGACTGTATTTGGTATATCGAAATACTATAACATTCAAAATATACCATGTAGCATAAAATATACTAGATTGTTAACCAAAGCAACCAAAGAATATAATCTAATAAGACTGTATTTGGTATATCGAAATACTATAACATTCAAAATATACCATGTAGCATAAAATATACTAGATTGTCAACCAAAGCTCCTAAGTGTTGACAGCAACAGCCGTTGTCACAAACTTATAATTCCCCGCTACCCAAAGGGTAGAGAGAGTATAAACAAGCTATTAACTTGACCAAAAAGTTTTCTGACTGCTGCAAATTCAATTGTAATCGACTCGGTTTTATTCTAGAAATTCTAGATTTCAATCTTAATTGATTCGAGAAGAGTTTTGAATCGCATTACAATACCAAAAACATTCCATCGATAATTGAGTTGCAAGTGAAATACAAAAGAGACACGAGAGATAACCAAAGTCGTTGTTGGTTGGTTCAACAGCCTGCGATTGCGATAAGCTCTGACTGCAATAACTCATAGAGAATAACTACACATTTAATGAGTACTATGAATACTACTACGAGTTGAACATAATCTCTCGGTTCATTATCTTTGCACAAGACAAAGCAACATTTTGAATCGAAACTACAACAAGCAAAAAATATTGTTGTACTTTGTTATGTATGTAGTATACGGCGCATTGTTTGCACTTGCGAATAGTATATTCAATTTACTCGCAATTACGCATACGCATGAGTACAGCCAGCACTCACCTTTGTATTCACATAATTAATGCGTAACTCAACTCAATTCAGAATTTGGGCAGAAGCCTTGTCAAAGGAGAGATCCTTTTATGAGGCCAGTTGTAATTTGAATTGCAATCGCAACTGATTAAGTTAACAAATTGAATGTGCTCGAACTCATTACGATATGAATAGGCTGTGAGTGCTGCTCTGAGTGCGTGAGTGAGTGAGTGTAAGTGCATATTATTGTAAAGCTGAAAGGCTTTCGCATTTAAATTATTGCAAAGCCTGATTAGATAGCCAGACATCGGACCATTTGTGCCTGCTCTACGTTTATGGCCACTCATTGTGTACTCAAAGCGCACTCATTGTGCACTCACAGTCCGAATGCAACTTGCACAATGACTGTGATGTTGTCATAGTCATAGTCATTTGTCTGGCTCCGCATTCATCAGCCGAGCGTCAATATAATCAACTACTTACACGCCCACATTCGCATTCAGACATTCGACACTCAGTATTCACTACTCGCTATTCAGCACTCGACACTCGCACTCGCACTCACAATTTGTACTTTCACACCTTTGCGATTAGTGAGTATTTATTGTTGAAACATTTGTCGCGACGATAACAGTTTATCATTATTAGACCCTCGCATGGCGTTGCAGCTAATGCGAAAAAAGTACTTGAGTAATGAGTGTAGTCGACGCAGGCATACCCTTTATTTGCATGCTTTTGATTTTATTTAAATTGCATTAAATGTACATAGAATCTTTCTTTCATATTTGTACAGATTTTTATGGAAGATTAGCTTAGAATTTAGAATTATTAATTAAATATATATATATTTCTAAATTTATTTAAAATAATCGCATTTTATTTTCATTCCTTTTTAAAAATGTTTTATCATTTTCATGGTTAATTAAAATTTATTTTATATAATTTTAGAAATGTTTTCAGTATTATTATAAATTTTAATTTCTCAGTTGTAGCGATTATATTTATTCTAAGAAATGAGTAATTGTTTTTGTAGCTATACAGAATTAATTTCATATAATTCTAGAACTGTTTACAGTATTATTCTGAAAGTTTTTTCCTTACTCGTTTCGATTTTATGAATTCCAAGAACTGCTTGCTTATCGCTAGATTGCATTTACATTTTGTAGTCACCACTTAATCTTCGTTTGCTTTTTGTTTTGCGGATACAGGGTATTAAAAATGTTACTAAGAGTAATAAAAATTAAATAGTTTTTGCAGTTCAAATAAATGAAAACGCTTTACAACTTTGGTAGCACCGAATGGAAGATGATCTAACAGAAAACTGTATTCCCGCAACTAATAAAAATAAATGGCATAAAAAACCATTACTATTAATAATCACAGAGTTGGGGCGAAATAATTGCATTGCTTGATGTAAATGAATAATATAATGAGCAAACAGTGATTAATTTATATAAATGTAAATATATAATAATAATTGATTGATTGTAAAATGAATTATGACTGAGGCACAACAATTTGTAAACAGTGCAAAAGAAAGCAATAAACTATAAATAGCAAGGCAACAAATATATATGGCGAGAGAAAAATATATTTCCAAAACATGCCAATTTTTGTTTGATCTTGAAAATACGCCAATAAAATCTGCGCAAATGATCACAGCGAAAGTATTAACAGATAAGAGCTAAAAATACAGAACTGCGTCTGAGACTGAAATGAACTTGGAGATAAGTTGCATACATATGTTAATTAATTTAGTATTAGCACATTATGAAGTGAATACAAGTATATATGCATGTAGTATGGAAAATATATAATATCATCTGTCTGTCCGCACCCATTGAAAGCACGCGCGGACAACGCAACCGGCAAGATTAAGAGATCTTTGATAAACAAATACTAAACTAATAAACAAACAAAAACATTGCGAAAAAAAAGAAAACACAAGCTAAGCAAATATAGAACGTGAGGGCGACGGGTATATGAGAAATGCTACACTGAGAGAAAGACTCATGAATTTGAGAACATTTCGATGAAAGAAATAATTCAAAAATATTGTTTTCACTTTATTTATTATATGTTTGTTATTTTGTAATCTTGAAATAAATGAAAAAATATATATAATAATAAAAACAAAATTTATGCCACAAAACTTCTTTAATTTAACAATTGAAAATAATATAATTAAATATAAAATTAATGTATATATATAACTATTGTTAGTCAATATTAAATAAGATATTAAATAAAAACAAAAAAAAAAATTTTTTTTTTATTTAGTTAAGAAGAGTAACAATTTAATTTTAAATTATGTATAAATATTGTTAATTCACCAGAAAAAATTTATCTCTTAATATTAGGAATATTTTGTGTCATGTTCAAGATTAATATATTACATTATCTTGAACAAGATTAAAATTGTTAGTTTTATGTTTATGTTAAAGTAGAAAATAGAAAATATTTTTAATAATTTCACTAATAGTAATAAAACAAATAATATAATATAAACTAAATATATTTATATAAATCGGTAAACGAAAATCGCTCTAAATGTAAAATAAAAATAAAAAATATTTTTTTTTTGAAATAGAAAAATATCTAATTTCTTTTATGAATATTTTTTAAATATTTAATATTTAAATATATTTTTAAATATCTATTTTCTTTTATGAATATTTTTAAAATATTTTCCGCTTGATCATAGTTTCAATGCTTGTGTTTCTCTCAGTGTACAAGAGCTGGCTGCGAAATGTGCGAAAATTCTTATCTAATGATCGATAATGATGGGCGAACGGCGGTGGAGGAAGTGCATAATACAGTGAGGAATGATGGGTGAGTAAGTGTGAAGAGGGGAGTGGTGATTGGGGGGAAGAGAGAACATATGGCAAATCGTAGGCGAATCCGTTGCTAAAGCAAAAGCTTCTGCTTCTCAGTGGCTGACGCGGTAGGCAGCAGGGCGACGTGACCAACCGCACATAGCGCATAGCGAAAGCTCTCGAAGTGAGAACGCAAAAGCAGGGAAGCAGTGAAGCAGGGGAGGTGGGAAATTGCGGAATGGGGAATGAACTGGAGTCGCTGTCGCTGCGCTATATAAAGCGTCATGCAGGTCGTGAGGCTCGCGCATAGTGCAAACGCATAGCTCGAACGTCAGTCACTTTGTTGAGTTTCTCAGTTTCTCAGTTTCGATTTCGATTCGATTTCTGCATTCAACATGTGGTCCAAGATTGCGATTACCGGTGCTCTGGCTGTAATGGGCGGCGCTCTTTATGTCAGCGCCGTGGACAACTTTGCGTATGTGGATCGCTCGCTGGAGGTTGCGATGCCCAAGGCGAAGCGTCATGTGGCCAAGGAATAGGCAAGGAAAGGAATGGAGTTACCAGTGCTGTGATCGAATGTGCAACTAGTTCCGATTTGTGCCACAAAATGAACTAGTTCAATATCCGCATTGTGTGAACAAGTCGCTCTTCGAGCTTGTTAAACAAGCCTGCGAAGAAGCGTCCACTTTCTACTCCATCAATCTTTAGTTGCCTGAACGAACAACAAAAGAGTTTCAGCGCTTTAAACTAATTTATAAATATTCTTAAGGAATTGTTTTTTTTTTTCTGTGTGTTTTTTTTTATTATCATGTAGTTTTGGCAATTAAGTTCCTGAAAGTATTCTTAAATGTTGTAAATAGTGCATAAATAAATATTATATAATTACTTTTAAATGCTGCGAGTTGTTTACTTATCGAATTGACTTTTTTTGTAGTACAACTTCTTATCGCCATTGGGAATTAACAATAAAAGAACTCACTATTTGGAATTAGTTTCTTAAATGACTGTTGATTATTATACCCGCTACCCATAGGGTAGAAGGGTATTATAACTTTGTGCCGGCAGGAAATGTATGTAACAGGTAGAAGGAGGCATCTCCGACCCTATAAAGTATATATATTCTTGATCAGCGTCAACAGCCGAGTCGATATAGCCATGTCCGTCTGTCCGTCTGTGTGTCTGTACGTCCGTCCGTATGAAACACTGGATCTCAGAGACTATAAGAGATAGAGCTATTATTTTTTTTCGACAGCATTTGTTATGTTTGCACGCAGATCAAGTTTGTTTCAAATTTTTGCCACGCCCACTTCCGCCCCCGCAAATCAAAAAAAATCGAATAACAAGCCTAATTTTAAAGCTAGAGTTACGAATTTTGGTATATGCAATAATTACTATAGTAGTTATAATTCCTGAAAATTTGCGATCAGATAAAAATTGTGGAAGTTATTAAAGAAATACTTTTGTATGGGCAAAAACGCCTACTTACTAGGGGTCTTAGTTGCTTTGGCCGACAATCTGGTACATTGTGCCGTCTATGGTATATTTTGAATGCGGTACTATATCGATATACCACATATACCATTTGGTATATTTTTAGTATTTTTTTTAGTATTTTCGGTATATTTTGAAAATGATACCGCAATTTTTTGCCTTTATTAAAAATGGGTAGCGGATATCTCACAGTCGAGCACACTCGACTGTAACTTTCTTACTTGTCTGTTAGTAATATTGTCACTTAAAGTCTCTCTTTTAAATTAGAAAACAATAATTTGGTTTCTCAAATACAATTGACTTGAAATACTTCCATTTTGTAGCATAACTTCTTATCGCTATTGAGGATTTACTCATTGGAATTAATAATAAAAGAACTCATTATTTATTGTGACAGACGGACGATGGTCTGCAGTATTCGCTCTTAAAGTTTGTTTTTTTTAAATAAACAAAAATTTTTGTTGAATTAAAAAAAACACAATTATTGTTTAAGCTAGCGAATTCTGTTTGCTATTATCGGAGTGGCTTTAAATAATCCAATTATATACAAAACAAGATACATTATATACAACAGCTGGTGAGCTTATCAACGTATCTGTTTATTTTGATTAAACTCGATAATCGATATTGATTAAGTTTCACTGATAAAACGATTCATACTCACATCGTAGAAACAAATTTATTTGGAATTCTTCACTTAACATCAATTGCGTGTTACATTTAAACGCAAGCGAATTCGAAGGAACAAATGATACACAATATAAACAAAGATGGTGAAGATTATCAACTTGGCATATTAAATTGTGCTTACTAACAATTTAATCACAAGAGATTTTATTAAAGACCCAGTGAGTAGCATTTTTAAACAATTTGCTAAAATATATTTATATTTTTATAAGCATTGTACAGAAAAACGATTTACAAATATATACAAACTTGTCAAGATTATTTACTTAACAGATTACATTTTATATGTTTGCTAATAAAATAAAACTATTTTTTTTATCGCAAACGATTTTAAATAAAAATGTAATGTCTAAATAAATGAAAAAAGCTTGAAAGATTATAAGTTTTACCATCGCAAAAGATTTTGTAGTAGAGTAGTAGAGTACTAAATATTTCTTGATAATTTGTTAAAATATATTTACATATTTTTCGAACCATTTCCAAACACAAATCATGAAAAACCGGCAGGATTTTTTCTTTGGCGGATTAAAAACTCCACCACAATTTCTAACAATTTAAACGTAAAATATTTTGAAGAAGATTATTTATGAGCGTATTAAATTTTATATGGTTGCTAACAGTTTAAAATAAATAAATAAAATTTAATCTTAAAAGGTTTCAAAGAATCATGTATTAATACGAAAGATTAAACAACTAGCAAGATTATTTACTTGGCAAATTAAATTCTGTAGTTTTGCTTACTATTTAATCGCAAGAGATTTCGCAGAAGTAGCGCGTGATAAACATTTTGAAATGATTTGCTAAAAACACTGGTCAACATATGTCGTGAAATGAGCTACAAAACATTTAACTTAAATGGCATAAAGTCAAAAGATTCTATTAACATATTTATGATGCGCCATTCCAATGCTCAACATTGGAGTAACCACAAAAAGTGTGACAAGGAGGAATGGAAGGGAAGGGAAAGTGGAGGCAAAGCGAGGCTGACTAAAAATCTGTGGGCGCACTAAAAATGACTGGCAAGCCGCAAATACTTTGTCAGGCTCAAGTTGACACTCGTTTGGTCGTTGGCCGGTCATAAGTCCGACCCCAAAAAAAAAAAAAAAAACAAAAATACAGCCTAGAGAGAAGCCCCCTATCAACTTCTTTCTCTCTGTGAGCTTCACATGGGCTGCCACACGCATTTGACACTCATTTTGTTGTTGTTGTTGTTGCTGCTGTTGTTGTCGGACACAAATACAACAAGTAAGAAAGCTACAATCGAGTGTGCTCGACTGTGAGATACCCGCTACCCATTTTAAGTTAAACCAAAACAATGCGTTTAAATATACCGGATTAATATACCGCAAAAATACTAAAATAATAAAATATACCAAAGACTAAATTATATATTTTGATATAATACTACATTCATAATATGCCAAAGAGTGCAAAATATACCAGATCATTAGCTATAGCAATAAAGGCCCGTATTAAGTAGACCTTTTTTGTCACACAAAAGTATTTTTCAAAAAACTTCTACAATTTATGTGTAATCACAATCAAATTTTCAGAAACCAGAAATACTGTAGTTATTATTCAATGTACCAAAAATCTGTTTATAATTTTCCATTATTCTTCTATTTGCGAGGGTGGAAGTGGGCGTGGCAAAAATTTGAAACAAACTTGATCTGCTTGCAAACATATCAAGTAATGTCGAAAGTTCTATCTCTTCTGGTCTCTGAGATCTAGGTGTTCATACAGACGGACAGACAGACAGACGGACATATTATATGTAGCTATATCGTATCAAGTGTTGACGCTGATAAAGAAGAATATATATGCATACTTTAAGGGTCGGAAATGACTCTTTCTGACTATTACATACATTTCCTGCGGGCACAAAGTTATAATACCCTTGTAGCCTATGGGTAACGGGTATAAATACAAACACCAGCGTAGAGAGGCCATATCACTCATGTCCGTGTGTGCGAGTGTGTGTGTGTGTGTCGAGGTATTTTGGGCGAACAGATTGTGAAATGTCGTGAAATGAGCTACAAAACATTTAACTTAAATGGCATAAAGTCAAAAGATTCTATTAACATATTTATGATGCGCCATTCCAATGCTCAACATTGGAGTAACCACAAAAAGTGTGACAAGGAGGAATGGAAGGGAAGGGAAAGTGGAGGCAAAGCGAGGCTGACTAAAAATCTGTGGGCGCACTAAAAATGACTGGCAAGCCGCAAATACTTTGTCAGGCTCAAGTTGACACTCGTTTGGTCGTTGGCCGGTCATAAGTCCGACCCCAAAAAAAAAAAAAAACAAAAATACAGCCTAGAGAGAAGCCCCCTATCAACTTCTTTCTCTCTGTGAGCTTCACATGGGCTGCCACACGCATTTGACACTCATTTTGTTGTTGTTGTTGTTGCTGCTGTTGTTGTCGGACACAAATACAACAAGTAAGAAAGCTACAATCGAGTGTGCTCGACTGTGAGATACCCGCTACCCATTTTAAGTTAAACCAAAACAATGCGTTTAAATATACCGGATTAATATACCGCAAAAATACTAAAATAATAAAATATACCAAAGACTAAATTATATATTTTGATATAATACTACATTCATAATATGCCAAAGAGTGCAAAATATACCAGATCATTAGCTATAGCAATAAAGGCCCGTATTAAGTAGACCTTTTTTGTCACACAAAAGTATTTTTCAAAAAAACTTCTACAATTTATGTGTAATCACAATCAAATTTTCAGAAACCAGAAATACTGTAGTTATTATTCAATGTACCAAAAATCTGTTTATAATTTTCCATTATTCTTCTATTTGCGAGGGTGGAAGTGGGCGTGGCAAAAATTTGAAACAAACTTGATCTGCTTGCAAACATATCAAGTAATGTCGAAAGTTCTATCTCTTCTGGTCTCTGAGATCTAGGTGTTCATACAGACGGACAGACAGACAGACGGACATATTATATGTAGCTATATCGTATCAAGTGTTGACGCTGATAAAAGAATATATATGCATACTTTAAGGGTCGGAAATGACTCTTTCTGACTATTACATACATTTCCTGCGGG
Source organism: Drosophila albomicans (assembly GCF_009650485.2). Lineage (NCBI taxonomy): Eukaryota > Metazoa > Arthropoda > Insecta > Diptera > Drosophilidae > Drosophila > Drosophila albomicans. The sequence continues at coordinate 3,250,867 of NC_047627.2, read as the reverse complement.
CACAAAGTTATAATACCCTTGTAGCCTATGGGTAACGGGTATAAATACAAACACCAGCGTAGAGAGGCCATATCACTCATGTCCGTGTGTGCGAGTGTGTGTGTGTGTGTCGAGGTATTTTGGGCGAACAGATTGTTGAAGATTTGATTTTGGGCAGCCTGGTTGGTCGGCTCGGTTGGTTGGTTGGTTGGTTTGGTTGGCTGTTGCTCGGTGGCCAGCACAATCGTTAATCTAATGAAAGATGACGTTGGGCACCACCAACAACAAAATAGACATGACCAGCTCCCATTTCCATTTCCCTCCTCATCCTCCTTGCCCGCCTGCTGTCATAGTGTGGAGAGTGTGCTGCTTCATCCGCTTTGTCTGCGGCTGTTTGCTAATCATTCATCATTGCCTAGGCTAGTTTTTGCGAGTGGCGGGTGACGGGTGGAATGCATGTCCTGATGAATAAGCGGTAACTAAAACAACTCCTGGCCAAAAGTATATATGTGTGTGTGTGTGTGTGTGTGGCACATGGCCAATGGTCGGCAGCATCATTAACAGTTAGTGGAAACCAGAGCTCGACTCGAGTTCAAGAGTTCGAGTTGTGCCTGCAACGCTGCTGTTGCACCTGCTGGGCAAAGTTCAATCGCTTGTTTCGTGTCGGCTTACCCCAATCTAGAGGAAGAGCAAAGGAGCGAATGTGTCCGCGAACCGACCAATAAAATTTGATTAGCCACCCAAATCCTTTAGGTCTCTCAAGATGGGCCAAAAGGACCCGGCAATATGAGAATTTATGTTTGCCGCACAGATTCCGATTCAGATTCAGATTTAGATTTGCCACACGGCCACTTGCCACTTGCCACAAGCACTCAGATAGCCAGAGAGAGAGAGAGAGAGAGAGAGGGGGAGGGAGAAAGAACGAGACAGAATATTGTATATTCATGGGCAACTTGCAACTCAGCAAAGGACAGAGGACAGAGCACAGAGTACAGAGGACAACTGCAGGACACCGAAACGTGGCCCGAGGCCGAGCCAGCCAACTTGGGTTAATTTACATTATAAACTTTGAATATTTTATTGTTTGTCTAGGAAAGGACACAGCTGGCAGGCAGCAGGAGCCAAAAGCCAGGCACCAGCAACCAGCTACTAGGAGCTCCACTCACTGCCTCCAGTGGGCGTGCCGCTTGTGGTGTGTCTCAGTGTGGGTGTGTGGCAAGCCCTTTAAGCCTCGATAGTGACGCTCTGTGGCATTAACTCCCCGCCAACCGCATTTATTGACACTCTACGATGGCAAGCCGGACTTGCTCGTTGCCCTGATTTAATGACAGCATCAACATTTTTGGCCAAATTATGAGACTACTACTAACATAGTCTGATTACCATTAACGTTGTTGTTGTTGTTGTCATTGCCATTGGCAACGCTGCTTGTTAAGCTTTTGAGCATCAAGTTACTAAATAATTAAACAATTTCCCCATTGCCAGCTCGTAAACCACATCAACCGCACTTTTCTCCAATTTCCCACAGAGTAACGCTCTCTCATCGGTTCACACAGGTGACCCCATCGGGAAGGGAATGGAAGGGAAGGGAAGGGAAGGGATTTTTGGGTCGGGCGGCATGTAAATTGAACAATACAACAAATACGAAATTACAAAATTACAAATGTAATCGGAGCTTCTAATCAGTCCACAGAGTGAATTGAAAAGTAAACGAAAGACTGGGACACAGAAGGATACTGACAAAGAAATAATTAAAGAGCCACAGAGAACGAGAGAAAGAGAGATATGACTTAAAATATGTTCGATCCAATACATTCGACTGATCCTTCGAACATGCATCGTCAAATCTAATGTACTAAAACAGTCGAGAATTAGCGAAACATAATTTATATATTTTATTTGACAATCATAAGCAATAGAACCTCAGGAATTCCAAATTTGTTAAGCTACATTCGACTGGATGAGACCCTTTACACAATCAGCAGACAGAACAAAATAGCAAATGCAAACATAAATTGTACATTGAATATTACTTACTTATCTACTCCAGTAGAAAATTAAATTGTTGTCAATCTGTAAACTTAAAAAAAAAAACATCTAATTATTTAAAGTTTTTAAAACTACATTTGCTGCAAGAGATTGTTTAAATTTATCAAAAAATTTTAATAAAATAAAAAAAAATTGTTTTAATCTATAATAAATAATATTTATTTTCTATCTCGATTTTAAAATTGAACATTTTATTTCAGCCAATTTTTTCAGAAATTACTATATGTATAATTTCATTGTATCGAGTTACTAGAATTAGTCTTTATTAAACTCAAAAAATTTATACATATTATATATATAATATATTTTTTTTATATGAAATTTTATATGACAAAAAACAAGTCTGTTACAGTCGGGCATTAGGGACTTTGATTGGCAATCTGGCATATTTTATAATTTATGGTATATTTTGAATGTATTAGTAAATCTGGTTATTTCAATATAGTTTGAAATATTAATTTGGTTATTTCAATATAGTTTGGAATATTAATTTGGTATAGTCTAAATATAATACCATAATGCTTTGTCTTTAATGCAAATTGGTAGCGTGTATTGCACAGTCGAGCACACTCGAGTTTAATATTTATTATTAAATAAAATAATGTAGAAGAGAATTCTATTTAAGGTTTTAGGTTTTTACAAGTTGTGACTGAAATCTTTGCTAGGTATTAATTATAATTTACTCAATTATCATCTGCTGCATTTCAGTGCTGAATTAAAAGTAGGTTGGAGATAGTAAGCAATTACTATCGCATAGGAAAAATAGTAATTTATAGTTAAATGGAGCAATTCACCACTAGTATATATGTAGCTAATTATTTATTAACAAATGAATACCTTGCCAGGAATTAACTATAGTTTACTCAATTATCATTATACTGTAGATTTTTCAGTTCTAAATAAGGAGTAGAGTGACGATAGTAAGCACTTACTATCGCATAGTCGTAATAATAATTTACAGTTAAGTTAAGTTATTCACCTAAATGTATATAAAGAATGATTTATTAATAACTGAATAGCTTTCTCGGAGTTAACTATAGTTTACTCAATTATCATCATCTCGTTTACTTTCAGTGATGAATTAGAAATATAGTGACGATAGTAAGCAATTACTATCGCTTAGTCGTAATTCTTTATTTTATTTCTATCGTTGTCCTTTATGGCTGACTTCTTTTCAGAGTGGTAATTTGGAAGGAGCTTTTCTTTTAGCATTATCCAGACATTGGCTGCAAATGCTACTTTATTGGTTTCATACGTTTTTTGTTCGCCGAACTCGAGGAGTGAATCTCTCAATTCGTTGGTGGCACGTTTGATCAAATTTGTGTGTAATAAGCTGTGCGAGTAAAATACCCTTTCGGGGAGTGGGATTCCCCCAAAGACACTGAGTAATAAAAATACGAGACAATTTAAGCTAGCTGCTGTTTCTTGTTTCTGTTTTCCTGTCCAAGCGATTGTGCTTTAATCCCAGCACGTGACCAGAACAGAACAGAGCAGAAGGATACGAATGTCAGGCTGTCTCACCTGCTTTTAGCCAGCATAAATAATTTATAAATTTTGCTTACGCAAAGATTAGCAAAGGATTTCGACGCCTTTTCTTTTGCAAATGTCTTGCACTCGCAAATCTCTATTGCTATCTCTTCATTTAAATCTCCCTTTCTCTCTCTGTCTTTCTCTCTCACGCTCTCAACCACTCAGAGCATCATTTATGCCACAATCGAGCGAACAGAAAACTCATTTAAAGAAAATGTTTTCCTTTTTTATCGGCGACGTCGCGTCGCATCGAAATTAGCCAAAGGAAAGTGGAATGAAATGCTTGGATGCATGGAATTCTCGCATAATAAATTATAATGCAAATCCGCGCTTAAGATCGCACCAACAACAACAAAAGCAACAACAACAAAGACAACAAGCGGAAAAACGAAAAAGCCGGCACATAAAAATAGAACGCAAAAACAGGCAGAACACTTAATGTCTCGTCCCCTGTCCCCCGTACCCCGTCCCCCTCTCTCTCACCCCCCTTCTAACTGTGCCCCTTTGTCCACCCGCACTTGACTTTTTTCTCCTTGTGCTGTTTTTTGTTCTCTCATTTTTTGTGTCATTTTTTCTGTGTTGCTCTGCGGCCGCCATTTAAAATGATAAAAATCGCAAACAATTTTTGCCCGGACCGCAGTCGACAATGACAAAATGCCAGCACACACACACTAGCACATTCGCACACACACACACACACTATTGTGTATGTAGATGTATGCATAGGACAATTTTTGGCCATTTCATGCAGAGCAACAGCAGCAGCAGATACTTAAGCTGGCAATTTGTAACGCTTTGCACTCACCAATCAATCAATCGTCGTCCAGATAGCCCCCCAGAGTAGACCAGTTAGTCCCAGATATGCATGCCCGATATGCCAGTTTCCACTGCCCATTTGTACATACATACATATGTACAACATATATATTTATCGGCCAAATAATACTTAATTTATTGCGGCATCTGCTGTCAGAACAATTCTAATTGCTCTCGCTGTTCGCTCTCAGTCTCGTATAAATGTTGACATTCTATACTACAATATTTTTGGTTCTACACACAACAAAAAAAAGCAAAAAAAAAAAAGAAACAGCGTACAGAAATGAATAACTGAACTCAGTTGATACAAATTCGGAATTGTCCCTTATTTATTTGTCAGCTATATCAATTTAATAACTTCCATTTTTGCCCAAATTGTTACACTTGAGCCAACGCTTCGATTTATTTCAATTTAAGTTTATTATAATATTCTAATATTCTAAAATAATTGAATTATAAGATGAATTCAAGTCAAGAATTTGTTAATTTTTCAAAAGGATAATTGCTTATTTGGTGACTAAGCTAGCTGATTCAACAAACGCTTACTTACTACAGACAATCTGGTATTTTTTGCACTCTATGGTATATTTTGTATGTAGTACTATCTAAGTATACCAAATATAGTTTTAAGTATATTTCATATATTAATTTGGTATATTTTAAGAATAACACAGCAGTGTTTTGAATAGCGAGTATCTCACAGTCGAGCACACTCGGCTGTAACTTTCTTACTTATTTTTTTTTTTAGTTTTCTGTATCTTAAGATGGAGGAAGCTGCATACGAATATTTTGAAATATATATATTATTAACATCTTTATAACTTTTCTTTTAATATTTTTTATAATATTTACAGAAAATATTCTCAATTATAATAATAGTTAATTTGCTTTAAGGAACTCGCATTGTTTGCTAGAAATTCACATACTCTTTAGACATTTTCAAATAGCATTTATTCAAGCAAAGGAATGAAAAGATTTATTTAAGTGTGTTACACTGTAATATTAAACTAACCGTTTAATATGTTCATCAGCTGAATTTTAATAATAAGTATTAGTTTATTTATTTATTAATAACTAGTTTTGTTTGACAATTTAAATTTCAAAGGCTTTCCTTTTAAATTTTATACTCGCTAAGAATAATGTGTTTAAAATAAAAGTTGAATTCCAGCAAAGATGTTCTACGATTCAAGTGAAGTTGTTTAACATTTTAATCAACATAATTTTAATAATAACTTTAAAATTAAACCTAATTTATAATGCAATATTCTTCGCTGCTTTGCGCGGTTTTCAATTTGCTGCTTATGATATAAGGTATTCGACTTATTTTCCTTTTGTTTAATGGCATTGTCTTCTGCGGAGCATTATGAGGTCAGTATCTGCAATCGCCTTTCGACTGCTTAACAGGATTCGTTTTGTCCTGCGGTGCGACTGCACCGAATAAATGCATTTCTAACTTTTGCCATATGCTAAACAGCAGAGCTGAAAGTGCTTCACGGAATCAGAGAGGAGTAGGGAGGGGAGTAATGGGAAAAAGGGAAAAGTTGGATAGTTACTGCAGGAGCTGCGCCCTAGGCCTTAGTGTCGACCTGATGCTCCTCGCTTCCTTGCTGCTTTGCTGCTTGCAATAATAATGCTAAATAATAAAACGCGGCGAAAGCAATAGCAAAAGTCGGAACGAAGGAAAGAAGTCAGAAGATGAAGAAGGAAAATAAGAGGAACAGGACAACGTGGGGGGGGGGGGGAAGAAATGATAATAATGCCAGGGTAGAAATTGGTCAAAACAATATAAATGCAAATGCAGCATCGTCCTCATCACCTCCACCCGCTGTTCGTTGGCGACAAGGTCCCTGAAACGCATTTTAATCAGTTGGCAGCGAATGCTACCAGTTATCTCGCTCGCAACGCAACGTGGGGCAACGTTCAAAGCCAGGGGGAGGTGTGTGTTGGGGGAGGGGCTGTGGCAGGGGCAGGTGCAGTTACCTCGTGGTCTGCATCGCAAATGCGTTCAGTTTATGGCCTGCAGCAGGAGTCGGAAGAGCAACTGCGAATGCGAATGTGAACGCGAACGCGAACGCGCCACAAGTTTAGTTGCAACTACTGGACAGCAGCAACAGCAGCAGTGGCAGTGGCAACGGCAGCAGCGTTGTTGCAACCGGATCGCGACGTGGCCAATTTGGGCTCCTTTGCGCCATTTGGCATTCTCCATTCTCCATTCGCCATTTGGCATTTTACTAGTCTGCCATTCTCGTTACCTGTTGCCAACGATGCGCATGTATAAATCATTGACAAATCGCCGGGTGACTCCCATAAAGAGCAACTGGTGCATCGAGTAGGCGTGACAGCGAGAGTCAGCCAGCAGCACAGCGCGAACAATGAACTGATTCCCCGCTTACAAATGCATTACCATTCTCTAGCCTTTTGCCCCCATTGGATATGCAGAAATGTTGCACAAGTTGGCAGCAATTCTTATTAAGTTTAACATTGATTAAATCTAACTTGGCGTATACGCAATATATTCATTCTGCTACTATTCACTTTTATTACCATGCATATTGAAATTGTTCTGCTTACCGTTATATACAGTAAAAAGTCTCAAATCAGGAAACTACATTCACCAAACACCGAAGTTTTTACTGCAGTTTCTTTACTAACAAAAAGAAACAAAAATATAAATTTATTCAATAAACTGCTTTTACAGTGTCTTTTCCATACTTCGCCTTCTACATAGTTCTCAAACGTATTGAAGTGGCTCTTTAAATACTTATTTTTTCGTACCAATTAAATCTTACCTTCTAATTCGTTGCTGATCAGTAATATTAACACATTTAAAGTTACAAATAGTTGATTGAAGATATAATCTTAGTTGCATAGGTTGACAATCTGGTATATTTTGAACTCTGCGGTATATTTTGAATGTCATAGTATATTGATATACAAAAATATAACAACATTTTATTTTTGCTTTTATTGGAAATAATCACACTCAACTCTAACTTTTCAGAATTGTTTGTTATTAAAATTTGCAGCAAATTAAAAATAAGTGCATTCCAAGTTTGAATGAAATTAACAAATGTACTTATTTATTTACTTAAATTTCTTTATGAGTGGAATAATATATATTGTAGTTCCATTAAAGTTGAAGTAAACAAAACATTCAAGTAAAAATATGTACATATATAGGTTGGCCAAAAAGTCTTGCGGTATTTCCGATAGGTGTCTTTGCAAGCGCGTAGTTCTAGTTCTATTCGTCGCATCGGTTCATGCGATACCTTTTTGGAAAGCTCTTTTCACGCGCTAACACGTGTTTGATTTAATTTTTTTTTGTTTTGATTCGTTCGTGAATTATAGCGTCACAAACATGGAGAAAAATAAAGAGAAAATATGGCATATTTTACAGTTCTACTACGATAAAGGCAAAAATGCAACTCATGCTGCCAATAAAATTTGTGCAGTTTATGGACCCAATACAGTTTCCATTTCCACCGCACAACGATGGTTTCAACGTTTTCGTTATGGTGCAGAGATGGTCGAAGATGCGCCACGGTCCGGAAGGCCTGTCGTCGAAAATTGCGATAAAATCGCTGAATTGATCGAAAGAGATCGGCATAGTAGCGCCGTAGCATCGGCCAAGAGCTGGGCATGAGTCATCAAACCGTTTTAAACCATTTGAAGAAGCTTGGATTAAAAAAAAAGTTCGATGTGTGGGTGCCACACGACTTGACGCAAAAAAACATTTTTGACCGTATGGATGCATGCGAATCGCTTCTGAATCGCAACAAAATCGACCCGTTTTTGAAGCGGATGGTGACTGGTGATGAAAAGTGGATCACTTACGACAACGTGAAGCGCAAACGGTTGTGGTCGAAAAGCGGTGAAGCTGTCCAGACGGTGGCCAAGCCTGGATTACCAGCCAGGAAGGTTCTTCTGTGTGTTTGGTGGGATTAGCAGGGAATCATCCACTATGAGCTGCTCCCCTATGGCCAAACGCTCAATTTGGACCTGTACTGGACCGCTTGAATGCAGCACTCATGCTGAAGAGTCCATCTTTGATCAACAGAGGCCGAATTGTCTTCCATCAGGACAACGTCAGGCCACACACATCTTTGGGGACTCGCCAGAAGCTCCGGGAGCTCGGATGGGCGGTTTTTTTGCATCCACCGTATAGTCTGGATCTCGCACCAAGTGATTACCACCTATTTCTGTCCATGGCGAACGACCTTGGTAGTCGGAAATTGGCCACAAGAGAGTCCTGTGAAAATTGGCTCTCCGAGTTTTTTGCCAATAGAAAAACGAGCTTCTATAAGAGGGGCATTATGAAGTTGGCATCTCGTTGGGAACTCGTCATCGAACAAAACGGCGCATATTTGACTTAAATCGCATTATTCTAACCAATTTTATGAACAATTGAAAATTCAATAAAAATACCGCAAGACTTTTTGGCCAACCTAATATATACTATTATATTGTTCATAAATTTACAAATTAAGAAAGCTCTGCCTAACTAGTTATGTTTATAATTCGTTGTAATTCACATAACGTGAAGTTAAAGAATAAAATTCGCTAAAAATAATTTAATTTAAATTGAAATATTTCGCATGCTTCTTTGATTTTAAATCAATCAATAAATGATTAACTTTATGAAATTTGACTATCGTTTGCCCCTGAATTATAATGCAAAAGTTATCACAAATGAATCGCTAAAGTCGAAGGAAGCCATCTGCTTTTGTCTCGAGTGAATCGAGTGAATCGAGTGCATCGAGTTAATCGAAAATTGTTTCGCATGTTGCCATTTAATTCGAAGCATTGTTATTATTGTGTGGATGTCAAATATATGAATGCGCAAAGACAGTTAATTAATTGGCAATTTGTGCAACTTATCGGCTTCTCTCTCGGCTGACTTATCTCAATTGGATGTGGAACACATGCTGTTGTTAACCAACTAATTCGCATTCAGATGTGAAAAGCGCCGCATCTGTCTGCATCTTGCCTTTGACATTGTTTCTATCTATCCCGCAGCTTCTAACTGCGAAGTTTTCTTTGTCATTTTATGGGCATGCAATTTGCATTTTGGAATTGTGAAAGGAGGCCGCCTGCAGCGGCTTCATTGCCACGGAATGTGGGGCAAGAAGCACTCCGCAAAATGTTAATGAATTGCCCAAAATCGCAATGCAAACGAAAATTGAATTTGCGCAAAAATAGCAACAAACAAAATAAGGGCGAATGCTGAGCAATTGCAATAAATAAATTGCACATTTGCCGACGCCTTTGCAACTTGGCTGCAAATTGGCGTTGATTGGATTTGTGTGTGCATGTTGCAAGTTGCAAGCAGCAGGCAGTAAAGTAGAGAGAGAGAGAGAGGTCGATGTGCCGCACAAACACACAAAAGACTTTAGCATGCTTCATTATTTCTGGGGCTAAATTAAAGGATAATAGATTTATATGCATGCCTGGGCAGACACAAAGACTTGGCTTCTGTTGCTCGATGCAAAGATACGCGACTTCGAGTGCGTATCTTACAGATACATGCGTATCCATATATGTATGTACAAATATATACATAATGTGGCATCGACTTGCAGATAGAAGATGCTAGATACATGCATAGATACACAGACTGTGTGCATTTTGAAGTGCAAACTCTCGCTTGGAAATATGAAACTACTGGCAACTTTAAGCCTATTACTGTGAACAGGCAGCAACTGGCAAACAAGCTGCAAACAACAACAATAACTGGCAACCAATAATATTACCCAAAGGCCAACAATAAAGTTGTTATAAGCCAGACAACAAGAAAGCGCATCCATCTCATTGTTGCTTGCCTCCAACTTCGCCTTCGCCTTCGCCTCCATTCCCTTCCCTTCTCTTCCCTTTCCTTTCCTTTCTTTCTACTCCAAAGAATTTTAAACGAAAAATGTTTGAAATATTCAAAAATAACAAAAAATAACGAGAGAAAAGAGAGAATTTTCTACTTTGATTTTATAGCTAGCTAAAAAGCGGCCAACAAGCAACCATTACAACAACTACAAAAGCAACAACAACAACAACAACAATACAAAGTGCCTCCAATAGCAATAATCATAGATTCTATAGACATTACATCGTGCGAGGGGCGGGGAGAAAAGCAGTGATGAACACACAGATGGATAAAGTGCTCAAATCGTTGTAGAACACTCTATCGATTTCAACGTCGATGGCAAACTTTATGAGTATTCGCAATTATTCATATATACTCGCACTCGCACTCGCAAGCCAATCATATTCGAAACATGCTTTTATTAATCCCAGAAATCAATTAGAAAGACGATTTAAATTTGAGACTGAGAAACACAGCCCACAAACTCTGCGTAATTCTGATGCAAAGCATTTCAATTATCAGCCACAAAGTGGATTCGATGATGAGTTTGTTAAAGTTCAAGTTAAGTTAAAATGCAGCTAAATTTCATTAGTGAAATATACTACAATTATGTTTAAAAATACGACATATTTTATTTGTTTGCTAAAAATATATATAAATATTAAAGAGTAATTCGCAATTTGGATTTTTAAAATAATAATTCATCAATAATTTGTTAAAGCTCAAGTTAAGTCGAAATGCAGAAATATTACATTGGTTGAAAGGAGTGCTATAATTATTTTTGACAATAACTTTGATTAGTTGCATATTAAATTATCATATTAATTCTGAATAATAAAGTTTATTTCCATTTTTCAGCTTGATGTAAACCATAAACATCTTAACATGATTTTGTCTGCTTGATGTTAGATTAGAAACAGATTTATGATCGCAATGAATACATAAGTCTCACCTCAAAATTAGAAAAATTATTTTAATAAATTTACGAATTTCCAACATGGTTTTAATTTTGTTCACCTTTTTTTTTGACGCCTCTGACAAGTCTTTATTTTACAGCACTGCAACTAGTGATGAGAGTGACAGCGCCCTAAATATTACATTATTACAGTATTTATCGATTACGTGAGATAACTAATATTGTACTGGTGATAGTGTAAATTCAATTGACTGAGAGAATGAATGTTAATTTAACGCGCTTGCAAATGAATTTTTGACAAAAATCACTTCTAAGAAGAATTATTTATTAAGTTGAACCCTTTTCGAACCAAGAAAAAGTTTGACATTCACAATATTCAAATCGTTTTGAAACTGATAAATCTAATAACTTTTTGTTCTTATAGAATTTGGTTACACTGAATTAAATGAGTTTAATTGTTATAAAGTACTAACAATTACCAATATATGAAATTCCTATGACGGAAAAAAAAACCAAGCGACGTAATTTCCATGGGACAGCTTCATATTTTGACCGCTGCTTATAAATGTTGTGTGTATAGCTTTTTTTTTAAAAAAAGTGTTAAACTTAAAAGATACAATATATTTATGTTATTTACACCAACATTTGAAGGGTTTATTCTTAGATTTGTTTCTAGTTTTAGTCGAAAATAAATTATAATATACAAGTTTTGAACAATTTTCAATCAGATAAAAGATTGTCTAATTCTTGTTTTCTTAGTATTATTATTTTAAGAAATGCACTTAAAATTTCTTTTGTTTTGAATCGAACATTCTGAGTTAGTATTTCTTGAGTAAGCTCTCATCTTAAAGTATCCGTAGAGTCTTACTCACTCTCTCTCTCTCTCTCTCTCCACTTTTTTGGCCAGTTCTAACTTGTAATTGAGCTGAATATGGGATACTTTTTTGTACTTGGTAACTTTGTTAGCCGCTTGCTGCTTAAGTAATGGCCTGTTTGCTGGACTTACGAGTGCTGGGTTGTGGGGCAAGACCTGAATTTGCAGAACTCGGACTCATTAGCCAAGAGTCCAGAGGCAAAAAGGACGAGGACGTGGAGCAGCGAGTAGCGAGCAGCGAGCAAAGAAAGCCAAATGCAGTGTAAATGAAATGAACTGCTTTAAAGTAAACTCGGACTTGAAAGCATTGCTACTAGGATGTGGGCTTTAGAGGGTTAAGGTGGGAAGGGAGGCGGAACAGGGTCCGCTAACGGGGGCCTCGACAACGTTCAGCGAGTCCTGGCCACGGTTGCGGTGAAGTTTTATTGCATAAATTAACTTGGCCAAACACAATTTCGCAATTATTTTGCAATTAATAATTTATGTGCCCAGCCGGCCCAACAACGTACCGCAGCAGACCAAAGAGCAATCGTTCTGTGTGTTGAGTGTGTGTGGCATAGGGAAGGGAAGGGAAGGGAAGGGGGAGGGGGAGGGTTCAAAGTTGTCTTCGTTTGTTCACCAGTTGCGACTCATTATATGCATTTCGCTGCCGAAGCGACATGGACTTGGCCACAAGGGAACTCATTATACAAAGTCCGGCTAACATGTTGCCGCCCTCGTCTCGCCGTATCTATGCACGTTTTATGACAAGCACACACACACACACCTACAGCACACCCACACCCACACATACACACGGGCAACACTTTTATGCGTTGTGCTCACTCGATTGTATCTTCATCTCTGTAGCTGACGCACTGCGCCTGTATTTCTATCTGATGCCCTCCGACTGTATCTGTATCTGTATGTGTGCGTCTCTCTCTCTCTCTGTGTTGCGTATCTGTTGCTTGTTATATATAGTATGTAATATAAAAAAAAAGAAACGCATCCGCCACACACATAACATTTTGCACATTATTGGAAATCGTGTGCTTCGTTAGTGGCAAATCTGTTGCAAAGTAGCCAGCGCCTAGGCTGGACAACAGTACTCAGCTACTCAGCACACACACACACACACACACACACTGACAGAGAGCATTATGTGCCCAACCCCCGCCCCTCTTGGCGTTGCCCTGGTCCATTTCATTCGCTTTGTGTGTGACAGTTTCTCTGCCTTTGGCATTGTTGCCGAAGCTTATCATTTATTGCTGCTGATTGGTTTGGCAGTCCATCCCCCATATCACATTCCTCTTCCACCTCCACCTCCGCTTCCTCCTGCTCCTGCTCCTTCTCTTCCTTTCACTCTCTCTGTTCACGTCACGAGTAATGTGTCATCCCCTCAACGCTCAGAGCTTTGCATATGCGCTGCATATGCGTCGCACACCATAAGAAACTCGGCTTGCAACACAGCTGAACGACGCTTTAATACCCTGGAAAACTAACAAATGAATATAGAATATTGAAACTTAATTTGTTGAATTTACTAAGAACACAATTTAGCAAATGTGACAATAAGTATTGCACATCAAATTTGTAATTACGAATTTGTTGTGAAAGTATCGATTAAGGGATTATTGGTTTATTAGAAAATTTTAAAATATTTATAAAACATAAATTTTGAGAATGTATTTAGTTTATTTTTTGATGGGGCTTTGGTTAATTAGTAAAATGTATTTTAAATGTGTTGTTATGGCTCTAACTTGTAAAAGATCAATTTTTTAAAGAAGGAAAAATTTGAGTTATTTATTTTAATTTATTTTATTGAAAACAAAAATAAACGATTTATACTGTATCATATTAATTTGTTAAGGTCTGTTTTTAGTTAAATGTTCTGCTTTAATAAAGGCGATTAAGCTATGTTTTAGTTTTATATGAATTGTCAAAGCATTAAAATTATATTTGTAAGTACAATTAATAAATTGAAGAATTGAATAAAGCAATATAAATAAGTTTATAAATAAGTGAAAATATATTGGCAATTTGTTTAACATGCTAAAATGCTTATGGAATATTTCACTTGCAAAATACTTTGTTTTGCAGCTTAGTGTGTGTGTGTGACATGCAACAAAGAGTGCGGCATTCAAGCTACCCGTTTTGTTGGCGTTTTTCAAAAAAACTGCCAATAAAGAAATTTAATTTAATTTTCCAATATTGAAGCATGACCCGGTGCTGTGTTGTGCTCTGTCCTGGTCTCTGCTTAATGCTCCTGTTCATGCCCCTGCCCCACTGCCACTGCGTGCGTCAGAAATGTGCCTCATGCCAGAGAAAATCGAAACGCATTTGTCAGCATTTTGCATTTAAACTTTTGGCTTAACTCGTAACTTTAATTTGAAACATTTACCGCCATTTGCGGCACATCAAACGATTTCTTCGCATTTGCCCGCCAAGTGTGGAACATACTGACAATGGGCCAAAAAGGGGGGAATCAAGTAACAGAGGGGGATGCAAAGGTATTAAGACCATGTGTTGTACTTAAAGAATTTCTGTGACAAGATGCGAGCACGCAGAATTTTTAATTATATGCATATTTCTTAATGTTTCTTTAGCTTTTCTGTTTTCTGTTGTGTTTTCATTTACGAATCATCATCATCATCATGATTAGACAATATTTTCATATGTATTCAAAATTGCGACATCCGAAGTGACGAAAGTTTTATTGAAAGCTGTGAGAAATGTGTGTCATCACTGAAAAAGAAGAAAAAGGTTTGGTTTGGTATATATATTATGTTTATTTTAGTATTTTTGGTATATAGATTATGTATATTTTAGTTTTTTTGGTATACTGTTTTTTATACTTTAGTATTTATTTAGGTATATTAATTTTAAATATTCGAAAGTTTTATATATAGGTATATTTTAGTATTTTTATATAGCGTATGTTTATTTCAGTATATTTTGGTATATTGATCATGTGAAATTTTGTATTTTTTAGATACATTAATTTATTGGCCATATTATTATTTTGATTGGCCATATTTTAGTATTTTAGATACATTGTTTAGGTAAAGTTCAGTATTTTTGGTATATTAATTCAGTATATGTATTTTAAAATATATTTGAGATTAGTTTAGCTTGAAACGATTTGATTGCTTACTGTTAGTCTTAGCCAAGGATAAGCTTTTAGTATTGTGGTATATTTTAGTATATTTAGGTATATTTATATGGTATATTTTAAAAATAATACCGTACTGCTTTGCTCTTGTATCTCGCAGTCGAGTGCCCTCGACTGTAGCTTACCTACTTGCTATTTATTCATTTGAACTTCTCCTTGGCTAAGACTAACAATAAGTAATCAAATCGTTTAATGCTAAAGTAATGGCAATTTTAAGTATTTCTTTGAATTGAAATAATTGCAAAATTTGAAATTATTTTCAAAATATCAATTTATCTAATTATTTAAATATCTTTACGTGAACAAAAGGAATACAAATCTTTGACTCTGAGGAAATTGTATAAAACATATTGATAAACGCAGCTGGAAACCATTTCACCCTCGCTTATTGCTGTCACCGCCCCTCTTTGGAGGCTGTAATCAGAAGCCCATATTTAAATAGCGCCCACAGAAAACTGAACTCGGTCAAATGCTGAGGGAGCTGAATGAGAAAAAAAAATGAAAATAAATATATTAAAATTGTGGAATGGACGTGGGCACTGACTGATTAGAAAAATTTTGTAAGACACAACAAGCGGGGCCAAAGTTACAAAGAAGCGTGGAAAAAAATAAAATAAATAGAATAAAATACAAGGCAAAGTTTGAGCGGGTGAAAAGCGGGAAAGCGGGAAGGCGGGGGAAAGCAGTCGCTGCTGCTGGGGCCGAAATGAATAAAAAAGAAATTCATCAAATTTTGGCAGCGTAGCAAAAACCGAAGCTGACGCGTTGCCCTTTGTTGTCCCACCGATGGAGGGAGCTGCACTGTGCTGAAGGGGAGGAAGCGGGAAGGGGGAAGGCAGCGGTTGGGGCAGGCGACAGGAAGCGGCATGTCAGCACGCGCACACAAAAAAATGTATATAAAAAATAAATACAAAAAAAAAAAAAAACGAAAAAAAAAAATATTGTTGAAAACAGTTAGCGAAACAATTTAATGATGAATGATGGTCAATAGCAAATTTCTTACCAGGAAGGCGGCTCAGTCTCATTCGGACATAAGCAAGAGAAGGTGGATAAAAGGAATGGAGAGGGGAGAGAGCGGCAATGCCATAGATCCATTGAGGCATATGCACATGGTTGGTCAGCCAGCTGCGTTGAGCCCCCAAACCCCAAGCCCCAATCCCCAAAACTGAGCTGCACAACGTTTTTCAATTGAAAACCAATTTATAACAAAGTAACAATGAGCTGTAAACTTTTCGCTGCAAGTCGCACCACGAACACTCTATCGAGAGAAAAAATATATGTATTTCTTAGGAGTTTATTGGGTTATTTTGGGATTGTACTTTGAAGGATTCTCATACAGAAACAATGAATAAATATAATAAAAAACGAACAAAACAAAATGTAAATATATTTATTATTTTGCTTTCAATAAAAACACATTTAATTTTATCATGCAAATACATTTGTTAAAAGATTTCGCTGCATTTAAAATATTATTTATTTTCCAATGCAAAGGAAAATCAAACGAATCTAGATATATTGAGTGCAAATTTGTTATTTTGGGTAAGTGTAAAGTTTCATAGAAAAACACACATTATTTTAGTGAAGGTAAGTTATTTGCTTAATTTAAATATAATATATTGATGACAAGTTTATTAGTTTGCGAATTATGTCAAACGTTATTTTAGAGAACTTTTTTTGATTGCAGTTTTAATTTAAATTTTGTATTAAGATATTCAACATAAATTTTGTAGTTAAATAAAAATTGCAAAGAATTTATGAATGCAGCATATATTAATTCATATATGATAAGAGTTTTAACGGTTACCTTGTCCTGCAAAAAGTATAAAAAAATGCAACTAAATATATTTGAGTTTTTTAGTTTTATTAATAGTTTACAATAAAGAGTATAATATTATATTATAATATATTTCATTATATAATACCCTAAATATCTCTATTACATTAAATATACTACCTATACAAGTATATCATCCATTATATAATATCCATATAAGCTATTAAATTGTGGTTGTGACCAGCTGCCTGTTCACTAAACGAATGGACACCAGCATGCAATTAGGGTATAGACAATTGCAGGAGCTGAGCTAGAACTGTTCTGGACGCGATGGCTAGGAAATCATTCAGTTTAAGTGAGATTTGTGCCAGCTTCTTAATGACGCTCCGACTATGGATGGTCTTCGACTGGCAGTTGAATGTGGATCCGAGACGAGGCTGTCAGCCAGTCTCTATGTGTGTGAAGCAATTATCGAGGAGGAGGCGTCGTTTGATGGGCGACTTAAATTAGCATTTATCACAGTGACAAGCAATGATTCAAAGATTCATTCATTCGCGCTATCATTCAGTCTGTCATTCAGTGATTGTCAGTTGCCTCCAGCCTGAAGCTGCAGCTGTCAATCGAGGGCGCATTTGTCAAATGGCTTGCGGTGGTACAGTTGATATCAAAAGTTGCAACATTCACACTCTCTGCTCTGTGCTCTTTGCTTTCCATTCATCCTTAATGCTGTTAGCTTGATTGAAGCGAGATAAGAGAGCAGATTCTGCTCGACTTGCAGATATCATTCCAAAAATATTAGTAAATAAAGGAAATGAGAACAAGTAAGCAATACACTCTATTCAATTAAAATAAATAATATATCGAATTAATATGTTAAAAAATATTAAAATAAAAGGAAGACTATACTTAATATGTCATAGATTGCAAACTATACCGAAGGCATATACTATGAAATTTACAATATACATTAAAAATATACCACAGATCACAAAATATACTGAAGGCTATATTTGTTAGATCGATATACTATTACATTTGAAATATAATATCGAATACAAAACATATCAAAAGCTATATTTGGTATATAATACCACTTTTAAAATATATCATAGAGAACAAAATATACCAAAAGCTTTATTTGGTATATAGATATACTACTACACTTAAAATATACCATAGAGTAGACAATATACCGAAGGCTATGCTGGTATATGGATATACTATTAAATTACAAAATACCATTACATTTGAAATATACGATAGAATACAAAATATATCAAAAGCTATATTCGGATTATACCACTTTTAAAATATACCATAGAGAACACAATATATCAAAAGCTATATTTGGTATATAAATATACTATTACACTTATATTATACCAGAAAGTACACAATACCATGTGTATGCTGGTATATGAGTTTACTATTAAATTTACAAAATACCACTGAGTGCAAAATATACCAAGATCTATGTTCATTGTATAGATATACTAATACATTAAAAATATACCATATAATTCAAAATATACCGAACACTTTTCTTGCTATATCGAAATGCCATAGAGTAAAAAATATACCATCGAGCTCAAAATATACCAAATTGTTAACCAAAGCAATTAAGACTCGACTACAGCAACCGTTTTTTGTCATTTAAAATTATTTCTTTCTAATGCTTTATAGGATCGGAGATGACTTCTTCCTGTTACATATGATACAATACATACATGAAAGCGAGTAGAAAAATGTATATTTAATAATTATTAGAGAACCCAAGTTCTCTATTTGCTTTCGTTACATGTATCGCTTCGAAGTCGTTAGACTTTGCTGAGAGTGACAAAAAAATAAAAGCAGACAGTGAAAATCTGACAAGCTGCCAAATGTGTTGGCGAAATCATTTGAATTTGGCGCCCAACATTTCCTGCTGGTCATTCAAACATTCGATGATGGCCGAATGGATGGAGTGGATGGAATGTTTGATGCCTGATGATGCCAGATGCCTATTGCTAATGCATTACATCGGGCAAATTAATGCGCACTCCATGACAAGCGAAACGTTTCAGGGTCATGATTAACAGCTTTTCATTTGTGTGCGTCATTTTCGGGGGCCAAGCGAAGATGCTTGAAGGTAAGACATTGCTTGAGGCCTCCAACAAGCTGCTTGGCCATAAACTGGTCAGCCAATTAAGTGGCCAACTCAGTCAGGCAGTTAGCCAGTCAGTGAGGCAGTTGGTTCAGCCTTCAGGGGGCAATCAGCAATTGCAGCACAGCCCTGAATTCCTGGATCGACTGCCTCCTGGCTCCTGGGCGTATAATTTTATTGTGATGAACTGATAATGTGACATTATTGTTGCTCATTTGTCAACAAATTACATCCGCCAAGGCGAAAGGCGCAAAGGTGGGCGTGGCCCAAGCATTGGGGACTTCGAATCCAAATGTGATTGCGGAGCGTCTGAGACTATGGATGGAGATGGAGATGGAGACGAAGACGAAGACGGAGCCAATGTATCAATCAGTGTGTACATAACGGCAGCAAATTTGGCAAGGATGTGCCCATGTCCTGGCGCACATAATAAATGAATCGAGCATGCATTGAAAAAGATCAAAAGTGTCAATAAAACAAAGCAGACAAACAAACTGGCAAACGATACAGCCAAATGGGTATCTCCCCTCCCCTCCCCTCCCACTCTCACACTCACACACATACGCGGAGAGAGTGTGTGTAAAAAATATCCCAAGATGGAGCAAGAACAAAAAAAAAACTGAGCAGAAAACAAAGCAAGCGAAATGACAAAAGTGGCAAACGTGGCATAAATTACAGCACCACACACACACATACACACACACACACATCTATACAGTACATATAGCATATATAAGACATAACTGAAGAGGGCAGCTTTATGCTCCTTGACCAGTTTAGTTTTCGGTTTTGCTCGCTCGCTCGCTCTGCTCGATGATGATGGAAAATTCTGCGCCCCTTCCTCCAAATTCCTTGCTAACAAGCGGCCATAGATTTCGATTCACGAGTTTGCAGCTAAAGCTGAGGACGGGGCTGAGGCTGGAGCTGGGGCTGGGGCTGGGGCTGGGGACGATAGCATCTACAGCATTGACAAAGTAAATCAAGGAAAATTAAATGAATTATTGCTGCAATAAATGTGGGCGGTGATGGCAGCCGGAAGAGGGCAATATAAATTGTGCATGGCTGGCGTCTGGGTGCCAGCGTCTGCACTTCAAACAAACAGGGACAATTTTACACAAACACTCTCGCACACACATACAGACACGCACACTACACAAGCAGCTGAATAACGAGTCAACTTGACATTGCAAGACACGAAAGTCAGAGCGGGGAGCGGAGAGAACAGTCGCAGTTAAGCTGTCCACTATGGAAACAGCGAGTAAAGGGAAGAAAGTAGCGAGTAACGAAACAGCGAGTAAGTTCTGCGCCCTTCTATTCGATTCTCAATGACACAGCGAAATAGCGAGTAATGAAATAACATATATAATTTTGTTAATAGTTTTAAATTAAGTAAAAGAAATATTGATAATATTTCATAATCAAAAAAATCAATATGTTAATATAAAACGTTGCTTCATTAACATAAAATTGTGACCAAATCTTGTCGTCTAGCAACAAAAATCGTATAAATCAAATAAAAACTTTAAATTGTCAATTTTTTTAACAATTCTTTAAAGCTATAATAAGTTATAGTTTATTTTACCTAAAAATCCTGATCCGAAATTTAGCAATATACAATAAGGTTTTATTGGCAATTGTTAACGGTAATTATAATGACATATACCTCCACAATATTGCCGAAAATATGTTGTGTATATCTATATATATATAATATATCAATATCCTTAAACTCAAACGTGAGGCACAATATCCTATACATTTTAAGTTAGGTCAAATTTATAACTTTAGCCATCAATGATAATGCTTTGTAATGCAAGTTTGTTCTAAACCAACATACCCATCATTTAGTATAATTATATGTTATTGACTATATGAAATTCCATTCAATTCCCAATTCGTTATGAACATTAAAAAACTAGAATTACTGCGTTTTCACTTATGCACTTATAACTAAGCATTATAAACAAGTAAAAAAGTTTCAGTTGAATGTGCTCGACTGCGAGATACCCGGTAAACATTTTGAATAAAATGCATTATTTATTTTTAAATATAACAAAAATATTAAAGATTTACCAAATGCTGTATTTGGTATATATTACTACATGTAAAATATACCATAGAGTGCAAAATATACCATATTCACAGCCACATCGAATCTAACATTTAAAGATAGATTTTAGATTTTTCTTTAAGATAGATTTTAACAACTAATGAAAGCACTTTGGAGTAAACGATTGCTTTCAAGTTTGTAGAAAATCAAATAAAACGATTGTACAATTTCTACGTATTTCGTTGAGAAATTGAAAAGCGATATCTTATTACGTATCTTATTTAACGCTTTTCTAATCCAACTACTATATCTTATGGTAGTATTTATACTTCGTCACGCTACAAGCAGCTTTTCTTTTATTTTGCTTTCGCTTTTGTTTTATTTGCCCCACTCTCTTTCCCTCTCACTCTCTCTCTCTCTCTCTCTCTCGCTCTCTCTCTCTCTCTCTCTATTGTCTCCTTCATAGCTTTGCGACGTTTTTACTATTCCGACTTTGATTTATTTCAATTGCTTATAATTTCGGGCACGAGCTTCAGTTGCCCAAGCTGGCCAAACAGAAAAATGTAAGCAGCTAGATGGGAGGGAAAACGAGTATCAGCAGGAGAAAGGAAGAGGAAGGGGAAGAGAGAGGGGCCAAGCATAAATAGAAATAAATAAAAATAGATTAATAGCCGACACGAGCATCCGCGCAATAAATTCGAGGCGACGCGCCCACAAATGATATAAGGCCATTATTCCCCCCTCCGCCACTGCCTTTGCCCAAAAGGATATCTATATGAAAATCTATATAGTGTGTATAGCTAGCACCCAATAGATATCGATAACAATCTATCCATAAATGTGAATTTGTGTTGATTGTATGTGTGTGTGTGTGTGTTTAGGAGTCGATTAACTTGTTACAGTTCACATCGTCATCGTTATCGTCATCGCCATCGCTTAAGCGAAACGCATCGAAAATGAGTCTCAAGTTCAATTTGTAATTCCGCCTTCCCTGTCCCAGAAAGTCACCCAGCGTTGACAACAACAATAACAATGAAATTCATAACAACAAGCAGCACAACAAGCAAAACAACAAAAGCTTTTAAGGCCGCATACATTTTTAATGAAACGAAATGCGACCATTAAACATTCCCGAGTCTGAGTTAGAGAGTCAGCGAATTCTCAGTATTTCTCTCTCGCTCTCTCTCTCTTTCGTTGACTTCCTGACTGAGCCTCTGCCCATGACCACTCCCTTTGTCCTGCTCTTGTCTGTCCGCTGTCTCCAGTCTCCTGTCTCCTGTCGCTGCCGTTGCACTCTCCCGGCGCCTTTAGCAACAATTTAAAGTTTTATTAATTTTACCGACCTGCTACCCATCGGCAGTCCTTCAGCCTCAACTGAGACACATACAAGTAGAGCAAGACAGCGAGACAGAGAAAGAGAGAGAGAGAGAGAGAGAGAGAGAGAGAGGGGACAACTCCCACACCCTTAGCTGGGCCTGGAGCTTCAAACATTTCCCATTGTTGTTGCGAGTTATTAAAAAAACAAGCAGCATGAAAAATCTTTTCTTAATTTAATATTTCTTTGTATGACTGCGAAAAGCGGAGGAAACCAGTGGAGAGCGCAGTACAGCAACAGCAACAGCAACAACAAAAGCCAGAAGAAGCACACAACAAAAGCGAAATGAAGAAAAACATGAAGCTAAAAGGAAGCGCACGCCGTTGACTTCCTGTTGCCTTTAACCTCCCCTTACACATACACCTACTCGCACTCACCCACACACACACACCAAGGGAGGAGGGGTACAGAGAAGGAGGGAGTGTTGTACTCACCCCTCGTTTTGGGCAGCTCAACTTTAATATGATTTTTCATTTATTTTCGCGCTGTTCGCTTTGCATTAACCCAAAATGGAAAATTTTTGCTTAATTATTTGCGATGAAAAATTATTCCTTGCTCCTTTTCCTCAACTGGGTCAATTACAGCGCCATCTAGCGGCAACAGGCGGCATCATTTAATTACCCCCACCGCACAAACCAGCTCAACACGATCCCAAACCAAACGCCTTGAACAACAGAACAGACTGCCACAAGTCAAGTCGCTGACTTAGGCTAATCGATTTGGACACTGACTGAGTCGAAGGGAGAATGAAAAGTGATTGAAAGCAAGAGTTTACAAAATAAACTACAGAGGGAAATTGTTATTATTGTTAAGATTAGAGAAGAAAGAAAGTATCATAAGGAAATGAATAAAAAGTTAATACATTCATAATTGAATATAGCAGTTAATTCCATTATAATATATTAAAATGTGTGTACAATAAGAACTAATTTGTCATAGTTCGATCTACACGAAATCTAATAACGTCAATTTATTAAATTTACCTATAAAAACCACACGTAAGCGCAAATGTTTACGCACAATACATAGAAAAATTTGTGAGTCGGTCAGTGTACGTGTGAAAAGAATAAAGAGCGCTCGCACTCATTCTCCGTTTCACTCTCACCATTGACATAGTTGGTTTTGCCCATGCACATAATCATCTACTCTAATATGTGAATGCGTCTGAGTGACAGACACGATCAGCAAAGGTTGGCTTCAGCAATCGACTATCGCGCACTCGTTCACACTAGCATACAAACTAAGCTTTTGCAAATGCAGTTCAAAAACTACGCTAATGTGTGAATGCCTGCGTGATAGACACGAGCAGAAAATGCTTACGTTGGCAATCGACTATCGCGCACTCGCTTGCACTCGCCAACAAACATAGTTGTTGAGATTTGTTCTTTGCTAGTGACCATCAAAAGTCTAACGGAAGACGTTGCTACAATAGAAGAAGGTGCGAAAGTTAAGCGGAAGAGGATGCTACTTAGAATGTGTACCAGAAGGGGTTGCTAGTAATCTACAAAAAGTATAACGGAAGACGTTGCTACATTTCAATGAAATGCTGCACATAAAACAGAAGTCGTTGCTAGTGACCGTTATAAGTATAACAGAAGAAGTTGCTACAATACAAAAAATAAGACGAAGAGGATGCTAGTTTTGATTAGGTCTAACAGAACACGCTGCTGTTAGTTAAGAGGAAGCAGTTGCTAGTAGCCAATACAAGTATAACAGAAAACGTTGCTACAAAACCAGGATATGTTGAAAGTAAAACGGGAGATAATATTCGAATGCAAGGAGAAGTTGCTTGTGATCGTTGAAAGTCGGAATACTACAGATGAAGACACTAAAGTTAAACAGAAGAGGGTGCGATGTAGTTTAGTAGGGTTCAAGTTCGGGGACAGTGATGATCTTTAGTCTTCATTTTTTGCCACATTTTTATAATATATACTATATTTGGTTTAAAGTGAAAAACAATAATGTACAGTTGAGTTAAAATTTAGTATTACAATTTATGAAATATTCACTGAATTTGGCAGGTAAACAAATTGCACAGGGTTGTACTTTCACGCTGATCAAAACAGAGTTGTATTTTGGCACAAAGCTTCGACATTTGCAGATTTTCAAGTCTCACTACAAGTTAATAGTTTTAATTTTCTTCCAAATTAATTGTGTTCAGCTTTTAAAACAGTTGGCAATGATCGTGGTAATTATGCAATTGCAATAAAGTTAATTTTCAACTTGACAATAAATATACTTTTTATACTAGCTTAAAGCACAGGGTTGTATTTCTACACACACAAACAGAGTTGAACCTCACATACACGCTGTTTTGTTTTTGTTTTTGGCCACTTGCAATTTATGAAGCAAACATTTAATTAATTTAAATTTCTAGATTCTATAGTTTTGTATTAAACAACTTTTTTTTAATTTTATATAAGGCAGTCTGGGAGCCTTTGAAAGTGTTTTCAAGGAAAGAGTAACGATCTTCATCTCGATATTTGGATCTCATTGATCTGTGAGCTGCGTTGTAATTCCCAAGTTGTAATTTGACACATGGTCAGTATAAATAGGAGCTTTTATGCATCCCTGACCAAGGGTCGGTCGCCCGTCTCACAGTGTCAAGGGTTGGCGACAATCCTCACTAATTGTTGCGCTAAGCACTTCTAAAGTCTCTGTAAATATTGTATATATGTAAGTGAAATTGTACACATTACATTCAGAGCCTCAATAGAATTAAGCAAAAAGTAGCAAAATTTAAGTTGAATTCACTGTGAGACAGCTCTCTAGGGCGCAGAGAGTAATGACCGACTTTTTGCCTTTATTTAAAAAAATCTTTAATGCTTATTATGTACATATTTACATATGTATATATGCAGTTTGGAAGGTGAAACAAAAAGAAAATGTGATTTCATTCGAAATAAGTGAAAGTAAACAAGAGACTGATATTATATAAGTTTCACAAATTGTAATAAAAAATCGTGAAAAAAGTATTTTTATAATATTATTAATGTTATATTTTAGGTAGTTAAAATGTGTATTTTGAAAGACTCTCTTACTTTTTAAAAGCACAAGATGCAATTAATAATTAATATTATATCTTGTAAATTGAGTTGCAAGTAAATTGTTATATACTCATAATTTATTTCAATTATTAATTCAAGTCATTTGCATTAATTGTTTAGCTACTGGCTTACACTGTAGATTTGCTAATTAGAGCTGGGATAATATCGATGGCACTATCGATATATCGAACTTTTGCCTTTCTGAGCCACCATCGATAGTTTTCTGACACTATCGATGGTGGGCATTTTTCACATCACTGGCGCAAGGTTGTCAAAATGAACAATATATCCCAGGTTCTCAGCGAGCTGCAGCGATTCTCGTGGCCCGATTATGTTGTGTTTGTGGCCATGTTTCTGCTCTGTATCTTTATTGGCATATACTTTGGTTTCATGAACAAATCCGACTCCGAGAATGATTATATGCTAGGCGGTCGTAAAATGCCAATCGTTCCCATCGCCTTCTCCTTGGTGGCCAGCTTCATATCTGGCATTGAACTACTGGGATTGCCAACAGAAGTCTACTCGTATGGGACTCAGTATCTTTATGTGGGTTTCGGTGTCATCGGCATGGGTATCGTGATGGCAATCTTCTACTTACCAGTCTTCCACGATCTGAACATTACGTCCACCTATGAGGTAAGTAAATAATTAACATCTTTATTCAGACATATAGTATAATAATACATCTTGCAGTACTTGGAGCTCCGATTTGATCGTCGCCTGCGTATGTTTGGATCCGTAATGTTTGTCATTATGAATGTGAGTTAAATCGCGTGTCCAGGCTGACCGAAGATTGTAATTTACTCTTTTAACTAGGTAGCCTACTAGGTAGGCCTGCTAATTGTGATATATGTTCCGGCTCTGGCTTTCAATCAGGTAACTGGAGTGGGAGTCCACACCATAACCCCCATTGTGTGCATAATTTGTGTGTTCTACACCAGCATGGACTGACTTAAGGCTGTAGTCTGGACGGATGTTGTTCAGGCGGTGTCCCTTTCATTAGTTGCTGTCAAAGGCAGCATGAATATTGGAGGCGCCAATGTTGTGGTGGAACGTGCTTGGCACTCCAAAAGACTCGAGGCTCCCGAGTGAGTTTTATCAACTGGAAAGCTCCAAGCGAAAGTCTAAGGTTTTTGTTCATTTGCAGCCTGAGCTTAGATCCCACTGTGCGTCATACCTTCTGGTGTTTGTTCGTCGACGGGATTGTATACTGGACACAAACAAATGCCGTCTCCCAGAACATGATTCCGCGCTACCTTTCACCTTTCTTTTGTGCTGGAGTTCTGATCTTGATGGCTTTGTGTGGCTACAACGGACTGCTCATCTATACTACCTATCAAAACTGTGATCCACTAACTACCAAGGCAAGTAAATTAAATTTAAAAAGACGTGTTCTAAATGCTTAAACACAGCTGGCCAAAGCTCGGGATCAACTGCTGCCGCTCTTTGTGATGGATACGCTGGGTGAATTGCCTGGCATGACGGGACTATTCATAGCTGGTGTCTTCAGTACCGCCTTGAGCTCGCTCTCCACCTGCCTTAACTCAATGTCTGCCGTCGTTTTGGAAGACAACTCTCCAATAGTGCCACCACTTGGATCATGCGCTCCGTCGTTGTGGGCGTGGGTGCGCTTTGTGTGGCTTTAGTCTATGTGGTGGAGCACATGGGCACAGTGCTCCAGCTGACAATGAGCTTAGAATCCATAACGAATGATCCGCTTTTTGGCATCTTTACGCTAGGCATTCTTTTGCCCTGGATCAACGGCAATGTGAGTTGCAGGTCAATAAAAATATTTATGTTATAATGAGCGCATTTTTCTAGAGCGCCATGTTGGGCGGCTGCGTTGGCGTTGTGGTTATGTCCTGGGTAAGTCTAAATGCGCAATGGGCCATTACCTCGGGTGCCATCAGATACCGGACAAAGCCTTTAACTGTAGACCACTGCGACTATACTTTCGATGCAGCCGCTCTCGTTTCCAGTGCTGCCAATGCCACACATCATACTACACAAGCAGCCAGGTAAGAAGAGATGCTCCAAGGCAGGTGCATAATTTACTGCACTGCATTTGTGTTTCAGTGATGTATTTCCATTGTACCGCATGTCCTATATGTGGTACACTAACTTGGGTGCCTCGGTTACCATTATCGTTGCCCTCATGAGCACAATTGTGTTTGGTACGAACGATCCCAACGCCATAGATTTATCGCTGATCACACCCTGCATACGAAAGTTCTTTAGGTGTAATCCATAAAAAACAATGGTGAGTAAAATATGATGTCTATCTGTGTAGGTTTCGAACTAATGTTGCTTTTTTATCCAAGGATACTTGCAATGCTGGAATTTATCTTCAAAAAACGCTAAAAAGCGATGAGGTGGCTCTATAATTGAAAGTTGTTTTTTCTTAAATTTACCGGAATAAATACATAAAAATTAAAAAAAAACAACAAAAGTCGCTATTTTACATTTGGCGGTTCACACAACCTCATTAAAAAAAATCTATATTACAACTTGTTGCTTTTGCCTACAAATTTAGAAATTTGCTTTTATTAATATGATAAGATACAAATTAAATACGATTAACACAATGCAGTTCTAGGCATGATTTCACTTACATGCATGATTCACTTACATGATTTCACTTACATTGCATTGCAATTTTGCTTTTTATTTTGTTTTTATTTGTGGTGCACTTTGTTCAGCAGAGTGAGACGTTCGCCCTCGTCGAGATGTTCAAAGAACGTGGGAAAATGTTCGTTTTGGGTGAAGTTCGCTAAAAATTTGTGTAGATTATCCCCAATATCGCTGGAGTAGTTTGATTCCTTGAGCAGGTCCTGTAGTATTTGTTCGCCCTCCACTTCGTCTTCGTCTTCGTCGATTTCAAAGCAAAGATCTGATACATAGCGCGGCTTGGCCGCAGTACCAGGAGCATCATCATCCCCACTGACTTCATCCTCTGAGTCCGTAAGCGGGGCATCAATTTTACTTTCCTGGAAGTGCTGATACTCGGATATCAGCACCTTAAAGATCTTCACCAAGGCTGGAATGGTAACCCATTTCTGATAGTTGGATGCAACTGAGCGGGTACACACACGATTGCCACTTGGCTCCTGCTCCAATTCCTTGTAGGTGATGGAGGTCAAGCGATTGTCCTGGGTAGCCACGCCATACTCGAACAGTTTGCAAAGTGCCATCGTGGTGACCTATGAGTAAATTTGCTATTCAAAATCTTATGAATATAAATATAATTTCTACTTACCTTGCGTTCGTAGGCACCAAAGGAGTTTTGGCGTGACAACCAATTGGTGAGCACAAACTGCAGAGCAGGCTCACCATTGGGTCCAGGCACAGTGGAAAGAAAGTTTAGCACCGCGTCCATTTGGGCTAAGAAGAGATGAGCGAATATCACCACCAAATTCATAATAACCTCTAGGCACTCGAGGTTCTGCATCTTGCTTATGACGACCTTCAGTAACATGTCAACCGTTTGGCCCAGCATATTGCCCATTTTGGTAATGATGGTAATACCAAGACGTCCAATCTGCCCACCGGCAGTCATTTCTGTATTCATGGGATTCAAAAGTACTGTGGCCACTTGCATCACATAGTTGACGCCTTCACCATTCTTGTAACTGAAGATTTGCTCTGGCGAAACGTTGATAAAGCTACGCAAGCATTCGCCACCAGCCACCATAACTGTGTGATCGTCGGTATGCCTCACGCAGTTAACCACAGCAGGAAATGCTGTCTCAATCAGTGCATTGGACAATGGCGCTTCGGAGTTCCTAACAATCGTATTCAGCACATCCAAAGCAATGTCTTGTTTCTCGCTACACTGCTCGCTCTGCAGGGCTAGAATGCTTACTATGGCTGGTATAAACTTCTCCTGTAGTGGCCCAAGACATAGTTTCTGCTGACTTAGCGCCTTAATCAAATCTTGAACATTCTTCAGCACGTATGGATCATCGGCATACTTGAGGAATGCAGCAATGGTAAGCGGCGTGATCTTTGGTTGCGCCGCGTAGGCAAAATCAGCATCAAACTTCACCATCATGGTGAGCGCTTCCATTAACAGGGCCAATACACTAGCCTTGCAGCCTTGCACGAGAGCCATTATGCCATCCAGAAATCCTGAAAGCTTCGATACCAGCAATGTACGTCGCTCTCCCTCAGCATTCTCGTTGGCGGAGAGAAAACCGTTTAGAGATTGTACAGCTCTGATGCGCAGTATATGCGATTTCTCTGGAGATAAGCTGCAGAGCGTAACGTCAAGAATCTCGGACAAAATCTGCGGATTGTACAAGTCCGTTTTAGAGTATGTGCTGAGCGTCCACAGCGCATGACCAACGAGATGCGGCGATTCCTGATGCACCAGCAAATTGCGCACAATCGTTAAATAGTTGAGTAAATCAAACTTTGAATCGCCCTCGAGTATAATATCGTGAAAGCCATGTACAGCATTCATACACGCTTCGAGTATCTTCCACCAGTTGGGATTGTTGGCCGCCTTCTCTGCCTCTGCCACACTAAAGTGTCGCCCCAACGCTTCCTGCAACGGCTGAATTGCTTTCACACCAAACTCATCGTTAATGGCCTGAAATGAAAGTTTGTGAAGAATTTTGTTTTTTGTTTGCCCACTGCATGAGTTTATCAATAACATTACCAGCAATACATCGCGGCCACACATGCGAACAGTTAATTCCACGCCACCGTCGTTTTCGTCGTCCACAAACTTCTCGGGATCTTCTTCCCAATCGTCGAGCTGCTCTTGACTGAGTTGTATGTAAACAATGGTGATGTAGATCAAATCAGCGAGCACATTCTTAATGATGCCGCGAAGTTTGCTGCAGGTCACAATGGAGTTGATAAATTCCAGAATTTGTATAAGAAAGTTGGTCTGCTCGTCATCCTCTTCATTGGTTCCGCTGGCCAGCGGATTCGGTTCCGTCTGATTAACGGACACCTTGACGTAGGTTTCGGCAATCTGTGTGAGTAGCTGCCAGACATTTGGTAAGATGCGTTCCATAAACGGATTTATATACTTGGGCAGATATGTAAACACTAACGCATATGTTAAAAGGGTTGATTAAATACAAACTTTATTGATTAATTTGTAACTCACCACCGATAATCTCAGAGCGCAGCAGGAAACTCGATCCAGCGCCGCAATTCATGCTTAGATAATGCAAGAACTCATTCATGAAATTAGTGAGTATGGAATTCATCATGGAACTCTGCTCCTGTTTGTCAGTAATCAAGGTTAAAATGACCGTAAAAAGCTCTTTCAATGTGCGTATAGCTGAAACGCGCGTCTTGATTGAATAATTCTGCTCAGAGTCGAATATGCGATACACCGCCGGTATGACAACTGATACCAGTTCCTTGATTTGTGCCACATCGTATATGAAAACTCGGAACAGTTGCATTGCTCCATGAATCGAATCTTCATTACCGCTCAGACACTTTACAATTATATCGGTGGCAGCTATTGTTGATATTGTGTGGGCCACAGAAGAGCGTATTTTCGAATTAGGATCGTAGAGCCCATTGGGTAGTATGTTGCGAATTGTACGTTTTGCTTGCTCACTGGCTACACCGTCACTTGCCTTCTCGCGGTCATCGAGATCTGTCCAGTGGTTTTCCACGTAACGTGTAAGCATAATGATTGCAATTTGACGCAGCGGAAGCTCATGAGATTGATTCATAATGATTTCCGCCAAATAAACGCCATACCCTGCAATTCCAATAAATTTAAGAACAACGCCCTAAAACTTAACTTCAATTTCAGCGCATACCTTCAATATATTGCAGCTGCTTGTTTCGCTTTTCCGCCTGTTGCAGTACAACCGTGTCAGAACTAAGCAAATTTTGCAGCTCCTCGATGATGGCTTGCTTGACCGAATCGCCGCTGCCGCGAACGACACCAACACCACTCTCACCGCTGGACATGACAGAAGGAATATTAAGAATTACTGGCGCAAAAGGAAAGTAGAGCTTGTATAATATCGATGGCACTATCAATATATCGAAGTTTTGCCTTTGTGACTCAAGCAGAGGTATTCTTATAAAGTAAGTGTTATATGTATTTCTTTGTTAACTTCCAAATTCTTTTTTAGATTGCCAGACAATTTTGAAGTATTTCAACAAATTGATTTGTTTTCCATTACCAAAATTGAATGTCCTACTTTGGCCTACTTTGGCCAATATTTTGTATATCCTCGAGCACTTCAAGTTGGACTCCGATAAAATTGAAGACATTCTATTCCAATATCAGAACATCCATCTTCTAAACTGGTCAAATTTGACGGATACCATAAGTTTTTGGGCCGAAGTGTCCAACTATGTGGATGCAGCAGGTAACAAAAGGTTTTCGGCACTAGCATCATTTGCGCTAAGCCTTTTATCGTTGCCATGGTCGAACGCAGAGGTGGAACGAATGTTCAGTCAAATGAACAATGTCAAAACCAAGCTGCGAAATAGAATGGCCGTTGAAACACTACATTCTATTTTACACATAAGGTATTTTATCTGTTCAACCCATATTTTATAATATTAGTAACATTAAATCATATTTGTAGATACGGACTACGCCGGGCAAACAAATGCTGCCATAATTATGAAGTCCCAGAAGATTGCTCGAAAATGATTGGAACCAATCAGAGCTACAAAAAATTCAGCAGAAGAAGACGGCATGATTGAGGAAATTTCAGAACTTCTCAAAAAGACTTAATAAATAAATAAAATTAATAAAATATTGTCTTCCTAACGTAGCTTTATGTTTTGGCTATCATCCTAATTTTCCTGCGGTTTCTAGCGTTTTTCATATGTTACTTTAACTATTTTATGAGCAGAAGAATTGGCAACACTGTTTCTGAGCCACCATCGATAGTTTTTTGACACTATCGATAGTGCTGGGCATTTTTCACATCACTTCCTTAAGTCTAGTGAGGGATTAGCAGCCTGTACATTTTTGATGGACAGCATTGTCACCAGGCTGACAAGGTATGAAGAACGTTCTTTGCCGCGAGTCGGAACATTGCTAGACCCAAGATACAAAAAACAAGGCTTCCGTTCTCCTTTTAACGTTGTACAGGCCGAAAAGTTTTTGGAAAATGAGGTCACCGTCATTAACAACTCTTGTGATTCCTTCTCAAACCCGTCAAACCCTATTCATATTTCTTCAAAAAAATATTAGTGAATTACCAACCTCGAAAAGAACAGATGCGATTATCGATCTCACACAGTACTTTAATTTAAAGCACTGTGAAGAAAATGTAGATCCCCTAGAATTCTGGAAGGTAAGTGTTCCAGTTTTCACTAAACATAAGGAAAAACATAAATAACATTTCTTTTATTTCAGCATAATGAATCTAATTTAAAAAAATTAGTGCCGAAATTTCTATCTGTTCTCGTAACTTCGACTGAGTCGGAACGTATGCTCAGCAAGGCTGGACTCGTTATAAATAACCGCAGAGCTTCGCTTAAGGCGAATAATGTGGACATTTTGTTATTTTTGCAGAAAAATTCCTGGATAAAATAATTTTTTTGTTTTTTAATTTTATATCAAAAATGACCTGAATTTTTTATGATCTCTGTTGAAGTTACCTTATAATTTATGTTAATGATAAGATAGAACAATTTTGATCTTTTTTTCTCTTTTTTATTATGTATGCTTAAAAAACAAAAAACCTATGTATGGGAAAAAATGAAGTAAATATGACTATACTATCGATACTATCGAATTTTTGCTTTGAAAACATCGAAACTATCGAATGGCGCGACTATCGATATTATGCCAGCTCTATTGCTAATGCAAATTGGAGTGAATAAAGCGAGTGTATTTGAGAAGCGGCCAAAATGTAGCTGTCCATGTCGCGCTTGCTCGCCACCCACCAACCAGGTGAACTCTTATAGTCTGCAGACCATTTTTTAGCCGTGTAATTTGCATGACACACCCCAAAAAGTCGCCCCGGGGGCAACGGCGACAGGTCCGAGACAGTTTGACACATGCCCGAGTCCAGCTCCAGCTCCCGACCAGGTCCAGGTGGCTAAAGCAACTTGGCAACTGGCAGCTAACTTGGCTTTTGCCTCTTCATTTCTGGCTCATTTTTAGCGCGATGTCTGCGGTATGCTTCGTTCTCTGGCTTCCTTCCTTCTGTTCCTTCTGTTCCTTCCTTCGTCCGCTGTGGGCGCCTTTTTGCTTTTTTAATTGATTTCGCTTAAAGTCTCATAATCGTGACACTTTGGCGCCTTTTAATTTGATTTTATTGGCCCTCAACATGCCAGAGAGGCAGAGGGGGGAGAGCATGGGGCAAATGGGGGCCCAAATGGGGCAATGGGCCAGATGAGGCAATGAGACAGGAGCTTAAGGGTTCAAGCGTTTCACGCCGAAGGGGTTCAAGAGTTGAGTTGAGTTCAGCTTTGGAGTTGAGTTCCGTTGAGTCGCGTCATTGGCGCGTTTTATGATGGCAACCTCAACGAACTTTATTATTTTGTTAAAAAAATAAAACACAACAACAACGACAACGACAAAAAAAGGGGCAACAACAACCATGCAGTCGGCATTGTTCGCATTCCTTTTTAGATATTTTATGCCTTTGCCGTTGCCTTTGCCTTTGCTTTCGCTTCGTTTTGTTTTGTTTGTTTCGCTTTATTTGTTTATTTGTTTGTTTAACGCGGCTGCTTCATTTTCATTTTAATTTGCGTAATTGAGTGGCTCGTTTTAATTTCCTTTTTCTTCTTTTCTTTTCTTTTTTTTTTGCTCTTTCTCCCACTCCCTCATCTCAATTGTTTCCCGTCGCTTTTCTTTTTTTATTTTTTGGTTTTGGGTTGCTTCATTTACCGGAAAATTCTTTTGTGCATTGCTCATAAATGTGTCGGCGCATGCGGCGTATACGCAACCGAGCGTCAAGTCAACGGCTTATTAAATTGTTGTGAGTGAACGGACAAAGCTGACCAAGTGACCGACCAACAGCCAAAAGGGATTTGAATTTCACTGTTTCAATTTCAATTTCAATTACACTTTAGTTGTGGCTTCAATTTCCGACTCGGACTCCGACTAAGACTTAAGGCACATTTGACAAATGCGTCGCTGTCGCAGGCCGCAAATAGTCAACGACAAATTACATTTAATTTAATTTTGTATATCGTTGAGTGTCTCCTTGTCGTTCCTCTCTCCTTCCCTCCCCTCTCCAGTCCACTGCTTGCTTCGCTTCACTTGCGCTGGCTACTTGACACCGCCTCTCTCTCTCGCCCTTCCTCACAAGTTGGTGTCAGGTTTGTCCATGTTTTTTGGCGCACTCAAGCATTTAGCCATCCATCAGAGCAGAGTCAGCAGGGCTAGTCACACGGCCCCATCGGCTAGGCTGCGCAAAAATACGGGCTCTGGGACACATAACTGATGATAAACTTGAGCTGTCTTACTCTCTCCCCTTGCCTTTGCCCCTGGCTTAGCCCTTTCCTCAGTTGTCTGCTGCTGCTGCCCGGACATTCAATCAACGGGAGGTCGGGATGGCATTGATGGCATTCATTTATACACAACGGCCACGCTGGCAGAGGACATTTAATTTATTAAAGAATTTGTAAAGCAATAAGTTTGTAGCCCATTGGCCACGCCCTGACGCACTGCCGCCCTGCCGCCCATTCGCCAGTCGCCTTGGCAGTCTCATCCCAGTCGATAATCGTTTTCATTAAGCCAAAGCGGCGGGAGGGCAACACGGCGGCTTAATTGCTACCTCCCCTCTCCCACCACCACTCCTCTTCTCACTCTCCATCTCAATCTGCCACTGTGATTCGCTCTGTGTGTATCTATGTCAGCTCAGCGTCTTGTCGCATCAGTCAAATGGACATTCACACTAAGCGACACTTTTTAATTAAAACATAAAATGAAAGAACACGCAAATCTTTAAGCGTCTTCTTCCACCTCGACTCTCTGGCACTCATCAACTCACAGACCACAAAAATTCAATCAAATCACGGCGCATTGCTGACAAGAACATTATCCGTATTCCGTATTCCCTTCATACTCATCGCCCCCCCTTCCTCACCATCTCCCACTCATCGTAGCGCTTTTCACCGTGTCGAGCAGACATCATTAGACAACGAAGAAAACATCTTGGCTGTGGCTCTGCTCGAAGGGTTAGCTTCGTCCTCGTCCTCCTCCTCGTCGTCCTCGCTCTCTATCTCTTTCTTATTCTCGGGTATCTCAGCTATCACATAATCCATTCAACGCAACGCAAGATGTAATTACAATGTGCATATTTTTAGACATTGAACGCAAGACAGGCAATTCGTTAGTAATTTAAACTAGTAATAAACGAGGAAAATTCGAAAAAGAGCAAAGGAAATATAACTGTGTAGCATTTATTTTGAATATATTTTTTTTATTATTTGCTATTTATAAATATAACTTTTATTGGACACACAAGACATTAGGTTTATATTCTTCAACTATGATAATATTATAACATTTATTCATCTCTTACTATGGTGCAAAATTCATAGGATCGAGGCAGTATTATATTTATTCAAACATTTCTAATTATATCAACAATTGTAAAGTTAAAAAATCCACCAAGTTTTATAAAGTTCATTCATTTACTATATTCTTTCATAAAAATGATTCATTTTTTTTTTACAAATCATATTAATTGCCCTTATTCGCAACATTTCTAGTTTCGATCATTCAAGCGTCGCTTTATTATCGATTTCCTGATCTTTTGCTTTCGATTCTTATTGCAAGTGTTGTGTAATGATAACTTACTTGAAGTGTTATGTTTAGTGTTAGGCAATGGCGTTGACCTGTTTTTTAAGGCCAAGTAATCTCTCCAGCTGGAATTAGAGTGCTTATTGATATTTATACTAAATTATACTTTATATCAGTGTTGAGTTGTGCGTAACGATTACAAAGTTTCAGTGTTGAATATAGCTTAAAGATTACAGTAATTAACTTATTTTTGTTTATCATTCTTATAACTATTGTTCTTGTGATAAATATTTCAAATATGTATTTTATGTGTATTTATATATACATTTAGTTATGTTTGTTATGAAATGAAAGTTAATTTAACACTTTTATACTTTTATACTATTATATAATTATATTATTATTTCAGTTGTGGTTATTAAATGATCAGTGGCTGAATTTAAGTGTTTGGATTATAGTATATAAACAATTCTTGTGAAATTTCTAAAGTCCAAGGTTTATTATTTGTTATACTAATGTTATTACATGATCAGTAGTTATATTTAAATGCATTTGGGTTATTCAAAGTAGTTTATGGCTTGAAGGCTATGGATATTATTAGAACGAAAATTACGTATACGTAAAGACATTCGAAACAAAGTAATTCACACTAAGAGAATGTTTTGAATCCATTTAAGTAAACGATTTATTTTGCAACGAACTGTAAGTTTAGAAGTTGACAGACGTTCGAAAGTCTTGTAAGCTAATGACGTAAGAGTGCGCAGAGTGTTTCGCTTGGCACATTGAGCTCAAGCGAAATGCACAACGCCGCAGCGTAATGATGGCAAACAACGTAACAATGTAAGACAGTTGGCAAAATACTATTTATTGGTGGCGGACACACTCGTCGCCATTCGATTGACACTCACAACAGCACTCACATTCGCATTCACACTCACACTCACACTCAGACAGAGCGAAAGACATTCACACATTTCCAGTTGTCTAACCACAAAAATCCAATCAAATCGCAGCACATTGACTGACAAAAGGACATTAGAGCAGGTTGTCCTTCCACCTTCCGCCCCTTCCACCATCCTTTCTTCACTTTCCCCCCTCTGCCCGGTATGTTTACTCTCTGCTGTCTGCGTGGAGTTTAAAGGCCAGGGATCATTAGGCGGCATGCTTTGCTTTCACTTGAGAAAGGGTTCGTCGTCACATCGTTTGGGTTCGCTGCCTGCACTTTTGGCCAGCTCGCCTTCCCCTTGCCCCGTCTCCCCCACTGCCCCCCTTCATCACACTTTCCTCTCCGCGCTGCTCATTTGCGTAATGCGCAAATTTAATTTACCAAAACGCAGGCTAGAAGTGAAAGCAGTATACACAACTCCATCTCCATCTCTGACTCAGACTCAGACTTCGACTCGACTCTTTTTGGCCAGCTGTGTGGCAAAAGTCGCTTTGCCCGCAACGCATTTGTGCGGTCGGCAACTATGTAAAAGTGTGTGGCAAGTGTGGCAAGTCCAGGGGCAGCTCTCAATTTGAGCCAGAAAGCCAACGTTAATTGTGTGTATCCTCCGGCTTCAACTCCTGCTGCCGCTTCAGTTTCTGCTCCAGCTCCAGCTCCAGCTGTGTGGCAAAGTACCTCGCGCTTTTTGACGCCTCCCTCGAGCTTCGCTTTGCCGCTCATTTTAATCAATTTTTAATTTAAATTTAATAGAGTAATACGCTTGCTGGGGACACCAATGGGGCAACAGCAACGCGGGGGGTTTCCAAGAATGCAGGAATGCCCTTTATAGAGGGTGGAGCGGAGAGTGGAGAGCGGAGAATATAGCGAGGAAGGAAGCATCAACTGCTGCGGGGGATCTGCGAAGCTGTAGCCAGGTCAGTGACGTCTCGCACAACAGATTGTTGCTGTGATACCCCGCAACCAGCGGCATCAACATGTCCATCCATCCATCCATCCATTTGTCAGTCGGAATATGAATATCAAAATCAGATTACCACTAGCCAAGGAATAGAATTAAAGTAGCAGCAATTGGTTAACCATCAGCCTTTGGCTGATTTTGAAATTTCATTTTGAATATTCAGCTCATTCGCAGTTACTGTTGTTAGCAGGTGAATCTCTGATTCTTGTCATTATATAATATAACAAAAATATCGTATCAAATTTATTATTGAATACATTATTAAGGAATATAAAGTCATGTCGTTTGGTCACACTTTTTATCTTAGTTTTCTAACTTCCTGTAAAGACATTCTGGCTAGAACAAATAGTTAAAGTAGTGGAAAATTAATAAATTGCTGTGTGTTTTTATTTCAAACTTATAAACCAAGAGTCAAAATTATCGTTACAACCTTTTTCTTGAATACATTATTCTGAAATTTTAAATTCTGTCCTATCGTCACATTTTTTAACTTAATTTTCTCACTTTCTAAAGACATTGTGGCTAGAATTAATAAATAAATAATAATAAATCGCTTTTGTCTTTTTATTTATTTGGAGCTCTTCAAACAATATTTTTGGTTGCCTCGTATTTTACCTGTTGACATTCCACTTTTTAGTCTGTCGCATTGGCTTCGAGTGACCAAAAAGAAGTGCAGCATTAACTACTTTTGTGAGTGCGAAAGATTTTGGCAACTCTAACAGAAATGACTTGCAAAGTGTATCGTAAAAACCAGATGAAACGAATATTATAGATTCGCAGGTAAATTTGTAATAAATACTGATCGAGAAAGCTGAGATCCTTGCTGCTATTGATCAGCTCTTAAGAGAATGAAATTAATCACATTGATAGCAATTATTAAGATTTTCTTTTTTTATGTTATTTATATCGAAATGAATCTCTATGCAGATAAAACTACGGCTCAAGCTGGCTAGTCCCAATATTAACTTACAATATGTTGTTTTATTATTTATTTCATTAAATTCGAAAGAAATGTTAAAGTTTCCTAAATTGAAATGTACTCTGTTATATTTAGAAACTTATAACTTATATACAATATAAAAATGTATAACAATATAGTATACATAAATAGATGTTTTCCATACTTAGTTCTAAGCTGAATGTTACATTGCGCAAATTTAATCGGCTTGAAAATTTGACAATTATCAATACTTCATTTCATAAATTCTAAATATCTTTTAATTAATCTAGAACTGCAAATTTTATTTATTTGTATTTAATATTTACTATTGTATTATTGTTTTCTCTAGAGTGTTTTTTCGCCGGATTTAGATCTTTGAAGTGTTTTAACTATTCATCAATATATTATTATTATACTATTAATAGTATTTTAATTACCAATAGTAAGTTTCCGAAATAATGATTATTATATTAATTAACAGTAGTATTTAACTATCAAAAGTACTTTTCTGAATTTCGTAATAATTTGTTATTAATCTGAAATGCAAATTTCTTTCTTTC
Organism: Drosophila albomicans; assembly: GCF_009650485.2. NCBI lineage: Eukaryota > Metazoa > Arthropoda > Insecta > Diptera > Drosophilidae > Drosophila > Drosophila albomicans. The sequence goes on along the minus strand of NC_047627.2, from coordinate 3,211,200 downwards.
ATTTATTTCTTTTTCGTTCGATTCGTCTATTTGAAAAGTGTTAACTAGAGTAGCTGTTTGATGATTTACAGGGTATTTAGCAGTCGTTGACACACCACTTTCACCGTGGCTGTTTGCTGTCGCCGTTGTTGTCAATTTACACGCATTCCTAGGTAGCAAAAAAAAAGAAGAGCAGAGAAATCTGCAGAGCGTCACTAATGCGATGACGATGCCGATGTCGATGACTTGGATAAAAGGGGAAGCGACGTTTGACGGAGTCGAGGATTTGTAGCTGTAGCTGCGATTGTAGCTGTTGCTGTTGTTGTTGCTGTTGCTGTTGCTGTTGTAATGTAAATTTGCGCGTCATTTAATGTGGAAATGGCGCCTCTTGGCTTTGCCTTCGGCTTTGGCTTTGGCTTTAGCTTCAGTTCAGTTCAGTTTGGTTCGGTGCGGTTCGCTGTGGGTTAAGGTGTCACGCCAGTGGCGAACGATATTCAAAAGGATTAAGTGATTTTACCAAAATTAACACACACACACGCACACATTGACACCGGAAGTGGCAGGTGTGGGAAACCGGGAGAGGAGGGAAATGAAAGTTGAGAGCACAACAACGAGAATTGCGAGGAGGAGAAAAGCGGAAAAGGCGCCCTCGCCTTTTCATCGATTTGCCCGAGTTCGAATGTGTGTGTGTGTGTGTGTGTGTGTGTGTAGGAGTGTGACTGGGTGTGTGTGTGTGCTTGAGCCTCCGCCCTCCGTCCTCCGAATGGGGCGTGGCACGTGGAGCACTGCGAGCGTTTGTCGTGGGCATTTTGGGTCTCCGCAAATTGCGTGTTATTTTGACCATTATGCGAGGCTTAACATAATTCAATTTATGGGCGCGACGCGCTGTCGCTGCAATGCAAAAGCGAAGCGAAAGAGGGCGAGACAGCAGTAGAGATAGAGAGAGGGAGAGAGTGAGGGAGCGTGAGCAAAGTGCCGGACTGTCAATTGGTTATTTATGCGCGCTTTTTAGATTTTAGCGGTTAATTAAAGCTCATTATGCCCTAATTACCGGATTAAAATGGGCTTTTGCGACTGCGCAAAATGAAAACACACCCACACACACACACACACATAAAAAACGGCGAGAAAAACGTAATGTAACGAAACGAAACGAAACGCAACGCAATGAAAAACAAGTGGATGAGTCAACTGAAGTGGCAACTCAACTAGAGGGAAAGGGGAGTGCTTTTTAATGGCTTGCAATTAGTTGCAAATTAGATGGAGCTTATCTAAAGTATGTGCGGCTCCAAAAGCCTTCAAAATGCCACGCTCACAACTATGTAGTTGGCAAAGGGCAAGCAGGGAAAGTCTGCTTCTGCTTCTCCTTTAGCTTTAGCTTCAACTTCAGCTTATTATTAGGTCATTTTTGGTGAGAGCTCCCCAGGTTAAAATTAAAGCACACACACACACACACACACAGCGCTAAATAACTGACCACATAAATGTTGCTATACTCGAAATATACTCTAAAATCCTACAGCAGAGTCCATTTAATTAAAAACACTTATTATCGCATCTACTTTTGTTAGTTTTCACAAATTGAGAGAATAAATTGTCATTGTATGTAGTCGATGCGAGCTTGTCTTTAAATATAAATAGCATAACTGCTGTAGTGAAAATTAATTAAATAATAAGTATTGGAAAAATAATGTGTAACTTTTTAAAATTGATTTTAATAATTATAGAATCTACTGTCTGTGCTAAACATTTTTAATAAAAGCAAAACAGTGCGAAAATATTTCAAAAATCTACCAAATTAATACAAAAATATACCACAGTGCGAAAATATTCTACAAATATACCAAAATATACAAAAATATACCGATTTGGTATATCTAAATAGATCTTGTACCCATTCTTAATAAAAGTAAAACAGTGTGAAATCATTCTAAATATATATCAAATGAATATACCAAAATAAACGAAATATAAGAAATTTTATATTATATTAAAATGTATATACCAAATATACCAGATGTCAACTCGACAGCAGCAGCCGCTTTTGACCATAGAAAATTATTTCTGAAAAACTTTTGCAATTTTTATCTGATCGCAAACTTAAATTTTAGCATAACTTTTAGTTTTGGATTTTTCATAATTGAATTAAATTGAGTATTTAATAATAAATTCAAATCATTATTTCATACTGTAATTCATAACTTTTACAAATCATAATTTAAAACAATTCCATTAAATTGTCTCCTTTGTTACAGATCATATTACGCATTTTATTATTTCTAAATCTTTTAACGTAAGTGTATTTTAGCTAATCTATCATTTCAGATAGTTTGTGAGTCTAAAAACATTCTGTTTTCTTGAAAATAGTTAATCGCTTTATAGCTGTTATCATATATACTTATCAAAAATAATAAAAATAAAATATAGTAGTTGATTGTCAATATTCGTTTCCAAATAAATATAAATATAGTAAATATTTATAATGAACTTATTTTCGATATAAGCGGCACGTCCAACCCACCAAATGTACAGAAAAAGACAGTTATGATAAAGTGTGACCATATAACAAAGTAAAAGATATTTAAAACGCAATATGGTCATATTTTTTATGGGCATATTTATTACATAGCGATCAATCGTTGAGACACTCGAACGTTAAGATGAAAATAAATTTGAACCGCATTTTTATTTTATATTGTACATTGCAGATAATTGTTTCACTTAGTGTGTGATAATTGATATACTGTATATTTTCAGAAGTTTTTCTCTGTTAAATATTATGTTAATATTTGTTGGCTACATTCAAGAAAAATATGAAAGCTCTGTAAAGCATTTCAACTTCAGTTTTAAGAGCTCTTATTAATTGACTTGAATTGTGAAATGAGCTCTAAATTTTGAGCCTCTGCTGTCTGCATGTCAATGTATTACAATTGAATGTGTGTGCAAGTGTGTGTGTGTGTGTGTGTGTGTGTGAGTTTGACATTTGTGTGCGTGTCACGCCCGCCCTCAACATCGATGTGGCTGTCAGCATCAAAGTGTCCCAGGTGGATTTTTACAGCAACTCGAAGCAGCCGCCGCAGTCAAAGTCAAGTTGCGTGTGGAGCGAATGAAGTGTGTAGAGTGGGCGAGGGGGGAGGAGGAAGGAGGATGAAGGGAGAAGGGAGAGCTGGCCATTGCAGCTGTCATTTATCAGGCGAGCCAAGCGAACAAGCAGACAACGAGACAACGAGACAGAACCAGGCAATCAAGCAACACTCTTCTGCCCTCGCACCTGACAGTTAACTCTCCTCTTTTACCTCTGTTGAAGTTGTGGGTGTTTCAAGCGGGGGGGTGAAGAGGGGGGCCTGCAACTGCATTTGTCCACTTTGATTGTCATAATTGCATTTCTTTGTGTGCGTGTGTGTGCAATGTGTCGCTGGCTGACAATGCAGCAACTCAGCCAACTCAACCAACGAGGCAACCAGGCAGCCAACTATCCAGACAGTCACCGGGCATTCAGACAGGCAGACAGGCCGGAGTTGGTCGGTTAGCCAGCTAGTCGGTCCACAGGGCACAATGTGCGGAAGAGGTTATAGGTGGAGGGTGGAGGGGGAGGACTGCAACTCCATGCCAGTTACAATATAATGATATTAGAACAGGATAATGTATGCAAGCGTCCTAATAAGCGCACTGCACATCATTAGTTATTAATTAGTCAGCGACGAGCAGCGGAAAGGCGACAGAGCAGAGAGAGAGAAAGAGAGGGGGGAAGACGTGTGTGTGTGTGTGTGCTTCTATGTGCGAAAAGCCTGTGAACATGCCTAGCATGTAAGAATGCGATTGACGAGTGCAACCGACTTCGTAATACCTGGTAATACAAGAAGCAAGAATGCAAATCTATCAGTTAGTTAGCATTTTCTTATTAAATTGTTGAAAATGTTGTTAATAGTTCAATAAATGAAATGCAATTAAAATTCTGATTCTATAAAATTAGTAAATATGAATAAAGTGAATTGAGTTCAACCAACGTTAATATGAATATAAATATAATGCTGTGAGTTGCGCATTAATTCACAAGAATTTTGCTTGTGCGACGGAAATACAAAAGAAATTAAATGAATAACAATTAAAAATTAATGAATATTGAAATAAATATATAAATAAATCAATAAACAACAATGTAAATGAATTTCTAGCTTTATAATGTTGTCTCAAATAAAATAAATACAAAATAAATAATGAAACACATAAGTATAAAAATGGGTATACAAAAAAAAATAAATAATTTGCTATTTTTATAATGTTGACATAAATGAATGATATATATTAAAATAAAAAATTCGTTAAATAAAAAACCAAATAATAAAGAATTACTAAATAAAATCATACATATATAAGAGAATAATGAAATTACTTTTTATATTTAAATTCGAAACAATAATAACAAAAAAATAAATAAGTATGTAATACAAAATACAATAAAATTCTTCTTTTTTATAATGTATACTTAAATTATATAAAAATACATAAGACAATAATGGAAAAAAAAATAATAAATAAGTATGCAAAAAAATCCTTTAAAATATTTTTTACATAATGCATACAAATTTCAACAAAGCAAATAAAAAAAATAATGAAATAAATTAAATAAATCCATTTCTTTTTATATAATGTTTGTTTTATTTAAAGTCTATCTTGCTATAATAGTAAAGTTTTTTAATTTGAAATAATTACAGTATATTTGATTTACAAAATGAGTAAATACTTGAATAACAAATTATACTTAAAATAAATAAAGAAAAATATAAATATAATATTAATATTAAAATGATTTCTGTTGATCTTAAATAAAAACAATATTACTGCGTCTTTAAATCTGAGAGATTTCAATTCACTGGCATTAGTATCTATAGAATCGAACAGAAGAAAGAAAGAAAGAGATACTCATTTCATTATAAAGCTCGACTCGACTGGACCGGGTATTAAAAGTGCGGTGGCATGCATCAGCTTTTGTTTGAAAGTATCGAAATGGCCGTTGGCAGCGGAAACATTTTGAATTATTAGCAACACGGAACTAATTGAAAAACTCGGTACGTTGTTAATAAGCGGCAACAATCTCATGTCACGTAATGACGTCATTCATCAATGTAACGTTACGTAATTGGAACATGTAAAAGAATCAACCCACAGAGCACAGACCACAGACCGGAGTCAAAAGATCAACTTCATGTTCTACGAACTTTTTTGAATAAAGTAAATCTAAAATAGAAAAGAAAAGCGTAATTTCATTTTAATGTTCAAAAGTCAATGAGAATATGCTATATATTGTGTAATTACTTATTAAAATTTAAAATGAGATAAAAAATACCATTAAATAGCGACACATTAAGAACTACTAAGTATAATAGACGGGATTGGAACATCTATAACTACAGTATTGATTTGGTTGCGATCAGATAAAATTTTAGACGTGATCTATGAAATACTTTTTTATGACAATCGAGTCTGAGCTGCTTTGGCTCGCAATGTGGTATATTTGAACACTATGGTATATTTTTAATGAAGTACTTTAAAACTATTCCAAAAATACACTTTGGTATATTTGTGGTATATTTTTTATTATTATTAAAAATGGCTAGCCGTTATACTTGTATTACAGTCGAGCACATTCAACTTGTTTTTTTTACCACTTTTTAAGTTTTGTATAAAATAGTAATTGAGAATTTATTGTAATATATTTGGGAAAATATTTATTATCTTGTCTTAGGAGTTGCAAATTATTATGAAAATATTCATCATATAAAATAAAGTGACATATAGAAAACGTGGAATGTTTTTTAGAAGTAACGTTTTTAAGTAAATATTCTTTGTCAAGTGCACATATTATTTAAGAATGTTGTTTTGTTCAGCAATAGCCGCCAGAAAAAACTATGGGACAACGTAAATGTAATGAGATTGTCCTTTATTTGTCAGCCCTTTCGATTACTCGGCTATTGTAATTCTTTCAAACCAGTTCAAACTAGCTATCAGATTTGAATTGCGAATAGCAGCAATATTAGTCTGCTTAATATACAAAATATTTGAATTAATTTTAATTAATAGCTATAAAAAAGCTCTAAACATTTTGGATGCATAGTTTATTTTGCCAGTAAGTCGCTAAGCTACTAAAAAAATAAACGTTACAATAGATGAAATACTGGAGAGAGACTTGATGCTTACGTCGTGCGTTAAATGTTATGTAAAATGTCATAACATAGAGAGTCTCATGGCTTATTGCGCTTGAGACTTTGACCGTTGCCATAACAGATGGCGACGTCATCAACTCGCTGCGAGTCCTCTTCCTTCTCCTCCCTATCCTCCTCTGATCCGAGGACTGTTCGTTTGTCATGGTCAGTGGCTAAAAGTGCAGTGCTTTGTTTGGTGAGAGGGGGAAAGAATGTCTGCTTTCTATGTCAAGTTATAATGACCTTTTGTCCCTGCATAATAACAGCTTAAGACAGCAGAGAGCGTGAGAGAGAGAGAGGAAGAGAGGAAGATGGGAAGGACAACCCCTGCTTCGGCCTCATCTCGTGCTCAGCTGCAGCTTAAGCGCAATGTTTTCTATGAATGCAATCGCCACCACAGTGGACAACAAATCCAAATCCACAGGCGGTCCCGCCAAGCTGCTGCTGATGCTGCCAGCTCCGACCCCAACTCCAACCCTGACTCCGACTCCAACTCCAACTCCGACTCCGACTTGGACGGAGTAAATGTTCCATTTCCATTGCCATTTCCATGGTGCAACTGTCGCATATTGAAACGTTAATCGCATTGCTCCTGCTTCTTCTTGTCCAGCAGCTGGAGGCCAAAGGCCGTCATAGTTTCGCTGCACAGCTGGACGCCACTAGCCACTCCCCCTTCCTCCTCCCTTCCCCCCCCCACTCTGAGCAAACAAGCATCAGCGACAACGTTTGCGATGATTACTTTTGGTGGTTGCTCACTGCGGCTAGCCTGAGCTTCAGCTTCTGCTTCTGCTTCTACTTGCCACACACACAAACATACTTGCAACGCCCCTTTGTTGTACGTGTGGCATGCGGCAACAGCGGCGGCAGCGGCAGCGGCATGTGGTCAATGACATTTGCTTGAAAATCAATGCCACAACATGGCCAAAGATGCAGCGAGCACTCACTGAAAGCTCCACCACACAAGCTGTTGTACTTGCAACGTGTTGCACCTGTATGTGCGTGTGTGTGTGTGTGTGTGTGTGTGTGTGTGTGAGTGGGTGCCACAACTTTGCGGCAACTTTTGTGCTCGACTTGCTGTTGTTTATTTGTTATTATTCTCTTTTTGCCTTTCTTTTCTGGCATTGTCTTTGACGCTTGTTCAACATATTTCCAATTATAATAAATTTTGCTGCACTGCAAAATGGAGGCTTGACTTCACTTCACTTCACTTCACGTTCACGTTTTTTTTACTCTCTGTCTCGATAATTGTGTCGGTTTTTGTGCTTTTTACGAGGCGCGTTAATTGCCCTCCATAATTGCCAGGACGAGAGCCAGAGAGTTGTTCCCTCCCCTCCCCTCCCCTCCCTCCCCTCCCTCCCCTCCCCTCCCCTCCCTCCCTCCCCTCCCTCCCCTCCCTCCCCTCCCCTCCCCTCCCCTCCCTCCCCTCCCCTCAAGCAACCGCAGGCACAACTCGCACTGCGGAATTGACCACACTCGAAGAGAGGAGAGAAGCTGGAGGGGGCAGATTGGCAAGCAGATTGTCCAGATGAGAGCTGCAACGGAGTGGAGCAGCTGCTTGAGGCGACGTCCGAAGATGACAACAACAAGCACATCGAGATAGGCGCAGTCACAAGTTGATGCAACCAATTAGCCAGACAATTACCTGACAAATCAACTGCCCAAAGACATGATGAGGGACAGACACAGACAGAAAGAGGGCGAGGGTGAGGGAGGGGGAGTTGTGATGTGTTGGCATGCGCTCATTAATGCCATGCAGATTTACTTTTGCTCTGCGCTAATGAGGCGACATGTTTCCAACTAATTTCATTTATCCCAAGTCCTCGCATCGCTTTTCTTCCTCTCTCCACCTGAGAGTTCATTCACTAGCTTTTGAATACACTTTCTACGGCTGAAGTTGATGTTATTCACAAAGTATGAAAGTGATCCCTAATCACTTTAAATCGAGAACATTTTATGTACTTTGACTGAGCTTCAAACTTGGTAGAAATTATATTCTGAGGGATTACATTTTGAATATAATATAGTAAGCAATGTGTAGTCAAGAATGCGAAGAAAACTGTAATCTACATTATATACCTATAAGCTATTATAAGTACAATAAATTGATATAGTCAGAAAGAAGATCCATATTTTCCTATGACCATAAATTTGATCACCTTCGATAAATCTATATGCTATTGAAAAATAAAAGAAAATTTGGATTTATTTATATTTATAATTAAACATACTTAATGGTGATAAAAATTGTATTTCTTATTTGGTCACAAGACTAATTGATGTGATTTAAAAATTATATTAAAATTAAATGTTTAACAATTGAATTTAATGTATATTGTATTTTTGTAATTTGACTTAATGAATTTCTTAGTTCTTAGTTCTTAGCATTTATCGATATACATATGATATAAATATTTCGTAGACATTTAGATTAATATAAGCTGCAGATAATTTAGTTCTAATTTTTTTTGTCAATAACGCAATATAGAATTTATAATTCCACTTTAACAATTTATTCAGTTTTCATTGATTAATTATTTTTAATACCTCATAAATTGTATTTCATTCTTTGAAATGTATTTTATTTTAATTTACTTTGAATTTAAAAATTGCTTTTCAATATTTTGAGAAAATATCTGTTTATAAATATTTAATTTTTTTTATAATAAAATTAAGTTCAATTTTTAATATAATAGATTATTAGACTTTTAATTTTTAGTTAAAATTTAAATTTATTAAATAATATTAAGTGAAATGAAATTAAAGTAAAAATGTATAACAGAAGAAAGATTCTTAATAATTTAAATTTGAATTAAATAGCACTCTTTTTATTAAAAAAAAGCAAAAATAAAGAGTTATTATACGTGATACATACAGTTAATTTTAAAATTAATTTTAATAAATAAATAAATATCTCTAATACGGTGTAGAATTTTGTATTTATTTATTTTGAATATTTTGAAATTGTCTCTGTATTTTACTTTCATACGCAGTTAAGTATGCTATATTCTTGATTAGGTTTGCAAGAAGAGCATTGAATTGTTGGCCAAGTTCTGTTAACTTGTGCTGCTTTTTTCTTCTGCTGTTGTTTTGCGATAGGCAGCAGACAAGAAGCGAGTGGGTCATGAGGAGGCGGGAGGGGTAAGGAGGGTTTGCCACCGCCTCCCACACGCTGTGCTTGGGCCAGCGTTGCCCATTTGCCCATTTGCCCGTTGCCCGCCATGCGGTTAAAAGCAATTAATTTTGCAGGTTTATTATTGCCCTGGCACATCTTTGCCTGTTTGTCATTTAAAACGATATTTATCATTGTTGCCTCTGCTCGAGCTCATTTGCATATGCGAGGAGGAAAGAGCGGAGGGGGGCAAATGCTCAAAACTGAAACTGAAGCTGAAACTGAAACTGAAACTGTGAACTGAGGAACTCGAACTGGGAGTGTCATTTGCCCGATAACTTTTACTGCCACCACCTCAAAGTGTTTTTGCGTTTTTTTTTTTTTAGTATTTCATTTTATTTTCCATCTTCTTGTGCTGCTGCTTGTTGTGTGTGTGTGTTTGTGTGTGTGTGTGTGTGTGGTGCGGAAGCCGGGCAGCTTTTTCACTTCATCAATTAACCAAAGGCAGCAGAAATGTGTTTTTTGGCTCTAATTAGCATGCACATAAACAAAGTGAATCCTATTAGAGGGACTTTGGTCCCCTCTCTTTCTCCCTCCTCTCCCTCCTCTTTCCTTGGCTTCCTTTGCTGTGTGACAATCCGATGCTTGAGGGCGGAGAGAGAGAGGAGGTGGAACGTGGCAAGCATCAATGTTGTAAAAACTGGACAATAAATACTTTGGCTAAGTGGGCGGCGGTCATCAACTTGCCGCTTGTCGTCGACATCAAACTCCGACTCCTTGTATTTGCCACATTTTGTCATTAGCGCCAAAAGGAAGAACAGTCTTGAGAGGGGGAGACGGGGACGGGTACGGGGAAGAGACCCTAATGAAAACATGCTCGTAATGAGCCACACGCAAATTGATTGAAAAACCCTCACGAATTCAATCCCAAAAGTGCAGAGAAAATGAAGCCGGGATAATTATGCTTGTCTCCTAGCTGCAGGATTCTTTTCCAAAAAAAAGGAACATTAATTTATGTGCGAAACAATCCTTTAATTGCCTCACAATAGACAAGGGATGCCGGGAATATATCAAAATATCGATACATCAATAGGCGGTATTGATATTTTTGAGATGATATTTCCGATAGCAGCACAGCTCCTATGGAAGTCTATGTATATATTCTTGATCAGCGTCAACAGCCGTGACGATCTACAAATGTTCATCTGTCCGTCTGTCCGTATGAACACCTAGATCTCAGAGACTATAAGAGATAGAACTATAACATTTTTTCGACGGCATTTTTTATGTTTGCCCACAGATCAAGTTTGTTGAATTTTTTTAATTTAATTCTTCTAAATTAGATCAAATATTTCAATCGAAAATTAGAGAAAATCATCAGTATCAGTTTGTTATTTTGAGTTGACGAACTTCAGGCAACTCACAAGAAATGCTCTCATCCTCCACTGAGAGCATTTCTGGTGAGTTTTTGAATCGCTGAATATTCAGGACCTGAAATAAAAAAACCCTTTCTATCTGGTCCTTTCGGGTCCTGTGTCAAACGAAGTCTGTTGATGAGAGCTAACTCTATGCTAAAGGACATTCTAATCATTGTATTGCATGCTGTTCTTCTCGAGTTATTCCACCATTTATCATTTTGTTTTGATGCCATTCAATAGAGTTAGACCTTGTTATCACCCTTGCCGCACCCTAAAAGTATGCAATGAATAATACAAATGTTTTGCAAGAAAGTCAAGGACTTACGAATTCGACACATTTCAAGGGATTAATGTCTTTCAAACAAGCAAAGATACAAAGAATGTTTTCTTTACTGTAAATCTCATATATTTCGGTGATATTCTATTCGATCCTAAGAAGTCGCGTCAATCGAAGCGCTTGGGTGTAACCTATCAGCATTTAAATTGTCCTTATAGCTCTCGAATTATCCTGTAATTTACAATTCACTTTTGATATTTTTGGTTTTGATACTTTTTGTTTTAACGAGAGGAATGCGGTAAGTTCTATGAAATGCGTAAGATTATTACTGCCTCACAATTCTACAATATATTCTGTATTGAGATGTGTGTCAATTAGGAACGCAGCTTTCGACGTTGCACAATGAAAGCGAACGCAAGATTGTTGTTGTTTGCCTGTGAAGTGGACGCAACCCAAACGCAACACAATTCAAGACGGGGTTCATTAGTCAGATTTTCCCCCAAGTTTTTCAACTCCTTTACTTCTCTCTGTATCTGCTTCAACTCGTGCTGTGTTGTTGTGTCTAACTCAAGTGGGCAGCTTCCCCCATTTAGGGGCCATGACACGAGCCTAGGGAGCAGCAAGTAGCAAGCGATCCCCCTCGTGTTTGCTTGAGCCTTGAGCAACCGCCGGACCAGCTTCGAGCTGCAGATTCCCGATTCCCGATTTGGAATGGGATAGGGATTGAGGGGTCAAATAAAGAGAGCAAGAGAGCAAGAGACCGAGAGAAAGCGAGAGAGTGCGTATCTAAATCGCAACCATATGCCCGAGATACGGATAGCAAAGCCAATTACCTGTCTCGCCGCACATTCACCTGTCACAGCTCCCCTTCCGCCCTTCTTTCCCCCCTCTCTCACAGTCCCCACGCGTGAGCAGCCAGCGACTGCTCGGGGAAATAGCAAACTGGCGGCTCTGCTGGCACTGGCTCCGACAACGGCATCGGCATCGGCACTGGCGGTTGCTGTCTCCGTGGGCCATGCGACAAATTTGACTTTTATGCTTTTGAGAATTGCCAGTGACACAGATACAGATACAGATACAGTTGGGGAGCTATAGATACAGATACAGGTACAAAAATAAACGCCCTCGACAGTTATGCAATTACAAGAGGTATGAAAATGCCAGCGTGGCACTTGATGTCCGTTGATGATGTTACACCTGTCTCCCCTTCCCCTCTCTCTCTCTCTACTTCCCCCTCCGCGCTTTCTCTGTTTCCCTCTTTAGGATTGCAGCAACTGTAGCATAACTGAATCCACACCAAATCCCGTTCAGCTTCAACTGACTGCAGCCAGCAAATGTAAATGCTAAATGCGAGAACTTTTTGGTAAACAAGTGTGGCGGCCAATTGCCTGGAGGGTGTTGTAAAGAGCACAGAGAACGGAAGAGGAGAGAGTAGGTGAGGGGTGGAGGGTGAATATACACTGCGTGGCTGTTTAGTATATCCTGCTGTATCTGTATCTATAGCTGTTGCTGCTGCTGCTGCTGCTGCTACTGTTTGCTGTATCCGTATCTGTATCTGTCGCTAGCTAGCTAGCTGACTGGCTGACTGGCTGGCTAACTGGCTGTGTATCTGTATCTGTTTTTGTTGGTCAAAAGCAGAGAATTAAAATTCAAATTCCAATTCATCAAGATAATCGCATTTCAGAACTTTTATTTGCTAAAGCGCGCTGAAGTCACATGTGTGTGGCAATTCGAAACTCTGTTTCTCTATCCCTCTATCTCCCCATCCCCATCCCCAGCTCACACTGTGTTGGTTGGTTTTGTTTGTGTAGCCCGAGCAGCGGATGTTGTAAATATTTGCAAATAGCCGCCGCTCGTTGCTGCTGTTGCGCCAACTCAATGCCCCCAACGGTCTGCGTTCACTCTGACCCAGAGCTGTGCTTTGCTTTGCTTTGCTTTACTTGTTGTTGTTATTGCTGCACACTCGCACACACCCACACACACACACACACACACATGCACGCATTTGACATAGAGTGAAAAGGGGTTTTTAGGGCCAATTATTATTAATTGCTTTACAGATACAAACAACAACGACTCCGTTGCCTCAATCTCTCCCTCTCTCCCTTTCTCTCTCCCTCTACAACTTTCCCAAAACTCACTCCAAACACGAGCAAGCCAAAAAATGCTTTAAAATCCAACAGAAATTCCCACTGCTTTACTTTCGACCAAAAAACTAGATAATGAATGAAATGACTTAAAAAGCGCCTGCCAAAGCGGTAATAATAATAATAATAACGAAATGAATAGAAGTGGCATCAAAAAGTAGCAAGTAGCAAGTAGCAAGCAGAGGAGAGAACAAATAATAGATGCTTCAGCGAGTTGAGCAAGTGGCAAAGTAGACAAGCTGTTGCATAATGCGACTGTCTACTTCAAAATGTGAATGACTCAATGCTTGAAGTTCGAATAATCCCGCTCTCCTTCTCAGTCCCAATAACGTCTGCACTTGTCGAGCGGATTTTCCAGCTGGCCAAGCAGCTGAAAAGTCGAATGCGAATAACTCTGATCCCTAAGTCGACAATGGTCCTTCCACTATGGATTATATGTCCATATTTTCAGAATTTAAGCTGTCTTTCTGCTTGTTACTCATTTATGTTCGCCTGCTATGTCACCTGCCACTTACGCCACTTGAAAAGTGCCAAATCATTATTTGAAATACCAGGCGAACATAACTCAGCAGTAAGCAATTAAATAAATATTTCACAATACTAAAGGATTTAATTTTCTGAAATTTTAAATTTAAAATGCGGAGATCAATGCAAAAAAAATGTAGCATACGTTAAGGCTGTACCAATGAAAATCGTCATTGTCGTATCAAACGATAGGTGGCGCTAGTCTTTAAGCAAGTCACTTGCTTTAATCGCGGTTGGCATTCCAAAAAAATTTTTTGTACCAAAATTTTGAAAAAATATACCAGTTTTAGCAAAAATGTACCACAAATTTTTTCACGAAAGATCTTTTGTATTTCACAAATTGTGATTCACAATATATAACTGTTTACATAGTGATAGGACCTTAGATTGGCGCATATGGTATATATTTTATCAATTGACACAATACGTCGCAAATCGACTGTATGCGATATTTTCCAGTGTTAGTCATGGTTCAATTTCTAACTGATATAAAATTTGTGTCTGGTGGAACAAATGTCTCTCATTTGTTAAAATGTGTGAACATAAAAGGCAGGCATATTGAAAATGTACCAAAATGAAAATGAAGTGATACAATGTACCAACGCATAAAAAATGTACCAGTTTTGGTACATTTGTACCAAAAGTGGCAACCGTGGCTGTAATATTGCTTGCAGCTGATTTATGTTCGTCTGGTATTTCATCAACTGACCAAGCTAAACTCTAAGCATGTATCAGACGAATCACGTCAAATCATTTTTTAAAATATAATACCAAACAAGCATAACTCAACAAGCAAGCAGAATTACAGATTTTTTTAGATTAGACTTATTTATTAAATAATTTAACCAGTATATCAATAACAAAACAGAAATTCAGTCAGTTAATAAAATATAATACAAAATAAATATTTTGCTATGTTAACTGATTTAAATTTCTATATGTACATACTTTAAAATTTCAAATTCCGAGATCAGAGAAATGTGTTTTAACAAATTTGTGGCATACTTTGAGGCTATATGAATAAACAAAAGATGGCGCTTTTCGTTCAGCAAGTAACTTGCTGAATTATTGCTTGCTGCCGATTTATGTTCGCCTGGTATTTTCATTTTTTTCTTGTCACTTTTTTGCCGTAATCAACAGCAATAATTATCCAGGCAGACAACTGAATTAAATGTTCATCTACTGAATTGTTCCTGACTGTGAAATGTGGAGATGCTGACTTCTCTTCTATCTCTTCCATAATTGTTGTATTGCCACAAAATTATAATACCATTCTCTCTCACTGTCAGCCTATAAATTAAAAATTGATTGGAAGCCTTTCAAGCAAATTCCTTCTAGTGCATTGTGCTAAATAATTTGATGTTCTAACCAAACGCAGAATTAATGTTTCAATGCAATTGTTATTAACAAACATCACAATTCAATTGGGGAAAAATGTCAATTGATGTGTGCCTCAAGACAGGCTTCAATACAGTTCAAACTTGCAAGACTTTTCAAAACAAAACGTGTGGCATTCAAAATGCCGCCCGAAAGTATGCAGCATACGACTGCCACCTGTAATAAGTATGCAATCAAACGTGTTCGACTTGCAACATGTCGCAACATGTTCCACGTGGATGGTGTGGATTGTGTTCGAGAGCGTCACACACCAAACTGCTGCTAACTTAACAGCAATTGCTTCGATAACATAGACTGCTTAACATACCAAAATGTATTTTGAGCAATTTGAAAAATTGCACAAAATTAGCTGGGGAGAATCTATAAATTAAAAAGAAGTTGTTGAATTAAAACATTTTTGTTATGCATTTTAAATCTTTATTAAGTTTTCTGCGACTTTCGTTTTGTTTTATTCATTCTTTTTTGTTTTTTGTTTTTGTGTTAAATTTCTCATTAAATTAATTATAGTTTTAAAACGAGTTTCCATTTGTTGTGTTTGTTTTTCTTTAATAATTAATATATGCATAACGTTACTTACAGTTGGGTTTTTGCTTAAATTATACAATAATAATCATAATTTAATGACAATAATGTGCAAAACGTTTCGTTGCGATTTGCAAACGTTTCTCATTCATTTTGTTTTTTGTTTCGTATGTGTGTGTGTGTGTGTTTGAGTGTATGTGTGTCTACTTTATCCATAACTTGCCTTTGCTCTCGTTCTACTGTTTTGTTATTTTGTGTTTGATTCTCAGACGGTTTTATTCGGTTTCGGTTTCTTAACTGATTTCGGGCGGCCCTTTTTAGTTGCACTCGCTCTCTCTCTTTCTCTCTCTTTCTCGCTCCCTCTTGCTTTCCCTCTTCTGCTTCTTGTTGTGGTTCATAGTTTTTCTTGTTTTATAAAATATCACATTTTAAGCTTTTTTTTGTTTTTTTTTCTTTCTTCAAGTATAAGACAAAACTGAACAAATCTAGTTAACTTAAATAGCAATGCATACAAAAAGAAAAAAATAAATATATAACTAATCATTATTATGTATAGCGACGACAAATGGAAGAAACTAGTTAATCAATGAACGCAAACAGTTTCATAAATCATTTCACTTATGTTCGTGTGTGTGCGTGTGTGTGTGTGTGTGGGGGCGGGGGATGTTGCACTTGTGCTTTATGTGGTTTTAGTTATGCTGTGTGTCTCTCTTTCTTCGTATTCTCTTCATTATTATTTATTTAAATCCAATAATTAATGCATTTCATTTTCTCTTCTTTTTTTTATTTATATATTTTTTGTGTTTTTTTTTTGTTTTTATGCTTTACGTTTATGTTAGACATTTAAAACACTGCACAGTTTGAGAATTTAAAATTTAAATTTGATATACATTTGTGTGTGCGTGTGTGTGTGTGTGTGTGTGTGTTTCTGTATGAATGCCCAAAAGTATGCAATGATTTCTTTGCGATAATATTGCCTCGCTGAGCGGTCATCTCTCTATCTATGCATCTCTTTCTATCGCTATCGCTATCTCCATCTCTCTCTTTCTCTCTGCTGTGGTTCGACGTTCGGCTTTTTGCTTTCGGAATTCTCTTTTGAGTGTATTTTGTTTTGTTTTGTTTTGCTTGCTTTCTTTATATCTGCTACAAATTCATTTTTAAAATTTCCTTATTTATATTTTCTGCTTGCCATTTTATTAGTTTCATATTTTGTTTTGTTTTAATATGCGATTTGCAATGAAATTGGCGTTGACTTTGCTTTTTTTTTCGTTTTTAAGTTTTTTTTTTTCTTTTTTGTTTGATTTGGCGAATTTGCTGGATGTGTAGCGAATTTTCCATTTCCATTTCCATTTTAAATTTTCCATTTCCTGTTTGTGATTTTCGGTTAAATTTCATTTTCATTTTCATTTCCAATTTGACTTTCACATGCGTCTTCAGCCATTTTGCTCTTTATCGATCTGTTTATATTGTATATTTATTTTGCCATCGAGTGTGTGTGTTTTTTCTTTATAGTTTATCTTTGCTGTAATTCTTAATCGTAGTTTCAGTTAGTTGCACCACATGAAAGGGGGATTGGGACACGATAAGATGGCTAGGCAGGACTGAACTGGACAGGACAGGACAGGACAGAACGAGACAGAAGGGAACAATAATAATGACAACTTTTGCAATGCTCTCTATTAATGTATTTTGTATTTGTTTGTTTGTATATCCATCATATGTATGTTTAACTGTAGCTTTAGATCTACACATATATATTTTTTAAGACACATTTTTCAATAAGTAAGTGAACAACTCGCCAACTATGTGTGTAAGTGTGTGAATATATATTTATTTTTTCGTATTTTTTCGTTTTTTAATTTATTATGTTACTAAACTTGATTTCATTTCATTTCTATCATTATCATTATTATTATTTGCGCTTCACTTAAAGTTGACAGGCTTTGAACAAACACAAATAGTTCGCTTTTACTTTGCTTCCGCTTTCGCTTTGCTTCTCTTCTCTCTTCTCTTTGTAGTTGTTTTGTTATCGTTTTATAATTCCATTTGTTTTTGTTTTTGTTTTTTTTTTTTGCTGTTGGCTGCACGTCAATTAAATTGTTAACATGCCCAGTTTATTTACATTTTTATTTAACACTCAGAGCTTAAGCTTTACCAAGTAATTATCGTAATAGTAATAATAATATTAATAATAAAAAAAAAACATTTATAATATATATATGTATTTATTTTTATTATTAAAATGTTTGCCATCAATATATTTCATCGTTTATCTCTATGTACAAGCATTGCTAGTTTATAAATTAAAAAAAAAATGTTTATATGTTTTTATATTTCATATATATATATTTTTAAGGTTATCGATATATATATATATTTATATATCCCATATATATTAATGTGTATGATAATATGTTTTCCATATTTTATAATATATATATATTTCTCGTTCATTTCGTTCGTATTTTTGCTTTTATCGAATCTACTTTTTAGACCTAGTTCACAAAAAAAAAAAAAAATAATATATATATATATATTTAGATATACATAACAATTCTCTCGATTTCCATTCCAATTCTCAGCTCAAGTCTCCGACACATCAAAAAAAAAAACGCTTTTCACATTAGTTATAGGTTATTTATATGTATGTATAAATATATGGGGTATGGTTATCAATTGTTTATGTACATGAATAAATATATAGCATATAGACGTATAGCGTGCCCGATCTGCCAGATATCAATGGTTAATACATATATTTTGAATATATATACTCAACATGTTCTGTGCACATTTTGCGAAAGATTACACACACATACATACAGATATATATGGTATTATGATCGATATACATATGTATATATCTACATATATATCGATATTTTATATTCAATACTCAAATCGTTTATCGTTTAATATTCATAAAATTTACTACTTGATTCTTAAATGCCGAGCTGCAGTGAACTACCTAAGTATCCATTTCTCCATCTATCGTTTTCAATCGGTATCGTTATCGGTATCGCATTCGCATTCATCGCTATCGTTATCGTTATCGTCTTGGGTGTATAACACTTTGTAGTTAGTCTGTGGTAGGTACCTTGCGTTCCGCTTCCATCGCTCGATTCGCACTCACAACATGTCCGCAAACGAACCATAATGCTCGTGAAAGATCGGACGGCAGCACTCCTCGATGGCATCATACTTATAGTGGCGACTGTGGTGGCCAGTGTGACCAAAGCGTTGCTTTTGCTGCTTCGCCTGTTTGTGGCTGAAATTGCTTTTGCTGCCGCTGTTGTTGCTGCTGCTGCTGCTGCTTGTGATGCTGTTGTTGCTGTTGCTATTGCTGATGATGTTGCTGTTGTGGTACTTGTGTGGTTGCCGATAACGCTGATGCTGCTGATGTTGATGTTGATGCTGATGCGAATGTGAATGCGAATGCGAATGCGTATGTGGATGCTGATGCGGTTGATAGTAGTGGATGGCATGGCATGAGGCAGTCTTTGTATTGTATTCCTGCAGAGAAAGAGAAACATTTCATTAATTTGAGTGATTCGTCCATATGGTAAGTGCATACTTAAACTTTAATTGCATTTTTAAATGGCAAGTGGACAAGAATTTTGCATTTTCGACACCTTTGAGAAGTCGAATTACCAGCTTAAAACTGAGATCGATCTTAGACTTATCGAGCATCTTTTATAGATCTATTTTCATATCTGTTAAAATTTTCTCAATCTTTTAGTTATTAAAAAAAAACATGTTTAATTTAACAATTATTTATTTTCTATAATTTTTGTGTTTTAATACTAACTAAACTATCTTTAAACTAAATTTTTCTTCTTCTCTATCATTTCTGGTATAAATAAACCAAATTTAATCTAACATTTCTTGTTTCTATATAATTTGTTGTATTTTAATAGAAAATAAATACAACATTTATTTCTTCTTTATCATTTTTGGTATTTTTGTACTAAATAAAGTATTATTAAACTAAAATTGGTTGCTTCTTTATTTATTTTTTTTTTTTTTTGGTATTTTAATACTAAATAAAGAATCGTTAAACTAATACTTCTCTCTTCTCTATAATTTTTAGTATATTAATACTAAATAAATTAGCTTTATACACATGTTTTTAGAGTTTTGCATTTTCATACTATTTAAACAATCTTTAAACTAACATTTGTTGATTCTCTGTCATTTATGGTATTTTAGTACTAAATAAACCATATCTTAACTAAGAATTCTTTCTTCTCTATAATTTTTGGTATTTTAATACTAAATAAATAATCTTTAAACTTCTTTAAACTAAATAAACGATTTTTAAAAACACTTTAATTTTTTTTAACTACAATTTTTGCTATTTTTATACTTAATAAAGAATCTTTAAAAACACAGTTGCTTCTTCTTTATCATTTATGGTATTTTAATACTAAATAAATTAGCTTTATACACAATTTTAATTTTTCACTTTAATTTTTTGTATTTTCATACCAAATAAACAATCTTTAAACTATCTCTATCTATTTATGATATTTTAATACCAAATAAACCATATTTTAACTAAGAATTCGTTCTTCTCTATAATTTTTGGTATTTTGAACACTAAGTAAAGAATCTTTAAAAACACTTTAATTTTTTTAAACTAAAATTTTTGGTATTTTTATACTTAATAAAGGAGATTCAAAAACACATTTTTAGTATCTTAATACAGTATAAATTATTCATAATCTACATATTTCTTTCTTCTCTTTCACTTTTGGTATTTTAATACTAAAAGAACATTCGTATTACAAATTTTTCCCTTAAGAAGTGCATTTGGCACATGAAATGCTTTAAGCCACTTTTTAATTTCACTCAAATCGTTTTCTTTCACACTTTTTATACCCGCTACCCATAGGGTAGAAGGGTATTATAACTTTGTGCCGGCAGGGAATGTATGTAACAGGTAGAAGGAGGCATCTCCGACCCTATAAAGTATATATATTCTTGATCAGCGTCAACAGCCGAGACGATATAGCCATGTCCGTCTGTCCGTCTGTGTGTCTGTCCGTATAAACACCTAGATCTCAGAGACTATAAGAGATAGAGCTATAATTTTCGACAGCATTTGTTATGTTTGCACGCAGATCAAGTTTGTTTCAAATTTTTGCCACGCCCACTTCCGCCTCCGTAAATCAAAAACATCGAATAACAAGCGTAATTGTAAAGCTAGAATTGCGAATTTTGGTATATATAACAATTACTATAGTATTTATGATTCCTAAAAATTTGGTTGCGATCAGATAAAAATTGTCGAAGTTATTAATGAAATACTTTTGTATGGGCAAAAACGCCTACTTACTAGGGGTCTGAGTTGTTTTGACTGACAATCTGGTATATTGTGCCGTCTATGGTATATTTTGAATGGTGTACTATATCGATATACCAAATATACCATTTGGTATATTTTTAGTGTTTTTAGTATATTTGGTATATTTTAATAATAATACCCCAAAATATATTTTTAGTATTTTTGTAGTATAATTGGTATGTTTTGAGAATAATACCGCAAAATATATTGCTTTTATTCAAATTGGGTAGCGGGTATCTCACAGTCGAGCACACTCGATTGTAGCTTTCTTACTTGTTTTCAGTTGCTGCAATGCCTTTAGTTTAATTTGTCTCTTTCAGCACAGATTTCTACATTTATTGAAGTACTGCAACTAATGCGCTAATATCTGTGTCCACAAGGTCTTCTCTTAATTCTCTTCTCTATCTTTCTCTAATTCCCAGCTCTCTCTCTCTCTCTCGCTCTTTGTCCCCTTCTTCGTGCAGCAGTAGTCAATTATCGATGTTGCCCCATCTGCTTTGCCGCAAACTTTGCCTTCGATGGTCAGCAAAATGTTGCCAAAATTTTGTCGCAACAAATTGGCAAATGTTTTGTTGCATTTGTCGCTCTTCGCTCCTGTGTAAAGGAGCGGCTTAAAGGTCGCATGTGAAGTTGTTGCTGTTGCTGTTGCTGCCATGGCCCTGAAGCCGCATACATAAGTATTATCAATAAATTGCATCTGACTGGCAACGCAGACAACGACGCAGGGTTAGTTCAACCCACGCCGGAAGAGAGGAAGAGAGGTGAGGCGGGGGCAACAAATCTCTTGGCCATTGTCTGCTCTGTGGTCCAGTCTATTATTAAAAGGCTAAAACAAAATGTGTTAGCCGCATTTCTCTAGCGATCTCAATTTTCAGCTGTGCAGCAGCAGCAGCAGCAGCTGCCTCGTGTGGCACCTTGTTCTAATTTATTTATTGTTGCATGCATGTACAATATAATTTTATTGGGTGTCTGGCCAGCCAGCCAGCCAGCCAGCCAGTCAAGCCAAGCCAACAGCCTGCGACCCACTTGCCACTTGCCACTTGCCACTTGTGTCTTGCCAACGCTTCGTCACTTGACCGCATTGCGAGCTTTAACAATTATGCTGGAAATTTGTGAAGAGTCAACACCGTAACGGGCTGCCAATTTGATACACTTGCCACAACACACAAACACCCAAATACACACACACACACACACACACACACAGATGTGAGGAGCTGTTATTAGTCCTTTCTGTTGTTGTTATTTTGAGGGGGCAGCGCATTTGACATTTGGCGCCAAAGTTATTAAGCGGACGGACAAGAGAGAACTCCCCAAAAGCGGCTTAAACAGCCAGCCAAATGAAATACAAATGCGCCAGATACCGAGACAATGACAGTATGTGTGTGAGGGAGAGAGAAAGAGAAAGAGAGAGAGAGAGAGAGGGAGAGGCACACACATGTTGGTCCACCGGATGGTTGGGCAAACTGCTTTTTGTTTTAAGTTTATTGATGTCGACGTGCGTTTTTCATGCCTCAGCAAACAGGCGCACAGAATGGACAGCCTGATGGCTACAGGGCAGGTAACACACACACACACACACACATAGAGGGGGGGGGGTGGGGGTAGCAAATCGGCTGGCAGACGCGTCTGCGACGTGACAAAACCCATTATAGATGCGACCACAAAGATAACACGCTGCCAGCGCCCAGACCAGAGAAGAGAGAACAGAAAACCGAAAACAGACAACAGACCAGCAACTGAAAATGAAACTGAAACTGGAGTTGGAGATGGAGATGGAGATGGAGACGAAGCTCCTCCTGGCAACTGGCAACTGGCAACTGGCTACTGATGGATGCATGTAAGCGTATGAATGGCAATGAATTGGGAGACGGACCCCCGACCCCCGAAAAAAAGGAACACACAGATAATATATATAACCACACAACAAAACGAAAAGCAACGAAAGTGAAGTTGCTGAGTTGGCAGCTGAGTGGAGTTAGGGTATTTGCAGGTCGTGCAAGCTGCGCGCTGTTTGGGTTTCATAAATTTCATTTTGTAACCATCAAAAAGTTAAGTCAACGATAAATTGAATGGCTGCATGATTGACTGACTGACTGAATGAGTGAATGAGTGAGGGAATGAATGCGTGAATGGTTGAATGAGACGCAGCTGAGGCCTTCGCAATTGGTTGCCCAGACAGACGGATAGGCGAACAGACAGACGCTCTGATAGGCAACCAGACAATCAACGACAGCAGACAGCAGCATATACACACACACACACACACACAGCACACACTAATACACACTCGCACCTATAGATGGATATATCAAAAGCGTCAATATAAATATAAAAATGACAACAGCAGCGACAGCGACCAAAAGTCAAAAGCCGTCAAAATGCGACATTGAACCTTTAACCATCTCTCCAGCAAGGGAAAAGAGGGGCAAGCTGGGACATCAATTGGGAGCTGAAGGGAACTGAACTATGCTTTAATCAAAGCGCACAGCAGGCACTAAATATTTGGAATCTGGTTCACTTAGTGCTCGAAAAAAACATAAAATGTGATCGCTTTAAAATGACAACTTGTTCTTTGTTAAGTGAAGAATCTGTTAAGGCAAACAGTATTCTAATATCTAAGATAAGAAGTGCATATTATAAACCCACAAAACCTTTTATTAATGAATTCATCTGTGAAAAATTTAATCTAATTTGTCTTATATTTAAATGAATTTATGTTATTCGTAACAACATCATAATTAAAAGTCAGATTCTTGTACACACTCTCTCTCTCTCTCACACTCTCTTCCTCTTCCTCTCTCGCTCTCTCTCTCTCTCTCACTCTCTTCCTCTCTCCCTCTCATCCGTAAAGATTAAACTAAGTTGTCTTCTATTTAAACCATGTGAATTTAATTCAAATTATTCATAACAATAGTATAATTAAAAGATACACACACTCTCTCTCTTCCTCCCTCTTTCTTTCTATATCTGTTTAACTCTTTTCTTTTCATTCCCACTCCACACTGGCCTCACTCTCGCTTTATTTGCTGCCTCTTCACATATTGGCTTTCACTTTGGCCAACTGCATTTCGTTGAGCACACAGCAAAACCAAAAAAAAAGTAGAAAAAGAAAAAGTGTTGCCTACTTTAGTGCGCACATTTCGTAGCATACTTTTTTGGGCGCATCGCCATTAAAGCGTTTTGAAGGCGCTTTTCGCGCAATTCGACTGGTGCACAATTTCTGACAGGCCATAAATTGACGCCATTGCCATTTTCCATTTCCATTGCCATTGCTGTTGCCCCACAGTTTGCCAACGAAGCAGTTCAGAATTGCTTGAGACTGTTGCTGGACGAGGAGGGGGACGTGGAGGAGGTGGAGGAGGAGGAGGCTTTTTCTGTTCTGTTCTCTGTTCTCTCGGCTTTGGTTGTCTGCATGGCAATGCGCGCTGTGCCAAGCCCAAGTAAATATGCAAACAAACACACACACAAACACACACACACATACATACATACAGAGTTGGTCAGCAGTGCGGTTGTTGTTGCTTGTTTGTGTCTGCCGTTGTTTATGCTGCACGGCGAAAACGAAGCGCAAGCAACGCACTGCAGGCAGAGAGAAGGCCGCTCCGCCTCTCTCTCTCTCTCTCTCTCTCTCTCTCTCTCTGCCTCTTTCTGGCAGGTCAAACAAAAGCCGTTGCACAAATATAGGTGTGAAGAGGCAACACCAACAACAACAACAGCAGCAATAACATCAAACAAAGTGGTAACTCGCTTTATACCCTGTAAAGTCTGCAGCAGCTCAGAATGCTCGAAAAAGCGCAAAAGTTAATTAATATATTACAATATTGTTCAAGTTAAATATATCTTCAGAATATGAGCTCAATTTGCGTGGTAATTGCTTTTGTTTGCTTGTATTGCTTCACTATCCAATAAAGTTGCGATTTATTAAATGAATCTGTAGTTAAATGTATAGCTAACAGTTTACCTTATTATCTATCTCTCTTATGCATAGGAAAAAGCTAAAATGACTCAAAAATAGCTGCTTTGATTGACTATGGTATATTGTGAAAGTAGTAGTATATCGAATACATATTCTTTGGTATATTCTTTTGGTATATTTGAAGAATCCGGTATACTTTAATAATCTGGTATGAATGTAGTAGTATATCGATTTATCAATTGTATAGCATTCAGTATATTAATTTGCTATACTTTAAGAATTGTTTGATTGACAATCTGGTATATTTTTCACTTTATGGTATATTGTGAATGTAGTAGTATATCGAATATATATATTTCGGTAAATTTTTTTGGTATATTTGAAGAATTTGTATATTTTAAGAATCTGATATATTACTGGCTCTATGGTATATTGTGAATGTAGTAGTATAAGGATTATATATTCTTCGGTATATTATTTTAGTATATTGTGAATGTAGTAGTATATCGATTTATCAGTTATATAGCCTTCAGTATATTGATTTGCTATATTTTAAGAATTGTTTGATTGACAATCTGGTATATTTTTTACTTTATGGTATATTGTGAATGTAGTAGTATAAGGATTATATATTCTTCGGTATATTATTTTAGTATATTGTGAATGTAGTAGTATATCGATTTATCAGTTATATAGCCTTCGGCATATTAATTTTATATATTTTAAGATTTGTTTGATTGACAATCTGGTATATTTTTCACTTTATGGTATATTGTGAATGTAGTAGTATATAGATTTACTTATTATTTTAAAAATAATACTGCACATTTTTCATTAGAAAGGGGGCCTTAACATAATATAAGCTAACTTTGCATTAATAATCAATATTGATAACAAAAAAGTATGCTCGTGGTATATCAAAGATTATATTAGAAAAGAAGGCAAAATACACACATTTGTGCTTCCTCTCTTTAGGGTTATTAATAACCGTATACTAGAACACACACAATATGCTTAGAGGTATTTACAGCATTCAACAATTCTTCGTTTTAAATGACATAGCACAAAAAAAAAAGAAGTCTCTGCTTTCGCGGAGTATCTGGAAGTTGTTGATTGCAACCAGCTGGTGTTGTTGCTGCTGTTTTACTTGTACAGTTAATGAAGCACACGTCGCGTTGCGTTGCCAAACTAAAAGTCCAACAACCGCAACGAGCTACTTTCCCCTCCCCATCGTCTCCTTGACAAACACAACACGCTGGCCAAAAAAGAAGGCAAAATAAAGGTGTTGCTTGTTTTATTAGCCCAAGCAGCAGCAGCAGGAGCAGCAGCAGCAACAACAAAATGGCGGCTGCACCGGAAACGGAAACTGATTGTGCGGTCAACGCGGCTTGCCTCAGTCTACCACACACACACACACACACTTGCCACTTTCGTATGTGTGTGTGTGTGGCATTGTCGTGTTGCATTTTCTACAAATCTCGTCTCATTAAAAGCGGGCGCGATTTGCGCGCGTTTCGCACGCGGTTTTCCAATCAGTCGACCATTTGACAGATTTCTCTGTCTCTGTTCGTTATCTACTTTTTTTTGTTGTTGCTGTTGGTTTTTTGGTATTTCTTTGTTGTTGTTGTTGTTGTTGTTGCTGTGTTTTTCGCTGTTTCGCCCATCAAGCGTTGATTAAGCGCAGTTGACTGCGGCAGCTGTGGCTGTAACGTTAACTGAGGCCGACTCTAGCTGCGCCACTGATTGTGGCGCTCTACCTCCCCCTTCCCCTTCATCTTCCCCCTCTCTCACTCTCTCTTTGTGCACACTTTGTTGTCTCTGTCGCTCGCGGTGTCCTCGATATCTCGTCAATCGTTTTGTTTGTTTGCCAAAAAATTGACTTTGAGACGCTTTTGCACAGCCTGATTGATGTGCCAGATAGCGACAGAGTGCTGCGGGTGATGCGGTGCGGGGCGGTGCGGTGCGGGGCGTGGCTGCTATCTGTTGTTGTTCTTGCTGTTGCTGTTGCTATTGCTGTGGTGGTGGCTTGTCGCTTTCGTTATTGTCTCTTGCATTGTTGCTGCCAACGCGTCGCATGCATTTAACTGCTCTGCTCTGTGCTCTGCAACATTCTTAGGCATCTTTTTTTCTCTCAGTTTGCCAGCGGCGACAAAGAGAGAGAGGATGAGGGGGAAAGACAGCGCACAACGCCTAAAACTATGCAATCATGTTCCCCATCGCTCTCCCCACGCACATTAATTGATGTGTCTGCCTTTTGTTTGCCGTGTTTTGCTGCTGCGACTTCAACAGTTCAATTTGCTTCGATTTCAATGGAACTGCGCTCCGACAAGCTCACCAAAGAACAAAAAAAGAAACGCGCTACCTGCAGCGCTGAACCTCGATTCAGGTTCGTACTAGTTTGCACAAGTTTAATTAGATGATCTTAGCTTAAAGTTGGAATATGAAATATCCCTCAAACCCACCTTTTAATTATCCTGCCACGCTTTGATCCACAGTATTCATTAAAAATACATTTCAGCAATTCCATTTGTAATTCTAAAGGCTAATGGAGTATTCCAAACATTTCATTGGTAATCAAATTGATTAGTAAAAACGTTTTGATGATTCTATTTATCTAAGAAACGGTTCCTAATCTTAAGAAACTATTCAGTCACAAGTCACTTTTCAAGTTGAAGAAGCTTTTTATGGAGTCAGCTTAAACTAAACTATTATTAAACCAATTTATAATTTATAAAAAATACATGTAACTCTAAAAGCTGACGAAGTATTTTGAGCATTTAATTTGCAATCAAATTAAAATATTGTAAATCTTCTATTCATAATGCTCTTAAGAAACGGTTTACACTATTCCGTCACAATAAACAGCTTTTCAAGTAGATGAAGCTTTTTATGCAGTAAGCTTAATTTGTTATAAGATGGCTAAAGCTTTATTGCGATTATTTCAGTTGGTTAAGTTTGGTGCTAAAGCCTTAATATACTCGTATAAACGTAATTACAGCGTGCTATCACAATACTCAACCGATCACACCAACACACACCATCGCACACACACACACACAAGCACACGCACACTCTGCGTGCAGATGAGCTTAATTCCTTGCTCCTCAGCGTCCCGCAGCTTCGAGTCGATAATTTAATGGTCTGCCATTTAATCTGCATTGAATTTATTATCTCGGGAAAAAATTAATCTTGATATGTGGCCTCTGCTTATGGCAAACGCGAGCAAGCGAGCGAAGGAGCGAATGAGAGCGATGCTCGCTGACAAAAATAGCTAAAACGCAGCATCAAGCACGCTTCGGCTTCGGCTTCTGCTTCGACATCGACATCGACATCGAGTCACCACCCCTCTTGATACTCTTGCTCTGCTCGATGTGTCTTGGGCGTATATCTCATAAAAATTTGCAATTGCTGGCAACGCATCTGTTCTCCAAGTGTCTCTAAATCTTTAAAGAATTATTTACTACAGTTTTTCTTGTGCCCGCAGACGACGCAGTTTCGAAAACCACAACAACAACAACAACAACGAACGTCAGTTAAGCAAATGGTGGGTGATTTGCAGACACAACCCCCAGGACAGGGCGCAGTTATAGTCCAAGGCTGACAATGTCACGCCAACAGCAGCAGCAATAGCAATAGCAACAGCAACAGCAACAGAAGCAGCAGCAACCACCAAGAGCACCGTTGAGCCACAGTTGAGCCACCCTCGTATTATTACTCTACTTCCATTGTCCGCTTTCCCCCGCCTCCGCCTCCGCCTCTGTCTCCACTCCATGGCAAGCATCGTCTAGCGTTCTCCCTGGCTCAACCAAATTCCCATTCCGTTTTTGCGCTTGGCGCCCTGCCAGCTTGCACCTTGGTTCCAAAACACGCAAATCTTTTATTCAAATCTATTGATTAAATTAATCACTTATTCAAATTCATTCCAAATAATGCGAAACTTCTATTCAAATATATTTTGTAAATATGGTTTTGCTTTTATTTATCTATAGCAATTGTATGTTGAGAAATCTCCTATTAATTTAGCACAGTAATCAAATCCAGAATTGTTTTTGAACATTTTTTTTATTTTATTTACTTTTTACCTAATTTCCCAATAAGCTACTTTTATAAAAATGTGATGTTTCTGTTTTCTTTTTATTATCAATTGGGAATTGCTTTTATAAGCACAACAATATTTAACTTTAATAATATATATATTAAGTGAGTAACAATCCTGCATCAAAAAATCTATATTTTTAAACACGATAGTCAAAAAATACAAGTCGATATTTTTGAATTTTTGTCATCTTATAAATTCTTTGCTTTACTTAACTGTTCTGGTATCCCTTTTTTAGTACTATCATTTTGTCTTATAAAATTAGAGTTTTATATATACTCAAATTATTTGTAATACAAATTAAAAGCTTCTTTCCTTTTTTTAAAATTTGCTTTTCCTTTCATAATAGAATTTATATAATGAAAAACTGCACCAAATTGCACTGAATAATTCATAGCACATTTGGCCCCACTTGCCCCACTGTGCCAAATGCGTTGCGGGGTCTCGTCTCGCAAATTTATTATGTTATGTCTCCGGCTTTGGCTTCGTTCCGGGCGCCATCAGTGGGTTAAGGTTTCCTTCTGCTTCTTCTTCTACTTTGACTTGTTTCTTTTCCCTTTTCTTTTTTTTTTGTGCTGCTTGCATGTGTGTGTGTGTGTGTAATTGTTGAAGGGCATGACGACCATGAACACAAGCCAAACGCAAAACCAATCGCCGGTCTGTCCTTGTGCCGCTTTCGTCTACTAGTTCCGAGTTATTGGATCGAGCTTCTTCTTCTTCTTTCGCTATCCCCTCACTCCCCTCTCTCACTCACTCTCTCTTCTCGCTCTATTCCGTTAGCTCAACTGTATAGCAATTTCTATGTCACTCGTTGTCGCTGTCGCTGTCGTTCTGGCCATCATTCAATTTTAATCAGCATGGCTAAATCTCGCTGGCCGGAACAGTTTCGCAACCCCGCCGCTCCCCCTCGGCCACAGCTTTACCTACAGCTTCAGCTTCAGCTTCAATTTGTTGGCCATGTTTACATCTCTCTTTCCGCCCTCTTCTATGACCGTTGTTGTCTGTTGTCTCGGGCTGCTTATCGAAGCTGGCAACTTGTGCGTCGAATTTGGCAAACAAAACAAATCAAAAAGAAAGCAGCAACCAAACAAAAATAGAAAAGATTGCAAAAATATGTGGTAGCAATGCGAGAATAACAACAACAACAACAACTTCGACTACGACTTCGATTTCGACAACAACAACAACAACAACGAGAACTGACAAATTCGTTGTTCGTTTTGCAATTGAAATGTTTGGCATTTCGTGTTGTGCCATTTGCTCATTTCTTTTTATGCTGTCTAAGTGAATGTTTATGCCCGATTTCCTTGCGTACATATGGAGCTCTGTCTCGTCATCCGCTTCCCACCTCTCCCTCTACTCCACTCCCATTCCCGCCTGCTTCCGTATACATTGTCCGGCGATCGGAGAACTTTTCCTGTCCCATTCTTGATACCAGTCCTTTTTACATTCGAAATTCTTTTTCATTTTCGTATTTGGCATTTGATGTGGCTCCCTTTTAGTCGCCGCCTTCTTCCTTCTATCTGCATTTGTTATTAGTAGCACATTGGTTACAGGCGATTTGACAATATTTAAAACGTTTTGCAACATAGCTAAGTCAAAGTCAAATCAAGTACTGAACAAAGAAACACATGCAACAGAGTTAATACGGATATCAAAGTAACTGGGGAAAAGCTGTTTTTTTTAAAAGAGCGTTTTAAAAACGTACACTAATTATTAATTATCACATTTCACAGTCACAGTCATTCATAGCAGATGTTCGCATCAATTCAAGTGGCCAAAAACAAAAAAGTGCGTGTGTGACGTTCAACTCTGTTTTTGTGTGTCGAAATACAACCCTGTGTTTAAAGCTAGTATTAAAATTGTAGTTATTGCCAATGCAGTTGCATGGGAAACTATTTTAATAGCAACAAACAATTAATTTTGAAGAATATTAAAAAATGCAAATAGACAATTACATTTTTGCATTTATTGCATTCTATTGAGTACCAAAATATAATTCTGCTTGTGCGTGTGAAAATACAACCCTGCGCTTAGTATTTTTCAAGCTAATATAAAAAGTATATTTATTGCCCATTTTAAAATTGGCATTATTGCAATTACATAATTAGTTTGAGCATCACATATGTATATACAATTAAATGATTTTTACAATAAAAATACGAAAATGCGGCATGTTGCATGCAACTAGTTTGAAGCATTGAGCAGAAAGATGGACAGCTGGCTTCGATATTGACGTAAACATGGAATATGCATGCGGTTCATTCCGTTTCATTAGCTTGCCACCCTGCCAAGCACTTTCCATGCACTCACCACATGATGCTGCCGCCTCCCCCTTTATCCCTTTCTCCACACACACACACACACACGCACATCATTTTTCGCATGCTACTTAACACTCGAGGCAAATTAGTTGCGCCTCGGCACAAAATTCGACTATAAATCAAAACACGCACAAAAGCAAGCAACGAGAGCATTTTGCAACAGCTTTTTTACGTTCGCCCTGCGGATGCGGATGTCGATGCGAATGTGAATGTGAATGTGAATGTGAGTACGGATGTACATAGTCTCGAGCCGAGTCGAGTCGAGTCCTCAGGCCAGCCTCAGAGTGTCGTCTGCATTGATTCACCCTCCCTCACCAACAACTCTGAATTGAACTCAGCCTTAGTCTCATCTCTTTCACACACTCTCTTTGTCTCTCTGTCTTTTCCTTGCACGGCTTTTCCGGCCTGACCCTGTCGAATGCACAAAGCGCACGCACAATTGTGCAAATTGACAGATTTATAACAAAATGCAATGAATAACAGCATTATTCACAAGGGTGCTGAACATTGAATGGGGGCATTTCATGCTCTCATTGTGCGTGTGTCGTGTCTTCTTCTCTTCTCGTTGAAGAAAATCGATACGAGAGGGCAAATGCTGGAAGCGATTGCATCTTAGGCCGAAAGACATTTAATGTTATTGGGTTTTCGATTTCAACAGGCGCCTTAATGGCCAAATACACTCACACACACACACACACTCATGAGGCTGGTAATCCCTGTGGCAGGCCAAGATGCGAAATGGGGGCATATGCCGCAGTCGCCGTCGCAGTCGCTGTCGCTGTCCGAGAGCAATCTTCCCACATAGCCCAGATGATGATGCGGTCCGGATCTGAGTCCGAATCGGAATCCGAATCCGGTATTACCCCAGTTTCAGTTGCAAGTGGAAAGCATAAAAATAACCAACCACAAAACAAGAGAGCGAAAGAGATGAGAGAAGCTGCAACAAATCTATGAAGTTCAATCAGTTTTAATTGATTCATTTCGGGGTTGGGAACCAAAAAACAAAAAAAAAAGAGTATAGAGGTCGGTGGGTGTGGGGAATTTAGCGCTGCCCGCTGCAGATAATGATGATGTTGTTGCTGTTGCTCTGGCGGCCTGTTAA
Organism: Drosophila albomicans; assembly: GCF_009650485.2. NCBI lineage: Eukaryota > Metazoa > Arthropoda > Insecta > Diptera > Drosophilidae > Drosophila > Drosophila albomicans. Next base: position 3,178,834 of record NC_047627.2, on the reverse strand, counting down.
TAAATTTATTATCTTGGGAATATGCGAGTGCCGGCTCTTTGGCTTTAGCTTCGCGACGCCAGCAGCGACGTCGACTGCGACTGCGACAGCGGAAGTGGCTCGTTGATTTGAAATGGAGCCGAGGGTTTGAGTTTGCAGTTGAAGAGTGCCGCCACTCACCCTCCTCCACCACTTCTCGCTCAGGGTCTGGGCCATGCCGCAAATTTATTATGATTAAAGTTGAAAAGTTGAAATTGATGCTGCTAACAGTTAGACAGACACAGACACGGACACCAAGAGACAGACTTCGTGGTGCAGCTCGCGAACTTTCCGAGGGGAGTTGCACATAATAATAACGATAACGATAACGATAGCGCTAAGCGGTAACGATATGCTCAGCATTTAACGTTGGCTTTTAAATAAAAGTTGCGGCAATTGCAACAATTTATTATGATACTGTGTGTGATAAACAGTTATCGCGACATATCTACAAAATCTGCATTGATCACAGAGAGAATTCATATACACACATATATAATAGTGATTAATATTAACACATATATTAATAGTGACAAAAATGCGTAAAAGATTTTTTTTTTAATAAAAAAGGCAAAAAGTCGATCATTACTCTCCCTCCCCATAGAGAGCTGGTCTCACAGTGAAATAATTTAACTAAATTTTGCTACTTTTTACTTAACTCTATTGAGGGATTATAAGGCTCTGAATGTAATGTGTAATGTGTGTACAATTTCACTCACGTATATTTACAACATTTACAACAGAGACTTTAGAAGCCCTTAGCGCAACAATTAGTGAGGATTGTCGCCAACCCTTGACACTGTGAGACGGGCGACCGACCCTTGGTCAGGGATGCATAAAAGCTCCTATTTATACTGAGCATGTGTCAAATTACAACTTGGGAATTACAACGCAGCTCACAGATCAATGAGATCCAAATATCGAGATGAAGATCGTTACTCTTTCCTTGTAAACACTTTCAAAGCCTCCCAGACTGTCTTATATAAAATTAAAAAAAATTAGTTTAATACAAAACTATAGAATCTAGAAATTTAAATTAATTAAATGTTTGCTTCATAAATTGCAAGTGGCCAAAAACAAAAACAAAACAGCGTGTATGTGATGTTCAACTCTGTTTGTGTGTGTAGAAATACAACCCTGTGCTTTAAGCTAGTATAAAAAGTATATTTATTGTCAAGTTGAAAATTAACTTTATTGCAATTGCATAATTACTAGGATCATTGCCAACTGTTAAAAGTTAAAAGCTTAACACAATTAATTTGGAAGAAAATTATAACTATTAACTTTTAGTGAGACTTGAAAATCTGCAAATGTCGAAGCTTTGTGCCAAAATACAACTCTGTTTTGATCAGTGTGAAAATACAACCCTGTGCAATTTGTTTACCTGCTAAATACAATGAATATTGCATAAATTGCAATACTACATTTTAACTGAACTGTACATTAATGTTTTTCAGTTTGAACCAAATAAAGTACATATTACAAAAATGTGAAAAAAAAATGAAGACTCAAGATTATCACTGTCCCCGGACTTGAACCGAGATGTGCAAGTCAAACGACGCATCAAAATGTAAGCGATCTTTTCACACATCAATAAATATACATATGCATATATATGTATGTATATGTAATCTCATATTAATAAATTTACAAATATTTTCTGTCTTATTTTATAGTTTTCGAATGGCATCCAAAAAAAGAATACTCACCATAACAATGCTCCATTTCTTGCAAATGTGTCGCAGGGCCTTTTTGTAGCATCACGGTTTCATGGTCCAGAAATTCTTTTTGGGTTTCGCGCCAGTCGCCATGGCAGCAACGGCCACAGCTCCATTTCCGGAACCAGATCCCGCAGTCGAGGCCATCGAGCGTCCCGAGGCCCGCTGTTGATCCGCCGAGCAACGACGCTGATAGTTGAAGGGGGAGACGGACGCCGCCGACTCCGGCAGGGCACCGACCATGGCCATGTTCATGGCTATGCCTGGGGTCATGGTCATGGGCATACCGCCCATCGGCATGCCTGCCATGCCACCGATGCCACCCAGACCCATGCCAGCAATGCCCTGATCCTCGCCACAGCTGGCCATGCTGCTCTTCGATGTGGATGTGCCCGATGCGGTCGAGGATCGACAGCTGCGATTCAGATTGTGCGGCAGTGTGTGTATGTGATTATTATTGTTGCTGTTGCTTCCTCCGCCTCCGCCTCCTCCGTTGTTGTTATTGTGACTCTGGCTCTGGCTCTGACTATGGCTGTGGTGATTATGGCTGTGGCTGTGGCTGGTGGGCGTGCCCGTTTTATAGTAGCGCAGACTCTCATTGTAGCTGGCGCCGCTACTGCTGCCGCTGCCACTGAAGCCGCTGTCCAGGTCGCCCTCATCGAACTCCGGATTGATGCAGCTGCTATGCGCATGATCCTTCAGCTCCATGCTGTTTAATGTGCTCGACAGATTCTCCAAGCTGGCATGCGATGCCGAGCTTGAATTGGATGCGGCACTTGTCGCCGCACCGCCCAGCAAACCGCCGCGACGTGGCCGCTGGCCTGTGGCCAGCACTTGATTCTTGGCCGCCTGTGCGGACGATGACGACGACGACGAGCTGTTGCCCATGGCACCCATGCCCATGCCAGCCATGCCACCCATGCCCCCCATTCCCATTCCCATGCTCATGCCCATTCCCATGCCAAAGCCGCTGTTGCTGCCACTTCCACTGCCACTGCCGCTTCCGCTGCTGTGACTTGTGGTTGGCGCCTCGTGCTGCACATCGCTGGAACTGGCGCTGGCGCTGGCCGGTCCGCCGTGGCTGGGACTGATGTCGGGCGGCGTGGGCGGCATGATCAGGGCCTCCAGCGACAGATTCAATTCGTCGAGCACCCGGAAGTGATTGTGCTGCACACGACGCAGCTCCTCCTTGACATTGCCCGAACCAGAGCTGGCGATCCGATTGTCGGATAGCACCTTGCGTATCTTCTGATCGCTGACCTCCTCGTACAGATTCTCGGTGGTGCCGTAGCGTGTGGTGTACGTGTGACGATCCCGCTCCTCGGCGCTGGGTGACGACGATGTCGATTGGCCGCTGTGCGACGATGACTTTGAGCGAAAACTCTTCGCCAGCAGGGCGCGTATCGAGTTGCGTGGCGGACTCTTTGAGTGTGGATGCGGCTGCGGCTGCTGCTGTTGATGGTGATGGTTATTGTGATGGTGACCGTTGCCCTGGGCGGGCACATTCGTATGACATTTGGCTGCCCCGGGTTCGTAGTAAGCATACGAGTACACATGATTGAATGGTGCTCCGGCTGCAGCTGCTGCTGCTCCTCCTCCTCCTCCACCTCCGCCGCTTCCGCTGGCTGTGCTGCTGCCGCCAGCTGCGCCGCCTCCGCCGTTGAAGGCCACGTGCAGCGAGGGCGTCGAGGACATGCCCAACGAGCCGGAGCCAGCGCCGTGCGAGGGCGTGGCACTGCTGCTGCTGGGCGTCATGACGCCAGCGGCGAAGCCATAGTCCAGCGAGGAGGTCGACGACGACGACTGTGTGTTCGTGGTGGGCTCAAAGCGCTCCATAGTGGCGGCGATGTTCTTACGCGACCACTTCACCTGTGCCCAGGAAGGAGAGGAAGATGAAGATTGAGAAAACAGTGTGAATAATTTGAAGACATTGCTTGAAAGGTGAGTGGAAGTTAAGTGAGGGCGTTACAGAATGAGCATAAAGAGAATTAAGGTGATGAGTGAACGAGTTATGAAGACAAGATGAAGGGGTAGAAAAAGAAGGAATATAAGGAGATAAGAACATATATGGGAAGGAGCGAAGAGCAACGCTTAAGGAATATAAGATGAAAGAGAGACCTGAATAAGCACAGTTCAATGGGGAAGGTCAACTTCTGATCGCAAGAGAAGTAAAAGTAAACAAGTTTCAAATGAAACAACAGCGAATCGTTAAGAATAGAAAAGGCGAAAGTAAGATAACACAAAAAGAGATCAATAAATGAAAGAAAAGGGGGGAGGGAATATATAAGGAAATAAAAACAAAGAAACAAGTCAACAGAAGCAAAGACTAAACAATTGGGCATGAAACAAAAAACTAAAAACGTTTAAGGATAGAGATAGAAAAGTGAAAGGAAAATTCGAAATGAATGTAGTGCGGGTTAAACAGATGTGGAATCAATAAAAATTAAAGGTAATGTGAAGAATAAAATGGGAAAAATTTAAGAATAGAATGTGAGAGAATAGATGATTAGAGGTAAGCGATCAAGAGTCAAAAGAGATATGCAACTTAGTCATTCAAGTAGTTAAGGATGGGAAATTAATGAACAGCAAGCAAGACAGATTGCGATGCAATAAAGGAAAAAATATAGAAAACAGGAAGAAGGAAATAGGTAGCAAATAAAAATATATAATCCCAATGACAATCTTACCTGCTGCTCCACATCCATCTTGTGATTGCTGCGTCGACTGTGGCCGCGACGTCGTCGCTCCGTGAATGCCTCCCCGTGGCTACCTTGCAGCAGGAGCAGCTCCCCGTTTTGCTGTGACGATGAAGACGAGGATGATGGCGGTGCTGGCATGCAGAACTCAATGCTATCCATGTCATCGGGGAATATGAGATCGCCGCGATGGCCACCCTGATGGTGATGTCCCAATGTGGCGGCGCCATGTCCCATGCCCATCGCCATATTCATGCCCATGTTGATGCCATGTCCATGTGAGGCATGACCATGACCTGGATGTCCCGGATGGCCATGCCCATGTCCGTGGCCACTCATGGTCAGCGCCTGGTTGCGCTGCAGATGTCGCATCGAGCCGTGTCCCGGTGCACTGTGCACAGCCACCGCGGTGGTTTGTCCCGACAGCAACTGTTGCTGCTGCTGCTGTTGTTGCTGTTGCTGGGGCGGCGGATAATCGGAGGGCGGTGGCGGCGCAAAGCTGGCGAATTGCGGCGACACACAACGGTTTTGGAACTTGGTTGCGGCAGCGGCGGCGGCGGCATTGCTGCTGGCGCTGGCCGGATACATGTTGCTGCTGCTGCTGCTGTTGATGATGATGGGGACACTCAGGTATTCCGGTATCGGTTACACTAACGACACTCGCGATACTCAAGCGCTGACAAAGAAGCGCATCATCTGCGGGAGAGAAGAGATGAGAAGAGAAAACAAAGCCATTAATCAGCGTTGGGAATTGAAAGCGTTACGAATGCGCATGCGGGCGGATGGGCCAAGCAAAGCGAAGCAGAGCGGAGTAGAGCAGACACACTCACTCCACACACTCACACACACACACACACACACACACACACAGAGAGAGAACGACACATGACTGACATGCCATGCCGAAATCCCACAAATAAAAGCTGGAATTATGAGCTTTGCCCATCCAGACGAGCCAACGGGGGGGAAGAGAGCACCCAAAAACCAAAAAAAAAAGAAAAGAGGAGCGGACTCCTCGACTTCAATCCCAATCCCAATTTATTTATGCGACCGCCAAACAAAACATTGTTGCCGCCACAACAACAGCAACAACAACAGCAATAAGCACAACAGAGCAACACGCATGTAAAACATTTGGCGTTGGCATGCCAAGAGTCCCAGTTCTCAGCTCTTAGCTCTTAGCTCTCAGAGTTCCCAGTTAGCAGAGTTCCCTGCGCCTCTCTCTCCCCTTATTCCTTCCACTGGCAGTTCACAGGGCTCAGTAGCATTTGCCTGGCCACTCGACGAATGCCATAAAACAGCATTAAAGCTATTAACAGCCACCGAGCTGAGGCAAAACTTTTACCATACCCTGCACAATTGCTGCTGCTAGTGGAGGGAGTATGCATTCATAATTCTAAATGACACACAAAACTTGGCTGCAGAGTTGCGTAACATATTTATCGATAGTAACTCTGCTATCGATATTATTGACTGATTCCTTATGAAGTTTTGAAGGGAAATCATTATAGGACAATTTATAATATTCTACAAATTAGAAAGTGACATATATAAATAAATATTATAAAAATCTAATCTGTTTTTAGCATCCTAATAATCAATTATTGTGCTTCAAGGAATTTATCTTGTTATTTTAAACATCAAAAGTCTTGCGTTGAATTGGGAATCATTATAATAAGCATATAATTATAGTTGTAATACATTTCGATTTATTTGAAATAATCATAAGGATATGAAACTTCATTGTCTGTAATTCAACAATAAGCATACAATTCGAATTGAAGCTAATAAATTAACTATTAAGAAATATAACAAATAATTAATTTCTTTAAAGACATATTGCTGAAGCTGAATTTTTTACCCAGGAGTTTATTTCTGATTTACATATCAAATTAATTATGATTTGTACTAGAAATTTCTAAAATATAAGTTCTTTATTGCAAGACTTTGAATTGTGGAAACCTCAAAAAATAACTATTCTCAGATGACATACACTTAGCAAGCCAACATGGTGTAGATCAGTCTAGGGTATCTGGCAGTCTGTCACCTTGTCTGCTTTTGCTGTGCATGTGTGACTGATAGCAGAACCAAAAAAAAAAAAAAAAAAAACTGACATCTTCCCACTGTTTCTTCTTTTGCTTCATGCCTGAGCCGCTTTACCGTCGCTCCCTCTTACTGTCCCTCCCTCTGCTCTCCGCACTCAGCACTCTGCACTTCGCTATCCCTCCTCTCTCCTTCCAAGCATCGGTTGGTAATCCGCTGACTCGCCGCTGGCCACCCACTTTTATGAGCGTGACCATAAATCAATCAGAGCACAGAAGGCGCATACAGATCCCCTTTATGGGCAGCAAGCAAAGAGCTAATCCTTGAGGCAGCCAGCAGAGAGCAGAGAGAAGGAGAAACGGAAGAACGAGACTGAAGCATGGCCTGCCACAAGGCCAAGTCGCAGAGTCAGCAGCAGCAGCAATTGAAATGTGCTGCAATTGCGCTGGCATTAAGTTTGCAACAGAAACTCCGATTTCAAATTGCAGATTTGTTCCCTTTCCACCTAACCAACTATCTATCTATCTATCGCAGTATAACTCGTCTATTCTGTTTTTTATTTCGCTTTGTTTTTTGGGCATTCGCAGCAATAACGAACTACAAACAAAGCGAGGGAGAAAGGCAGAGAGAGAGACAGAGACAACAGGCAATCATTTTTCTCCCACGCTGATTGATATATCAAATTGATAGCCGTGGCCATGGCTAAAATGTTGTAGCTGCTTTTATTATGGCACTGCCTTCCTTTCCCCTTCTCCACTCACACTCACTCACTCACTAAACTAAAACTGGACGTTGCTTTTGTGTTGAGCCAACTGCGTATTCGCCTCGTTGTATTTTTTGTCGGCTTTATTTTTGGGCCGCTTTTGTTTTAGGCGATTGCATTTCACATGCAAATTTTAACGAGTTGTTTGTGGTCTTGCATAGACATTTCACTAGCAATAGCAACAGCAACAGCAACAGCTAGTCAACAATTGGCGTTTATTTGTAGGCAACATTTTGATTTGGCTGATTGAGTTTGGCGAGCACAAAAAACTAAAGAAAATATAAACAACAACACGAAAGCACTCCAGCAACTTTTGCACACAAATGAATATTTCAATTAGGTCCGAAATGTAAAAGAATAAAACAAGTTAGATGGCTTCAGTTGAGTGTGATCGACTGTGAGATACTCGTTACTCAATTTCAATAAAAAATACAGCGTAAAGCGTTATCGTTATTATAATATATTAAATAAATATTAAATATATTATTAAATAAGCATACCGAAAAAATCAAATATGCTGAATTGGTATACCGAAAACATACTAAAATATACCAAATGATAACGCACTGCAGAGGCGGTATTATCGATAAAATATACAATATAAATACACCGACAAGATGCGGAAATATACCAAATTAATATACTGAAAGGCAAACTTTGCTAAATTAATATACCGAAAAAATACTTAAATATACCAAACATTAAAGCGTTGCATGGGTGGCTTTATCGATAAACCATATAAATATACCGAAAACATGTGTAATCATGCAAATTTCATATACCAAAAATACGTAAAATATACAAATGCTTTATTCAAGTCATAAAATACATTGTGTTTGCATATTACTGTTATTACCTATAATACCTTTGTTCATTAAGGATAGGCGAGTATAGAAAAAGGAAAAACTAAATCGCTATTGCTAAATGTGAGGGGAAATTCATAAAGTTTAGGCAAATAACTTCTTTAAAGCGAAATTAAAGCGTTGTTCTGCAGTTGACATCAGTTCCATGAATACACACATGTTTTTTTAGGGTGTTTTACATTTTTTAATTTATTACTTGTGCTATGTAGCGATGCAGATGTGCAAATTTTAAAATTTTAATACACATATTTGTTTTGATGCTGTTTTAATTAAAGCAATCACACGAGTTAATTAAAAGACTTAATTGAGTCGGACATGGGTTCAATTTAATCCACTCCCGAAAAACTATAGTAATGAAAGTATCAGCACTTTAAATATTTGAAAAACTTTTTGCTAAACTTTGCCAAATACAAATTTCAATTTCAATATAGTGCAATATTTTTACAAAGTTTTTTCAACTGCTGTATTTTCTTTTCATTCAAATCAAGTTGGCAGCATTGTTAATTATCGATTGCCATCGATAACTTTACCGGACTTGTTCTCATTCCGATTCTCATTCTTTAGTCTATCTCTTCTATGCCAGCTTGTGGGTGTGTGTGTGTGTGGGCGTTGCGTTTAAGCAAAGCAATTTAGCTGTGGCTCTATCGTTTAATGTTTTTTCTTTTAGTTTTTTTTTCCAGCTGCAACAGCAACAGCAACGGCAACGGCAGCAGCTGCATGTATTAAATGGCCAGAGCACAGCATGTGTTGCCAGTGAAACGAATGAACGAGTGAACGACTACGACTACGAGTATCTTGTATCTTGTATCTTATGGATACACGAGATGGTGGCGGCTGTTGGCCAATTCGATTTCATGCAGCAATTCAATTTCGCCTTCATCGTTGCCGTTGCTGTTGCCAGTACCGAATTGCCATTGCAATTGCAATTGCGATTGCGATTTGTCGATGTGCTTGAAAAAGCAAAAGTAGCCCAAGGATAGCCCAAAGCGGGCAACAGGTTTTTGCCATTGAAAGTCAATCAAAGAGTCGCCAAACTCAAATGAATTGCCAGACATCCAGTCTCCATCTGCCATTTATCTACTTCACTAGTCACTGTCACTCTCTCTCTCTCTCTCTCTCTGTTTCTGCCTCTGTCTATCTGTATTTGTATCTCACTTTGCTTATCAGCGACGTGCGACTCATTAACACATTTTGTGCATGTTGCACATCATTAAGAGACCCAAAAAACACCCACGAGTCTACCCTAAAACTGTAAAACTTTAACTGGAAAATGTTACGCATGTATTGTTGTTTGTCGTCGTCGCAACAACACTCGACATTCGGCTTTCAGATTGTAGCATGTCGCATGTGGCATGCACCATGTTCCATTATGTCGAACACAATGCTTTTCCGACACGTGCCCCACGCAGCCAACTCTTCACATAATGCCACTCGCAACTCGCAATTTGTTTTCGAAATTCGCATACACACCAAAATCTATTCAATTCAATGTCAAGCGAACGCTGCTCATTTACTAATTGATTGAATTATGATGTCATTCAGTCAGTCAGCGAGTCAGGCTTTCAATCAGTCAGTTAATGTAAGCCAACTAGGTTTTTAGTTATTTTGATCACTCAGTTGACAATTTAGATAACCAATCGGTCTATTCCTACTTCAATCATCTAATAAATCGCTCATTCAATCAGTTATTCAGTTCAATCAATCAATCAATTCAATTCAATAATCTAGTAAAATATTCATTCAATCAATCATACATTTCGTCACTCCTTCAGTCAGTTAGTTCTTTTGCTAGTCTATCATTCAATCAGTAACAATTAACAAATCAATCAGTCGCCGCAATAAAATCTCTTAGCAAATAATTTATTTAATCAGTACTTTATTCTATGCAATTGAAGTTTCTGTCAATCCTTTAGTTAGTTTTTCCATTTACTAGTCTAACAAGTATTCAATCATTAAGTCAGTTAAGTCAATCATTCATTTCGAAGTTCAATCATTTTAATCTATATAAGTAATCATAATTAAGTGTTTTACATGTATTATTATTGTTAAGCTCATCATTTAGTATATCATGCATTCAGTCGTTTGGGATGCTGGTTAATCAATCAATCACCTAGTAATTGAATTATTAAGTATATTAAATCCTTCAGTCAGTAAGTCATTTCGATCACACATCAAGTAAATCAATAGTTTTTCACATTTACTAGTCCATTTTATTTATTCAATCAGTTTTTATTCTATGCAAGAATAATTTCTTTCAATCACTTAGTTAGTTTTTTAATTTTCTAGTCCATCAACTATTCAATCTTTTAGTCAGTTAATTAATCTTTAATTATATTATATCCTTCAGTCAATAAGCCAAGCATTTTAATTGCGCTTATAGTTAATGAATCGATTGTTTTTCACTTTTATAAGTTAGTCATTTCCATCACACTTTAAGTTAATCAATCGTTAGTTTTTCATATTCATTAGTCATTCGTTCAGTCAGTCAATCATTTACTAAGGCAGTCATACAGTCGCTCACATTCAGAGAGTTCGACATTCATTTACCTTGCCTCTGAAAATTGGCCAATTGGGCCATTCACTCTATTGGCCAGTGAACAGCAAACAGCAAACAGTCAACAGCCAAGAGCCCAAGAGGCAACTAGCCAACTGGCAAAGGAAACACAAAAGCTGAGACGAGGATCGGCACACGGCGCCGCAAGGTACTTCATTTTGTGGCACGCAGCAGGCAGCATGCAGCATGCCTCTCCACGTAATGACTTTAATTAACATATGTACATCAGCTGGAGTTGCTGTTGCTGTTGTTGTTCTGTTCTTGCTGCTTGTGGCATGCTTTTGGGTGGCTCAACTTGGTCTGTTTGCCTCGCCAGTGTGGGCGGGTTGCAAGTGGCTGGCTCGAGTGGAAGTTTTGGCACAATACAACAGCAGCAGCAGCAGCAGCGAAATGTGTGCCACACCAAACAGCAGCAACAACAAGAGCAGCATGAACTACGAGTATTTAATGAAAGCGAAATTCGCGCATGTGTTTTTCTTTTGCAGCTTTTCGTTTTTTGCGCAGCCTGCTTTATTTGCCTGTTTGTCTGTTTTCATTTTCTCTTGGTCGATTTCATTATTTTATAAATACTCGTTTGCTGAATGAGTGCAACATGAATGACTGCATGAATGCATATTGCAATTCGACTTGCAACATTTATTTCTCTTTAACCTGATTGATTGATGTGCTGCTGCAGCGAGTGATTGACAGACAGACAGACACACAGAAAGACAGATAAACCAGCTCAATTGCTGACGCCCTTAATACTCTAGCAAAAGCTTTTATAATTTCTCATATACATACTATATGAATTCTTAATCAGCAGAATATGTGCTGAATTAATCCAACCGTCTGTCTGTCTGTCTGTCCTGTGTTTTCTGTTCAAATTACTCATTCAGTTTGGCAGCTATTCTAATGAAATTTGGCATAGATATGTATTTTTGTAAAACTTAGTGATTGGAATTAGTTTTAGTCGCTTCTTTTATCCCATTTTTGTATTTTTAAGTTTAGCAATGAAATGGTATATTAAAGTATTGCCTGACTTTGCTTCGCTTTCCTTTCCAATCTTTGTATTTTAGAGTTTCTTAAAATTTCCTCTCTCTCTCTTTTTGCATGGATGCTTGTCTAGCCCAATCAACTCAAATCCCAAATCAATCTATTCAACTCTTACTTGAGGTAATAATTCGCTCTAATTTGCATTAACTTTTGGCGCTCAGTGTACATTGAGTTTTCCTAGAATGCAAATCCAAGACGAAAATACAAAATGGAATCCTTTATCAACACTAACTTGTTGTTGCTAGTGTCGAGTCTAATATGTCGCACACACACACACACACACACACACACACAGACACACACACAGACACACACACACATATACATATGTATATATGGTCCTCCCATTGTTTTGATGCTTTTCCCGCCAGCACCAAAAACAAAAAAAGAACAAGAAAAAAAGCTGAGGAAAAAGCAAAGAAATGGCAAATCTAACCAAATGCCAACACAAATTTTGTTTGCGCTTTGTATTAGGTTGACAAAAATCAACACCCGGACAGACAGACAGACAACCGGACGGACGGACAGACAGACGGCAGGCGGCAGGATGTCGTTGTTGCTGTAGCTTCTCCGGGGGCTTTCCCTCAATCAGAAGTCAGCGAGCGTGAGCACACGAGAAGTGGGGAGAGAGAGAGAGAGAGAGAGGATGAGGATGAGGCTGAGACTGTGACTGAGGGAGGGGAAACAAGAGAGAGATTTATGTTGCCAAAACCTCCCACACACATAACCGCGCCATGAAGATGTGCTCCAGACGCAGGCGGAAAGCGAAGAGGTAATTGTGTGTGTGTGTGTGTGTGTGTGGGGATTGGGCTTAGCTGTTTGTCTTTCGCAAATGTTGACAATATTTTGCGATAAAAGGTGAATTTATTAGCACTCCTCTCAGACAGGCGGAGAGGAGTTCGTCTTTTTGTTTCAAATTATGGTCACCATAACATATTGTCTGGCTCCCTGTCTCCCTGTCTCGCTCTCTCTCTCTCTCCCTCGCTTCCTCTTACGCAACTCTTGCAACTTGTGGCCAGCGACAAATTTCAGGTTTATTTCGAGCGAGCGAGTTGCTTTTCCCACCTTTGGCCCAATTCTTATCGTAGGCGCTGCAATTTAAAACACATTTTCGATGGGATTAAAATCTTGACAAATCATAAACAAAACGTCGAGCGGCGACGCAAAGAGGTAAAGAGGCAGCTGCATGGCCAGCACGCAATTACGGATACATTCGTATCTGCATCTGTATCTGGGGTAAATGTATCTGTATCTGTGCCGTCGACTGTTGACTGATTTAGTTGGCCTAACAAAAGGCCGCAGATACAGAGAGAGAGAGAGAGAGAGGGAGAGACGTGGAGCCCAACCACAGACAATGACAATAAAATGCCACACACACAAAGCAGCTCAGATGCATATCTGTGCGAGCGAGACAGCGACAAAAGAGAAAGAGAGAGAGAGGGAGAGCAGCTATTAGGTGGAAATACGCTTGCAGCTTCATTTGACCCCAGCGACACTTTATGAAATAGAAAATGAAAATCTTCAGTTACATCTTGAGAGAGTGAGGGAATTGGAGAGAAGAATGGAGACAGGGAGGGGGGACAGTTCCATAATGCGTGCGGCAGCCGCATAAAAGCTACAAGATACGCATCTTTCGGATTGTTGCTCTCGAATTTTTAAGCCGATTTTTGGTTGACTTTGGCTGCGACATAAAATACAATAAAACTGAGATAAAAAAATAATAAAAAGGAGGCGGGGGTCAGCACAAGAGGAGGTCGCTGGCGTGCGGGGAGGGGGGAGTAGAGGGAACAAACTGACAACGTTTTCAACGCATGTCAATGTCGACATTTTGAAATTCCAATAAGTTTACTGCTTGCTATTGTTGTTGTTGTTGTTGCTGTCATTGTTGTGATGCTCTTTGATAAAACGGTAAAATAAACCAAGTGTACACACACACACACACACACACACACACACACACACACACACACACACACACACACACACACACACACACACACACACACACACACACACACACACGTGTAAGTAAGGCCAGTATATATGTAGATATGCTCAACTTACCAACTAGCTGAAAAGCCAAGTTTTGCGATATGAGTTGAGAGTCCTGCTGCTGCTTCTTGTCCTTTGAGTGTTTATGAATATGGAAATATGTGAGCTGCAAAGAGATAGAGAAAAGGAAAATAATTTAATTAGCATGCGTATACTTGCAGCACCCACTGTGTGCCAAAGCCAAAGCCAAAGGGATCAAGTGAACTGTAACTGTAACTGTAACTCGAATTGCAAGAGAATCAGCAAAACTACACAAAAAAAAAAAAACTACAGCAAATTGAAGATGTCAGATGTGCAAGATTTTTTTTGGGTAGCTACAAAATTGAGTTATTTAAATATGATGACAGCAGACCCACACAGACACACACATACATAAGTGCAGCTTACAGTGGCTGTCAATAGCATGCGCCCAACTAGGCAACGAGGCAACTCTTGCAAAAGTTGTCAAGAAAACACTCTCTCAACATCCTTCAGTTCTCCAATTGCATGCGTAATTAAATGTTAGCCCAAACTCGAAAAGTTCTCATCTCTCTCTTTCTCTCTCTCTCTCTCTCTCTGTCTCTCTCGCTCGAGTAGTTCATGTCAATTAGTTTTTGAATATCCGAATACTTTATGCCTCACTTTGTGATTGACATTTGAACGAGAGAGTGAGAGAGAGAATCTGGTTTTAATTTAACAGATTTTCAGTCACAATTTCATATTGAGTAGTTATTTCTTATCGTAAGCAACATAATTTATGCGGTTCTGACACTTTTGTCGCCTGCACGCCATGTTATCTGCAAAAGCACTTAAAGTGAAAGGGCAAAGAACGCGAAGAGTGTTCAGATTGAGCCGCGTTGGGCTAATAAATTCTTTTTTTGCTCAAATAAGTCCACAAAATAATGTGCCAAAAAAATGGTAAAAAGTGTTGCCACAAGCACCAAAAAAAGAAAAAAAAAAAACGAACATTAAAGAAGAAGCCAAGTAAAGCTCATAAAAAATGTCAGAGCATAGGGTAAGGAGAGAGGGGAAGAGAAGAAGAGAGGAGAGGCAGGCAGTCACAACTCTTTAAGCAGCTTTAAAAACTCGCAGACAAAAGGCAATACTTAGGCTCTTTTTGAAATATGTGACAGGCTGGCGGAGGGAGAAGCATCGCTGCGGCACAGGGTGTCTCGAGTGTCGACTTCGACACTGTGACAGGGTGACCCACTCGAAATATTTCGAAATGGTTTTAATTGAGCGAACTCTGGCAGAGTGTTCCATATTTTTTGTGGAAAAGTTCCGTTGGCAGTTGTGGAAAGTGAAAGCATTCCACAAAGGAAACCAAACGAAACGAAACGAAACGCAACGCGACGAAATGAAACCAAAACCCCAAGCAAAAGTGGTAGCCAAAATGAGGACATCACAGACAGAGAGAAGGAAAGAGAGAGAAAAGTGTGGGAGAGGGACAGAAGGCGTTTGGCAATGGCAATAAAATAAAATAGAATTTTAAACCACAGGCAAACGTGCGTTATTCATTTTTGAATTTATAACACAATTGGGAGACTGTCGTCGTGCCGCGTGCAAAATGCCAAAGGACTCGCAACTCGGAAACAACAACAACAAGGAGAGAACACCAACTAGAAAGGAGTGAAAATGCGCAGCAAAATAAATGCGTGTGGCTCCTTTCGCCGTGTGTGACACATAAAAATAGAAATAAATAAGAATGTGTGTTTCTCTTTTTTTCGTTTCTTTTCTATTTTTTTTTTGGTTGCAGAAACAGGAGCTGTAGCACTGTGTGTGTGTGTGTGGCATAGGAAGGTGAAACGAGAGTCGCAACACTAGAGAGCGAGAGGGAGAAGAAAAAGGTTGGCAGTCAAAGGAAATCGTGTTGTGGCAAATGTGACAAGCTAACGTTGTTGCCACTTCCACAGCGCCTCCTTCCTCTTCCCTTTTCACTCACCTGCCTGCCACCCACCATTTCCTATTCCCATTCCCATTCCCATTCACAGTCAGATTCACATTCACATTCGCATTCGCAAATGACGCGAGTTCACAGAAAATTGTCAAAAATGTAGAAAGAAAGCAAAGGCAACGCAATGAAAGTAACCCACAATAATCATGATGATGATGATGATGATGATGATGATGAGCAGAGAACATGGCAAGTTTGCTTGCTAGCGAGTGCCACTTGCAATAGTATAATAAGTACTCACACTCACATTCGCATTCACATTCGAATGTTTTGTCTAGCAGAAGCGAAAAAAACGTTCAAAGACTTTCACGAATTTAAAGTCGAGTCCTTAAACACACATGTGTATAGCTCATTCAGCTGGAAATCAGAGTGCAAATCACTAAAGCTGATGAATGGAATCAGAGGGCGAGCTTAAAGCGACTTAATGGGATTAGTTTCGTAATCTCTTTAATATATGTCACAAGTTAAAGCTCAATCAATTTACCATAATGCTTGACTTTGAATTGGTTCAATGCTGTTTAAAATGAGCTTTTCAAAATGCACAATCTGAACTGCAATTAAAGCGCTGTTTAAAAAACAAAATAGATAATATTCTATACAGTTCTAATGATTCCTGGTTCGTTGCGATCAGATATAAATTCTAAAACTTATGTTACATATATAATTTTATATGCTGTCGGTGCTTAATTGATTTTGTTGACAATCTGGTATATTTACTACTCTATGGTATATTTTGAATTTAACAGTATATCGATATACCAATTAGAGACTTCGGTATATTTTAGCATTTTCAGTATAATAACTTGGTATTTGGTTGTCAATCTAGTATTTTTAGTACTATAAATATTTAAATTTAATGGAATATCGTTATACCAAATACAGCTTTTAGTATACAAAAGAATATTTTTAAGTATCTAAACTATTGTGTACTCTATGGTATATTTTGAATTTAATATTATATCAATATACCAAATAAAGACCTCAGTATACTTAGTATGTTTTTCAGTATATTAACTTGGTATAATAAAGAATAATACCGCACTGTTTTGCATTTATTGAAAATGGCTTAGCTTTCTTACTAGTTTTTTTATAGGATTCATATATGGTTTAATTTTATATTTTATTTTGCACAAGTTAATTTACTTTATATTCACACTTTGATGTAATTTATTTAGTTTTTGTAGTGGCTACTTAAAGTTTTTTTGTACTATTGATTAATCTAATAATAATTCGTTATTTGAAATGATAAGGTAATCGATTTAACTGGTGAAGAAAAAGCATTTGCTACTTTGAGATGCTGAGATGAAGGAAATGTGAAAAGTTGATTTAATAATTGAACTAAAAATAAAAATTGCGAGGGAATTGTGCCCAATGAGTCATCCAGAGGTATTCAAAGAGTTGTTTACCCCACGACGATGATGATGATGGAACTTGATATGGCAGCAAATTGGTGAGTTTGTCGCTCTAATCAATTTACAATTGTTGTCCAATGATCTGAACTGCAATAATCGTCAGGGCAACCGAACGATTCTGAAGTCCCACAACTACACAAAAGCCCAGAACCCAGAAGGGGCAACTCACTGACTGAGTTCAATGAATGAATGAATGTGTGTGTGTGTGTGTGTGGGTGGGTTGGTGGCACACTCACATAAGAGGGAACCCTTTTTCTTCGCATGAGTCACGTGCAAGGACACTGGCATTGTCCTGCGCCTGTTTACATGCAGATAAAACGCCGCTTTCAACTCACAACAAAATTAAGCATACATAACATGGCATTTTCGCATATGCTAAAAGCAGTTGCGAGTCAGAGTGCGATGCGTTGCGATGTGAGTGCGAGTATTTCCTTTTGAATAAGTTGAGGGTGCACTCATTTTATTTCTTCCAGTACAATCAACCAAGACGATGAATCGACGACGACGACGACCTTGTGCCGAAAAGTTATTGACTGCACACACACACGCGCACACACGCACAGTGCAAATATGTGTGAAATTTATTTGCCACAGCCTGAGATCCTGGCAAGAATACGAATAAATATTCAGGGACGCAGTTAAGGCAACGAGTGCGGACCGGAGGGGAGGGGGTAAGGAGAACAACCCTTTTTTTGCGGGGGTTCTCAAGGGTTGCTTGGCGATTGCGCTGCTCAACTTCGATTACAGGCAGCCCCCAATTTTTGTTGTTTAAAATCACTTGATTGCACAAATGCTCATTGAGCTAATTTTATGTTGTTGCACACACACAAACCCAACACACGCACACACATGCGAATTAAAGACTGGCAACTTGAGCCACGTTTACATTTGATGGGATTCCATTGGCATATGCAAAAACAAAAACAAAAACAAAAAAAAGGGCCAAAGACAAAGGCAAATCCATAGTGAAAGTCAAAGTTAAAGCCAAGGGCTGAGCTAAGAAGCCCTCGGCCAGGCCAGTTTTACCTGTCCGCAAAACTTATTAGCCCCATCAGAATGAATGCTCGACTTGCTGGCAAAATGTGTGTTGATGCGAACTGCCCCGACCCTGCCTATGCCACGCCCCCTGGCCCACTAGTGAAACAACAACAACAACAACAACAACGACGACGGAAAAAGGTGAATGAAAGAAGGAAACACTGATCAAATTACCAGACAACTTTGATTCACTTGATTCCGCATCGTGGTCCTCCTCTTTGCGACTAATTTGAACATGGTTTACTTAAATTAATTACATTGCATGAGTCCACGGTCTGCACAATGGACACACAGAGAATAACTCAAAGCGACCAATTCATTTGCGAGCACTCGAAAATCAACAACAACTACAGCAACAACAACCAGAACTACAAAGGCAACGATCAGAAGTAACAGGTAACAGGTTACAGGAGGTAATACAATCACTTTTGGTACTCTATTCAATTGCTCTTTTGTTCGCACATTCATACAATGCCAATGCGCAATATTTTTCAATTGTTAATTGACATTCATTAAACATTAATTTCACAGAGTTTTGCTACACCCGAATATCAAAAGAGACAACATTAATTGGTGAACTTCTAATGTGTTTGTTTCTACCGCTATCCATAGGATAGAAGAGTATTATAACTTTGTGCAAGTGTTTCTAACAGGTAGAAGGAGGCATCTCAGAGCTCATGATATACATACAATCTTGAACAGCGTCCGTTTGAACACAGCATA
Source organism: Drosophila albomicans (assembly GCF_009650485.2). Taxonomy (NCBI): domain Eukaryota; kingdom Metazoa; phylum Arthropoda; class Insecta; order Diptera; family Drosophilidae; genus Drosophila; species Drosophila albomicans. Next base: position 3,159,986 of record NC_047627.2, on the reverse strand, counting down.
TTGTTATGTGTATATCGACATACCAAATTTAGAATTCGGTATTATTATCATCATATTAATATGGTATTTCTTTAATATGGTATTTATTTTTATACCAAATTTAGTTTTTGGTATATTTTAGTATTTCCAGTATACTAAATTGGTATTCTTAAAAGTAATACCGCATTACTGTAATTTACTTTTATGTTATACCAAATGTAGCCTTTGGTATTTTTAGTATTTTTCCTTATTAGTAAAGCCGCATTATTTTATTGTTTATATCAAACAGCCTTTAATATATTTAAGTATTTCTTCAGTATATTAAATTGACATTTTTGAAGAGCAATACCGTAATAATTTACTGTTTTTATAGCGGGTATTTCACAGTCGAGCACACTCGGCTGTAGCTTTCCTACTTATTTTCTTCTGCAACTAAACAACATTTTATTCTTTACATTATCTCTACAATTAGCATTCCCAGAGTTAAAAAAGAGATTGAAGAACTAAAAAGTTATTCAACGTATGCTGAGCCTAACTTAAGTCTATTTCGACATATATTAAAGACTTGCCATCGTCATTTTTTAATTAAGAGTTGCTCATTGGATCGCTCTTTAAATAAGTTTGAAATCGAGGTTGAAAATAAAAGTCTATTTTTATATCCCATTTTGATTTAGGAAAAAATAAGGCAGATATTATTTTATTTTGGGTCTGCAATCGCTTTTGCTTTCAAGTCGTTGTATTTATTTGTATTTTTAATGCGATCTCATTAGCTAATTCATTGAAGCAGTTAACTGTAAAATGAACACTCAGAGTGTAATCCCTCTCACCTCTCCCCTCCATTGCCATTGTCAGCATCCGCATCAGCATCTCTTTGGCATTTTGGCAATTAAATCATTTCGGTCATAAATCGAATTTCACTTCACCCACACACACACACACAAACACAGCACGCACATCTCTGCAGTGTTAATCCAATTAACTGGCTTCAAACACATTCCATTCTACCTACAACATAAAAAACAACTAAAAGAAGAAGACAGACAGCACAACAACACGAAAAAAACAACTAAAAACAGTTTCAAAGAAACTCAAACTTCAAGTTTTATAGTTTGTTTTGAGGCTGTTACAAATTTCATACGAAACTTGGCTCAAAACTTTTCGACGGCATTTCATTGGAACAGCTCCAAAAGCACACACACACACACATATATGCGATCAGTGGATCAGGGTGTGGGCGGGGGGCGTGGTGCTCCCTTATAGACAGATTGGCAAAAGGTGGCAGCGGCTGCCCGAAAATGTTTTCATTGATTTTTACGAGCATCAAACGAATCAAATAAATTCATTTTTTCCTCTCTCTCTCTCTTTCGCTCTCTTGCTCGCTTTTCATTTTTATGCGCGACGCTTGGCGCCCAACGTGTGGGGGCTTCTCCCACTATACCAAACGTACATATATATTTCATTTTTTCCCCCGGCTTTCTATTTTTTTTTTCTGGCTGTTTTTTAACAATTTGCGTGTTTTGCAATCACGACAATAACAACAAAATGATCAACAACAAGCGTTCCGTCTGTCCGTCCGTCCGTCGGTCGGTCGCACTATTATTTTAGCTCGACACCCGTTAGTTTTACGACTCCTCCCCTTCCCACCCTGGCCCCGTTTAACGATGCTGTGCTCTCTGCTGTCTGCCACGTTCAATGTTCCCTCCTCCTCTGCCTAGGCACGTGTACGTGTCCTGTGACGTGTCGTAAACGCATCATAAACAGCTGGCACTCCTACAAGTACCGACAGCTAGACAGACAGATAGACAGATGGACGGACGGACGGACGGGCAGACAGATATGCATATATACACACAAATCAACATGTATACAAACACATGCCGTTGCTTTTGCTTTTGCTGTGGCTGGTGCATTATCATCAACATGAAAAAATGCTCATATTTTTTTCACTTTACGCTTTTTTAAACAGTTTTTCCACTGTGCCGCATTATGTTGCAGTCTCAACAATGCTGAATAAATTAAGCGCAAAAACTTCACACAAATTCAACCGAATAAATAACAAAAAACAAAACTTTGTTGAAATATGTGCACAAAAGAATAATCCTTAAAATTAAAAAATATTTGTATATATATATAACTTTTGATGGCTACAATCATTTCTACGGCGCTATATCTGCATGTAGTAGATATAAATTTTCAAATTTAAATTGTGTTGATCTAGCATTGTTTTTATAGTCATTGAGATTAAGTAATAACCAACAAATTTTATCTTAATAAACAATTTCATTATAAAATTTGTGTTTTAGTTTTAATATTCTCCTAAAACCTATCAAAAACATATCTCTAACTATCAAACTTCATATGCAAGCAACAATTTATGATTAAACTATTCAGAAAATAGCAATAATGCATCTTATCTTGGACTATTAAAACTAGATCAAAAGTCTAAAAATCTATTAGTATTATATTTTTAGCTAGCAAACTTGATCTTCATGCGCTAGAACTTACTATGTTATCCCACTTGTCTTAATATGAAATAGTTATTAAAGTTAACAAACTTGATATGCAGTTGAAATAAGTGTTATATGCAAATTGTGTTAAGCATTTCTAGTCCAAATAATATCCAAATTATTTTCTTGTTTGGAATACTTTTATTCACTTTGAACGGTATTTTGTATTTTATTTAATTTGGTCACACTTAAACCCTTATTCATTACTCTTTAGTTGTGTTCTTAAGCTGTTTGTGAATCATAAGTTTTAGATTTCATCAATCTTTAACCAAATAGAATTTTCATAGTGTCTGACAAGTACTTTAAATTTTGAAATTCTCACTTGTTTTGCTTTGCTGGGTATCAAAAAATGCCAAAAAGAAAAATGTGAAAAACATTTGTTGAAAATCGAAGCGATACTTTGTGGAAGTTAACGCTCTTTTGTCTTCTGTCTGCTGCAGACACAGTGGAAACGCTTTATTTTCTGTCAGTCACTGTCGCTGTTTGTTGTTTGCCGTTTGCTGTTGTCGCTGCTGTTGTTGTTGTTGCTGTTGCTGTGGCTGTTGCTGTTGCTTTTGCCGTTTGTTGCCATTGCTGGTGTCTGTGGCAAAGGTTTGATTAGCCATAAAAACGCGCATTTGGTGTCGACGTAGTAAGTACTTGTTTCTATGATTGTTGGTTGCCTGGCATTTTATGTCAATGCTGCCCCCCTCTCTCTCCTCTCTCCTCTCTCCTCTCTCCTCTCCATCGCAGTCCTGCCCCTGCCACATGCCAGCAATTCGTGCCACATTTTTTATGAGCTTTCGTATTTGAAAGTCATAAAATGCATTTTAACAGCTCGCAGCCTCGCTTTCGCTCGCTCCTCCCTCTTTCTCTCTATCTTTCTTTCTCTCTCTGACAGCTGCATGTTTTTCATGTTGTATTAAGAGAGGGCTGCGTCTCCTCATCCGCATCCCCCTCCCTACGTTTCTCTGGTCATCGTGTTGTTGTTATCACATTGGATTGTTATTGTTAGTGTTATTGTTTTGTTTTTGGGAGCATTAAGTTATTATGGTTATGGCCGCTGTGAACTTTAACCCTTGAGGCAGTCACTTGCCCCAGCTGAGCGATGAAGATCTTGGCTGCATCTGCATCTGCAGCTTCCACTTCCAGTTCGCAGTTGCCTTGTTGCCAGTTGCCAAAGTGCAGCCCAATAAAATGTAATTAATTTGCAAAAGTTTTGGCTGAGCCAATAAAGCAAACAGCAGCCGGAGACAGAAGTTGACTTGCAGTCGAACTACGAAATGCAAGTGAAGATGGAGATGGAGACAGAGATGAAGATGTGAATGTGAATGTGGATGTGGATGGCGAGGCAGCAGCTGTAGCTGTAGCTGTAGCTGAAACATTTGCATGCCAAGGATGAGCCAAAAGCCACCAAAAATGCCACAGCAAACTGTGGAAGGCAAACCAAGGGTGGCAAGTTGGAATTGTGGCAAGCAGGCAGGCAGGCAGGCAGGCAGCAGGCAGAGATCAAGGAGCAAAAGCTGTTGCAGGAAACAGAGCTGAGCTCAGCAGCTGCTAGACATGAACTTATAAAAGCTAGCAAAACTCTTGCAGCAGATAAGAGAAGAGAGGCCAGAGGATAGAGGATAGAGGGGCAACTGCGCTGCATTAAAAAGTTAATAAAAGTGGAGCATGCCACAAGTCGTGCCGCAATTTGCGGCAGCTGCCGCTGCAGCTGCAGCTGGCACACAAGGCGCAAGGATATGGATATGAATATAAGTACATAAGTACATACATAATCTGCCACACACTCTGTCTCTATGTGTGTGTGTGTGTGTAGCACGTTATGTGCCGCTGCGGCTGCTAAAAGCTTTGACTAACAGCAGAGAACGAGAACGAGAGAGAAAGACAGAGAGGTGAAAATAAAAGGAAGCTGGAGCTAAAGGAAACTTGTTGCACAAGGTGCCATAAGCTGCGACTTTGACTTACCACTTCCCACTTTCCTTGCCACTTGCTACTTGGGCACGCCCCCTTCTCCTCCGCCACCGCCTTATTAAACACTCCACTCTCCAGCAGCCCTTCCGGTTGCGGTTGCCTTCCGCCTTCCGCCTGCTGCTGTTTCTGCTGCTGCTTACCCAACCAAGTGGCAAACAATTAAAACGCTCAACATTGAACGAAGCTGCGGATTTATCGAGATGTGTGTGTAAGCACATGTATGCCACTGTAGCTGTAACTGTAACTGTAACTGTAACTGTAGCTGCGTAGCTGCAACTGCTGCCAAGTGGCGCCACACTTGTGGTTTAAGGGCATTCCACGTTGCACTTGCTGTTTGCTGCTGCTGCTGCTGCTTCGACTTCATCTCAAGTAATGCGGCCAATTGAAAATGTCGAACAAGTGCCACAACTTCAACTAAAGCAGCAGCTCTCTCTCCCTCACTCTTTCTCTCACGTCTCCCCCCAACGACAGAAGCTAATTAAGAACGCATTAAAAACGATTTGCAGTTCGAGACAGAAAGTGCGAGAGCAATTTGTTCAAACTCAAATAGCGCAGGGAGCAACTCAATTGTACTCGATCTACTCGATACATATAGCACTATATACATGCATGTGTGTGTGTGTGTGTGTGTGCAAGTATCGATGCCAAGTTGCTAAACTTTACTCTACGCTAAACATAAATCAATATCAACAATAATGGCAACAAGTCAATTAAAACTTTTCCTAAATAATCTCTGTGGCACTCTACAAAAGTTTCCCTGTTGCCGAGGTAAGACTGTAACAGCGATTAAATGATTTAAATGCGAGTTTTTGCAACAATCAAACTACAATATTACAATGTTTGACAAGTCGCAGATAATCGACAATTGCAATTCTAAAAGTCAAAGATAGAAAATGGAAAATGGCATTGTTCAATACTTAAAAATTGGAATTTATTTGGCATCATAACAAATTCCCCTATATTTATAATTGTTGAAAATGGAAAATTCAATGATTATAAGTAGTCATCTAATTATGAATATATATAAGATATTCTATGAGAAAGAAGACAATTCTCTTCCATAAAAAGAACGGTTTAAAAAGACAGCTCAAAATAGTTAAAGACAATTTCAATAAATCATAATGAATTCTGAATTAACGAATATTAAAAGTAGGCACTTAGAGCATAAATGCTCCTGAAAAGTCAACTAATTACAAATTCAGCTGCCTTGAAACAAAATATGATATATTTCTGTGAAAATGAAGATAATTTTTTGTCATTAGATTTTGACATTATTTTGCTCAAAAGGCAGCTTAAGGAGCACAAAGAAAAAAGGAGCAGATTGATGGCATGTCAGGCGGCGAACACAGCGAACAGCTTGAATAAGAAATAGTTATAAGTAAATGAGATAATCGTTGAGCCTTTTTTCTCATGCCACTGCCACTTGCAACGTCCAAGCGCAGTGGCAATTAAATAAAGAGACGGAAAGCCATTAAAAATTGAGCGGCCATTTGGCGAAATGTCCTGCTGTCCCCCCTGCTTCTCCCTCTCTCCCATTCTGTTCTTGTTGCTGCTGTCGCCGTCTCAATCTTGTTCTGCGGCAACTGACTTTAGCAGGCCGACGGCCAGAAAAAAAATGGAAGAAAACTATGGGCAAAAGTACAAGGAAAACTTAGCGGCAACTTTTCTCGGCGTGTGTGCGATTGTGTGTGTGTAAGTGCGCACAAATATTTTCAATTACAAATTGTATTTTTCCGTTTAGATAAGCAAAATTTATGGCAGCTTCAGCAGCGGACAACTGCTTGCCCCCCTTTTGAACCTGCTTCGATCGTCCTGCGTCCTGCGGCAACAAACACTTTTTGCGCTTGGCCGGCGACGCAGTTGTAAACAAGGCGGCAATGAAAAGAGAAACGCAAAAAGAAAAAAAAAGTGAACCAGACGAAGACGTTGAGAATGAAAATGAAACAGGATGAGGACGAACGACGAGCCCGAGAAGGCAAAGTCAAAGTCTGGGCAACCTTGCAAGACCAAAGACGCCAGCCAGCAAAAACTAAAGTTGGGCGAACGAAAAAAAGCGAAACGAAATGACGTACAGATTTACAGAGTATTTTCTTTTACGTGCTTTTGTGGCGCCGCCAAATGTCACGTACGTCGACCGAGACGGAGACGGAGACGTGGGCGCAGGTAAGAAGGTGGAGAGGAAGGCGTATAAATGCAGAATTGAAGGCGATGCCCCTCGTTACGAGATTGCACATTTTATTTTCGGTCAGTCTGCAGACAGGACTAAAGAGACAGCTGAAGAGAGAGAGAGAGAGGAATGCAAGAAATGGTCAGACAACTTATTACAAATGAAAGACTCGACAAGGCCACGTAACAACCACAAAAGTCGACTGCCTCCTGCTGCTGCTGCATTACTACTGCCACGCCCACTGTCCAGTGGTCAACCGTGGCAGAAAACTTTTCACTTGCCACTCATGCCACTTCCAATTGAATTAGAGTGGAATTTTCTCCGACTACGTTGGCACCTGACAGACAACTGCACACCTCCATTATCATGTCAGCAGCGAGGTGCAAAGTTTTGCGCCTCCAACATTCTGGGCGACACATTCAAAGCGCGCTGCAAACTCGCATTTGAAATCAATGTCTGAGCTCGGAGATTGACTCATTTAAACCACCAGACAGACTGTGTTGAAGGTGTTACCAAGACGTGGGCGTGGCAGCGGCATTTCCATGCCATTGAACGCACGTTTCTCGCTCTCATTATTTGCTTTTCATGAGCATTTTTTTGTTCGTCTGCTGTTTAATTTTCCCCTTATCGATAAATGTACGACTCCCCGATATGCGTATATATGCTCTATACGTACATATGTTTGTCTTCAAATTTCCATGCACGTGCTTGCGATGGAAATGACGAGCAGACAGACGGACGGACAGACAGACAGACAGACGGAGCGAATGAGATCTTAAGAAAACGAAGAGACAGCAAACGCTTAAGATATTTATTTGTCAGCTCTTCAAAACTTAAGAGCAATTCACACATTAATTATGTTGTGAATTTAACAGCAATTATATATACACACTATATTATATTTTTTATAAATTAGCAAAGAATTAAAAAAAAATATAAATTGCCCAATGTTATTTATTAAATATATTAATATATAAATATATATATTAAAATATAATTTGCAATCATACACTTTAGAATTAATATTCGTACATATTTTTCCTTAAAATCCTCGTCTAAAACCAACTAAATCAATATACAATTATATTTAAATTCTTTAATATAAAAATACCGGCATTCTATTTGTATGTAAAACTTTTAAACAACTAATTATTGTTTATTGTAGAATTTAGATATTTAGTAATAGCTTCAGTAGCAATAATAAAAATCATAAATTTTAATTTTAAAATGTTTAAAATATAGTTGGCAATTTATAACTTTATAACTTTATTAAACACATTGTATTTTTTTCTAAAACTTTGCTAAGTCACTCGCCTAATAATCATTAAATAATTTTTTTACTTGTTCTTAGTATGTGAATAATAAATAATACTTTTATTTGCCAAGAAGCAATAACAATAAAAATAAGCCTGTAGGCTTCAGCCGCTCTGACTCATTTCATTACAATAAGGATTTGTATTCGGTACAATACAATAAAAACGAGTAAGAAAGCTATTGTCGAGTGTGCTCGGCTGTGAGATACCTGCTAACCATTTTTTCTGAAAGCAAAAAAGTGCGGTATTCATTTTAATACCGAATTGATATACAGAAAAATACTTCAAATATACCAACGATTGTATTTGGTACATTGATATAGAACTACATGCAAAAAAATACCATATATTATAAAATAAAATAAATAAATAAATAGTACATTATAAAATAGAATAAAATATGCCAAATATATTAGACTGTCAGCCAAGACACCTAAGACACGATTGAAGTCGGCGTTTTTGTGCTCATTGCATTGAATCAAACTTGATCAATCAAATAATAAGTATTGTACATTTTGTCGGAAAATAAGAATGATTGAATTTGCAAATAAACATTAATAATAACCATAAAACTTAGGTGCCTAATTTTATATAAAATTTAAAAATAATATTTGACATTGAAGAACTTTAATTGTTCGTTTAATTTTTTTTGTTTGCCTGTTATTCCAAATAAATAAGATTCATTTATATGAGATATATAAATAACAATGTAGTTTGCAAATCACATTTACTAATCATAAACATTAATTTTATGTTTACTAAAAAGAATTTGCAGCTAAAGACTTTTCTATTAATTTGTATTTAATGCTTTGTGTGATGTGGTTTCGATTTGGTTTCGGTTTCGGTCTAGTTCATAAAAGTTGCTCGTTTATCGATAAGCTAAATGGTGGTTACAATAACATGCGCCACGCTTGACAACCCTGGACAAGCCTATTCATAAATGGAGCCCAAGCTGGAGCTGGAGCTGGAAGTCTGCCATTAAATGCGAAGGCGGCTCGCGTGTCTCACAAATAGAATTGACACGCTCGCAGTCGCAGTCGCAGTCGCTGTTGACGTCGCTGTTGGCTTCGCCTTGTGCACGCCAACGTCAACGTCAGCATTTAACAATGGCAACAACAAGAGAGTGGAAGGAGAGGAGGAGTGGAGGGGGGCAACAAGACGGGGGCCCCACATCAGATGTGAAGCAGGCGGCCTGGACGTCGTCTTATCATAATGATGACGTTTACATTTCAATTAACGAAGAACAACATAATTGCAGCAGTCAAATTATATAATTATACACAAACACAACACACACACACACACACACACACACACACGTATATACATATATAGATACTTTTATATGTATTTGTATTCTCTCTCCCCATCGACATCAACATCGACATCGACAACGACAGCATTTCATGCATATTGAAGGCGGGCTCTTTGGCATCGGATCTGTGGCAGCTGCAAGCATCGAGCAGCAGAGCCATCAAATGCGATGCAGGTGTTGCCCCATGTGTCAAAAAATAATCATTTTGAAATCACTTCACAGCAGCAGCAGCGGCCAAGCGGAGAGATGAAAAATGCGTTCGTTAAATGCACCCGGAACGGAACCAAACAGAGATGCTGGAGTAGGAGCGAGGAGGGAGATCTGTGTCTGGGCCTGTCAAGTGTTTGCCCGGACAGAGCCCATAATTTTTGTGTATAAAACGTTGTCTGTCTTATAATTCCATTTCAACATTCAATTCAATGAACGACTTGAAGCAGTTCTCAGTCAGTCAGTCAGTCTCTGACACGCCAATGGATCGCAGCTGCGTAGAGCTGCACTCAACAAAATAATGGGTTATATATGTATGTTTGTATATAGCGTATCGCAAGAAAAGCCTACGATGTTGAAATTTGAGCCTTATCGAACATGAGAATAATATGCAACGAGTAAGAGATGAAAGAGTATCTCTTGCAACACGAATATTTCTCCCTATCTAATTCATCAGAGTGACTTCAGTCTAATTCAGTTTACCCTATCACAATCTTCAGCTTTAACATGCAATCTTTTTACCTTGGAATTTAGGGACATTCGTTCCTAGTCTGGCAATTGTACAAAAATTTGTGCATTTTATGACTTTGAGCCAGAATGCGGATATAAGGCATTTTTGATTCCAGCATCTATTGATAAAAAAATTATCTGTAGAACTATTAATTTATTACTCCGATGGATTTTATTTTCAAATTTTCTACAATTTACAAAAATCCTGAACAATTTCATAAATTTTTTTTCAAATCAATTTATGTTTAACTTAAGAAGTTCTTAATCCAATCATGTAAAATTTGGTATGAAAAGACTAGCAGAGACAGTTTACCAAAGATATTGAAAATTATAAAAGCCATTTGTATTTGTATTTGTATTTATTTTTTTTTTTGCATTTCATATTTCTCAATCAAAGTAGTCTAGAATTTTTCTAGCATATGTGAGCATCTAAAGCAAATAGATGCTTTGGAACTCATTCGTAAATTTCTATCTAATATAGTAGGAACATTTAATTTGTGTTTCTTATTTTTTTTTTTTTTTTTAGAGATTTTTAAGGTTGTGCATTCTACATAATTCTGTACTTTCTTCGATATGGATCGATCTACAATTATTAGTTTTTTGAAACCCTGCCCACACTGTGCACGCACTTTTGATTCATATTCGCTGAAACGCCACGTTGCTATATGTTTGAAGGCCTCGAAGAAACGAGAAGTTTTCGACTCGATCAAACAGCGATGGAAAAACGACAAAGAAGACTATAAATTTACGCGTGTTGAAAAACCGATGGCATGTCCCAACAATAAAAAGGAACAGGTGGTGATGGAGCAAAAGAAGGATAAGAAGGAAACGAAGGTGGAAAATAATGTGGTGACACCAAGGCCTGAAGTTCAGAATAAGAAGAAGCAAGTGGCCAATAAGAAGGTGAAGCCTACTGATCAGGATGGAAATAAACAAGAGGTGAAAATGAAGATGATCGTGGTCCAATTACAAACGGTGCCATCCCAAAAGGATAAACGCGTGCAAGCTTTGAGCAAGTCCTCGCTGATGCGCATGAACATAGATCCTGCCGAAATTATCCGCGTGGCACGGACATCGTTGCGATCTTCGCCTTTATCGGCGCGAGTTTCGCCGTTATCAATGAGATCGCCGCCATCGACGGATCGATCATCAACGATATTCGTGCGATCATCGCCGGCATCAGAGCGATCTTCGCCGCCCAAGTCGGAGCCGCCGTTGGTCAGTCGCCGCTTTGTTCCAAACTTTTACAACAAAGCGTTACAAACCTGCGTCCATTGCGGTCGCAGCTTCAATGAAAAGGCTTACGATTCACACGTGGCATGGTGCGGGGAGAAGCACAGCGGTACGAAATTTGATACAACTTTTCAAACTACCACGATCGGCAATGAAGAGGCCAAGCAGCGCATGAATCGCCGCATAAACTACAAGCCGCCATTGCCCAAGTGAGTGTGATAACGGTACTCAAACATATAGTTATAGCATAATACCCAACTTCCTTTCCTCTCTATAGATCGGCAAGAAAATAGAAAGCTTGCAACATTATTGCAACTTTCGCCAGAAATGCCTACAAAATTCCTAGTTTTAGTCTAAGGACAAATAAAATAGTTTATTTGATATTACTTGTTTAATAAATCAAAATTTACGAAGCGCTCTCAGGTGAGTAGAAGTTAAAATCACATAATATATTATTCATTTATATTTTTTGATTTATTACACATACATTTTTTTTTTTGTATATTTTAGTATATTTTGGTATATTAATTTCGTATTAGTAAGAATAATACCAACATATTTCTTTTCTTTCTTCTACCAATTCTTTCTTTTGGTATTTTTGTAGTATTTTTTTCGGTTAATTAATTTAATATATTTTAAGAAAATATTAACATTTTATTTCTCTCTTACACTCAATATCACTTCTTGATTTGGACATTTTCTTAGTATATTTTATTTATTACACATGCATTTGTGTATATTTTAGTATTTTTTGGTATATTAATTTCGTATTACTAAGAATAATACCAACTTATTCCTTTTCTTTCTTCTACCAATTCTTGATTTTGGTATTTTTGTACTATTTTTCGGTTTATTAATTTAGTATATTTTAAGAAAATATTAACTTTTTATTTCTCTCTGATTCTCAATTCTATATTTTTCAATTCAATATTTTTCCGGTATATTATTTTATGATATTTTTAATTTTTATTTATCTATATTATTTATTACAATTTATTTATTTTTCATAATTAATTTGTTGTTTTGCCATAAAAATTCTTGCAGAACATACTGAAGTCGACACGAAGTGAAGTTGCAACATGCCGCAAGTTGCGTTTTCGTTGTTGTCTACACTATTATAAAGTGTGTGAATTTTAATTATTTTCTGATTTTCACTTGAGCCTCGCGTTCCTTTATGACACATGTCCAAAAGAGTCACAAAAATCGAAACCACGAAAGCGCAACCGACACCAAAAGGAGAACGGAGAAGGGAGAGAAGCGATTGTGGTTGCCAGCAAAAGATGAAAATGGTTTTTTATAACGTGACATTTGAGAGCGCTTCACAAGGCGATGGATTCATTTACTAAGTTTTCACATATGTACTTATAATACTATATATTTATAAATATAGTAAATGTATAATGAACAATAAGCTGGCGCATAATTTATTAACATTTTTTCGCCCCCGCCCTCTCCAATGACGCCTTTTGGCGGTTTCGCTTTCAACATTCAACGTTGCTCGATTGAAAGCAAATTGAAAGCCGAGACCGGCACCTGTCTGTGGATCAAAGAGTGCAACTTGAGAGGGGGATCAGGTGAGGAGAGAAGGGGTGAAAGGGGGGAACTGCGGTTGACTATGGATCAATGTCTCAACCAAGGCAAAAATGCCCAACGCTGCTTGTTTGATGAGGCGCATTAAACAAATAACGCGCTGGCAATTTTTCATTAAGCGGAGATTGTGTTGCACGCTGCCTCACAGGTGACGGGGAAGAAGGGTGGAGGGAGAAGGAGCACAGTGGGGGGTGCTAATGCAACATTGGCGTGTGCGTTGCACTGCGGTGCATTGCGGTGCCATTTGATGCACTCCATACACCATTACACATCTGCTATTGTGTGGCAGATATTAAACGAGCTGTCTGTGCGCTGTTTCCCTCGCCTCACGTAATGAGCTCTGCCCCGTTTGCTAATGCAACAATGATGTTGGAAGTGCAAAAGAAAAGAAACAAACATAAGCTCGTTTCGTGTCATACTAAAGCTTTGCTTGCAATCGCATCTATCAGATTTACCTCTACTATGACTATGTAATGTAGAAGGGGTTATTTATGTATTATATTTAGTTTGTACAAATTTAATTAGTTTGTTTTGTTCTACAAAGTTCTAGCATCAATGACCCACAAGTAGTAATGCCTTTCATTACTTATTTTAAGTGTTGTATAGTTCTTTTATTTAAGTGTTGCATAATGTGTAACTTTAACATAGTTTAAGACTTAAACTTAAACTTTAAGTATTCCATAATGTACTATATAAAGGTTAAGGGAGAAGAAGAAAGGGATAAATAAGAAATTACTTAATTTTAAGTGTTGAATAATATATAAAGATTAAGGGAAAATAAGAAAGCAATTCTGCAATTATAATAAACCGCTGATAAATCTGATTTCTGCATAATTATGCACACAAAACACGGAAGTAATCATAAGTCAAATGAATAACTAATCGATTAAACTAAAGTTCCATATATTAAATAAGCTTTGTATATATGTATCTGCTCAGTCCATATATGGTAAAAAGTCAGACACACTCCATTCTCCAGCTGTCAGTCTCGGAACATATTCTAATGTCTAACGAACTGCATAAATTAAGCTAACAAATAAATATTGCACAATGCAATTGTCATTGCCATACGTTGTTTGTTTTTCATTCTTTGCTTTGTTCATTGCTGTTGTTTTTTCCCCTTTTTTTTATTGCTAATTTCTATTCTATTGTAATATTTCTATTATACGCTTTATGATATTGTTTTAATTTGGCAACAAATTTAGCTTTTAGCTTACAAAATGAATACAATGTTTTTCTTCGTAATTCGGACATTTTGTTGTCCAATTAATTTGTATAATTATTTTGAATAGTTGTAATAATTGCCAAAAAAAAGTCATATTTAATTTGCTTTTAATATACGTTGGCTATTAGAGTAATCATTTCATTGTCTCATTATTGTAGTTACATACATATGTAAGTAGAATCAAGGAAAATAAAATATATCGATAGTTTAAGCACTCACTCGATAGTAATCAAACTATTAATTAATTTGGCAGCTCGAACAGTCGAGAACGAGTGATATACCTTTTTTGTTTATATTTGGTTTTTTTTTAAGTCTAAATAAGATATATCGATAGTTTATGTTTTCAATCGATAGTAATTACAAACTATCGTTAAATAAGAGATTGAGTACTCGAACAATCAAGAGTGAGTGATATATGTTCTTTTATTTACATTTTGTTTTTTTGTGAGACTAAATAAGACATATCGATAGTTTAAGTTCTCAATCGATAGTAATTACAAACTATCGATAAATAAGGGATTGAGAACTCGAACAATCAAGAATGAGTGATATATCTTCTTTTATTTACATTTTGTTGCTTATCTGCTGTGCGGTTTTACTTAATCCAGCCAACAAATTAAATTTGCCTGATTGCTGTATGCATTTTTAAAGATATGCGTTCGCTAATCGGCCAGTTGATATACTATGTATCTCACCATACATATATCTCCGTCTCTTTCTGAAACTACAACTCCATGTGTTGTGCAATAATAAATTAATAAAATTAATGTTTATTACTTCTATTTCATTTGTGTGGCTAATACTAAATACACATGCGTCTGTTGCGTGTAAACGTTAACGTTCTCTCCTCTCCTCTCCTCTCGTCTCCTCTCCACCCGCTTGGATCAACACGTAAATGAAAATGCCTCAGCATTTCAATAAAAAATTTTATGTTATAATTATGGGGCCGAAACGAGGAGGCAGATACAATCGGGAGGGGCAAGAAGAGCTGGAGCGAGGAATGCATATAAAAATTAAGGTTCCCTTGCTTCCACCGCGTCGTCTGCTGTTTTTCTATTAGGCGGAGCGAGGAGGAGGTTTTGTCATATGAGAGTGTAATAAATTTTATTAAAAACACATAGCCAAACATGAGTGAAGAGAAGAGGAGAGGGCGAAAGAGAAAGAGACAGAGAGAAGGTGAAGCATGTGGCAAGGCAGCGAAGAACTCTAGTTGAGGAGTTAAAGTTGAGGTTGAGGTTGAAGGAGGTACACATTTGGGTCATCATACGTGACCAGCAATGGAATGTGCCCCCTGCACCCCGTCTCCCTCCCTTGTCTGACTCATGTTGCAGGCCCTCTCAACGTCCAGCTGAGCCAACACACATAAAAAGAAAACAAACAAAAAGGCAAAAACGAGAGACGTGTGGCCAAACCAAAGGCAAAGGCAAAGGCAAAGACGAAGTGCAACAAGCGCAGCTGACTGATGTAAGAGAAGGAGAAGGTGCGAGAGTGTTGGCGGGGAGGGGGGTGCAGAGGGGCATCACAGGGTGGCTTCAAGTGCGGCCAGTTTGAAGTGAAGTGTGGCCAAATTAATGGACGTTGAATGAAGTTGGAAGTTGACCGGCTGTCATAAGGCGCCATAATTACTTTTCACACCAGGCGGCGGCAATAACACACACAACACATACAGCACACACACACACACATACACTCTTCACACACTTACTCCCCCCAAAAAGGGTGACTAACAGCACATTTGGATAGCTTTGAATACCTGGAGCCGAACCCAAGACCAAGACCAGCCTATGTTTACCCAAAGCGGGGCGAGCAGAGAGAGAGAGAGAGAGAGAGGTTGAAGTTTAAGCACACTATCTCTATCTACTATCTACTATGTCTATCTCTTTCTCACTGCTAACCACACACGGGTCGTAAATTCAGAGAAAATCAAATTCAATAAAACACTCTGAGCGTAGGGGTTAAGCATATTGCACATTTATTTATTTATCGCCAAATGACAATAAAATTTAATAGCTTTGACACAATTTAATTAATTTCGATTTTTAATGACAAAAACACACAAAAAATAAAACAAACACACACACACAAACACACACACGCATAATAAAAACGTAAAAGCAAACATTGAAAAACCAAACGAATGCAATTTCTTTTCGCAACCGCCGAAAAGCAAATGATGAAAAAAAAACCATTACAAAACAATAAAACCCAATAAAATGCTAAATGAAAAAAGTCAACAAAAATTGATGAAACACTTTCCGTGTGTCTCCGTGTGTGTGTGCGTGTGTGTCTCTGTGCAAATATTGGAATTGTTTTATTTTATTCATAACGCATTTGCAAAACGGCTCTACAAATTAATGCAAAATTGCACTGCGAGGTTCAATTGTTCACATACATACATACATATATGCACACATACATACATATACATATGGTTTATAAATTTGATTTAGTTTGTGTTTTTTTTTTTTTTTATTTTGCTGTGCAGCTAAATTAGTTTTGATTTGTTTTAGAGCAGCCTTTGACAATCGCACTTTGAGTTATTATTTGCATTTTCCGAATATCTGTTATGTGGTTAAAGTGATATCGTAATTAGAATGATATTCAATTCGTTCTTTATTATTTTTGTTGTTTTTTTTTTTTTTTTGGGCTTATCATAATATTTTACAAATTTGAACAAAGGCGTTTTATTGTATTCGAGTCAAAGCAAAATATATCATTAAATAATATACATATATTATATATAGCATGGTATTTAATGTCAATTTATCTATAAATCGATATATACTTCTGATAAATCTGGTATTTTTGTACTCTACGGTATATTTTCATTAGGTATAGTATATTGGTACATCGATATTCCTAACAAATACCTTGGTATAATATTGTTTTAGTATAATTCGGTATATTATTCGGTATATTTTAAGAAAAATACCGCACTACTTTGGTTTCGTAGGAAGGTTTTAAACGTTTATTTACTATAAGATTTATAAATCGAAATCTTTTTGACTTTCAACAATTTAGTATATTTTGTACTCAACAGTATATTTGCATTATGTGTAGTATATTAGTATACCGATTTTCCTAACAAAGTATATTAATATTTATAGTATTTTTTGATATATTTGGTTTATTGGTTTATTAAATTTTAAGAAAAATACTGCAGCATGTTATTTAATTCAAAACTGATAGCTTTCTTACTCTTTGCACTTGATTTATTTCTAGTTTATATATAAATATACTTGTGTACATATGTATATGTCAATATCCTATCTATAAACTGTGTATACACTTTACATATTCAATTTAGTATAATAAATTGATATATTTGAAAAAAAAAAAATGTTCCACCAGACAAATCTTGACATTTTGCATATTCCTTTCCTTTTTTACTTTTTGTTGGAATATACATATATTATAATAATATGTTTAATATAGTATCATAAAAAATATATTCCAAGTATTTAACCTATTTCTGTGTATAGGCAGCATAAATTGATTGGTTTTAAGAACTCTTTGGTACTATTGGCAATACTTGACATTTGCAAATCATTTTCATGGCTTTACTTACAGCAATGTCCGAGCTTAAATCGCCAAGAGCAACAGCAACAGCAACAGCAACCGCTGGAGTCACCCACGCAATTTGTCAGCTCGTCACGTTGCTGTTGCTGTTGTTGTTGTTGTTGTTGCTGCTGTTGCCGTCGTTGTGCACACACAAATTGACAGAGTTATTATAACATTTGTTGTGCGGAGTGAAAAACCGCAATTGAAATGCAAAATATTGTGCATATTTAAAAGTCAAAATGCAATCATTGAAAAAAGGTGCAGCCTGTGTCCATATTTATGTGTGGAGTTCCCTCAGGGAGAGAAGCCAGGTGAGAGGGGCAAATGGAGGTGTAAGTGGAAGTGGAAGTGGAAGGGCGTGAGTAACAGTTGACTTTAATTCGGACAACATCAAATAATTGTTAAAGACCCAAATAACAATAAACGAAATGCATGACTCAAAAGCCGCAATCGTGGAACAGGAGGGAAGGGGGAAAGGGTGTAAGGGGGAGAGAGCACTGTTAACTGGGGAGCTGGATGCAATTTATAGTGCGTGTAAATGAACTGCTGACCAAAAACCAAACCGAACCGAACCGAACTGAACTGAACGGAACCGAGCGCAGGTCTATTGGGGAAATTGGCCATGCAAGTGCTTTTGCTTTTGATTGTATGCGTGCGTGTGCGTGTGTGTGTGTGTGTGTTTGAAATTTATTGATTTCCATATATTTATTTGTGTAAAATGCCATAAATTACAATTATTTAACATGGGGCCGGACGGATGGGAACAGCGGACGAGGCCACAAAGTCAAAGCGAGTGGAGTGGATGATGATAAGAAGGGGGAATGCAGGGGAAGCGAGGAGGGAAGGATCTCCGGAGTTGGCAGTTGGGTCAGTAGAGCGCTATTTGTTGCTGTTGCTGCTCCTTTGTGTTGGCTTGTTGCTGTGTTGCATAATTTGTTAGCCAAATTGCAACTCAACAAGCCTAGCAACAACGTTGAGCCTGTTCAAAGTCCTGTACACACAGGTATATATACATATATGTATGTATATAGTGTGTATGCCAATACAAACACACGAGAGAGGGCGCACTCTAATACATACTAGACTACAGAGATAGAGCAGAAGGCAGCTACGACTGAGCTGCAGCTCATTAAATATGCAAAATTTGCCAGTTTCAGCTCGAAACTCAAAGTTCGAACTCGAACTCGAGCTTGTGGCGCAATTTTGTGCTGATATTCCTGATAGTCTCCAATCGACGGACCGCCAAGTCAAATCCCGTGACTGCAATCGGTGACTGTGACAAAAGCTTTCAAATGATGACAGATTTCTCAATAGTTGCAAATACAGTACATCTAAACACATAAATACTTAAGAGTTCCATTTGATTAAGCGAAAATGATATTCTAAGCACCAAGTAATTGTCGCTGTGGAAAATGCTAACGAATTTTACGTTAACTTTTCCGCAGAGAGCTAAAAGAGTTCTTTTTATGTGGGAAGATAATCTTTTAGCAACGATTAATTTCTAGAATAAGCCATTGCATATTCTTTGTAAAAAATGATTCTTACCATTTAAAAATATTTTTGAATTTTAGTTTAAGCAATCAAAAAGAATTTCGAATTCATACAATAAAAAATGGTGATGAATTTTTAAAAGTTTGAAGTTCAAGAAGATTTCTAAATGGATCTTACATTCATTTCTCTAATATAATATTTGTGTATCTATCAGAAATAAAATATTATATTAAAATATAATGAACAAATATATAAATATTAAAGAAATAAAATTAAATAAATATTTCGAATCTCTTATCACTGTTGAACTTTCGAAAGTAGAATGCAAAACTTAAAATTCGCTCTAGAAAAAATGATTTTTTAAGAAATTGAAATTGAATGTAGAACTCTTGCTGGATAAAATGTATTTATAGGAAAATTAACTTTATAAAATGTGAAATAGCAGAAGATTTGTAGATTGATCTTACATTCATTTTTCTAATATAATATTTGCGTATCTATCAGTAATAAAATATTATATTAAACTATAATGAACAAATATATAAATATTAAAGAAATAATATTAAATATTATATTCTATATATCTCTCATATATCTCTCATCACTGTTGCACTTTCTGAAGTGCGAATGCAAAGTGATGCATAACGTGATTGCTGTCGATGGGAACGCTTGATGAGCATCTCCATTCGCATAACATTGCAACGAACGTCACCCCTTGAGCACCCCATTGAACCATCCACCACCACCAATCAACCCTTGGCCCCACAAATGCAGTTCAATCGCCTGGCGATTTGTTGGCTTTGCATTTTGCACTATTATATCGGGGGCTTATTAACTGCCGACCTGGCTCTCTCTCATAAATGCAATGCAAATAAGCAAATTTGCAATCAAAAGAACGATTTTCATATTTAAGATGTCAAGTTGCAGTCAGATACACACACACACACACGCACACACAGATACATACACACACACACACATACTATGATCAGATGTAGTTAAATGGAAATGAGCTTTCGATGGGTGGGAGGAAGTCAACTATGCACTTAATTTGGCAATTGTCTAAGACAACAACAAGAACATTCACGTCTCTGTGTGTGTTTAAGTGTGTGCGTGTATATTCATGTCTATGTGTGTGTGTGTGTGTGTGTGTGTGTGTGTGTGTGTGTGTGTGTGTGTGTGTGTGTGTGTGTTTGTGTCTTGGCCAGCCTTTGTCATTAATATTAATTTCGTCTTTAATTTATTGTAATTTACGTGCATTTGATAAATCGTGTTATTATTATAAGCAGTTGCCTGTCTGACAACCGAAGCAAGAGAGAGGGGGATAGAAGGTGGAAGAGAGAGAGAGCAAACGTAGTGTTCTTTGCCAATAACAGAAACTTACCACAAACAAAACACTTTAAGCCGCTTTAAGCCACACTCTGCAAGTAAAGAAGTGAGAGAAAATTTCATGATTAGTCTCTGGCAAAAAAACATTTGATCGAGTTGCATAATATTGACATTTGGCTTTTAAACCGGATGCTAATGAGAGTCTATTGCAATTGCATTTCGAGTGCTTTTGCGTAATTACACTTATAGCTCAATATAATTCCAATTGCCAGCATCAACAAAAACAAAAACAAAAACATAAACAAATTGCTGCAGATATGTGCTGTAATTTATTAATTAATTAGGCATATTTACTATATATGAGGGGGGCATAAAACTGTAATAATTATAAAGAATTGCAAAAGTATTCGTTGTGGTTTTCTTTTCATTTAATTTGGAATAATTTGCACACTTAATTGCAATGAATGTTGTTTGTTTGCAACCGTTTTTTTTTTTTCATTTGTCACCTCATCAATAGCATAATTATTTTTGAATTGTCAAGTCATCAAACGTCAAATGTTATAAAATTGTTGCTGTTTATTAGTTAGTAACTAAATTAAATATATTCAGGTAGAGCGACTTTAATAATTGTTGAATAAATATTTATTAGCGAAATAAATACTGAATATTGAAGTATTAAAATGAATATTTGCGTTTTTTTTTTGATGTTCGACAGAGCGACGCTTAAGGCGCTTATGAAAAAGTTCAAAAATCTCATTAAATACAAGAGCAGCCACAACAGCAACAACAACAACAAAAACAACAACAGCAACAACAGCTGTAAGGAGCAATAACAACAATGGCAATTGCAATATACTAAATATTTATGCCTTGTTGTAAAATTCTTTTGTTGTATCGCATTTGGCTCTCATATAAAAATTGTGTAAAATAATAAAAATAATTTCGCCCCTGCACACTCACACTCACACACACACACACACATATTGTCGCCAGACGCCATTTTCTTTTGTTGCTTTTGCCGTTGTTGCGTGTAATGGACGCCGTTATGTGCATTGCCATCGAATATAGAGAGAGAGGGAGTGGAAGAGGGAGAGGGAGAGAGAGCGGGGGACTCCTTTGCATTACTTTGGCTTGAATGCGTCTCGCAATGGCTGCGCAGTCGAACGCTTCCCACAGTTGTGCGCTTATAAACGACATAAATATAATTAAATTGTTATAAAAATGCATTCGACACAGCAACAACAGCAAGTTTATTGGCCGCACTTCGACTTCAACTATGAGTGCAGTCATCTATCTGTCTGTCTCTCCCTTTCATGCATTCGAAGTGCACTCGAAACGCACTTCAGTGTGGCTCTGGCCACTACACACACTACACACACTACACACACCACACACTACACAAATAACAACGTCAATGTTAAACCAAGTTGCGTCGTCTAAGCCTGACAGTCTTACCATTTGATGCCACACAAAGGCGCTGTGAGCTTTTAAGGCTCTTTGTCGCCAGCTTACGTGAATTGCTGACTCTCTGCTCCACCTCTAACGAGAGAGAGAGAGAGAGAGCATCATGAGCGAGACAAGCTGTCAAATAATGTGTGCAAACATATCTAAGCACAATATGTGTGTGTGCGGCTCTTAACGAGCTTATGCAGCTAATATCCAAGTGTTTTCATCAAATATCATCACAGAAAATACGCAATGAGAGCGTTTAAGTGTGGTATAATGAATAAAAGAAGTAATACCAAATAATCAAAAATGTGTAAAATAAGTCATAATGAAATGTAAGATTCCATTTTATGATAATAAATAACTAAAAAATAATAGTAATAGTGATAATAAAAATAATAATAATAATAATAATAATAATAATAATAATAATAATAATAATAATAATAATAATAATAATAATAATAATAATAATAATAATAATAATAATAATAATAATAATAATAATAATAATAATAATAATAATAATAATAATAATAATAATAATAATAATAATAATAATAAAGTTAGATACCCGCTGCCTATTTTTAATAAAGACAAAATATTGCGGTATCATTTTCAAAATATACCGAAAATACTATTAAAAATACTAAAAATATACCAAATAATATGTTTGGTATACCGATATAGTACACCATTCAAAATATACCGTAGACGGCACAATATACCAGATTGCCGGCCAAAGCAAATTAGACCCCTAGTAAGTAGGCGTTTTTGCCCATACAAAAGTATTTCTTTAATAACTTCCACAACTTTTATCTGATCGCAACCAAATTTCAGGAATCATAATTACTATAGTAATTATTGTATATACCAAAATTCGTAACTCTAGCTTTAAAATTACGCTTGTTATTCGATTTTTTTTATTTGCGGGGGCGGAAGTGGGCGTGGTAAAAATTTGAAACAAACTTGATCTGCGTGCAAACATAACAAATGCTGTCGAAAAAAAATTATAGCTCTATCTCTTATAGTCTCTGAGATCCAGTGTTTCATACGGACGGACGGACAGACGGACAGACACACAGACGGACAGCCGGACATGGCTATATCGTCTCGGCTGTTGACGGTGATCAAGTATATATATACTTTATAGGGTCGGAGATGCCTCCTTCTACCTGTTACATACATTTCCTGCCGGCACAAAGTTATAATACCCTTCTACCCTATGGGTAGCGGGTATAAAAACAATGCTTAATGGTCTGTATTCTGTGATGGCATATATAAAATATGCTAATTAAATAACAAATTTTTTACTCAACATAAATTTATTATATCTTCTTATCTGTAAGCACGTTTTGCTATCGTTTAGTTCAACTGTTGCCCTTCTCTTTACATCACCCACGCATTTATATCACCTTAGTTCAGTTTCCAAAATGAAGAGTTTTCGATATTTCATAACGTTTGACTTTATTTAATCGCTGGTGACTCGCTGAACTCAATCAACGGGCCACCCACGAACAGCTCACAAGAATTATTGCAATAACCAAAAAAAAAAAAGATATATATGTATATATAAATATATTCCACACTTTATATAGTATATCGCCAGCCAGAGGCATTATTAATAGAGTTCATTAGGCTGCACAGAAGTCACTGTTTACCACGCTGCGAAAACCAGTTTCGGTTCTCCGTCTGTCTCTGTGTCTTGCAACTGTCTCTTGTCACAGTGCCGGAATTCCAGAGTGTTCGTTATGGTTTCGGTTGAAAAATGCTTTGTTTATAAATGCGTTTATCATTCGTTTCGTTCGATTCGATTTTGCTGTCTCTCTCTCTTTCTCGCAGCTCTGTCTGTTTAATGAGAACTAATGAACGCGTTGGCCGACTGACTCGATCGAAATCGCCATCGACATTGGTATTAACATCATCATCATCATCATCAGCATCACCGTGACCATCAACATCAGCATCAGCATCCTCATCATCATTCGAACTGCTGCCGGTTTTCAAATTTTTGGTGATCGTCGAAAAGAGTTCCCCAACAAAAACAAGAGCACAATAAAAATTAACAATAATATTTAAGAAAACAGAAAGCGTGCAATCAGAAAAGAAAGGGGAGCACAACCCACACAAGTTGATTGGATCGCATCGAAATGCAGCGTCGAGTGCAGTCCCAAGTCGCATCTCTTTCAATCCTCTTTCTCTTTCTCTCTCTCTCTCTCTTTTTCTCTGAAAACAATGACAAATGGTTGCCAAGAGATACAACATCTTTGACTTGTATCTGTATCTGATTATGCTAAAAGGGTTGAAGGGTTTTGTCCACAGTTCCAAGGAAGAGTTTTGTAAGCGAAAGATTGATAACTCAACAAAATTGTAACTCGTAACTTTGTCAAGCTGTTTGGTAATCAGATTATAACGTAATAAACTTGAAACGTCTTTAATAGATCTGTTTTGTAAACATCTTGCCATACTCCAAATGTGACAAAGACAAATGATCGACAGATGCAAGATGCTCGATAGCCGCTTCTTTACGAGTTATTCAAGCTTCACAGATTTTAATTAGAAAAAATGAAATTTGATACATGTTTTGATGATTTGATTTCTTAAGATATTCAAAGGTCTTTTCCCCCCAATTGGCCAACGCTTAAATCTATCTTTAAGTTGGAATTAGCTGCACTTAGTCGAGTTCAGAGGACAGTTAACCCAGTCAACCCTTGGCTTATACATACATTAATGTTGCTGTTATTGTTGTTCTTGCTTCCTCTTCCTTTGGGTTTTTTTTTTAAACAAAACAAAACAAAACAAAACAAAAATTCCCTTTATGCGAAACAAGTAGGAAAAATATAGAAAATAAAATAAGTGTGGAAGCCAAAAAGTTGCAGAAAATTGCCAAAGTTTTGTTTGCTTTTGCCTTTGCCTTTCCTGTTACCTAAAACAAGTAGGCGAGAGGACGGAGGGGGGAGAACAGCGAGAAGACTTTATATATATACGATACGATACGATACGATATGTACCATGTTTGTATATATGTACGTATATATAAAATTATGTCAGCAGTGCCAGCAATAACAACAATATGAATAACAACAGGAACAAGTCTGCCTTGGGCCAAGCGTGTAAATTATTTATGTGGCAACTGTCCTTGCCCCTTCTACGCTTGCCACACACACTTGCCACACACACCACCCAACATAATCCCAATGTGGCACGCATGGCTCCTGCTAGCTTCAGACTCTGTCTCTTGTTGTTGCTCGTCCTGCGCCGCAGTTTATAAATAAAAATCATTATTACTGATGCCGCCGCCTATGTGGCACTGCTGCTGCTGCTGCTGCTGCGACGCTGTGGCACTGTGGCAATGTGTGGTGGCACTTTGCGTAGGTGGGCAGCACCGCAGCGTTTTTCAGTCGCGCGACGCTCCAGAGTTTTTCGTTTGAAATTAGCACGCATTGTCCTTAATTGTTGGGGCCACATTTTTTGGGTTCTCATTGAAGGGGACACGCGCTACTTTCCACACAGTGGGGCAGCCCACAAATGCGGGGCGGGGAGGGGGGAGGGGGGTGCTGCTCAAGCCAATGACTTTCCCTCTGGCTGCGTGTTTATTTATTTGACTTGTGCATGTCGCTTTTGGGTGTTAACTTTAATAATTAACGGCATTAATTGCCGCATATGTCACATGTTTGCTTTCGTTCTTGCCTCCCTCCGCCAAACACACACACACACACACATGCCCCCTACCACCCACCCTCCCTCTACCACCTGTGTGTGTGTACTGCATTTTGGGGCTCGGGAGTTTTTCAGTGTTTTAATTTGGACTCTTTGTATTATTTAAACGCTTATGTCATGCCAGCCAAAAAAAAAAAAAACAAAGAACAAAAAAGAAGAAAAACAAGCAATACCCTCAATTGAGCATCCACTGCAAGCCCTCCCACCTCCCTCCCTCCCTCTCTGGTTACGCCCATAAAATTTGACCGCCCTGCTTTTTGTTGACAACTGCATAATTCATAAACGGTAAACGTTAATTATGCACATGGTTTAGGGGTTTGTTTCTTTATAGCCATTGCCCTCTCTCTCTCTCTCTCTCTCTCTTTCTCTCCCCTCTCTCTCTCTCTGCCTCTCAAAGTAGGAAAACACACATAGCAAACGTTGCTCCCATTTTTTGATATGTGTGTTCAAAATACTTGCGTTGATTGCTGATATCGATCCAAGTGACTTTAAAGCAAATAAACGAGTTCAGCCAATATAAATAAACAATTGTGTAGATTTGAGTTAAAAGCTTAAAAAGGCGAAATTGATTGATAGATGCAACAAAAAATTGACGTAGCTAAAATACATAAATATAATTGCTGACATAGATAGCTGCATTCATAAATAGTTGATACTTAGATCTGAGATTGAAGAATATTTGAAAAAACTCATTTCAAATTTCTAGTTGATCTTTTGCGGTCACATAACAAATAAGAAAGCTACAGCTGAATGTTCAATCAATTTTCGATTTAAAATATACCAATGAATATACCAAAAAAGTACTAAACCATGCCAAATGATATATTTGTTGGGGTCGAATGAAAAATACACATCTTCAATTTAAATATACCATATTCATATACCGAAAATATACTAAAATATACCAAATGATGTATTTGGTGAGCTTGAATTTGAACTACCCGTTGCCCATTTTCTATAATAATATGCCAAATTTGTATAACGAAAAAATACTAAACTATGCCATATATTGACATAAATTATAAAGTTTCGTGGATAACGAAAATAAATTTGATATTGAAGAAAGAAAATGCTCAAAGGTATTATATAAAAAATATATTAAATTTGTAGATACAGTAAATAAATGTAGAATAAAAGACAGTAAACTCTAAGATATATTGACACTAAATGAACAAAGTAGATAAATAATTGAAAAATGTAAATTCAAAGTACAAATTGTAGATACATTAATTAAAATTCAAGATTTGCGAATTTAAATAATATGAAATAAAATAAATTAGTGATTTAAGGATTTTCAAAGATAAATAAATTTGTGAATACAATGAATAAATAAATTAAAAATAATATAATTCTATAATTAGAAATTCGAAATGTAAAAGCATATAAATACAAAATAAAATAATTTTGTGTTCACTCGAATTTATATTTGTTAACGTTGCAACAAGAACAATTAATTTCGATATGTTCCAATTAGCTAATTATATAGGCTACACTCTTGATTACACTCTTCGATAATCAAACTCAAATCTCGTTAAATAAAAGAATACAGAAATGACCACTGTTAATAGGTAATGAAATGTTCTACTTAAGTCGCCTTCACGATGTGCTCTTAAATTGAGGCAGTTGGCAGTTGAATGCAAATGGATGGATGGTGAGTGAGCGGAGTGAGTGTATTGTGAATAAGTGAATAAGCTCACACATGAGCGCACTCAGAGGATACTCAATTAAAAAAACGTTTGGCTGTGGCAAATGCCTTGGCACTTAACTTGGCCCCTGACGATTATGAAACTGACAATGAGCAAGCAAGGCGAATGCGAATGTGAATTGTGAATGTGAATTGTGAATGTGAGTTGTGAATGCGAATGAACGAGCAGTCCCAAGGATGACAAGCAGCTGGATGGCTCTGGACTTTTGCCTCTGTTTGTGTGCTGAAGATGTGGATGAGGATGAAGAGCAGCTAAGCGCTGTTCTCTTGTAGCATATGATTTTCAATTTAAGCCACAAATCCATGGCCCAGACAGACGCCGCGGCGGGGCAAAAGTTCTGCTCTGTTTCCGTTTTTTTTTTCCTGGTTGCTTTCGTTTCGGTCGCAAGCTGGTGGCTCAACGCCTACATCGATAACGCGCGGGGGGGTGTGGCGAAGGGGGTGGCAAGTAGCAAGTGGCAAGTGGCAAGTGGCAATGGGGTCGTCACCATCATCGGCTTTGTCGTAGTCCTCCTCCCGTTTTTTGGCGGCCGTTGAGCGCCATTAGGCGGCCCGTGCAGACATTAAAAACAGCTGCCATTGTCGTTGTCGTTGTCATTGCTGTTGTTGTTGTTGGTTGTTGCTCCTCCTCTTGTTGCTGCTGCTGCTGTTGTTGTTTTGTTGCTGCTGTTGTGGCATTTTTGGAGCGGCGCACAAAAATTGCCTGTTTATATTCGCAGCGACAGCAAATTTTATTATTATTTTTGTTCTTGACAACGACAAAAGCAGCAGCAACAGCAACAGCAACAGCAACGACAACAGCAGCAACCAATAGAGGAAGCAGCAGCAGAGTATCCAAAAAGCGGCTGGCTTGTCGTTAGTTGTCTGTTTTGAGTTGATTTTGTTTTGCTGTGTTTCTGTGTTTCCATGTTTCTGTTTTTCCTTTTTTTTTTTTTTGCAAATTTTGCAACATTTTATTTTATTTTTGTATATTTTTTTTTTGGTTGTGAAGCAGCCGTCGCAGGCGGCGGCAGCAAATCAAAGTTGTTGTTGCCACTGTGCCGCATAGACACAATTCATATTGATGACAGCAGCAGGCGCAAGCCAAAAGAATGGGAATGGGAATGGGAATGGGGGCAATAGATAAGCTTGTGGAGTGGCAGCACCTAACAAATATTTCTTCTATGGTATAGTATGTTGTTTTTCTTTTTTCCACTTTATTTTTTGGGGCGCGCAGGCGCATGCCGCTTTAGAACGTCGTGGCTGCCAATTAAAGAATAATTCATTTCAATTGAAGTCAATCAAAAGAAATTATTTCACGCTTAATCAATTAAGTATACACACTCCAACACACACACACACATCTGAGATCTCTTTAGAGAGAGAGAAGAAAGCAAACAAAGAACAGATTTTTTTTCGGGGCGAGATCAACATTCAACATCTTATATTATTCTTTTTTCGGGAATCTTTTTTTTTGTTGCGGATGCTCATCATTATGATATATGGGGAGATATGCGCGCACTTGAGCTTTGCTTTTGAACCCAACAAATTGATTTGACTGTCGACTGTCGAGAGTCGAGAGTCGTGTGTTGAAATGCTGCTGGCAAAGTGGCACTTGAGTGAGATTGGGCAGAATTTACGTATAGTATATATAAATATATGATCTGAAAAAGAGAAAATAGCATTACGCCAAAGTAGCTGCAATTGCATGAGAATAATAATAATAGATAATTGTATTTACTTAAGCCCTGATATCTCAACACACTTATCGAGCACTCTTTCGTAACCTCTCAAAGTAGTTTTCCGATTTTGTTGAAATTTTCAGCATCAAAGGATGGAGGGAAAAACTTCTTGTGTGCCAAAATGCAGCGATTTACTGGCTAGCAAAATGGCAACAAGAAATTTTCAAATCATAGCAAAACGAAAACATTGTCAATTTTAATGCCTCTGTCGACAGATGGCGCCACACACGAAACAGCATTTATTTTGTTGTTTGCTGTTGCTGTTGTTGTTGTTGTTGTTGTTCGTGTATTTATAGTTTGCAACACGCATTGTCAGAAACAGTGTTTGCAACTTGCAACGCCCACCCAAATAGCAAGAGGGGTGTGGAGAGGGGAAACGAGACGAAACGAAGTGAAATGAAACGAAATGCCAACACCAAAGCCAAGCGTCGCATTAATTTGTCATTTGCGACTGCGAATGCGAATGTGAATATGAATGTGAAGGGGGCAAAAGCAGCGCCACATGAAAGGGCAACATCAAGTGGCAGCCACACACACACACACATGCAGGCTCGTATAGCAAACTTTTGTTTTTGCTTACGCGTTGTAAAAAACTTTTCAGTTTTTTCTATTAAAATTCATTTTTTTGCATTGTTCCCTTTTTTTCGTTTTACACCCGCTGCCTTTTTGACTTCTATTTCTGCTGCTGCTGCCACACACACACACACACACACACACGCAATTTGACTTTGAAAAGTGTAAAAAAAAAGAAAACGAAAACAAAAACAAAAATGCAAAAGAAGCGAGAAAAAGGCGATGCAAAAACTGTCACAAAACTTTTATGGAGACGCAGCTACAAGGCAAGTGGCAACTGGCAAGTGGCAAGTGGCAAGTGTGGAGTGTAAAGTGTGGAATGGTGGCCAGAAGCAGTGGAAAGTGGAGAGGAAAGGGAGTGCAAACATTGGGGGCTTATGTCGCTGATGGCGACACTCGCTGTTGCTGCTGCTGCTTCTGCTTCTGCGGTGGCAGCCACTTCATTTGCTTGCTCATTAAAAGTTGCGACACATACAAATGCATGAACGGAGTCAACACGTTTGCCTGCATGTCAAGTGCCAGTCAGTTGGCAGTTTTTGGACCCCGGTAAAACGCCACTGCAACACATCACCATTTCACCACCATCGTCGTCGTCGTCGTCGTCGTCGTCGTCGTCGTCGTCGTCGTCGTCGTCGTCGTCGTCGTCGTCGTCGTCGTCGTCGTCGCCGTCGTCGTCGTCGTCGTCGTCGTCGTCGTCTCCATCGTTGTCGCACAATGAATGTCAAGAACGAGTAAAAATTTGCGCTTAAATGCAGCACACAAAACTAACAGGAGGCCAGCGACCTGACCCAACCTGCCTCACAGACAGTCAAACAGACAGACAGATAGACAGACAGAGGAGAGAGTGAGAGAAGTTGTGGCAAATGCACCAAAAAATTTGTCACTTTTTTTTGTATGTCGCGAGTTTTGCCTGTCTGGTCATTATTATAATTTTTCATGTCTTGCACACAGCCGAGAGCAATCAACACACACACACACACATTCACACATTCACACAAGGGACACGGCTCAGCGATTTAGTGGAGCGCTTTGAGTGTGTCGCAAGTCAGGAGACAGCACACCTGAGACACACAGGTGAGACTGTCAACAAAAATTTACAAATGACTACAAGTTGCAGTCACAGATTCACATTCAGATTCACTAATCGCCATAGGAGCTACGCTTGGCTGACCCTCAATATGGAATGCTAAAAGCGAAAGCGAAAACGGAACAAGGAATTCATTTGTCTAAACTATTGATCAAGCGACCGCTCGCTTAAAGTTCAGAAATTTTAGCTGTACGAAAGCGATTCAGTGTCCTGAACGATTCTCATTAATATATGTATCAATGATTTTTAGTTTCGGCGATTCTCAAAGAAATTTAAGAAACTCGAGCAAAGCATTTCAATCTGGAATAACTCACAGATAATATATACATTATCATCGATATGTTCATCACTACCAAAGTGTTCTTAAAATATATGAATTTACAAGATAATCTCTAAGGCCTTGAAAACCCATATAAAACAACATTTTTCAAATGCTTTCCAAGTTATTTTAAAATTGTCAATTACGATTTTAGTAATGCTGCCTTTCTCAGCGATTCTCATGAACACGAGCACCAAAAAGCATTCTAAGCCTAAGAAATTTCGAAATATTGCGCTTTCTTGGCGTTTCTCATTAATAAGTGTACCAAAAAATTGTAAATTCCTTCAGCGATACTCATAAATTGCTGCAGCAAAGAAATTTTACAAACTAGACCTTTCTCAGCGATTCTCATAATTAGATGTACCAAAGCATTTATGTGTTCTCAATGATTCTTATAATCAATGATGATTCAAAGCATATTAAGCTCCCTAGACGATTCTCATAAATTGATTTGCTAAAGATATTTTAGAAGCTTTCTTGAAGATTCTTTTTAAAACATATTCCAAAGCATTAAAAGCTTCCATTGCGATTCTTATTAACGGATCGGCAATTAAAATTTCTCGTTGGTATATCACAATTCAATAGCAATTTGCCATGAACCTTCAAATGAAATTGGCAGCATATTTAAATTCGTTTTAATTAGTTCGTTTTAACTACGTTCATGAAAATGACTAATCAAATTGCATTGAGTGTTTAAGTTGAAATACCTCTTCGCCCTCTCTCTCTCTCTCACTCGTTTTTTCTTGCTTGCTTTTATGAACTGTCTCCCACACACACACAGAGAGACACACACATCTTTGGCAAGAGTTGTCGCCCAGTCGTTGTGTCGCCAACGTTGACCCCATAAATAAATGCGATTAGTTAGTATCTCTCAGTTTAGTTTCAGTATTGTCGCCGTGCCAAAAGAGCAAAGTCAACGAGAGACACACAGCAAGGGCAAATTCAACTGCTTCACATTGGCCGGGCGACAACCCTGAACACTAGCAGCAACTACTAAAGTCAACTCTACATACATACAAAACTTACTATCTTAATGCGTCGTCGTCGTCGTCGTCGTCTCTTGCTCATCATCAACTTGCGCGTCGCGACATTTTGCTAATTAAGCTGTGCGGGTCACGTTAAAAATTGTTGCAGCACTCTGTCTTCAACTCTAGCTATTAGCATTAGCATTTTATGAGAAACAGAGACAGAGACAGAGACACAGAGAAAAGTTGAGAGAAGAAGGCGAAACACTTGAGGTTTATCTGAACAGAGTTTATGTCTGACAGCGGTCACTACTTAGTCTGATTATTGTTATTATGGCGTCGCAGTTTTCATAAATTCCCAGCAAGTTATTTTCCCATAAATTTCGAGCGACCAGACAACAGCGCAACTCTGGACAACAGGCAACAGGACACACGGCTCGAATAGGTAAGTAGACGACAACGACAACGACAACGACAAAGGCAAAGGCAAAGGCAAAGATGGGATCAGAAGAAGAAAAAGCGGAGCTGGCGGTGTCCTGAGCTTCTGTCAAGACGGCCAGCAGATGAGCAGCAAGTGGCAAAGCTTGTCTATGCCACAAAAATCAGTGAGTGGGGCAAGAGACGAAGGCGACGACGACGACGACGAAGTCGAGACGAGCGAGTGGACATCATCAAGCAACCACCTGTCCCAGACTGTTTGTCCTTTGGGATACAATTTAAATTGGCATTCCACATGACGACGAACAGAGAGAGAGATAGAGAGGAGTTCGCTGTGCAAGGACACGGACACGGACACGGACACGGACATGGACTCGGACATGGACACGGTACACAGACAGGACACAAAACTTTAGCTGTCATCCAATATCACCTGCTCGCCATGCACACAGCACAGCACAGCACAGCTCTTTGGCATTCTTAAGCTGGTTGTCTCTGCTCATCGTTGTCGTTGCTTATGCATTCCACATTGTTGTTGTCATTACTATTATTATTATTATTATCATGTATTCATTTTTTCTGAGTTCTCCTCTGTTCTGCTTTTTAGATTTTTAGCTTTTGCTTTTGCCTTTGCCGGGCAGAAATCATCATCAGGCAGCAACTCGTCTTATCTTGTCGCGCCCCATTGTCGTCTGTCCTCTGTCCTCTGTTGTCTGTCGTTCGCATAGTTCTCAGTCATTGGGCAGCTTCAACGCTTAGGTAAACAACCAGTAACAAGCAACACAACATGCAACAGCAAGTTGCAACATCGTAACGCCAACAATTTAGTGACGGTTCCGCTGTCTGCCTCACCTTCCCTTCTTTGCTGTTGTTGTTTCTGCTTCTGTTGCCATCATCATTATTACATGCAACTCATGAGACTCTTATCTTGTTCATGTTGCAAACACGAATGCAACGCCGCATCGTTGACTGCATTGCTGCTGCTGCTGCGGGGCAGCTATCAATTGGATATCATCTCAAAAGGTGCTGGCCTGATGGGCTATGATAGCCAAGCAAAGCGTAAGATATGAAACTAAATAGTTGCGACAGCAAATAAACAGACACGCCTTCGATGTGTCATTCGCAACGTGTGGAAGTGGCAGCCAAAGCAGCAGCAGCAGCAACAGCAACAGCATCTGCACTCGACTCAAGCCGACACATATCGTCTTTATTCCCCACCTTGTTTTCAACGGATTTATAGCAAATCAATTTCCATTATAACTTTAATTTGTTCAACTCGAGTACTCAAGGCAATTTCTTAACGTCTCTTCAATTTATGGCATTTCGCTACTCTCGCGATCAAATCGATTTAATCGGGGCAAGAACAAAGCACGGCGTGGTATTATTTAGAAAATATACCGAAACAATATACTAGAAATACTAAAATATGTAGAAGTTTGTATTTGGCATATTACTATACATTATGAAACCATGAAATTATTTTGCAAATATACCAAAAAAATACTAACATATAGCAAATATATGACCATATTATGGTATATCACTATCAAGTTTCAATTAAAACGGTGCTGTATTAATCTTAAAGTATAGCAAATTAATATACCCATAAAAATATTTATATATTCCGAAAGCTATCGTTGGTATACCACTCTCTTTTTTCAATAAAAGCGAAACATTTCGGTATTTTTTAAATATATCAATCTTATATAACTAAAAATACTAAAAATGTACCGAAGGTCAATATACATTTTCAATAAAAGCAACACATTTCGGTATTTTCAAAATATATAAAAATCATATATTAAAATATACTAAATTATATGTGCGGTATTTTTCAATAAATAAAAAAATATACTAAAAACCCTAAAATATACCGAAGGTTGCTATTCATTTTCATTAAAAGCAAAACAGTGCGTTATTTTTTAAATTTACCAAATTAATATACCACAAATATATACCACAGACTAAATTTGGTATATCTATGGTCTTTTCCACAGCACAAATGTATTAATTTTCGTTTTGTTAGTATATACATTATTTTATTTATATAATTCTGCTTCTTTTACGCCTTCGACAACTTCTCAAAAGCTTTTCCGCTTACACTTAATATTTGCATTTCTTTAACTCTTGCATTACTTATCAAAACTTTGCCGTGACTTTCTCTGCAATTAAAGTCACCAAGAATTAAAACTCCGCTTAATATTCAGCCATAATTGCTGTTCTCTCTCTCTTAAAACTTCATTTAATTGCTTGCATTTTGGTTAAATGAATTCAACAATTGAATTGTTATTGTTGTGCCATAATTTTGAGTGCGCGTGTTTTTGGCCTTAATCATTTGTGGCCCCAACCAACATCAACTGCTTGTCTTATCTAAGACTGTAAACTTGGCCAATGCTGTCGCTGCCGCTGCCAATTGTGATTCCCATGTGCAACATAATTTGTACTTTAATCGTGTAGCCAGCAAGCAAGCAAAGCAACGATGAGGCAAGAAGCTTTAAGCTGCCACTAACAATGGGCTGAAACTGAGGCTGAGCTCACAGCTGACATCTTTTTGGCATTGGGGACTCGACTTGAGTCTGTTGTGTGTGTTGTTGTTGTCTCCCTTTTGGTCTCCATCTGCCTCTCCATCTTCATCGTCATCTTCATCTCCATCTCCATCTCCATCTACGTCTAGTTCATTTTCATAAATACCACATTAAAGATGCTGTTGCTGTTGCTGGCGAGCAGCGGAGATCGCCAGCAGAACAAGAAGTGGCATCAAATGACATTAGCTTGGACACACACACACACACATACACACACACAAACACACACAAAGCAGAGATAAATACACGTTCTCAATGTATGTTTTTACGGCCGGTTTGCTGCGCATGGCTATTTTGCCAACTGGGAGCATGCAACTTGCAGCAACAGGGCGAGTCGCAACTTCCTATATAGATTCCTTGAGCTGCAGCCTGCCTGGGCTTGCCTTTAGTTCGCTTTTGCCAATTTATACAAAACGTTGATCACTTTATAAGTAAGTATATCATCATTTATACATGCAGCTTGCAATCGAGACGAGGCCCAAGTCCATCTTCAGCTCCAACTGCAGCTCTTTGTGGCCCTCTGGTGGCCATCAGTATCTGTAGCTATATAGTATAGCTATATAGCTGGCTACTTAGCCATGTCGTTTTTACCGTTTTCGGTGCATGGGGTATGCCAAAAATGTTGTGAACGTCTCAGCGTTTTGTACAGTTTTGTTGTTGCTGCTGCTGCTGAGCTGCTGTTTTTCGTTCTGGTCATTTATATTGCTCTCTTCCTTATGTGTCAGTGTACGTGTGTGTGTGTGTGTGTGTGTGCATGTGTCAAGTGGACTTGTTTAATAATTTATGATGAGGCCAAAAACGTAGATCGTGCGTTGCGCATTGCCAGCCATTAATCATGCCGCCAGAGTTGGGACAACAGCCACTGAGGCAAGCAAGCAACCAACCAACCAACGAACCACAACGCTCGAGGAGAGGAGAGGGGACAAGTCCAGAGAGAGAGCCACTGAGGAATCGGAGCGTTTGCTGCTGCTGGTGCTGCTGCTGCTGTAGTAAAAGTTCAATTACCCGCCAAATCAAAATTCAATCTGCTGGCAACAAAAACGACACACACACAGCGAAAAACAAACACAGTAAGTAAAAAAAAAGAGCGCTGGCCAACACAGTAGTCAATGCTGGCGGCAGCCAAGCAGAGAGTGGGGGGAAGGGAGGCAGCAAGCACTGCATATTGACTGCAGTCTGCAATGTGGCAAAATCAAAAATTCCAAACGCATACGACAGACAACCATGACGACGACGACGACGACGACGAGGACGACGATGAAGACGAGGCACCAGAAGACGATGAAGAAGCAGCAGCAGCCATGTCATGGCGGGTGTATGTTCAAAGCAGTGGGAGGGGAGGGAGGGGCCTGAAACGGGCCACTTAGCAACGCCAGAGATCAGATGACAGCAAGAAGACGTCGCCGACGTGGCAGGATA
Organism: Drosophila albomicans; assembly: GCF_009650485.2. Classification (NCBI taxonomy): domain Eukaryota; kingdom Metazoa; phylum Arthropoda; class Insecta; order Diptera; family Drosophilidae; genus Drosophila; species Drosophila albomicans. Next base: position 3,123,625 of record NC_047627.2, on the reverse strand, counting down.
ACAGGCATTCAGGCAGGCACGCAGGCAGGCAGGCAAAAAGCGCCAAAAGCAACGAATCCAACCAAATCGCACATTCGTAACTGCGCCACTGTTAATGCTCTTACTGTCAAAGAGAACAAATCTTTCTTTTTGCTTTATAGCTGAAAATATTGTAAACAAATGTTTCAATAACTTAAGCAATATCTCGTTTAACGGCCACTTTAATTACATAATTTTAGCAGCCACTTTTTATTAGGTAGGAAAACTCATTTAGCAGTAACACGCATTCAAATAATTTTAATAAAATGTCATAGATTGGCGTAACGTAATTTTGCACTTAAGGGCCACTCACTTATCAGTCACTGTTATAAAACAATAAAAATACTTGTAAAACATTTTTACAAGTTGGAAAATGCTTTTTATATTTTTGCACTTAACGGCACACACAAAGATATGATTACGAAATTACATATTTTTGCACTTAGCGGCATCACGACATTTAATACGAATACTAACAAAAAAAATGCATAGAAACCTTCCTTTTTTTTGTTGGTATATATTTAATATTAAAACTAACTTAATGGTCAAATTCATGAGGATTTCCTAACGTCTTTTCGCTTTAACTTCCATACGAGGCCATTAAGCGATAAAGAATAGGCCACTAAGTTGAACTCTGTTTATATAATGAATATGTAAAGTGTCATTATTTGGTAATTTTGCAAAAATACAACTTTTATTGGCCACTAAATGTAGGCAATAATGAAGCGTTGCAAAGTCATGTTTCATGCAATCGATAAGCGCATTATGCCTATCGATAGCAAGAAGTTGCAGCTAAGCACGATTGAAGGACTATTATCTTGGGCAGCCAGAGAAGAGTATGCAGGCGAGTTCTTAGCCTCCTCCAGCTCCAGCTGCCAGAGTTCTTCTTCGCGTTTTGTTGTCTCCTCAGTCATATGTGTGTGCACAGTTCTGTCTGCCACTGTGTGTGTGTGTACAAGTATATGTGTGTGCGTGTGTAGTATGTTTGCGTAGCGGCCACGTAGTAGGTGCAAGCATAAGCGCTACTAATCTGCTACTCAGTGGCGTATCAAGCTAAGCAGCATGCCACCGAGCAAACAAACAGACCGACAGACGGACTGCCGAGACAGTGGAGAGAGGGGGGATGAGGGGGACAGATAAACAGACAGTCAGAGTGGAAAGACTGGTAGACGAATGGCAAACGGAGGCCACAGCAGCAGCAGCAGCAGCAGCTGTGTGAGTGATCAGACAGCCGCAGATTACGTATACGCCGCGTTGTGTGCTTAACTTTTTGACTTTGGATGTGGCTTCTGTGGCAATAACAACGGCGGCAGCGTCAGCGGCAATGGCAGCAACAATAACAACTGCAAATCTTTCTCTACTGCTGCTGCGGCTGCTTAAAAAGTCCGCTCAGGTCTTGGCAGTGCCGCAGTCGCAGCCTTCATTTGTTATTCAAAAGTTTTTGGTAGCCTTTTTTTTGGTTGCTGCTGCTGCTGCTGCTGCTGTTGTTTCTGTTGTTGGTATTTTTGGCTCACGTACAGCTTCAGACTGCGACACACAAACACAAACACAAACAGAAACAGAGAAAAGGAATGTTTGGACGTACGTTAGTCCAGAGCGAGCAGGTTTAGCCTTGTGGCTAAATGAGCAGCAAATGCGTCCAGCAGCAACAGCAACTGATGCTGATGACTTTAATGCCCCTTTGACAATGATTTTGATTGAATGGCATTTTCCATACAAATTCCAATGACATCGCTTAATGCACTTAACGGTAATGGGAACGATTCGTGTGTGTGTGTGTGTCAACTTTACAAAACGAATTGCAAAAGTTGAAACTCGCATTTAATGTTTGTGTTTGTGTTTGGTTTGGTTTGGTTTTTATTTCATTCGCTCGTTTGGTTCAATCGATAGCATTATCAATTTTTGCGTTACACTTTTGTAATGCAAAATAGCATTATTTATTTATTTATTTTCTGTGCGGTTCATAACTGTTCAATATGCGATTTGTTGATTTAGCGGCAAAGGCAAATTTCATAAAAATTTATCGGCTAAAGGAAAAAGGAAAAAAGCGAGAAAAAAAACCGATGCGCAAAATTTATGGCAATATTTCGTGGTATTTATTTTCCAACAGTTATTGCTTTTATTTCCTTTCGGTGTGTCGTTTTTCTTTTTTTTTTTTGCTCTCTATTTTTTGTTGGCTGTCTGAAAATTTGTTGTATTTGTTGCAAAAATAATGACTAACTTGATATGTGCTTCGAAGCTGACTGCAAGATAAACAATATCAATGACAAAACAACTAAAAGCGATTCAAATGAAATTATTATAAATAAAAAATAAATGTATTTCTGCATAAATGTTTAACAGCCCTTTAATAGTTTATAGTATTGGTAATCGTAACCCTCGCTAATTAACTCTGCTTATTAACAATTACATATAGCTGCTTTTCACTATTATTATTTCCAACAAAAAGTGATGATGAAAAAATGTACTACAATATAATGTAGAAAACTCTCGCTAAATATGTGTAAATATAAATTATGTTAATTATATTTTTTTGGGCCTTTTGTGGGCGTGTTGACGCCTATCCCATTGTTGATGTTGATGTTGCTGTTGCTGCTGCCGCGTTGCAATTATGCTAATTGTATTTTCAATTATTATATGTTTATTTATTATTATTTCTCTGTCGCTTCTGCTGCCGTCTCTCGCATTGTTGTTGCTGATGATTAAAATTATACAACGACCGTCGATTTATGAAAAACGTTGCATGAATTTTAAGATGATTTCATTTCCATCAACATTAAATTGATTTTCCCCGCTTTTTTTGTATTTTTTGTTGTGTGTTGCGTGCTGCTTTTTTGTACAATTTTTTACTCGCCAATTTACAACGCCCAAAGCGTATAATTATACACCCACATTTCACATACACACACACACACACACATGAACACACACACTGGGACACACATACGTATTCATTAAATAATTATGTCCATAATTAAAATCCAAGTAGACAGCTGCCCGAACTGGTTCTCTGACTCCAACTCCAACTCGAACTCCAACTTTGACCAACCAGTATGGAACAAGCTGTGGCCTGGCTTGCCTTGCATGCCCATAATTATATACCCTGGAATCCATGAGATAATCTTATTAAAGAGTAGCTCCATAGCTCTGTGTAAGTGCATTTTATAGCAGCTCGTTTCCCCGTTTCGTTTCGTTTTTCATGAGCTGTTAAGCACTGAAGAAGCCTCCATCCAGCATTCCATCCAGCATTGCACCCCAAGATCCCATTTCTCAGTAACTCTAACTGTAATACAATCTATCGAGTTGAGTCGACTCGTTGTCAAGGCCAGCCACTCTTTGTCTAGCTCAATAGACTTGACAGTTTTTCTTGGGAAATTCATTTCCTGCCATCGTCTCGTTAAATCTATTTTGTTTGATATTCAACTCGAGATTAAAGTGAACTAAGATCGAACTAAGGATTGATTTTGAAGAAACGATGCAACGATTATGCAATATTTATAGATGTTATATTTATATATTTTACATATTTATTTTAAGTAAAGTGTATGAATTTTATAAGCCAAGTTTAGCTAAATGCTTCGTTAAATTGGAATGAAAATTTGAAAAATTAACATGAAATTTAAGCTAGATCAGATCAAAGATATGTTGAGTATCAAAAAAGTATTTATTATCTCGAGAAACGTGAAGATTACGCTCAACTGAGATAATTTTATTATATTTCTTTTAGTTTCAAACATGTAAGACAGCTAAAGTTGAGTGTGCTTGACTGTGAGATCACAAATATTAGAACTTCTCAATTACAATTCAGGCAAGAATTTGTAAATATAAATTTATATTTGTTAATCCATCAGCACTTTTATTATTCATTAAGTATGAAAGAGAAAATTACTAATTGCAAATTTAAGTCTAGATTTAAAATTAAATTTTAGATAAAAGTCAAAAGGAGAATTTGTAAAGATATTAAAATTATATCTATACGAATAAAATAATAATTACACAACAATTTTATAAGCCAAACATACATTACTCAATTCATTGAATGTATAAATTTTTCAATTGCAATTCAAGCATAAATTCATAATCGCAAATTTCTATTTATTGTATTGAAAACTGCAAAAAGTGGAACATTTTGCCATACTTAGAAAACATAAATTTATATTTAGTACATAAAATTGCAGCTATACTTCAAAAAATCAAAACATATAGAAAAAGTTAGTTTGCCAACAGTAAATTCAATTTTAGATAAAAGTCAAGATAGATCAAACTAAGGATATATTGGAGAATTTATTAAGATATTTAAAGTATATATGCAAAGAAATATTAGAAATAACCGAATGCAATGAATATATAAATTTGTCAATTGCAATTCAAGCATAAATTCATAATTGCAAATTTATATTTATTTTATTGAAAACTGCAAAAATTGCAGCTGCACTTTAGTTAATCATGAAATGAGAGATTACAGAGCATCGTCAACTCGACGTGGCGGTGTCAAGTAAACATTTTTCATGGCGTTGTAATTTGTTTTATGCTTAAAAGGACTTTTGTTTATTAGCGCCTGCAACAACGTCGTCAGCAAACGTCTACGCCCTCTGATAAATGATAACGTCTATCCGGTCCTTTCGCTCTGTGTGCTGGACAGCGATTATGCAATTGGCTTTAATCCCGAAAGCGAACGAAGAAACGCGAGGGAGAGAGAGAAAAAGATGAGAGGCAACAGCTCATAATTACGCATACTGTTGCTGGCAATCTGTGCCTGGAATTGGGTTTGAGATTGGGATTGGGATTGGGATTGAGAGTGGGACGCGTTGCTCATATTGCTGCACAACGTTTTTGGTATGCCTGAATTGAATTGACGCCATTCGGCTTGGCATTTGTTTAATTAAAGTGATGCACAGGCCCCATTTCGCATTGCCGCATTCCCCTATCCCCTATCCCCATCACCTCTTCACCTCTTTTTGCAATTGGGAGAGCCACAAAATATTTTCGAAAAGCCGTTGGCATTATTTAAAATGCAACGCAATGCGACGCTCGAAATGCAATCAATGTGAATTAAATTCCCCGCTTGCAGCCAAAGAAATTGCAGTCACTACCAAAAAGAGACAGAGAACAACACAGAGAGAGAGAGAGAGAAAGACTAACCAGAAAGGCAGGTGGTGGGCGGTTGGGTTTGTGAATTGGGCCACGTGGGATGGCTGGCTGACTGGCAGACTGCAGCTGGAAAAGCTCTGGTCAGATGGTCAGCTGTGGCATCTCCGACAGGTTGCGCTTTTTGACTGCGCTTGGGTCGACAGTTCTTCGCTGGGGTCAAACGGGGTGGCCGCAAAAATGTTGCACAAAAACTGGCCGGCAATTTAATTGAGCGTGAAATATGCGCCCTCATTCTAGCAATCGCCAGTCGATGGGCGTGGCCATAGTGCAGCACAAGCTGCAACTCCCAACTAGCCCTTCTTTTTTTTTTTTTTTTTTTTTTTTTTTTTTGGGTGGCAGTGGAGAGAACCGCAACAAATTCTTCAGCAAGTCAACAGAAGATTATTATATTTTTATATTTTGAGAAAGAGAGGAATTCCTAAAGGCATTTTCAATATTATAAAATCCAGCAATTGAATGCTCTGCAACAAATATTTATTATTATGGAGGTATTGTTGTTTCTATGAAAGCATTACAGTTTAGTGTAAATAATTTGCCAGAGTTAACAAGAAAAACACCTAGATATTTATATATATGAAAGTTAATTCAACTCTCGTTGTAAATTATTAAACATTATTACTCCCTGAAGCAAATTGAATATCATAATAATCGAGTTTAACATTATAATTCTGCTTTTCGAATATAAAATGGTGTTTATTATGTGTTCATTATGAATTCTAATGAAAAAATGTTGATTGATTGAAATATATATTTCGTTTGCACTATACTCAAAATGATCTATATCATTCTTCGAAGAAAACCTAGTCATATACTCTCTTTAGTTGCAAACTTTTGGAAACTTTTGATTTGAAAAAAAATCTGTTTAAATAAACCTAATATAAAATCCCAGTTCAACTTGCATTCTAAGTATAACAAAGTTATCTAAAAAAAACGTTTTTTGGAAAGTTAAAAGAAAAATATTTCATTATATAACAAAATAAAATAAAAATTGTTCCTTTTTTTTATACCCACATACCAAATATAGGCTTCGGTATATTTTAAATATTTGTTAGTATATTTTAAGAATAACATCGCAATGATTTGTTTTTATAAAATCTTTCTCTTTCATTCTCTTGCACCTCTCGAGTTACCTGGATATTGAAAATGCGTGTAGCTCGCACCTCGTTTTCTGATGGTTTATTACCACAAAACAAGACCAAACAGATAGGATTGTGTGTGTGTGTGTGTTTGAGTGCATCGAAGTGGCTCATCTTACAGAAGGCGTTGCCTTTGGGTTTGGGTTTGCGCTTGAGCTTGGGTTTAGTGTTACCGTTACACAATCCTTGGCAGCTGGTGCGTGTCTTGGCTAATTGATCGCGTTGCGTTGCATTTGCGAAATCAGCTCTCGAGTCTGAGCAACTCTCCCCCTTCCCCCTTCCTCTGGGACGTTGCCTCTTGGCCACCCTTGTGAGCAGACACCGTTTTGGGTTATTTATGCATGTTTATCTTGTTGTCGTTCCTGCTGTTGTTGTTGTTGTTACATTTAGCTCTGGCGAGGGCGCAGGTCACGGGGTATTGAGCTCAGTGCAGAGGCGGCATCAACTGCATCCTGTGCCTGCTGTTTTTCCTCTTTCTTTTCTTTACATTAATTCTCTTCATTTTTTTGTTGTTTTTAACTGATGCCGCACACATGTTTCGTCCCATCGACTGCTGTTGCTGCTTCTGCTGCTGTTGTTGCCTCGGTTCAATTACTTGTAATTTTAGCCGCAACAACAACAACAGAAACTTGAAAGCGTTCCCTTTTTATGAGCGAGAGTGCAGTGAGGAACAGGTAAATGGAACGGCGGATCGCCTAGAGATGGTAACGTGAGACTATCGCTAGCCAATCAATGTCTCTCTCTCTCTCTCTGTGGCTCGATTATTAGTTTAATGTCACACGAAATTAAACAAACAACGCAGCGAAATCTTAGATGGTTTAATGTTTATTCAATCACAGACATGCTGTTATCAAACGTCCGACATGCTGCTATCACTGCGAAGTGTAATCGATTACTATCGATAGTATCAAATGGCGAAAGTATTACACAATGTGGCTCTACCCATTATGTGTATCAATAACACTCCTCACTCAATTGATATGTGCAACTTTTGTGAGCTATAGACTACTTAAGGGGAATTCATAGAGTGTTATGGAATACTATCGATTGTATCAAATGAAGCAAATATTATATAACTCATTATCGATGTGTATCGATTATACTCTATTCTCTTATGATATGTATAACTATTAATAATTAATAATAATTAATAGATAACTGGATAAATAAGGGGAGTATACAAAGGGTGATACATTACTATCGATAGTATCAAATGAATGAGATATTATACATATGCGCTTTACTTTATGGGGAATGTATCTTGACATTACTGTTTGATAAATACGATCAATAAGTAAAACCGACTTAACACTGTAAACATATTTAGAGTAATCGGAAAAACTATCGATATTTTATCAGTCAGCGTTTTCTTTAGCAGTTAGTTAAGTTTCTAAAATACTCCAACTCGAATGCATATTTAAATAAAATAGTAATTCACGATCAGAGTGTCATCTCTAACTATCGGCTCATTCCTGCTCGTATGTGGATGTGTGTGTGTGTGTGTGAAAGTGCATGTATGCGTGAATTCTCACCATTGGCAAAAGGGGCAAAAGAGGGGATGCAAGCTACGCCTCGGCACAATGTTTCATCCTTTGCCAGCGTTTTCCTGTCATTTGCTATCCTGCCAATTGCCAGCTATCTCCCTCTCCCTCGCGCTCTCCCTCTCTCTCTCTGTCTGTCTGCTGTCTTTATTTAATTTCAATACATTAAGGCTGCTACTGCTGCTGTATTTTGTTTGTTCTATAATGTGTTGTGTTGTTTTTTTTTCTTTCTTTTGCTTCTCTTCTGTGTTTTGTTTTGTTTTGTTAACGTTTTTCGCTTTAAATGTGATTTTCCTTGAAGTATCCTTAGGCTCATTATCCAGCCGCCGCCCTCATGTCGTTGTTGTTGTTGTTGTGCTTATCCTTTTTGCTCTTCTTGATGGTTGTATTTTTATTTCACGCTCAAGTTGTTGCAATTGATGTGTATATTTTAACAGCTGTTTAATATGCATTAAAAGCTGAACGACTTATTCGAATATGAATATGAATATGAATATGCGAATGCGAATGTGAATGCGAATATGTGAATAATCGATAAAATGATTAAGACGCCGCAAGTTATCGACTTGCCACCAATTATTGGGCCGCAATTTGAACTCATTATGAAAACGAGGGACATCATCGTCGTCTCTGCTGTTGATTTTCCGCTGTTTTTCCAGCCGTCGCACACTCACAAACACACTCACACACACACACACACATATGGTAGATATGTGTTACTCTTCCTCTTCTCTCCAGTTGCGTTCTATTCGAATTTGTGTGTTTGTTTCTGTTTTGCATTCATCTGGCAAACAAGTCACGTAGCCCAAACGACAAAGAGGCGTTCTCGAAGTCTGGGGGCGTGTTAACATTTTGTAGGTGAAGCACACACACACACACATACAACAGGGGGAGGTCGAAGAACAAGAAAAATATGTGCATAAAACTTTTCTAATAATAAGGATAAGCAGCTGGCAATGGGCTCGTTTCGTCTAAGCACAAAAACTGAAGAGCACAAAGGATGGGGAAGCAAAAAGGACATGCCACACAATGCAGCGAGGGCAGCCACAAACGTAGCGTGCAAAATTAATTGCGTGACTGACCAAAAGACTGAGCAAAACAACAACAACAACAACAACAAAAAAAGAGAAAAGCGAAAGCGCAAAGTCGAAGAAAAAAAAAAAATCGTTGGATAAACACTTTTGTAGGCAATTTGCAAGGACTCGAGAGAACAACAATAACACAGCCATCAGAGAGTGGAATGAGTGGGGGTGGCAACCCTGGCACAAAAGTTGCGCATTTGTTCGGTTTCGCCAATCAATTCGATAAGCGCTTTTATTGAAATCAATTTCAACTTGAAGTCATTCGCTGCTATACGGCAAAAATATCATTATAATTGTGAAATGAATTCTCAAATAAATAAAGTGCACAAATATTTTACAGCACAGCAAATTCAATTGAATATATTAAAATGATACGCAAATTTTAAAGCGAAGCAAAGTGCAGCAACAGCAACAGCAGCAGCAACAGCAGCAGCATATGTATAAATGCATAATGAATTTAATAAATAATAAATTTGTTTAATCAAATTTGCCTTACAGCTTATAAATATGTGAGGCGTTGTCTCCGCCCCGCATTGCCCCGCCCCCGTTTTTTTGGTGGCATGCCAAGCAGTCAGAAGAGGCTGACATCTTCAAGTCAGCGAAGCGTAGCCAAATCCCTGGGCATATGCTAAATAGCCTTGGACCGACAGACAGACAGACAGACGAAGGAGTCAGAGGCAGAGGCAGAGGGAGAGACAGAGACAGAGACAGCGATGTGGAGCAGAAAATCAGAAACAGATTTGTACTGTGTGCGTGTGTGTGTGTGTAGTTGGGGGCGCCTTTGAAGTGGCTGCCACAAATTGACAATGTTGAAGCCGGAAATGGCAGACGAAACCGGGCGACAGTCGGAGAACACAGAACACAGAACAGACATGACCAATAAATTGAAATTGTTGCTAATTTTTGTCTTTTTCGAGAAAAAAGAGATTGGATAAAGCAAGAGACAGACAGAGAGAGAGAGAGAGAGAAAGACAGACGAAATGTAAACTTATTTCTCACAGATTTCAAAGTAAATATGCAAAATATTTCCTCGTAGCACATTAATGCATCAGAAGAGAAGTTGCAGACTCGCTTGGCTGACTTGGCTTCGTTCTTCGTTCTTCGTGCTTCGCTTTTGGTCTGCCTCACTTGCAACGTATTGTGGCATAGGGGCCAGGTCGTCACTCACTCAGTTGTCGGTGGCAATGTGGGCGCGCAGCTCAGCTAAAGCAAAAAAGAAGGCAAAAAAACACACACAAAAAAAAAAAAAACAAAACCTATGCTATGCGAAAAGCGTGCAACAAACTATGCGTTCATCTCGCTCTCGCTCTTGCACTCGCCTTGCCCCCTTTCGCTCTTGCCACTGTCCGTCTGTGAGCCCGAGCCCGAGCTTAAATGTTGGCGGCATGTCATGGAAATAACATTAAAAACACATTAAAACCGCGAGTGTCTGGGCAGCACAACAAAAGCTAAACGATGTGAGAAGCCAGATAGTTGTGTGCGACAAAGATTGTGTTGCCTCTCGCTCGCTCCCTCCCAAGCTCTTGCCCCTTCTCCCTCTCTCTCTTTGTTACTGTTACTGTTGTTGATGATGATGATGGCCAGAGCCCAAAACCCGAAAAAACCGAAGCGTAGAGCGACAAGAATAACGAAAGGAATGCAAAAAAAAAATAATGTTGGCTCGACGTTTCATCTCTCCAGCTGCACTTACACACAACACTTTGCCGTTAATTTGGTTACAAACACACACACACACACACACACATGCAAAGAAAGAGAATACTTACATGAAAATATTTGCGTAACTTTGTTGCTATGTTGTTTTATTTGTAACATACCTGCAAAGATAGAGAGAGAAAAGAGAAATAATCATGCGTTAATACAGTTGAGCTTCACAGTTTTCAGTTACAGTTACACAAAGTTGCACACAAAGATACAAATCTGAAATACAAACATACGAGATGCAAATACAATGTTTATCTGCTGACTGAGCAAAAGCATATCAAATGGCTTCCGTTCGATTTGCCACTAATTGTTGCCAGATATCGGTTTATTGACTTGCAGGCAAAAAGACAAAGCCAATTAAGTGACAATCCAAAGAGAGAACTACGACTAGCTTTGTACTCTTTATGTTATAATCACCTCATTAATCATTGACTAAAGTCTACATGCATAATTGTTGCAATATTCATTTTGTATCAACACAAAAGTCCGACGGTCTGCTCGCATATTTCAACAATATTATCTCAGGTATTTCAAAAGTTTGACTACAACATTTTGCGTAGAATATTTTACCCAGCGTTTGTTTCCAGATAAAGTTTGTTTTGCAATTTTTGGCGCTTATCGAAATACTAAACAAAATTTGAATATAAGCTACGATAATAATAACTATTTTAAAGTTTTTCAAAATTCGCTCAAAACTAACAGTAATTGTTTTTCTTTTTTTTTATTGATGGTAATAAAAACTCATAAAATAATTATCATAATTGCAGTTCATCTAGTTTCTACAGGTTTATTAAGGTGCCATAATAACGTATTTTGGGAAACATATTTAGACCAAATCACAATTTCATATAATGAAAATATGTGTACTTAAGATAAAATATGTGTAAATATATATAAATACTTAGATATATGATAAGTATCGAAATATACCAAAATACCAGTGCTTAATAATATATTTGACTACTACTGTATTCAAAATATACCGTAGAGTACAAAATATACAAAATTGTGTATCATCCTGTATTAAAATCAAAAGATATCGAACAATTTAATGCCAAAAGAGAAAGTTGATGCCGAAAGGGTTGATAAAAATACTGTAATAGCATGCGTATCCGGCATTTTGAAAAGTGCAATGCAAGTGAAATGACTTTACTCATTAATTGTGAGCAAGTATGACTTATTTATTACTCATTTCCCAGCAAACTCACCACACACACAACCATACACTTGCTCACACACATTATTAAGGTTTCCTATATTTATGGTTTTTTAGTATAAGCAAATGAATGCAGTATTATCCTTAAAATATACCGAATTAGTATACCAAACAAAACTTAAATACATTAAATGTATATAAATACGTATATATATGGTATATACTAATATGTACCAAAATACCATATATATTTATATACTACGTACGCTATTCAAAATATACCATAGAGTACAAAATATACCAGATTGTATATTACCTGTAACAACAATACCTAAAATGGCTAATAAAAATACTGTAATAGCAAGCGTATCCGGCATTTTGAAAAGTGCAATGCAAGTGAAATGACTTTACTCATTAATTGTGAGCAAGTATGACTTATTTATTACTCATTTCCCATCACACTCACCATACACACACGCACACACACTTGTGCACACCTTAGTACGTGCCTTTGAAATGTTGTCATAAAAATTGCGTTATTTTGCGTGTCAAGTTGACGAAATCTGTGCGGCAAGTTAAAAAGGTTATCAGCGAGTGCCGATGCACTATGCTAAACAGCAACAGCAACAACAACAACACTTGGACAAGGCTTAATCAATTTGAGCAGCGCTTAGAGGGGAGGAGAAGTGGGAGGGAAGAGAGCTGATAGCTGTTGGCAACGAAACTGAAACTGAGACTGGGACTGTGGGCAATGACTTGCTTAGTAAAAGTTTTGCCACGCGACACGAGCCATGAATGGATATCAAATACACACCAACTCACACACACACACACACACAAATTTGTATGTGTGTATAAAATATATTTTTGGTATATGTTGTATATTGTGTTTGGTTTATGATTGATGATGCCATTGATTGATGCATGACGCGCTTCGTTGTCGTTTGCCGTTTGCTGTTTGCCGTTGTTCAATGTTGTTGCTGCGTTTTAATTGAATTTTCAAAGCTGCCACTGAACTTTTTGCATGCTTATCAGCGGCACAACACTCCCCCCTCCTCCCCACGGCCCACGGCAAAGCAGAAAACTGTGAGCTGGAGGCGAAAATTTATGCGTTGGCGTTGAGGCAAAATGCGCCGCATAATCGCCGTCATCAACACATTTTATTGCAACATCATTGGCAGCAGCAATACAAAAAGAAGAAGAGCAGCTGAAGCAGGAGCAACCACCCAAGTGTAAAGCATATTTGTCATTTGCTTTATGCCTTTCCTTACTCGCTGGTCGCTGTTGTCGTTGTTGTGGCATCTTCTAGTGAGATGGCAGCTTTGTGGCCTAAAAGTGAAAAATGGCCAAAAAGCGCGAGAAATTGCCCCTAGAAAATTGCCTTCGATGTCTGTTTTTTATGGTCCCCCCATTCCCCTTCCCCTTCCCCGTCTTCCCCGTCTTCCTCTACCTCTGCATTCTAACTGCTGCTCCACTTGTTGTTGATAAATGGCCAGGCCAATCAAAATTGTTTATAATTGTCATTACAGCGAGAACCGACAACGACGACGACGACGTTGGCTTCGGCTTCGACTTTGGCTTTGGCTTTGGCGTTGGGCCTGACGACTAATGCGGCACCTTGGAATGGTCATGGCGTGCGTTGGGCAATTTCAATTAAACACACTGTCGACTGTCGACTGTCGACTGCTGACTGCCGACTGTTGGCCATGGCCATAATCACAGCCACTTTGTCACCCACCCAGTTTGTGTGTGTGTGTGTTTGACTGTGGTGGGTCCTCCTCCTGCTTTTCTGTTTTTCTGTTTTTCGCCTACTTCAAAATGGCCAAGCCCGATGCCGCAGCTTAATGCAGCTGCTACACGCAAGTGGCGCATAAAAACAAAATGTTTTCGTTGCCAAGCACAAGAGAGAAGTGAGCGGAGAGCGGAGAGTAGAGAGCGAGGTAGAGCGGAGCGGGGTCTGAAGGAAGTTGTTGGCCTCGAGCTGTTGCCGGAAATGAAGATGATGCAGCACAAAAACTATGAAATAAATAAACTACACGCCACACAGTTGAACTACGACTTCGTCTACCGCTTCCACTTCGACACCCTCCACTTCACTCCAATCCACTCCATTCCACTCCCATTACAAATACGATATGAGTATATACACAAAGTAATGTGTGCATAATGGTTCATCCGATCCGAAGCCGCTTTTAAAATTGCCAACAAAATGTTTGCAACCTTTCTCACTCACTTGACTGCGACTCCGACTCCGACTCCGACTGCCGCTGCTGTTGTCTCTATCTCTGCTGTGTGCAGTACATTGACATTTTTGTTGTGTAAAAATAAATGTTGGCATGCCCCAAAATGTGGGCGAGCGCAGGCAAAGGGTGGGGACAGGAAAGGAAAGGGATGGGAATCAGAATCGGAATCGGAATGGGTTGGGAGACGACAGCAAAGGGTCAAGGCATTCGCATTTTGGGATTGGAATTGCGGTTGCCTCTCGGTAGCCTATCAATGGATCTTTACTGCCGCTCACTCTCGTTCTCCCTCCCACACACACACACACACACACACACACACACACACTCTATCTCTTTCTCACCCTCTGCTTGGCGACAAGTGGCAATTGGCAATGTGAATACGAATACGAATACGAATACATATTCGAATACAAATACGAATGGGAATGTGAATTCGAATGCGTCTGCGAATGGAAATCGAAATGGAATCTGTGATAGTCAATCGCCTGCTTTTGATTGTAGTTTATGTCCGATTCACAGTTATTCCAAATGCGCAATCCCAAAACTGTTGAATTCTCATGAAATAAGCTGATACGAGTGTTTTTTTTTCTTCTCCTTCTTTTTTTTTGGAAGTCTATTCACCCCAACCTATTTTTTTTTGTTTTTAGTGTTTTTGGTTTTTTGACTTGCACTTCATTTTGATTGTAATTTGTGTGTTTTCATCTCACTCTTCGTTCAAATCAAATTTCAAACAATTTTCTAGCATAAAGTCGTATAGTTAATTACATTTTCATTTAAAACATTTTGCATTTTATTTCGTTTTTCGTTTTGTTTTAGATTTATTCTTTGCATCTCTTGTATTTTGATTTTTATTTGCATTTATGTGTTGTGCTTTAGCTTTCTTTCGTTTTGTTTCTTTACCTTTTGCTCATACATAATTAATTTCATAAAATAATTTATTTAATTGAAGTTCTGTATGAGTTTCGACTGCGTCAAGCAACTGACGTCAGCGTTGACTTCAAGTCAACTCACATTGAGTCGCATGTTGCTCAGATTTCAATTGCTAAAAGACAAGAATGTAGACTTGAAAATGTGTTGAAATTAAAGCGAAAATATTCTTTTATTTAATGCCCAAATAATAGGCCCAAAAATATAATGAATATGAAGTGAATAGAAAGTCTTTATTTTTCCATAGGAATTGTCCATAAGAATTCCAAGTAGTTTTCCTATGGAATTCCATCATTTTCTAATCAGCACAAATAATATTTTTTTCATTACAAGATATTTACTTTTCCATAAGAATTATCCATAGGAAATCCATGCAGTTTTCCTATGGAGTTGTGTGATTTTCAAATATGTTTTCAATTGCACATGATTCTAACAATAATATTCAATTAATAGAAAAAATTGTATTTTCCATAGGAATTCCGATCAGTTTTCCTTTGGAATTGAATGATTTTGGATTCTGCCTAAATATTCTGCACGATTCTCACAATAATATTAAGATAACAGAACAATTTATGATTTTCCATGGGAATTCCATGCAGTTTTCCTATGGAAATGCAAGATTTTCAAATAAAAGAGTTTTCAACACTTAATTTATTTATTTGTGAGTGACATTATTTTGTATTTTATGCGTTTTCTCTCCACTGTGCGCAGAGGCAACATCGCTGTTTGTTGTGTTTGTCTTTTATGCAATGTCAGAGTTACAGTTGTGTTGTTTTCTTCACACTGTGCGATGGAGAAGGGAACGGTGAGGAGGCGGGCAATGGTAAAAGTTTGTGCTATGTTGCAGCTTTTAAGCTAATTAAGCCAAATGCAAACATTGTAAAATGTTTCGTAAATTGTATTTACTTCACTCAATTTCCCATTTTGTTTTTTATTGCCATTTCCACTTCCATTTCCATGGCATTATTTTATTTAATTTTGGTTAAATTAATTTCACTTTAAAGCAGAATCGCCTTCTAACCACTTCTTATAGCCATCTCTCTATCTCTCTCTCGCTCGCTCGCGTCGCTTCATCTCCATAATCATCAAGTGTTCCCCGACTGCCATCCACCTGCAGGGGCATTCAATCATAACGACAGCGACAAAGTCATAAAAAAAGGGACTCCAAATTGATGAGGTGTGGCACTGACTGTCGCCTCTTCCACTATCTCACTCCCCCGCACACTCACTTGTCAGGGCAGGCAGGCAGCAGCAGCACCTTTCCGCCCCTTTCAGCCCATTTAAAAGAAAATTAATTAGCGCCTGGTCGCTTGGCCTGCCACCAAAAGTCACCAAAAAAGAAAAAAAATGAGGGGAAAAAAATGAAGACGGAAAGAAAGATGTTGGGCAACGTTCAAGAATGAAGAATGAACGAGGCAAAGGCAAAGTGGCGAGGAGAAATTGAGAATTCCGAATTGAGAATGTTGCCCCATGTACCATGTAGCATGTAGCATGCAGCATGTGGCTTGTGTGGCAGCGACAAGACAGCATTACCAAACTGTGGGCGTCGCATGTCGCGTGGGTCTTCTTCCTGCGTCGCAGTTCATCGCTGATGTTGTTTCTGTTTTTGTTTTCGTTTTTGTTTATGCTCGATGGCAAAGTGTCATCTGAAATTAATTGCTAAACAAATGTCTAATCTTTGCCATTTAAAAAGCGCATAAATCAAGCGCAAATCAAACACTATAAGCACAACAGAGCGGCGAGCACATAAAAATGCTCAGATACCCACAAAACAGTAGCAACTAAGAAATACCCTGTAAACAAATCTATACTTAAAATTTGCTGAATATCAATTTTAAACAAAAATTGTAACTTTCAGCATATGAAGATTTAACTGAATTTGAGAATGAAGTGAAATCATTTCTATATATATATGATAGCAACTTTGAGATACCCTATAATTGATATGATGCTTTTAGAATATGAAGAATTAAATAAAATGGAGAATGATATTTTCTGATTAAATAAAAGATAATCATATTTTTATATATATGCAGTAGCAACTGTGACATACCCTGTAAATCAATGAATGCGAAGCTTTAAGAATATGTAAACAAAACTAAAATAGAGATGTGTATTTACTTTTAAAACTGATTAAATTAATACAAATTAAATACAACAAAAAATACTCAAAAACAAAATAATAATTCTTTTGTGTATAGTATTAACTGTGAGATACCAATTGATTTGTACATAACTATCAGAACATAAACATTAAATAAAAATTGTGAATGCTATTTACTTTTTAAGGGGTTAAATATAAAATATATATTTAATATAAAATGTAGTATCAACTATATCTCAGGGTATCTCCCTGTAAGCCAATTGATATAAATCATTCAGAATATAAAGATTGAAAAAAATAGTGTGAATGATATTTACTGATTAAATAAATTCAAATAAAATGCAGTACAAAATTCTAGTTCTTTCAAATTATTTATGGAAATCCGTGACGCAATATTTGAGACTCAAATTTTCAGCTGACAATTTGCTATCAGTTCAGTAGAAAAGTCGAGAGCATTGACAGCTTAAATGCAGTATTAGCAGCTTAGCAAGCTGGAGCTTACACTGAAGTTTTTTGCCAAATCTAAAACGCAATTGATAAAATAAGTCTTGCAACTTACAGTTGGCATTAAAAACTCAACTCGCACGGAGAAAAGACTGAAAGCGTCACATGAAATATGCATTTCACTCACGCTCAACAATTCTCTGTTTTATTTTTGCTGCATATACATACTATATATAGTAGTATAAGTATTTTTCGTTTTTTAGCTTTATGCATACGTAAAATGTATTTGCAAAAAAAAAAACAGAAGAAGAAAAAAATCAAATCAAATCAAATGAAATCAAATAAATATGAGAGAGCGAAGCTTCGTTATATTACATAAATGCGGGGCCATAAATGTCAGTTGAGTTTTGTGAGCTCTCCTCAACGACGAGCAACGAGCAACGAGCTTTGCTGCTGCTTTACGTACTAACTCAATTCGCAGTTTGCAGTCCTTGGCTGCAGTCCTTGACCCTCCCTCTCCGATGTCCCCTCTCTCTTTCCCCTTTGAAAAATGCTGGCTCTGGACGTCTGGCTGCCTTTGGCAATGCCTTTATGATTTACTTTTTGCTCTTTTGGCATTCACAACGCCTGCTATGGACTCTGGGACGGTCAGTTGCACTTATAGCCAACTTTGTTTGCCAGCACTTTGCACATGGCCCACAAGAGAAGATGCCATCCGCTCCCCTCCCCTTCCCTTCCCTTCCCTTCCCCCTTGTGCCACCGCTTGCAGTTCCGTTCAGAGTTGCATCGCATCGCATTGCGTCGTCGTCGTCGTCGTCGTCGTCGCGTTGCATCCCCCAGTTTTGTTTCGTTTACTTTTGCAGCTCGCTCGACTCGTTCATTTTTATGTCACTGGACAAATGTTCAACAATTCTGCATAGGCAGTGCTTTTCCAACCCCTCCCCCAACCCTTAGCTGCAGCTATCGACACGAAGTCCATGATGGAGGCACCTGCTGAAAATTTGGCTTTACTACCCATATATATATATATTTTTTTTTTTTGGTTAGTTGTTGCCTCTTTTTTGGCACTTTCTCTTGCCCAGTTTGCCGCATGACCGGCGCCGCCTCCCCCTTTAGCCATTAGCAACCCCATTACCAATCCCTTACCCTTTCTCCACCTTTGCGCATTCATCGTCCGAGTTTATGGCACTTTTGGTCTATTTCGAAAATATTTATTTGACAATTTTCATTGCATTGTATCGCAAAAGTTCCTTAGCCAAATTCTCGACACGCCCTTTTGACCATGCCACGCCCCCTACACCCACTCCCACTCACTCACTCGCCCCCTTCGCCAGTGTTGTGTCGTTCTTCATTTGGGATTTTGCACTTCTGGCTAAAGTTGCATGCGTCTTGTGCACAATTTTAACACTTCTTGTGCAAATTTTATGCAGTTTTCTTTTTGAAGTCTTCTTTTTTTTTCCACGCTGTTGTTGTTAACTTTTCCAACAGTAGTGCTTCTGCTTGTTATTGTTGTTGTTGTTGTTGTTGACTGTTTGTAAAAATTTGCATACTCTTTTCCTCTTTCTCGCTGCTCTGTCGCTACTTTCATGTCTGCGTAGCCACAATTAAACTTTACGACTGCAATTTTCATAGCGTGCTTTCTTTATTTACATTTACATTTACATTTATTTTTATTTTTTTTACTTTTATTATTATTTTTGTATATACACAATATATGTAGCAGAAATAGATTTGTTTCTTTTTTTTTTGGCAAAAGTTTCGTAAAATTTAAAGCGTTTGTTTGGCATGCAAAGTTTTTTTGCGGACAGGCGCATAATCAACACAGTTTCCACCTCTTTAACACTTAATACTGCGACGACGAAGTTTCGCACCGCGGCGGAAAATTCAAGTGCGAGTCATGAGGAAATTCACTACTTCGATTGCGACATATGGAAAGTTGTATTGAAGACACATGGGGCAAATTGACAGACGCTTCCGCCTGAGGCAGAGACCAAAAGAGATTGGGTTAGGAAGACAAAAAGCTGCCGCTGGGCAAACCAAATGCTGTGGCAAGGCTTTGCTTTTATTTTATTTTATTTCTTTTTGTTTTCGGGGGGGCTGTCTCAATGCTAGTTAGGCTCGGGGCCTAATTAGCTGATGCCGAGAGCAGAGGCAGAGACGCTTGGTTAAAAGCAGAGTGGAGTGGAGGGGAGGAAGGGTGGATCCCTTTTCATTGATATTTGATTACGTGGGCCATATGGCAAAACAATGAGCCTTTTGTCAAAGCGACTCTCGCTCCGCTTCTTCCTCTTCTTCCCAGCCTGCCCTTTTATTTTGTGTGATTTTTCTCTACTATTTTGTTGCCCCCTCCTGTGCTTTGCTTTCTTTCCTCCTCTCTACTCTTCTCTTCTTTTCTCTTCATACTTTTTTTTTGTCTCGGCGTTTTTGGGAGAAAAGAAAAAAGGCCGCGGGCGGTTTGTTGCGGCGTCTGTCGCTTGACATTTGATGTCGCTTTGAAGCTGCAGCGTTTTGCCTCAGATTTCAATGAGTGCCACACCACACACTGACAATGAGCCGCTGCTTGCTCAAAATATGTGGCAGCCACTTGAGCAAAAGATGGCAACAAGAGAGGTAGACTTTGAGTCTCAGTCTCAGTCGCAGAAATAGTCGGACGATTTGCTTATGCTTATGCCAACGGCAACGACAACGACAACGACAACGGCAACGGCAATGGTTAACTGCCATTTGATACGCTGATGGTAGTCAGGTAGTCAGCGATGCGTGGGAGAGCAGAGAAAGATACTCGCAACATACGAAATTGTTAATGAAGCATTAAGCAGTGGCCTCAAGGATGAGACTGACACTGAGACTGAGACTGAGACTGAGAGGATGCGGATGCGGCACCACAGCAACAGCAACAACAACATTAACAACTTCACATTAAGATACACAGTCACAGCTACAGCTAGAGATACAAAGATAAAGATACACTTACAAACAGTTCGTTCGCTCGGCCTGTGAACGGAAATTGCGCTAAGTGCCCTGGCACGCAAAATAAACATTGGCTCGCCGTTCGTCTGCGAGCTGCAACTATAGTTTGCTAGCCTTTAATATGAGTCCTGTTTGCAACTCTCCCCCTCTCAATCACTCTCTCTCTCTCGCTCGCTCTTTCTGCCTGCCTGCTGTTTTTGCTCTTTAGCAGCAAGGGGCGCTGCCATTTTGGGTGCAACACACTTTCAAGTACTCGAACTGACTCAAAGCGGCAGCTATATAATTCCCCTTTACCTTTCCTCCCATTCTCTTTCCCATTCCCATTCCCATTCCCTTTCCCTTTCTCGTTGCCTTGCCCTTCTTACACTGCTTCTTCTTTACAGCTGTTGTTGTTGCTGCTGCTGTGTTTTTTTTCGCTTTTTTTTTGGGAGGGTGCAGTGCATTAACCCCACTGAATGGGGGGCTAACAAAGCGACCACAAGGACTGTCAAAGGACTCGTTTTGCACAACGCACTTTGGTTGCTCTCTCTCTCTCTCTCTCTGTCTCTCTCCCTCTCTCTTTGTTTTCTTCGTACTATTCATATTCTAAGGAATATATGAAACATTACTCTACTCTAAAATCCTGTGCTATCAATAATATTAAAAGAAGATATATTACTTTAAATATTACGATATTGAATAGCATAGATGGAAGCATTTATTATATTTTAGTCTTCATTGATGGTTTATCAAATAAATTAGCTTTCTTGCATATAACACAAATTATAGCTATGTTCATATGTAATGTATGCATTATATGTTACATATGTATGTAATCCCCTAAATCGTTTGATATTTATTACTTGTAAAATATTTGATACTCATAAAATACTTTATACATGTAGAGCACCACATACTCATAAAATACTTTGAAATCATACAAGTTGTTATACTCATAAAATACTTAAAAATCATAAAAGTTTTTATACTGATAAAATACTTTATACCTATAAAATAATTTCTACTCATAAAATACTTTACACCTATAAAATACTTTATACTCAGAAAACATTTTATATTTATGAAATAGTTTATAACTAAAAAATAATTTATGTTCATAAAATACTTTATAACTATAAAATACTTTATACCTATAAAATACATTATACCTATAAAATACTTTATACTTATAAAACATTTTACATGTATGTGTTAGTTTATAATTATAAAATAATTTATACTCATAAAATACTTTATAATTATAAAATACTTTATACTCATAAAATATTTTAAACTCATAAAATACTTTGTAGCTATGACATACATTAGAGTTTACTTCATAAAATAAAATAAAATATTAATTTGATCGTAGATGTCTCCATTTTGTTATGTGAACGCTTCGAGTAATAAAATTGTTGTATGCAAGTCTCTTCAGATATTAGAATTACCGTAAAAATAATTGCTAATAATAATAAAATTTAAAGTTGTTAAGCTTTCAAGATTCATTTAACTTTAAGCAAGTTAAGGATAAATTCATATGTCGATCACAAAATCGATCTCATAGCTTAGCAATTGCAACCTAAAGATGAAGAAACTGGCGTTTCTTAAAAAATGTCATCGCACTGTTAAAAAGGAGTTATAGATGATGTTAGCAGAGATTTGTCCGTTGCATGAAATCAAAGCTGACTCTGTTCTCTCCACATGCCACTTGCCTCTTGCCTCTTGCCACTTGTCACTTGCCTCTTGCGTTGTGTGCATTTTTGCAGCTGCTGCTGCTGCCTGACACCATCATAATACCCAACCGGGGGCTATAAAAAGGGCCAACAACCGCAGTTGCAGGTCTCTTCGCTAGTTTCCCTTCTTTATTTCGGTTTTTGTGCTTTACTTTTCTTTTTTTTTTTTGCCATTTCACTCCAACTCTCGGTATGTGCGTTGTTTTTTTTTTGTATTTTGTTGTTTCACTTTGGGGGAGAGCCCAAAGTCGTGGCTTTGATTGAGAGGCAACAGCAACAGCAGCCAGAACCAAAACTAGAGTGAGAGTCAGAGTCAGTCAGCCCCAGCACAAAAGCTGGGGAAACCTGTGACTCGGCTGCTGCTGCTTCAGCTTTGGGGTCCCGGACTCAAGTCATTAGGCTCGCAATGTACGGATAGTCCTTCCTAGTCGTCCTTTGTTTGACAATTTTGTGCCCGAAAAAAGCGAAAAAAAGCGAAAACATCAACAACATGAAACAAGAAAGCGAAACGAAACGAAACCAAACGAAACCGTGCAGTCATTGTGTGTGTCTTAACCTGGCCAAAAAGGGGAGTATGTGTAGTTGTGGGCGTGGGCGTGGCCAGGAAGCAAATGTCAGCGCGCTTAATTTTGTGTGCATGCGAGAACGCCAGCTGAAAGGAGCCAAAGTCGCGAGCCACCGAGAAGTCGAGGGGAGAATTACATAAAAAATATTATAATAAATTCAAAAAAAAAAAAAAAAAAAAAATAGTAAAAATAGAAAAACTCGAAAGAGAGGAGAAACATAGAAATACTTGGCGCAAAGGGCGCGGTTGCCAAACACACACACACACACACACACATACACACATATTTACTATGTGTGCTGCAAGTGGCAAAGGCAAAAGTTGCAAGTCGTTGCCTTGCAGCAAGCACACACACACACACACACATACACGATATTATTATGACGACGACAAGTTCCGGGTAATATAGAAAGAGAGAGAGAGAGAGGGAGAGGGCAACTGTTTTGCCAACTTGTCTACTTAATCCAATGTGGGGGAGTTAACACCAAGGCACAAACTTAAAGGGTCATTCATTTTAATATGCCACACGATGCACGCATGGCCAGCAAACAGCAGCAACACCCCAACAGCAACGGCAGCAACGGCAGCAACACCACAAAGCAATTGGCCCGTGTTTCATTACGTTGCTTCCTCTCTCTCTTTCACTTGCTCTCTCCACCTGCAACACATTGGAATATTTGCATAAATTAATTACAAAACGCTGCCGCAGTCGCTGCCAGCATTAACTGCGTCCAAGTCCAAATGTGCGTAACTGGCAGCGGTAAAAGCGGAATTGGATATCGGATGGGGCACCACACCGTCCATTCAGGGGCAGGGGCAGGGGCAGGTGCGGGAGGGGGAGGGGGCAGAGGCGGAGGCAGCATTTGTATTTGTATGGGTTATGCTGGGGGATTTCCGAGCATTGGGGTTGTCAAGGTAAACTTTTTTAATTATGAAAATTAAGTGCAGCGACTACTGCAATGAGAGGGAAACTTTGTCAACGCCCGCGCGTGTGTGTGTGTGTGAGTGTGTGTGTGTGTGTGAGTGTGTGTGTGTGCACACGATACAAACGTAGCGCAAAAGCTTCGCTCTGTCCCCGAAATTGAAAGCTGTTTTCTAAATTGGCAACAACAGATGTTGACATTAATTGGAGTCCATTGTTAATGAATGTGAATGTGAATGAACGTGAATGCACGACTCGTATGAATGTTAATGAGTGCGCTACACTATTCACACGCCACACACACCGCATTACAGCAAAAAAAAAAATAAAAATAAATAAAAAGCCAAAAATACTTGTGGCAAATATTGCAAGCACATTAAGTAAAAGTTATACAATTCTTTACAACAAATTGTATAGAAAATGTGATGTGAATGCATATGAATTCGTCTCATTAATTAATAATTGTGTAAATTAGAAAACTCTTGTGGAAAATAATCTAGTGCGGATGCCATAAATATTTTATGTACTATTTGTGACATTATTTATAAATATTATTTGGCGAATTCTTGTGTCAAAATAAGTATTTGTCTCTTTAAACAAAGTTTATAATTTTTGTAAAATATTTTACTTGAAAATAAATTGAAAAAAACTATGAAAAATATATGAATGACAATTGATTTAGTTATAAATCAGAAATCTCTTGTATAATACTAAACAATTGCCATAAATATTTTATATGATTTTCATATATAAAAAACAAAAATTAAGTATTATACAAAACTTTTATAAAATTGAACCAATTCCTTAAGATAAATTGAATAAAATAATGCAAAAATAAAATGCTTGAAAATAAATTGAATAAAATTGTATTTGACATCCATATTCAAATAATTAGTTGTATTCTTCTTATTAAAAATAATTATTCTACACTGATAATATAAACTGGATAAATCATTTTCAACTATTCGCCACATTAAACAAAATTCAAAAACAAAAAATACTTTAAAATAAATTGCATAAAATTGCAATCTCGATTTATTGTGTTTGTCTCAAAGCTTTAAAATTGGAATTTATTAAAACCATTTTGCAGTACACATAAAGTATAACTTATGTGACTTTAATGTATTCGTTATTAATGATTATGAATTGCTTTAAGCTAATTGCCATGCTATGAATGCGTATGAATGAAATTGAGTCAAAATATTCAAGCTATATTCAGTGATCTGAATGCGAATAGCATTTAAATCAAATGCATGAAATGACCAAAAATTTGCATTTGGCTTGAATACAAAATGTATTCATACTTGACATGCATGAATCTAACAAATAAATAAATGAATATTTGTTTGTTGTGTTGTCTGTTGTGTGTTGTGTGTTGTGTGTGATGTCATTAAAATCCAATCTACTGTAACAAATGATGCATATTTTATTCATTATTCACTTCGCTTACAATTGTGAGTCACTTTTAAATATACTACAACTTTAACTACCATTCATATTAATGGGTACCCGCATTACTCAAAAAGCATTCACTCCCCCCAAAAAGCGAATAGTTTTGACTTTGTTCCTCCACCTGACTGAGTCGAAGTTTGAGGCTGACTCGGAGTCTGAGTTGGAGTTGGAGTCTGAAATGTGAGTCACTTGCTTGGCTACTTTCTCGTGGCGCAACTATTCATGCACTGGACCAGAAAGAGGGGGACAGCAAGATAAATGGTTAGATAAAAATAAAGACAGCTAGCGAGAGCGAGAGAGGAAGAAGCAAGACAACGCCTCCGCCTCCGCCTCTACCTTCGTCTCCGTCTCCATCTCCATCTCCGCCTTAACAATTCCAGAGTAAATCACGCCAATCACTCGACAAAAGTTTTGCATAACAAAAACAAAAGCACAAAAGCACAGGAAACACACGAAAAAAATACACACACACACACAACGAAACGAAATGATAGATAAAAAAGTAATGGCCAATAAGTGAGTCGAGTGGAGAGGAGAAAGAGACAAAAAGATGAAGCAGCAGCAGCCGAAGGACGAGGTAAGTGGAGCGAGGCAATGTTAATGAGTCTTTGTCATTGTTTTTGGGGAGGAGGAAAAACGTCGCTTTCCATTCATAATTCGATACAGATGCCATCATAAACTGTGCAACGAGCTGAGAGGGATTCGACCAGACCTAAACACACTATAGTTGGCTCCTATCTCCATCCACTCTTTCGCTCTCTGTCTCTGTCTTCTTCTATCTGCTCTGTCGGACTGTGTAAAAAGTATTTTCAACTTTTGGCCACATGCTTCATTTATCACAAATTCATTTATCATTTGTCGTCACACACACACACACAAACAGTAGCAATGTGAATTTGAATCGCAATGTGAGTGTGAATGCGAGTATGTGTCCCAAACAGTAGCAGCAGCAGCAGCAGCAAAAGGAAGTCGCCACGAACTAAGCCCTAAAAAAAAAGAAAACAACTGGGAGGCAGACGAAGAAAAATGATAAAGCAACAGCCCAACCAACATTGCATTGCAAGGGGATGATGGAGCGGCTCTATTTCGCATAGCTCGATAAAAATGTTGGCGGAAAAGCAAGAGCACCCAATCCCAAGCCAACAGCAAATGCAAGCCAAAATAAAAATACATTAAAAAAAACGTCAAACGAAAAGAAAACAAGCAGGAAAAAGTAAGAAAGCTTCATTGAAGTGTGCTCGACTGCGAGATACCCGCTACTCATTTGCAATAAAAGATCTACAGTGCGGTATTATCAATTAAATATACCAAAAAATACTGAAATATACGAGAAGCTATATTTAGCATATTTATATCTTCATTAAGCCAAACAGTTCGTAATAATCGTGAAAATATACAAATATATACCAAAATATACTGAAATATACCACAAACTTTATTTCGTATTTCTATATTACAATCAACGAAAAACAGTGTGGTATTATTGTGCAAATAAACCATAATAATATACCGAAATAATACTAAAATATACCAAAATATACTGAAATATACCACAAACTTTATTTCGTATTTCTATATTACAATCAACGAAAAACAGTGTGGTATTATTGTGCAAATAAACCATAATAATATACCGAAATAATACTAAAATATACCAAAAGTTATATTTCGTGTATTTGTATCTTAATAAAACCAAACAGTCTGATATTGCCGTGGAAATATACCAAAATACTATACCGAATAAATACTCTAATATATAAAAATCTATGTTTCATATATTTATACCCTAATAATACAAAACAGTTCGGAATTATACCAAAATAATATACCGAATAAATACTGAAATATATAAAAAGCTGTTTCTTTATGTTTCTTTATTGATATCCTAATATTACGAAACAGTTCGGAATTATAGTAAAAACATACCAAAAATTTATAAATCGAAAAAATGCTCAAATATACCAAAAGCCATATTTCAACTACTGCATTCATAATATACCAAAGAATACCAAACCAATGAAGACCCAACAGCTGCAGACGGGTTTTTTCACTTAAAAGTATTTCTTAAATATCACCTCAAGTATTGGTGCAAAGTTATTATACCCTTTTACCTGGGTATCGAGTATAAAGAGCAAGCCCAGAAATTTCTAAAGTTCTGATACCCTTGCGTATCAATTGCAGGTTGAACTGCAAGTAACAAAAGAAAACTTGAAAAACTGCACAGCTTACAAAAAGATTTTCTCAAGTTATCAGCAAAAAAAAAGACGAAAACCATATAAAAATTGAAGTTGCAAAATCAACAACTAAATCAAATTCATGCACAATTATTTTGGACAGCGTTTAGGGCCGACAATTAATGTGGACAGCACATTAAATTGCAATTACTTGCGTAATAGTAATTAAAAAATATATGCAATTACCGGTAATAAGTTTTTAATTCTCATTTAATTATGTGTGCAAACATCTTTATAAAGTTATTGTACCCCCTCTCTTTCTCTCTCTCCCGTCATGCGCGACTTGTTCGTGTTGCTAATACAAAACGAGTAGAGCAAAAAAATACAACATCAAAAATACGGGACAAAAAGAAAAAAAAAAGCAAATCAAATAAAGAAAAAGGTCAGGAAAAGCTTCGAAAACACAGTCGAAAAGTGGGCGAAAAAAAAGCAGGCAAAGAAAAACCGAAACCGAAATATATCCCAACGAAACGAAGCGAAAATAAAATTTCCAGCTAATGACAAAAATTTCCGGTTTCGGCAACAGCCAACAGCAACAACACCAACAACAACAACGGCAACGGCAAATGGCAATTTTGTTGGCGCTGGGCGCAGGAAGAGACAAGCGTATCAGCCAAAAGAGACAGAGACAGGGATACAGGGAGCAAAAAAAAAAAAAAGAAGAAAAACACGGCCAAAATGCGCGCTACTAATGATAAACTTCGCATACGGAACAACAACAAAAGTGAAAGTGCGCAATTTATGGCCTGACAGCGACTGCAAGACGGCAAAGGATATAATCGCAAGAAGTTGAGGGGGGTATGGAAGGGGCAAGTGATTCGCTTGGCACACAAATCAGTTGGCGATTAAAAACGCCAGCAAGTCGCTAGCAAAGTTGACAGACACCAACTCATTACCCATTAATTACTCGATCGCCACACTGCGCTCCCTAGTGTAATGCTCACAGCTCTGCTCATCGTATATGGTATATGGTTATTTATCCTGGTTCAATTACAACGCTATAAGAGTATTCAATACACTCATGGGTATTCATTCACATTTTCTCACACTTCATTTGCGGCTAATTAGCCGAGCTCAACTCGAATCGAGAGAGCGAGAGCGAATGCGAGAGAATCTATGGAATTTCAAAAGCTTTTTGCCCATATACGATCCATTCAAACACACACACACACACACTTGAGTGTATTTGAGTGTATTCATATACATATATATTTATTGGCAGAGTGGAAAACCCTTTTTGCGATTTGGTGCGCGTGCGTCGCACGTTTGACGGCACATTTTGCGGCGGATTGGAATGTTAAGTGCTTCGACTGTTCGCTCAAAAGGTGTTGCCCAAGGTGTTGCACCTCCCTCTCTGCTCCCTCCCACTCCCACTCCCACTCGCACTCGATGAAAAAAACAACGAAATACAACTGAAACCATAACATAAACCGAGTGCGAAATTTGATGAGGGGCGCGGCAGACACTTGAACTGAAGCGTGCAGCGCTAAATCCACGTAGGTAATAAGGTAATGGCAATGCTAATGGGTAATGGGTATGCTGTAATGGGTAATGGGTAATGGTTAATGGCCAAATGGCCAAGCGATGGGCATTGAGTAATCCAAGCCAAGCCAAGCCAAGTCAAGTCAAGTCATGCGTCTGCCACTTTTTTAAGTGGTTTTTTGTTGTTTTGGTTTTTGGTTTTGGTTAAAATTGCTTTCATTTTGTGGCCAACATTCCGCGAATCGCAAATGCAGTTTGTGTGGGCGGTTGTGGGCGTGGCAGAGCGTTAGCGGTTTGTATTGTGTCTCAAAAGCATTCAAGTACTATATGTACTTTGTGAATTGAATGCAAGTCAATGTTTGAAAAACTTACGCAAAAATACGGATTCTCAATTTCCTTTTAGTGAATTTTTTTTATTATTTATTTATTTATTTATATGTTGCTATTCTTTATGAATAAACTGTGAATGCTCTAGAAATTCATAATAAGTAAGAAAGCTACCCATTTTCGATAAAAGCAAAACAGTGCGGCAGCATTCTTAAAATATACTAAAAATATGTCAAAAGTTATATCTAGTATATCTATATACAAGTCAAGTTCGATAAGGTTTGTGCAAAACAGTGCGGTATTATTCTAAAAAAATATACTAAATAAATATACCGAGAATATACCGAAAATATACCAAAGGATATGTAGAGTATATCAATATACTAGTCAACATACAAAATGTTGGTGCAAAACAATGTGGTAGTATTAAAATTTTTCATAACAATACTAAAATATACCAAAGGCCATATTTGGTATATCGATATTTGAGTCAAGTTCAAAAAGGTTTGTCCGAATCAGTGTGGCATAATTCTAAGAAATATACTATATTGTTACACAAAAAAAATACAATATAATACCAAAGGCTACATTTGGTATATCGATATACTAATCAAGTTCGAAAAGCCTTGTGAAATTGCTAAAAACGTTCCGCTAGCGATTTCTGTGGCATTCCTTCTACGATATTTCAAACGAATATAAAACAAAACATTTAAATATTGGATGCAAACAATCGCTGCTACTATTTTTTTCTTGTTGATTTTAAAGAAATGTTGCAAAAATAGTTTTAATGTCGTATTAGCGCATTCATTGATTCATTGATAACCCATTTTGTTATGCTTTGTGCTACTATTTAATGCTGTGAATAAACTAGAAATTCCTCGAAAACACACACATTTAAATACATGAATGAGCTGTGAATGCATCCACAAGTGCACTCGCATTATTCATGAGTGCACTCAACGAAATGTAGTGTGCAGCACAATCGAACGAACGAACGAACGAATAAATGAACGAATGAACCAACTAATACACTAGTACCCTAGTTGCAATCAATGTGCCAAACAAAAATTAAAGAGACACAAAATAAAAGTGAAGTGCACTCACTTCGCACACTCACGAGTGACAGACAGACAGAGAGACAGCTAAGTAATTGGGCCATCCATTTGGGTACTCGTTGGCCCATTCAATCGCAATTATTTGGCAAATTCGGTTTAAATCAAAAGCATTAAACATACCGAGTACATGAACATGTATGTATGTATGTATATCAAACCAATTGCAGCAATGCGATTCATTGAATCAAGTTGTTCAATGCCTTTTAGCCAAACTCCATGATTTGGTCTAGACAGTCTCAAGATGCCCACGAGTGTGTGTTCGAGTGTGTCGAAAAGGTTTGTGTGTGTGTGTGTGCGTGTGTTTCGAGTGTGTTTATAAATCTACTCAATACTCGCTCGCTCGTCGCATATGAATTTGTTTTGTTGGCATGTTGTTATGCTGTTTGTATGTGCGAGTTTGTATGTAAATCAACGCACATTTTCCCACGTCGTTTCAACAAAAAAGCCAAAACTCATTTATCAGCGGCATTTCAACAACAAACAACAAACAACAAAAGCGGCCCACATACAACAGCCAACAGCCAACAACAACCAATAACAACAACTACAACAAACTACGCGTCAATGCACAAGAAATGAGCAGCATCATCATTTATAGAGAGCATAGGCTCAACCTCAACATCCATATCCACATCGACATCAAGCACACACACACGCACACACACACACACTTGTATTAAACTTTATTTTTCGATGTATATGTTATATGTAGATGATGATTATATAGTGCGCTATTTGGCCATGGGCGACATGCTTATTATCGACTCCGGTTTTTGGCGTTTTCAGCGAGTTTTTTTTTTCGTTTTTTCTTGTGTTCTGTGCTGTGTTTTTTATACCCTCACCAATTAGAGTATTATCAATTGATCTAATAAAGGGGTAACGCCCGAGCAATATCAAGTTTTCACATCATTAACAACAAAATGTGTTGCACTTATTAACTATAGAACATTAGTCAAAATCGCTGAATATAACTATGCGAACTCGGCTTGTTGTGAAGCAAACGCGCTGAAATTTGTTTAAGTAATTGCATATTATAAACATTTAATTATACATGCAGCAGATCAAAGATTAACAGCTTAGAACTGCTCGTTTAAGCATAATATAATTTAGCATTTCGTTTTCCATATTCTACTACATATTCTTACTACAAAATATGTTAGAAATGGAATTTAAGCTTTTACAAAGAATTTGGAGTTTTCTTTTAATTTATTCCCAGAATATACACAATAAATTTGTTTAAACTTGTTTTTTAACAATCTTCAATTAAGAAGAATATAATTGCATTAAAAACATACTCAACTTTTAAATATTTTGATTTCAATATTATTTCATTTCTTATCAGAATAAACACAACAACTCATTTTGAGCTAGTTCTTCAGCAATCGTCTTTTAAGTAGAATAAAATTTCATGCGAACACTTTACTCAACTTTTAAGTATTTCATTTCAAATATCATTTCAACTTATGCAACTAAATTATCATTTCTTTATATCTTTCCAGAATATGCATAAAGAATCTTTTTGAGCTATTTTCACCCTAAAATTTCTAATACAAAAAAAAGTAAATGGCAATTTCTTGGCATCTTTCTGAAGAGTATTTTGACTTCTTCATCAGCAGCAGCTTCGTTTCATTTATTGTTCTTTTTTTTGTGTGTGTTTTTTCATTGCTTATTTGCTATTTATTTATTGTTGACCCAGACGCCATATAATTTATGGCCAACATTTAATTGCAAATTTGTCCTTTCAAGAAGAAATTGGCACAGATGCGCGACGAGCCTAAAAAACATTGCATATTTTAGAGTATTTACACATGTATGAAGTGTGTGTGTGTGCTGGTGTGTGTGTGGGGCCTATATATTACATTTAATGACTACAAAATTGTCATTAGACACGGCGCATAAACTTCAACAACAACAATAACAAAAAGAACAGCGACCACAACAATAAGAGCAAACAGAGCGCATAGTTCTTTTATGCTTCGAACATTCTTTTATAATGTTGTTCGTGTATGCTTATTTTGTTGTTGTTGTTTTTTTTTTGTCATTCTTGATTCTCGGCTCATAATATTTCATAATTTGTACAGCACTTATGAGCGAAAAGGAAGCAGCTATCGATGGTCATCGATTTATGAGGCCCCCATTTAATTGATTTTACAACTTGACTGGTTCGCGCGAGACACAAAAAAGAGAGAGGAGGGGAGGGGGGGAGTTGAATCGTCTTCGTGCCTACAACCACTTTGAAATTCAAATCATGAAAGTGTTAAGAAAGCGAACAGGCCCAGGCCAGGCGAGGCACAGTCAAGCGACCAAGCCAAACAGGCAAAAAGAATAAGAATACATATGTATACGAGTATGTGTATATAAAACCCTAGAGAACCGGACTCTAAACAGGTTCTGTCAGCGAACTGTGAAGAATTTTTAACCTGCCTTTTGCCTGCCTCAAACACACACACACAAAAAAAAAAGAAGTCCGAGAGTCGGGAGTTCGCTCGATGGTGTGTAAAAAGGCAGCAAAAGAAACCAGTTCTCAATAATAAAAACTAATTTATTTACTAGGTGTAGTAGGTACAAAACACACATATGTAAGTAGAAAAGACAGACACCAGAAAAAAAAAATATACAAACATAATACGAACCCGAAAACAACTGAGCCGAGGGAGATGAAAAGAAAGAACCTCAACATCAACCTCAACCTCAAGCATGGGCGACAAAACAGTTGATCAGAAACTGCGTGTGTGGCTAATCAGAATCAAATTGATTTAAATTTGAATGGTTCGATGAGTAAAGTGCGCGGCAATCGAAAGAGAGACAGAGAGAGAGAGAGAGAGAGGGAGAGAGGAGAAGAGTCGGAAAAGTGAGAAAAGCGATAAGCAGGGGCAGCCAATTGTTTGTTTGTGTGTTTGGACTATTTGGAAAGAAATAAAGGTAGATATCTGATGCATATTTGCATAACATTTAACAAAACAAAATCGAAGGACAGAGACAGGTAGAGCCAAAGAGATATACTATATGTAGATATAGGTGGGTGAGAAACTAACCATACCATAAAAAGTTGCTCTGGCATAAATCATTTCAAGCGTATTACTGTTATTCATACCCCGCGCTCACTTTGCAACAAGTTGGCAGCACCGTCGTCCATCGTTTAGTTATTTAAACACGAAATTCACATCATTTTATCCGTATGTAAATATCCGTATGTAAATCACGGAAAAACTGCTGCTCGCATTGTTATGAACACAAAAAAACGAACGAAAAACGAACAACGAACGGAAAAATAAATACAATTCGAGAATCGAAAATCGAAATATAAGTGAAATTTCCATATAATTTGTAGGGTGTTTCGGTTGGAAGCACACATTTTCCATAACATGCACATGCTAATTGCCGCTGGCTCCGTTGACACCTACTCCATAAGTACTATATGTTATGTGTATTTTCATCGCTCAAATAATTGAGGTAATTCTTCAGTCGCGTCGGAATAATTCCAGCGATTGTTAGATCAGAGTTCAGAGTTGAGTTTGACTTTGCCATTTGCCTGTTGCGTGGTTGCTGCTGGATTCTCCAAAAATCGTGCTGCTTTTTGACCATCAACTAAACAACAAACGACATGAAATCCTTTTGAGTGATATGCAAATGGGAAAACAGTTCCCAAGCCAAAACAATCAAAGTGAACATAACAGAACAGAAGAATGATTTTGTCGAATGAAATCAAAAGTAATTTGTACGCTGGCATTTAAATGAAATCAAAATAAATAATTAATGATCAAGTTGCTTGCTGAAATCATAAAATCAACTGACAACAACATCAACAAAATGCTAGAGATGCAAAGTTACGATAAAACAAAAGAGAACAACAAAAAAACCTAAAAAAAAAAAAGAAGAGCAGCTGCAGGAAAGAGAGAAGCTGTGGCAAAAGTTCAGTTGGATGCAGACACGGGGCGAACCACAAAAGTAACTTAAAGATACAAAATCTGTGTAGCCACCGAAACACAAGCGAACGGATGTCAGCAGCGGCCCATTTAACAGCAAAAGAAATAAGAAGACGCCAAGACGCTGAGACGCTGAGAACGCGAACGCTGCGAACAAGTTGAAGCGCAAACTTTTGCGCTCACTTTTGACGTGTGCTTAGCCCCGGCCATTAGATAGACCCCGCAGCAAACAAAGCGGCGCCAAAGATACTAAAAACACCAAACGAAGATACACAGCGAGCCAACTGCCAACTGCCAACTTCCAACAGCAACAACAACAACAACAACAACAACAACTGGCAAGAAAACTGACAAGTAGCAGCAACCGGGCAACGGGGCAACTGGCAAAAGCTGGCAACACGAGCAAAACTGGTAAGTGGCAAATGGCAATGGCAAATGGCGGCGCCCCCGTCGCTGGTTGACAACAGGTGGCAATTCTAAACAGACTCAAGATATCAGACCACCTGCCCACTGTCCACTTACCTTTGGCTGCTGCAAATGAGTTTCTCTCCCTCTCTCACTTCTCCTCTCCTTTCCCCTAGCTTAGGTTTTCGTTTTCGTTTTCTTAGTTTAGTTTTTTGTGTTGCTGTTGGTCAAATTACCTGCAAGATGAAAGAAAAATAGATGCACTTTTAGCTTGAAATGTAACTTGACATTTTCTGTTAAGCTTATGTCTAAAATAAATGAAAAGCGTCAAGAAATTGTGAGAACATGAAATAAATAAATATTGTTAATATACGAGTAGAAATATATAATATTAGCTCTTATTCAGAAAATAATTTCAATATAATATTCAATTGTGAGAACAATTTGCGGAAATGCAATACGAATAAAATATAATAATATACAGTAATATAGTATTTTATAATAGTATATTATTATAATAAATAAGTATTCTAATATAGTAATACACATCATGTAATTAATAAATATTATAAATATAGGAGCACAAATATATTAGTTCTCAATGCCAAAATTCCAAATTCCAAAAAAGAAATAATTCTAATACAATAACAGCTTCTGTGAAAGTAAGTAGATTTCAAAAACGTAGAATTTATTTTTATTTTCTTTGGCTATTCTAAATATTTAAGCACTTTTCCACAGAATCTCTTTTCATTAAGAACAAATTTATATCAAAATATTTCAAATTTATTCTTTGTATAGTTTGAGTTCTCTCAAGGCCTCTTTTATATACAATCGTTATTACTATCCCTTAAATAATTGTAAATAACGCTTACTAAATATAAGTGATAAATACATAAGGAATAATTTCATATGGAAATTATTTACATTAGTGTAATATTTTCTCAATTCACTGTTAGTTATACAAATCAAATTTATTTCCACTGGATCGTTTAGCAAAATTATTGAGTTCTGGTTTCCAAGAAACTTCTCGGGGTTCGAAATTAAATTTGTTCTCTTTCTCTCTTATTCTCTGACTTGCTGGAATTCGCCAATACTTCGATCTTCTCTCATTTTTTTTTTTTTTTTTGGTGGGCCGAATAGTTTTAGTATCACAATGTTCGAAAGCAAACGCTGTGACGGGGATAAGAATGCCCATTTGACCCATGACTTTTGTGTGAAACAAATAAAATAAACTAAGCAACAACGCAAAAAAGAAGCAGAAAGAAAAAAATGCAGAAAAAACTTCAAGTTCAATTTCTTTGTTCGTGTTTTAATCCATTTAAAAAATGAAGAAAAGAAGCAGGCAAGAACGAAAAAAAAAACTACAAAATAAAGTTGAAACTTTTGCTAGCCTTGCGAAAATTTCCAAACTCGTAGCGCAAAAAAAAAAGAAAAGAAATATATAATACGATATATATAAAAAGAAGAGAGAAGAAAAAAAAGCCACAAGAGAGGAAGGAGGAGGAGGAGGAGGACGAGGAGAGAAAACTGTCCAAAAGATACTCAATCGAATTAAAATGCATTCGAGTAGCAATGACACTGACACTGCCAAAAAGAAATTTGTGTGCGTGGCCAAGGCGGCAAGGCGGCAAGGCTGGCAAGGGGCGTGGGGCGTGGCAAGGGGCATTGGGGCAGATACACAGATACAAGATACGCAGCCCGACATGGTGGCAGCAATGGCAACGGCAACGGCAACTGCGACAGCGGCTTAAACTGTGGCAAAAGTTATTGTAACTTTGCCCGCAGCTGCGACGACAATGTTGGCTTGACAGGGAGTGAGGAGTGAGCGGTACTATCATGCCGGGGGGCGGGTTCAGACTTGGACATGGACGGAAGGGAGGAGGTGGCAGAGGCAGAGGCAGATGAATGTTTTTAGGAGACGCACGACACGCGCCTACTGACTGCCACGCATTTCCTTTCTGACCTCAATCGTTCGTTGGTCGCAACTCCCGAAAATACAAATCGAGCTGGCTTTCTTTGTTGCAGCACTGGAGGGGGAGGGGAGGGGACCACCCCCTGGTAGAATGCGGCTGCCCTTTCCGTGTTTAAAAAACATTTCTGTTCCAGATCAAGACGCAGCTTCTTGTCCGCTTTGCTTTGAACATTCATTCGCCGCGTTTTGTTTTTTTCTGCTGCTGCCTTTTTTTTTTTTTTTGTTGTTTTTTTTTTTTTTTGCTTCATATATTTACTCGCTCGATTCTTTTTGCTTTTTTAGCTTTTTTTTCCCGGCCAGTTTTTGGCTCTTGGCTTACAAAGATGCTTTTAAATGATTAAACGCTGTGATTTCTTATGTTACCAGGGTCGGGCATGGCACTTTATACAATTTATTTTTTTTATTACATTCAGAGTTCTTTTGGCGTCGCTTTTGCTTTGCTTTGCTTTTCTTTTGTTTCATTTTTTTCTCTCTGTGATTTCACATGGGTGACATTTTTAAGCATACGCTGATTCATTTTGCCATCGCACAGCATCAACTTCATCATCATCATCATCAGCATAAAGATGTTAATAAGCGTTATACATGCTTTGATATGGCCATTTAGCTAATCGATAGATTTGTATTTGAATGGCAGCGGCCTTTGTTCGCGTTGAGATAAAATCACAAAACAATTCATAAAAATTCATCGAAAATTTGACTACAAAATTAATTTAAAAGCGCAACGAATTCTCTTCGCTCTCTTCTTTATATAGTATTTTACAGTTGGATTTCTTTTTTGTTCAGCCAAACGATATCAGCTTTTAAGTTATTTGAATTGCGTTTAACTAATTTGATTAAAGAAAAGAATACGAAATCAATCATAATTACATGCGGAATTTACAACATCTAAATACATTTATTATACTATATATTCTACGCTTTATCTAAAAATCAAAAGTAAACTTAATTTATGGCCATAAGAAATACATTTTCTATATTTGTAGCGCATATTCTCAAAGCTAAACTCATGCCACAACGTTGTTAATCTATTAAATTTTCCCAGGAATTATGCTGCTCTCTTGTTAAAATTTCGCTTTCGAACAGTGATGATTGCATAAAATGAGATGCCAAGTATTTTCTTAAATGACTTTCGCATAAACAACTCAACAGAATGTCTATTTGTTCAACGGGGCGTTTCAAGTTTCCTGTCAACGCGACGAGATGGTGATGGTGGGAGCAGATCCTGCTTTGCTTGTCATTGAATACGACATTGACATTTATTTAACTTTAGCGACCGCAGATGCGTTGCCAACTCGATGACAAACTTATTATGCCATCAACATAGAAAACACACACACACACACACACACACACACACACACACACACACAATGGAGGACAACAACAGTAACAAGGGAAAATGCTTTGGTCAAGTGTCTGGCAGTGAATTGGCAAAAAAAAAATTATATATAAGATATGAGAGTGAGAACGAGAACGAGAGGGGGGAATGAAAGATGACAAAACTCTTTTGTGGGCAACCAAGCATGCAGCAACTTTGCCACCAAACAATTTGTCGAGCCTTTTTCAGTTGAAAATTTCAACGGTTTGTGTTATCAGCAATCAAAGCCAACTCACTTCCCATCCAGACAATGCACAAGCAATCTCTGCTCTATAATCTTGCCAGACTGATTGAAAAATCATTTGAAATGTAATATCCGTCGTTCGTAATGTCCGTAATAAGCCAAGTCCGCTCAATTAAAAGGATAAACTGCAGCTAACTGGCATTCAAACAAATACTTTACCCTTTTTTTTCCCCCCCCCCCTCGTTTTCCATCCAACTTCTCTAACAACTACCCTCTCGCTACCCTCTTTTCTGTTTTGTTGCCAAGGGCAGCTGCAAATCGAGCTGCCTTTTGCCTTTTGGGCCAAGCTACTTGCAATTGTGGCACTAAAATAGTGACATCAAATCAAAACCAATTATTGTGCCACTTAAAGTAAAACTACGAATGATAGAAGTCGCTTGTCATAAGCTCCTTAAAGGATTGCACTTGAACCGGTTCAACTCCGGGAGGAGTTTGCTTTGTTGTCTATTCTCTTAAGTCAAGTGACTTGAAGTTAAAGTCAATTGCTTGTGGAAATGCCCTTGAACCGGTACAGAAAAACGGTTCACAGCAATAATCCGAATCAGAGAAAGTAACTGAAAACATATTTACAAGTTAGCAACACTTTTATAGTTTATCATAAAGCTTTAGAAGTTCAAAAATTCCCGAGTTATTTATCGAAATATTCTTGAACCGGTTTAGAAAATTGATTTACAGCTATATTCCAAATCAGAAAAAGCAAATGTAAACACATTCTTAAGTTAGCAACACTTTTAGTTTATCGTAAGATTTTGGAAGTTACAAAATTTCCAGAATTATTAATCGAGATACTTTTTAACCGGTTTAGAAAATTGGTTCACAGCTATATTCCGAATCAGAGAAAGCAAATGTAGACACATAAGTTAGCAAAACTTTTAGTTCATCATAAGATCTTAAAAATTACAAATTTTCCAGACTTATTAATCGAGATACTTTTTAACCGGTTTAGAAAATTGGTTCACAGCTATAATTTGAATATAGTTCTACAAAAAGTAATTCTGTAACCACATTTATAAGTCGGTAGCTTTTTTAGTTCTTCATAAAATTGTTCATCTCTGTGCCTTTGAGCGAATGCAGCGCTAATCTTTATATAATTCCAGTAAAAGCACTTCAGGACGCACATTTTGCAGCAATCGCATATACTCTATTGCCCAAAAGGGTATTTAAAATGGATGGCGCTTTTAATTCTTCATAAAATGACATAAATAGAGAATTTTTAGTTTGTCGCACGCGGCGCTTGGTAATAAAAGTTGGATAAACAGTCGTTAGTCGTTAAGCGGAAGGAAAAGCAGTAGACAAAAATAACACAAAAATGAAAGAGGAGAAGAAGCGCAACAACAAGAACAAGAACAACAACAAAATTATATATAGAAATATCAACTGAAAAGAAGTTAAATTGCAGCTGAAATTGAGCTGGGCCCACAGTGAAGACCGAGCAAAAAGGCCAGAAAGGGGAAGGGAAACGGGAGCGAGAGAGAGAGAGAGAGAGAGAGAGAGAGAGCAGAGTTAAGGGATGCGATGATGGCAAGAAGATTCTACGAGAGTGAAATATAAGCTGAGCATCTTTTGGTAGCTAATGAGCAGCAAAGTTTCCGGCAAGCGACTCAATTCCGAGTAATTGGAAATCTCAATAAATTTCTAAATGATTTGTAATCTTTAAAAACACACAAAAAAAAGAAAACCATATTTCTGAAACTGTTTTCAAGTCAACGGAAACAACGAGTAATGAAATAAAGTTCAAAAAGCGCTTAGCAAATAAGTAAAAAGAAGACAACAGAAAGCACACAACGGGAAAATACGTAAACAAATAAGTCGATGCAAGAAGTCTTATGAGAACTGTAAGCTGGAAAAGTAACTGTAATAAAAAGCTGCTAGCCGTATGGTATTGGATGCTTTGAAGCCCTATTTAAATAAATTCATTCTCTCTTTTTCTTTTTGGATTAAATAGCAAAAATCGTGTAGCCCAAAAAACCGCAGGGAAAAAACTCAAACTCTCGATATTGAAACTAAAACCGAACCACATTATGTGCCACTAAAATTGAAGTTTTTTTTTTGGTTTTAGCGGCACTTGAAATGCATCGGCTCATTAGGAGTAAACCCCCAATCCCCTGAGGCTCCAAGAGCCCTCTCCCTCGCAACACACACACACACGCACACACACTCACATGCAAGGCACTTAACATTGTCAAACGCTTGTATCCCCCTTCCATCCCTCTAATTCGTCCCAGAGAGAAACATTAAAATGTCATGCACTTGGCGCGGCTAAAAACTAAAACCAATTTTCGAATGCTGCAAAACTGCCAAAAACACCGTTAAAAAGCGCGTATGTATTCGCGTGTGTGTGAATGTGAGTGCAGCTACACTAAACTAGCGAGTGAGCGAGATAGATAGTGTTATTGGCCTGACGCTCAATTACAGAGCATAGAAAATACAGTGAATATCGTTTAAAGACAACAGCAAAAATGCAGCAAGCATTGCAAATGTTTAAGCATTGTATAGCAATTGAATAATTAAATAATAAGCAATTAGTATTTAATGTTAATAACCGCTTAACTCATAAAATATTTATAATGCGACCGAATTTTTCTTATTCATTATATGTTTTTGCCACTATTCACTGTACTATCATTTGCCTTTGCTATTGCTGTTGTTGTTGCTATTGTAATTGCTGTGTTTGTCGTGGTTGCTGCAGTTGTTGTTCTTGTTGTTGTTATTTCCAAAGGGGCTGCAGCAAAAACCACGAAACAGCAGCAACAGCAAGAAAAACAAGAACACAAATGATATATTGTAATGACAATATGATAATACCGACGCTTAACATGAACTGATCGCCACACTCACACACACACACACACACACACACACACACACACACACACAATCACACAGCCTCACAGTTGCACAGCACAACATGAGTGCAATAGGAGAGAAAGAGCCTGATGGGCTCAGGTAACTGCAGCTCACTTGCCATTGCCTTTACTCTAGCTGTTGTTCTTGTTGTTGTTCATTGCCCACGCAAAGTGAATGAGCAGCAACAACAGTTAGAAATTGCATTTTGCTTTTACCTTTTCTTTTCGTTTTGTGCGTGCGTGCTTCTTCCTTGCTGTTGTTGTGTTTGATTTCTGGTACTTTTTGCCTTTACTTTTAATTCACACTCCTATTTGTTTGTTGTTTTTTTTTTCTTTTGTTGTTTCGTTTACTTGGTCTGTTTGTGTTTTTGTAATTCACATGTTTTGCATTTGTTATATTTGCATTTGACTCTTTGCTCTCTTTATTTTTCTTTTACAAATTTGACTTCTTGATTTGCATTTATTTATTTTTTTTTTTTTTGCTGCGCTTTTTGCTTTTCGCTTTTGGCTTTTGCCTTGCTACAACTCTTGGACTCTTGATTTGATTTTTTTTTTTACACTGGCAATTTCATTTAGAAAAAACACACACACACCAGAAAAAAATATTTGTGGATCTTTTTACCGATTAAACGTTGCGCGATTTTGTTGATTTTGATTTTAGATTTCGATTCTTTCAATATATCGCTAGCGATCCTTGGCGTGGGAGTCAACGCACACACATACACTTTCACAAACACACTCGCAGACGGTCCGAAAATGTGTAAATAAATGAATTTCTTTTCTTTGTGGTTGTTGTTGTTGCTGCTGCTGCTGCTGTTGCAGTTGGGACGAAAAAAAAGGCGTCGCGGCAGAATAAACCGGTTTTTACATGGACAGCAGCGAGACCGGCATTTATTACAATTGCACCGACGACGAATTCGAATTCAGTTTCGTTGCGTGTGTACAAAACAAAAAAACAAAAAGAACGATATGAGAATCTTTCACATCAACAACTAACTCTCTCTCACTTTTTGGGAAACTTCTTTTTCAATAACCGCACCGCGTCCGTTGCACACGACCGCCTCGTTCGGCTTTGCTTTTGCTTCTGCTCGCGCCGCGTTAACAGTTGTGCTGTTGAGCGGCGTCGCTTGGCGCTGTTAAGCCGCTGTTGTTGCGGTTTGAATGCGTTCGCTTCGAACGTGGCGACGCTGTTAACGCAGCGAACGCAACAAAATGCTAAGCAGGCGGCTCGCTTGTTCGAGTTCGCTGTGGAACTTGAGTGTGTGGATGTCGAACATGTTGCGGCAAGTGGCATAAAAATAGCGCTTGTAAATTGCACGTTTATTATTTTAATATATTTAAGAAACATTCAATTATGAAAATGTTAAAGCGAGCATCGCATGCTTTCTCTCTCTTTCTTTCACTCTTTTGCTAGGAGTTTGTATAGAATGTGGGCGCCGTGTTTGAGGCTAAAACTGAACCGGTTCAACAGGATGCAAGCTGATAGAAGGAAACAAGGGAGAGAGAGAGAGAGCAGGAGCAAGAGTGAGAGTGAGATAGACTGCAAAATATGCTACCAAAACAAAAGACGAAAATATAGCAACCATATCAACAATAACAACAACAACAGCAAGAACAACAACAACGGCAGCAATTGCAGAGTTCTTTTAATTTTTATTCGGGTTTTCGAAGTGAAGTAACCGGGCAACAATTTTTTGCTCTGCGAAAATGGCAACGCTGCGGCTGCGACTGCGGCTGGAAAAACCGGTTCACACGCAGCCCAGGAATGTACAAAATACCAAAAGCAATAACAACAACAACAACAACGGGAGCAATGCAATGAACTAAACCGAAAACGGACAAACAAACATAGCAACAACAACAACAACAACAACAAC
Organism: Drosophila albomicans; assembly: GCF_009650485.2. Taxonomy (NCBI): domain Eukaryota; kingdom Metazoa; phylum Arthropoda; class Insecta; order Diptera; family Drosophilidae; genus Drosophila; species Drosophila albomicans. The sequence continues at coordinate 3,080,689 of NC_047627.2, read as the reverse complement.
AAGCAAACAGAAAAACAAACAAAAATCAAAGAGTTTGCAAACTCGCAACTGGAAGTTGTAACTGGAAAACGGCTACGAGCTTTGCTTGTGGATGTTGTGGAATCTGGATGTTGGGACCTAAGTGGCTTCTGTAGTGTTGCTGTTGCCGTTGTTGTTGTTGTTGTTGCTGTTGTTGTTGCCTAAATGACATAAATCTGCGTGGCAAACAAAAGACTTAAGCGACGAACGTGGCGCTGCTGCAGCATGTTTGCAGCAGCGACTGCAACTGGATTACTGTTACACCAGGCCAGGCCAAATGGCAACTGCCAACTGCCAACTACCAACCACGAACTACCAACTAGCGACCATAACGGTACCAAGTATCATTGCCCAAAAAAAAAGGGTCAGCTGAAAGCAATTGGGCAGCACTTTTATTTCTCTACTCTAAGGATTGAATTTTTCATGGTTAGGGAAATATTTTACATGTATTGAAAGAGACCGAAATATATAAACTATTTATCAATTATCATCACTTATTTATTTATTATTATTTTTATTACATGATTAGAATAAAATACAAAACTCCTTCTGTGTTATTTTAATTGCTTACTTAATATTAATAATATATTTCAATATTTTTCTATTTTTGATTAAGCATTAAACATAAAACTTTTTCCATTTACTTTTTAATTAATCAAAAAATATGTATTTGAAATGTTGAGAGCGGTCCAATCATCATTTATTTATATTTTTCTTCAACATTCTGATTAAGAATAATATATAAAATTCTTTTCTTTTATTTATTTATTGTTTTTCATAGTTCAGCAAATAGTTTACATCACGAAAAGATATATATATATTTAATTATATATTTTTCTTATTTTTCTATGTATAACTATGAATGTAATTTTATCATATATTTTTTTAAGAAGCTACAGTTTAAATTTCAATTAATTTATAATAGAATTAAAAATAATTAATAGAGCACTTGGTACTAAACTCTTTAACCCTCTAGTGCCCAAACTGAAAACAAAAAATAATTATTTTTGCGTTCCTTATTTCATTGTTTTAAAAAAAATTTTGACTTTTGTATGAACTGAAAAATAAAAATAATAAAAAAAACTAAAAAGCTTACGAAATTTTTGTTTTGGTATGGATTTTGTGTTTTGTGCCCTTGAGACTGTAATTTTGTTTCGAGCAACAAACTTCATAAAACATTAAAACAAAAATAAATTTTGTAAAATCGATGTTTTAATCGTTGATATAAGAAATTTATTTTAAAAAAGTTTAACAATGCAACAAGAAGGAAATATCTACATATAAAATTTCATTAAACAGCGCGTGAGTCTGTGAAAAAATAATAAATACTATAAATTTTCAATTAAATGATCGAAGAGATCTGAAAAATTTTATAATATTGAAAATGTGAAATAAAGAAAAACTACATTTACGGTTGCCATTCAAAGTTCGACTAAAATGTGAGGCACTTAAATGCATTCTCATTCACAAACAGATTCAGATATATATACATATATATGTATATCCATCGCTCTCTGGCGCGATCACTGATCACTGCAATTAGCTTAACAAACTTGGCCAGAGCGATAGATTAGATCAGCGTTGAGTCGAGTCAAGTCGAGTCGAATTGCAAACATTTTGGTGGATCGACCCTGAGCTGTTCCTCTTACTATTTTCAGCTCGATAGATCTTCAGATTCAGCTTCAGTTTTGTTTTGTTCTCTTGCATTTTCATTTGACATGCGAACTTTGAACTTTTTTGTATTTTTTCAATTCGATTCTCTTTTTTTTTCGCTGTTGTTGTTGTTGTTGCTGGCTTGTTGATTTTTGTGATTTTAGTGTGCTGGGGCCTAGATTGGGTTTCTCATTGTTGCATTTTGCTGCCGTCTTGCCGCTGCTTAGAAACCGCACAACAAAACACTCGACCAGCAAAAATTTGACCCAAAAAAAAAAAACGAATAAAAAAAAATGTACGCGGCAAATAAAATAAACATTTTCTTGGAGTGCTGCGAAAATTATGCAAAGCGCAGACAAATGCGCAAATTTGAAAAAGCACAAGAAAAAAACATAAATGCCAGCAGCAACAATAAGAATGAGAAACACACAAATAAATAAAAAAAAAAAAACAAAAAACGGAAAAAAAGATAACAATAACAACAGCTGTGCTTTTTTCCTCCACCCAAGTGCGGGCGTTACTGGCGTCTAAAAGTCATTGGGAGAAAAAAAAACAAATTAAACAAAACGATATATACTATAAATTATATTAATCGAAATACCCTAAAGCCGCACTCTCAGCTCAAATGCAATATTTTACCTATGCAAAAATATTGATATGCATTTCAGTTTTCAGATCGCTAATGGGCGTTATACCTTACAAAAAGTTAATAGGAAATGGTTAAACATATGATGTCTGACTATCAAAGTATCTCTTGTGATATACTTTAGTATATTTTGGTATACTCACTTGGTATATTTTTTGGTTTTCACTTTTGTGATATACTCATTTGGTATATTTTCTGGTTTTCACTCATTTGTGATGCTTCATAAATTACTTAATTTATACCTTAAATAAAAGATAATAGGAAATGGTTAAATATATGATGTCTGACTATCAAAGTATGTCTTGCGGTATATTCTAGTATATTTCTGATAAACTCATTTGGTATATATTTGTTTTTCGCTCATGGGGGTTGCTTCATAAATTACTTAATTTATACCTTACAAAAAGTAAATAGGAAATAGTTAAATAGACGATGTCTGACTATCAAAATATGTCTGGTGGTATATTTTAGTATATTGGTGGTATACTCATTTGGTATATTTTCCGTTTTTCACTCATTTGCGTTGCTTCGTAAATTACTTAATTTCTACCTTCAAAAAAGTGAATAGGAAATAGTTAAATATAATATATGATGTCTGACTATCAAAGTATGTCTTGCGGTATATTCTAGTATATTTTTAATAAACTCATTTGGTATATATTTGATTTTCGCTCATGAGCGTTGCTTCATAAATTACTTAATTTCTACCTCCAAAAAAGTGAATAGGAAATAGTTAAATATATGATGTCTGCCTGTCTGACTATCAAACTTTGTCCTGCTGTATATTTTAGTATATTTGAGCATTTTTGGTATATTGAATTGGTATATTGTCGGTCATGTTTCTACATAAATTACTTAATTTCTACTTTTAAAAAAGATGAGAAGAAATATTTAAATAGTCTGTCTATCCGACATTCAAAATATATCCTTCGGTATTTTTAAATGGTATATAGTATTAAATTAAATAGTTTTCAGTTTTGCGCTCATGGGAGTTGCCACATAAATTACTTAATTTCTACCTTCAACAACTTTATATTAAAACTATTGGAAAATGCATAAAATTTGCCATGTGAATTTCTTACAAATTTAATGCGTTATTATATTAAAGATTTTCTATAACACTTCAACCTAAAGTTTACATTACATACTAAGTATATCGATAAGTATTACATTTAAATGTATCAGACTGTCGGCCCAATTGCAGTAAGAGTTTTTTGCCATACAAAAGTATACAGAAAGAAAATATTTAGATTGCATATTGTTAATTTTAATTTAAGCTTTTTTTAATTTCTGTTTTAGGTAAAATTATGAAAATATAAATATTTACTTGTATTAAATAGAATAGAATCGTCCATTATAAACTATCCATATATATATTAATATATTATTCGAATTTAACTTTTATTGCATTAAGAAAAAAACCAAATAATATATAAAAAATTGTTTTTTTTTAAACTTTATTGGAATAATTAGTTAGTTAGTTAGATCACCAAAAAATGCATTCCAATTATTCCAATTTATTCAAATGTTACATAAAGAAATAACTAAATTATACATGCATAAAAAACCTCATTAAGAGTTCTTATTATAATAACAATTTGTTATATGATCACCAAAAAAATCTTAATAAAAATTTATGCTATTTTCGTTTTTGAAATTGTTATTTAATAACACAAAATTAGTTTTTGAAAAACATTTGATTTTAAAATTTTTTTTGAAATTGAATTTCTTTACTTAATGTTTATTGGGTATTGTGAATTTATTTCCATCTATTTCTTTACTATTCGTGTGAGAAATTGTGTTTACTTATCTCTTAGCTTAAGACACGTATTTTGCTTTGTCGGTTGTTGCTTTTGATTTTATTGTGTAGCATTTAGCTGATTGGTATTTTTATTATAAATATTGCAGAGCTAATGGAGCTTATTAATCTATGATTTATGCGTAGCTCAGACGTCGCAGCCAATGGCTTCCAATGAATGAATGAATGACTAATAATTTATGTAAAATTATTGCTCGATTGTCGCGTCGCACACACAAACATTGGCTAATAGCTAATATGCTTGGTCAGCAGCAGCGGCAGCCCGCATATAAAACTCTCGAGAGCAGCAGAAATGAAAATCGAAAATTATAGTTTTTGGAGCCGTAAACAAATCGAAACGCGGCCGGCGCTCCAAAACTTGCTAATGGGCTAAAAACTAAACTCGAAAAAAAAATTAAAAAAAAAAAAACTTGGTGCGGGCGGCGGCCTGACAAAAAAGGGCGTTGCTCATGTTGTTGTTGCGGTTTGTGTAGTTGTTAAACAAATATTACTCATGGCCGGGCCTGAAGTGGAACTGGCCCGAAGCTTGGCCCCAGCCATGTTGTACAGCATTGCTAACACCCAAGAACAACGTGACGACGAGCGAACCGAACCGAAACCAAAAACGAACCCACAAAAAAAAAAAAAAAAAAAACTGAGAAAACTAAAAAATAACTGACAACTAAAAACTGAGAAAACGCGTCGAAAACGCAACCGCTTTTTTTGTTGTTTGCGTATTTTTTTGTATACCCGTTATCCATATGATAGAAGGGTATTATAAGCAGGCATCTCCGATCCCGAAAAGTATATACTTATATATGTATGTATATTTTTGATTAGCCTAGACAATGTAGACCGTCTGACTGACTGATTGTTTCATATACAAAATTAATTCTTCGGTATATTTTAGTGCTTTTTCGGTATAATAGTTTGGTATATTTTTAGAATAATATATATTTCCCAGTCGAGCAAGATTTAAGATATAGGCTTCGGTATATTTTGGTATTTTTCTGGTTTATTGAACTGGTATCTTATTAGTATTACTCTTCTTTGATTAAAAATTGGTAACGGTTACGTCTAAATCACCTAAATATCGATATACAAAATATACCTTTCAGTATATTTTAGTATTTTTCTGATATACCAATCTAGTATATTTTTAGAATACGCTCCCATGGTATATTTTAGTATTTTTTATATATTAATTTAGTAGTCCGTCTTTCCATAAGAACACCTAGATCTTGATATACAGCATATACCATTCGAAATATTTTAGTATTTGTTCGGTATATGACTTTTGTATACTTTTAGAATAACACCGCATTTTTATTAAAAATATCTCACACAGTCGAGCACACTTGTCTCTCTGTATGAACACCTTGATATCCATATATAAAATATACCAATCGGTACATTTTAGTATTTTATCGGTATATTAATTTGGTATGAACAAAATATACCCTTCGATGAAAAAAATATACGCTTAGGTTTTTAATGCTTGTATATTTTTTGGTATATTAATTTGGTATGTTCTTAGTATTCTTCTTGTTACATTTAAAATGGGTAGCGGGTATCACACAGTCGAGCACACTCTTACTTGCTGTTTTTTTTTTTTTTTTGACTGATTGTCACGGCACGATAATGAAATAAGCTTGTTGCTGTGGCAGTTGCAGTTGCATTTAGACCGAGGGAGGGAGCGAGGGAAGCAGGTCATAAAGTTATTGAAGGTGCCTGGCATAGTTCTTATTGTCGTTGTTGCTGCTGTGGCAAATGCGGCGTGCAACTTGCAGCGTGCAACAACAAACGCGCAGCGCATTCCTTTTGTCAAACGACTCCAAACTTCGATCCGACTTCTCACTGCGAGATCTTTTTAGAATGCCAACAACGCAACTTTTGTTGTTGTTGTTGTTGTTACTGTTGCTGTTGCTGTTGCTGCTCATTCTCATCTTTATCCTCATGCCACATACAATATAAAGCGAAGTATTCACATGCGCATGCGCAAAATGTTTTCAGTCAACATCGTCATCATCATCTTCATCATGTTCGTCGTCATCATTATCATCGAGTGCTGTCCACGGCAAAAAACCAAACGTATCATAATCATATTATTTATGATTGTATTTGTTTTCAGACGCCGACGAGCAAAAGACAAGCCAGGGAGAGGGAAAGCGAGAAGAGTGGAGAGGGGAGAAGAACGGTCAAGTTTTGGAAACGTGGAGACATTGCCACGTCTCGACGTAATTGCCGTTTTGTGGCTTGGCTGCCAGGCTGCCGCTTTTGTGCTCCATTCGATGTACCCCGCTTCCCGCTCCCCGACAAACTCAATACTCGATCCACTCTATACGCCACCGCCACCGCCACCGCACTCAACTCAACTCAACTCCACTTCGCAAAGCGAGCACAAAAGAAAAGCAAAACAAAACACAAAATACGAAATACAAAAAGCAACAACAACAACAACAAAAAAACGAGGAGCATGTGTTTTTGCCATTTTCAAGGGCACTTTGTGCAACTGCCACAGGCTGTGGCAAGGCACAGTGGCAACAAGCTCTACAGTAATTTCAAACAATCAATTTATGGCGCTCACACTTAATACATATTTACCTAAAATTGAATTTCACTCAAGTTTACATTTTAGTTTATTACTTCAATTTAATTCAAGAACCTTCGTTCAAGCATTAAATTGTTGTTACAAAAAAAAATAATTGTTAAGTAAAATGTAAAAAACAATACATTATTCAAGTAGCTTTATTTATTCTCCGCATATCCATTAAACACATACAAATCAATAGTGTTAGAAACTATGTTTGGTATATTTAGCATTCCATGTTATATTTTAAGTGCTGTACCTATAAATATACCAAATATAGTCTTTGGTATATTTTTATTATTTTATTTGTAATAATTTACATAAAACTAAGTACCAATTACAAATTTTTGTACCATTAACTTCAAATAAAATTATTATTATTTATTTTAAAGTATAGAATTTTAAAGAAACGAATAAATTGTCAAGTTCATATTCTTAATACAATAAATTCGGGACTGTATATAATAATTTAATTTAATTGCATTTATTTTTTTTAATTTTTTATTGAACAAAATAGGTGTTCCTTTAATTTTTCCTCTATTTTACATTTAAGAAAAACTTTAGTTTATATTTCTACGGATTTAAAAAAATATATATGGCAAAGTATTTTACCATTATTTCGACATTCAAATTTATTGTATTTTGTATATTATAGTATATTCTATATAGTATAGTATTAAACATTTTAATCATATATATTTATAATTTCGTATTATATTATGTTATATCATTTGTTTCCTAACTTTACATCCAACTTCTAATTGCGTTTCCTTTTATATATTTATATTTTTGACACTAATATGGTATATAATATTTTCAGAGTACTACCGTCCTGTTTAATATAGTCTATTTTTAGACAAATGACGCTCTATTTATTTTGGTATCTATTCATAATATTATCGTTCTTCTAATTTCGGTATATTTTACAATAATAACGCACTTTTAATTTGGAATATATTTAGAATAATACCGATCTGTTAATTTTCGGTATATTTTTAGAACAAGGCCGCTCTTTTTAATTTGGTATATTTTTAGAATACTTTTACCCTGTTTAATATGGTATATTTTTAGAATACTTTTACCCTGTTTAATATGGTATATTTTCAGAATAAGACCGCTCAGTTTAACTTGGCATATTTTTAGAATATTACCTCTCTTCTAATTTCGGTATATTTTCAAAACAATACTGCACCCTTTTAATTTGGTATATTTTCAGAGCAATACCGTTCTGTTTTAATGTGGTATATTCTTAGAATACTATCGCCCTTTTCAATATGGTATATTTTCAGAATAATGCCACTCCTTTAATTTCGGTATATTTTTAGAATAATACCGTGCTGTTTGATTTTGGTATATTTTTCTCAAGAATACCGCACTGCTTCGCTATTCTTGAAAATGGATTCTAACTTGTTTGCAATTATTATTATTATTCAATCTTTATTATACGTACATATATCACAAATAAGTATAGAATTATTAAAACATGTTTGAAGTTCCTAGTCTTCTTCCAATGAACTGAGCTGAAGAACTGAGAAGATTATTATTATTGAAGCCTTTGTGAATGGACTGTGAGTCAGAGTGCGCCTATGATACTGAATGCTTGTCGAATCGCTTATCGGCAGCCCTATGAATCATTTGCCAACTGCTTTTGAGTGTTTTTGATTGTTGTTGTTTCATTTTTTCCTTCAGTATTTTTGTTGTGATTTGCAATTCGATTTCAATTCAGATTCAGATTCGGAATCCAAATTCGAATATTTCTTTTTGTTCGTTTATGTTTTTTGTTTTTTTTTTGGTTTGGTTTGGGTGCAAATAGTCATAGAGAGGCGGCCGTCATTTGATTTTTGTAAGTAGCTCCGGGGGGCGTTTGGGCTGCACTTTCAAAACTATTCGAATTGGAATTGTGGATTGTGAATTGTGAATGTCGGTGGGTGTGAATAAATGCATTTAATGTGAGTAGTTGGATGAATAATCAGGCAATCATTAGGCGAAAATTTCATATAACAAAATCGGTTGCAACCCAAACATTGCTCTTAAAGGGCAGTCTTTAGGAATGTGGCAACAGGATGACAGAGAGGAGAAGAGGGGGCGAGGAAGGGGCAGTTATAGTTATGCAAATATGCCAGCAAGATAACGGTGCGGCAGCGAGGCAACGACTGGCAACACAAGACAACAGAAGACAAGACAAGGCCAGACCAAAAAGCCGTTGCCAGGTTGTCAGGTTGTGGTTGTTGCTTGAGGTTGAGGTTGAAGCCGCAGCTCGCAACTCGGAGTCCGGGGAAGGAGCGAGGTGCTCAGGTCACAGTTGTATTTGCCTTCGCTTTGCGCACAATTCATAGACTGAAGGCCAGAGCAAATGCACAGATAACAAATGCTTCAACTCCAGCTTTAGTTTGAGTCCCAGTCTCAGTCTCAGTCTCAGTCTCTGGCCAACTGGCAACTGGCAAATGGTCGGCAGCTTTTGACCATGGTCGAGTCCGCTGATGGCATCACGCTGTTCACAGCAGCAGCTGTATAGACTAACAACAACAATAAAGAGTGCAATGCAATGCCAACAACAATAAAAACAACAACCACAACACATACTCTAAATACGCCAGAGCGACAAAAGCATTTCCATTTCCATCAATGCTTGCTTTCGACATTGCTTTTGAGCTCCGCGCAACTTTGAATATGAAAACAAGTTAGTCAACACCCGCGGACTATGATCGCTGGCCAAACACCCTGTAAAATCACAATTAAATTCACTTATTTTTGAACTTTACAATCAAGTATTATAATTTATATAGACCAATTAAAATGACCGTAAAAATACTAAAATGTATATTTGGTATATTTATATAATTAGTGCTTTCAAATACAATTTTAGCTTTATCTTTTTTCTGAGATCTAAATAATGGGCATAAGTTTATAGTTTCAGAAAAAGGTTCTGATTGATCTTCTTTTCAAAAATTTAAATTCTTTTGGTTATTTCTACTTTATTTAAGTTTGAAAAATCGTTCATAAAAAAAAAACACAATGAACTGAATAAAATCGTATTCTATTTTCATTTCATTTTACATTCTTGAATTCTTCAAGTTTAATTTTGTTATTTAAAACTTTTGTATACATAGAATTTTTCTTTTTTAATTTAATTCAATTTAATTATTTATTTAAATGTCTTAGTTATAAAATCAATCTTTTTAAAAATGAGATAGAATTATACTTTTAATAATTTTGAGATATTTAGTTCATCTATTTTCAAAGTATAAAACTCTTCTTTGGAGTAATCTCAATATACATCTGCCGCATAAAACAAAAACTCATCTAGAATGTCAAGAATTTCCTCACCATTTAATATTGCATTCCTTCTTGATATTGTGTTTTAAACTCTTTGGGTCACTCACAGCATGCGCACTTTTCCTTTTGTTTGATCATGAATCCTGAATCCTGCAGTTTTTCTAATAAACAACATTGCTATTATATGAATAGTAATTAAAAAATTCATCGCATATATAAAGATTTTCAAAATAAACGCGTTGATCAAATAAAAGTATTTTTACCTGACTAAATATCTTATAAATTATAAGGTAACAAAACAGTGTGGTATTTTCATATAAATGTACCAAATGAAAATACTATAAGAATACAGAATTACAATTTATTAATAAATTAACGAATAATTTAAAAAGAATGAACGCGTATTCAGCGAGCTTCCAAGTTTTTAATTAAATAGTTAAAAATAACGTAGTAAATTATTAAAATTTACGTAAATCAAATTATATGAGATTGAAAATATATATTTAATATATATATTACTCTAAATACTATGAGCTAAACAGTTCCTAGTTTATATGAAACATATAAATATTGTTTAAAAATATAAAATTACTTTAAATAATTTTTGAAAATGTTTTTTTTTTGGAATATTTTCGAATACCACTGGAATTTAACATTTAAGAAAGCAATAGTCAAGAGCGGTATTATCTTTTATATATGCTAAATAGACCTAAAAAAATACTAAAGTATACTGAAATCTTTATTTAATGTATACATATTTAGTATATTGAAATGTACTTTTGATATATATTTAATATATTGATGTAATAATACAAATTTCAAAATGAAATAAATATCAACTTTCAATATTTTTTGTAAATGATTTTTTTTTAAATACCATAGGTTTATAATATTGTATATTAATAAACCTAAAAAATACTAAAATATACTGATGATTTTTTTCGAATACAACAGGTTTAAAATATTGTAAAATTTCTCAAATATACTGAAATGTATATTTGGTATATATTTAGTTTATTGGCAAATGAAGTGCTTTCAAATAAAGTGTGAGTTCTATCTTTTCTACTGTCTGACGATAAAGTAGAAAATTGACACAAAAAAAAATAAAAAATAGAAATAAAAATACAGAAGCAAATAACTAGAGTTTGCTGGTTGATTGCGGCAGTGATCTTGACAGCCAGCGTTTTGGGTACCTGTTGATGCCACAAAGTACAAAGCACAAGGCACAAAGCATGGGGCAAAGCGATGAAGCGATGGGGCATCATCGCATCAGGTGGCGCACTTGTGGCTGCCATTTCCGTTGCACTGACAGACTAAACGATCTGTGAATGTCTGACCGCGGGGCCAACGCCCAACTGAATGCATGCATGAATATCTGAGTACATTCACATACATATTCACGTACTTTAAGCAGACATGTTCAGGCTTCTCTGCGTTCATACTCGTATATATATAAAAACTATTTATAAATTCAAATTTCGTTCTCAAACTCAGTTGTTGTACTTTGTGTTTGCTGTTTACACGTTCACACTGCCAACAACAACAACAGAAACAGCAACAACAGCAGCTACAATAACAACATATAATAGTCACATCACAGAAACAACAGCAACAACAAGCTGATGAAGTTGTGAGTTGCCGCTTTTGTCATTAGTTTGCTGTTTCAATTATGTGTCTGCCTTTTGTTTTTCTACCCGTTACCAATAGCGTAGACGGTTATTTTTTAATGTAACAGACAGAAGGAAAAATCTCCAACTCCATAAGGTATATATTAAGTATTTTTGGTACAACTAAAACCAATAAAAGTATTTTTTAGTTTCATTAAGATTAATTAAAATTTAAGAGATAATTTTGTATTCTCAAAAACGTCTGATAGTATATCGATATACCAAATACAATCTTCGGTATATTTTAGAATTTTTTGGTGTATTAATTTGGCATATCTGAGGTATCATAAGGTTTTGCTTTTATAAATTTTACGAGTCTATGGCTAAAATCAATATACCAAATACAGTCTTCGGTATATTTTTGGATTTTTGGCATATTTTAGGAATTATAACGCATTTTCTTGATTTTGTTACAATTTGTTAAGGGTATGTCGTAGTCGAGTACACTCGGATAGTATATCGATATACAAAATTTTTCGCTATATTTTAGAATTTGTTGGTATATGAATTTAGTATATTTTTTTGGAATCATAAAGCAATATTTTGCTTTTATTCAATTTATATGCTAAAAAACGGCTGCTAATATATCGATATACCAAATATAATCTTAAGTATTTTTTGGTATATTCTAGGAATCATAAAGCAATATTTTGCTTTTATTAAAATAGGTGTCGGGTATCTCACAGTCGTGCACCCTTGGCTGTAGCTTATTTGTTTTATTTTGTTGCGGTTGCTGTTGCATTTTCGCTTAGTGGCATTCACTAAATTTAGTCGCAGTCATTTGGAGCACTTGTTAAATGACAACTGCTAAAAATTGCCCACAGCTGCTTTATAAGGCATCCAATGGAGCGTGTTGTCGACTCATTTTTGGAGCTGGCAAAGCAATTAACAATTTAAGTTAAGTGAGCGACGACAAAACGGTAGTCGAGAGTTCGACTATAATCGCCGTTTATATAATCGATTAGAGATCGATTAATATACTATTGAAATGGATATCGATAGTTAACTAATGAAGCAACAAAATTAGATTATTGTCGATTATCCATCAAGGAAAATTAAAATCAAATGAAATAGTTATATCAAGCAACATTCCATGCGAGCTACGATCAAAAAATAAATGATTTATGAATAGATATATGATATATATAATGATACATCAATTACTAAAAAACGATCGATAAGTGATCGAAACGAGAAATACATATATAATAATAAGTTTCAATCGAACTATTTCTAATTGAATTGCACCACTTTTAAACTAAAAGCAATGCATTTATCTACAAAGGGAAATTAAATTAAAAATAAAAATATGCTTTATATTATTTTTAATTTGATCTTAACAGTACAATAATTTTTGTAAGGTTCATAAATTGTAGAAATTAATAGAAGTCAAAGTAAATAAACCATGATTGATACTTTTATTTTAAATGATCATACCTGCATATGTGTATTTAACTTTTCTTTACGAAAATAGAGTACAGTATTTTTTTCTATGCAATTAAGTGAGTATTTCTTAAGCAACAGAAAAATTCGGATGCTTCGAAACAAAAAGCAACCACTTTCAAACTACAAGCAATGCAATTAACTGCAATGGGCAATTAAATTAAAAATGAAAATATAATTGGCGTTAGTTTTATTTCAACTTAGTATAATATAACATCAGAACGATTGTACAATAATTTAAGTGGGGCTAATAAATGGTAAAAATTTATAAAAAAAAAAAATAAAATAAAAATACTTTTAATCATATTTTTAGTTTAAATGTTCATAACTCCAGATGTACATTTTACTTTTCATTACAAAAATATTAATCATACATTTTTTGTTAATAAAACAGAAAGTAGGAACTTTTCAAACAAATATAAGCAATAATCCGAAATGTGCAGTTATATGCAACGCATTTAAGTTAAATTTAGCAATTATATTGAATGAGCGTTTAAATGTGTTTTACGTTCTACAATAAAGTTGAAAGAGAAACGTGTTAAAAGATTTTATACAAAAAGTCAAAGACATACTTTTAATAATGAATAAAATCGTAAACTGTCTAAATAAATTAATAATTTGCATAAAATGTGCAAATGCATATTTTGCATAAGGAATGAAATGAAATTGTGGCATCAGGACAACAGAGTGAAGAGGAGTGATGAAGAAGAAGAAGAAGAAGAAACAGGGACTAAGGAGGAAAATGAAAGGGACAATCTGTTTAATTAGATACTCGCATCGGCATTCCCATTACGGCAGCCTTTGGGTCTCCTTAACTGCCACTTGGTTGCTTGATTATGCCAATTGCCACAGCGTCGCTTAATTGCAACTCAGTGCGGCAGTTGCTGTTGCTGTTGCTGTTGCCAGTTGCCAGTTGCCAGTTGCCAATTTGCCACACCGCGAGCGCGCCCGCGCATTACTGTGGCAGCAAAACAATTGTGCCCATAGTTGGGTACCGCAGTCGTTGTTGCAGTTGCTGTGTTTCTGTGTTGCTCTGTTGCAGTGGCAGTTGTCTAAATTTGACAGTCGTATGAGATTTATGACGCCGCACACTCGATCATATTTGACTTAATTGACAGCGCCAGCCACGACAAAACTGCCACCAGAGTCACTCAAAACAGCGACTCGAGTCTCGAGACTTCGAGACTTCGAGACTTGGGCAAAGTCACAGCAATCGAGAGAGTCGCGTCTGGAGGCGGCGGTTATTAGGCCTGGCATTAAAAGCATCTCTCGAATGGCGCGACATGAATAGCTTTTTACACCTTTCTGACATCTCGAAGCATTGCCGGCCTTTTGCCTAGGCTGGGCTGCCAATACATACATATGTGTGTGTGTGTGTGTGTGGGTGGGCCGCCCCCTTAAGGTACACGCCCACTCAACTCAGCCATAGAGCCTCTTAATCCCAGTTTAGATACAAACTAAACGATATGTCAAATTCAGCATTCAATCACTCGCTTTTAATCGCAGTATTAACTCGCTAACAGTGCTCTGTTAAGCTCAATGTTTGTCAAAGTTAACAGAAGCATAACTTTACTATTCAATCACCAACTAACAACGCTCTGTTAACATTAGTCCAAGTTAACAGCAACTTCATCTGCAAGCATTCAATCACTAACAGCGCTCTGTTAATTTTAACATTATTGCAAGTTAACACCAGCTTCATTAAAGCATTCAATCACTTGCTGTTAGCCGCCGTATTAAGCTGCTAACAGCGCTCTGTTAATCGTTTTTGTATGCCAAGTTAACGGTAGTTTTAATTTATTTGAATATCTTTAGTATAAGATGCATTTATTTATTTGAATAATTTATGAAACTAGTTTTTTTTATTTATTTTATTTAACGCTGAAATGCTTTGAAATTAAGAACTATTTAGCAAAATTATTATAGGAAAACTTAATAGCATCCAAGTTTATTCTGTTAATAAGTTATGAAGTACATACATATAACTGAAAGAAGGTAAACTTACTCAAAAAAAAAACTGTTTTCTTGTTTGCTACCTTTTTATTAACCTTAAATGAACGAAAAATTGAATTTTAATAAAAAATTGTTTTGTATTTTATGTTTTAAATTTGGGAAAAGAAAACTGCATATTTGTATTTCTTAACAAGTTCTAAAAATTTGAAAATGTCAATGAACTCCACAGTACTGGCAAATAATATTTAAGGTGCTTTTAAAAGTTAATTATTGTGGATTTGTTATTGTTATTGAATATAGATATACCGCAAATATATTAAAATTTGTTTAGAGAATAAAATACCTTTGACATCAAAAGTTTATGATTTACAATTTAAAGCATAAAAGTTAACTCAGGCACTTTAATGTTTTGCTAAAGTGCAAAATTGAGCAGATAAATGATGTTGAAATATTATTCGGTTCCTTTTAAGCATACATAGATATTAAGAAACTCTCTCCCTTTGTATATTCTTTATAGTATTATATTTGGCTGATGTTGTAGCCAAATTTCGATATGAAATCTTTGGTAATCCAGCAGCCGAAAAATGGCAGCAAAAATAACTCATAAAATTGATGGCCAGCACAATATAGCCAATATATGGTTATCTGTGGCGATATTAAGGCTCTTGTGCCAAATAAAAAAGAGAAAAGCAGAGAGAAGAGAAGAGTAAAGTATGTGTGTACTTAGTTATACCAACAGATTAGAATGAGTGACTAACTGAGGGCGTTGCGTCAACGCTCAATTACCCAGGAGGAGTCGTGTTATCTATCTCGCTCTTTGTCTCTCTCTCACTCTCTCTTTCACACTGTCGCTGTCTGTGTTACTTTGGCAGAGGCCGCTGAATAGACAACAGCACATTAGCTGCCGTTTGTAGCCTGTGAGTTGAGAGTTGGAGTCAAGTCTGCGATGCGATGCAAGAGTGTATGTATCATATATATGTATATTGATGTGTATGTCTGTGTGTGTGTGTGTGTGCGAGTGTATGTGTCATTTGAGCAGCATTTATGCGCCACATTCAACATTATCAGCATTTATTCTTCTTGGTTTTTATTTCGCTATTTTCCAGCGTAATTTCATAGCCGCCACAGCCAGTTAAGCGTTGGTAGCGTAGGGAGAGGGGAAGGGAATGGGGGCGAAGAAGGGAGAGCAGTCGCAGCCAGAATCAGAATCGGAGTTGGAAGTCCAAGCAGGAGCCTCTGAGTAGGAGTTGGAATCGCCGTCGCAGTCGCAGACGTTGTTGTTGTTGTTGTTGTTGTCAACGCTGATAACAATGTTGATGATGAAAGCCATTGATGTGAGCTGTGATGATGTCGCTGTGTGTGTGTCCAACACACACTCACACATGTGGAACAGCTTCATATAAAACATATAAAGTTGCGCTTTATCAACAATGTGTCCAATTTATGGGAATGGTTCTGGCTACGGCTCAGACTGTTGCTCTGTTCCAGCCACTTTGTTCCCTCTCTCTCTCTTTCTCTCTGTCTTTCGCTCTCTCTCGCTCTCGCTCTTCGTTTTTTATTACTTTTATTACTTGCCGCGGACGCACTTAGGCAAAGTGCAGTCAACCCGCCTCGTCTCTACTCTTTGCGGCAGCTGCTTCATTTGTCACGTGCATTGGGCGACCCAAAAAGATAACGGCAAAGATTTCATCGTAATTGATTTCAATGCAGTCTCCCTTTTCGCCTCTCCCTCTCCCCCTCTCGGCCCGGCCACTGCAAGCATTTCACACCTTTCACACAGATGCGAATGCAATGCAATCCAATGCGATGCGATGCGGCACTTGCAACAATAATTCTCGTAATTGTTGTAATTGTACACTCACTCCACACTCCACAATCAACGCACACACTTCGCACTCCGCACTCTTCACTCCTCATTCCGCACTCTGCGAGAGTTCTCAACTGTTATTCTGATCGATAAAGTGCAACAAGGGGAAACGAAACTCGATTGTTTTCAAAACTGGTTTCCTCCCATCAGGAACATCAGCAACATTTTGCTCTAATTGCCTAAGGAAACACGAAAACTAATAAAAACAAAATCAAAACGAATCAAAAAATACATGCTTAAACGATTTGTTCACCAAGTGTCGCAAATGTTTTATATCAAATTTTAAGTACAGGTCAAAATAAATGTATTTTTCTTGTGAAAAAGTTGCAGTTTTGAATAAATTCTCAAGTATAATTCAATATTTGATATAGTATATATATGCTTCAGTATATATTGTGGTATATTCAAATTAACAAAATTTAGAA
This sequence comes from Drosophila albomicans, assembly GCF_009650485.2. Taxonomy (NCBI): domain Eukaryota; kingdom Metazoa; phylum Arthropoda; class Insecta; order Diptera; family Drosophilidae; genus Drosophila; species Drosophila albomicans. The sequence continues at coordinate 3,063,353 of NC_047627.2, read as the reverse complement.
ATGTTAGTGTTCATTTTAATAATTCCGAATCTTTTTAATTTTTTTTGTCAATATGATATATTTTTGTATTCTATGGCATATTTTTAATGTAACAGTATATTTATATTATTTATATACCGAATATAGCATTCTGTATACTTAAGTATTTTTTCAGTATATTATTCAAGTATATGTTTTAAGAATAATGACACACTTTTTTGCTTTTATTAAAAATGGGTGTCAGGGTATCTCACAGTCGAGTACACTCGATTGTAGTTTTCTTTCTTTATTATTTAAAAAGCTTTACCTAATATATATTTCTGTATTTGCAATAAGTAGAATAACCAAACAAATTTAAATGTAAATGAATATAAATATATAAAATAAATGTATTATTATTATAATTATTTAGTTGATTACCTTTCCGAATGATCTATTAAGAATATTTGAGATTGATTTCAAATAAAGTTAGTAAGAAGGCTACAGTCGAGTATGCTCGACTGTGAAAAACCCGCTACTCATTTTTCGGTATTAATTTTAAAATAAACCAAAATAATATACTACAAAAATAATAAACATATACCAAAGGGTATATTTGGTATATACTATAGAGTGCAGTATATACCAGATTGTCAGCCAAAGCAACTAGGACCCCAAATAAGTAATAACTTCGACAATTTTTATCTGATCGCAACCAAATTTTCAGGAATCACTAAGACCATAGTTATTATTGTGTAAATTCAAAGCTTTAAAATGTTATTCGAGTTATGTCGATTTGCGGGGGCGGAAGTGGGAGTGGCAAACGATTGAAACAATCTTGATCAGCGTGCAAACATAACAAATGCTGTTGAAACAAGTAAGTGTGAGTGACTGTGAGATACCCGCTACCCATTTTGAATAAAAGCAATATATTTTGCGGTATTTTTCTCAAAATATACCGAATATATTGCAAAAATACTAAAAATATGCCAAATGGTATATTTGGTATATCGACATAGTACCGTATTCAAAATATACCATAGACGGCACAATATACCAGATTGTTAGCCAAGGCAAATAAGACCCCTAGTAAGTAGGCGTTTTTGCCCATACAAAAGTATTTCTTTAATAACTTCGACAATTTTTATCTGATCGCAACCAAATTTTCAGGAATCATAACTAGTATAGTAATTATTGTATATACCAAAATTCGCAACTCTAGCTTTAAAATTACGCTTGTTATTCGATTTTTCTGCGGGGCTTGCGGGGCGGAAGTGGGCGTGGTAAAAATTTGAAACAAACTTGATCTGCGTGCAAACAATACAAATGCTGTCGAAAAAAAATTATAGCTCTATCTCTTATAGTCTCTGAGATCTAGGTGTTCATACGGACGGACGGACAGACGGACAGACTGACAGACGGACATGGCTAGATCGTCTCGGCTGTTGACGCTGATCAAGAATATATATACTTTATAGGGTTGGAGATGACTCCTTCTACCTGTTACATACATTTCCTGCCGGCACAAAGTTATAATACCCTTCTACCCTATGGGTAGCGGCTATAAACATGCATCGGTCAGCAAAATGTTTTACCACAAAAATAAATACACACAACATTAACATGATTTTTTCATAAAACTATATCATAAACTATATTTAGACTGAGTACCTTTAAAAATAAGATTTAAATGATTAAAAGCTCATTAAATTCTTATTTTGATTGATACAAAATATATTAAATTAATTGGTGACATTATATTGGTAATCAGGATAGCGTCATCTGAAAAAATTTCACTGTAAATTGATTTTTAGAGCAACAATTATGAATATATTTTTCCTAAATATTTTTGATGTGTGATAAGTTTACTTTTTCATTATTTAAACGAACTAATAAAACATAAGCAAGCTCAACAAATTATGATTAATTACTAATTTTTTTTAAGCTATCAATGAGAATATGCAGAAACTTGCTTCCAAACTGGGCAACAAGTTTCAAATTGTTAAAGTTAACGACCAAAAAAAATGTCAGCTATTGTTAGTAAAAACTACTCTATAAAGTCTCTAGTAAATGGGCAAGTTGAAAAAGCATCTCAACCTGATCTGAAGCATGGCAAAGAAAAAAAAAGTAAAGTACAATGCCCCCTACGAAGTTTAGTCCATAAATATTGGCATTCGATAAACGCAAAACAAAACAGAACTACACAAAAAACAACAAAAAAGAAAAAAAGAGCAACATATTGAACATGACATACACATCAATGAACCGCTCCTTAAATTTGTTGTGTTATTTGCTTGGAATATTTGGGGATTTATTATTATGTATTTGACTGCGGGCAGAGCAGGTGCTCTTGCTTTTCATAATAAAAATCCAAATCGAAATCCAAATAAAAGAGTTACGCTCTTTTTTGTCTTTTTGATCCGTTCAAATTGGGCTTTAATCCGTTGCGAGTGGCTTAGAGTGAGTAACAAAAAGCTCGAAATGAATAATATTCATAATATTTTCGAATATTTTGTTAATTTAATCTTGTATTCGTTTGTTTATTGCGCATTTTTTACAAACACACAGAGAAAACGGCAACAAAATCGTACAAGTATTTATTATTTAGCTCAATAAGCTGACCATATTCTTTGCGCATTAATCCCTTTATTTTTGGCATTTATTTAATTGGTAAATTTGTCACACACACGCACACGTTCACACACACATACGTAGACAGATTGTGGGGCAAGCAACGTGAAGCATGCTTGTGCTGTGGCACGTTTAAAACAAATTGTAATGGCCGGTTTTTCCTCGTTTTTTTTTTCGTTTATTAATATTTACATAAATCCATTTGTCCGCCACAATTTAAATACCCTTCAAAATCAAAAGCAGATCACGGCATGTTCAATTTCAACCGAATCTTGAATTCCGTGTTAAGAAATTTCAGTCTAAGATTTATTTCTATTGAAATTACAGATTAAATAATGTAGAATAAGGAATAATGAATATTTGCCATTATTTTTAATTGATAACAAATACTTTTACTTTATTGAAATTCAATATATATGTAATTATTTAATGAATCGTTTGAAATTGACTAAAAATATTCTCTTTTTTTTTGTAGATTATATTTAAATTATTTAAAACAAGTAAAAAAGTTACAGTTAAGAATGTTCATTTTTAGTGAACGCAAAATAGTTCGATACCAAATTAATATACCACAAAAATACTAAAAATATACCAAATACTATATTTGTTATATTTAAAAAATATACCATAGAGTGCAAAATATACCAGATTTTCCCCATACAAAACTATTTCTTATATATCTTCTACAAATTTTAAGGAATCATAAAAAATGTAGTTATTATTATTGACTTAAAAATATGTGGGAAATTTAATCCAATCCAATTAAATTATTTAAAATGCAAATTATTTATTCATTTACTTCATTATTAAATTATTTAAAAAAAGAAGAAAAAAAACTAATAATATTTCATAGAATTTATTATTATATTTAACCCAATTCTAAACTTCACTTATTGAATTGTAAATCGAACGGCACCAAAAATAAATAAATAGATTTTTAATTGTTTTAATTTATTCATTAATTATTTATTAATTCATATTTAAGAATATAATCAAATACACATAGTAAAAAAACAATAATTTAAATATTAAATATTTTGTACGAGTTCAAAAAAATAAAGTTTGAATGCTTTTGTTTGTATTTAATAATATGTTATTCAAATGGATTCAAAAACATTGTATTTGGATTTTATTTTTATTTTACCACCAAGAACCTCAAATACCAATTCTAAGCTTAACAAATATCGAGCGCCACAAAAAGTTTTGTTTTTAAGTCTGCAATGCAATATATTTTTATTTATTTTTTATTTTTTAAATTGAAATTAAATTATACAAATTCATAGAAAATTGTTATATAGTATGTAATTGTATGTATTTTTAAAATGTTATACCAAAAAAATAAAAATCAAATTCAAACTTTTCTAATGTTTACTCTAATATTTAGTTAGTACTATACTCTATGCAATTCGTTTTACAGGGTATACGCTAGTCAATCACTTTTGACATGCGCTGCGTTTTTTATTCATTTTTAATACGCTGTGCATTTTGTGCTTTCTATTTGTTGTTGCTGTTGTATTTTGTGTATTTTCGTGAATTGTTTCACGCGTTTTTTTCGGGGGGGGGGGGGGGTAGCTTTTGACGCGTTTCCCCCGCCCCCACCCTCAGTGCTTGTGTGTTGTTGCTGCTGTTGCATGTGGCAGCTTCCTTGTGGTTTGTCTGCAGGCGTTTTGCCTCTTGATAGATTGCAGCTGGCCCCGCTCTTTGGGTTCTCGCGTTTCAAACTTGCGACTTGCCGCACATGCAAAAACATTTAACGAGCCATTGGCCACGTTGTTGTTGTTGTTGCTGTTGCTGTTGCTGCTGTTGTTATTTTTCCGTATGCGTTTGTCGACAATTTTTCATGCGTGTGTAAGAATGTGTGTGTGTCCAGCTAATGGCTATTAAGGCAACATGCAATTCCGACTTCAACTTCAACTTCGACTTGGAGTTGAGAGAGTCGCGTTTTTTTCCTCAGCTAAATTGCATTTACAGTTTTTGGGCTAATTTATTATTGAAATGCCAGTGAGGCAGGAGGAAGAGGGACGGATATTGTCTTGTCGTGCTGTCTCGCTCACTCGCTCGCTCGAGCTCATCTGTCAAACGAGCTGTCAAATTATTAAGCGCTGCCAGGCATGTGAAATATGTTCCGCAAAGCAGCAGAGAGAGAGAGAGCAAGAGAGACATAAAGAGAGAGTGAGAGTGAGCGGGAGAGGGAGATTTGTGGAGAGAGGGAGAGTAATGCAAGCTCTCAAGATTGATCACCATTAGCGTCTTTGCTCCGCTGCCCCTCATTCGACCCTTGGCTGCACTCTTTTTCTCTCTCTCGTTTGTTGTTTTTTTTTTTTGGCTGCACTTCACATTTCAGGGGCAACACAGCAATTCGTCACTCTAAGCGACCAGCGGGGCATGTGGAGTGGAGGTGAGTGCTAGGCAGAGGGGTGTGATGCACACACTTACACACACACACACATTGCTGAGTGTTGTGGTGGCCACTTGACCAAGTCTCTCACTCTCGCTTGCCTCGCTTCAAGTAATTCATCAGCCACGCACTCTCATTGTTCAATTTCCACGTCTTCCCCATTCCCCATTCCCATTTTCCCTATTTTATTCGCTGACGCATGACACCCTCAGACCTCTGTCTCAGTCTCAGTCTTCTTCATTTCTCGCACCTCTTTCTTTGGCAGCTGCGGATGTTGATGCGGATGCACTAGATGCGTATGCGGAACACGCATTTGCCTCGATTTGCTTAATTGCCAAAGTGTAAGATGAGACTCAGTCCACTCTCCCGGCCCACGGGGCATCTGCAGTCCACAGTCTACAGTCTAGAGTCTAGAGTCTAGAGTCTCCACAGTCTTTGCTCTACGGTCTAGAGAAAACAATGGAAGCGAGTCACAATGCAATGCACTTGCAGGGAGTAAAAGAATTCTGTTTCTAGTTAACTAAATAAGTATGAAACATACGAATTAGATTCAGCATTAATACATAATAATAATTAATTAATACCTAAAATATGAAAATAAAAAAAAAATAATTAAAATAAATGAAAAAAAAAATATATAAATAAATAGTTTTGATTACAATTAACATTTTAACAAACAGCCAAATTATCAATAAGTTCAGTGTTGGAATATGTATTCATTTTACTTATAATCAGTATTGTGGTAATAAGTAAATTTAATGAAAAAAAATATTAGCAAAAATTAATTGTATAGTTATCATTACACTTAACACTTTCGTATTTTTATACCCGCCACCCATAGGGAAGAAGAGTATTATAACTTTTTGTCTCCAGGAAATGTTCCAGGATCAAGAAAAACTTCTTCGATAAAACATCCCAATTTTACTTTTCTTCAATATAGAATAGAATTATAATATTTATTACAAGAACTATTAGATCTACAATTAACAAAATAATATGAAAGTAAAAATTGTATGAATTTTTGCCTCCATGCTTCAAAGTTAGTTTTCAGTTAATTTTAATACCAAGTAATTATCGTAGATACTTTTTAATTTCATGTTTAACGAAATCGAAATAGAAACGCTTTATCAATAAGTATTTTTTCTATGTAGCTGTTAGTTATTCACTTCAAATCGATATCATAGGTCCAAATGGGCTTGCCTATTACTTTGCAGAAAGTACGGTTTGATTTGAAATTGCTCTATCTTTAACATCATCTTTACAACAACAGTAATTTTTGTATAAATAGTTTTCATAGTGCTGAGGTCACCATGAACATCACAATATTAGAACTAAACTAATTTAACACTAGAAATGCATTTTTGTTTATTGTGTCACAGAAATCAATGAAAGTTTAAAACTAATCAACGGATTATTTGGAAACTTTGGCAATACTCTTTATAAAGATGGCAAATATTGCGAAGAACAGAATTTTTGGTTGGCGATGCGTTGAATTTTTATACCCGCTACCCATAGGGTAGAAGGGTATTATAACTTTGTGCCAACAGGAAATGTATGTAACAGGTAGAAGGAGGCATCTCCGACCTTATAAAGTATATATATTCTTGATCAGCGTCAACAGTCGAGACGATCTAGTCATGTCCGTCTGTCCGTCTGTGTGTCTGTCCGTCCGTCCGTATGAACACCTAGATCTCAGAGGCTATAAGAGATAGAGCTATAATTTTTTTTTGATAGCATTTGTTATGTTTGCACGCAGATCAATTTTGTTTCAAATTTTTGCCACGCCCACTTCCGCCCCCGCAAATCAAAAAATTTTAATATAATTTTAAAGCAAGAGTTGCGAATTTTGGTATATACAATAATTACTATAGTAGTTATGATTTGGAAGCGATCAGATAAAAATTGTGGCAGTTATTAAAGAAATACTTTTGAATGGGCAAAAACGCCTACTTACTAGGGCTCTTAGTTGCTTTGGCCGACAATCTGGCACATTGTGCCGTTTATGGTATATTTTGAATGCGGTACTATGTTGATATAGCAAACATACCATTTGGTATATTTTTAGTATTTTTTAAGTATTTTCAGTATATTTTGAAAATAATACCGCAATATTGTGCCCTTATTAAAAATGGGTAGCGGGTACCTCACAGTCGAGCACACTCGATTGTAGCTTTCTTACTTGTTTTGCTTCTGAATCGATCATTATTACTATAACAAAATGTTCCCACATTTTTGGCATTTTGGGTTATGATTAACACCCCAAATCAGTCGAAAAAAATCATATCACTTGCCTCTGAACTTAAGACTGTGTGTTCATTAGAGTCAACACTCTAGTTAATTAACAAGCAATATAAAGCAATCTTGTTGTTGTGTGTTTTTTGGGATCATGTCATCGTGGAATACAAAGTATTAAAATAGGAAAATGGAAAATAATTAACTGTGTAGTTAAGAGGTCATTACAACTGTGGGCAGTCGTTGAATTTAGATTTCGATTTAATTTGTGAGACGCGCTTTTTACGAGCGCATCTCTCTTATCAAGACTTTGGCGCTGTCGTCAATCAAAATGCGTTGACTTGAATCGACTTTGCGTGGGTCTCACTTTCCCCTCTCTCTCTCCGCCTTGTTTCCCTACTCAATTCACACCAACTTGCAACCTTTTCCCCCCTGCTGCTTCCTCTCTCTGTATCTGCCACCTTATCTAAACCATTTGATTCGTTCAGCTTTTGCTTTGGGCGCTGACCGAAGGAGACAACGACAACGACTGAGACAGAGACAGAGACAGAGGTGCGTGTGAAGTTTTTAATTTCCAACTTTAATTTAGACAATTCTTCTATTTCGCACGCTGGCGCACAAGCGACGAAGCGTGGCGACTCAAAAAAAAAAAAAAAACACACACACAAAACACAAAACGAAAGAAAAACAATAATAAAAGACGAGCGAGAATAAATAGTTAGTTAGAACGGGGCAAAATAAAACCACAAAATGTCAGGCTCGGAAAATCAACAAAGTGTCGGGCGGAGCAAGCATAATGAGCTCTAATGGTTGCAACTTGAGACTTGCAACTGCCACACACAAGCACTAAAATATATACGAGTATAGTAGGACTCTTTTTACATATGTATATACCACTATAAATTGAGAGGACTTGAGTTGAAGCTGCTGTTGCGTCGGCGCAGTAAATTGAAGGTGTCAGCAGGCTGATCTTGGAGCAGCTTCTCAGCAATTGACGTGGCAGCAACAACAACAGCAGCAGCAACCGCTTTCATGCAACTGCTGTGCGTGCCATGTTCTCTGGCTGTGGCAATTTGCTCTGGGGCGTGGCTGCAATTTGGCCAAGATGCTGCAACAGCAGCAGCAGCAGCAGGTATCAGAAGCCGACGAGCTTCACTCTGATCTGTTCTTCTCTTCGCTTCACTTTGCTTTGCAAGTTTGGCCAGCAGGCACGTGGCTGTTGCTGTGGCTGTGGCTGTTGAGGTCAATGGCTGCCACTTGCAACTTGCGACTGCTGTGTGCGGCAGCCATAAATGCCATTACATATGCCAATATTAATCCACAGATGAGAGAAGTATTTTCCCGCATTATTTAATTTTCGAGCTTATATTTTGCAATCAATTGAAATTGCTTTTTACGAGTAGATGTTGCAGTTGTTGCAGTTGTTGTTGATCGTTGAGAGCTTTTTCGAAAGCTCAACGCCAAATGCCAATCGAATGCGGGTTGCTTTGCTAATGGCGCTGTAAAGTCGCAGATACAAATGTATCTCAAAGATGCTTTTGCGTGAACTGTGCGCCGGAAATCGAAGCTTACCAGCAAAGCCAGCAACACAAGCACACTCACTGCAACAGCCACAGCAGCAGCAGCAACAATAGAGTCTACAACACCAGCAACAACACCAGCAACAACAACAACAACAACAATGCAGACAACGCCACAACGATTGAACTTCGAAAAACGAAACCCAAAACTCGTTGTGCATTTTTTTATATCGTTTTCGTTTTTCTTGTTGTTTTTGTTTTTGTTTTTGTTGTCGTTCACTCCATGGCAAAAGTCTGCTTCATATCAGCTTCAGCTTTGTTTCAATAGCAGCAACCAAAGCCGGATACATTGAATATGTGCAGCGATTTGTTTTGCCCATTGTCAAACTAACAAACTAGTCAACGAATTTCAATACTCCATCCATCGGCTTACTCAATTTGGGGAAATAGATACATCTGCATCCAGAAATTCCAGTTAACTTTTTGTTCGCCTCTGTGTGTTTTCAGATGAAATATTGTTGGCCACAAGAACAGCTTTTTTTGTGGCAGCTTTTAAATTGATTCATTAATATTTTTATTCCTGAAAATGTGCAATAATTGTTAATCAATTGCTTAATTTATATCTATTTAAAGGAAACTCTGCTACTCAGCTACATTTGTAGTACAACAAAAAATATATACAATTCTAAATTTAGTACAAAAATTGTTTATTGTTGTTTGAAAAAAATAAAAATTAATATATTTTGTAAAACTCTTTATTGGCAATGCGTTGAATAGATTTTATGCATATTGACAATTCAGTGGAGAAAATATCTAAAGTGAAAGTGAGTAAAAATTAATCTTATAGCTCTTGATTAGGACTTTAAATATACCTAAGAATGATTTTAGAATTTTTTTCTGGAAAAAAACCTAAAAAAAATTAATATAATTAATATACTACATAGTATTTAAACATGAAACAGAAAAAGTTCCTAAAATCAATCTTAGCTCTAAATAATGTGCTAATCCAGAGCTACACGATTAACCTTTACTTATTTTTAATATTATTTCAGTTTATGTTTTTTTTTTCGATGTAATTAATATAAATACTCTTAGTTTTTTGTTAGCATTCTTGATTATATTTATCTTTAAGAAATTCTATGGAAATATCAAATGTTCAAAACTTCGAATATAATTTGATTGATACTTTAATTATTTTTAATAGCACGGCATGTAAATAATGTTTATTTCGATTTTTATTTAATAAAGAAATCATTGACATACAAATATTGCAACAAAAGCAATTACAATATTTCGTTATATTAGATGATGAATTTCAAAATTATGAAACACTTTTAAGATCAAAATATAATGAAAATAATAATTATTTGTAAGTTGTGGATATTGTCGTTAAAAAAAATTCTGTGGCATAAATTACGGATTTGCCGTGTTATTAAATTTTCATTTTTTTTTTTTTTTGGCTCTCTTAATGGATATTCAAATTAATTATTGAATTGGTCATAATCCTCAATTAGAAAGTAAGTTTGTTTTCTAGCAGAAAAAATCGCAAGTAATTAATTAAAAATCGAATGACATACAACGATATAATAAATACTTACTATATCTGTTATTAAAACATTTTAATATTAATTATTTTAATCTTGAAATTGAATAGTAATTGCTGAATTAATTGAATAGTAATTTTAATATTTACGTGCAAGGAAATATAAAAGTATATATATATATATATACATATATATATTTACATATTTTGAATAGCGTTATATAAATTTCAAATCTATTTATCGACTTAATGCTTTCACATAAATAATATTACTTTTTTTTATTAAAAAATAACTAAATTTGAAAGCTTTAAAAAGTTTCTTTTGTACAGAATATTGAATTAAAGACTTTAAATCATAAAATATACAAATTATTGGTTTTAAATGGCAGAATTTAATAAATATTGAGAATTTACTGAGGTGAATCTTTTTGTATATAATATTATATTAGCGCCTATCCACTTGCTAATGAAAAATGAACCAATTTGTTCAACTGTCCTCCACTTATGTTATATACATAAATATGTATGTACATATATGATTTATTATTCTTATTATATATAAACATTGCAATTTGGCTCTATTTTTGTATGTATCAAATTTCATTCCAAATTATAGTTGAAAATCTAAATCGTGTTATAATTTTTTCAATCTTGAATTTCCGCAAGATTGAAAAGTTTTTAAAATTAAAATCGACTTTTCCTCCTAGATTTTTGTTCTCTGTATGCTATTGAATTTATAAATAAATCAATTATAATCACAAATCAGCTTAAATGAAGAGCTTGCCAATGATTTTGCAGTGCATTTGAAATTCGTTTTGGTGCATAACTTATTTGGCTGCCAGTTGCTGTTGCTGTTGCTGTTGGGCTGTCAAACTCACAGCGGCTGTCTGGCTGGCTGACAGTCTGACTGTCTCTCCGTCGGTCTCTCCGTCAGTCTGTCTGGCTGGTTGGCTTCCTGGATCTGTGCTGGCATTGCACGAGACTCAAGAGCTGGGCGCTGGGAGCTGGGAGCTGGAAGCTGCAAGTTGAGAGCTGTTGCCTATTGGCTGCCCAAAGCCAGAGCCACAGCCAAAGCCAAAGCCAAAGCATGAGCAAGAGCCAGACACAGGCAACAGCAAAACGTCAGCGACAAACGGCTCCAGCTTCAGCAACAGCTTCAGCTTCAGCTTCGACTGCGGCTGTGGCTCCATCTCTATAGCCAGACATCCGACCCAGTCGCATCTGCAACTTTGCTGTTGCTGTTGCTGTTGCTGTTGCCGTCGCCTTCTCTGTCCTCATTCAATCGAGCTTGCTATCTGGCTGTAGATTTATTGTGTGAATTGGCATTGACAAAGTGCATTTATTGGCGCTCGTTGCTTTTTATAATGTGTTTTGATAACAATTCCATTAAAGTGAAGAAGTTTATAATAATTTGAACTGCCAGAACAGAGAGAAAGACAGAGTGAGAGAGAGAGAGAGCAGATGTGATGCCAATGTAACTCGCATTCCCAATTCCAAACTCGAACTCAAACTCAAACCCAAAACCCAATCTCAATCCCAATCCCAGGCAAGTTCTGTTGCATTCTCGCCCATGATGATGATGATGATGATGATGATGATGATGATGATGATGATGATGATGATGATGATGATGATGATGATGATGATGATAATGTTGATGATGCTTTGGCAGCTCAGTTTTCTGTTGCTTCGGCGCATTCAGATGCCAAACTGCATTGATTTTTCGATTTTAATTGATTGTTGTCAGTCAATCACATTGTTAATGCACATGCCCAGCATACTATAGTATACTATATAAAACATACACACACACACACACCAGACTATGTGTGTGTGTGCTTTATTGCATTCAATTTGCTGTTGTTTGTCAATTAGTCGCTCGGTATACGCTCGCCCAGCCCGTATGAATGGTGGGTGTTGTTGCTGTTGTTGTTGTTGGTGTTGCTGTTGTTGCTGTTGTTGTTGTTTGGTGTTGCTGTTGTTGCTGCTGTTGCCTGTGCGTGCGAAGCAAACAGCCAAAGTTTTAATTGGCTGCATTATTTATTGTTTTTCACTTCGTCGAACTGCCAACGGCGACCACACATCCCCCTCTTCACCCCTCCCCACTCACAGTCCACCTTCTCCTCCACCTTCTTCCTCCTTGCTGCTGCTGCTGCTGCTGTTCGTTGCACTTCGCAAAAATCACATTTTATATTTGCACACTAAGCCAGCTTCGGTGTTGCAGGTCAGCAACACGTGCGAAATTTACCTACTAAACTCTTACTCAAAATACTGAGTGCAACATGCAACATGCCACATGCCTCCGACAACCAACTCCTTGCTCTCAAGTAGTAGTAGTAGTAGCAATAATATTAACCATATAATAGTTATAGTAAAAATAGTATTTTTTTTATTATTTACTAAGTGAAGAACATGTACAACTTAATAAATACATATCTTAACAACACAGGGATAGTAAAAATTTCTAGCTTTAATAATTTTATACACAACAAACTACAAGTTCAATAAAAGAATCCATAAAATTCTACAATAATTCTAGAATCATCATTCGACAAATTATAGAAAATATTTTAATTTAAATAATTTTATAGTGTCAAAACTCAATCAATAACAAATTATCTAAAATCAAGATCAAAGATTTGAAGACTCAAATTTGATAATAATAAATAATAGATTTATGCTTTAGTTGCGTGTTTCACTTTTTAAATGTGTTTATATTAACAGTAACATTGCAAAATGTTAAAAAAAATATAACCCCACCCCTAACCAACTCCTCACAGAGGTGAACCCAAAACAATGTGTAAACGATTTTATTAAACTTACAAATAAGAAAATGGGCTGAACAAAACCAGCCTGAAGGCCTCAGTTGCTCCGGCTACATAGAATTATTTCTAAGCTACAATTAATAATAAATGAATGTAGCAACATTTTCTTTATTTTAGTTACGTTGTTGAAGATCGCAATTTAGTTTCAAGATATTTTCAATTTGAAATGTTTACTTCAAGAATCTTTTTATACCCGCTACCCATAGGGTAGAAGGGTATTATAACTTTGTGCCGGCAGGAAATGCATGTAACAGGTAGAACGAGGCATCTCCGACCCTATAAAGTATATATATTCTTGATCAGCGTCAACAGCCGAGACGATCTAGTCATGTCCGTTTGTCCGTCTGTGTGTCTGTGTGTCTGTCCGTCCGTCCGTATGAACACCTAGATCTCAGAGACTATAAGAGATGGAGCTATAATTTTTTTTCGACAGCATTTGTTATGTTTGCACGCAAATCAAGTTTGTTTCAAATTTTTGCCACGCCCCCTTCCGCCCCTGCAAATCAAAAAAATGGAATAACAAACGTAATTTTAAAGCTAGAATTACGAATTTTGGTATATACAGTAATAACTATAGTAGTTATGATCCCTGAAAATTTGGTTGCGATCAGATAATTGTCGAAGTTATTAAAGAATTACTTTTGTATGTGCAAAAACGCCTACTTACTAAGGGTCTTAGTTGCTTTGGCTGACAATCCGCTTTTATTCAAAATGGGTAGCGGGTATCTCACAGTCGAGTACACTCGACAGATCCATAAGTTCCAAAACTTAAGATTTTTATTCTTTTTTTCGAATATAATTTATTTTCATTGTGTATTATTTAGAATTAAAAAGAAACAGCTCACAAGATAGAATCATCTTGAATTTGCAATTATGAGAAATTAGACAACAATTTTGAGAAGTACTTGAAAAAACAAAAAAATACAGTAGAGTGTGCTCGAACATGAGGTACCCGTTACCCATTATAATATAGTCAAAATAACCGCAAAAATACTACATCATAGAGTACAAAATAAACCAGATATACTCAATGGGGTCGGAGTAATTATACCTTTCTAGCCTATGGGTTACAGTTGCGATTACATAAAAATTGTCGACAATATTGAAGAAATACTATTGTATAGGCAAAAACACAAATATACTAAGTTTCTCAGTTACTTTAGCTGACAATCTGGTATATTTTGCAGTCTAGGTATATCAATATACCTAAAATATGTTTGGTACATCTTTAGTAATTTTGTGGAGTATAATTTTGGTATATTTGAAAATTAATATCGCACTACAATATTTTGCTTTATTTAAAAGGAGTAGCGGGTGTCTCACAGTCGAGCACACTCGACTTTAGCTGTCTTTATTGTTATTAATATAATAAATAAAAAAAAAAACAAACACATCAAGTTTCGTTTATTTATTTTTATTATATAAGTTAAGTGAAATAAAGAAATCAATTTTAATTGATCTTTTAAGTGACATTCCTCAATTTTTTTTTACTCATCAATTAAGTTATTTAAGTATTTAAATTACCTATCAAACGATATTCGGCTGCAATAAACAATATTATTACTTTCACTATTATGTATCAATCACCATAAATTAGCATATTACTAATTTAAAAAATTGTATTATTATTTGTTAAGTTCTTTGGATTTTGAATTTAGAATTTGTTTTCAAATGTGCACATTTCGAAACGTAGAAATTACCTTTAACACAAAGTGTTTCTATTGCAATAAAAATAATAATTATTATGATTATTCTGCTTATTGTATTCCATACATCGTATAAATAAACGCTTTACAACTGTCATAAATTGTCGCAAAAATTGGCATATTAATTTGTTTATTGGTCTGAGCTCCTTGGGCTCTTTTGGTCTCTCGCACTCTATTTAAGTTTCAGTCGCCCAATAAACGGCATAATTTATGTGCTCGTATCTTTGCATCTGCTGCTGGTTGCTGGTTGCTGATTGCTGTTGCAGTAGCTTGTTTCTCTTCATCTCTCTCGCTTTGTATCTGTATCAGAATCTACGCACTGAGTCAGCATTCAGTTTGACAGATGTAAGAACTGTAAATAGATTTAATGCAAATTGCAGTTCATTTTCAACATTGAATACTCTCGCACTCGTATTCATAGATTCACACCATAGACATAAGAGCTATTGCCAGAAACAGTTTACAACTTTTAACTAGCATTTACTCAACTCTCTCGACACTGCCTTATATGTATACTTATACACAAAAAGAAAGAAATTATAAAATGAAAAATAAAATCTGGAATCAAGATTGTTTAAGTGTCGAAATTGAACGAAGAAGGTTTATTCTCAAATCAAGATCGAAAATCTACGAAAAATCTAGATTGCCAATAAAGATTATAATCTTGTTTTAAAAATGGAAAAATCTTAAAATTGAACCAAGAAGAAATCAACATCAAACAATCTTAAATTTAGATTGTTTGAAATAAAATAAACAAAAAATATATGAAGTATTTTTTATACACATTTTTTATTAACATGTGGCCTAATTTTAAAGGATTTTTTAATCTGTTTTAAGAAACTAAAAGCAAAATCCCCCATTTTTTTGTTAAAAAAAGCTTTAATCGAGATTTGCAATCTCCTTTTCATTTTAGAAGAAAACAATAAAATATTTTTAATCTTAAAATGCAAATTTAGCATAAGATTGCACGATTCATGCGCGATTGTTCAGCATTCTTCACCGATTTTGGAGCGATCATTCCGGGTAATGATTGCGGACGGATCGCGCGACGATTGCGGTAAATTACAGAAGGATCGCAGAACAATCCTGGTAGTCAATCAAATCGCGCAAAACTCGCGTAAGGATCGCAAAACAATCGCGGAGTCCATACAAAAATATTTCTGTTATAACTTGATAAATTCTCATCCGACCTTAATCAAATTTTCTGGAATTATAATTACTGTTGTTAATATTAAAGCTTGCTGTTCGATTTTATTTGATTTGCGTGGAAAGATGGGAACGTCTCGAGAATTTGTGATCTACGTTGAAACAAAGTAAGTGTTGTAGAAAATCTCTATCGCTTACAGTCTGTGAAATCTAGGTGTTCATACGGGCATGGACGCACATGGCTATCAACTGATCAACAAAATATATAATTTATAGGAAGAGATCCCTCCTTCTGCCTGTTACATATTATATATTTCCTGCTGACACAAAGTTATAATACCCTTCTACCCTATGGGGAGCGGGTATAAAAACGCCTACTGCAATGAGGTCTATTTGTTTTGCTGACCACCTGGTACATTTTGAATGTATATATACCAAATGTATCCATCGGTATGCTTCAGTTTTTATACCCGCTACCCATAGGGTAGAAGGGTATTATAACTTTATGCCGGTAGGAAATGTGTGTAACAGGTAGAACGAGGCATCTCCGACCCCATAAAGTATATATATTCTTGATTAGCGCCAACAGCCGAGGCAATCTAGCTGTGTCTGTGTGTCTGTCCGTCTGTCCGTATGAAACACTGGATCTCAGAGACTATAAGAGATAGAGCTATAATTTTTTTTCGACAGCATTTGTTATGTTTGCACGCAGATCAAGTTTGTTTCAAATTTTTGCCACGCCCCCTTCCGCCCCTGCAAATCAAAAAAATCGAATAACAAACGTAATTTTAAAGCTAGAATTACGAATTTTGGTATACATAACTATAGTAGTTATGATCCCTGAAAATTTGGTTGCGATCAGATAAAAATTATGGAAGTTAATAAAGAATTACTTTTGTATGGGCAAAAACGCCTACTTACTAGGGGTCTTAGTTGCTTTGGCTGACAATCCGGTATATTGTGCCGTCTATGGTATATTTTGAATGCGGTACTATATCGATATACCACATATACAATTTGGTATATTTTTAGTATTTTTGTAGCATATTTGGTATGTTTTGAGAATAATACCGCAAAATATATTGCTTTTATACAAAATGTGTAGCGGGTATCTCACAGTCGAGTACACTCGACTGAAGCTTTCTTACTTTTTTTTTAGATCCATAAGTTCCAAAACTTATTTTTTTCGAATATAATTTATTTTTATTGTGTATTATTTAGAATTAAAAAGAAACAGCTCACAAGATAGAATCGTCTTGAATTTGCAATTATGAGAAATTACACAACAACTTTGAGAAGTACTTGAAAAAAACAAAAAATTTCAGTAGAGTGTGCTTGAACATGAGGTACCCGTTACCCATTATAATATAGTCAAAATAACCGCAAAAATACTACATCATAGAGTACAAAATAAACCAGATATACTCAATGGGGTCGAAGATAAAACATTTTCTCCCGGCGAAAAGTAATTATACCTTTCTAGCCTATGAGTTATAGTTGCGATTACATAAAAATTGTCGACAATATTTAAGTAATACTTTTGTATAGGCAAAAACACAAATTACTAAGTTTCTTAGTTACTTTAGCTGACAATCTGGTATATTTTGCAGTCTAGGTATATCAATATACCTAAAATATGTTTGGTACATCTTTAGTAATTTTGTGGTGTATAATTTTGGTATATTTTAAAATTAATATCGCACTACTATATTTTGCTTTATTTAAAATGAGTAGCGGGTGTCTCACAGTCGAGCACACTTGACTTTAGCTTTCTTTATTGTTATTAATATAATAAATAAAACAAAAAACAAACACATCAAGTTTCGTTTATTTATTTTTATTATATAAGTTAAGTGAAATAAAGAAATCAATTTTAATTGATCTTTTAAGTGACATTCCTCAATTTTTTTTACTCATCAATTAAGTTATTTAAGTATTTAAATTACCTATCAAACGATATTCGGCTGCAATAAACAATATTATTACTTTCACTATTATGTATCAATCACCATAAATTAGCATATTACTAATTTAAAAAATTGTATTATTATTTGTTAAGTTCTTTGGATTTCGAATTTAGAATTTGTTTTCAAATGTGCACATTTCGAAACGTAGAAATTACCTTTAACACAAAGTGTTTCTATTGCAATAAAAATAATAATTATTATGATTATTCTGCTTATTGTGTTCCATACATCGTATAAATAAACGCTTTACAACTGCCATAAATTGTCGCAAAAATTGTCATATTAATTTGTTTATTGGTCTGAGCTCCTTGGGCTCTTTTGGTCTCTCGCACTCTGTTTAAGTTTCAGTCGCCCAATAAACGGCATAATTTATGTGCTCATATCTTTGTATCTGCTGCTGGTTGCTGGTTGCTGATTGCTGTTGCAGTAGCTTGTTTCTCTTCATCTCTCTCGCTTTGTATCTGTATCAAAATCTACGCACTGAGTCAGCATTCAGTTTGACAGATGAAAGAACTGTAAATAGATTTAATGCAAATTGCAGTTCATTTTCAACATTGAATACTCTCGCACTCGTATTCATAACATAGATTCACACCATAGACATAAGAGCTATTGCCAGAAACAGTTTACAACTTTTAACTATCATTTACTCAACTCTCTTGAGTACTTATACACAAAAAGAAATAAATGATAAAATGAAAAATAAAATCTGGAATCAAGAAGAATCAAGAAATTGAACGAAGAAGGTTTATTCTCAAATCAAGATCGAAAATCTACAAAAAATCTAGATTGCCAAATATTGAAAATCAAGATTATAATCTTATTTCAAGAATAGAAAAATCTTAAAATTGAACAAAGAAAAACAAAAATCAAGATCAAACAATCTTAATTTTAGATTGTTTAAAATAAAAAAAACAATAAATAGATGAAGTACTTTTTATACGTTTTTTTTACACATTTTTTGTATGCTCTCTATTTTTTTTTTATAATAGTTATAATAATTATTCCTTTTACCCCTTTCTAATGATATACAAATCGACTAGAGCTTGAACATGTAGCCTAATTTTAAAAGATTTTTAATCTGTTTTAAGAAACCAAAAGCAAAATCCGCTTTTTTTTTGTTAAAAAGAATCTTTAATCGATATTTGCTATCTCCTTTTCATTTAAGAAGAAAACATTTTTGAATCAAGATTTTAATCTTAAAATAAAATGTTTTTAATCTTAAAATGCAAATTTAGCTTAGGATTGCACGATTGTTCAGCATTCTTCACCGATTTTGGAGCGATCATTCCGGATGTCCATACAAAAGTATTTCTTTAATAACTTGATAAATTTTCATCCGACCTTAATCAAATTTTCAGGAATTATAATTACTGTTGTTAATATTAAAGCTTGCTCTTCGATTTTATTTGATTTGCGTGGAAAGAAGGGAACGTCTCGAGAATTTGAGATCTACTTGCAAACAATGTAAAATCTCTATCTCTTACAATCTATGAATCTGATCAACAAAATATTTACTTTATGGGGTCGGAGATGGCTCCTTGTGCCTGTTATATATATTTCCTGCTTATTGTTATAATACCCTTCTCCCCTATGGGGTATAAAAACACCTACTGCAATGAGGTCTATTTATTTTTTCGGAGCATCTGGTATATTTTGAATGTATTTATACCAAATGTATCCATCGGTATTCTTCAGTATTTTTATACCCGCTACCCATAGGGTAGAAGGGTATTATAACTTTGTGCCGACAGGAAATGTATGTAACAGGTAGAAAGAGGCATCTCCGACCCTATAAAGTTTATATATTCTTGATCAGCGTCAACAGCCGAGACGATCTAGCCATGTCCGTCTGTGTGTCTGTGTGTCTGTCCGTCTGTCCGTCTGTCCGTATGAACACCTAGATCTCAGAGACTATAAGAGATTGAGCTATAATTTTTTTCGACAGCAAATCGCAAATCAAACGAATAACAAGTGTAATTTTAAAGGTAGAGCTGCGCATTTTGGTGCATACAATAATAACTATAGTATTTTTGATTACTGATCAGATAAAAGTTGTGGGAGTTATTAAAGAAATTCTTTTGTATGGGAAAAACGCCTACTTACTGGGGGTCTTACTTGCTTTGGCCAACAATCTAGTATAATGTGCCGTCTATACTGTATCGATATAACAAACATACCGTTTGGTATATTCTTAGTATTTTTGGTATATTTTGAAAATAATACCGGAATATTTTACTTTTATTCAAAATGGGTATCTCACAGTCAAGCACACTCGACTTTAGCTTTCTTACTTGTTATTTTACACTATGGTTTTATTAACATTCAGTAGCGGGCATCTTATAGTCAAGCTTACTCGACTGTAGCTTTCCTATTTGTTTTGTTAGCACTCCTTGAAAATTCGCATTATTGTATTTATACGCGCTATTTATGATTCCTGAAAAATAATTGCAGATAAAAAATGTAAAAGGTATTTAAGAAATACTTTTGTATAGAAAAAAACTTCCCACTACAATGCATCTTCCTTGCTTTAGCTGACAATCTGGTATATTTTGACCTACATGGTATATTTTGAATGTAGTTATATTTCAATATACCAAATATAGTCTTTGTTATATTTTTAGTATGATTACGGTATATTAATACCGGATTGTTTTACTTTCATTCACAATGGGTAGCGAGTATCTCCAGTCGAGCACACTCAACTTTCTTGCTTGTTTTAAATACTTTGTAAGTTGTCTAGGCCCTTCTGTGTATGTTATTTTTAATGTTGCTATTTACATTTATAATTTGTATGCATTTTATTACTTCAGATGGGTTAGTAAGCCATACTTAACTGTACTAACATAATATTTGTTTGATCTTTTGGTCTTTAGTTATTATGTAACATTCGAGAAAAGAAAACCCTTTTCTACCTTGATGCAATTAGTAGCATTAAGCTTGATGAAATTCGTGCACCAATTGGCGTGGCACTTGCCACTTGCCACTTGCCACTTGCCACTTGGCATTTGGCTGCGCCCATATAAAACAACGAGAATATCCTGAATGCTGTCCCCCCATCAACTGCGCGACAAATGCGCGTTATCCTCTTGTTACGAATGTTATATCATATATATGTATGTGTGTGTGTGTGTGTGTGTGTGTGTATAGTATTACAGTGTGTTACGACGGATACTTGCAACGTATTTGCATTGCCATTAACCTGGCTAAGAGTACACCCCCGAGAGAGAGGGCTTTGATGGTCTCCCCCGGTCGCAGATGTTTGTTGGCCACCCGTCAACTATTTGAACTGAGCCAAAGGACATTTCGAAAGGGTAGTTTCCACAGTCTCGAGAGGGGGAAGAGATGAGCGTGAACGTATGTGTGTGTGTGTGTTGTGATGGGTGTGATGGGTGTGCGAGTGTGTGAGTGTGTGTGTGTGTGTGTACTTATTATTTAACTCTTTTGCATGCGTTCTGGGTTTCTGTTTCGTGTCTGCCCGCGTCCATTTAGCGCAGATGAAGATTAATTACAGGGAAATTCGTAACATTTTTCATGCTTAATCTTGGCGCGCATCAACACTCCTTCTCCAACTTCTCCTCCCATCCTCCTCCTTCTCTTCACCACTCTTGACAGGCGTCTGGCGCACGTGAACTAAAACTAACTTATTAATAATAATAATTGTTTCATGTGCGTCCTCGCATTGTGTGCTCAGCACCCAGAGCCCGAGGGCAACTCGTCTAAATAGTATTTGCCAGCCGGAACATGTGTCACAGTTGGGGGATCACTCCGAGACGCTTCTCCGACTCCAACTCCAACTCCCTTCCACTCGCAACGGGGCTTGAATGTGTGTTTTTGAAAAATGATTTTTAGCAGCTTAAAACGATGAATTCAGCGCAACGTAACTCGGTTCGGGGAAACCTGGGAAAACAACGATGCCAACCCCTCCAAAAAAAAAAAAAAAAAAAAAAAAAACGAAATACATACAAAACAAAAATAAACTGAAACTAGTTTGCGCTGCTGGACGCCTTTGCCATTTGACCAGATCTAACAAAAAAAAGTACTGCACATACTCTATAAATACATCGAGTTGAATGATTTTTCATTTATTTTGCACGTTTTTTAGTTTGACGAAAAACTTAACAGATTAACTCAACGATTTATTAGATTATCAATTAAATAATTGTTATTATTTATTTACGTAAATATAATGTCTAAAAATAATAATTTAATTTGTTATTCATTAATCTAAAAAAGAGAAAAAAATCCAGACTAAATAAATCTTGACTTAAGATTAACGAAATAATCTTAAGTCAATACAACAATCTCTAATAATATTTTTGGGTGGAAACACTCGTAAATTATTATTTTTATGCTACATTTTAAGATTAAAATTATCCTATATTTAAATTAAAATCTTCTTTGAATTTTGACATACCAATAATCTTGACTCGAGACTTTATTCATGATTTTAGCACGTTCACAAAAAGTCTGTGTATAATGTCTAAAAATAATAATTTAATTTGTTAATCATAAATCTATTATTTGTACAATATTTGTAACATTTGTTTGTCAACTTAACATAAACCTAAACCTAACATATCTACATATATCGTATAATGTGAAGCGAATGCTTATACTATTTCAATATTAAAAACCCATTAAAATTCTGCATTTATTAAGAAAAGTCTTAATAAAATCACGTGTTTGCAAATACGAAGAAATTATAAATAAGAAAGAATTTAATAGACTTTTAAACACAACCTAAAAACAACTTGACAACAACCAGTTCAAAGATTTATAATTTTTATTACTTAAAATTATGTAAAATAATGAAACAAATAAATAGTTCTAAATATAAAAACAATTACATCAGAATATTAGCTAATAACTTAGGACAACAAATTTGAGAATGTATTGAGACACAGTATCGTAAACAGACATCGTAAGTTTGTGGTAATCATTTGGTAATCAATTCGAGTAAGAAAGTGGCAACAAAGTTTATGATATACTGTTTGGGAATTTGACTAGGCTTGTGGATATGATCAAGCAGAGTTTCACACAAATTTCCCATCTGTCAGAGTTAATTACTGATAATCAATTAGTAAGCAATTTGCTTCTGTTCTAATAATCAAATAAAACTGCAACAAATGTCACAAGCTTTTACAGATATTCGCTGATACAATTAGCAACGAAATGTTTCTTCATTATTGTTTAGGTTTAGCTTTAGGTACCGTCTGTATTTTTATTAATTTCATATGCAAAAACATAAAATAATATGCATACAACAAGTTAAGTTAAGTTTATTGCTAGCTTAGTCATCCAAGCATTTACTAGAAAGATCAAATTTTTGTGTTAACAATGTAAAAAATCTTCGTTGTAGAGTTGCACACAATTTGGATCCTTTGGCTGTCTTCTGTGTAGTGTATACAGAATGCGGCTAGTTCACATAGCCTCGCATTCGCTCGCTTTAGTTGTTGTTATTGTTTTGTTGTTTTGCTGTTTAACGACGACTTACGACAGCTACCTGTTCAGTTGTTCAGTTGTTCGGTTGTTTTCGGTTGTTGAGTTGCTCGATTGTTCCGTGTGTGTTAGGAGCTGGCTTAAGTGCCCGCTGTTTCAGGGCAAAATGCCGCCGGAGACATTAATTTTATTGTTTAGACTGCGCGCGCGAGATCGAAATCTTGAATCTTGAGTGTGTTCTTGTGGCGTAGTTATTGATAGTTTTAAATTAGGGTCAACTATGCGGTGGAGCGAACGCTCCTCGCCTCATTCCACATTTTGAACAGTGACTTTAACCAGCTCTCGGCATGCATTCTCAGGTAGCAATTTCTTTTAATTACAAGCTCGGCTTTTAGCCACAACACACACACACACAGAGTCTCTCTCTCTCTCTCTGTCTTTCATTTCTTGCTCTCTTTCTGTGCTGATAACCAGTCGATGCCGCTGCAGGTGTTGCCAGGCAGTTAGCAGGCGCAACTAATGTCTAGATAATGGCCCCACTGACCCCGACTCCGACTCCGACTCCGACTCTGACTTCGAACCCGACCCCGACCCCGACGCTGACACCGACTCCGACACCATGCCCAAACACTGAGCTCGACCCCGACACACACTGCGACTCCTGGCACCATCAACACTTTGCCCCTGCCACAGACACAGACACAGACTCAAACACACACACGTGCAACCTCAACAGCAATTGAATTTACAGTGGCAATTTGTAAGTATGGACTACAAATTTTTAAGCGTTTCCCTCAGCTGGTGGCGGAAACTGAGGAATACTCGTATTTACAGTACAGCGTGTGGAGCACTCGTTACGTCTACTTCACTGTCTTGATGGGTTATTAAAAATAATGTTCCCTAATGTGCTGTTATTCTTAATGCCGAAGCAATCAAAATTTTGTTGTAATTATCCTCGCTGCATGCGAGTGAGAAACACCTTGACAACCCCTTTTTTTCTCCCCCCCTCCATATCAACAACAACCTCGTTTCGCTCCTCTACTCTGCATCTGCCAATTTTCAACTGACTGACAAACAGAAGCACAAATAAATTATTAATTTGTGTGTTCTCTTCAAGGTCAAAGTCACAAGGCATGGAAATAATATTAAAGTAGCCAACGTTAATTATATACTAAATGCATTAATGAATTTAAATAGCAGAGGAAACGCTTTTAAGAATTATGTTGAATACATATTGAAAAAAACAATTGTTAAATAAGGGAAAGGTGGAGGTCATTTCTGAATGAATAATAAATATATTATTCTTTTCAATATTTAAAAAAATAAATAATTCCATATCTACATACTTAGTGGGAAAAGTTGACTAAAGTTTTGAATTGATAACAGAAAATATAATTTAATTATTAAAAACACAACCTTTTTCATTCTGCGACAAATTGGAAATGCTCTTTCTTATGTATCTAATGCAAATATTCACAAAAATCTTAGTATTTCAACCATAAAAGAAGAAAAAAAGAAATTTATTAAGAAATACATCTAATACGAAAATAATTTAGCCTTAAATCTAATAGACAACAATTTAACAATAAGAAGACTGAAAAGTTACCACATACTCGATCTATCCGATAGATAAATCCATCCAACTGAAGAGTTTCTGTTAATTTAATATTAATTATTCAATTTACTTATTGTTTAAATAGATATATTGTAAATAAAAGAAGTGAAAAAAATGTCGTTTCAATATGAACAAAAAACCCCTACAGAAAATACAAATCATTCAACAAATATACATATACTTGGAAAATTTGTCAACTTTATTCCATTTAAAAAAAAATTACAATAATTATTAAAAATTATATAATATATTAGGAAATATTGGCAACATTTATAAATGAAATCATAGTAGTATAGTTGTAGCAACTAAATTATATAATGATAAAAATTGAGAAAATTTAAATTTAAATACCAGACATTATTATTATTAACAAGAAAATATAACTAATTATTTATTGTTATAAAGAAACTATAGAGGCAAAATTTCCAATAGGATATATTTTTCTGAAAACAAAATAAGAGATATTTTTTTTGAAAATAAACTATTACACAGAGAGAAAAGAATTTACATTAAAAAGTAGATTGCAAGTCTTGATTTAAGATTTTTTCGATCTTGCAGAAAAAAATCCTGTAATAAGATTTTTTGGTGAAAGAAATCTTAATTGATTTAATGTGCTAAATTTGCATTTTAAGATTAACAAGTAAGAAAGCTACAGTCAGGCGTTGAATTACCCGTTACATATTTTGAATAAAGAAAGTTCGGTGTCAATTTTAAAATAGACACTACAAAAATAATTAAAAATATATATAGCAAAAGCTATGTTTGCTATATTTTTATAGTGCCACTTTCCAAATATATCATAGAGTGCAAAATATACCAGATATTCAGTCTAAGTATTTCTTAATTTACTTCTACAATTTTTGTTTGATCGCAACCAAACTTTCAGGATTCTTAAATACTATACAAAAATCTCTCTAGCTTCAATATTACGCTTGTTGATTGGTTTTTGTCGATTTCCTAGGGGGAAGTGGGCATGGCAAATTTGTTAACAAACTTGATCTGGCTGCAAATATAACAAATGTTGTCGAAAAATTATAGATCTATCTATTATATATGGCTAATTCTCTGACGGAATTTGTCCCGTGCGAGACTCTTTACAGTAAAAAATACACAAACTAAAACAATTTTAAAAATAAATGAAAGTTATTCTTAAAGCACTATATTTTAGAGCTATTAAGAGATTGATTTGAGGAATTCGTTCATTTTTATACCCGCTACCCATAGGGTAGAAGGGTATTATAACTTTGTGCCGGCAGGAAATGTATGTAATAGGTAGAACGAGACATCTCTGACCCTATAAAGTATATATATTCTTGATCAGTGTCAACAGCCGACACGATCTAGCCATGTCCGTCTGTGTGTCTGTCCGTCTGTCCGTATGAAACACTGGATCTCAGAGACTATAAGAGATAGAGCTATAATTTTTTTTCCACAGCATTTGTTATGTTTGCACGCAGATCAAGTTTATTTCAAATTTTTGTCACGCCCATTTCCGCCCCCGCAAATCAAAAAAATCAAATAACAAGCGTAATTTTAAAGCTAGAGTGGCGAAAATTAGTAGTAGTTATGATTCCTGAAAATTTGGTTGCGATCAGGTAAAAATTATGGAAGTTATTAAAGAAATACTTTTGTATGGGCAAAAACGCCTACTTACTAGGGGTCTTAGTTGCTTTGGCTGACAATCTGGTATATTGTGCCGTCTGTGGTATATTTTGAATGCAGTACTATATCGATATACCAAACATACCATTTGGTATATTTTTAGTATTGTTTAGTATTTTCGGTATATTTTGAAAATAATACCGCAATATTTTGCTTTATTAAAAATTGGTAGCGGGTATCTCACAGTCGAGCACACTCGACTGTAACTTTCTTACTTGTTTTGGTTTGCCTAAAAAAATTCTAAAACCATTTTTAGCTCTAATTAAAGTACTACATTAGAGCTAAGAGAATAACCTTTTCTTATTTTTAAATTGTTTCTGTTTATGTTATATTTACTATAAATAGTCTCGCACGGGACAAATACGTCAGAGAATTACCCATATACATACTTAATGGGGTCAGAGATGCCTCCCTCTATCTGTTATATATGTATGTACATTTCCTGCAGGCACGAAGTTATAATACTTTTCTGCTCAATAGGGAACCGACAAATCACTTTTCAAAATTATATAAAATATACAAATTATTAAAAAAATATATACATACATATGTACTATATACTAAGAAACGTTATGTACAATAATTTTTAAAAACAGATAATAGGAAATACATATGATCAACATTTCTTTTGATAATATGGAAATGATCCACATAATTGTAGAAGCTGAATTATATAGTGAGGAAAATTGAGAACATATTAGGTAAAACAGACAAACAGAATTGTTATAAAGAAACTATATAGCCAAGATTTTCAACAGAAAATAGTTTTTTGAAAATAAAACTTAAATAAATAACAGAAATATTTTTTTTTTAAATGAAATTTGTTTTACGTTTCTGTACAAATAACAGAAAATATTCTTTTAAAAAAAAGTAGTATAAAAACCGAAATATGTTTATATAGAATTTTTAATCCGAATCTAAAACAGGAAATAACAAAAAAAAGCTTTACAAAAGCTTGACAATATTAAATTTTAAGTTCAGTCAAAAAGAATGGAACCATTTTGAGGAACTTCCTGAATAATATTAGTTTTGCACGACATTAGCGATAATGGGAGCTATATCCCATATTCATTCATTTGCCAAGAAGATGAAAAGCAATTCTGTATTTCCTGACTGAAATTGATTATTATGTCTGCATAAGGCAAACGAAACAAACTTAATCATTAAGCTGCGGGTGCCAAACCATAATATAAAAAAGATCACAATAAATTTTCAATGTTTTATAGTTTTGTTTTTATTAATCACTTTTTAGAGACAATTTTTGGTTTTTAGTTAAGTTTTTTTTTTTTGTTGTTTTTTTTTTTTTTTTTTTTTTTTTTTTTTGTTTCTTGGTTTTTTGCTCATACATGTTCTAGAAAATATGAATTTGGTGTTTTGTTTTATTCTTATTTTTTTCTTTACTTTAATGTTTTGTTCGTTTGCCGATTGCATCTTATTGATGTTGTTGCTGCTTGTTTGTTTGTTGTTGATCTCTTTGTTTGTTGTGAAGTTAGCTTTGCTATTTCATTGTACAATAGTTGAATATACATGTAGTTGTATATATATGCATGTATATATAAGTACATATAATATATATATATAGGGGGTGTATATAACGCAGCTTGTATATACTTATCATCAATACACAGTTTTCTTCATATATATATATATATACTTTAATGTTTCTTTTTTTTTAATATATATTAGTTTATACATCTATGTAGATATAAGGTCAATATATAGTACATATATACCAATATATATGATATATAGTATATGTATATTAGCTTTTCTCTTGTGTTCTATACATTGTTTCATTGTGTGTTGTTCTTGTTGGTTTTGGTTTTTGGTTTTGTTCTTCAGCTCATCTTAAACACCTAAGTACATATACATATACATATGCATATGTATGTAGTATATAGTATGATCTTAACTATATAGATGTAAGCTTGGGTAGAAGAGATGAACCACAATTCGAAAGAGTTTTTTGGTTTTTGTTTTTTCGTTTTTTGCATACAAAAAAGTCATTTCATAGGAATACATATATAAAGACGTATGCATATATATGTATATGTATGTATGTATGTGTGTATACATTAATCATATGGTAAAATGTCAGCTCGATTACGTTTTTGTTTTTGTTGTAGTTATTGTTGTTGTTGGTGTAACGCCTAGGTCGCTATGTATCGCTGTGGAGTTTCTCTAGTGTAACTTGATTCCCACTAAATGGAAGTATGGCCGATTCTATATATAACTATACATATATATCTAGTTGCCATGATTATACAGTTGATCAGTTGAACAGTTTTGTTTTGTATTTTGAAATGTTTTCTTTATTATTTTCGGTTCTTTTTCAGAAGACCAAGTTACCTTTAAGTCGTTAGCTTTTTCATTATAAATAGTTTAGAACAACGCTTTTTTTGTGGTCTATATATGTGTGTGTGTGTGTGTGTGTGTGTGTGTGTGGGATATATATATATTTGTGTATGTGTGTGTGTCAACGTTTAATATCAAGACAAATCACGTATTCGTCGTATACGTTATATTTGTGTTTCTCTCTCGCTCTTATTCAGTACTATAGTGTGTGTGTATCTTTGGTTGTGTGTGTGTGGGTAGGGGGGGGGGAGTTTGTTAGTTTGTTTTTGAGTGGGAAAGGGGTAGGGGCAGGGGAGAGGGGGGTGGCTTAATAGGGATAAAGATTCTTGCGCTTCAGCTCCATATCGAGATCGGCGAGCTGCTGAAGGAAGCCATCGTTTGGTCGAATTTCACGGCGCATCCGAACCGTGCGTATCGCATCTACGGCGGACATTTTACGGCAAATCATCAGATACGCCAGGACGCAGGTGGCCGATCGCGACATGCCCACCAGGCAATGTACCAGCACTTTGCCTAAGAGAGAGACAGAGAGAGAGAGAGAGAAAGTTCATTATTGTGAAAAGACACTAGAGTAGTTCAGCTACTCACCGCCGCTGCTGATGGCGCTGTCGATGAACTTGGATGCCACATAGAAGTAACGGGAAATGTCTGTCGTGGGCGCATCGATCATGGGGAATCCCATATATCTAAAAAAGCAATCCTTATGTTGGCGTCTGTACACACAAACAATACAACAACCACCACCACAGCAACAACAACAGCAAATGACCCACACAGTGTGAAAGATAATGCATTGAATGTTTGTGTTTTTGTGAATGAAACATTATATACAAGGTGTGTGTGTGTGTGTGTGTGTGCAGATTTTGAAGAGAACGAAACGAAAAAAAGAAGAGGTGGAAAAATGTCATCAAAATTTTGTTAGCGATCGCCATCGAATCAAAAGTGCCAAAGAAAGAAATAATAATAATAATAATCAAAATAAATATGTGAGTTTAAGAAACTAAAGTTGAATCAATAATTAATGTGCGCCAAATGATGCCCCGCATTGATTATGATCATAAATTCAATTTCTTCTTCTTCTTCTTCACGCACCTAACGCTGGGCATATCCCGATAGTAACTGTGTCCAGTGTCCACTTGACCATAGCGACAACCTTCCGCCGCATTCAACACGTGCGTAATGCCCATCAGCCTCAAGTATGTTTTGTTTTTAGCCGCCGCACTTCAAAGAGAGAGAGAGAGAGAGAGAGTTAACTCTGAGTAAGACAGAGAGAGAAGGAGAAGGAGAACTTACGCATCGCCTATGTAAATGCCCGGATAGACTTCATCACAGTCAACATCGTGTATGGCGCACTCGGCGCGTCTCAGACCCGGCAAACTGCGGCAAGGAGCCATCGAATAGTGCAGCACACGTTGCAGCTGGCGTCCTGTGGTCTGTTCTGAGGTTTCCAGGCGGCTGGGCGACTGCAAAACGAAAAGTGTTTGTCACAATTAATACGAGTTCACACACTATATAATGTTTATAAACAAGCCACAAAATGTACAAATCTTTCTAAAATGCTCCATGCTCATAGCATATTTCCTTCCTAAAAGAAAGTCAAACTTTTTTACTTTTTACTCACTTTCTCAAATATTCGAATAATTTTATAGAATTTAGAATTCCAGTTATTGAAATAATTGTAGCGAAGCTTTATGCTTTCTGATTGCGAATTCACATTATTTTAAATAATTAAAGTGAATCTTCATATTTTGTTCTAAATTTATTATTCTTAAGGCTTTCAATTTATTGTCGAATACTTTTTTGAATTCAGGATTCAAGTTTTTTTTTAAATCATTGGAGTGTAACTTTATGTTTTTTTAATGTTATAAATGAATTATTCTTCACATTTTAAATTAATTGTCTAATATTTAAATACTTTTTCGAATTTAGAATTCAGTTTTTTTTTATTTAATATCTGGAGTGAAACTTTATGTTTTTGGAATAGGTTTCTTAATTAATTGTTCTTAATATTTTTAAATTATTTGCCCAATCCTCGAATACTTTTCCAAATTGAGAACACAATATTTTTTAAATAATTGAAATTAATCTTTATATTTTGTTGTATATTGTTTGAGAATGTTTCATTTAGTTTCGTTTACTTATAAAATAAAGTAAAGTTTTATGGAAATATTCTATAAATTGTATATATTGTAATTATTCCTCACGTTGTTTTCCTATCGCTAAGTTAATTTGTTTACATTGTATTTTTCTTCCCTTTAAACAAGTTAAGTTGCCTTCATTTTTTTCTATACTAGACTCTTAAAGAACTGAAAACAAATTTTTAATTTTTTGAAAACAAGAGCTACCTCAAAAGCAAACCGTTTTTTTTCAAACATCTTTGAATGCTTTAAGTAAAAATATTACATTAAAATTTCAAATGTTTGTTAAATTTGAAATTACTTCTAAAGTAAAGCGATTATCTTTACAAAATGTATATTGTCAACATAATTTGCATTCAATTTCCAAGCATTAGCAAAAAAAATGTTTTGAACACATTATCAGATATCAAGTTAAACAAGTGATAGTAAAACATATTTTTAAAGGTTTACTTTACAACACAAAGCATATTAAATTGAGAAATACAGATTCGATATCTTCTTCTTTAATCATAAACCTGGCAAGCAATCTATAAATATATTTTGATTACTAAACCAAACTGCGTTTGCTCCATGCCATTTAATTGCAATCGTCTCTAAGAACAATCAGTGTTAATCCTGAAGCAAATTCAAGGCATCAACAGAGGTTAGTAAGAACGCTTAATTCCACAAATCTCAACAAGAATTAAGAAAATTGCGCACTGACAATACATTTTAGTGGTGACCATGCAAAGCAACGTTTATGAGCTCATCACAATAATAATACACTTAAGACAACGACGACAAAGACAACAGAGGAAAATCCCAAAAGTAAAAAAAGAAATCAGCAAAAAAAAAAAAAAAAAGAAAATATGAAAGAAGGATGCTCTGCTCTGCTCTGCTCTGCTGCTGTGTTTGACAGCGAATATGGCATAATGTGACGCTTGTCACTTGAGCTGGCTTCTTGGAGCAGAGTCGAGAGTCGAGAGTCTATCTCTGTAGGCGATTTGTAAATGATTTCGCGTTGCGGATATGTAAATGTTGTTGTATGTTTTGGCAGTTGGCAATTATTTATGGGCATCAAGTTTGTGCCTAGGCGACAATTGAGCTTCAGTTTCAGTTTCAGCTTGCCAAAAGCTCGGCCAGCCAAAATTTATGGGCAAAGGCGAAGGTCGCCCCAAAATACAGACAAAACGCAAACAGTGAAACAGGGGGAGAGGCAGAGGGGGTAAGGGGGTAAGGGGGGATGCCCCTCGAGCCACGTCCTTGTTGGGGTTTTGTCAATTTCAGGGACAGTAGCCAAAGTCAATGGGAAAGTGAAACTGTATTTTCTGTTTTGCTTTCTTTTCCCTTTTCCCTTTTCGATTTTCATTTATTATTTTCGTTTTCGTTTTTTTTTTTTTTTGTTTGCTTGTGTTGTTTTCAGTTTAGTTTTGCTTATCGGTTGTCTGCTTTGTCATAACATATTCAAATAAAATCAGCGACAGCGAGGCGTCGCAAGGAGGAAGGAGAAGAGAGAGAGAGAGAGAGACGAAAGAACTGAAAAGAGACGAACGAAGCGAAGCGAAAACTTTTGCTTTTTGTCGCGGCATTCGACCCTGAGAAGCCAAAAAGAAATCGCAAACATCATCGCAGGCAAAAGTTCTTTCACTTTTCTGACTTCTGATTTTGATCTATTGTGACTGATCTGATGGGCATTATACACTATATGTATATACTGTGTATGTTTGTGTGTCGAAACACACGACAACTTATCGCTATATATACATTGTATATGCACATACATAAACATTTGCATATTTCTTGTCTCGAATTAAATTCGTGTTTGCCTGACGACGACGATTTATTGGCACATCTATGGAGATTGCCTTGACGGCATGAATTTGCTGTTTACATTTAAGCATTAATTTTAGCTGATTTTAGTGGAAGCCTTAGCTAATATGAACAATTCGATTTGCTTGGTTAATAAGCTGCATTTTACGATTCATTAAATATTATTTAATGCATTCGAATAACACGAGAATGGGGCACATGCATTGCATCGATAGAACGATAACGATAACCATAACGATAACGATGACGATCTCTGACAAACCTGATAATAGTGCGGACTATATCTATCGCCAATGCTGCTGCTGTATCTGTCGACTAGCTGCAAAAAGTGATGAATAATAATAAAATCGTAAAACAAATGCAAAAATAGTTCACCATAATAATAATGATAAATAATGTAAATAATCATACAAATTAAATAGAGACACCGAACATTATACGCATTATAAAATAGTTCACAATAGTAATAGAAATTTGAAAATAAACTGTTTAATTGTGCAATATAAATAATTCAAAAAAAAAAAAAAACCAAATCAAAATATGGTTTTATTATAGTATAAGATGTTCGAAAAACTTCAAAAGAAATTGAAATTAATGTGTTAGCTGTAGTCGAGTGTACTCGACTGTGAGATACCCGCTATCCGTTTTCAATGAAAGCAAAACGTTGTGATATTTTTCGTAAAATATACCAAATACGAAAAAATATACCGAAAAGTATTGAAAAATACCGAAGACTATATTTGGTAAATTGATATATTTCATTCACACTTTCATAGAGTACAAAATATAACTGATTGTTAACCAAAAATACTGAAGACTATATTTGGTATAACGATATACTATCCCATTCGAAAATATACTGTAGAGTACAAAATATACCATACTGCTAACCAAATCAAAGGTGTTTTACCATACAAAATTACTTTTATAAGTAGTCATAAATTTAATAGATATTATTGTATGTAAAAATATAAGAATTAAAAAAAATTTATTGAAATAATAATACGAGAATTATTTATGCATTGTAATATTTGCAATTTCTGATGCCTCATTTAAATGTAAATATCCTGAATATGCGACTCGAAATCATTTTGCAAAACGTATTTTGAAAAGTGCAAATCGAGTTAAAGAAATGAAAAATAAGAGCAAGAGAGTGCAACAACTAATTAAGCGTCATTCAAAGAGCTAATTGATGACACTCCGGGCTAAAATCCTGTGTAATCGTATCAAGTTGAAATCACTTGACTATAAATAGAAATCAGTGTCGTCGCGTTTGAATTAAAAAAAAAACGTGAAGAGCATTGTGTCTGAGCAGTTCCCCTAGGCAACAGCGGGTCGCCAGCCCAGCCCGAGGCGGCTAAGTAGAACTTTAGTAATTGCCTGTGATATATGTACGCATACATGAGTTTATACATAAAAATGTTAAATGTATATTTAGCGACAATTTCGATTATTTATTTCTATTTCTGCGTATACGTAATATAATATTTAAAATCTCTTTGAGGCCATTTTGCAGGTGGGTTGGCGACTAACACACACCCACACAGTGACGAGGTGGGAAGGGGAAAAGCGGGGGTGGGGGGGGTTGTCGGGTAACAAAGTTGCCTTCAGGTGCAAGCGAAAAGGCGTTGGCGTTGGCCATTTGATGTTGTGTGTTGTGTGTTGCCTCATGGCTGATGTTGTTGACGTTAGTGGTTTTTGGCCACTGTCGACGCCTTGACCTTGTTCCGCTACACACAGATCTACACTACACCAATACATATATGTACATATGTACATATATACGTACTTTTAGTTGTTTAGTGTGTGCATCTAAAAATACACAGTGGCACATGCATTAAATGCTGTGAAAAGCACGCTGCAAACCGAAAATCGCTCGCACATCGCCGCCCCAAACTTTCGACACATTCCTTTTGACGTTGGAAATTATTCGAGATCGCGGCAAAATAAATTGGAAAACTGTACGAACAACTGAAAACATGATGGCAAACCAGAAACTAGAAACCAGAAGAAAACAAAAGCTCAACCGATGAGTCAGTCAGTTGGGATGTTTTGCCTCTAATTTTGCCCGCATGCCAAAGCAATTAGCTCTGGAAGACAACAAAGAATCGTATATAATATGTGTGTGTGTGTGTGTGTGTTTTTGACTTGGATTAAATGCTAAATCAGTTGAACTTAATCATCGACATTACGCTCTATCTATTTCTGTGTATATCGCCACACATACACCACACAATTCATTGGCACGACATTTTCATTTGCCTCGAGGCAAGGTGTTTTTCTCTCCCTCACTCTTTCTCTGCCTTTTAATAGACATCCACAGTGCCAAGAACTGCGTCTGACGATCGCATTGTTGCATCCACTGTTTATTAGTCAGAGTCAGATACACTCATTGGCGCTTTCAGTGTGTCCAACTGACACCATTTTCATTTCGATTTCGATTTCCATTTCCATTTCTATTTCCCCCTTCACACACAGAGAGAGAGACAATTTCAATTGAATTGAATTCAATTCCATTGCAGAGCTCAACACTTCCTGCACATGAAAACGATACCAAAATCGAAACTGCAACTGAAACTGAAACTGAAACACAAACTGCAAAAACTATGTCAACCCAGCTCAGCTCAGCTAAGCTATAGGCCAGGTCAAGCATTGACCACTCAACAAACAGCCAGCCAGCCAGCTAGCTAGATAAATGCAGCTTGTGTTTCAAACTGTTGCCCGTGCCCTTTGGAAGTCATCCAAACGAGCTGACAATGTGCCGCAGACGTGTCACGTTTGTGCAACCTGCCACACACACACACACACAGACACATACCCTGAGTACTTGCCCCCAACAGACACTAACTAACGACCTCCGTCTATCTGGTTTTGTGTGATAAATACGTGAACTAAATCATTCACATTCTTTGTTAACTAGCTCATTCAAATTACAATCAAATTATTAGTAATTAAGAGAAAGAAAATCAACCACAAGTTGTTCAACTTATTTATCAGATTATTAAAATAAATTAAATTTATATTTAGCCAAGCACATATTTTAAGCAAAGTAGTTCATCAGATTAACGTGGATTTATTCCAAACGAGCTGCGAGAATTCCACATAACTGAAAACATATTTTCTAAGACTGAACTACTTTTTAATTAAGTAAATTTACTTTAGGCAAAGATGTTATAAAATAACACTTAGGATGAATTATTTATAATTGCAGCTTTGCAAAACTACTTAACTAGTTACTACTTGATATTGTGTGATCAGAATTTCGAAGCTTTGCTATTGATAATTCATATGTGAGCTGCTTACACTGAGTGCAATATAAGCGAAACAGTGCGGTATAATTTATAAAATGTGAGGAATGGATATACCGAAAAAATACTAAACTATATCATAGCATATATTTGGTATATTCACATACTACTATTACATTTGCAGCTTTGCAAACAAAGTTCACTATTTAGGGAATTAATATACCGAAAAAATACTAAACCCCCCAAGGACTATATCTGGTATATCGATATACTCGAATTAGCTCTGCCATACAACATTCATATGTGAGATTCTGCATCAGAGAGCATTATAAGCAAAACAGTGCAGTAAAATTCCTACATTGCTGGGAATTAGTATACCTAAAATATACTAAAATATTCCAAAGACCATATTTGGTATATCGATGTACACGAATCAGCTTTGCTATAGATAATTCATATGTGAAACAGTGTGGTATATTAATATACCAAAAAAAAAATACTAAACTATAAACAACTGGAAAAATATGCACTATAAGCAAAGCAGTGCGGGATAATTCTTAAACTTTTGAAATGAATATACCAATAAAATACTAAACTATACCAAATAATATATTTGGTATATTAATATACTATTAAATTACAATTACTTACAATTACAGCTTTGCAAATTACTTCACTAATTACTGATCAGTTGTCTGATCAGAATTTCGAATTAGCTTTTCTATTGATAATTCATTTGCGAGCTGCTGGAACAAAGTGCATTATAGCATTAGCAATCGATTTGAACTCATTAAACAAAAATACGCAATAGGCAGTCAAGTGAGCTGCCAAAGCGAAGCAAATATTTTGAGATACTCGTAGTAATGTGGAACCAATAAATTATGAAATCAGTTCGTTGCCACTCAAAAGCACTCACTTAATACATAAGTGAGAACACACACACTCACACATACACATGGAATGTGAATATGAATATTACGTATACGCTTTTATTGTTTATTGGCCTTGTATATTGAGAACAACAACAACATCATCGAGACAACAACGACGAGATATTCACAGAAAAACGCAAATAGGAAAATACTGAAAAACGATTATCAAAAATGCTTAACAAGTGTGAAAAATTTGCGAGGCATGCTGAAAATTATAGATACAACAAAATATCTGTGTACAATTGAAATATTTTGTGCTGTAGTCTATGGCAAAAGGCGATAAACAAAAGCGTTTTCCTATCGATAAAATCCGCCTAAGGATAGATACGTAAACGGGAGAAAGGTTAAACTGCAGGTTGCAGAATACCCTGTAAGAAAAAAAGATCATAGATTGCTGTCTAAGTCTGTCGACTGACTGATGAATTAGAATATATTACAACTCACATATTTGCATTGTCTCTAAGGCGAATCGGGCTATCAAATTCCCTACAAGACTTCCTACACATGAAGAAAACTCTCCTGACTCTATCGCAATGGACTTCTTTACCCCACTTATGTTTATGGTGCATACCCTGTAGAAATAATAAAAAAAAAAAAAAAAGACAACCAAAATGCATTGACATGCAAGCAGCCTGCAGACAATTGTATTGATTTAACAGTCTGCCAAAAACACAAAAACGAAACAAAATAAAAAAGCAACAAGAAACAGGAAAAGTAAATAAAGTAGACAAAACAAAAATTATTAAAGAATTTTGACTGTGACAGAGATTGTTAATGCGCTTCGGCATCACGTGCTGAAACGAATCCACCACAAAATAAATGTATATACATATATTTTTCATTCGTATTCGTATTCGTATTCGTATTTGTATTTGTATTGAATGACTGACTCAAAAGGAAAAGCCAAACAGCAATAAATAAAATGAGACTAAATGAAAATTGCGCAAATTAAATGCGCAGTAGTTTTTAATTTGCCATTTAAGGTGTGCACTTTGGCAGTGACTGTAACAACAACAACAACCACAACAACAACTACAAAACACATCATCACAGACAAGTCTCATTTAGTTTGTGTTAACAATATACAATATATATGCAGTCAATGCAAATGATCATTCAAGGTTGGCTATAGGGCGCCCGAAATGGGGCGCGCTTCAAACGGACAATGTTTCAAACAAACACGAGCGAGTATTCAAATCGCTAGCGATGAGCACGTGATGCGATCGTTAACGAAAAGCTCCAAAGTCGTGACTAACTCTATAAATATTGGTTAGACGCGTCGTAGTCACGACTGACGCTATACCCTGTAATTGAAACTGAGGAGTATGCTATTTAAATTGCATGATTTTTAAATGATGAACGTATTTTTGAACACATCAAAAGGGAATTTTCTTGAAAGTGTCGGCGGGTGGAAGAGAAATATGAAATAGAAACATACACAAATATGATAACTGTGGATCAGCTATAGTCTTAAATATTCTTTGAAATTGCCACAAATAGTAATACTCATCGAGTAAAAACAAACTTGAGATACCCAAAATATTTTTAATAAAAGCAAATCAGTGCAGTATTACTTTTAAAATATACGGAATTAATTATTATTACATTTCAAATATACCATAGAGTATTATTAAAAATGATATTTGGAATATGGATATACTATTACATTTCAAATATACCATAGAGTTATCATACCAAAAAGTACTAAAATATACAAAAAATTGTATTTGGTATATGGATTACTATTACATATCAAATATACCAATAAATAAAGAGTATTAATATACCAAATATATTAAGATATACCAAAGACTATATATAGTATACGGCTATACAACGTATAAGTATTTCAAATGTACCGTAGAGTACAAAATATAACCGATTCCCTATAGATAGCAGTATGAGACAAATCGAAAATTATTTTCTGATCGACTGCTATACATCCTGTAAATATTTAATATTGAATACAATAAACTATTTATGTTTAGCAGAAATAAGCCATAAACAAGATGATATATATATTTTTGAATAGTTGAATAGCATTTAAATTGATATTAGAATAAATTGAGTTAATCATTGCCAATGAGCATGCTCGATAGGCAGCACTTCAGTCCCAAGTAATACATTACATTTTTGGTGATAATTGTTATTTGAGTTGTTAAACAATGGAACTGCAACAACAATAGCTACATCAAATTCTCTTTTAAGTGGCCGCTCAGGTAGTTTGTCGTTTTGTTGTTGTTGCTTTTGCTGCCTTTCGCTTTTGCTCAATGAGGCGCAACAGCTGCCAATCGACGACGACAACGACGACGAGTGTTTGTTGTCTATAGACACACACGCCCACACGCCTTTACGCCCACTCACACATTGAGAGGGAATGTTCGCATAATTGTTAAGTGTGCTCGCCGTTCTATATATAGGCCATATATAGGCAATATATGGGCCATATATAGGCCAGACCATATATCGGAGATGTACAACGCTCTATCGATCGTTCAATTAGCGCCAACAATAACAACAACAACAACAGCAACTACTATAAATGACAGCCAGCACTGACATTGACATTTTAGCTAAGCTATTGGGCTTTGTGTTTCATTATTTTCGCTGTATGTGTGTGTGTGTGTGTGTGTTGGTTTTTCTCTGCCTTCTTTTTTTTTGTTTTTGTTTTACAATTTTGTAATGCACATTACACGGAAGCTAGCGAGCTTGGCTGCCTGTCCAATTAAATGCACGCCCCTGGGGGCGCTTGGTTCACTTCAGTGGTTACGCCACTCCCACTCCCACTTCCCCCTCCCCTCCCCCTTGCGACTACTCCACAACACTCCACTCTGCACACCTTGCCACCAAAAGTGGCAGAGCTCACACCCCACCGAAACAAAAAAAAATTAAATAAAATAAACAAAATTTGAAAGCAATCGCTGTGACATTGACTCAGCAATTTAATTAATTTTGCATTCAACTGAGTTGCTCCCTCTCCCTCTCCCTCTCCCACATCCCCAAAACTCAAGTTCAATAGATGCGAGATTAGCCTTGAGGCGAAAATGGGAAAATGGGGTGTGCAAGCCCTTTTCCGCGAAATAAAACAACAAAAAAAAAAAAACAAATTACGTTTATAATTAAGTTAATTGGCCCACGCGACGTATGAGTAATCTGCTTAAGTTTAGCCCCAAAAGCCTATTACATTTATCCATTTTAGGGTCAGGCGACAACTGCAATACTTGTAATGCAGTCCTCCATCCATCCATCCCCATGGCACCCTTGCTTTGGCCAAATTGAGCTGTAATTGTGGCACAGCCCACGTTGGGCGCCAAGCAAATTCAATGCGCAAAAGTGGGACACACGAACAAAATTGGAGTATTATTACATTAGCCAGCGTTGTGAAGTACTCGGCTATATTTAGGTAACCGCAGAATAATGAAAGGCAGATGTTATGCTTTTGCCTTTTCGATTACCGCATAGTCATATCAATTCACTCCCTCCGCTTCAGGCCTGCACATAATGATGTTGTCTTCGGTCTTATGGAAGCGAAACTTTTGCTGATTACAGCAAAAGGTAGCACATCCCCACCGTACGTTGGGCGCCAAAATGCTAAGGATGCCGTTAAATGCAGAGCTATCGCATAATAATGACGAGTTATTAATAGCAACGAAATAAACTTGAAGCTTTTGGAAGCTTCAAATTTGGGTTTTTTCCTTTTTTTTCTTGGGCGGCAATGCAATGAAATTGTTTTGCATTAACTGTGCACAACAACAGAACAGACAAATGTCGTATTGTTGTTCTTGGATACGACCTATATGGGCACGTGTGTGTGAGTGTCTAAGTACGTATGTGTGTGTGTGTGTGTGTGTGCCAGCCAACATTGTGCAAAAGGCACTTGAACTTTGCTTTGGCCACAGAGAGCATTTGCATTTACGAGCAAAGGCCTTGTGTGGATGCATGGATGGTGGGTGACGGTGACGGTGACGGAGAAGGGGGAGAGACGGGGGATAACGGAGATGTATTAGGGGTAGTGCAGGGTTGCAGGTTGAGTGGTTTGGCTTGGGTGTGTGCCAAGGCTTCTCAGCTGCAGCTCGAAAATGGCACACACACACACAGACACAAATACAGGTAAAGTGGCATTGCAACCAAACCAAACCAAACCAAAAAAAAAAAAAAACAAACAAAACACACTCACACACACACACACGGAGCCTCAAATTAGGTCAGTCTCAAGCGCGCACATGCATTCAAGGTCACGTTAGCTGGCGCTATCACCAGCCTCAGCCACAGCCACAGTCACAGCAGCTGCATCTTATCATCAGCTGTGGCCCAAAACCAAAAGTACGACAAAAAAAAAGTGTGACCAGCGCAAGGCGAGTCCTTGAAGCAATCAGTTGTTGACACTCACCGCATATCTCCATGACATCTTTGTAAATTTGTGTGCTTTGCTTCCTTCTTCTTAAACTTCCTCAGCTGCTCCTTCTACTTCTGCTTCTTCTTCTGCCGCTGCTCCTGGCGTTCGTTGCTCCCGTAACGCGTTGCTGTGGCTACCTTTGTGTTTGTTTTGTGTTCAGGGTGTTGAGTAAATATAAATAATAGATGAATTACAGCGACAAGAACAAACGACAACAAAAACAAGAACAACAACAACAACAGCGCAGCAACAGTAACAGTAAGAGCAACAGCAACAGCAACAAATGCAACAGCAGCGTTG
Source organism: Drosophila albomicans (assembly GCF_009650485.2). Taxonomy (NCBI): domain Eukaryota; kingdom Metazoa; phylum Arthropoda; class Insecta; order Diptera; family Drosophilidae; genus Drosophila; species Drosophila albomicans. The sequence goes on along the minus strand of NC_047627.2, from coordinate 3,021,530 downwards.
CACTTGCTTTGCTTTGCTTCCTTTTTTTTTGTTTGTTTTGTGAGGATGACAACAAATCTATTCAAGCTTTTTTTGCACACACTTTGAAAACAACGAAAAAAAAAAAGGTTTGATAGCTGAGCCTTCGCCTTCCCACACGCACCTTTTGCAATAAACCACGATTAGTTTGATACGCTTTGCGCTGCCTTTTTAATTTCTCTTTGAATAATAAGAACTACTTTTATTATGATTTTGATTTCGATTTTGATTTCTATTTATTTATTTATCTATTTTTTTTTTTTTTTTGTGGTATTTCGTTTGTTGTTGGTTGGTTAGAAAATCTTTATTTTCTTTTTGATTTTGCAGCGTGCCAGGTCTCTCGGTTTTGCGTTCTGGCGACGTACTTTTTGCGACTGATTTGCAAAGCGGCTTTTGCTTTGGGGTTGGTTTTTGTAGGCGTCCGAAAGCTCTGCAATCGGTTCGGGCCACCTCCGGTGCGTCGGTGACGTACGCCGAAAAGCTTTTCCCGCTCAGCTTTGATTTCGCTTTGCTGTTTGCCGTTGCCGTTTGCCTTTTGCTGCCATCGCCGTCGCCGTCGCCGTCGCTAGCGCTGCACGTGGTGACGCGCTTTACGGCTCCCTAGACTAACACACCCACTCACCTACACAGACACAGACACACACAGACACATAGAGACAGACAGCGACAAACACATGCAGGGAACCTCGTGCATTTACGCATATGTAAATATTTTTGTGCGCGTTTATTTATTTACTCACGACCAAAACGAAGAGAGCGAAACTGGCAAGGGAGAGCGCCAAACCGCCAAAGGGAGAGTAAGCGAAATGGCAAGCTGTTGACACTGAGCACTAACACTAGCAATAATAACAACAAGAACAACTGTGTGTTGGAAGAGCAAAGCTTTAAGCTGTCGTAGGTTAAGCTAAAAGTTCCGCCATCGAATTTCAAGATCATCCCACATGTGATTCATATTTGAAAGCTTTAGCGAGCACACAATTTGCACTTACTCGTATTGAGAGCATTTATTAATATCCGAATATCTGTTGAATTATTTGTTATGTGTATCAATTAATTACTGCACAATGCGAAAATAGAATTGCGAGCGGAATAGAGAAACGAACGAATGCTTGTGGCACTGTCTAAATTGAAACATTTCAGTCAAATGATTCACTTCACATTTCAATCTCTTGTAATCCTTGAATATATTCAAGGGCTTCCGCTATGTTCTATGTTCTTCATTTGCTACCGCTTCCAAAATAGAATCGAGAGGGCGTGGAATCGTATGGAACGCTAACGCATCTCTTTAATCCCGAAACCAAATGATTAATTTAGAAATTCAACAAAAGAATAAAGATTTATTTTACTTTAGCAAAACATCATCTACCTATACATACATACCATATGTATGAATCTATCAGAGTTCAGAAAATTTTTAAATGTTTTTTGTACATAACTTATTTATTAAAAGTTTATTATTTATTTATTATTATTGTTTAATTTAAACAGTTCCAGTAATTTATAAAGGCAATTCAAAATGTTGATTCTAAGTATTAAATCATAAAGTGCGTGTTTGTCTTTTAAAGTTTGTTTTAAAGTAGTATATAACAAAGTTGATGTTTATTTAAAATAAAAGTATTTTATACATTTCATTTTACACTACCACATTTTGAAATATTTCAAACTATATTAATTGAAAAGTCTTTCGATTTCATTGCACATTTTTTTATTATCGAACATGTTTAACAAATGTTAGGTTGTGTGTTTTATTTTTAGTTTGCAATACAGTTTCCAGATGTAAAATCGAATTCATAAATTTTGACGTGTTTCCCTAGAACGGTTCAATGCATTTAAGATAAACAGATTCTATAAGAACAGTTTGAAATAGTGGAGGACAGCACAGAATTGTGAAGATTAAAGTAGTTCACAGTCGTATACAGAAGTGTGGAGTAGTTTACGGTAGTGTGGAGTAAAGAGAGTAGTGTAGAGAAGTGTACAATCGTGTAGAATATAGGCAACGAATGTAGTTTCGTGTAGAGTTGCTTGATGTGTAGAATGCAGACGATGGAAAAATAATCTCGAACAGTGTAGATTAATCAATTCTAATGTAAAAATGTATTGTAGACTTGTAGAGTGAAGAGAGTAAAATGAAAACTTGTGCTTAACCCGACGTCGGGAACATTTGATCAGTCTGCATTTTCGGTGGCGGCTTCTTCTTCATGCCAGCCAGCATCTGCTTCAGCGAGATGATAGCCTTGGCCGGATTGAGATTCTTCGGGCACGTATTGGTGCAATTGAGTATGGTGTGGCAGCGATATAGCTTATAGGGATCGATTAGCTGGCACAACCGATGCTCGGAGGCCTCGTCACGTGAATCGATGATCCAGCGGAAGGCCTGCATGAGGACGGCGGGTCCCAGATACTTTTCGCTGTTCCACCAGTAGGATGGACACGAGGTCTGGCAGCAGGCGCACAGAATGCACTCGTAGAGACCATCGAGCTTATCGCGATCCTCGAGAGCCTGCAAATATTGCGCCTTGCCGATCTCGCGATCGAGATTCTTGCGCTGCAGCCACGGTTGAATCGACCGATATTGATCGTAGAATTGCGACAAATCCGGCACCAGATCACGTTTCACATACAGATGTGGCAGTGGATAAATGCGACATGGCTTACCCACATTCGTATCGATGGCCGTGATGCACGACAACGTATTGATGCCATCGATATTCATCGCACACGAGCCGCAGATGCCCTCGCGGCACGATCGACGAAAGGTCAGCGTGGCGTCCATTTCATTCTTGATCTTAATGAGGGCATCAAGCACCATGGCACCGCAATCATTGAGATCGATGCGATAGGTTTGCATCGAGGGCTCATCGCCTGGCTTCCAGCGATAGATCTCGAAGGACTTGAAGCGTTCCTCCTTAGCCTTTGGCTTGGCCGGTGGTGATTTTGGCGGCTCCTTGGCACCATCGCCACCCGCAGACTTGCCTGCCTTCCCCTTTTCCACCGCCTTCTTGCCCTTATCCTTGGCTTCAGCGGTGAACTCATCAACTATTTCCTGAGCATCTTCCTTGGCACTCGCCATCTTCAGCTCCAACGCTTCGCTGTAGCTGCGTCCAATAATCTTCTCACTCGACAGTTTGTCCTCATCTAGCTTTGACGATTGTTTCTGCTCCAGCGGCATCGAACGATTCGGCAATACGGCAGCCAATGCGGAGCCGTAGCTCCTGGCCATCAAACGACGCACCGACAGCGCATCGATGCAGCGCACAATGGACCCGAGTCGAAACATTTGTTTCCCGAAAAAGAAAAGTATATTTTAATTATTATTATCGTACAATTTTGAGTTTTGTATTTTATGTTTCCCGAAGTTGTTTCCCGTACGAGTTTAGAACTAAGACTGACTGAAGCTAGACGGGATCTGCCTTCCAGCTTGACAAGATTCTGCCAAGATTTCCCTGGCTAACTAGATTATACTTTTTTCGTTATAAGAAATAAAATTGAAAATATTGGGTATTAAGAAATTAACAAAATAAAACCATGTAACGTATCTTGAAAAGATCTCTTGATGAAATATTTTATTTAATAATTCGTTTAAGCCATTGAATATTATTATTTTCAGTAGAGTCAGGATTGTTGAACAAGTTTATCTGAAACAATCACACGAACTTATTTCAACTATGAAAAATTGAGCATAGAATACACTTTAGTTTTTAAAAATTAGTAATTCAAAGTCATAACATAGACTGAAACAATTTTAATAATAAGTAAAGGTTTTTATACCCGCTACCCATAGGGTAGAAGGGTATTATAACTTTGTGCCGTCAGGAAATGTATGTAACAGGTAAAAGGAGGCATCTCCGACCCTATAAAGTATATATATTCTTGATCAGCGTCAACAGCCGAGACGATCTAGCCATGTCCGTCTGTCCGTCTGTGTGTCTGTGTGTCTGTCCGTCTGTGTGTCCGTCCGTCTGTCCGTATGAACACCTAGATCTCAGAGACTATTAGAGATAGAGCTATAATTTGTTTTCGACAGCATTTGTTATGTTTGCACGCAAATCAAGTTTTTTTTCAAATTTTTGCCACGCCCTCTTCCGCCCCTGCAAATCAAAAAAATCGAATAACAAGCGTAATTTTAAAGCTAGAGTTTTGGAATTTTGGTATATATAATAATAACTATAGTAGTTATGATTCCTGAAAATTTGATTGCGATCAGATAAAAATTGTCGAAGTTATTAAAGAAATACTTTTGTATGGGCAACAACGCCTACTTACAAGGGGTCTTAGTTACTTTGGCTGACAATCTGGTATATTGAGCCGTCTATGATATATTTTGAATGCGGTACTTTATCGATATACGACATATACCATTCGGTATATTTTTAGTATTTTTGCAGTATATTTGGTATATTTTGAGAATAATACCGCAAAATATATTGCCTTTAATCCAAAATGGGTAGCGGGTATCTCACCGTCGAGTACACTCGACTGTAGCTTTCTTACTTGTTCTCATTATTTAGAGCACAGATAAATATTAGGAACATTTTTGTCTTACGATAAAATTCTTTCTTCTTTCTTTCATTTTTTTCGTACGAATTTGTTCCTTTATGCAATTATCTTAAAACAGAAAAATCATTCCAACATCATTCTTAACTCTAATAAATGCACTAATCAAGAGCTAAAAGATTCATCTTTATTTAAAATAAAAAATATTTTGGTATATGTTTTTTTACTCTAAATACCGATATGCAAAAAAAATAAAATAATATTGTTATGATATATGTACATGTATCACTAACATAAGACTATTACAAAATTAAATCACAGTTTGAAGAAATTATAGAAAAACTTCCAAATGCGGACCACTTTTGGAAATAAATGTTTAAAACAACATTTTCCTATTCGGAAAAGAAAATTTAATAATTTTTTCACATTTTCGTCAAAGCCAGTTTACATTAGACATAAATAGCTACAGATTTAAGATAAAATGAAACTTTAGCAAATTTAATTAGAAGCCATTTTCCTTAATGGGAAATAGGCGAAAGCTCTGCAATTATGAGCCCTGAGTTCTGGCAATAATTTATGCAGTAAAAGTAAAAGCCGTGGAAAAGTTCATTTTCAACTTTGCAGCGCGAACTGTGAGCTGTCAAATCAATTAGTCAACCAGTGAAGCATTCAGTCAATGAGTCATTCATTCAGCAATAGAACTTGAAGCAACGCACTCAACTCAATTGAGCTCTATGTTATTTGTTATTTATTATTTATGTTGAGTTGGCGTTTTATTTGCTTTTGAAAAACTGTTGAGCATTGGATATCAACGGATCAACAAACAGATCAAATTGAATGTTTGTAATTTTCGAATTAAACGCAATTAAATGAAAATATGTTGCACAAGTGGAATGAAAAGCGGATGGAAAACACAAGGGGCGGCACACACATGCTAAAGATCAGGGAGCGGGCGCAGTGAACGAAGCCAACTGTGAAAACGGTCTCAGGGCCAGGTCTATAAATACACGATATCTTCGTCCAATTGTTCTGGAATGGTGGCTTCCTCTCTGTGTCTCCTCTCCCTCTATCATTCTCTCCGCATCTCTCGCTGTCTGTCTTTTAAAACAAAACGCAAAAAGACGGTGTCAGCAGCAACAACTGAAGTCGCCTTTAGGATCAGCACCTCGTGTATGCGAAATAAGAATGTTGTCACTTGGCAGCCACTCCTCCCCGCTTACCTCCCTCGTCCCCGCTTCCAACTTGTGTAGTCTTTTTTTGGAAGCAAGCACACAGCATGAAGTGGAGTGAAGTGGAGTGGAGTGTCGTGTGGCCATGCTTATAGTAGATCATAGCATCCGATGTCTCCGATGCGGAGAACAGGAAAAGCGCCCGCTAAGCCTGCCTAGATTAACTGCATCAGCTTTTATGCCATCACGGACTCAACTCAACTCAACTCATCTCGTCTCATCTCAAACTCAGCAGCAGAACATCAAAAGCCCCCAAAGACAATTAAAACGTAATTCCAGCTATGCGCCTGTTTGCACCTGCCGTCTGGACATCACCGGCAATCTTGTCAACGCTCAACGCTTAAAGCACAACACTGCGCAACATGGTAATTTTTTTGTGATTTTTGATTGAAAACTCTCTTAGAGAATTTTTTACACTTATTTAAAACACAACAATTCATTTTAAATATATTTTAAACAACTCGGACTAAACATTATATTGGCGCACAAAAATATAAAACACAAGTAAGAAAATTACATGTTGAATAAAAACAAAATATTAGGTATAATTCTCAAAATATACCGAAATAATGTACCACATAAATACTCAAAATATACCAAGTGGTATATTTTGTATATTGATATGGTACCAAATTCAATATACATATACTATAGAGTGGAAAATATACCAGATTGTCAGCCAAAGCAACTAAGACCCCTAGTAAGTAGACGTTTTTGCCCATACAAAAGTATTTCTTTTATAACTTCTACAATATTTATCTGATCGCAAAGAAATTCAGGAACCACAAAGACTATAGTTATTATTATATATATATTATATATATATATATATTATATATATATATAATAATAACTATAGTCTTTTGGTATATATACCAAAATTCGCAACTCTAGCTTTAAAATTACGCTTGTTATTCGAGTATTGTCAATTTGTGTGGGCGGAAGTGGGCGTGGCAAAAATTTGAAACAAATTTGAACTGCGTGCAAACATAACAAGTGATGTCGAAAAAATGCATAGCTCCATCTCTTATAGTCTCTAAGATCTAGGTGTTCATACTGACGGACGGACAGACAGACACATGGACATATCGTCTCGCTGATCAAGAATATATATACTATATAGGGCCGGAGATGCTTCCTTTTGCTTGCCGGCATATAGTAAAGTTATAATACCCTTCTTTCATTTCGTAGTAGATATAAAAATAAATAAATAAATGAAAATAAAATATTATATATTATATATTTCTACAATAATGAAATTCAGTAAGCATGTTTATCTTTAAAAAAGTTGACTCACATTAAAAAAATTGCATTTTGTGTATACATTTTTTTTTTTTTAAATTTTGAAAATAATTTTTTAATTTTGAAATTGTTTATATAATCTTTGAAACTTGCATATAAAGGATGATAATATTTCTGGCTTTGTCGTATTCTCAAGCAACTTTTTATTTTAATGTCTTAATCAGATTTTTTTAAATATTGTATGAGTACATACTGAACGAGTAGATTGTATAGTCTAATTTTAAATTTTTAAATAAATTAGAAAACATTTTAAGCAATTAAATAAATTATAAACAAAATAAATTTACTACTTATATAAGAAGCATATGATTTTAAATCCCAAATAAATATCTATATTGTTAAAACCGTATAGGATTACCTTAATTAGTTATGGGTACATTTACAATCATGTTAGATAATTTTTGTTTAACTTTTAATATTTTCCTTAGTTTTAAGATCATTATTATTTTATTAATTATTTGGTATTACATACTTAAACAATTTGTTTTTTTTTTTTTTTTTTGTTTTTTCCCAGCATTTTGTTGTGCAGTGTTATTAAAAATAAATTCATCACACACAAATACTTGAGGCAAATTATGTTGGCTAAGTTGTTTGTCGCTACCAAGGTGTTGACGCTGTTGACAATCTGGAGCATCGTTTCCATCTCTTTCACTTTCGCAGACACCACAGACTGCGTCTGCGTTTCTCTGTCTCGTTTTTGCTGCTGCTCGTTGAGTCATTTAAGCTGTTAAGCCGCCACTGACGTCTGACAGGTGCCATGATGATGTAGGCATTTGTATTTGTTGCGTACATTTCGTCATACATAGTTAGGAGAGACGCGTGCTGGAATTAGCTTTGCCATGTTCGGAGACAAGATGTGTGATACTCTCCAAACCAAACCCAACCCAACCCAAAGAGATGTCAGATTTGCGAGATCCCAATCCAAGTTGCAAGCAGCACACATTCATTCATTGCCATTGCCATCATCTCCATCTCCATCTCCATTGACGATCAACGAACTGAACCGAACCGGAATGTGTCTTCCTGTTGTTGGATCAGTTGATTTGTTCATTTGATTGCCATGCTGCGCAGTGCGATATAAAAACATAAGATTTATGGCTTTTAAATTTCATTCATGTACACTCTGATTGTTGCAGAGTACGAATACGAATACGAGTATGAGTATGAGTTCGAGAGCGAGTGCGAGTGCGAATGCTTGGCGAGTGCAGCAATAATAATAATATGGCAAGCGGATGCACAAATCAATTACATTGCTCATACCATGGGAATCTTAACTGCTGTCGCTGACCAAAGATCACGCCAAAAACCAATTATAAAGGTGCCTCTTCACTACATTCATTTATTACAACTGCAGCGACAACAACAACAATGCAACAATGCTTCGTCACGACTTTTGCATAGAACGGGGCATTTGATCATCAGGTCAGGTTCTCTAGCTAAAGTCACTTCATGAGGTTATAACCTTAGCTATTAAATATTGTATTCCACAAAAAGCGCATAACGTTTGTTTAGCTGCCTGAATGTGACTAAAACACAAGTATTATGGTTAGCTATTAACTATCCTAAGTAAAAATCTCTATTGTTTTATCAGAATTCAATACAGCACTATTTGCAATTAAAATAAATACAATTTAATTTAATTAATTTAATTCATTTGTTTTATTTTCATTTATATTTCACATATATTCAAATATTGTATAAGATTCATTCTTTAATTAAATTGTATAACAATTCAATTACGCTTATAATTGCTTACCTTGAAATTTAAAAAGTGCGCCGTTTGTGTTATCGATAGCATTACTTTCGCTCAGTAAAAGTATCGCGCAACTCCACACTTTTCATGCCTATCGAACTATCGCTGCCTGTTTCGATATCCTTGTTTACGTTTGGCTGCAAGACGCAACAAAACAAATTTAAAGCACAAGATGAAGCGAATACAAAGTAATTGTTTATTACAACAACTAGGATAAACAAAATGATGCTCTTGCAATGGATTTGTAATCGTTTTGTATCTTTATTTGGCATCGCCAGCTTGCTGATTGCAATTTATTACTATGGACAGCTCGAGAACCGCGGTAAGTTGGCAATGTAAGACAAGTACACAAAAAATGAGCAACGTATAATCATTGTTTAGGTAAACGGCATGTGGCAAGAACACCGCCAAATCCAGAGATGCCGCTGCCACCATCCAGCTCCCAGAAGCAGCATTTCAAACAATCTGCAATTTGCTCAGACAACGCCGAATGCAGCTTGATAGCAAGGTAAGTCAACATTTTACAAGAGCGTTTTAAATGAAGATTAGTAAATTGCGGAATATCACAGAGATGTTCTGCAACGTGGTGGCAGCGCGGTGGATGCAGCACTTGCCGCACTGCTATGTAACGGACTGCTTGGCATCCAGAGCATGGGATTGGGAGGCGGCATGTTGATGAACATTTATCTGCACAACGAGCGGCGAGCAGTTAGCATCTTGAGTCGAGAGATGGCGCCACAGTCGCGCAGCGCCTTGGACTATGCGAAGTTCCAGAATGAACAGCAACTGCAACAATCGAGCTGGTCCATCGCTGTGCCCACCGAGCTCTTGGGCTATGCTGTGGCCCACGAGCGTTACGGTCGCCTGCCGTGGCACGAGTTGATGGCACCCACATTGGCATTGTGCCACTCAGGCTATGCACTGTACAAACATCAATTGGATGCGCTGGTCATCAATGAGGCAATGATCAAAGCCGATTCGCTGTTGAGCCGCATGTTTGTGAATCCCGAAACGGGAGACTTTTGGCGTCTCGGCAGCCACATACAACCGCCGAAGCAATTGTGTGCCACATACGAAACCATCGCTAGCGAGGGACCGCGTAGCTTCTACAATGGCTCATTGATGGGGCAAGTTTATGCCGATCTACGGGACATCAACAGCGGCATTACGCGCGAGGATCTGACGAACGCACAAGTGCAACTGGCAGAGTCGCTAGTTGTGCCACTGGATGAGCTGGACTTGCATTTGGTGCCACCACCTGGAAGCGGACACATTGTTGCATTCATCATGAATATTTTGCGTGAGTTTCGCAGCGATTTTGAGGCAACGGGCAAATTGGGCGCCCTGGAAATCCATCGCATTGTTGAGGCCATGAAGTTTGGTTTCGTACAACGCTGGCAACTGGATGATGCAGCTAACGAGCAGGTTCGATATAAATACTCTCTCTCTCTCTCTCTCTCTGTCCCTCTCTTTTGCAGCGTGCTGACTATCTCAGCTTTTTTCATGTGCTTGTGCAAAATGCGAGACTATTTTCTTGAATTTAAATGGGGTATATATTCAATCGCAATAGAAAATCTAGTTCTAGTTCTAACAAAATAACAGCATACATTATTTATTTCAAATTACTATTCAATAGGCAATGAAAATCAGGTTTCAATAGAATAATTTAGTATAAGCTAATAGTAGCTGCTCTAAAGAACATATGTGATAATTCGGCTCTCTCAAAACTTACCACATCCCTTCCCAGTCATATCAAACCAGGAAGAGTCTCAGCGTGACTGAGAGTCTGGGTTATCAAATAGCTCAGATGTGAACAGTGTCCTCAGGCAAATGGCGTCCGTTTATTGTTCTAACCTTTCCGGGTCAAGCGGACCTCTACTAGGGATGACCGTAGCTTGTCGTATACTTGTATGAATAAAAAAAAATAGGAAAACAAGTTTTAAGTGATGACAGGTTCTCTCTGCTGAAAGTTTACAAGACATTTAAGGGACCGCTTTCTTGACAGGCACTGGCCCACTAACGCGGCTACTCAACTTAACGTCCAAAGGGGAGAAGGGGGACATCAAATCCTCAACGCTATGCATAAGTGATGCTTGTCATTACAGCCTCGGCTGTTCACCAAACAATATCTTAAGTTAGAACACCAATGAAGTATAAAACCAAAGTAAGCATTTCCTATATTGGCGTAGCTAAATTCCTGACCCTGGACTGCATTCCTATAGTATAGTACTAAACACATTCCTAAATGAAACCTCCGCCGGTTTCAAAAGGTGATAAAGGCTACTCCCACTTCATTAGATTGAGTATTTAAAATCAATTGAATACCAATTACCAAGACTGCAGAATTTTTATTTTTATGGGCATCTATTTTCATTCAAATTGCATTTGTTTCTAACAATGAATTCCTTTTTCTGCACCTCATAAGATTAATAGTTGAGATGCAATTGAGTACAAATTATATTTAAATGCCTCAACTATTTGTTTATGGGCAACTAAATTGTATATAATACAATTGCCTCTTTGAGTTGAATTCTTCTGCAGATTGATTGACAAGATCGAGATCAAATTTTATTTAAGTGCAACAACTATTTATTTCTAGGCAACTGATTTGTATCCCATTAATCTTCTACTTTCCGTTGAATTCTTTCTTCTGCAGCTCATAAGATTGAGAGTGGAGTAATTGAATAGAAATTATTTGTAGACAACTAAGTTTTATCTAACTAAAATAGTCGGTACTTGAATTCTTTTTCATTAAACACAGTATATATTGCTGATTTCTGTATTTTCTAATTTCATTTCGATATTTCTCCTCCTCAGCTCCTGGCGAATCTCACCAGCCCCGAATTGGCAGCTCGCATCGCGCAATTGATTGACGATGCAGAAACCTTCAACAGCTCGTCGCATTATGGGGCGAGTGGAGAACTCGAAGCACGCGATGAACACGGCACAGCGCACATCTCGGTACTGCACAATGGCGACGCTGTGTCCGTGACCAGTTCGATCAACTTTTAGTAAGTTGACAGACAGCATAAACTTTGCACTAAATGTTGACACTTTGTTTTCCGTTTAGTTTCGGCAGCGGAAGGATGGGCAAACGCTCAGGAGTATTGTTCAATAATGCGATGTCTGACTATTCGTTGCGTCACTTGAGGAACTATTTTGATTTGCCGTTTATCGATGGGAAGAATGCGATTGGTGTCGCCCCACGGCCCATGTCCTCAATGTGCCCCATTATTGTCACCGAACGTGAGAGCGGCAAGGTGCGTTTGGTTGTTGGTGCCGCCGGTGGCACGAAAATCATAACAGCTCTGGCCCCGTTGCTGGTGCGCATGTTGTGGCAACGGGCGGACATTAAGAGTGCCATCGATGCGGCACGTTTCCACCATCAGATGCTGCCCAATGTGCTGCAATATGAGTACGGCATGCTGCAAGCGGATGTCAACAGTCTGCAGGCCAAGGGACATCAATGTGAGCGGTATCGTAATCGTGGTTCGGTCATTTGTGGCATATCAAATGGATTGAATGATGCTGGCATTGCGGTCAATTCGGATTATCGCAAGTTGGGCGGGGTGGCAGGAATTTAACTATATATATATAAGATATATATATATGTATGTACTATAAATCTCAAAAGAGTTATTAGCCAATTTATGAAATATCAATTTATTTAAATGTAATAATTGAGTTTGTTTTTTTGTCTTTTCTTTAGCTATGCTCATGCAATTTGAATATAGTAATGTTGTATATATAGTATGTTATCTTCTTGAACTATATGTAGAATGTATTCAAAATGTATGTTTTAGGTTGTGCGTAAAGTGTGTGTGTGTGTTTGTGTGTGAATTTACTATCATTGTTGTCTCTCATCGTTGTTTAATTGTTAGGATCGAGGATGCACTCTAGGAATTCGTAGTAAGCTCTAATTGTTCTATGCCATTATATAGTATACTATAACTATATATAGTATGTATGTATATGTTTTATGCTCGTGTATGTATATAAGATAGTAGGTAATAGTAGTATTCGTAGTTTTAGTAGTTGTGCGTGTCAAGAGTCGAGAGAAGGAACCGTTTTTCAGTGATTGTGTCAGTGTCAGTGTTGGTGTCAGTGTGAGAGTTGTTTGGAGTAAAGCTACAATTAATTGAGCAATAAACGTTACAATATTGCGTAACGCATTATACTATTCAGTATATCTATATGTATGTATATATATCAACTATTTGTTACCGAGTACACAGTATAGTATATAATATGTATAAAAAATGCAAACAACAATATCAGTCCGTTGTAGATAAGCGAACAACACAACATCATCTCGCTCGCTTTTTCGCTCTGTCGCTTAGGGCCAGGCAAAGTTAATGCCAGTCAATTGATAAAACTTATTATTAAATGGCCGATAGAATTCTCTCAGACGCTCAATGGCATTGGCATCGATATGCGGATGATTTCTGCCCTTCGTTTTGCCCAAACAATGCGGCGTTGAACGTGCCTCCGATTTGAAGAGGCACGGAAATCCCTTCGTTGCATTGAAATAGAAATGCTTCTCGGTGACGACACGTTTCAGACCCAAGAAATCCTGAACACGTCCAATCTCATACGCCGGATCCATAATCAAACGCTCGCCGCTAATGAAGAGCAGCTGCGACAGCGGAAAGAAGTGCAGCCAACGTTCCAAATATCGCGCGTAAACACCGATCTTAACCGGTCCCCAATTGGTGTCCACCACCGCATAGCTGCCATTAACAAAGGCCAGCTGCTCGAAACGTTTCATGTCCGACTTCTTGCTGGCCGCCTGCGTATAATCGGATATGGCTCGCGTTACCGGATCCCGCACCACAATCAGGAGTCTGCAAAACAGGCGAGAAGTGTATTAATTATAATGTCGATAATTGCACATTTGTGTATTTAAGTGCAAATTTAATATAATTGCACAAAATTGTATGAGCTTTTAAATTAAATGCATTGCTTATAAATGAGGTATTCGATTTTGAATTTGTTACAACATATATACAGTTTAATGATACCGCAAATCGGTTCTAAAAAAAAATTCTACAATTATAAGTTGCAGCTAAACGCACAACTGCAGTTATATTACATCATTCATCAGGAGAGCATAAATATTATATTTGGTTTTAAATACATCAAATTTAATGCACTTCGCAAAAAGCCTATATAATTTAAATGCATTGCACATAAGTGCACATATCGGATTATTGCTCAAATTTTTTAAAATTTTCTGATTATTATTTATGTTTGAAACATTTGCACACACAGTAACTGTTAAATATGCTACAAATGATATTCTATGAAAAGGTGCAGTTAAACGCACAACTGCAATTATATTACAGCATTCATCAAATGCCTTGCACATAATTGCACCTATCGAATTGTTACATCATTTTCAAAGCAACCACTTTTTTCTGATGTATTAATTATTTGTACAACTGTTAAATATTATAAAAAGGATTTTAAATGACTTAAAGTGGCAGTTAAACGCACAACTGCCGATAAGTACCACCTAATGTCAGGCAACCTAAAATATTAATCAAACGCAATGATATTGAAACCTGCATTTTAAATCTTAATAAATGCAATGCTATTTTAAACTAATTGCACATTGCACATAAGTGCAATTATTAAGATTAATGCAAATTTGAAAGCTGCAATCACTTGGTGGTCATGTTCATATGCATAATTTCCAAAGGTAAGCACTTTTTACTGATGTTTCAAATATTTGTAAGAATGATTTTTTATGAGATGTTGCAGTTAAACGCACAACTGCCACTAAGTTACACCAATTGTTAACTAACCACAAATATTATTCAAGCACTGTGACCTTGAAGTCTGCGTTTCAAATCAAAATGAGTGCCATACTATGTTTAACTTAATTGCAACTTAATTGCACATAAGTGCAATTATTGAGATTATTACAAATTTGACAGCTGCACACTCACTTGGTGGCCGTGTTCATGTGATAGACACGCTGCGGCACCTCCTTGGTCACAAAGTAGCTGGGCGTCTTCTCCATCGTGATCTGCCCCTCGATGGTGTAGGGCATGTGATGGCGATACCAACGCAGCCCGCGCTGATAGTGCCGATCAAAGAAGTGCACCTCGGAGCCGGCGGCACGCACATCCGGATGCAGGCGGATGAACTCCAAGAGGGCGCGAGTGCCGCTCTTCTTCACGCCAATGATGAGCGTGTCGGGCAGATGGCGCGAGGGACGCAATCCCTGTTGCCGCAGCATTTGATATTTGGGTGCACCATCGATGCTGGGCAACGGCTGAGCAGCCGGCTGGGTGGGTGGTGTCGTTGTTGCATTGCTTGTCGATGGCGTTGCCGTTGTAGTTGCATCTGCGTTGTTGCTGCTGCTGCTGCTGCTGCTTGTGTCATTGCGTTGCGGCAGCGTCAGCAAATTGCGCAAGTTGCTCTGGAATGAGAAGTGCAAGAGGGAGATGTGTGTTTGGCAAGTGTGGCAAGCAGTTGTTAGTGTTGACTTTTACCTGCTGCAGCGTGCGCGAGAGACTGGCAAAAAGGCAGGCATTGAAGCTGTAGGAGAAATAGACGAGCGTCACACAGGCCACCAGGGCAATGGCCAGGCTGCGGCTACTCAGATTCAGATTGTGGCACCAAATGCTCATATACATCTCGCTTACACACACGCACACTCACACTCACACACACACACTTGCCAGTTATCAGTTGTGCGTGTGTGTGTGTGGAGTTGTTTGCTCCAAGCCAGCCGGCGATTTGTGATTGCTGCGTCCGTCTACAACATCGCTTTAATTATCCTTCATCCGCCAGCTTCTTCAGCTTCTGTTCTGTTCTGTTCTGTTTGCTGCTAGTCGCTGCCTTGTTGTTGTGCACTCGCCAAATAAATTCCGGAAGTAATCGCCGTCCAAAGGCAACACAATCCAACACAGTCCTGGCTCTCCCTCTCACTCGCTCTCTCTGTCTTTCTCTTGGTTACTGGGTCGCTCTTGGGTCACAGGCGCAAGCTCTCTCTTCCGTCGTCGCTCGCCGTCTCGCTCTACCGCACTGACATTTACACCCTCTGTGCGACGCTCTCCCGAGACACAAAGTGCGGCTTACGCAATGGTTCATTCGCTGCGCCGAAAGGTAGGCAACACTTTTTCCTTTAACAACGCTCCGTGTGACGTCACAAAGTGCATCCTCGCCTTAGAAGCAATAAATAAATCATAAAATTGAATCATATATCAAATGTTGCTATTTTTTATTTTCTTCATCAAAATTCGATTCAGAATACATTTTTTTAAATTATTTATTTTGATGTAAAATATTGTATTTCTTTATTTTACTACGCTAAAATTAATAGCATAATGAAATGACAGTTTACAAAAATAAATAAATAAAAGTATGAAATCATTATTTGAAATGCTTTGCTTTGCGCTTATTAAATTGGACACTAATATTAATGTGCAATGAAAATGTTTTTTTTTATTTAATTATTTTTATTTATTTATATCTTTTTATTTTATTATAATATTATGTATTCTTATTATATTATTTTTTTTTATTACGTAACTTAAAATATATAAAAAAAAAATATATTATGCTAATAAAGAAATACCCAAAAATTTCTATATCATATACTAATTAAAAAAAGCAAAACACATTTTATTTTTTTCGTACGGATTTTAATTAAAAAGGATTATATCTTTAAATAAAAATAAACCATTTTTAATTAAATTCTATTAAATGCTAATAAATGTTATAATCATTAATTTTAGTATTTTTGGATTAGAAAAAACTAAACTATTAGTATTTTAAAACATTTTAACTACGCAAATCATTGCTAAAATTATTTAAAGTAAGAATGCTCTCTAGAAATAGTTTTGAATAACATTGTACCATCAAAAAGAAACTTCTAAAACTATTTCAAATAAAAATGAATATAATGTGCAAAACAAATCAATATTTAAAATGTAGTAATTAACATACTTAACTTTCATTACCCCATTGAATCAATTTGTCATCAATAAATAGCTTAATCGATTTGTAAAAACCATTCGAGAGAGCACTTCGAATTGTCTGCAACCTTGTGTGTGGCATGCCGCATGGCTGCGCCACAACCCTATAAATGCGAAAGTCAACTCAAAGGTAAACAAAGTCTTGGCCCGATTGTCTCCCCCGCCAACCGCCAAGTTTTGTGTGTGTGTGTGTGTGTGTGTGTGTGTGTGTGTGTGTGTGTGTGTGTGTGTGTGTGTGCAGATGCACAGATGCAAAGTGACAGGCGAATGTTTGTTCCACTTAAGCAGCGTTCACTTTAGACGCTCCCCGGGGAGCTTTTAGCCGTTAGCTGCCTTTGGCTTAAGACGCACATTATCAACATCAACACAACTGGCGTAACAATGAGATTAGCTTTATTATCAGCCAGCGAGTGACTGTGAGAGGAAGTGGGAGAGAAAGTCAGAGTCAGAGAATCTAAATTGATTGGAGTGGAGTCTCATTGAATTTGAATTCCCTTTTCTGGAGCGGCGACTTATCATGCTTATCAGGCTTTTTATTTTTTGCTTTTGCTGTTGTTGTTTTTTTTTTTTGAGGCGGGCATCCGCATATATCTGTACTATATAGCCCAGATTAGTCATCATGCAGGTGCTGGCTGGCTGGTTGGCTACCTGGTTATCTTATCTAAGTACTGCGACTGCCAACTTGGACACTAAAGTATACGCAATCTTTGCTCGCATTGCTGGCTCATCAGTCAACCCCATGAGTTGGTTTCCCCCCTAACATAAAGCTCAAATAATAAGTATTATTAACAATTAATTAATTCGCGACAATGCATTAGAGACACACACACACACACACACACACACACACACACACACACACACAACGAAACAATCACAACAACCAATCAAACTGAGTCAAAATAAACCATGTCGAATTTATGGGGCAAATGTGTGATCAAGTTCTTTAAATACGCACCCAGCTATGTGGGTAAGTTTCGAATCGAATGGAATCGAATTGAATGAAAGCAAAAGAAAAAGACAGCAGCTTTAATTCTCTCTCTCTCTTTCACTCTCAGTTTGCTTGTGCTTTCTGCCCGCTGGCTTCATCTTTGGCTACACGATTTGTGCGTTCATCGCTGAGCGACATCTCGATGCCAATCTCATTGACTATGGACCCTTGATCTTGGGCGCTAGCTTGACTCTGTTCGCAGCTCTTTGCTTTCTGCTGCTCAAGTATCTGAAGAAATGCATCATCTACTGGCAGCCACTGTTGCTCATTGGCACTGGAGTCTTCAATCTGATTGCCAGCTGCTTCTACTTTGCCGATGGATATGGTAAGAATTCTACGTCTTTCTAGTTATTCTTCCTCTGCTCTGATGAGTGTTAAATTTGTGAGAAAATGCAGATTAATCGAACAACAATCAGATAGAGAAACTGGAGTGGCTTTTGTTAACCTTATTCAATATTATTAGGGCCTGTCTATACTAGATTATTTATGAATAATTCTTCACCTATTGAATCCCTCATTTAGTATCGATTAGTAATCCCCTTTAGCTCCCACATTTATTATTAAAACTAAAACACTTTCCTATCATCAAATGTACGACACAAATTGAAACTACTTTTTATATACTAAGAAGCTTTAGAAAGCTGCTGTTTTCCGTCCCGAAATTGTGTTATTTACCTGTGTTATCAGCACACGCTTTTCTATTTCAAAAGATAGCTATTTGAATTTAAAGACTTTTTTGCTTGCTTCGCTTTGAAACTGGACAACAAAATGCAGCTACAAATTACAATTCATTTGGAATTACTTAAAATACTAATCTTCAGATGAGATGCTATACAAGAAAGATCAACAAAGCTCGATGCTGAGCGAGCTTAAAGCTTCTCATTTGCAGCAGATAAGAATATTAATAGCATGACATGCAAAAAACTGAATTGTTCCCCGCTCTATCTTCACACTCAAGTAAAAATGTATCTTTCTATCTAATTCCCCTTTTCTCCTCCCTATTCCCATTTCTCGCCACAGATCACGTGGGCGCCTATATGTCGTATGTGGCGCACAGTCTGACCTTCGTTGCCGGCTATGGATTCCTGCTCACGATCAGCTCAAAGGACAGTCGCGCTCTGCTCATCTCCGGCTGCTGCAGCTGCTATCTGATGGGCATGGCCTCGGCTGTGAGTTTGATTGGCGCTGCCTATGTGCAGAATCTGGAGGAGAACGCGGGACAAACGGTGACGCCGGAGCAGGCCATCGATGGCATCTATGTGAACTTTGCTGCCACATATCTGTCCATCTCGGCCGTGATGCTGGCCATCGTCATTGGCCTTAAAGTGCTCCATGTCCTGGGCACTGTGGACACCAGCAATAGTCTGGACAATGACCTGCGCATTGCCAATGCCAATGGCAGCATATTTGAGCCGCGTGCCGATGTCATCAAGCGGCTGCAGTTCTTCTACGTGACCAAGAATCAGCAGTGGCACGTCACGTTCCTGCTCCTCTTCACCGAGGCCATTCAATTCGCTCTGTTCATCTATTTGGTCTTCTGGTTTGCGTTGAACGATGCCGTGCGCTTGAATGATTTGGCCCATGTGGATGCCATGTTTTGGGTGATCTTCGGGGGCAGCGTCTTGGCGCTCATTTGTCTGCGCTTCGTCTCCGCCAAGGTGCAATTTGTGAGCACACAGCTGCTGATGCTGCTGATCACGGTGCTGGGCATGATCATCTATGGGACGACGGGGTCGAAAGTGACATTCTGGTTTCTGCTCGTGCTCTTCGGCCTCGCGTATTCCAGCCAGCAGATTGTGCTGCTCGAGGTGACGCATCTGCGCTTCACGGAGTGCATCATCTTTGCCTCCTACACGCTCAAGTTGGTCAGCACCAGTGTGGTGTATTATTATTTTGTGGCCAACACGAGCAACTCGTATTTCTATGCCCGCGATGAGAACACGCTGATGGCCCAGGGATTTGTGTTCATGATCATCACGGCCCTGGTCGCGTTGGTGGTGGGCATGAAGGTGCCGCGGACGCATCGCATCAAGTTGCTGGACATACAGTATGAGGTGTATGGCATTATCTTCATGAAACATCAGATTGAGCAGCTAAATGTGCGTTGGCTTAACGATGGCACCATACCGACCATTAGCCAATGATCGGCATTGCATTGAGTTGTTATTTGTGTTTGTTTTCTTGTTTAGTTTAGTGTTTTTTTTTTTTGTTTTTTTGTCTTTGTTTTGTTTGTAAGTAATACACTTGTAAACCTCGTTTAACGGTCACAACTTTCGAGTGAAGCAAAAGGGAATTTTTTTGTTTTCTTTAAAGTGCGCCCAAGTGGCCACTAAATGCTATGTGGCCGCTAAGCGAGGTTTGCGTGTATTAGCTGGCTAACGTTTAATGCACACGATTTGCACAGCAGCCGTGTGATCCCGACAAAAGTGGCTAGCACAAGCCGACACATTGGCGCACGGCGTCACCTGATAATGATGCTCCTCTACAAATCAAATAAATCATTAGAAATACAAACGAAATGCGAAATTCGAAAGTTCAGCTAACTCACCCAGCTTCACCATGAACTTGTGCAGCGTGTCCACGTTGCGCACTGTGCTGGCCAACAGCATTTGACAGCGATTCTGGGCCAGATCAAAGATGTAATCCAGCGCCTGCAGCAGCCACTCGAACTGCGTCTCATCGTAGACAACATCGGCGGCCAGCAGAAGATCGGGTATCGCATACTTTGACCACTCAAACTGTGCCACGCGATTCCAGCGCAGTTCAGCGCACTGTGGCGTTGCGACCACATCGTCTAGATCCTTAAAATTCAACGCAATGTTGTGGCGCATCAACTGGACGCAAGGAGCGCTGCCATCGGTGAGCAGCACTTGACCCACTTGGAGTTGCAGCGAGCGATGCTTCAGCAGTATGCCCAACAATCCGGCGCCAGCGCCCAACTCCAGCACGTGTTTGCCTGCCAACAGACTGGCATGTTGCAGCAGATAATCGGCGAGAGCTAAAGCTGCCTCCCAGGTGCAGAGTCCTGTGGTGCCTTCGCTGACAAAGCTGTTGGATTCCCGCAGCGTGATGTGTTGTCCCGGCTGCAGCACATAATGTTTGTAGGCATAGCTGGAGGTGGTCGTTGAACTGGAAGTGGCATCGCTGGCAGCATCGTCTAGACTCGCTTTCGCCAGCTGACCGCACATACTGTCGAAGATATCGTCGTGCAAATCCTCGTGATCCTTGAGGAGCTGCAGCAGCCGCTTCACAAACGCCTCCTGGTAGCTGCGTCGCACCGGGAAGAACTGGTTCAACTCGTGTCCGCAGGTCGCCGCAATGAGAGCACGTTGTTCCTCCAGCTCCATAGGCAGTTTCAGTGTCTGCAGTAAATTACAATATTTATATATGCGGCACATGTAATGCAAGTTGCACTTACCGACCAGGCCATTTTGTTGATCGGATAACAGCAGAGAAACTGCTGATGTAGTTTGGCAAACTTGTTGCTGTCGTCCATTGTCTCCGTCCTATGAATGAAAGTCACACACTACACTGTGTGAGCGGGGCGAGCCCACTTGGCGATGATCTGGCAACGCTGCCACCTTTTATCAGCTGTGATGTAGTAAGTGCGTTGCCACCTTGTTGAAATGACTCTGGGTACATTTCCTTGCAATTCGAAATGGTACATTTGTTGCTCTTGAAAAAAGGTACTTTCTTCGCTACGTATTGTTTTAATTTTTATTTTTTTATAAAGCTTTAATTCGATTTTCAAAATTAATTATGCCAGTTTTTTATAATAAAAGATAGTTTTTATCAAAGACATATGATAAGCATATTGCATTATTCTGACTCACTTTATTAAAAAATTGCACAAATTATTATGTAACATTATCTCATATAGTATGACGTCATGAATTTGTGCAATTACTTTGAAAATAAATAATTGAATAACTTAAAGAAAAAATAAAATAATTTATTTCATAAACTTGTTTATGAAATTGTTTATTACACCTAATACATTATATTACATGATGCTTATAAACACATGTAATTCATAATATTATATTATATGTTATATATCTGTATATTTACTAGTTTTAACACATTACGTTTCTTATGTAATAAAATATTCTGCATAATATATTTTTGTGGCATTCCAAAAACATTGAATTTTATAATCACACATTATCAACTTGCTCTGATAAAAGCAAATCTTATCCATTTAGTGACCGATTAGTACATGATTTTAACTAATTACTTATCTAGTAGCTAACTAAATACTTATAGCATGTTTACTAGGTGGGTTGCAACTGATGATTGGTGATAAGACATGTGTGAAATCCGTGACCAAATCTAGCACAAGCCCAGCTCAACAAGTTCCATTAGCGATTAAAGCGTTTACGTACATACATACATACATATAAGATAAGAAATACTAATACATATAGCATTATATGCATAGTACAACTGTACTTTGTAGTTCCACATCGTTCACAAAGCGAAAGGCAATTCAATGGCCTTAAGAAAAGTACAGATAATTGAACGCTGCAGACCCATAGATGGCGCTAGTTGACCTTTAATAACTGCAACTGGCGTCCAACAAAAAGCTTTGCCCAAAACTCACACCAACACACACATGCTTACACATGCATAGGTTGTTGATACCGCAGCAACGTTTGACGTTTTGCGGCAACTGTACACTCACCCAACCGTATCTAATACAAAGTCAAATTGTTTTGTATTTTTTGGTTTTTTCTCTAGAAAAAACCGTTTATTTAATTTTTTTTATTTTTTTTTTAGGGATTTTTGTCTGCATGTTCTATTGAAGATGGATTTCAATGTTATTTAAAACAGCAATTTTTTTTGTTTTTTTTTTCGTTTTTCTTCATTTTTGTTGTATGTTGTTGAATGCAACAAAACAATGTAAATCTCTGTACTTTTGGTTTATTATTATTGGAGGGGTTATTTGTCAAGTTAATATATCGTATGAATTACTTGCGTGTATTACAATATATATATTGAATAGATACAGATGATCTCACATCGGATCGTGTTTCACATTTTGAATATATTATTTTAAGAGAATTCTATTACAAGTTGTTTTTATTGAGATGATGGTTTGATTTTAAGTTCTATTCTCAAAAATGTGCTTTGCATTTGTATTACTTTTTTTTCTCTTGTTGTAAATATTGATTGTTTTTTTAATGTTGTTGTTGTGGTTATAATCTTGTCTAAACGTATAAAATGCATTTAAATCTAAAACTTATTTAATCAACTACCACGGCCCCAGATGGGCCCAATCCAAATGGTTTTTTTCTTCTTCATATCTTCTTTCGTTACATTTATATATATATTTTTAGTATTATATGTTAAGTTGTGTGTGTGTGTTTACTCAAAAATTATGTTAGATTAAGTGGAAAAAAAGATGTAATAATAGTAAAAATAATAATAATATATATAGATATATATATAGATGCAGCTTTCTTCTTTTTCGCTTTTTATGTGTACTCATTTCTGATGTTTTTTTTCGCTGTTTGTTGGCCAATTTGGACGGAGATGTTGTTGTCTGATCAGCCTGGCCGCCCGCTGTTGGCGTTGCGTCTTGTGGCAAGCAAACGTGAATCCAAATTTTGTTTGCGTTGCACGTCACTTTGCGGTCTGCGCTGCCACACAGTGGCTTCATTCGGATGCTTGTTTGACCATTGCGCCGCATACAGTTTAGAGTGCAACTCTTCTAATGGCAACTCGTTGCACGTGGCACGTTATTCAAAATGCAAGGCGAGCAGCGGGCGACACACAAACTTATGAACTAATATACATATTTATAATAGCAATAATAATAATAATGATAAGAATTACAGTTATTAATTATAATATTCATATATAGATTATGTTGTTTTTGCCTTCGCACGCGCGCTTTTCTATAAGCCTATATGATCTGGATATACACACAAATATATTCAGCATATATACAGTGATGCATTTTTAAAACAAATTATCTGTTTTACAACTGCATTACTACATATGACTACATTATATAGTCGGAAATACATTCAGGTATATATTTAGACATATGAATGTTACACATAACGCTGGCGAAAGTTATAATGAAATCAAGCTTAAATTGACAAATATTGTTAAATTGTTGATGTTGTGTTTTTCCGCTTCATTTTGATGTTGTGCTTTTCGAACCTTGCGACAAACTTGTTGTAAGCACAAGAATTGATGTAATATATGAAGAATGTGATTTGTTTTGTGTGTTGTGGTTGTAATTGTTGTGTTTGTTTGTGTTTTAACGATATAACCTCCTCCTTCTTAAGCACGCTCGCCACGAATGCGACGCGCCAACTGAATATCCTTGGGCATAATGGTCACACGCTTGGCGTGAATGGCGCACAAGTTGGTGTCCTCAAACAAGCCAACCAAATAGGCCTCAGATGCTTCCTGTAATTGCATACAATAATAGAAATATAGTATGTATGTTGCATGCCACACAGAGTGTTTGTGTGTGTAGAACAGTAACTCACCTGCAGGGCGCCAATGGCAGCCGACTGGAAACGCAAATCGGTCTTGAAATCCTGGGCGATTTCACGCACCAAACGCTGGAAGGGCAGCTTGCGGATAAGCAACTCAGTGGACTTCTGGTAACGACGGATCTCACGAAGAGCGACGGTACCAGGACGATAACGATGGGGCTTCTTAACTCCACCGCTAGATGGCGCCGACTTACGGGCAGCCTTGGTAGCCAGCTGCTTGCGAGGAGCTTTACCTCCAGTTGATTTACGAGCTGTCTGCTTGGTACGAGCCATTTTACTTCTTGTTGATCAGAGCTGCAAAAGTGAAGGATGTATTTGACTTTAGATGTGATTATAGAGAACACTTTGAATGCGACGCTTAGCGCCGCAGCGCTGGCGTGCAACTGATTCGTTTGTGGCAACTGTGGCTTTAAAGAAAGCAACATCAGCAGCGCAAGACGAGAATGAGGGTTGAAATCTTGAGATCTCTCGTAGCAGCTGCTGCTGCAGCAATTTTCCTTTTGTGCGTTTTTCCTTAGCTATTTTGGCCTGAACTCGGCTGCTCTTGGTTTCTGGGAACACTTCAGCTTCCACTTCAATTGCGACGAGTCGTCGCCGTCTGTGGCAAGCAGCAAGCGGCAAGCTTCGAGTGCCCACTTCAGCCATTGTGTGTGAGTGCATAAACTTTTTTTTCTTTCTTTTCTTTTCTGTACGTCGTGAATCGCATTTTTGCTTTTTTGTTTTGTTTTTGCTTTTTGTTGATGCCTTTCTTTTGCTAGCCCCGCTGAATCAATCATGTTGAAGTAATGAGTTGTAGGTTTCTTAGTTTTAGATCAGCTCACACACACATACGTACACTGTACATGCAGTTTATGCGGCAGACTTTCTATGCAGACGAAGAATGCGAAGCCAAAGAACAACAACAAAACGAGCGCCACTCGAGTAAACACAAACAAAAGCAGCACACACACGCACACACATTCATTTGAGAGAGAAGCTTTTGCAATGAAGCAAAAGCTTGCATACCCTTGCATGATATACATATCATCGATAAATGTGCATTAGCAACGAAAACCAAAGTCGATAACAATATGGCTATGCTTATTAAAATGTGTCCTATGTCTAATGTCCAATTTCAATAAGAAAAAGCAAAATAAGACAAAAGATAATGTTTAACGGTTTGACAATTTGAAAAAGTTCATGAAATGTATGTACATGTTTTCGGATAATAAACAGAAAAACAATCTACTCTTATGTTTGATCACCACTAAAAGACACATACATACATTCATATGTATTTGCCAATTGTTTCCTTTTGTGCATTTGCACATTATTTCATATCAATATTTACATGTATGAAGAAAAACAAACGAAACATTAGCTTGGTGCTCCATTAAAATGCCGCTTGTGCAAGCAGGCTAGCAATAGAGCATCACACACAAAGCCCAAACATTGCGGCAATAGCAATAGATAATTAGTGTGACAGAGAGCAATGTAGTGAGAGGCGCGCGAATTGAGCGAAAGGTGTTCAACCAACCAACAAAAATTGCGTCGTTCGCATTTAGCGCGCGTAAAGCAATAACGCAGCTGTGCGTGTGTGTGTGCGTTTTGTATTGAACAGCTGCAACACATCCCAATTACAACATGCACAGACTTGTATGTTTGCCGCTCTTTACCATATACCAAATTTTGGGCAAAGGAGCTCAACTGCAGAACTGCAGTAGTGAAGTCACTGTGCGCTGAATAGAGAACGAACTAGAAGAACAACAATGCACACACACAATTACACAAACGCATACTAAAAACTTGATGCGCATGTGTCATTGCCAATGCGTGTACGTGACTGTGTCAGTGTGTGCGTGAGGTTGAGCGCCAGTATACACACATACACAATTACACAAAACCAAAATAACAATAATGCTGCTGTCCAGAATATCAGAATATGATACACTCATATTATTTTTGTGTGTGGCTATATAAATAATTGAACAATAACAGAAGCAAATTGGCGCGCTTTTTTTTTAGCATTAGTATAAGCATTATTGTCAAACTTAGTAGCAATAATTTGCCAATTGTTATAAACTTTGCCTTCGACTTGTCGTCTGCAGTGGCCACCATTTTGAAAACGCAACAAAAACAACAAATACACCACACTAAAGTGTGCCCATGCATCGCATCCGACGTGCAAACGAAGTCACCATCAACCGCCGTCGTCGACGTTGCCTTCGCGCAATATGTGTGTGTATCCATCAAAAAGCTATGCTAGCTAGCTTACGAAAAGTGGTGCTCCGCCGGCCGTCCAGCGGAGCCCCTCACAAGTCACAAAACAAAAACAATTAACTCTTGCACAAAACTATGACAACGGTGTCGACTATTAGCCACTGCACTTTCACCGTATTTCATTTTTGAACGCAGTAACAGGGTCCCACAATAATTAATTTAACTATAATTATAAAAAAAAAAAAGAAAAACACTCACCGTGACGAAAAGAAAAAATTGAAAATTTAAGTTTTCGAATACTTTTCACAGAGACACGGACTACTATTTCTCTCGAGAGACGATTTCACAATGAAGCAGAGACAACAAGAGCTGAAGGAACATCGATGGAACTATCGATGTATCGTTTATTTTGCTTAGCCTTATCGTCGATTTTAATGGCAAACATCGATAAATTTATTAAAGCTAATCTAAATATTATGAAATATTATCTTTTAATTGTGTATGTACTTCTTTTCAAAAAATTAGTACAATTTTTCAATTTTTTCTTTAAAAGGTATTCAAATTACTTGTTTCACTAAAGTGAATAAGAAACATCTTAATAGTAATACATTGGATATCGTACAATTGCGATATTTTCAGCAAAAGGTGCTGCCCATAAGAAAATATACGATTTAAAGAGTTGCGCCATTTATAACACCCATGGCTTCATGAACAATTTGATTGCGTTTTCTAAATGAAGTGTAGGAACGTCTATGAAAATTCAGAAATATATCATAATATATCATTGTAATTTTGCTTTTTTCAATGAAAATCTGGTAAAGGCGAACATTCGAAGCTGTCCGCAAGTGTAACCAGCTGGGTTTTTGCATTTTGGTATATCTCATCAGTGTTTAATGGTATATTTTCAAGATTTGGCAAGCGGTCACACCACAACACATGTGTTCAATAGAACAGCTTTGGGAAAGCTCTTAATTGTCGGTTACACTTTCCGCGGGTCGGTTGTGTTTGTTGTTTTGTTGCTCACAGTCGAGTAGGTATTTTAAAAACAAAGTGCAACGGATATACATAGTTAACATTATTTATTTATTTATTTTTTTTTTGTTTACTCAAATAGTGTGTGTGATTTCACAAAATTGTTTTAGAATATTTGTGGAGTGTGTATGTGTATGATTGTGCAGGCTGAGCTCATTTGTTATGCTGTTTGTGTAGGTCAAGGTGAAGCCGACGTCGCAGCAGCCAGCAACAGCATGGCAGTGAAACAGCTGCCCGCAGTACCATTAGATTACTGTTGTTGAGTTCTGCATGCAGTTTTTGCTTTCTCTCTCTTTTTCTACCCTGTTGAACGAAATTCTTTTTCAATTACGTATAAAAGGAGGGAGAAGAAGAAACGATGTCAGCAGGACACAAGCATTGCACACTGAATTAGGGCTGATGTGGTGCGTGTGCCTGTGTGTGTGAGCTTGAGTGTGCATTGCAAATACATATGTATGCATTTTTTGTGTTTCCTTCACTTACGCTTTCGCGACACTTCTATTTGCAAAAGCCACACTAACACACACACATTAACTCACCCATGGACTTAATGCATAATAAAAATACCTTTGTGTTTATCTCGGTCGCTTGATAAGCGCCTAGAATCAACAATAAACAATTAACTATTGCCGCACCAACGACAGCAACAACAACAACAACAAAAACAATAACTGCGACAAATAGCATCAATTTTACACAATAGCAATAACAACAATAAATATAATTACAACTACAACTACTTGAGAATCAAAGGCAGACAAAACGGCGTTTTTACCGCAGCGTCGACTATTCAGCGGCGGCGGCGTTGGCGTCGGCGTCTTGGGCGGCAGCGGCCCAATGAAGCAACAACAGTCGACGCCGCCTCCGCTGCCGCAGTCGCAGCCGCCGTCGCTGTCTCTGTCGCAAGCTGGAGGAGCAGCAGCAGCTGAGGGCAGCGTCGTGGCCAATGCGATCAGCAGTCTTAATGGCACCAACAATAACAACAACAGCATTGATGCAACAACAAAAACACGGCCACCCCTTTATCCCAAACGTAAGTAAAAAAAACTTTTTCTATTTTTTTCACTTTGTGAATCACAAGACAACTCTATGAGTATATTCAATAATTCATTTAGCTAGAGAGTAGCTTCATAAAAATCAAACGATTCCGATTCCCATTCAATTTTCTAGAAATTGTTATCAAAACATATATGTTTATGAGAAATTTGTCATTCACAAAACGAGTGTTGCGAGTGTATTCAATTAAGTCAAGCGAATTAAACACTAGCAGCTGTGATGAACAACATTTAATTGATATGAATCAAGACAAAATGAGTGTGTTAAATAACGCTGTTCTAATGGAAAAGCCATTGAAAAAGCTTTTAATGTGCTTTTTCTGCTCTTGGGACTATTTATTATTTCTTGAAAAGATAACTTTCTCTGAAGATTATAGTACACTTCATTTATATGAATCATTACTAAATTAACATTATTAATGACGCTGTTTTAATTTAAAGACAACTGCACAGCTTTTAATGTGCTTGTTAAAGCTGTTTTAATAATACAGATCTTCAGAAACATGATCAACACTTAAGTAGTTATTAACATTTAGGCTGACTTTTTTATAGAACTATCAAAACAAAATGTTAGAAGGTGTATATATAATGGAAAGCTTTAACGATAAACTGCAGAGCTTTTTCAAAGCCATTTTTTTTTTTTTGCTATTTATTGGGCTTAGAATCAGTTTACCCTAAATCATATTTATTATGATTATAAGTTTAAAGAGAAGTGTAAAATTAAAAAAAGTAAAGAGAAGTGTAAAGTATAGATAAATTAAATTTGATTTTCAAAAGAAGTGGTTTCTGCTATCAGCGTTAATTATAAAAGAGGAAATATATGTTTTGTAAATAAATCTTATAGAAGAATAAACGATTTATCTTATTTCAATCAACGCAAGAGTTTTGCACAATTTGTAGTTTCTTTCTTAATATTTAATATTTCTTTAAACCACAATCTAATTATAAAGAAATTCGCAAGCTTTACGTTGTGATTAATAAATATTTATAGAAGTATTTTGATAAGTGAAGTTGTTAATATGAGGTTATAACTAAATAATAACTTTAGCAGTTCTATCGTCTCTAAAGTCTACTACTTTAAAATACGCTGCAATTTGTTCGTCTTTAAAGTAATTGTAACGAGGTCGCCTCTATATAAGGATCGTATAACATTTTCGTTGTAAGCTAGACGAGCTTGGACAACTTGTTGTTGTTGTTGACTACTGTTATGTAAATGCTAAAGTTGCTGGCATGCATATGATTACTTTTTGCGCGCAGTGTAGCCCCAAAAAGCAATTGAAAGCTGCATGGTTCTTAATAGAGTTTTGTAGATGGACTTGGACTATTGTTGCCTTTTCTTTAGCTGTTGTTGCTTCTCTTCTTTTATTTTGTTTTCTCTTCTGTTCCCTTCCTTTCATTTCTTTCGAGCTGTTCTCATTTTGGCACAGCAACAACGACAACAACAACAACAACAACGACAGTACAACTTTTGCGGTCTCAGCCGCTTTCGCTCCGGGTTCGGGCCCAACAATGCGTTGCGGTTTCTGTTTGCCTGTCCATTTTTGGTGGGTGGAGCAGGCCGCATGCCGCATGCCACATGCCACTACTCTGCCCCCTCAACAGCATGTTGTGACTATTTTCAGAGTGCATTTTCAGAGTGTACACACTGCAGCAGCAGAGAGCTTCAGGGCCATGGCAAAGACAACGTGACCGCAGCTAACAGTAGTTGACATGTTGTTAGCATTCGGTTCGCTCGTCTTGGCCTTATAAAGGGGCTGCCCAGGTCGACTGGGGCATTTGATACGCTGCTTTGGGGGCAACGCCGAAGCAAAAACAAGCCAACAACAACAACAACAATTACAATTAGTATGAATAATAAGATAAGTATTGTCTAGAGAGTTGCGCTATCAATACATCAATATACCACATACATATAATGTATTGTTGTGTGTATGATCTAATACTTAACTTACTCATCATGCCCCTGACTGAATGTGTGTGAGCATTGCTTAAAATATGCATTTGTATTTAGTACGTAGACACTAACTAACTGTTCTCGTTGTGCAAGTTGCTTTTTCCCCACATCTTTGTTAATTTTTTGCGCTCTGTTTAAGTTAGCAAAGATCGCAAAAGCAAAGCGTATGTGTCAAGCTATTGCTTTATGTTTTGGGCGTGCTCAAATCGTCGACACTAGTTGTAATATTTTGAGCAAGCAAATAAATTGAAATATGTAGGAAAATCTCTAAAATTTCCTGTAATTTAACAGCGTATTTGATAGTCGCATTACTTAAACTACAATTTTTATTTTTTGGTAACTTTGTGCCGGCAGGAAATGTATGTAACACGCA
Organism: Drosophila albomicans; assembly: GCF_009650485.2. Classification (NCBI taxonomy): domain Eukaryota; kingdom Metazoa; phylum Arthropoda; class Insecta; order Diptera; family Drosophilidae; genus Drosophila; species Drosophila albomicans. The sequence goes on along the minus strand of NC_047627.2, from coordinate 2,990,627 downwards.
GAAGAAGGCATCTTCGACCCCATAAAGAAATATATATTCTTCATCAGCGGAGACAATAAAGCAATGTCCATCTGTCTGTCTGTCCATATGAATACCTTGAGAGACTATAAAAGATAGAGCTCTAAAATTGTTCATCGACACTTGTTATTGTAGCATGCATAACAAATTTGTTTTAAATTTGTGCCACGCCCACTTCCGCTCGAAATAATCGAGCGTAATTCGAAAGCTATCGTAGCTAGTAGTAAAATACATCTATAGTATTTATAGTATCTATAGTATATTTATAGTATTTATAATTTCTGAATCGTCGAAATTAATTAAAAAACAATTTTAAATGGCAAAAAAAAAGCGGCAGGATGTTTTTTTTAGTTAATAATTTGGTATATTTTATACTTTATGGTATATTTTAAATACAATAGCATAGATTAGTATTTTTTTGGTATATGTATCCGGTATATTTTAATAATTATACCGCACCGTTTTTATTGAAAATGGGTGGCAGGTATCTCGAAGTCGAGCATACTCGATTTTAGCTTTCATACGTGGTTTTTTTTTTTGCTAATTTATGACTAAAATGAACATTTAAAGCAATTTGCTATATATATTTTTTTGTGGCTGCTTTGTTTTTTTTTGTACTCTCTTTCTCTCCATTCCACTCTCTGTTAATCTTTCTAATTGCTATTGCTAATCTACCGCTCTTCTTACTCTTTCCCTCTCTCTTTCTCTGTGGTAAATGCAGCGTTTGAGAAGTCATTAAAAATACTTCATTGTTGTTTGTAACGAGTCGTTGTTGCCGCTGTGGCAGCTGGCAAATGATTACACATGTCTAAATGAGGGGCGTCTATGGCTGCCTGCAAAAGTGGGCGGCAGCAAAGGGAAGGGCGTGTGCATCAACCCGTTAGTGGTCGCTAGAATAGAGAATAGAAGAGGAGCTGAAAAAGGGAAAATGTCGCTGCAATTGGAGCGGAAATCAGCGCAGAGCACAAACAAAAAACTACAAGCTGTCAACTATTTGCTAAGGAAAATCCAAAAGAAAATGCTTGTGCATTTAGAAGTACTTAAAGTAGTCACTTAAGCGAGCTTCATCATAAAACTTGGATTTAATAAAAGCGAGAGCTACTAAATTCGGTGACATCATTCTCACAGAAGGTGCGCAATCGTGCCCCTTCAATCTAGGCATCATGGCATAAATGATTGTAATGAAATTAATAAGATAACATCACATTTTCTTTTTGTTGTTTCAAGAGTCATGTTGTTTAGAAGCTACGATCATACTATTTCAATAATAATAATCTATAATTCTAATAAAATCTTTAATTAAGTAAATCATTTTATCTCTAATATCGTTTACAATGTTCCTTTTTAGACCCTTTACTTTATAAAAAAAAAGTAGAAAAGGTTCTTTAACGAAATTAACATAGACGTTAGAAGAAAACATTTTATTAGTGTGTCAGCAAATTTCCTTATTATTTTAATTATAAATCGCTTAATAAATAAAAATGTATTTAAAAATGAAAAGTCATAAATAATAAAAATGTTGAAAGAAAAGGGTCTATTATAGTCAATATGTGTGCCGTTTTCCTACTAATTTTTAATTCATTTGAAGCCTGTATCCTTTTTCATGTATGTATATTCTAGAACACATTCACTTTCTACCCATAGGGTATTATAACTTTTTGGTATGTACATGTAATAATAACTATGGTACTGTATTCATGATTCAGGAAAATTTGGTTGCGTTCAGACAAAAATTGTCGAAGTTATTAAATAAAAAACTTTATAGAGATCTTAGTTGCTTTGGCTGACAATCTGGAATATTTTGAATGTAGTACTATATGAATATACCAAATATACTATGTGGTATATTTTTAGTATTTTTCGGTATATTTTGATATAGTAAAAAAATGCCACGCTGTTTTGCTTTTATTTAAAATGGGTAGCGAGTATCTCACAGTTGAGTACACTCGACTGTAACTTTCTTGCTTGCTTTGATTATTCTAATAAAGTGTTCTAATTATCATCGTCAATTTTATGGAGCACTTTTAGAACCAAAAACTAAGCCACGACAGTAGATTCAATAAAATGCAGCAACTAATGACCAATAAATCGTCTAGTGCTTCGTTATTGACGGGTAATGATTATCGTAGATCAACAGCTGTATAAAAGTGAGCTTACATTATCATTTGATTGTACGATTCGAGCATAAATTATGTGATTTTTCATGCTAAACGTTTATGTACTCAATATAAACAGTTTTGGTTTGCCTAAGGCGAACAAAAATGAAAAGAAAAAAGAAGAACTAGAAAACTAAAAATATTTCAATGGATTGAATGGAATGGCATGTCTTTTATCCAAATGAAATGTGTGGAAAAATGCAAGAAGTAGAATGAAATTTCACATGAAATTTTCTAGATAGGCAAGAATCGATGAGGAGGCAGAGAGAGAGGGGGGCAGGAGTTAAAGGTAGCATTGGGGCAGCTACTTCAAACGCGCGTCAATTGTTTGAAAAAGCGAACGATTGGAATTTCAACGTGCCAAGCGTTGCTGCAACTCTATTTATGGAACATTGGGAGCGCATCGAGTGGCCCTTGGTTGGCGGTGCGATCTGCGGTGGTTGCTGCTGCTGCTGCTGCTGATGTTGCTGTTGCCACTGCTGTTGTTGCTGCTGCTGCTGTTGGCTTTTGTTTGTTTACGCGATGCCTTTGAGGCAACAAGAAACCGAACCCGATGCCGTTCCCGTTGCCTTTGTTCAATGGCTGGCTAAAGCAATTCATGTCGATGCCTCTGAGATGGAGATCGAGTTGGAGTTGAAGTTGGAGTCGGAGTTGGAGACTTAAGATGTCGAAGTCGGCTGCGTTGGCGGCAGAGGTGAAGCATTTGCACTCGTGCGTTCACAAAAACATACTATAAAGAAAAAAAAATAGCAAGGCACTCGAACAACAGTTGCCAGTTGGCTGTTGCAAAGACGTCGCTAGTTGCAAGTTGCAAGAACCAGCTCGAATTGAACTTAATTGCATGAAATTGAGACACGAGACATGGTTACATGAGACGAGAGGCCAGACCGACGCGACGCGATGCGACGCTACGATCGACAATCGGACCAGCGACAGAATCAGAGTCGAATCGCTGAGATTCATTCGCTGCCGTCTTCAATTGGGAATTCTCTGTACTATATGTATGTATGTGTTTGCCTCGTAAGTATTTGTTGTGTTTGTTAAGTGCGCCATCAAATGAGCTGTCATAATGATGATATCGTCGTATCGTTGACATATTGGAAGAGGGCAGCTTTGTAGCTAGAAGTGTCAGCGGGTTATAGTTCACATTCTCAGCGACAAACTGGCGAGGAAAACCAGCCAAAATATTAGGAGATTTTGAGGAACTTTAACAAACTTATTTGTGTAATACTTTCACTGCATTACAAATAATATTAATACGAATTGAGGAAATAATTTTATATGACATTAAACGGTAGGTATGGTCTAGGCTTACGATATAGTATATTTTGTTCTGTATGGTATATTTTGAATGTAGCAGAATAGCGATCTACCAAATAAAGTTTTCGTAATACTTCTGATTTTTATACCCGCTACCCATAGGGTAGAAGGGTATTATAACTTTGTGTCGGCAGGAAATGTATGTAACAGGTAGAAGGAGGCATCTCCGACCCTATAAAGTATATATATTCTTGATCAGCGTCAACATCCGAGACGATCTAGCCATGTCCGTCTGTGTGTCTGTCCGTCTGTGTGTCTGTCCGTCCGTCCGTATGAAACACTGGATCTCAGAGACTATAAGAGATAGAGCTATAATTATATAATAATATAATTTATATTTTCGACAGCATTTGTTATGTTTGCACGCAGATCAAATTTGTTTCAAATTTTTACTACGCCCACTTCCGCCCCCGCAAATCAAAAAAATAGAATAAGTAGCGTAATTTTAAATCTAGAGTTACGAATTTTGGTATTTACAAAGTATAGTAGTTATAATTCCTGAAAATTTGGTTGCGATCAGATAAAAATTGTCGAAGTTATTAAAGAAATACTGTAGCTTTCTTACTTGTTTTAATATTTGAATTTGCATATACCAAATATTGCTTTTGGTATATTTTAGTATTTTTTTTGGTATAATGTAATTTCAGTATTATTCGGTATTTTGATTTGGTATATTGTTATTATATTATACTTCAATATTTTTAGGTATTTTAATTTGGTATATTGTAATTATATTATATTTCAATATTTTTCGGTGATTTATTTCTGGTATATTATAATTATATGTTCTAATAGAATCTGTATTGATAGCTTTCAGAAAGTTGCAATCAATTATTCTACCCTACAACATTTTAATATATTTCCAAAAAAACCTACAATTGAGATAAAAAATTAAAATTAATTAAAATTGAAGCTTATCTACATTTGTAAAGCAAGAGAGATAACAATAGTTAAATATTATTTTCAGTCCATTAAGGGAGACACTACTTTTCTTATGTGCGTGATGTGAGCAAGTGTTTTGGTGCTGCATGAAGTCTGATTTGAAATGAATCCACTTCGATCTCTCGTTTGCCCAAAATTCTCACTGATTCTTCCCTTTCGCTGCCATCTCTAGGCAACTCTGCGCGTGTCACGCTGCCATCGCTGCCAAGTACAAACGAGACACACACGCTCCCCATTTGCATAGATGGCATGCTGTGAAGTTATATGTTGAGCCCCCATTTGGGGGCCACAGTGTTCAAGTGGTTGACACCCGTGAACTCCAGCAAATGTGTGTCTAACAGCAAATGTAACGCTGCCATTAGCGATGAGAATGTTTCCTACATGCCCCCTCACTCCCTCCCCACATTTCTCTACTTCGACTTCTTCGTCTCGCATATTGTTGTTAGTCTTCGAACTTCTCTCGATGATGACAAAGTCTAGCCAATGAACTGTGAATGCATTTTTGAAGGGGCCACCAGGAACAACCACATAAACATGTCAAAAGCGTGGTAAAGCGGCAAGACAGGGCAAGAGTTGTGAAGAGTGCAGGAGTGAGGGGAGGAGAGATTGTGGGAGGAAGAAGAGTGGAGAGCAGCACAAAAAAAAGCACAGCAATCGCCTACACAAAGCAAAAGATAAAGATCTTGAGACTGTGAGTTGATTTTCGAATTAGGCCCGAGATTCTTTATGGCACTTGAATGCGGTTGAATGGTGATGAATGAATGTGAATGCGCGTATGAGTACGAGTACGAGTACGAGTATGACTGCGACTGTGAGTGTGAGTGTGAGTGTCAATGTGCATTCGGCTTAGCTTTGACCAGTTTCAATTCCACTTCGCTTTCTCACATATGAGCAAAGTTGACACTTGGATTCGCATATTTGTTCATATTAATCAGTCTTTGCACATTTATCTGACAGATGCAGAAACAAACTTCAGATACAGATACAGATACTCTCCGGTCACAACTACAGCAGCAGCTATAGCCACAGTCTTCTCTTTTGCTTGAGTCTTTAGTAAACAACGCTCGTCTTTTATGTTGTTGTTGTTGTTGGGACTTTTATCTGTTTATTTACACCCGAATATCGCAACAATTCTGCAAATTGCGAGAAGCACAGCACAGACTTAATGCTCTCGTGATATCTTTATGAAACTCTGGATATAAAATTATATTTTCATTCTATAACTCTGTTGAAATTTTCAATTAGCTAATGCTCCACTTCACATTCCCCAAGCTCATGAAACTCTGGACATAAACTGAATATTATTACCGAAATTTTCAATTGGTTATTTTGAAGGTTTTCTTTAAGGAACAAATCTCAGTGCCTATCACTTTTTTCAAATTGAACGAACTTTATTTGGTTTATTTTAAACTGACAGCAATTTCTAATTAATACTTATGTTACATCCCTAATTGACATGCTCATCTCTATTTGTGAATGCCATCTCTATTAAATGCAATCGATATTTCTAACGTATTTTTAAATCTTCAATTGAGCATACATTCATCTCAATTGAATTGAATCATTTGCCAGTCATCACTTTAAATCTTCCAAATATTAATACCTATCACTTTTTCCAAATTGAAACGAACTATATTTGGTTTATTTTGATCTGAGAACAATTTCTGAATAATATTAACATCTCTAATTGACATGCTCATCTCTATTTGTGAGTGCCATCTCTATTAAATGCAATCGATATTTCTAACGCCTTTTTGAAATCTTCAATTGAGCATACATCTCAATTGAATTGAATCAATTGCCAGTCATCACTTTATATCTTAGTGCATTTCACTTTTTTCAACTGCGAACAAATTCAGACCAATAGTTACATCTCTAATTGACATGCACATCTCTATTTGTGAGTGCCATCTCTATTAAATGCAATCGATATTTCTAACGCCTTTTTGAAATCTTCAATTGAGCATACATCTCAATTGAATTGAATCAATTGCCAGTCATCACTTTAAATCTTCCCCACGACAGTGCGAATTTGTAAACAAGATAATGAAATTTCTTGTAAACACTTTGTTGCATGATTTCCTTTGGCTAATTGCCAGCTGCTCTCGATGGCAGAGAAGCACTGTGGAGTTGCGCTTTGATTTCCGGTTGCGTTTGAGTTTATGGCTCGATTTGTTATCGATAAGTGCGCCGAGCAGTGTTTAGGGGTTGCAAACTATACAGAGACCAGCTAAGGGGCAGAAGAAGCCAGCCTGACGCACGCGTGCGATTTTGTCAAAAGGGGGCCACACAGTGATGCAGTTTGTGGACACTGCCCAATAGATTTTCCTACTTAACGTGTCTAAACTCGATTAAATGCTTGGCGCACATGACAAACGACACCACACCACGGTGTGCCAGGATGAGAACGCAATTGAAGTTGAGCACAATGTTGCAACATTGTTGTCATTGTGCTCACCCTTAGCTACGCGTCTCGCAACTTGCAGCGGGGTGGGTGGTTGTGAATGCCTGCGTGTAATATAAGCCGTTAACGGGGTTGCCATATCGTCAGTAATCTTCATATCGATAGCCCTGTCTCGATAGTATTGAGCGATAGTATTTTTTTGTCGTACTAATAGACACTTATTAAGTTAAAGTTGATTTACATTTTGAATTGTTAATGCAAAATATTCTAATAATACAAATAAATTAATAAATAATAATAATAATACAAAAAATAAACAACTAGATATTACAAACTGAAAACTTTTTCAACTGTTTCAACGACTGCAGAAGTTTTTTTCTTCGATACAATTAACGATATTATTTTGTTTGTAATTATACATTTCTGACGTTTATAGTTGTCGTTTATCATCTAGAGAAATTTTGAACTTAGCGGTTATTTATTTTATTTATTTATTCATTTAATAGAATGTTAGCTTAGAATTAAATTCTGTAGTACAATGGTATATTCAGACAAGTCTAAATCCTGAGGAACTGTGACTGTGGTTCTTCTTGTAGCTTAAACATATCTTCCACTACAAAAATAAATACTGTAAAAAGTCTCGCACGGGACATATTTCGCCATGGAATTACTCATATATATATTCAGACCAACTTTTGGGCGAAGAGTATTTATTATTATTATTTAATTAAAGTAGCGAATATAATTCCTTATTGCAATGATATATCGCAAAGTCGGATTTATATTAATCAAATGTATAGCTTTATGGACGCGAATAAAGTCATTATTAGAAGTGCAGTATTTGTTAATATAAAATATATTTGATATTTATAAATATTTGTACAGATACATTTTCAAAGCATATTTTATTAATGCTGTAAATAACTTGGAAGTCTTTGTTATCGTTTACTATTACATCGGAGCAAGCATTGTTTATAATTTCGAATAAACCTTGACTTAGGCTATTGCCACCATCTGGCAACGCTGCGCGGCCACATGCAACCCCTGTGCTGACACATTGTCGCCACCTTTTGGCATAGATTTGCGTAGCCAGCGCGCCCCCGCAACACCTCCGTTGGAGTGTTGGGCGCAGGCGCTGAGAGCGAAGCGCACCCGGGTGTGTTATCCTTTTGAACTTTTGAAGAGCAAGGTAGCGAGCGAGCGAGAGAGCACAAGTGCGGCGTGTAGAGTGTGAGAGCGAGATGGCAAGCGGCAGAGAGAGAGAGTAGCCAAAGTGGCCCATTAATATTTCATGGGTTGTTCTTTTCTGCTTCCTTTGGACGAAAGTTTTTTCTCTTGTACTGTTGTTGTTGTTGGTGTTGTTGGTGTTGGTGTTTTGGGCATGTTTTGCTTGGCGAGTTCGCTGCACGACTCTGTTCAGCTCCGTGGCTTGAAGCGTGCTGAAGCTGTTCCACTCGAAAACAACGTAGTAGTAACAACAAAAACAACAACAACAACGACGACGACGACGATAACATAAGCAGCATTAAACAACAACAATAAAGTGTTCAATAAACTCAACTCGGGGATTTTTATAAAGCAAATATCAATGTTATAAATATAATAAACAAATCGATACATAAACTACATAACTGAAGAAGGCCAACTGGCAACTGTTCAACTGACAGCGGGCAACTTGGCCCATTAGATACTAAAGTAGGCGGCGTTGTGTAGATACACACAACAACAACAGGCGAAAACTTAAAACACAGAAGAAACCTTCTCAGCTCAGCGCACACACACAACATTCGTCATGTGTAAGTAGCAGATGCAGATGCAGATGCAGGTTGCCACCACAAAGAGGGGGGAGGGGGGTACACACTTGGGCTTGATGCACTGAAGTGGCTTGTTTGTTGCCACTCGAGCTAAGCGGCCCAGCAATGTGTTTGTTTTGCGCTAATGAGCAAATGGAGCTGCCACTCAACACTCCACAGCGGGAGTGCTTTTCTTTCTTTTGCTCCCTTTTTTTATGCGACATCACAGCAAACGCATGCTCTAATTTACCAAAAATTGCCTTTTTTCCCCTCTCGTTTTGCAGCAAAGACACCGTCATTTGATAAGGATCGGGATTACATTGGCTTTGCCACGCTGCCAGAGCAAGTGCATCGCAAGTCGGTGAAGCGTGGCTTCGAGTTCACATTGATGGTCGTCGGAGAGTCCGGACTGGGCAAATCGACGCTCATCAACAGCCTGTTCCTCGGGGATCTGTACAAGAACCGTCAGATGCCCAATGTAGAGGAGCGCATCGAGAAGACCACGCGTGTCGAAAAGAAGACCATGGACATCGAGGAGCGTGGAGTACGATTGCGTCTTACGGTAGTCGATACACCTGGCTTCGGGGATGCCATCAATTGTGAGGATAGCTGGCGTGTCTGCACGCAGTACATCGATGAGCAGTTCCGTCAGTATTTCACCGATGAGAGCGGCCTCAATCGCCGCAACATCCAGGACAATCGTGTCCATTGCTGCCTCTACTTTGTCCCTCCCTGGGGTCACAGGTAAGTCAAGCTCTCTCCATATATATATATGTATATACGCATGTAATACAATGAATAAATCACTTTGCAGCTTGCGGCAAATGGACTTGGATCTGATTAGGCGATTGCATCGCAAGGTGAACATTGTGCTGGTCATTGGCAAGGCGGATTGTCTGAACAAAACGGAGGTGCGCAAGCTGAAGGAGCGCATACTGCAGGATCTTGAGGACAATCACATACAGTTGTATCAGTTTCCCGAATGCGATTCCGATGAGGATGACGATTTCAAGCAGCAAGATCGCGAGCTCAAGGCATCGATACCATTTGCTGTTGTCGGCAGCAATACCATACTCGAGGTGGCTGGCAAGAAGGTGCGCGGACGTCAATATCCTTGGGGCGTTGTCAATGTTGAGGATGCCGAGCACAGTGATTTTATCAAGCTGCGCACATTCCTTATATCCACGCACATGCAGGACCTCAAGGACACCACACAGGTAAGAGCTACGCATTCTTGCTATATGATTGATGATATTCAAGCATCCTCTCGTACTCACTCTCTCTCTTTCAGGATGTGCACTACGAGAACTTTCGGGCACAGTGCATCTCACAGATATCGCAGCATGCGCTGCGTGAACGTGGCAAGTTGAAGCGCGATTCGATTAGCTCAACGAATGGATTCGATGCGGCCATTTCGGAAACGGATCGTTTGCTCTTGCAGAAGGACGAGGAGATCCGACGCATGCAGGACATGCTCACGCAAATGCAGGAGAAGCTCAAGCAGACGCATCTCATGGAGATGAAGAAGAATGATAGCGTCATCGATGTCTAAATTGCGACAAGATAAAGTTGCGTGTTCAATTTTGCACCTTGATATCTATATATATATAAATAATATATATATATATACACATGCATATATATTATATATATAAATACTTATATAGACTTCCCCTTCTCTCCCCCAAAAAAACGCACACACACTTACCAATACAAAACACACACACACACGCCTCTAAATAGGCGCACAACCACCAAAAAATAATACGTTTTTAAGATTAGCACAGTTTCCAGTTATACAAATTTTGTTCTTAAGCTTTTTGTAGTTTCCCAAAGTAAGAGTCAAATTTAACAGCCGTATTTACGTTCTAGATATATATTTCAATACACAAACTGACCAAATTATTTCATATACCTACAATTTGTCAACAATTTACTCGAACAAAATTGATAACTAGAGACAGATTTTTAATGAAGTAGCAGTGCAATTAGTCATCTAGGAACATGCCTGTTGAATTCGCTTTCGCTTCCAATTCGCCAATTTTTCTTATAAGAACTCAATTCAAATTTCAATTGTTAAACGTAGATTTAATAATATTTGACAGCATAATTGCTATATAATTAGATTCATGTACGTATTGGCTAAGAAGTCGAATTCCAGAACATCATTCATCGATGATACACAACATTATAAAATACCAAAGTCAAATCAAGTTTACAAAACTGAATGAAAAAACTGCATTACAAACTCATAACAAGCGAAGAGTTAAACTGAATTGAATCCCCACAATGTTAGAATATCTAACTTATATTTATTTTCCATTGTTTTTTTTTATTCTTTTTTTTTGGCTTGATTGCGAATTTTCCTTGGATTGAAGAGGAAAATGCAGAAATACATTTCTAATTTGTTGGAACGGATTGTTAATGAATTTATTTTATAAAATATTAGTTAAGTGACATACAACAACATAATTAAATGAAAATTATAGTGGACAAATTATATACACATAAATAATAATAATAAAAACATTCAACATAAAAAAACCAAAATCAACTATTTAAAAATAAAGATAATTATGAACAATTACCATAAATTGCTCAAACACTTATTGGTAGGAATTTCATGGCTAATCTAATTATGAAATAGCCTAAGATGATGTGTTAATAATACATTAATTAATATTATGCATTATATTAGATGCACGTGAGTGAGCATAACTAATTATGGCTTTGTTTCGGATTCTAGATTGCAATTTTAACATTGCATGTTAATTCGACATGTTTGAATTTTCTAGAATCTGTAGGTATAACATAGTTCCGTTGTACTTGGTTCCACCATCAACTTCTTGAGAACAAACTTAAACCGCTAATCAACGAATACATAACATAGATGAGTAAAACAAAAGCAAAAGTAATAATATCACAATCTTATAAGGCTTCTGTAAGCGAGAAGTTGTCATTTATTGCCTGAGGTACAAACAATTTTTCGTATTCATAAAACTTATCTGAAGCTCTATCTACTATTATAACAATATATTTTGAGCGTGACCAAAGGCAATAAAATAACTCTGCTATTTTTTAAGCTAGCTAAGATTTTATGTGCTTGATGAATTTCCTCAAATTTTATAAGTAATTGATTCTAAGAGGGTAGCATATTTTTAATTTTATTAATGGGTAAAGCCTATATCAAGGGACTAAGTATTGGAATCTCTGTAATTTGAAGGACGATTTTGACTACTTAGGCACACTTTAATTGACAAATATCCTGCCAAAGACCTTTATACAGATATTTGAACATTCTTGGCCACATTCTGTCTGTTTCTTTGGAGCCCAGTGTCAAGCGAAGCGCATTCGCTAGAACTACTACTCTTCTATGATCCCGGACTGAAAAATTACACGTGTGGAATTTTTACATGACCCCATATTTACTTATGTCGATCGATAGATTTCCATGCTTAAAATCTGAAATTTTATAATGTTAATTTGTAATAAATAACGCAGTGTTCTAAATAATTTTTATTATAGCATACATTTGGGATGTGTCCAATTTGTTGATAGGACGCCAATGTGCAATATTTTGTAGCATACTTTCGGGCTGCAACAATTTAAATTGTCGTTGCGAAATCTAACCATAGATGGCGCTGGTAAGTCTGCAGGAGACTTTGCCTTGTTGCTGACTTTTGTACGCCTGGTATTTAACCTAATTTGTCATTCCTTGAAGAAACCCTGTGGGCCACTTCAAATATCAGGGGAACATGATAGAATAGCAAGAGGATTAACACTTCTTTTGTTTTCATTAATAAGCATTTGTCGCAAGTTTCTGTTCGCCTCGTGTTTTACGTGATAAACTGACACTTTTTAGTTGTTCGTGGCGTCTTCAGAAGCCAACAGAAATCTTTTAAGAAATTTTTATCCAATTCATTACAAACTTTCCGTGCGACAGCAGATAAACCCAAGCGAACATAGTAGAGTAGCATATGTATTTAAACCAAACACAAAAAAAAGTTATAATAAATGTGCAGCAAATAATTTTAATTGCGTCAATAAACCATAGACAGATGGTACCACACAAAACAGTAAGAGTATTTTCACTTGGTGTATTTTTACAAGGGCTATCGACTTGTTAAAGGACATTCAAATATTCTTCAATTTTCAGTTGAGAGTTTCCTAACACTTATCTATTAAGTCGATCTTTGCAAATGATAAAGTAGAGAAAAAATCAAATATTATATACATATGTATGTTATAGCACCTTTTCAATTTGTGATTGTTTTTACATTTGTCACTTCTATCCTATGGAACTAGGTTTTGAAAGATTTAATAGCAAAAGTTTTGGAACAACTTTTCAACTGTTGGGAATGTTAAGATTTTCACTGCAGGACAACAAATTTTGTGTTGCAAGTTGCAACCTAAAAGCATGCTCTAACATGAAATAGCTCTAGCGCCATCTATGAGTTTGTGTGTGGCGTCATCTGTTGAATCGACAACAGTTGTTATAACTCCACATTGGTGTAGCCATCTATGAGGCAACTGTACAACTTCAGTTTGCTGGCGTCCTCTTGGAGTCACTTGCAAACAGAAATGGCGAAAATGTAAAATCCTTCATTGAACAAAAGATGACGGCACTTGGCCTGTTTTATGACCTGCTTTAAGTGATGGTTGCAATTATGCTTAAGTGGCATCCGCCGCATTACGCAATAATAAAACAGTGTGTGATGCGGGCGACACAAACAACAAATCCGCATGCCTGATGTTGGACATCAGGTATGTGCGTCGGACAGGCAATAAAACAGGTAGAAAGACACGAAATCCGTCAACTGAATCAATGAGCAGAAATTCCTAGGGATTTCCAGGCGAGGTTGTCATTCATGAAATATGCCATCGTCGCGTCGTCGCATTCATTGCGCACATGTGTTGTCAATTACCTAGTCATAAGTTGGTTGGTTTTACCTGTCAGTTAAACAATCCTGGCGCCTAAATCTCTTTTTTATCAGGTAATCCCATCGGGCAGGGATTTTCCTAGCGACAACGCGAACGAATGAATGAATCTCTCTTGCGGGTATAAAATCAACTGCACATTGTCAAAGGCCATTTAGAAGCCAAGGCAACGTTGTCGCAAACAGTTCTCTCCGCCATGAACACCTCCGTCTCGTCTCGTAACGCAACTCTTTTGCTCCGCATCAGTTGCCTCATCTGGTTGCTAGCCATCGATGTGAATGCCGCTGTCAGTGCCAATGCGCTGAGCGCCAACAGATTGCTAAAGGAGCCCCTGCCGCTGGCACTTCAAGTGAGGATTCGACAGTGTCGCCAGCGTTGCTATCAACAGACTCTAGCGGAGCAAACGCCGCCAGCTTTGTGCCGAAGTCGCCCCGATTGCTACATGTGCCACGACTACTGCCGTGTCCTGGTCATCGCTGAGTGGAGTCTGGCCGCCGCCATGTGTGCCGATCGTAACTTCTGCAGCCGTGGATGCCGCACCGCCTGCCAATTCCATCGTCACTATACGACGTCGAAGGGCGGTGATTAGATTGAGTTGACGAAGTAATTGTAGAATGTACATAGATGTAAATAGTGAACGTTGTAAATAGTGACTAAGCTCTAAGTTGATATGGCTAATAAATGATCAAAATTAAAAGCACATTTGTTGTACACACTTTATTCGATCCTCCCTTCAAATCGGGCTGCACAAATTGGCCAAGCTGTTGCTGTTGCTGTTACTGCTGCAGCAGCTGTTGCTGGCTGGCTGGCTGGGTTTATTAATCAGCAACGATGATGACGACCACGACCATCTCCTGACCCTGTCACAAATAATTCAAGTCTTGCAAAAAGTGAGCAGCACAATGAAGACATTAAATACAAAATGTTGAGCGCGCATAGAAAAGCATGCAACAGGTGGCCGCCAGTCCATGCAACCGTCTCTGGGAGTTTCTTCGTTTCTTTCTTTACTTTTTACTTTTTCGAGCTTCAGTTTCAGTTTCAGTTTCAGTTTTTTATTATTACTTTTCGTTTTGGCCGGATATTGGCTGCGCCTTTTCGAGCGCAGCATATGGTCCCTCGATGCCAGCATATCGATAAGATCCTCCTCCTCCTCCTTCATCTCTTCCACCTCCACCTCCACCTTTAACTTGGTTAGCTCCTCCTGCCATTCGTTCACTCTCCACTCTAACGGTTCGCTGTGTGCCACAGCAGCCAAATGCATAAATATTTGTGTCTCTCTTGTTTGCCTTAACACCTAATTACATAATTGGAGGCAGCTTCGCCCCTTCTCTGACTGTGGCTGTGACTGTGGCAGACACCCCGCCGTTTCAGTTGTCACATAAAGCAGCGGCGAGCGCATAAAAACCCAGCGATGATCGTAAAAAAATCGATTTGAAGTCTATAAAAATCATATCATACAAATTTTTATATGCCATGCGCATTTAAAAATGTCACAAAACCAAGGAGACAAACTGGCAGCCAAAAGACCTACATTAAGAAAGACTCAACGAGAGGGAGAAAACGTGTCTTCAGAGGAGTGCACGAGGAGAGAAGAGGAGAAGCCTAAACGGAAAGCGTCAACTCTATTCACAAAAGACAACAAAAGCATCGATAACAAGCCAACGAAGCCAGAGACAACAGTTAGTTACGCTAACCTATGTAATACCCTAACTAGAAGATGAAAACTACTAGCTAAAATATATATTCTGGATATTTCGAAAATACATTTTTATTCAACTAACTCGAAATAGAAATTTTCAAAGATACTAAATATTTTGTTCAACTAACTCGAACTAGATATAGAAAGCTATTCGCTAAGTTAATGCCAGTGCATTTATATAGTATTTCATTATCCAATTTCAAATAAAATACAAATATTTATACTAATAGATATTCCACAAATAATAATAGAATAAAAAATAAAGCTATTCGCTTAAATATTGTTTCTATTTGCCGGTTAATTTATGAAGAATTTAACAGTTAAATAACAGAAACAAATATTTATTTACTTTATATCACAGTGTCTAGTTAACAATTTAAAATACAATTTATTTGTATTAAAACATTTGTAAGAAATACATCTCAATTTACTATAAAGTGCAGTCATATAAAATAAAAATATTTATAGTAACAAATAATCGAATTAGAAAAAGAACTATTTTCTAAAATTGTTGATTTACTATACCACATAAAATATCACAATTCCTACACAGAAAAAAGCGTGCTAAAATTAATAATAAAATCTTTAATCTTTAATCTTAAAATGCAAATTGTAAATAATAATTTTGATTTTATGGTAGATCTTATTTCAAGTGTTTTTATTTAAGATCGTAAAAGTCTTAAGTCAAGAATTGTAATCCAATTTAAATTCAAAACTATACGAAGAGAAAAAAATGTAAATCACAAATCTTGATTTTAGATATAGATCTGTTTCAAAAATATAGTACACTTATTTATACATAATACAAAAATATATTACTTGATAATTGAAAACAACTTTTTATTTAAATAACTGTAGCTATAAAACCATAAATCGTTTAAGTATTGCATGTATTTATTAGTTTAATTTATACTCCATTTTATAGTGTCTAGAAAACCATTTAAATTAAACAATTTATATTCAAAAGTATTTCAGAAACAAATATTTATTTACTATACAAATATTTATTATATATATATTGCTAATATAAATATAAATAGTATAAATTTCTATCCCAGTTAATTACTATTAAATTCATTTGGTCAGCTATTTATCTGTTTAACAACTTGTTCATTAAAAGCTATCTTAAAATATAATTTATTATTCACTATTAATTTAGAGGTATTTTTAACAATAATGCACTTTTTACCAAATCATTCATTCATTTCTGTATAATTTATTAGCTCAACTATTTACCATAATAATAATAATAATAATAATAATAATAATAATAATAATAATAATAATAATAATAATAATAATAATAATAATAATAATAATAATAATAATAATAATAATAATAATAATAATAATAATAATAATAATAATATTAATAACTATATTATAAATAATTTTGTATTCTATATTTCATATTTCTATATTGAACCTATGCTAGCAAATTGCTAGAAGAGCAGTGTAAATATTATATATAGTATTTTATTAATTGCTGCATTGAAACATATTTTCGATTTACATAAAGAGATCACAAAATTATAGCTCTCTATTATATTTTTAATCTTTCTTATATTAGTCAGAATAAGTTCGACTTGTATAACTTTTTATTAATAGACAGCTCGATAAATTTAACAACTCTTTTAAAATAGCATAAACTAAATTGAAGTACGAAATTAGTATTCGAATTTAATTATTTTTTTGTAAGTCTGTCGAAAGGAAACGTCAAGATCATCTGATGTGAAACTCTGTTTCTTTCGGTCGAAATGTATGACAAAGTGAGTGAGCTTGCTTCTCAGAGAAAGAGAGAGAGAGAGAGAGAGAGAGAGAGAGAGAGAGAGAGAGAGAGAGAGAGAGAGAGAGAGAGAGAGAGAGTGAGGTTGTTGGGTCGCAAAGGGCAAGCAAGTTGGGGGAGAAACGCTGAGTAAAATAGAAGAAGAAAGCATTTGGTGAAGTGAAAAAGACTAAGCTGGCTTTTTGAAAGCAAATTAAAAGCCACGACAAATGGCCTAAGAGAGATGACAAATAAATTTCCCATTGTGCAACAGGTGCTTAAATATGCAGTTAGTTTGTCTAGTGCAGTCCAGTCCGATCCGTCTGTCTGTCTGTCGGTCTGTCCGTAGGAAGAATTGAAAAGTTTCCCGATGATGCAATAAATTCACAGATAAATTTTTATTTACGATTGAGCAGAGAGGAAGAGAGACGATACTAGAGATGGCGATACTCGTAGATAGATTGAGACAGACTGTCTAGTCGCGCTCTAGACTGTGCCGCCGCATTGGGGCATGCAACGCGCGACTGCGAGCGTGGGGCAGCTCTTTATTGAAATACTTTTGCGAGTGATGATGATGTTGCGGGCGTGTGGATCACGACTGTCTGAGAGAGGGAGGCAACCAACTCGACCGATATATATTAATTAATTATAAAGCAAGCAGAGAAGGGAGACAAGACCAAAAGAAGACAAAGAAGACGACGATGAGAAGAGGGGCATAACGTGCACGAAGGTGAGAAATCAATTTTCAGTATCTCGCTTTGTGCTTAATACTTTTTCCAGTGAAATGCGCCGCTGCGTTCAAGGAGCAGGACCAGCAGGAGGCAACCGAAGAGAGAGACAAAGAGAGAGAGAGAGAGAGAGAGAGAGATGAGCAGCGCCTGGGGCCATCAATAGGCAGCCAAGGCAGCTCAGTGTCGTCAAGAGCGAGAACCCGAAGCCGACCTCAACTCGAAGTTGAAACTGAAGCTGAAGTTGAAACTGAAGCTGAAGCCTGGGCAGCCCCGGCACGTAAATTAGGATAACAACGTGAAACATAATTATTACTTTGGACAGATATGGCAACCTCCAATGCGCCTGCGTTTCTCAACTTCAACTTCGACTTCGACTGCGACTTCAAGTTGAAGTTGAGCCGCGTTTTTATTTTGCTTTTGTGGCCCAAATAAATGTATTAAAGTTGGTTAACGCCTTCATTTTTTGTTGCCAGCAGAGCAGAGCAGAGCAGAGCGATCCATGGGGCATCCAGTCAGTGATCCAGGCAACAACGTGCCTCAAAGTAGGTGTAATAAAAAATATGAATTGTTGTTGTCTTAAGCTGCAACAAGAGAAGCAGCAGCAACAACATCATCAACAACACCAACAACAACAACAACAACAGGTTGCAGCCGAAAATCATTCAGTGCTTTTTACGAGCTGAAAGTTTTTGCAGCCGACTCGACTATTCGTATTCATATTCACACTGAAAAACTGACACTGACACTCACATAATCGCATTCACATATTCACAGTGGCATTCAACAGCGTGTGAATCACTTTGGACTGACATTTGGCCAAATTGAATGAGTCGCAATAAGTGCAGACTGCGACAGAGAGAGAGAGAGAGAGTGAGAGAGCGGCATTCATTCACTTGCGTGTGCAGCTAATTGAATATTAAATGAATAACAACTGAATAACTGATTGAATAACAGAAGAAAACAGCAAGAGGGCAAAAGAGAGAATGATAACTCGATTTAATTAGCTGAAATTTATGACTGTATATTCGTGAGTGCTCTCATGGATTCATGTATTCACAAATTCGCTAATCTGATTAAGAGACGAGTGTATTCGTGGGCTTGTTAAATCATTTGTGAGTGCGAAGGCGTGTTTTTCTAAATATTTTTGAAATATTTATGTTAGTTTCTACCCGAATTAATAAGATATATATCCGTATCTCAGAGACTATAAGAAAAAGAGTTAACATTTTTTGTAATGCTTGCACTCAGATCAAGTTTGCTTTAGATTATCGGTATATTTATTCCAGAAATAGTTTTCGGTATATTTTAGTATTTTAAAAATATATACATATTCTTGATGAGCGTCAGAAGACTGGACAATATATCCATGCCCGTCTGTCCGTACGAACAACTTGATTTCATAGACTAACATATTATATAAGAAATCGAGTTGAAAATTTTTGCTTCGATTTTAGGTATATTTTTAATGAAATGGTATATTGAAATACCAGAAATAGATTCCGGTATATTTTAGTATTTTAAAAAAATATATATTTTAAAAATAATACCCAGCCTTTTTTGTTTTTGATACCCGCTACTCATAGGGTAGAAGGGTATTATAACTTTGTGCCTCCCGAAAATATATGTAACAGGCAGAAGGAGGCATCTCCGATCCCATAAAGTTAATACATTCTTGATGAGCGTCAGAAGACTGGACAATCCATGCCTTTTGAAAATTAATGAAATAGTATATTGATATACTACAAATAGCTTTTGGCATATTTTAGTATTTCAAAATATATATATTTTTATAATGTTTATACATCCTTGACTTGACAATATATACATGCCCGTCTGTTCGTACAAACAATTTGGTATATTTTTAGTGATATGATATTTTGATATACTAAAAATAGCTTTCAGTATTGTTTTATTATTTTTGGTATTTTAAAAGAATAATACCGCCCTCTTTTGCTTTTTTGAAATATGTCACAGTCGAGCACACTCGCCTGTTGCTTTCTTACTCGTTTTTATGTGAGTGTATTCATATATTTAATGTATTCAATAATTACTGAGTGAATGAGCTTATTTATTGAATAAAATGATGTACTCATTTATTTGATAATTATTTTAGTTTAAATAAACATTCAAATATATAAAACAAAATTAAATTATACTGTAAAATAAATTTAGAAATAAAAAATAATGAATGTATTCATGAGTGATGCAATTAATAACACGCTTTTGTTGAATTGATTGAATTCGGCATAAAAGAAAACAAGGACGCGCGTCGCAAATTGGCATTTGATCCTTGGGCTCATCGAGTAATTAACGCGCAGCGCTTTGCAACAACAACAACAACAACAACAAGGAGGACTTGCAACCGTGTGGCAAGACAACATATAAAGCTGGAGGCTGGAAGCTGGCGGGGTGCCCCAAACTCGCATCGAGTTGGACGAAGGAAATGCCACGAAATTGAAAATGCAAAACGAAATTGGCATCTGGCAACTGGCAACGGGTAACGTGCAACAAGGAGGCAGCAAACGGAGTGAAGCGGAAACGTAGGCCGTGCGTAATGAAGACGTTAAGCTGGAGCTGAAGACAGAGGCTGCAACTCGAACTGTGTTTTGGGATTGCGAGCGAGACTCGAAATGAGACTTGAGCTTGGGGACTGCGTCTTCGACTCCAACTCCAACTCCAACTCCAACTTCGACTCCGACTGGGGCTGCGAGGCATGCGTCTTATTGCAGGCTGCGTAACTCTTTTAGCGGCGGCTCGTTTTGGTTCCGCTTGCATGTTAACTGAAAATTCGTATGAAGGCGAGAAATTAATGAATCATTCACACCTGCATGACGGATTGTCGGCATTACTCTCTCGCTCCTTCTCCTCCTTCCTCTCACTCTCTTTCTCGCTCTCTCCCTCTCTCTTTCTGAGTCGTCCTCAGCCAGTTGAGTCGGAGGGCGCGTCGCTCCTGACGCTTCTGCCGAAGGAGTTGCCTTCTAATTTATTTGCCTGATGTGTGTATTACATTTGTGGCAAGTCTCCTCTGCCCTGCCTCTCATGCCTGCTGTCCCTGTTTCTTCTGACTCTTCTCTCCCCGCTGAGACCATGCTGATCGCACAGTTCCCAGTTGCACTCGCAGTCCCAGTTTCACTCGCAATGTTGCACGTTCTTCCACCGATCCCGGGACGTGTTGCATTTCGTTAAATTGCCTCTCGGCAATGCAGGTCGATGAGGCACACAGCACAGCACAACACTATGACGCTGACGCTGAAGCTGACGGTGCTGCTGCCTGATGATGCGTTCAGCTGAAGAAAATATCTGTAAGATACAGTTGCCCGTTTGCCCAGGCACAATGGCCGAAATTCGAAAGTGCCACAGCGAAAATCATCATCACATTCATTGCTGGGTCGCACGTGTCAGAGCAGTGCTCACCTCCTTTTCCCTCCCCTTGGACACCACAACATCGTTTGCACCTTGAGCATCGGACAGCCCTCGACACCTCGACTTAACCTTTAGCCCATTAATAATAAAGGGTCGTGATCCCAGAGCGAGTGTGGATTGTGGATTTGTGGTAAATGACAGTCCAGAAATACAGATTAAGACTTGCTTAATCCTAGTGCAGTTATACTATCGATTAAGAGTTTAGTGTTTATCGATATGTTTACAATCGTCAAGATAGTTAATATGTGAAATACTATCCATGAAAGTTGTATATTTATCGAAATGTATGTAATAGTAAGGATAGTAAAGTAAGTAAGTCGTCTATTTATCGATATGTATGCGATAGTAAGAATGGCTATTAGAGTCGATATGTATGCGATATAGTAAAAATAGCTATTAGAGTCGTGTATTTATCAATGTGTATAAAATAGTAAGGATAGCTGATATGTGAAATACTATCGATGAAAGCTGTATATTTATGTATGTGATAGTAAGGATAGAAAAGTTTGTAAGTCGTGTATTTATCGATATGCAAGGGTAGGGATAGATGTTAGAGTCATGTGTATATCTTAATGTGTGCAATATTAAGGATATAAAATATATAATATATAAAATATATATATAAGTCCTGTATTTATTGATTAGTATGCAGTAGTAAAGATAGTTAAAATTTGATATTCTATCGATTAAAGCCTTGTATTTTTCGATTTGTTTTCAATAGTAAATATAGCAAAAACATGTAAAAGTCGTGAGCTTATCGATGTGCATGCAATAAAAATAAATAATGAAAAGTAATATTACAGTGCTATACAATAGATATGCATGCGATAGTAAGGTTAGTTATTTTTGCTAAACTTCATCCATAAAGTTTTGTTATGCCTGCAAAAGTTCGTAATGTGTTTAACTGACTTTCACTATTAAAGCATTTACCTTAACATTCAATTAACCTTATTCAATAAAATAATTACTGCTGACAAAAAAGCCTCGACAATTTTGACATATTTAAATCGTTATATATTGTGTGCAGTTTCTTTTATAATGAATGCGTTTTATTGAAGCACATTCACACCTTTTTGCGTTTATTTTTGTCATGTTCAGATAATAATGATTTCTATTACCTTCCGATCTGAATGATTCCAGTTATGGATTTTTTAAATGTTTTCTTATTGAAAATACCTTTTTGGCACTAATTTTATAACTTTAATGATTTTTTTTAGACATTTTCCTCTCTCATTTTATTTACAATCTGTCTTTTTATACAATAAGTAAGTAAATAGTATAATTCGTATTAAGTTAACATACTATTTTTGTTTTCCAATGAGCCCTGCTTTTTAGACATGTACATATAATGAATGAATCGATTAATTATCAAAATTCCCTTATTTGTATCGAAGTGTTATCGAAGGAAGTTGTTCAATGTATTCGCTGATTGCACAATGCACCCCATGGTTGGTGGCAAGCATTTTTTGGTTGCTTTGGGGGCTTCAGATTGCGGTCCAGCTACAGTACGAGTGCATTGCGTGCTGCGTGTGAACTTGATGGATGCACTGCCTTCGCCTTCGCCTTCGCCTTCGTCTTTGCCTTCGCCTTCACCTTCTGCTGCATTGCCTCTTCTTTGCCATGTTGCACTGTTGTACTGCTGCAGACGCTGGGGGCACTTTGCTGGAATTAAAATGCAAACACATTCTTCGCACTCGCATTCACCAAAAAAACAAAAAAAAAAAAGAACCATGAAAAAAATGCAGAATTTTGCATTTGTTTCTTCTTGGATATTTTTGGAGGAGGAAAGAAATTTCAACTAACTGTCAATTCAATAAAAAATGTGACAGTTTCACTTTATTTTTCACAGTACAGGGAAAAATAACTGCCAAATTTTATAATTAATCAAAATAAATCGCAAAAAATATGCTTAAATTATGTACTATTTGTTTTAGTTTAGCAGATTGTTAATCAAAATGAAAAATCTTTTAGATAATTAGTATAAAGAAGGTGAAATAATTGAGAGTAAATAAGTTTTTAAACAAAATATAAATTTGGTTTTTTGATGAAAAACTTTGTCGGGTTATTGAATATTTTTTTTTTTTTTGTTGAGAGAGTTTTTTTTATCGGAATTTAGTTTACCGTTTTCATTGTTTTTATGCTCGTTGCGCATAGAGTAGATGGGTTGACAATATAGTATATTTTGTCCTCTATGGTATATTTTGAATGTTATGTCGATATAAAAAATATAACCTTCGACATTTTCAGTATTCAGTATTTTTTCGGTATATAAATATTATAAATTGTGTGCATATTTTTAATGTTATATCGATATACCAAATATTGCCTTCGGTATTTTTTCATTTCACTGTTTTAACTTTTATTAAAAAAATGATCAGATATCTCACAGCTTTCTAACTCGTTTTTTTATTTTTTTTTTTAATATTTTTCTCGTTTTACTTAATATTTTTAATATGAGAGATAAATTCCATGCTGATGACATTTTTGCAGAAAGCTAAATAAAAGATTTTTTTATTCTGTTTTGGGTTGGGATTAAAACACTGCTTGCGATAAAAATATATAGTAAATTTTATTGATGGGCTCGGAGAATAGTTTCTTCAGCGCCATTTAATCGTAGGCCTGCCTCCACGCTTCAAAGTGTCGATGCAAGAAAAAAAAAACTTATATTAATATTAAATATAGTTCTGTTGACGATTTATTTGCTATGTGCCGAGCAAGGATTCAATGCTGAAAGAGGAGTTGTAATGTCCTTTGTGGTGTGACGGAGGCTTGGAAATTTCAGCTGGTGATTCCAGCGGCTCCACTTTTATCACAGCATCCCCAGCCTCATTCCCATTCCCATTCCCATTTCCGTTGCCATCGCAGCTATCTTCGTGACAGCTTCTTTGGTTTGTCTGCGGCGTCAATGTGGCAAACGTGGAGCTAAGCGAGTGCGAGTTGTCCAAGCTGTCGCTGCACTCGCCCACCACATCGATGGGCAACTCATCGTCATCTCTGCACCCAGCACTTAGATGATCCACATCATCCTTGTGCGTCGCCAGATAGTCAGCCTGAAGCTGCGTCATGTCCACCTCGATGCCCTTCAGACGTAGTTTGCGCGCCTGACGATCGATGGCTTTGGCAATGCGTTTGCTGCGTTGTGCCCTGTGCTCAAGAGATGATTATGATTAGGTTAGTAACTGTTTAAAGTTGCTTCACTTACTGCTCCCGGGCTCGCAGTTCGGGCAGCGGAATCGGTGCTCCGCTGCAGCTCTGCGGCTGAGCGTTGTGCGCCGGCCGGCCAGGACCCTTCTTTGTGTGCTCCTTCTTGCGCCACTTGGCTCGACGATTTTGGAACCAGACCTGAGAGCGAAACGTTAACAGTCTATCGATTATGATATGCAAAACATATTTATTTCATTTAATTTGAACTTAACTAAAACTAAAAAGAAGGAATTTCATTGTTGTAGTTGTAAAGTATAAAATACTAGATATTAAAACAAAAAATATATATATGTATATATTGAAATGTTGTTGCTAAGAAGAGTCGAATAAAAGGTAATTTAAATTTATATAGTAAATTAACCTATATAGTAGAAAATTGTGAAACAATAAAAAATGTTAAGGATACTTTTTGTAATCTAAGTATTAACTGAAAATAATAAGCGAAATCATTCACCATTAAATTCGATGTTTAATATCAATACTAGCCAATTGAACCCGGATTAATATTGTATTATAATTAACATAAAAAATATGTATGTTTTCGTATATGCTTTTGTATTCAAAAAGTTTGTTTTCTTGTGTTTAATCTTCCGCTGCAGAAAATGGAGAAGCAACCAAATCTAATATGAATGGAATGATCCAATTAGAATATACCCCTCAATTATGCCAATTGGTTTTTACAAGCATACAATCAGCAAAAAAAAGCACAGGTCATAACAAAATTCGTAAATTTCGTTCTGGACAATGAGTTTGAGTGCAAGCGAGTGCGCGATAGTCTATTGTCAAAGCTAGCATTCGTTGATCCTTTCTGTCACACACTCTCATTCACATATTACAGTAAGATGTTCCATCTGCATTTGCAAAAGCAAAGAGCAAATTTCAACAACAACTATGTTTGTGAGTGCAAACGAGTGAACGATAGTCGATTTCCAAAGCAAACGTTCGCTGATCGTTTCTAACCCGCACATGCATTTGCATTTGCATATGTATGTATTGAAGTGCAAGAAAATAGCAAATCTCAACCAAAACTTGGCTGTTGGTGACAGTAGGGGAGTGAATGCGATAGCGCTATATTCTTACTAATCGCACACTTAACGGCGTAAGTGTTCGCATATTTGTGTGTGTATTGTGTTTAAGCTCTTAAGTGTGTTTTTTTGTTACGTAGTCTTAATTAATATATTGTACATTAAACCATAATTAGATAGATAAACACTTGTAGATAGAATTCTGTAAAATGAACTTATGGAACTATTTTTAATTTATTGCAAAGGCATTAATTTAGGTTTAGGTGTGAACTTTATTTATATGTATTGAGATTCCTTTAAGCAGAGCTAT
This sequence comes from Drosophila albomicans, assembly GCF_009650485.2. Classification (NCBI taxonomy): domain Eukaryota; kingdom Metazoa; phylum Arthropoda; class Insecta; order Diptera; family Drosophilidae; genus Drosophila; species Drosophila albomicans. Next base: position 2,964,899 of record NC_047627.2, on the reverse strand, counting down.
AATGGTGAATAAATAATCCTAGTTCTTTATAATAAAAAAAAAAAACAAAATGTCAATGCTTAAATACCCTGTTGATAGATTGTAAAGTATTTGATTTTCAAATATAAATATGTATTTAAAAAAAACAGAAACTGAAATAAACAAACTTTAAAAATAAGATCGCTGAGTGTTTATCTATCTGTATTTCGTTTGCTCTCATTCAATTTGCATGCGACTGTGCTGTGATTCGTTTGGCTGGAGCTGAAGCCAAGGTTGATTGAACAACTTGAGCTCAGCTCATCATGAGCTGAATAATAATCGTAATTATAATATCGTTATCGGCAGTTAAATATGATTGACGGACGTGGCGCTCTTGTTATTGTTATTGTTATTGCTGTTCCAAGTGGAGTGGGAGGATTATTCACTCGTATGAGTATGAGTATTCGAACTGGTATTCGATATGCACTCGTTGTTATTCATGGGGTTAGACTGGAGAGACGCGCACCGTAAACAAAATGGCGTCTCTAATTGAGGGCCAGTTTGTTGAGCGACTCAAGCGCAACGCAACGCAACACAACGCATTTCGCGTGGGCGTCACTGTGACACTGTACAACACTGTCAACGTGTCTATGTATGTGTGTGTCTGTGTGTGTGTGTCGGTGTGTCACTTCAATTTGAAGTCATTTGCATGCATTGTGCATTTTTTAATGTACAGCAAATTGTTTTTGAGTAGCTGCATGCGATGTTCGCTCGCAATGCTTGCGCTTTGACTCCCCCTCCCTCTCCCCCTCTACCTTTACCTTTACCTTTACCTCCCCCCCTCCACCACTCCACCCATCACAGACAGCTGTCTCTCTGTCTGTTTCTGTCTCAGCAGTGCTGCATTCACCTCAGCTCGGTCTGGTTTTTGCATTGACAAATTGATATGTCATGTCAAGAAACAATTTCAGGCAAAGCGTAGACGAATTGTCCCAGAGACTTGCCAGTTGCCAAACTTGCAGCACACAGCACAAACACAACAAAACACAACACAGCAGAGCACAGTAAAAACCGACGACGATAATCACACGCCTGACATGCAAGTCAATGGCCAATGGCAGCGCCATCGTCGGTGTTGTTGTTGTTGTTGGGCACAAAGGGGTTAAGTCAAGTCTTTTGGATGCAATTGAAATCATTACAACAACAAGCGACACGAAACGCAATTGGAAATGAAATAAAATGAATTATAATGAATAAAAATAGTCAGGTAATTGGTTTTATTGAGTAATTGAGTTGCAGTTGCCGTCAAATTGTTTTACAATGTATTGCACGCAAATGTTGCAGTCCGCACATTAGTACGGCGATATCAATAACGATAACGATGACGACGACGACGCTTACAGCTGCAACTGCAACTGCAGATTCGGTTATGCATAGCTCAATTGCTTAAATGGATCGATTAGTGTTCCAATTACAATTGCGTGCGGTTAATTTACTATCGACACATATATCGATCACACAATTGATCGATAACGGTTTATGAAGATAGAACATTCAGCAACTGCAGAATTGGTTTCAGGTAATCAACTATCGATATATCTATCGAATATAAAATTGACCGATAATGGCTTATGTAGATAGTATATAATATAAAATATGTTCTAGATGCAGATTCGCTTTCTAGTCAAACAATTGCTTATATGGATCAATTAGTATTTCAATTTCAAATGCCTGTCGCTAATTTACAATCGATATATCTATCGAAATATGAAATTGATCAAGACCGTTTTATAGCGATTGCAAACTATCTTAAATATAATGCAAAGAATATCGATGGATAACTTTTTAATTAAGTAATTAATTACGGTCTAAAAGGAAACTTCATTGCAACCTATCGATAGTACGCGATGGGCGATAAATGATTATGTGAAATGAATAAGCTGCATTCCAATTATTTTTTTTTTTTAATTATTTCGAGTACTTTACATGCAATATATTCCAATATCAACTTAACCAAAACAATTGTACTGTGCCATTTTGTTATCGATAGTGATTGGGAGGTAACAACGCGATTCGTAAAGTGAGTTGAGTGCTAATCAATAAACGATAGGAGTGTTGAGTGGTTTGTTATACTCGTATATCAAAATCAAGCACACATTTCACATGTCACTTAACATGTTTTGCAATTAATTGCATACTATCGATAACAATCGATAATTGTGTCGGCTAATGAACTTACCGCAATGCGCCCCTCCTTCAGCTCCAGTCGCATGGCCAGCGCCTCGCGCATAAACACATCCGGATAGTGGCTGCCAAGAAACGCTCGCTCCAGCTCCTCCAGCTGCCAGGTGTTGAAATTGGTGCGGCTGCGTCGATGCTTTGCAGCAGCAGCAGCAGCGGCAGCTGAGGCAGTTGTGGCAGCGCCGCTCTCGCTGGCCGTTGTGCCATCATCGTCGTGGGCGGAGGCTTCGACATCGGGTGAGGAGACTGCAAAAAGTCGATAAGTCGTTGGCATTAGTTGGGCTCCACTGTAGCCAACAAGCGAGCATAATTAACTGTGTGCGTGTGTGTGTGTAAGTGTATGTGTGTGATATGGGATCTGTTGTCTGCCTGTCTGCCTGTCTATGCCTTTTGGTTTCGTTTACGCTCGCCTCGCATTATAATTGCAAACAATTAAAGTCTATTTATGTAAATTTCCAAGATATGCAAACGGCAGGCAGGCAGGAACACAGGAACCCAGGAGCACAACCACAACAGAGCAGACCAGACCAGACCAGACCGTGCCACGCCCAACATTCGGTTGCACAGTTGCAGAGAGAGTCCTCAAAGCCCCGTCGAGTCGGTGCCCTTGTTGCTGTTGTTGTTGTTGTTGCCTGCCTTCGCTTACGCTGCCGTCGTTTGTCTTTCTAATTTATAGCAGCGCAAATTGGTTTTCACAATTAGGAAGTGGTGGGTGTTGCCTGGGCCTGGTGCCTCGGATATGTTTAAAACGCCGCTGCGGAAGTAAATTACATTGTAACGCAGCCCCAATTCCAAGTTGCGCCTTGCGCCTAATCCCTCGCCTCGCCTTGCCTCTCCCCTTTTCTCATTCACTCTCCGTGTTTAGTTGCAGTTTTAAGTGAAATTTAATTGCAGAATTTGCTGGCTAACCAATTAGAAGTGGCGCGGCCATGGGGCAAGCATTTAACAAGCCCTTAGTCGCAGTCACTAAACCCTAAAACCACCGCACGAAGTGAAAGAGAGTGAGAGAGAGAGAGAGAGCAACATGGAAAGAAAGAAAGAATCATTCAGTGAGGATTTTTATTTGATTTGCACGCAGCTTCACGTAATGATGACAATGATGCGGCAGACCCCAAAAGAAATATCTGTGTATACCTCTGGTGCACACTCCTCTTCGCCCCCCCCCACCATTGGATTGGGTGCTACGTGATTTTCATATGTTCAAATGCACACAGATTTCAACAATTTATAAACACATCTGCTACCAAATCGAAGGAGTGTCTCGAGGCCCGCTTCAACCCTCAATTGCCGGCAGGACCAAGAGCCATCCAGACCTTGGCAGACACTTCATACTAGAGTTCGTGCTGAACAACAACAGCAACAACTACTATATAACAAAAGGGGGCAGATCCTTGGCAGGTCTCAGCATGTCCATTTGAGTTGAGTTCAGTTGAGTCGAGTCGAGTCGAGTCGAGTTGAGTCTCGGCTCAGCGGCCTCATCATCACACTTGAAAGAGTAAATAAAATATAATTCCTCAAGGGTGTTATAAATAAAATTATCTGAATTATGGTTTTTGTTGACTTTCTGACTTGTTGTTTCCCCCTTTCTACCCCGCTCGCTCTCTCTCTCTCTCTATCTTTTTTTGCTTTTTGGGTTGTGGCAAGTTGTTGTGGCATAGTTTTGCTGCCGCTGCTGGGGATTTTTGTGCCCCTAATTTGCTACAAGGCGACGCACGAAAGCGCCTTCATATGTTAACTGAAATCGATATACACAATGTGTGTTTGCGGGCGGCGAGGCGTGGCAGCAGCAACAACAACAACAACAACAGCAACAACGAAAATCCAACGAAACAAAAAGGAGGCTGGCACTAAATCAGATAATAGCCAGCCATTTGATAAGCACATAAAGAGCACAAGAGGCCACCGATATAATATTATGACAGCTTATGAGGAAACCAGCGAAAGATTCAACGAAACCAAACGCTAATCCGACATGAGAATCTTGAAGAAATAATTATAAAAAATTGATTATAAAGACGTTGATTTCGAATAGATAATTACGGAGGGAGCCTCAGCCTGAGCCTGATAATATAATATTATGGGGAAACCAAAATATCCAGCAAACATATTGGAAATAAATTAATCTGGCAATTATGCGAATTGTTATTGGCCCTAATCGCCATAAATAAAATGTTTCAACTGAAAATTAAAATCATGTTTATGTTAGATGTTTGTAAGTTTTTATTTTTATTATTTATTATTATTATTATTATTATTATTATTATTATTATTATTATTATTATTATTATTATTATTATTATTATTATTATTATTATTATTATTATTATTTATTATTATTATTATTATTATTATTATTTTATTATTATTATTATTATTATTATTATTATTATTATTATTATTATTATTATTATTATTATTATTATTATTATTATTATTATTATTATTATTATTATTATTATTATTATTATTATTATTATTATTATTATTATATTATTATTATTATTATTATTTAGATATCTCATATTCTACATTATTAATTGGATTCTTCTCTCTGCTATATACGGAATTATTGAAATCTTTTCTTTTATTTCTAATTCTTTCTCTAACTTTTTGGAGTAGTGGAATATTCTTCTGCGTATGTTTTCAGATTCAACTTCCCTTTTTGAAACATTTTTAACAATTTCAATAATTACATACTCATTTATTCATGTAGTTGTTTATCTATTCATTTAATTATTTTTTTCTACATCAACTCTCAGAGTTTTCCCCCTGCTCTAGACCTGCGTCGTTGCCTTTGTTTAGGCTAATTAAAAACGGTAGCCCAATTTTAATTAGGCCAGGCAAATGCTGCACAGACATGTTTTGGCCCAAGGGGGTGAGGTGGACGGGTAGCGGGGTTCGTTGCTTGGCTGGGCAAAATTTGCATATAAACAGTATAAATTGTTATTATTGTTGGCTGCTTCGGCTCGAGACTCCGAGACCCTGTGGACAGTGTCTAATCTACGGGCTGCTGCATTGGGTCAACATCCACATTCACATTCACATCCTCAGCCTCAGCGTCAGCCTCAGTTTCAAACTCAGCCTCAACCTTCATTCTCAACCTCATCCTCATTCGCGTCTAACGCCTATTGCCCCTTAGTTTTGCCTAATTTCAAAGGTCGTTAAGCAAACAAACTCAAGTGGAACAAAATGCAGCGAGACTGAGAGAGAGAGAGAGAGACCCAGACCCAGAGAAAGGTAGAGAACAGAGAATCTAAGGCTGGAATTGGGCTGCTTTTGGGCCCGCCGGGAAAAGGCTCGTGACCATAACGATGAGCGGACCAAAACTACCCGCCCGAAGCATTTGAATGCGAATCAAATCTGCAGCAACCCAAGATCACACAGCAACACAGCATCGGAGCATCGTCCCAACGGTGGCCCACCCAACAAAAATAGCCCAAAAAATCACCATAAAAATCTATAAAAAAAATTAACTGGCAAACTGAAAAAAAAAAATGTAGGTTAAAAGTACGAAAGTAACCAAAAAAATGAGGAGTATAAACGTTGAGCTCATTAGCATTTATAGGCCACACAAATGCCAGACGGTGACGATGATGACGATGATGAGGATGACGATGGCTGGGTTGGTTGTTAAAGTCAGAGTCAGAGTCGTGGCACCTTTTGAGGTTCATTAGAAACTTGTCACATGATTTGATTTGCCTCGTTTTCGTTTTTTTGTTTTTTTTTTTTGTGTATTTTGTGTTGACCCAAAATACACCAAAAAAATTGCGTCGAGTCAGCAAAAAAAAAAAAAAAAACAAAAAATCAAGTCAAATACGTATAAAAAATCAACGTCAGCTATTAGGGTTTAGGGCTGCTAATTATATGTGACTTTCAATCACAACCCCCAGAATGCACCCAAAAACAGAAAAAAAAACAGAGGAACTAAAAAACAAGGCGTTAAGTCTGACACGCGCCCTTTGATGCAGCGACTGCTGCTCCTTTTTTTTCTACTTGTTTTGCCGAGTTAGTTTTTCTTTTTTCCCTGTTTGTTTTTTAATTTTTTTTATTTTGAACCCCTTTCCCTCGACACTTTTCATTGCCTGTCAAAGTCGTTTAGCTGCTTGTTTTTGTTGGTGTTGTTTTGCTGCTGTCTCGACGATTTGATGAATTGTTGTCCGACTGAGTGTCCAATTGCGTCCTGTGACTTTGTTGGAGTGTGTTAAATCGTTAGTGAACCGCACGCTAAACGCTCCCGAACCTCATGAGAATCATTGTGGCAACGTGGGAATTTCTCTGGGTAGTTTTTTGATCTGATCGAAAAAGAATTGGAGCAACAACTTATTCTTTTTTACCTCTAAGTTTTCATTCTTCTTTTAAATCCTATTTAAATGCACAAAAAGTTTAATATATTTATCTCGAAATTCAAGAAATCCTTTTTAGTCACTTGTAATTTCTAAATTTATAATTTTCTTAACCAAATACTATTTATAGACTTGAAGACGCGAATCTGAAAAACTCTCAAATTTGCGCAAAGATTTTTTTTTTAAAGAAACGATAAGATTTACTTATTTTCAGTGTAAACGTTGAATTTTTTAGGTAGTTCCTTGAACTGATTGATAAATAATTGCAGCTGAAACTTATGCTATCTAACTCTAACGAGAGTTCTATTAAAATCACACTTTCTTCTTATAGATCTAAGTCAATGGTTATTAATATTATTTAATTGTTATTAATATTTTTCTTAATATCAGTGAATTTCTCATTTAACTATAATTTTTGTACTATTCTTAAGCGCTCTTTCTGATCGAATACTTTACAAAAGAAAGTTGAATACTCAAAGCTGACATATTTGTTATTTCTTAAAGAAATGCTAATTCTCATTATCCTATAAGCAGCATTCATTCAACTTTTAGATCTATGTAAATGAGCTCTGGCTTGCTGTCAGTGTAAACTTAAGAATTTCTAAAACATTGGAGCTAAGACTTATTGGATTCGACCTTGTTTTTCTGAAATAAATAGTTATTTATATTAATCATTAAATTGTTTTTCAGTTTTCTTTCTTAATTTCTTTCTTAATTTCTTAATTTTCTTTCTTTGCTTTTCTGAAACGTTCTTGTTAAACGAATTCCTTTTGATTTTGGTGATTCTCAAAGAGTTTCTCTGCTCTGTTTTGCTTGTTATACTTATTCATCGGTGAAATTTGCAAGCAGCTTTTTGGTTTTACTTATTCCGCTTTAGGCGATATTCGTAAACGTTTTGTGCTCACATTAGTGCACTGGTATTAGTATGCAACACTAAAGCGTAAACGAAGCTGTAATTAAACTAAGACTAGCTTGTAATTTGCCAAGTTAAACAAGCATTGCAAGTGCTTATGAGGGGTGTTGCAATCCACTCGAAAAGACAAACGATTGCGTTGCGCTGCGTTCGTTGCGTTGCGTTGCGCCTAAGCCAAGGGCCTCCGCATCACCATCAGCAGGAAGAAGGGTCTAAGAGGCCGCTCAATGGGCTACAAATGTGTGGCACTTAAATTAATGAATTTCTTTGCACTTTGCACGACGGTAATTGGAGAGGCCGACCGAATTGAGTGACTGACCTGAGACTGACTGACTATACGTCTATACATATCTACAGACATATGTATGTGTATGTTATGTATCTGGGTAATGGGCATAAAACCGCATTCAGGGCACTCTTCAATCTGCCGATCTGACGACGATCTGTCGATCTGGCGTCGAGTTGAGGTTGAGTTTGCCAATTGAACGCTGCTGTCTGCTGCCAACTTTGCACATGAATTTATATGAGTTGTTTGCATTAAAATGAATTGATCGACACGACGAGCAACGGCTGCAATCGCCCCCCGTCCCCCGTCTCCCTCACCCTCTCTGAAGAGTGAAGCTGATCGGGTGCCGGGTCATTGCTCATCTGCAACGCCAGGCACGTCAACGCAGCAAATTACTTGCCGCTGTTGCGATGCAAAATTGAAAATATTCAAGTGGTTAACTTGGCAACATGTTGCCCGTTTGTTCCTTGTCCGTTGTTACCAACGGCAGCAGTTCTTTTCTCTCTCTTTCTCTCTCTCTCGCTGCTCTCGTGCTGCATGTTATGATTAAATTTTGATAGCCAACAACAATCAAGTCAGGGAAAATCAATAATTTTTACGCATCTTGTTACGTTGTGCTGGCCACAACAGAACAAGCTCGAGCCAGGCCTTAGGAGCTGGAGTCCAGCTTCAGAGTCAGAGTCAGAGTCTGTGGAATCTTTCTTTCTTTTTTTTGTCTGGTCTCTTTGGCCCATGACGAAAAGCTCTCAAACGCGATCGTTGCTGCGATCGACATCGACATCGACTTCGACGTCGACGGCGACGTCGAGTTGCCAAAGCGGCGCATAAATGTTTTGTTGTTTTAATGAAGACGTCCGACTGCAGCCCGAAGAACTTGCGAAGAAGACATCAAGGCGTTGCATGCCAGCAAAAATGTTTCCTCTTTGTCTTTTTTTTCGTTCTTTTTTTTGCCTTCTTATTTTTTTTCTTTGCGCTCTCGCTCTCTGCGCTTTGTTTCGTTTTGCGAACGAGGGGCGCGTCAGCGTCAGCGTCTACGTCGTCTGCACGCCATGACGATATCGCTCTCTTGCTCACTCTCCTTCTGTGGCGTTGCAGCCTTTGCGGCTGCATTACGAATAGGGTCTAATTATTGTGGCAAGCCCCTGAGCTATAATTTGCCTGATTGATTTACATAACGATCGAAAATGATCAAGACATTAATTTCTTATTAACGTCGTTCGTCCGTTCGTTCGTTCGTTCGCTCGCTTGTTCAATCGTTCGCCTCGTTCGCCTCGTTCGTTCGCTTTGCTGCTCGGCTCCACTCGGGCCCCATTCGGCCTACCACCAGTTGCAGTTCGTATGCCAATTCCAACATTGTTGCTCTCTCTCGCCTGAAGCTGTGCGCTGCTGTGGAATTTGTTGCGCCTGTGCGCAATGCGCATCTTGCCCGAGACTGTGGGGCGTAACTCTGTAGCAACATTTGCTTACTGCGCACACTGTGCACTTTAGAAACGTCAAGTTTCGAATTCAGCTGAGCTGAGCTGCCTGCCATCTTGTTGGCTCTTTACTTTTCAATTTCTTCATTTTACTGCCCATTTGACTTTTGGGTGCATCAGTGCTGGTCAATTTAAGCGCTAGAGGGCGCCACATGCAAATGCACTAGGCAAATTAACAGTGACAATTGTTATCCCGTTCTCTCGCTCTCTCACTCTTTGCTCACTTGAAAGCTTTGTTTTGCGTTGCTGGGCCGCGGGTGTTTTTGTTGTTTTTGGGCAATTTGACTTGCTTTCGTTTGCGCCGTGTTTTTGCGTCTTTGTCTTTGTCTGCTCTCTTCGCTGATCGTTTTGTTCGTTTCGGACATAATTAATGTTAGTTTTAACGCTGCTTGAAAATGTTATTTCCCTTGATTATAGCAGGGCACATCGGACAACGGCTGCCGTAGCGGCTGTTGTTGCTGCTGCTGCTCTTGTTGTTGTTGTTGTTGTTGCTGTTTACTGCCGCTGATTGTTGGGTCTTGGTGTTTGGCCAGTTGCTCCCTTGCCATGGCCTGCCTTGCCTGGTTTGCTGTAGGCAGTCATGGGGAAACATTTTATGACGATTACTGTAATTCGTTGCCGCAAACAATAATTACTTTCCATTACGAAAATGGCGGGCATATTATCACCTGAATATCACACACACACACACATAGATGGCGACAGCGCAGCAACAACGAACACAGGTGTTAAGCGTATGTGCCGATTGTGTGCAGTCAAAGTCTCTGCGCTTGCGCCTGCGCCGTCAGCAGCGGCGTCAGCAGCGAGCAGCGAGCAACGTCGTCGCCGACAATCGCAATTCGCCACGGCAAATGAAACGTTTCGCTGCGGTTGCGAGTCAAAGTCGTTGTGGCGTTGTCTAAAATTTTCGGTAATAAAATATGACAACTCAATCAAGGCCCATAAAAGCCAAGGTATACAGCAACAACAACAACGACTGATGATCTGGGCGGGTCTCGGCTCTTGGGTCTTGGGCAAAAGCTCAGTAATTTGCAGAGGATGCAAAGACGATCAAAATTTACGATCATTTTGTTTTCAAAATCAATTTAGAAAGGAAGCGCGGCAAAGATCAGCAAGCGCACGACAGATGCTCAACACCAGAGAGGCGAAAGAGGAAAGACGATAGTGAGAGGGAGAGAGAGAGAGAGAGAGAGCTTTAAGCTTTGGCTGTGAAGCAGACAGAGTCTTCAAATTGAGTTCTTAACTCTTGACTGCGTTTCGTGTTCGCTTCGCTTTGCTTTGCTTTGCCTTTGCTTCGCTTTGTCTCCTTTCACTGCACAAAACAGATCGCACGATCAGTTCTGCATTTCAGGTTCGAGGTTGCGCAGATCGAGTTCGAGTGAGAGAGAGGGAGAGGGAGAGAGCGATAGCGATGGCGAACGAGGGTTAAGCGAGTATATGGAACTTTTGCTTTTCGGCAGTTATTAGCCTGGAAAAACACGAGTCTTGCACATTTGAGAGCTTGTAATTTACTTAATTTGATTACGAACGACGTCCTCCTCGACGTGGGCGTGTCCCAAGTCCAACTCCAACTTCAAATCTCTCTCTCGCCTCTCCACTTCTTCTCCCCAACCACTCAAATGAATCTCTGCTTCAATCGGTTTTGCGCAGTTTGTGAAACAGCTGCAGGTGCAATGCAAAGTTGAGCTTAGGCAAATATGCAATTTCAGTGGGTGGATGCTATTTGATTGGATCCAAGTTTGATAGGATTTCGATATATCTAGCATTGAGAATGCAGTTTAAGGAAGCTACGAATCTTTGACGACTAAGAACTTCAATTTGTATAAGCAGTGTTTAGTATTTTCTGTTTTTTAGCCAAAGAAACTGTAATATTATTATTGTAAATAGTAAGTAATATAAATTTTATTGGCTATCATTACAAGCTCACAAATTAGAATTCTTTGATATACCAACAGAAATAAGTATTAAGGATTTGGTTTTATGTTGTCATATACATAATTTAATAATAAAAGATAACTGCACCGGAATAGCTTTATTTAAAACAAATAAAATAATAAAAGACATTTTTTTGTCAAGTTATTTTTATACCCGCTACCCATAGGGTAGAAGGGTATTATAACTTTGTGCCGGCAGGAAATGTATGTAACAGGTAGAAGGAGGCATCTCCGACCCTATAAAGTATATATATTCTTGATCAGCGTCAACAGACGAGACGATCTAGCCAAGTCCGTCTGTCCGTCTGTCTGTATGAAACACTGGATCTCAGAGACTATAAGAGATAGAGCTATAATTTTTTTTCGACAGCATTTGTTATGTTTGCACGCAGATCAAGTTTGTTTCAAATTTTTGCCACGCCCACTTCCGCCCCGAAAATCAAAAAAATCGAATTACAAGCGTAATTTTAAAGCTAGAGTTACGAATTTTGGTATACACAATAATAACTATAGTAGTTATGATTCCTGCAAAATTTGGTTGCGATCAAATAAAAATTGTCGAAGTTATTAAAAAAATACTTTTGTATGGGTAAAAACGCCTACTTAGTAGGGGTCTTAGTTGCACCACATACACCATTTGGTATTTTATTTAGTATTGTTGCAGTATATTTGGTATATTTTGAGAATAATACCGCAAAATATATTGTTTTTATTCAAAATGGGTAGCGGGTATCTCACAGTCGAGTACACTCTTTCTTAGCTTTCTTACTTGTTTATTCATACGAAAGAAAATATGCGCCTATTAATTTTAATTTTTCAGAAATGTTAAATTTATGAAATTACTTATAATTTTCGTAGCAATTTAAGCTAGTATTCAATTATCGTGAAAATAATTTTGTATTCAACACTTTTCCTAGCAAATAATTTAATTTACAAAATTTAATTCTAATTTTCTATTTTATTTAGAAATTTAATTAAATTACTCTAACAATATAAAATTATTTTCAATAACTTGAATTGCAAAATGCAACCTTAGTGAATTTTAGGTAATTATTGTTCTTTTTGACAACAATTGATTCGTTTCAGTTCCAATAAAATAGTAACTAGTTCACTGAACTATTTTGTGCAGTGCTGAAAATAAATTGTCTATCATTTCGGTGGATTGTTTTTGTAGCGTTTTTTTTATTTTACATTTTAGTGTTTCACACATACAAGCTACACGAAATTAATTGTGCAAACAAATTTAATTTATGAGCAGCGTGCGAAGCGCAGCTACGAAAATCTATTAATATAAACAATAGTTTATTAATTGAAAGTTATGTCTGGCTGCGGCTTATGATTTATGCTTAACCCCAACAACAAAGCGGGCAAAGCGACTGAAAGAGGAATAATAACAGCAACAACAGCAGAAACAACAACAACAACAAATTCAAAGCAAAAGCGCAAAAATAAAGCTCAGCATAAAAATTGATTTCTGCTGCTGCTTTAATGAATTCTCAGTCGCCGTTGTCGTTGTTGTTGCTGTTGTTATTGGCCCGAGCCAGAGCCAAAGACAGAGCAACAACAACAACAACACAATCTCAATCAATTTCAAGTCGCACATCACATCAAAACAAATTACCAAGGAATTAATTTGCCATCAGAATCACGCAAGCGCAGAGACTGAAAATGAAACTCAGACGGAAGCGACGTCAACGTCGACAGCGACTGCGACGCGACTGAGGACTTCGGACTGAGGAGAGCAGAGAGCTCAACGCAGATGAGAGATGCCAGGACGTTGTTGTTGTTGTTGCTGTTCTTGTTTTTGGTGCGATGGCGATTAATAGAGCGTCATGAAGGTCCCACAGGGAACTGTGGGAGCGGGAGAGGGATGCGGATGGGGGGAGGGGAGGTAGGTGCCGTGATTAATACATGAGGATTTAATTAACTTGCCATGATGCGCGCGTGCGCTGTCTCGCTCACACTTGCACACACCACCGCCCACTTTGCTCTCCCGCTCATTGTCCACGTCGCTCTCTCTCTCTCTCTCTCTCTCTCTCTCTCTCTCTTCGCTTTGCGTCGCTTGAGTGCACAAACTATGGCGACGCGTCACGACGTCAACGTTGACTGCGACGCTGCTGTCACTCTGTTTTAGCTTTTGCCTGGACACAGCGCAAAAGAGAGAGAGAGAGAGAGAGAGAGAGAGAGAGAGAGAGAGTGAAGAAAAGAGCTGGCAACTTGTTGTAAATAGCAAATACCCTGTATTTTTAATTGATTAATAGTCTAGATATGGCTTGTTAGAATTTCTAAATTTATATTGTATACTCTTGATTGGCATTTATAATGTTGCAAATACAAAGCTCAAGCGAGGGAGCAACACAACTGTATCTGTGTGTGTGTGTGTGTGCGTTTAATTGAAACGTGTTTTTTGTTGCTGTTGTTGTTGTTGTTGTGTCTGCTGTCGCTGTTGAACGCCTGCAGCGCGAAAATCGGTGGCATGTATAATTTTTATCACCTTTAATTAACTTTTCAATTAATAAAAAAAACGTAGCAGTAGCAGCAACAACAACAACAGTAACTCAAGAGTCGCAGCTGCCGTTGTTGTTCTACTCGTTGTTGTTGTTATTGTTGTTGCTCGTGACGTTGCTGGCCAATAAAATGCCGACGGCATCTGAATTACCTTTTTCAGTGTTCGCGCAAATTTATGCGGAAGCAGGCAAAATTTCAAAGAGGGGGAGGACGGTGGCGGGGGCGAGGGCGGAGGCGGAGGCGCATAACAAAAGCCTTGCAGACAACAAGGCGCTAAATATGCTAACGGGAATGAAGCGTTCATCAACTACCGTTAAATTACCAGCAAGTTCGAGGTTATGTAATTGAGCTGTAAACTTATGTATTTCATATTGAGACACTTGAATTATTTATCATTCATTTGCCCTCGCTTCATTAATTACTAAAATTAAAAACTATTTAAATTCCTAATGAGCCAAAATTGTGTAAGTACAAATATTATGTCTCTCTCGCTCTCTTTCCGTTCTGTAGACATCAATTTTAAAACCAATAATTTGTATGACAAATAGTGACGAAAATTATAGAGTGGATAACAAATTGTTTTTATGCCACATTAAAAAACTAACTCAAGCGATTCCTTGAAGTAATAACAAATATATTATTATTATTTTTTAATAATTTAAAAGAAGTTGATAAGTAAATTAATAATGATGATTTAATCAACAAGTTATCGATAGTAAAGATAACAATGAATTAAATAATACAAAAAAACATTCATACGGAACTTTATCACAAATTTTCATTATTTATTCGAGGATAAGAATTAAGTTCAGTCTGAATTTGGCACACCAACTGATTTTAAATCGAAATTTTGATCAACATGTTATCGATAGTAAATAAAAACTTAATTAAATAACAATTAAATTCATATGGAATTTCCTAATCAGTTTTCATTATTTGAATCGAAATTGACAAACCTAAGACAAAGTACTGGCTCAATAAATAGTATTTTGTCGATAGTGATAATTTCATGATGTTATCGATAGTAAAAAAACTGATTAATTAAAAATTTTTTAATATTTACTAATTAGCCCTTATCGCGATAAGTAAGCTAACAGAAATCGATAATGAAAAAAAATTCACAAAGTTTTCGATAGTAATGAAAATATTAGTGAAATATTAATGCAAAAATGCATATGAAATTATCTAATAAATTTTCCTTATTTTATTTAAAGTCGCTAATTAAATTTAGCAGAAATATTTGAGCTTCGTCTGACACAATAAATAGTATTATATCGATAATGATAATTTGATTATGTTATCGATAATGAAAATAGAGATTAATTAAAAGTCATTAAATATAATACACAATGTGCTATTCATCAAAAATATTGCACACATAAAGTTATCGATAACTCAAGCAATGCTAATCGATAATGCAAAAAAGAAATGTCAATTCAATTTGTGGTGCTCAAATTAGGAAAACATATTTACACACGAAATGTAAATGTCAGAAATGTTTGGGAACAATTGATTAAAACCCGCAAGCAGCAAGCGACACAACACAACAAAACACAACACAACACAAAGAATGTGCCACAAAGAACAGAACAATATTCAATGGCAACGGAAACGGAAATGGGAGTGAGAGAGTGAAAGAGTGAGACAGCAAGCAAAATGGCTACAAAGTCAGCTAAAAGTGTCATTACAACTCACAAAAATCCAACAAAAGTTCAGCCAAAAAACAAAGCTCAACAAAAGTTTCAGGGACGTCTGAGTTGTTGCTGTTGTTGCTGTTGTTGCTGGGGCATACGGCTCAATTCAATTTTATCGTTTCAATATTAACCCAAAACAACCCCACAATATTGCCTTCATTTAAGGTTTATTAGATACAACGACGACGAAGACGACGACGACGACGTGGAGAGAAGGGGAGGCGTGGCGGGGGAGCGATGTCGGGCGCAACGAGCGGAACGCCAAGCGTTGGATATAAGAAATATGTAGCAACAACAACAACAACAAAAGCAGCAAGCCAAAGCAAAAATTTTCCAATTTACAAACGTCGCCAAAAGCCAACGAGGCAAGCTTTTTGTTGCGCTTCTTCTTGCACAAGTGTGCAGGATGTGAGTGTGTGTATGTGTGTGTGCATATGTGTGTGGGTCGTGTAACAAGGATAAATGCCGCGCCGTGATTGTGTGCGTGTGTAAGGGCATAAACATTGATCCAACCGTAAAACTGGCTGACAATCGCGACCGCTTCACCGCCCCAGCCCCACCACGCCACTTCCCCCATGGCTTGCCACCCCGCTTGTCTCGACTGCGGCCACAGGAAAGGAGAGAGACTCCAGCAGTCCAGGCGTGGCACTGAGCCAAACCGAAACGACGCCAAGCCAAGTGTATAAATTGTATTAGCCCCGAAGTGTCGTGCGGCATTTTGATGGGGCATGCGGCATGTGGCAAGCACCAAAAATGGGGAGGCACAGTCCGGGCACACATAGGCAATTGCTGTGTGTGTGTGTGTGTGTGTGTGTGTGTGTTGTTGTTGTTTGTCCTGCTGCTTTGGTGGTTGCTGCGCATCGCACGCACAACGAACGCATGAAGAGGCCCAACATGGCCGCCACCTTGGACAGCGTGCAAGAGCGAGAGCGAGCGAGAGTGAAAAAGAGAGAGAGCGAGAGAGAGCGCAGAGGAGAGAACCGAGCACTCACAACAAGTGTCATTTGCAGCAAATTGCAAACCGCAACAATTTCACAAAGGACACAACACACACCAGACAACGACAACAACGACGACAACAACGAGAGCGAGAACAAGCAGCGAGTGAAGAGAGGGAGAGAAGGCCGAGAGGGAAGATATAGAGAGGAGAGGTGGAGAGGGTGGCTCTGGTGGAGCAATCTGTTTCAATATAAACGCACATGAGGCATTTACGAGCGCCAACAAGCTCTCTGCTCTCGTGGGCGGATGGCTGCTCGATAGCAAAAGGACATGCTTCGTTGCTTGTGTGTGTGTGTGTGTGTGTGTATGTGGGATGCCACTTAAATGCCTCATGATGTAGTTTTAGTTTAGATTTGATTTCTGCTCCGCATACCCTGCACACATACAATGCCCACGCAGGGAATGCTCAATCGAGTCAAAGCAGAATCTGCAGCTACGATAATAAACATAGTTGAATTCAAATGATCACAACTAGCGAGTAGTCAACTTACTCGTTACTTTATCGATTGCTTTATCTCTTTGTAGGGTGTCTCTTTGCTTATCCATGCTTTGACTTGACTTAAATTTACCGAGTTTGGGGACTTCTGGTTGCGACAAACATTCGACTATATTCGGGTATTCCCATTATGAGCGAGTTACAACTAAAATTGCATTTCCTTCAGGAATTGTGCTTGAAATTAATATTTTCATATATAGATTTTATGTTACAATAGTCGCTTGTTTCTGTTTTTATTTACTTTTTGTATTTTGTATTACTTTTTGTGTGGAACTGATTGAATTCTTTACTTTTATTACATACAGCTTAGGTAGTTGATTCGTTACTCGCTACTCGTTATGCATTTTTTGTTTTGTGCGCTCCTTGTTAATCGCAATTTTTAAGGCATTTGTTGTGGTTCAATTCTCATTTGTTACACTTTCTAATTCAAATTCATTCGATACTCGCTACAAGTAACTTGCTGTCTTCCACTCGTTTTAACTAACTCGATAGATTTTTTAGCTTAACTGACAAGTTTCTTTTTGTTAGAATATTTATTGTTAGTCATCCGTAAATTGTTACTCGTTTCAATTAGATTTTTTAACTCGTTACACGCTACTCGTTACAGGAAAATGACTGCATTCCATTCGTAAACAGTAACTCTTCCCCTTTCTCAGTATTGCTTATTACTTATTAATTGTCTTTTGTAAAAGTGTTTATAGGTGGTAAATCTTAATTCGTAACTCGCTACACGTTACAGCAAAATTACTGAATCCCCCTTGTGACGAGAAGCTCGTTACGTTTTTTAGTATTGCTTTTTTATCGCCTATTTATCGCATTATGTAAAAGTGTTTATTACTCGTTAGTCGTTACTCTTTACAGGTAAATTGCAACTTTCCATTCGTTACTCGTTACATTTTGTATCACATATTCTATACTTACTACAAAAGCGATTTGAAGAATTTATTGTTGATTCTCAATAATTTCGTTACTTTTTCATTATAGATTATTTTATTCGTTTCTCGCTACACTTGCTTTCCACTCGTTGTTAGTCACTTACAAGGCACTTTTATAGAGCACTCAGTATTCGCTTAACCTTAACACGTTGGCTATTTATATGGCTTTTTGCATTTGTTCCAGGGTTGTTTGCACAGCAACAGAAAACAACAACGACAAGTAGTGAGTCCTGTATATCCTGTACTGTTACTGTTACTGTGATTGTTGTTGTTGTTGTTGTTGTTGTTGTGATGTTTGCTTGTTTTATTCACTGTTGCGCTTTACACACATCTTCGTCCCTTGGGTGTCATAATTCTTGACGAGCTCATCTTTTACTTAAGTTTTACATAATTTTCATGTCGTTGCCCGTTCTGAGGCTGATTCTGAAGCTGTGGGTGGCAAAGTGGGAGAGAGGGTGGTGGCAGAGAAGTAGGGGGATGGGGATGGAGATGGAGATGGGGATGGGGAGGTTTGCTTGTTCTGAGCTGAGGCGTATCACTTGGTAAATCCCATGGAGATAACATAAAATCGAAACGTGTGCGGTTCTACCAGCCACAACCAAAAGGACGACATAACGATTGGAGCAGCAAAAGGAAAAGCAAAAGCCGAAGCAGAAGCAGACCAAGGACAGAGGGAGTTTGCTTTCGGAGGGGCGGGGAAGGGAAAGGCGGTTTTGTGGTAAAACGTTCAACTCTACGTGTCTGCGGCTTTTTGCTTGGCTTTTCCTTGGCTTCTACTTCACGTATCGAAGGAGCGCAGGACTCTGAGGTCTGGGTGGAGAAACAGTTTTGTATTCAGTTCACTTTAAGTGCTCAGAAATCGACAATATCGAGCAGCCTCCTCTATAAGTTGTTGAATAATGTGTGCAGTCTATGTACATAAGCGGTAATATATTTCGTAAGTATCTTGCAGATACTTTTAAATACGCCAACGGAGAACATATTTCAACGCATTGAAAGCAAAATCAAATTGCAAGATTTCACCAATCTTATGTTCGCTATAATACTACATATATCATTTATTTATCAATAAATCTAGAGACGAGTTTTAATTTGTTGTTCTCTTTTAATTCAATTAACTTTTATCGCTTAAACATCTGTTACAATATATGAAAGCTTCTGTTGTGTTGTGAAGCAAGTATTTCATCACAAGGAATAAAATATTTAAAATAAAATTATTTTCAAAGTATTTATATTTTGTTAGCTTGAATTTATATGTTGGAATAAAATATTTTTTAATGTTATATTTAAAGAAATATTTTGCATTGTCGTTGAGAACAATATTTTTTTGTAAATATTATGGTCGAAATAAAAATAAATAGTCGAAATAAAAAATAAATAACGACTCAAATAATACCAAAATGAATTTCGATAAATATTCTCGACATTTAATATATTCTAGCACATTATTTAAGTTATTAATTAAAGCACTTGGAAATTGAATAAAGGAAAACGATAAAAATCTCTTTAGACAGCTTCATTACTTTTTTTTGTTGTATGCCAAAAGTCGTTTCTCTAATTAAGTTTTGAGGTTATGTTGACGTTAATATAGAAGAAGAAGAAGATGAAGCAGACGAAGAGCAAAAAAGACAATTTGCTTGGCATTAGAGCTAACAACAAGCACTTTTGCCTTCTCCCCTTAGATTAAAGTTTCCACTTCTGTGCACTCGCCAAGCAAATTATGGAAAACACCAAAAAGACAAAAAAACAAATACCAAACTGACAACAAGGAAAGCACAAAAGACAACGAGCGAGAGTGGGAGAGAGAGAGAAAAAGGGGCAGGAAAAATGGGTGGGAAATTCAGTGAATTCATTTGCAATCCTTCTGCTTAATGGCACTTCTAAACGGCTAATCTCAAATGGCCTGGCCAATTTAGCTGCCAACTTATTGGCCATTTGTTAAGTGGAGAGTGAAGTGGTCGCGCATGGCACGAGGGGGGAACACTGAGGGGGGGGGGCATGGGCGTGGCTGTTTAAGAAAAAATTACGCCTCAAAAGTGTAACTGCAAATGGGCAACAACAACGCGACGAGAAATAGAAACAAAAGTACAAAAAGCTTTGAGTGCCATCCTCACCTCACCTCACCCCCTCCCCACCCGACTTCATCGCTTGTGCTGAAAGGCCGCCAAATATTTGGCTGCTGTTGTTGTTGTTTTTATTTTCGGCAAATTTCATTATCTAGAGCCGCCATCTTTGTGCTAAAAGGCACAACACACACACACACACACACACACACACAGAGGCAGACAGACAGACACTATGAGAGCGGCTGATGTAGATAGCAAAGAGAGAGCGACTGACTAAGAGAGCGGGGCAGTAAGTAAAGCAGTCGTGTAAGAGCATAATAGATGGGGGAGGGGGAGGCGGAGACGGACTTATTTGGGGCTGTATTTTACCTAAGCCAAATCCGCCCCTTGAAGTGTTTATCCTTTTTTTTTGTCGTTGTTGCTGTTGTTGTTTTCGCTCAAGTGTTTTCAATTTAAGTTTAGCGAACAAAACGCCTTTTGATTTTTATTAGCCGCATTGCTTCACACGCCTCTTCTCTTCTTCTTCTTGTGGTGTGTGTGTGTGTGTGTGTGGGTGGGAGGGAGAGAGCAAATGGTGAATGGATTAGTCAAGTGGCCAAAGAGCGGGTGGGAGGGAGATGGACGATTGCTGCTGCTTTGCCAAAATAAAAGAATAGAAACAAAAAAATACCAAATTGCACTTGGCTAATGTCCAAGTGAATTTATGGGCCTCAGCCAGGGTTGTCGCCCTCGTAAATTATGCAAAATGATTTTAGCTCCACTTTGCAGCTGTTTCAACGTTGTTTTTAGCTTGTTTTCATCGGTTCTTCATGTGCTTTTTTTTTTTTTTGTATTTGGTTTTTTTGAGAGCTAAATGAGAGTCACTTAAATAATTATCATTTCCCGAGGCAAAACGCTCGTCAAAAGCTCATTTGGAGCGAAGACGAAGACGAAGACGATCGACCAATTAGCCAACGAGACGAATGACGTCCAAGCTGATGTTTCACTCTCTGCTCAGCGGTTTATTAATTAGGGGAAAATCAGTGGAAATCGGACCAAACCAAGATCTCTTAACTCATCTCATCTCATCTCATCTCGCATTAGTCGTTGATGTTGATGGCTCCGCGTGCTTCCAGTCTTGTTTTTGGTCTACTCTGGTTACCCTAAAACCAAAGAGTTATCTCACAACATCATCGAGTTGAACTGCATCAATTAAATGGGCATTTCATTAATTGCTTACATTTGTGAAGCTTTTCAAATGGCTGTGCAATCAAAGGCAGTAAAACGTTAAAGTGTGCTGAGAAATCAAATGGGAGAACAACAATTGACAAATCTATTTAATTTTAATAGCTTTCATTTCAATTGAGAGTTAAGCAAGGCTTAAGTTTATTAAGAAAAGTCAAACCAACTTGTAGGACAATATTTCTTTAAGTCACAGTCAAGTGAGAAACCTGTGAAACGTTTACGAATATCATGGACTGCTGAAAGTTCTTCTAATACACAAAAATCGCTACAAGTCTATTCCATTTAACACAGCCAGTGAAACGTTTAAGTTTAGGGAAGAATGTTACAAATTTCTTTTAGAGGATAGAGCAAAGAACAAGTCTTAAAAAAAAGTCTCTCACATTGAATATGCATTTTTTTGAAGCTAAGTAAAGCCAGGGAAACGTTTAAGTTTACAAAAGAATACAAAAAGTTGGGTATACAAATCAACTATTAAGTCCGACTGCGGAACATTGAAAATGTATACAATCAAATTCCATTTGAAAAGTTTTACTCCAGTGAAACGTTTAAGTTTAGTAAAGAGAGCAAAATCAACTAATAAAGCAAAGTTAAACTCAACTTTTAAGTCTGTTAAACGTTTACGTATGTCAAACAACGCTTAAAGCTCTCTTAAATTGAATTTGCTCTCATGTGAGAGTTAAAATGTAATTGTAAAGTCTGAAATAAACAATATAAAGCAAAATTAGGAGTTCTCTTAAATTGAATTCAGTTGAAATATGAAAGTGTATTTGATCGTCGATGTGCCAAGTATCGGATTTCAGACCGCAGTAACGTTCTCAACGCATCAATCCAATTGAGTTAGGTGCCTCCCCTGCTCCTCTGCCTCCTCGCTGCCTTCTCCACTTGGCACAGAGTTCAGTTTACATCACTACACACAATTAATCTATGGTCTAGGTAGCGTCCATAGAATAGAAATGATGGCAATTACCAGACGCGCTCGCGGTCGGCCGAGGCTAATGAGCAGTAGGAGATCAGCTCAATTCATTCATCACTGATGATCACTGATGATGATCAGAGCAAGAGCATGAGCAGTGAGAGGTGAGCAGCAAGTAACTTTGCAACAAGATGTGGAATAGTTATAAAATAGGGTTTCGTTGTTTTCTTTTGGGGCAAGGGGCAAGGGCAACTCTGGCTCGAGTTTGAACTCGAAGCGAAGCGTTTTCGGGGCGTGCCAATGGCGTTCTTATTAATTTGCTCAATTGCCAAGCGAGAGAGTGAGAGAGTGAGAGAGAGAGAGAGAGAGAGTGAGCTGAGAAGGGAAAGGCCAAAGTCAAAAGGAAAAACAAAACGAAATGAAAAGAAAAACTTAATTAAAATGTCGTAAACGAAAATTGTATGTTTTGTTGTCGACTCTCGGCTTGTCGATTGCTGGTTTTGTTGTTGTGGTTGGCCACTGGCAGAGGCGGGGCAGGGGCAGAGACAGGGGCAGGGGAGGGGCAGAAGGCGATTAGCTCCCAAAATAATTAAGACATTTCACTTCGGACCTTCGGCCAAATGGAAAAATTGTTAATACAAATTGTTTGTTGCCCAATTTCGGTTGTAGCATGTTTTTCCTCATCCATTGTTGTTGTTGTTGTTGCTGCCGCTACTTGTTGTGTTGCCCCTTGTTGCCTCTTGTTTACCGCGCCACAAAACCGAAAACAATAAAAATGACTAATGGCAGCTAATTTCCCGTCGTCAGTGGCATGAATGGTGAAGGAGACGAAGGCGAAAACGAAGACCAAGACGAAAACGAGGGCGGAGAAGAAGTCACAGACCCAGAGTACAGTTCAGTTTTCACAATTTGGGCCACTTGCTGCCCCGTTTACCCAACAGCAACAGCAACAACAACAACAACAACAACAATTTGTAGGCGGATCGTTCGCTGCTGACTTTACGGGGGCGTTGCCTAATGGCCGTCACATGAGCCGTACTATGGATGGCTCTTAGCTCTCTTCCTGTGCCTCAGTTCCTTTCACCTGCCAGATGTTAGATGTTGTTGCTGCTCTTATTCCAAATTACCACGCTCCACTCTTAATTAAGTGGCAAGATTTCGAAATTGATGCGCACTTCAAATTCATAACAAAATATGCAAATGCAAAAAAAAAATAAAAAACAGCTGCTCCTCTCTTAGCAGCTGATCAACTGCCCAAAATTCTGTTGCTTTGCCCTTGTGCGCACACAAATTTATGGGTACTTTAAATGCACAAGAAATATGCATATGCAAACTAAAAGAGAACACACATAATACAACTTCCTGATCGCTCTCTTTAGCTGCCTAAAACTGATTTGCTTCGCACTTGTGCACACACAAATTTATGAGTAGTTCAAACGCACAAGAAATAGGCATATGAAAAATAAAAGAGAACACACATAATAGAAAGCACTTGCTCTTCACTTAGCACAACTTCCTGATCGCTCTCTTTAGCTGCCTAAAATTCTATTGCTTCGCACTTGTGCACAAATGCAAAGGGCACAAATTAATGCGAACTTTAAACGCACAACAAATATGCGTATGCAAACTAAAAGAGAGCACACATAATACAACTTTCAGATCGCTCTCTTTAGCTGCCTAAAATTCATTTGCTTCGCACTTGTGCACACACAAATTTATGGGTACTTCAAACGCACAAGAAATATACATATGCAAACTAAAAGAGAACACACATAATACAACTTTCAGATCGCTCTCTTTAGCTGCCGAAATTCTTCTGTTTTGCATTTGTGCACATGCAAATGTCAAAGCGCATAAAGAGAGAGCAAATGCGGATGGATCACTCGCTCTTCAACAGTGTCACATTATTCCGTTCTCGCTCTCTCTCTCTATGCCACTCTTTATGTGTTTATACTTTTCAATTGTCTGGCCACAAATACAACGCATAACATAGTTTTGCTAAATTTAATTACACATGTGCAAAAGCAACAACAAACACAACAGTTACAAACGCACCAAGAGAGAGGCAGCAATAGCAATAGCAACAACAACAACAACAACAACACCAACAACAACAAAAGCGATTGTCACAAATGGCCGCTGCAGGCGTAACAGCGACTGCGACATTGTTGTTGTTGATTAAAAATTGATCAAAAAACATAACAACACACAAATTATGCATGTCTGTGTGCGTGTCGCAGCGAATTGATTAAAAAGAGCAATGCGATTGAAATTTTATTGGTAAATTGAATAAAGTGCGCGCCGGGGCGCCAACAAAACTTGATTCGCTTTTTTGCTGCCGCTGCCGCTGCTGCTGCTGCTGACGGCAGAGCAGAGCAGCAAAGCAGCGTTGGTTGTTTTTCGTTTTGGTTTTGGTTTTGTGTTTTTGCTTTTACTTTGGTGCTTTGCGTTTGGTGCCGGCGTCGACGGCGCTGCCAAAATGTTTGCTATAAATTAATGAGTCTGCATATTGCTCGTCTGCCTGCGTGCGCGTGAGTCCGAGTGAATAAGCATGCTTGCGATTGGTTTGTTGGGCAATTGACTTTTGCGAGAGCGAGATAATTCAATTAGCGACTGCATTTGCAACGCATGCAGAGTTCATGAATACGCATTTCATTTGCATTTACTAATGACTTATTTACTCGCACTTTAATTAATTAAGCAAAAAGCGAGTTCGCTTAAACTGTCAATTGATAAGAGTTGTAATTTGTATTGAGCTCTGTGCAATAAATGTTTTTCGTCTTCTTCTTGCTTACCTCCGTTGACTTTGGTTTGTTCCAATTCCTCCACTTCCACTTCCAGTTCCTCTTCGTCTTGCTCTTCTTCCGCCTCTGCCTCCGCCACCAACTGCTGCTCTTTAACCTCCTGCTGCTCTCTGAAGCGCTGCAGCAGCGCCATGTGACGCAACATGTGGGCAGAGGCTGAGGCTGAGGCTGAGGCAGAGCGATAATTGGAGTTGGAATTGCCAGCGGAGCTGTTGAGCGGATTTAACCCCAAAAATGGCGCCCAGCCTGCGGCAGCTGCATAGAGATGCAGCGAGCCTGGCAACCCTGGCAACGTTGGCAACCCCGGCTGGCCCAACTGCTGTTGTGTGTGCGCCTGCGCAGCAGCCGCCAGCTGCTTGAGCAGTTGATCCATGTGAGGGCGGGCAGAGGGCGTATTGCATCACACAACAGAGAAACACAAAGAACACACACAAACAAACGAATGAGCGAATACACAGAACAAAAGAGAAAAAAAGGATATGCCAGACAGTTGGGAGTCGCGAGTCGCGAGTCGCGACTGTAGCTTCAGCTTCAGCTTCAACTTCAGCTTGAGCTGAGAGACCCGGCGGATGGCGACCCACTGTGCGGCGGCCGCGGCGGCGACAAACAAATTGATTCGAATTAAAATGACGCTCAAAGCTCTGTGCGCTGATTTACGCGAGGTGCGAACGAGCGCGCAACACACACACACACACCGCGCAATGATGAGAGAAAGAGTGAGAGAGAGAGAGAGAGAGAGAGAGAGAGAGAGAGAGAGAGTGAGAGCAGAGACAAAGCGACGATGCTTCAAAGTTGACGTCTAAATGAAAATGGCAAATGCGAGACCGCAGACGACGTTGACAACGACAATGCTGCATGTGTGTGTGAGTGTGTGTGTGTGTGTGTGCGAGTATTTGCTTAATAATTGCACATAAAGCAACAACGAAAACTGTCACAGCTTCGCCAGTCTTTGCCTTGGTATTGGTTGCGTTTGTGTCCATGATCAAAAGTGAGATGGCTAGCGACACCTGCAAAGCGACAACAACAACAACAACAACAAAAATAGCAACAGCAATAAGAAAAAGCATTTTCAACACTTGCTTTTACTTCAAGTTGTTGTTGTTGTCGGTCGCATGCGCGACTGCAAGCAAAAATCATTAACGTTCAAATTTATGTGCGCCAAAGCGAGAAATAACAAAACGAATGCAGCGACAGCGACAGCGCTGCCAGCGACAACGACAGCGACGCAATGCTTCGCTGCTGCAATAAAAAGAAAAATGGTTTCACTTAACAAACACGCCAAGGCGCTGCTGCTGTTGCTGCTGTCTCCCCAATCTCTTTCTCACTCACTCGCGCGCACACTGCCCACACTCTCTTACGTGCTCACACAAGCAAACACACACACACACACACATGCAGACGGGCACACGCAATGGCACATAATAATGGTATTTTTCTGGCTCAGTGCGCGCATGCCGAAGAAGAGAGCGCAAAGCAACAAGGCAAAGTGCGAGCAACATAGCAAGAGAGCGCCAGACCACGCATAGGCGCGACAGAGAGCGAGAGAGTGTGAGAGAGCGAGTGAATTGTTAGCAGCAAGTCAGAGCGAGTGAGGCGCAACAGTCAACGACAACTACGACGACGACGACGTCGTGAAAATGAAATGAAAAACGCTAAAAAAATTGATTTAAAGTGAATTTGTGTGTGTTGCTGCCTCAGTATATGAGTGTGTGTGTGTGTGTGTTTGTCATTGTGCCAGAGCAGCGCTTGGCAGAGTGAGACAGCGCTATAGGCGAGCACAGGCGTGGCCAAGCGTCAAGCGAGAAAATACTGGGAAATTCTTCATACTGACTGCTGCCGACGATGATGGCCAAGCAGCAGCAACAACAGCATCGACGACGACGTCGACGTTGACTGCGCTGCCAGAAAACAACGCTGCCTTCGCCGCACACAGCCAACTGAAATTTTATTGATTGTTTTATGCGATTATAATGTAATAATGTCTTAAATATGCAGCGGCTGGGGCCAACACCCCCCCACCAACTCCCCTCTCCACTCCACTCCCCAATGTGTTGCTTCTGCTGCTTTTGGTCCCAGCGCACTGCGCAGCTGCGACTTTTGCGTCTTTTAAATGAATTATGCACACTCACACACACACAGAGAGATGGGTGATAGGAGAGGAGTGGGAGGGGGAGGGGGAGGGGAGTGGAAAATTGCCGCCCTCGCTGCTGACCATTTGCTGGGCTGCAGCTGCTTTTGCGGCAGTCTTGTGATTGGCAAAAAAGAAAATACCATTCACATTTCATGCTGCACTCTTCACAATTTCCTTCTGCTCATCCTCTCTCTTTCTCTCTCTCTCGCTCGCTCTCTCTCCTTCGTTCTCCTGCTTCCTCTTCCTCTCTCTTTCTGTGTTGCTGTTGCTGTTGCTGCTGCTTGTTGTTTTTATCGGCACGCAAAAATCTATAAACGGGCAGCGGCCGCCGCACTCAACTCAATTCAATTAATTTTCACTTGATTTTTCCACACACAAACAAATTTTCATTTAATTTGCTGCGGGGCGTTTTTCTTTGCCTTTTTCTCTTTCTCTGCTTCGTCTACTTTTCCTGCTTGGCGTCTTCCTTTATTTTTTTCGATGTTATTGTTGTTGCTTTGCTTATCGGACGCCATTTTCTTGCGCTTGATTTTCTATTAGGTTTCTCGCTTGTCTCCCCATTTCCTCATTTTCCTATTTCCCACTTCGCCCCCAAATTTGTGCACAAATCTCTTGTGACAGTTCTCTTTTTCTTTCTCTCTCTCTCTCTCTCTGTCTATCTCTTTTGTTCGCATTCTCTCTCTCTTTCGCTAGCTGTCATTATATTTGATAAAATAATGAAACATATTTAGGTATTATCATTATTTTGTTTATTGTTATTCATTTATTTGGCTCTTATGATGAAATTTGCATTTGCATTTTCATTTCACTCTGCTCTCATTTCCCAATGTTTGTGTCAATGATAAGCGTAATTAAAAATAAATCAAAGTATATGAGCGAATATCTCCATAATTTCTCTTCATAATATTTATGAATACACAAAATCAATTCTAGAAATATTTCCAAAAAATTTGCAGAATTCTTGCTAAAACATAATGATATGAAGGCTTTAAGCAATGAGAACATTAATTCGGTGTTAATATAAAATATGATATTGTCTTAAGAAAAAGAAGCTCTTTTATTGTATATTACTATATACTTTTCGTTCGTTAGAATTCAATTATTTATTGATGAAATCCATATTTATATTTCATCACGTAAATTTGAAATAAATGCTGGAAACATTATTCTGTGAAATTATATTATTTTATGTATAAAATATTAATAATAATGAAATTAAGAATTTAAGCAACATTACATTAATTTTGAGCTTATAAAAAATGTGATATTATATTATATTATACTAAGGGAAAGGAACTATAAAAAGTATTCTCTTATTTGCAAAAAGATATTATATTTCTTTTGTAAGAATTCAATAAGTAAATTAATTAGCATTAAAATTCTTCCAACAAACATAATTTTATCAAATCAATTAAAATATAATGAAGACGCTAACTTTAAGTATTCATTATTTCCGTGATAATAAAGAATATGATATAATCGTAAGGAAAAGAAACTATGAGAAATGTTCTCTCATTGTTCAGTATTGAAATTCTTATTTAAATTTCAGATATCACAAAATCAATGCTAGAAAAATTCCAACAAACTTTGAAGAATTTTATGTAAAATTCAATTACAACACAAAAAAGACTTTAACATTGAAAGATCATTATTTTAGTGATTATAAAAAATGTGATATAAGGAACTATGAGAAATATTGTCTAAATTTAATTTACAAGAATTCAATGAATAAATTGTTTAGTATTGAAATTAACATTTAAATTTCACTTCACTGCATTGAAGTATTACATCATATCGCAAAGTTTAATATAGCATTAGTGAATTTTAGATCGGGTTGATTAGTCTGCAGTAATTTGTATTGTCAGCTTGGAACATTGCCCAAAAGAGTGATAAACAAATGAATTACCATCGGAATGTGAACAATACTTGATAATAATGAACACGTAAGTTGAAGTTATATATATACTCAAATATATATATATATATATACAGATTCAGCAGATATATGGCTGAAGAGATAGGCGTAGTTAATGCGCTGGCGATTGAAGCTGGCGTCATTTGTGTTGTCCTTCAGTGGGTTCAGTTCATGTTTTCGTTTTGGTTTTCGTTTTTCATGTTGGTTTATCAAATTGCTGCAATCAGGAATCAATTATTATTAAAAGCGCATTAAAAACAATAAAAATCACATTAAAATAAAAGCGGACAAAACTAAATGAATGCACACAAGTGCGACGATGTGTGTGTGTAAATAAAAAAAAAAACAATAACAACGAGTAAAGTTCTTAATCATTTTACATGCGAATCAAGTTGCGAGTTGCGCTCTTATCAACGATGGATCCATATCAAGCAGCCACCTCCCTCCCCCTCCCCCTCTCTGTCCAATTATGGCTGTGATTTTTATTACACTTTATTATTATTTACCTACTGTCGACTAATTTGTTTTTAATTTGTGCTGATAAAATTGATGAATAAATAAAACGCACGTCGAGCAAATAATGAAATTAATAAGTGACTCGTATCAATGCAGGGAGGGGGAGAGGGAGACAACTAAAGCCTGGTAAATAAAACAACTAAACGATAAACATGCCACACAATAATAATTACAATAACAAATAACAAATAATGCCAGCCAAATAATGACATTGCTCGTCGTAGTTTTGTTTTGCTTTGCTTTGTTTGCTGCCTTTGCCCCTTGCGATTGATTTGTCACATCTGAATTATTCGAATTCGATTCGATTTGATTCGAATTGGAGCGCACTCTGATATGCCACTCCCCTCACCCCCCCCTCTCTCAGTTGATGGAGCTGCCATGGAGAGTGCGGAGTGGGAGGAGTAACAGAAGCCGCTACGTAATGGGTTAGAACAATTGTTCTAGTCGGCTCTGACGACTCACAAAAGACGCTACCATTGAAGAACATTTTAATTATCAAGATAAGTACAAAATAAATTTAATTAAATATAAATGAATATAAAAATAAGTTAGTGTTATGAAAATATTATAAATTGATATAAAGAAGATACATTCATGAGCATAAATAAATATAAACGAATTGTTTATTTATGTATGCTCATTAATGTATCTTCTTTGTATGAATTTATAATTTGTTCATAATATTATTATCATTTAGACCAAACTACGTAAATAAAATTGAATAAAAAAATGTATACACATAAAGGGATATTTATAAAGCAAAGAGAAATATATCCAGATTAAATTAATACAAATAACAAGTAGAGAAGCGGCAGTTGAGTATGCTCGACTGTGAGATACCCGCTAGCAGTATTATACGTTAAATATACCACATACCGAAGGCTATATTCGGTAGGTCGACAAACCATCATTGAAAATATACCATGGAGTACAAAATATACTCAAATGTACCGAAATGTTGATTTGGTACATCAATATACTATACATATATTAAAAATATAAGAATTAAATTATTTAGTATTTATATTTCACTTTGCCTTTTAAATAATATTATTCTAGATATAACATAATAATAATAATGAATGACTTCACTTTATGACAACATTCATTCTGTGTGTTTTTTTTTAATTATAATAGTATTTTAAGAAAAGGAAATATAAGAAGTATTCTCTCATTTGCAATGTGATATTCTGTTACGCTTGTAAAAAAAAAAATATAGTATACTCTAGTAATATGCCAAAAAATACTATAATATACCGTAGATCGATAGTGAAACATTGAAAATATATCATGAAGTACAAAATATACCAAAATTGTTATGTGGTATATCGATATACTTTTACATTAAATATATATCATACAGCGACCGTTGAATATGCTCGGCTGTGAGATACCAGCTAATCATTTTGTATAGAGCAAATCGTAGCAGTATTAAACCAAAAATATACCTTCAAAAACACTACTACCGAAGGCTATATTTGGCAGATCGCTACCCCATAATTGAAAATATACCATAGAGTACAAAATATACTTATATACATAAATCAAAATAGTTTCTTAGTACATCGATATATCATTGCATTAAAAATATACCATAAAGTATAAAATATACCAGATTGTTATCAAAACCAACTAAGACTCGACTTTTCCATATTCATTTTGTCTCGACTGTTGACGCTGTTCACGAATATATTTACTTAATAGGGCCCTTCTGCATGTTAGATTCATTTCCTGACAATACAAAGGTATTACACGCTTTTATATTTAAAATGAACTAAATTGATGCGATGCATAGTTGAAGCTTTATTTATTTGTTATGTAATTATATTAAATCTAGTATTTAATACTACATTTAATAGAGAAGAGAGTACTGTCTACTGCGGCCTTCGACTCGAAAAAAGTATCTTTACTTTTTATACCTTACATTTAGTTTTCATTATAAAATTGTACATTTTCATATTATATTATCATTTAAAGGGGTTTGTAAGAGGTGTGATGGTGCCTGGGTACTAGAGCTGAAATGCCTCAAAAAAACGGTATGAAACAAAACGATTGTAGGGTGCACATGAACTACTTCCAAATAATGAAATAATGCGTGTGTTTGCTATCATAGAAAAGTCTCTGCAATTGGCAGCGGTTGGGGAACATAATGACTTTATTAGCTAAGCACAACAGTGAGAGCAAATAGGAGATAGTTGTCAGGGGCAAGGAGTGGGAGAGAGAGGGAGAAGAAGGAATGGGAAGAGGAAGAGGGGGGGGAGGGGTTGCCAGACATTTGTCTGTGGCGAGATTTAGCTTTGGCGAAACGTCAAAAAAGCAAAAAGGGAAGTCAGCTAGCGATCAGGTGTGTATGTGTGTGTGTTAAGGTGTGTGTATGAAAAGGTATAAGTGTGTGTGTGTGTGTGCGGGGGGAGGCAGTTCAGACAGCAGCGGAGGGGTTGGTTGATTTGTTGATTTGTTTTATGCGATAAGCACTTAAATTAAGTCTTAATTCCTAATGCCTCTTGTTGCACACGTGTCGCCTGCCACACAGTGTGGCAGGAGCGGAGGCAGCGGAAGAGGCAGAGACAGAGAGAGATAGAGAGGGAGAGAGAGAGAGAGAGAGAGATAGAAAGCGCTGGCGGTGTCGCCCTGTGAAATGGACATTTAATTATTTGCTGTGATTAAACACACACACACACGCACACACACAAAGTGAGCAGTCGCGTCCCCCCTCCCTCCGCCTTCATTCTGTTTGTGCCACACGACGTGTGTCAATTCTCGAGGAAGGGGGCAAGGGAATGGCAGGGAAGGGAGAATTGCGGGCACTGCCAGCTTCATATTCCAATTATTTATCTTATCAGCGTATCAAACAGTTTTGATTTTCCTGCAGTCCACACACACACTTCCTCCTCCTCCTCCTCCTTGTCCTCCTCATTCTCCAGCCCCTCGCATCCCTTTGCTTAGCTGACAATCCCTTGTTGCACTGGACTTTTGACAGTTGACAGTTGCATCAACGCAGCTCGAGCTCGAGCTGCGGTATCTTTGGCATCTTTTTGGCAGCAGCGGCTCTAATTTTGTATCTGTGAGATACATTTGTATCTAGCGCACTGTAACTCATTGTATTATGAAAATATTTATCTTTCCCAGCTGGGAAATTTGAGCGCCCCACTCCTCTCTCTCTCTCTGTCTAGTGTGCAAAGTGTGCGCTCAAGTGGTGTGCGGTGTTGTGTGCGGTGTGCGCAACGCTTGTCAAATTAATGAGATTTCGAGTTTTGATTTCTGATCGATCGACTGCGATAAGAAATGCGACCACAAAATGGCTCTAAGTCGATGATTAAAGCACACACAAGAAAACCGGAAAATAGCCAAACTTCATAGACGAGCGAACTAGAGAGAGAGAGAGAGAGAGAGAGAGAGAGAAAGTAAGAGAGAGATGTGAAAAAGGGAAATTAATCGGCTGAGGAATATGATCAGCTTTTGGTTTCGGCTTAACATGATTTGCTCATTAACTTAATTGAGAGTTTAAGAGAGTTGAACTTTATTGCTGTATTTTGTATGTAGTCATTTATTTTAAATAATAAAGTGAACAATAATACTACAAAATTCAACACATGAACTTAAGTTAATGCTGAATTTTTAAGCATGTTGAATTTTGTTAAATTTACGATTCGTGCTTTAAGCAACAGCATTTAAAATATTCCATAAAAAGCTGGAAAATGTTACTATTACATGAAAAATATGTATAATAATAATCTCAGTATAAACTTTACTTAAAAAAACGTTGTAATATTGCCATTAAGAATTGTTGACTTCCGTTTCTTATAAATGCAGACAAAACGAATCTACAGCAAAAATTACCCATAAACAATATTTGAAACTAAGAATTTTTATCTGAAGAGTGCGTTGAGAAAACGAAAATCTTAAAGTATGAAATCGTATCTAGATTTCAAGAACATTTCGTAGAAAACCAATGAAAAAACCTTTTATGAAATCATTCAAATTTATTTTGTAAAAATAAATATTGTTTCTTAACTTCTTAAGATTTTATAACAAGAAAGAAAGCTACAGTTGTATATGCTCGACTTTGAGATACCCGGTACCCATTATTAATAAAACAAAGCAGTGAGAAAATAAACTGAAAAAATACTAAACTATACCGATGGATCTATTTGGATTATCAATTAGCAAACATTTTTAATGTTTTGTATATTTTAATAATAAAACCCATTGCTTTGTTTAATTAATATACAAAAAAAAAAAAAATACAAAACTTCCTGAATGCTATATTTAGTATAACAATTAGGAGAATTTTGTGATACCAAATATAGCCTTCGGTATAACTTAGTAATTTTTGGTATATTAATTAAGAATACCATGGCAGCAGCCATTATTGCCCTATAAAATAAATTCTTACATAACTTATACGATTATCCGATCCACACCAAACTCAGAATTCATAAGGACTGTCCAAAAATTGTAATTTATCATAAAAAAATATTTTTGTTATTATTCGCTATCTAGTAAATTTTTGCAATAAATATATTAAAATTATTATATAAGAAATAAATAATCCTACAATAATGTACAGAACAAACAAACTTCATATGAACTCAGTCTCCGGATAAACGATTTTCGCTGAAATTTTACCAGAACAAGAAAAATGAATAATTAATGAATTTAATTTTGTATGCAAACATAAAAAGATATAGATAATGACATAGTTATCTACACGACTATGAAAGTAATAAGCCGAAATTAGCATGAGTTCCAATATTATATTCAAGTATTTATATAAAGACATAATGGATAACTGTTCACTTGATGCATATCAATTAATATATATCATATCAATGAATTGATTAATTACGTAGTACCACGTTTTAGCATTAATTCTAAACGGGATATTCTGTAAATAATTGCGACTAAATGAAACTACTAAGTGTTAAAAATAGGATTCTGGTTCAATATCAAAACATCAGTCATCAGCCAGTGTAAATTGTATAGCTAATAGGAATGATGATACAACTTTTATTTAAACTTGTTTTTTATACTGCTCTTCGATTTACTATTTAAATTTCACTTCTCTTTACAAAATGTGTTAATCAAGTAGTCAGGCTGAAAGTCAAGTCAAACTTACATTTGTATTATATTTTAGTGTCTTTACTAAACTCATAAGCATAACATTCAGATTTCATTATGGACATCTTCGGAACACCCACCGAAATCAAGATTAGTGTTATAAAGGCGATTACCGAACTACAGAACACAGCTTCTGATATTTTTGTGTACGAAAAGAAGATCTGCGATCATGTGGTGTATGACAAAAGTGATAAAGATTTGCTTGTTAAGCAGACTCTATTTGATTTAACTTTTTTGGGAGTATTAGCGCAAACTGGATCGACGTTTGCCTTGCTACAAAGTCTAATCGTACAAGTTTCATCGGAGGTAAGTGTAAAAGATTCTTCCACTACATTTACAACCATTTACAAGTTAGAATCTTAAACCTGCCGTTGAACCGAAACAAAAGAATCCAGAGAGCTTTAAAGCAAGAATTCCTCCTGTGAAAAATTCTTCCTGTCGAGAACTCAATTTGTTGTTTGCTTTGAAAAATATAGGAGATAATCCAAACGACGTCTTCGGAACACCCACCGAAATCAAGATTAGTGTCATGAAAGCGATTGCCGAACTACAGTACACAGCTTCTGATATTTTTGTGTACGATAAGAAGATATGCGATCATGTGGTGTACGACAAAAGTGATAAAGATTTGCTTGTTAAGCAGACTCTATTTGATTTAACTATTTTGGGAGTATTAGTGCGAACTGGATCGTCGTTTGCCTTGCGACAAAATCTAATCGTACAAGTTCCATCGGAGGTAAGTGTAAAAGATTCTTCCATAAATCCACTACATTTACATCCATTTACAACTTAGAATCTTAAACGTGCCGTTGAACCGAAACAAAAGAAAAAAGTTTTGAGAAATGTGAAGTCAAAGGTTAAAGACACAAATCACAAAAAGAAACAAAATTTTGAAGATGAAGAATCCGCCGCAGAAATAGATGCGCTATTTGCCTTCTATATTGAAGAATTTAAGAACATCAAAACTATAAATAATCCAGAGAGCTCTAAAGCAAGAACTCCTTCGAGACTTGGGTCGACAGGACTGGACGATGATATCATTATTTTAGAACTCAGTGCATCTCTCAATGATCAGACCTCTAAACCAATGGAGAATGTGGTAGAAAATGTAAAATCAAAGCGTAAAATTACAATAGCTAAAGAGATAGGACAAAAAAAAAAAAAAAAAAAAAAGTTATTCCTGTCCAGAACTCAATTTTTTATATAGGAGGTAATAAAAACGTGTATGTGTCAAAACGTGGATCGATATTAGGATCACTTGGACTGAAAAAAGCAAACAACATTATGTCAATAAATGCCCTTAAGGATCAAGAGTACTCCAGTCGTTGGAAATTTACAGATCCATTAGTTA
Organism: Drosophila albomicans; assembly: GCF_009650485.2. Taxonomy (NCBI): domain Eukaryota; kingdom Metazoa; phylum Arthropoda; class Insecta; order Diptera; family Drosophilidae; genus Drosophila; species Drosophila albomicans. Next base: position 2,929,076 of record NC_047627.2, on the reverse strand, counting down.
TATTTAAAAATTTTCTTTACTGTTTACTGTTTTTATTTGGTTCAATGCATTTTAATAAATTTTAATTTATGTGATATTATATTATATTATATTATATATATTATATTATAATTGAGCGTCGAGTAATTCGATATATTATTACTGATTTTTGTAACTCCAATTTTAAGCATTGGATTTGTATTTTTATATAAAGAGCATAAAGTTTTAACTTTTGATTTCTGCGATGCAAAGTCGAATGGGTGTTGAAAAAACTGACAGACAAAGCTGCAAATAAATTTTAAATATTACCAAATGATTTTATATGCAAGTTTAGTTAAATTCAGTTTACCCCTTTTTAGGAATTCGACTTAATAAAAGAAATTTCTCTTATACATGCAATTAATACAATTTTTGAACACTTTTCTCAATATTGAAAATTTGTGTTTTATAGTTAACAAAAATAAATCATTTATAAAACTTAAAGTATGCAAATAATGTAATAAGAAAGTTGGAGAAATGGGGAAAGAATTCCTTAACTAAATCTTGATGATGTCAAAAATACCAATGAGAGAACATTGGATAACCCTTAACCCTTAACCCTTACTAAGTGTTAACAATTGGATTCTGGTTCAATATCAAAACCTCAGTCATCAGCCAGTGCAAATTTAATAGCTAATAGGAATGGTGATACAACTTTTATTTAAACTTGTTTTTTATACTGCTCTTCGATTTACTATTTAAATTTCACTTCTCTTTACAAAATGTGTTAATCAAGTAGTCAGGCTGAAAGTCAAGTCAAAGTTACATTTGTATTATATTTTAGTGTCTTTACTAAACTCATAAGCATAACATTCAGATTTCATTATGGACATCTTCGGAACACCCACCGAAATCAAGATTAGTGTTATAAAGGCGATTACCGAACTACAGAACACAGCTTCTGATATTTTTGTGTACGAAAAGAAGATCTGCGATCATGTGGTGTATGACAAAAGTGATAAAGATTTGCTTGTTAAGCAGACTCTATTTGATTTAACTTTTTTGGGAGTATTAGCGCAAACTGGATCGACGTTTGCCTTGCTACAAAGTCTAATCGTACAAGTTTCATCGGAGGTAAGTGTAAAAGATTCTTCCACTACATTTACAACCATTTACAAGTTAGAATCTTAAACCTGCCGTTGAACCGAAACAAAAGAATCCAGAGAGCTTTAAAGCAAGAATTCCTCCTGTGAAAAATTGTTCCTGTCGAGAACTCAATTTGTTGTTTGCTTTGAAAAATATAGGAGATAATCCAAACGACGTCTTCGGAACACCCACCGAAATCAAGATTAGTGTCATGAAAGCGATTGCCGAACTACAGTACACAGCTTCTGATATTTTTGTGTACGATAAGAAGATATGCGATCATGTGGTGTACGACAAAAGTGATGAAGATTTGCTTGTTAAGCAGACTCTATTTGATTTAACTATTTTGGGAGTATTAGTGCGAACTGGATCGTCGTTTGCCTTGCGACAAAATCTAATCGTACAAGATCCATCGGAGGTAAGTGTAAAAGATTCTTCCATAAATCCACTACATTTACATCCATTTACAACTTAGAATCTTAAACGTGCCGTTGAACCGAAACAAAAGAAAAAAGTTTTGAGAAATGTGAAGTCAAAGGTTAAAGACACAAATCACAAAAAGAAACAAAATTTTGAAGATGAAGAATCCGCCGCAGAAATAGATGCGCTATATGCCTTCTATATTGAAGAATTTAAGAACATCAAAACTATAAATAATCCAGAGAGCTCTAAAGCAAGAACTCCTTCGAGACTTGGGTCGACAGGACTGGACGATGATATCATTATTTTAGAACTCAGTGCACCTCTCAATGATCAGACCTCTAAACCAATGGAGAATGTGGTAGAAAATGTAAAATCAAAGCGTAAAATTACAATAGCTAAAGAGATAGGACAAAAAAAAAAAAAAAAAAAGTTATTCCTGTCCAGAACTCAATTTTTTATATAGGAGGTAATAAAAACGTGTATGTGTCAAAACGTGGATCGATATTAGGATCACTTGGACTGAAAAAAGCAAACAACATTATGTCAATAAATGCCCTTAAGGATCAAGAGTACTCCAGTCGTTGGAAATTTACAGATCCATTAGTTATTTAAAAAATTTTCTTTACTGTTTACTGTTTTTATTTGGTTCAATGCATTTTAATAAATTTTAATTTATGTGATATTATATTATATTATATTATATATTATATTATAATTGAGCGTCGAGTAATTCGATATATTATTACTGATTTTTGTAACTCCAATTTAAGCATTGGATTTGTATTTTTATATAAAGAGCATAAAGTTTTAACTTTTGATTTCTGCGATGCAAAGTCGAATGGGTGTTGAAAAAACTGACAGACAAAGCTGCAAATAAATTTTAAATATTACCAAATGATTTTATATGCAAGTTTAGTTAAATTCAGTTTACCCCTTTTTAGGAATTCGACTTAATAAAAGAAATTTCTCTTATACATGCAATTAATACAATTTTGAACACTTTTCTCAATATTGAAAATTTGTGTTTTATAGTTAACAAAAATAAATCATTTATAAAACTTAAAGTATGCAAATAATGTAATAAGAAAGTTGGAGAAATGGGGAAAGAATTCCTTAACTAAATCTTGATGATGTCAAAAATACCAATGAGAGAACATTGGATAACCCTTAGCAAAATGCTGACACTGCCCCAATTTGTAAAGAGACATTCTGATAACCCCTTTACAATATATATTGCTATATTTGCTACGAACAAGTAAAGAAACTGCGAATCAAGACGATGTCGAATGATGCAGCTGCTGGCCCAGAAAATGGCCCCCAAAGGTAATTACCAGAATGAATCCACTTAAGCGACAACCAAGGAGACCTCAACTAAACCCCTTCGCGATGTCAACTCAGCTCACCTTCGAAAAGAGTGGAGAAGGGAAGGGCAAGGGGAAGGGGAAGGGGGTGGCGGTGGCGGTGGTGGCAACTTGTAAATATGCAAATGCATATGTTAAATAGATGACCTTTTATTGTATTGTTTTTGGCGTAAGCAAGAGACAATCATAACAAAAGTGTAAAAGTTGCCACATAGTCCAAAGAAGCCCCCCGCAAGGGCCTGTCGGGGGGAGTGGGGGGCAACGCAAATTGACTTCTAAAAGCAGCAAAATCAGCAAAAAATTTGCATTTCAATAAACGATTATCGTAACTTTGCGTACGGTTTTTGGTTACGGTTTACGGTTTACGCTTTTCGCTTTACGGCGCCTTTTCCCCTTTCCCCCCACTGTCTGGGGGTTGGGGGTGGCTTAGGGGTCGCCATTTTGTGCGAGTGTGTGTTAGGGGTCGCAAAAAGGTTGCCATAGGCAGAAAAATCGGTTAGGTTCGTTTGCTGACGAGGGTGCTCAAATATGCTGATGCTGGTGGGCGAGGGGGAGCTCTAGATGACGGGGAAGGGGGTGAGCGGGGGGTGCCGTCGGTTTACGACAGTGAACGGGCAAATTGTCGTTGTAAAAGTCAAATGTGGAAAATTTATTTTATATTTTTCGCTTTTAAATTAAATAAAGTTTTTGTCGCCGTCGTTTTATTTGCATTGGCATTTTGTCACCTTTGAACCACCGCACCGCACTGCACCTCTCCCCCTTGCCTAGATATAAACCTGCTCCCAATTTCCACTCACGTTCTAAGCCAAAGCTTTGCGTTGTTCTCTTTCTATGTGTGTTTATTGTTTAGGCTTTTTACGCTTTGTTTCGGTTTTTGTGTGTTTCGTTCGACTTCTGAGCGGGGGTGTTTGCTTTGAGGGGATCGAGAAGGGGATGGAGAAGGGTAGGGGGAGGGGAGCCTTTCAGGATGGCATCACCACAAATCACAGCTCACGTACGACGCTTAAATATGGCGCTCGTTTCATGTCCGTGTCCGGCAAAGCACAAAAATAACAATAATAATAACAGCAGCAACACACACACACACACACACACTTACTGAGTGCAACAAAGACAGCAACAATGACTGAGAAAGGGAGAGCAAGAGCAAGAGAAATGACCAGTGTAACCCATTCCGTCCAAGCTGTCCATTCTGCATGCAAACGCAATTTGATAACGAGCGAACGTATTAATATCATTGAGCTCCATTACTTCACTACCAGCTACCCCCACCTTTTCCCCTCTTCCTCACCCCTCTTTGCCAAGCATTCCCAGTGGCTTCGCCCCAAAAAAAATGATGCTCATTTTGCTGGCGCAACAAAACAACTCAGTAAACATGACAAGCGAGCAGCGATGAAGAACATTGGGAGGAAGGACGGTGAACGGGAGGGGGTGGTGGATGGGGAAGAGTGGTGGAAAATTGCTGTCAGAATGCGCTTCTGTCGGCAATATTACGAACGGATGATATATCAGGGGGATATTGCCAATTTGTACTCAATAAAGTGGGCAGAGTATTGGTAGCAAAGCAAACAAATTCCAAAAATGTCGAATAGAAAAGTTAACGCTGCAAGTAGTTAATGCTTTCATCACAAGTTCGGGATTATACCAAATTAATAGACCTGAAAAATACTAAAATACTACTATATACTTAATAAAAGTTAACACTGCAAGTAGTTAATGCTTTCTTCCAATATACAAGTTATTTATAATAAAAGTAAAACATTCCAATATTATATCAAATAAACATACCAAAAAAAAAAACTAAAATATATTGATAGTATATTAAAATACTACTGGTATATTTTGCACTCTATACTATATACCAATTATACAATTTAATATGTGTTTGGTATTTTTGTGGTATTTTATTTTAGTATATTTAAAAAAAAAACAACGAAATATTCAAAATGGGTAGCGGCTATCTCACAGTCGAGTGTGCTCGACTAGGTTTTTTACTTGTTTGCCATTTATTTTTTAAAATTTAAAATTTCGCTTGATATTCCATTTTTCGTTAGTATTTGCAAGTATTTAATTTTTTTTTGTTAAAACGAAAACAAGTAAGTGTACTGTAGAGTACTTGCTACCCATTTTCAATAAAGGCAGAACAGTGCTAATACCGCACTAAAAATATTCCAAATATACCACAAAAATAGTAAAATATACCGGAGGTCATATTTGGTACATCGGTGAAGTACTGCAAAGATATTATACCCTTTTACTCTATGAGTAGCTGGTACCATAAAGAACATTGTTTTGGATGGTATATATACAAGAATTTATTCGTTATGCTATTTCGACAAAAAAAATGAGTTTACAATACAAATTAAGGCTTATATTCCTTTAATTGGCTAAACATAAAATTCATCGTAGTGTGTATTTCAATAACCCTAATTGATGGAAATTTTCAGTCCCCATTCAAAGTTATATCAAATTAAAGCCGATGGGTAGTTGAAGAAGGGTAGTATTTATTTTCCCCATTTATTATTCATAATGATTTCTCCGATTTTTTTCTATTTGGCGATATGAAATGAAAATTCCGAAGACCATACACCATCTTTTATATCAATTAAAATACTTTTATCTAATTCGAATTAGACAACACATAGAATATAAAACATTATAAATTTTTAAAAATTTTTGTTAATTGAATTTTTGTTTTGCCTCGATGGACCTTTTTTTTATTTGGCTATTAAAAAACTTGCATTAATAGCAGACAACTTTTAGAATGATCAAATACTCTCCTGAGTATAACTCCATGCATTCAACTTGTGCGCATAAAAAAAGAAGATAGACATATTAATTGCATTCATATTGCGATGTGCGGAATCAATTCGACGAATCGCGACGCAATCGACAAAGTTGACAATGTGTCAGCTTCATTTAAGTTTCGGCATTTATGCACCTCACTTTTTTGTTTTTTTTTGCGAGTTGACAGTTGATGGGCGAGTATTTCGGTTATGCGGAATGCTTGAAGCTGCTCGCGAGATAACTTGCAACGTGCAACCAAAATGCGGCATGTCTTCCATGCAAAAACACGTCACAAATTTTCAAGTGCGAGGCGAGAGATGCGAGTTGGCAGTTTGGCGTTTGGCGTTTGCTTATCGGCGCGGCGCCCGTGTGCAACATACGAGTATTGCCACAATTCGTTGCTGCCTGGACCGCGTTGCAATTGTGACGGATGGCCAATAAATTTGTACATTCATGCACTGGACATGTTCGTTGGGGGCTTCTACAGATAGGCCCCAAAACGGGGCTTTGGCTTTGGACTCGGATTGGGGGTTGGCAGTAGGGTGCGTTACATGTCGATTTCTTTATGTGAATGCTGCTTATTAAATAAATCACACAAATAAAAAGCTGAACGCTTACGAGTAACAAGCGAGCTGCAGCACACCGAATACTCAACACACTCACAGTACAAAGTTAAGATCGATTTGAATGTATATCAGCTAAAAAAATGTGTTTAATTGATTTATATTTATTTTAAAATGCATTTACAAGCAACAATAGCACCTTAAGTTTATTTAAGTTCTTATTTTAAAAATTTGTTTAGTCTAGAAATGTAATAATTGTTTTTATGGTAACAGTAAGTACTAAATACTTTTTCCATTTTATACATTTATTATAAAATTAATAGAAAATAAGAACGTAATAAAATTTTTTTTTAATTTGCAAGATAATAACAATAACAATTTTCCAATTTTTTCATTCAAAACTAGTATATTTGTATGTAGTATATGATATATAATATCTGTAGTATATAAAGTATACTACTACTATAGAAATACAGAAAGGTAAGGTTCCCCTCTCTGGAAAATAGTATATACATATATGGTGCATATATACACTATATATTTATATACTGTATATATTGTATATAATTGAAACATGCTATTAATCTGTACCGAACAAGTAAGAAAGCTACAGTCGCGTGTACTCGACTGTGAGATACCCGCTACCCATTTTGAAGAAAAGCAATATATTTTGCGGTATTATTCTCAAAATATACCAAATATACTGTAAAAATACTAAAATATACCAAATGGTATATTTGGTATATCGATATAGTACCGCATTCAAAATATACCATAGACGGCACAATATACCAGTTTGTTAGCCAAAGCAACTAAGACCCCTAGTAAGTAGGCGTTTTTGGCCATACAAAAGTATTTCTTTAATAACTTCCACAATTTTTATCTGATCGTAACCAAATTTTCAGGGATCATAACTACTATAGTTATTACTGTATATACCAAAATTCGTAACTTTAGCTTTAAAATTACGCTTGTTATTCGATTTTTTTGATTTGTGGGGGCGGAAGTGGGCGTGGCAAAAATTTGAAACAAACTTGATCTGCGTGCAAACATAACAAATGCTGTCGAAAAAAAAATTATAGCTCTATCTCTTATAGTCTCTGAGATCTAGGTGTTCACACGGACAGACGGACAGACGGACATGGCTATATCGTCTCGGTTGTTGACGCTGATCAAGTATATATATACTTTATAGGGTCGGAGATGCCTCCTTCTACCTGTTACATACATTTCCTGCCGGCACAAAGTTATAATACCCTTCTACCCTATGGGTAGCGGGTATAAAAATACACCATCGACTGTATTTGGTATATCGATATACTATTACATTTCAAATATTGTGCCTACAAAATACTCGACTTGAAACGTTGCTTAAACTGTGTGATATTTAAAGTGCTCTTCGAAAGAGTATAAGGTGGCAGCAGATATGCAGGGAGGAGCAGAGGCAGAGGCATGGGCAGGGGCAATGGGTTACCATGGTGGCCACTTGTCACTGCCATCGCATGGCGCAGCGCTCCATAAATTCATGTGCCCAATTATCTCATTTGTCTACGCACAACGGAAATGTGAGCCAGTCACTGATAGGAAGAGAGCAGAGAAGGAGAGGGAATCGCATGGAATTCGGTCGATGCGACGATCTCTCGATGCTCTCGATCCTCACAGACAAATTCATTTGATTGCGTTTGGCATTTCAATTTCTCAGTTGGCAGTCGGCAGTCAGCAGCCAGCAGCAAGGTTAGAGTTCAACTCGATCCCCAGGGGGGGAGTTGAGATGTCAGAGGAAGCAAAAGCAGAAGCAGCAGAGCCCAAGACAAGACAACAACAGAAAGCAGCGCTTGTTTCCAGCTCCAGCTCCATTTTCATTTGGATTTCGATTTCCATCTCTCCTCCCGCGGTGCTATCAGCATCGCGTTGTCTTATCAACGAAACTGCCAGCAAGGCATAAAATATACTCGACAAACGTTCAAGGAAAAGGAGAAGGAGGAAGAGGAGGCGGAGGCGGAGGCAGAGTAAGGTCAGACAGTCAGCGAGTCGCGATAGAAATTCTCAGTTCTCTTTCGACGGCCGACAATAATAATTTGGCCATGACTAATTGGATTTATTGGAATCGAATTTATTATGTTATGCTTATTTAATATTAAATTTATGCGCTGTTTATTTTTTGTCTCTGCCATTCGATTCGATTCGATGGGAACTACGAGAGGCAGGATGGGGGAGGGGTGTGGCAAGTGTTTATAAGAGTCGTTGGTATAAACTATTAGCTATGTGCAAAGAGTGCAAAGTGTATTTTGTTGTCAGACAGTTCACAACTTGCAATTCAATGCAGAACTCATTCATCAAGCCACATTGATATACGATTTAATAATAATTTTTTTTAAGGGGGCAATTAAAATGGTCATCGAACTGAGTAAACTGCAAAGAAAATATACTTATAACAATAAATAATACAATTATTTTGCATTATGCGAATACATTTCATTCCACATATGTATTTTTTCTTTATCAATTTCAATGAATAAAATTTCACTTTTTTTTGAGCAGTTTTTCAAATGAACTTTTTTTTTTTAAGTGGTGGCTTATGGTATTTTAGTATTTTAGAATCAAAAATTATACTATTATAATATATATTATTGTAATTATAGCATCAGATAGTGGTAGTATCATGCGAACTTATTTCCGATGACAGAGTAAGCTGCTGGTAATTATTTGGTCATCGATTCATTTGGACTGACCAAGCTCTGCTCAAGCTGTAAATATTTTAGGTTTGAAAAGTTAGAAAACATTGAGAAAATCAAATCATTTCGTGCTGTGTGAAATATGAATTATTAATTTACTAGTTTATAGTTATATTACATTTTCTGATTCACTAACTGAACTCTTAATGCAAAGAAGGCAATTTGTTCACAATTTCAATCGAAGCATTCCAAAAGAACAACTTCAAAGATCTATTTTAATATATGTATGTATGTAAATTTCGAGATTATTACTGTAGGAACTGTTAGAGAAACTTTATTAACAATAATCAAACTAAGGAACATAACTGATAAGAAATTGATATCTAAGGAAAAATATTTTCAATTTCGGACTATTAAAATATTTACAAATTTTAGAACATTATAAGAAAAATGATTAGTTTTGTAAAAAAATGTATATTTGAATATCACAGCTTTAAAAAATTCTTTAAGTTAAACATATAAATTTGAAATTTCGATTGTATAACTTCACTACATTATCACTCTGCGATTTGTTACTGAAAAACACTTATCTTTAAAGTTACTTTAAATATTTGCAAAATGTAGAACATTATAAGAAATATAATAATTTTGCATTTCCGTATAGAACAGAATTGAAGCGTGTTCTTTAAACTGTATTAGTTTTGTAAAAAAATTTTGAAAAAGATATTTCTAGTACTCTTTTATGTCGGCTGCTTAAAATATTAACATATAATTACTCAGTCACGTATAGCTCTTTAATTTTGTAAATCTATATTCATCTATCAAAACTGTAACAACTCTTCCAAATTAAAGTCAATTGTTTGGCACTTAAAGTAAAGAACAATTTAAATGGCAATATTAAAGTGCTTAAGTAACCCATTTAGCTGCTTGCTTGCGATATCTGCACGTTGAATCGTTGAATCATGCCCCATGCGAATGATGATGATCTATTAGCGTATTCTGATATGATAAAGTTGCCTTTTACGCTCTCTAATATTGCCTGTGCTCCTTCCTCCTTCCTCCATCCGGCTTCCTCCTCCTCGTCACTGACTGACAACTTCAGCCACGCCCCCGAAAAAGGAAAAGAGGCCTCAACTCCATTTGTGGCAAGTGTGGCAGTAATGCAGGGGATGGGAAAGGGGAAGGGGTAGGGGAAGGGAGGGTGTCAGCAGGCACCTGTCAGTGTTGGTCAGGCACATCCTTGGGCTTCATTTACACTTACACTTACACTTACAGTTGCAGGTTCTATTATTCGTGGCAAGTGCTGGCCGAAAAAGGAAATGGCAAATGGGAAAATGCTAAAATGGTGAAATGGTAAAATGCTAAAATGGGCCGTAGCAGCAACAGCAACAGCAACAGCAGCGGCAGCAGCAGCAGCAGCGTCTGAGGCGCCGCTAATGACCCTAATAAACAGTTTTGTGGGCGCTACGCATACTAATGAGCATCCGCACTGGAGGCAGTTACACATCCACATCCACATCCACAGCACAGCAGAGCACCGCAAGGAGCAACATCCAAAACAACAACAATGCAAAGTGCAGAACGTCAACACCTTGCACAGCTCTCGTTCTTCTAGTCTGTCTCTTTCTCCAGTGCTCTCTCTCTCTCCTATCTCTTTCTCTCGCGTTCTCTTGCCACCCGGCAGCATAATGAGCAATCCATCTGCACAACACCCGCACGTAGTTTAGTGAAATTTGTTGATTTACATGACTCAAACTACACCCACACTCTTCCACCTCCTTCTCCTCCTCCCGGTGCTGCCTTCTCCTCTATCTATCTCCTCTGTCCATCCCTCCATCCCTTTGCCTATTGCCCGAGCATGTGTGAGTCGTCCTCGCAGCTTAATAAATTGTTTGCCATTAATAACAATAAAAATAGATAATCTCCGTATAACAAATTAATGATGTGCGCACCAAACGGACACAAATGCAAAAGACCCCAAGAGAGCGCAAGAGAGAGCGACGCAATGACAGGAGCAATAGCAATAGAGAGCGAGCGAGAGAGAGAGAGATAGATAAAGAGATAGCAATAGAGGGAGAAAATAGCACAGCAGAGAGCGAGCAAGATGCAGACAGCTTTAGAGTGGGAGAAAGTATGTTTTAGGAAATATGAAAACTTCAGCAGCTTATTACACACACCAACAAAACTCAGTTACCAATAAAAAATGTAGTATGTCCTTCAATGCTAGATTAAAAGATCTCTAAATTCTAGAAACAACAAAATAAAAATCTTAGTATTTCGAACACAATTCAATCATGGTTAGTTTTACTTTCTAATTTTCTTTTCAAAGTGATAACAAATTTTCAGTGTATGAATTTGCGAATATATAAATTGGATTTTGTTTTCGAAAAACTAATATAATTAGTATATAATAATAATATAAGCACAAATATATGAAATAATTATAAAACGATAAACATATCAATGATATAGAAAAAAATGACACTTAATTTAATCAAGCTAACAAACACAATAACAATGTTTGAAAAAAGCTTTACGCAATAAATTTAAATAATATGAAAAATAAAACATGAAAAACGTTGCCGGAATATCAGAAAAAATACCACGAAAATATCATGTAAAAAGAATATTCTTTGAGTATTCTAACAAAGTCTAAAAAAATATTAAAATAATCTAATAATAATAATAATAATAATAATAATAATAATAATAATAATAATAATAATAATAATAATAATAATAATAATAATAATAATAATAATAATAATAATAATAATAATAATAATAATAATAATAATAATAATAATAATAATAATAATAATAATAATAATAATAATAATAATAATAATAATCCGAAAAATAAGTGACATCTTCCATTTCATCATTCCAAACAATTTACAACATTTTGACAATAAATTTAAGTAGTAAAAGTAAGTAAAAATGGCAAAGCTTTAACGAAATATCAAGAAAAAAGACAAGAAATAATTACTTTCATTTAATTTTAACAAAAAAATAATTTCAGTATTTCCAAATATTTTCACCAAAAACTCTAGATATAATAATATGAAAGATTTTTTTCTAATATCTAATTAAAAAAATGTATAAATATTAAAAAAAAAAGATTGTAGAAGCTTACGGATTATCACAATGAAGCAACAAAATGAATTGGCAATTAGCTTGAATCAAGTACAGATATTGAAATGTTGTTGACTAGTGTAGTTTTGGACTGACAGAACATGTTGGTGGTTGCAGCGACGGCCGCGCGAAAGTCAAAAGTCGTCAGGCAAAAGTCGAGGACAAGCAAGCGGCAGAGGCAGCAGTAGAGACTGTGGCAGAGCGAGGTGGTATGTTTGTATGTATGTATGTGGCAGCATGCAGCATGTACTTGTATGAACGTGCCACTTGCCACAGGAACAACTCCCCCGGGGGCCATGTAGTTGAGTACGGATTTGAAGTAAATTAAAAGTCACTCACACCCGGCAGGGGCAAGGCGCAAGGGGTCGAGGAGGGTTGTGCTTCACCCCCCTTCACTCCCCTGCTTCTCTGTCTCATCCTCCCCCCGGTGGCTGTCCGCATCGCTGTTGTCATCCTGCGTCCTGCGTCCTGCGCTGCGTACGCACTTGAGTTCATTATTATGATATTTGGTGTCAGCGCCATCTCCCCGCAACCGTCCCCGCCCCCGCCACCGTTCTCTGTGGCCGCTCTGCGGCTGCTTAGGGGCGTGGCAGCATGTGGGCTGAAACTCAATTATAACAATATGCTCAGATTTTCGAGTTGCCCAAGCTGCTTGGGCTTTCGGTTATGGGTTATTCAATTTGTTCGCGCTACCTGCACACACACAACACAACAACGCCACAACACCAAAAATAGCCGACGAGCCATAATAATTGTGAGTCCATAAACTATGCTGACTACTCGTTTGGCCATAACTATGCAGCTAATAAGCAGCGGACGCATCGGACGCTAACAAAACTATAAAAATCCGACAAAATCAAAATCAAAATCAAATTCCAAAATTCAAAACAAAGAAAGTGGAGCAAAAGCAGCTGCAGCTCCATCTTCAGCTCTAATTCAAATTCGAATTCAAGCTCAGAGTTCGCTAAAGAAATGCCTGCTAATCATCGTACAATGAAATAAATTACAAACATTGTTCGGAACAGCGATCGCTGATCATGATGGGAGCCAGCTCCCATGCCCCATTCTCGAACCCGCTGTGAAAATTGAAAAGCGCTCGAAAGTAAATAGAAAACGCTCGACTCTGAAAAGGGAGGAAGAAAAAAAAACACTGAGGCGCAAAGATTAACACTCCACACTCCAGCTTCAGTTCCAGCTTCATCTCCAGCTCCAGGGCTAGTTTGAAGCTTCAATTTCTCGCAGAGTGTGAATAAATTAAGGCATCAAGATCATAATACAAACGATCTTCCACGATAAACACTTTGATTAGCAATCTGTTGTGTGTCTACGATTATTTCTCTGTGTTTGTGTCTGTGTGTGTGTGTGTGTGTGTGTGTGTGAGTGGCAACTCCCGCTGCGAAATTGAAATGGAAGCAGCAGCAAAACGAGCCAGCAACAACAGCAACAACAACAAAAGGAACCTCAACTCACAGCGATCTCAAGTCGAAGTCGAAGACGAAATCGAAGTCCGAGCTCGAGTCCAAGTCAAAGTTGGTTAAGAGAGCGGCAAACACCAAAATGCCCATAATTATGACAATCAGTTGTTATCGTTATTGTTGTTGTTGTTCTCGTTGTTGTTGGCCGTGTTGCTGTTGCTGTTGCTGTTGCTATTGTTGTAGCCATGTTTATGATGAAGCGTTAATCCGCATTGTTGCTACGTTGTTATTCAGTTGTTGGCTTAAGAATCTGTTACAGAAAACTTAAAAGCGTCGCTTTAATAACTTTATTGATTTCGATTAAGCGCTATAACGTAGGGTGCAACATCGGGCATATCGATGTCGCCTATCAACTTGAGACAGCACTTTATTATCCGCAATTTTACTAGATTTTTGAATAAACTCTTGAAGAGTGGATTGTCAATGAAATCATGTAAGTAATTTGAGTTCAAGTAAGTTGTAAACATTTTTATATATACAACATTTTTGCATCCGCTACTCGCTATGGCAAAAAAATACGGCTGTCGCTGTCGGGACTTATTTGCTGTGGTCGACAATTTTGTATATTTTGCACTATGTGGTATATTTTAGTATATTGATAAACAAAATATAGAGTCTGGTATATTTTTGCATTTGAATGCGTTGTTTTCATTCAAAATTCTTGGTATATTTCGCACATTTTAATATATTAATATACCAAATATAGGGTTTGGTATTTTTTTGTTATATTTTTTTCTTCTTCTATGGAATGTTTTGCTTTTATTCAAAATGGATAAAGATCCAGCGAGCACACTCGACTTTAGCTTTCTAACTGAATTCTGTAATTGTTTTTTAGCTTTATAATAACGAATTAATAACAATTAATATAATACAATACAATGTTTAAATAAATAATCTACAGAATGAATTTGAATATTTTATAATTAATGTAAATCTTAATTTTTAAATGGTATTCATATTTAATATAGGATTTTGGATTGCTTTGTAAAATTTTTCGTAAAATTAACGAAATTAAATTTAAAGATTTGTGTGCTCGCTCATTTTATTTTTAGATTTATAATTACAGTTATAAGATTAATACATCAAATTTAAAGTTGAACAATAAATATAAATATAGATAAATATTATTTTAATTTAAACTTACTTCTTTGATATACTACATATATATGTATAGAAGTTTTGTTGTTCTGTGTGATTCAAAAATAAGTCAACAATGTTTAGTGTTAGTAAAATCTTCTATTCAGAACAAATTGTTTTTTTTTTTTGCTATGAAACAGATTTGAGTGTCGTGTTTGCCGATTGAAGGGTACAGCCAATAAACAATAATTCATGAACAATAAGGCAAACAAAAATATATTTTGAGCTCTATAAAAAGTCATTTACAATGCCCAAACTCAGGCACACACACATACACACATATACAAATACAAATACAGATACTGACAGATGCAGATAGAGGAAGAGTTCGAGATACAGATACAAATACACGAGACGAAGACGAAGACGAAGCTGAAAAGGTGAATCCGTAAAATTATGAGCCAAAGCAGAGTCTGTTCTTTGTTGTTGCTGCTGTTGCTGTTGTTGCTGTATGGTCAAGAGACTTAAAGAGGCAATCGAAAAGGCAAGAAAAAAGAAGAAGGAAAATAATAATAATAATTTAATGAAAAACGTGTGAAGAATAGTTAAAAGCGACCAATTTGATTTGCATCGAAAAGTAATTGAGCCACAAAAGTTATGGACGCGCGACGGGGGCACACGACCACGAAGCGAATGGGTGAATGAAGAGCACAACAACAGTAAGTGAGGAGAAGAGAGTGAGAGAGAGAGAGAGAGAGAGGGAGTGGAATGGAGAAGAAGTGGAGCGAGAGCGAGAGGCAAATGCGAGCCAGAACAAAAAAAAAGGGGCAGCTGAAACTGAAGGCAGCTGAAAGCTGCTCGAGAAACCTACAAATACACGCACACTCGTTCCCTCTCTCTCCCTTCCTCTATGTTTCTCTCTCTCTCTTGGTCTCGCAGAGAAAATCTTTCAAATCATGCACAATTATTAAAATACATAAACGTAATAATCATATCAACAGGGCAGCATCGACACAGCCACAAAAGGGGGGCAGCAAACACGCGGAATCATTAACAGCATGCAGCAGCGGCACAAACAATAACAACACCAACAGCAACAAGAACAACAACAACAACAATGAGAGCACGAACAACAACAAAAACAACAACAACAACAACAATAGCAGCGACAGCAACAAGCAAAGCGCGAACACTGAAAAATTAATAAGCAATAAAATTGCCATGAAATGAACTCCACAAATTCCCATGAAAGCGCTTGCCGCAGTCAACGTCAACGTCAGCGTCGACGTCGACGTCACGCTGTGTAGCAGCAAAGGCAACAGCAACAACAACACCAACGACAACCAGTTAAACTAACCGAGCTTAAAGTTTAAACGGTTAATTGTGCCATACCGCAACTTGGGCCCAAAACTGTATGCAAATTCAATTGCCACTCTTTTGTGTGACGTTGTCGCTGTCGCTGTCGCTGTAGCTGTTGTGTTTGTTGCATGCCACATTCATTGAGTGGCACCTTTAGCAAAAGCCGCAAAGCGGCTCCGCTCAGCCTGCCGATCAGCTGCGATTTACGATTCAGACAGCACGCGCGCCTTTTCCAAGCTCACAATTCACGCTGGCATTGATCTCCTAACTACTTTCAAATTTCTTCTTTTTGGCGAAAAATATAAAAAAAAATAATATATGTTGGAAAGCGGAAAGGATTATTATCGAGACAATGAAGAGAAGTTCTCGAGCTGTTCTCCAATGAGTTTTTGTAAATTTCATAAATATGTTCAAATATCTGTTAATCCAGATTCTCTGGATTCTTTACTTTAAAGATTATCTGACAAGACACCACAGAATCTGCCATCCAAAATCATTTAAAAAATATAGCAATTATAAATAGTTAATATGTTCAATTCCTGTTTTTTTTATAATATGGCAATAGTTTTAGTCTTCAATATAAATGTTGTAAGTATATAATTAGTAAAAGTTGATAATACATAGATTCTAATTAGCTTCTCGATATAACAAGTGAATATTAATTATACCAAATTAATTTACTGAAAAAAATCATTAATATTACCTAAGGCTATATTTGGTATATCGATATACTTTTACATTTCAAATATACCAAAAATATACATCCCAAAAATCGTGACTCTAGCTTCATAATTCGTTTATTTTTTGGATTTACATCTTCAACAAACTTAATTTGCGCACAATTACAATTAACCCGTATAAAAAAGTTGCAGAATTTGCTGCAAATTCAATAGTTTTAAAAAATGTAGAACATGTTTCCAGTTTAGACTGATATAAATATTGATAATTTGCAAGCGACTTAAAACTAAATCCTTAAAATAATATTTTAAGAAACTACTTCAAATATATTGAAGGCAATATTTCGAATCTTGATGAAGTACTACGTTCGAGGTCAAGTAGAGGTCAAGATATACCAGATTTACAACCAAAACAGCTAAGACCTGATTGCAGTAGACGTAATTTGCCATACAGAGTGATTTCTTAAATAACTTCTACCATTTTTATCCAATCACAATAAAGTTATAAAGGAATCATAATCTTGAAGCTTGAGTCGCTAATATAGTAAAGTAAGTACATATGTTACTATATTCGATCTTTGTAGTATTTCGGGAGCGGAAGTAGGCGTCCACATATTCGAAATAAACTTGATTTTCATGCAAACATTACAACATTAACAATTATAGCTCTATCTCCTATAGCCTTTGAGATTTAATTGTTCTTACGGACAGACGGACATGACGTGATCGTCTCGGCTGATAACGCCGATCAAGAATATAATTGCTTTAAAGGGTCGGAAATGCCTCCTTATGCCTGGTACATACATTTCCTGCGAGCACAATGTTATAATACCCTTCTACCCTATGAGTAGCGGGTATAAAAATACAAATATAATTCTACAATAATCAATAGTAATATATCGAATTAATCGAAGCTATAATAAAGAAGAGTTCACTTAAATTAGAATTTATTAAAATGCATTCAAGCAAATAAAAACAGTCGAAAATGTATTAAATAACTAATGGATCTGTAAATTGCCAACGACTGAAGTACTCTTGATCCTTAGGGGCATTTATTGACATAATATTGTTTGCTTTTTTCAGTCCAAGTGATCCTAATATCGATCCACGTTTTGATACATACACGTTTGGATTATCTCCAATATTTTTCAAAGCAAACAAAAAATTTAGTTTTGGACAGGAATAACTTTTTTTCATGGCTTTAAAATGTCCTATTTCTTTAGCCATTGTAATTTTACGCTTTGATTCCACATTTTCTTCGGAATTCTCTGGATTATTTATAGTTTTGATGTTCTTATATTTTTCAAAATAGTAGGCAAAACGCGAATCTATTCTTTTTATTTTCTTTTTATCTTCAAAATTTCGTTTCTTTTTGTGATTTGTGTATTTAACCTTTGATTTCACATTTCTCAAAACTTGCTCCTCAAGAAGAGCATTAGGTGGCAACATATTGGTTGTATCCTCGGGTCCTGTATTTATTTCAGGGTTTTCAGAAATTTCGTTGGCTTTCATGTTTTTGTAGATTTCAAAATATTTGGTAAAATACGAATCTATTTTTGCGGCATATTTTTTCTTTTTAGCTGCTGATTTAGCTTCCATTTCAGCGGCACGTTTAAGATTCTAAATTTTTAATGGATGTTAATGTATGGATGTATGAACGAATCTTTTACACTTACCACATTTTGATTTCGAGGCACGATCCATGGTATTGCACTCGCTCCCGATGGAAATTGTAGATTTTGTCGCAAGGCAAACGACGATCCACATCGCACCAATACTTCCAAAAAAGTTAAATTATATAGAGACTGCCTAACAAGCAAATCTTTATCACTTCTGTCATACACCACATGATCGCAGATCTTCTTTTCGTACACCAAACCATCAGGTGCTGTGTTCTGTAGTTCAACGATCGCGTTCATAACACTAACGTTGATCTCGGTGGGTATTCCGAAGTTGTCCATAATGAAATCTGAATGTGAATTTTTGAATGTGTGCTTATGAGTTTAGTGATGACACTAAAATATAATACAAATGTAACTTTGACTTGGCTTTCAGCTTGACTACTTGATTAATACATTTTGTAAAGAGAAGTAAATCGAGTAGCAGTATAAAAACAAGTAAGAAATTTATGGTCGAATGTGGTCGACTGTGAGATACCCGCTACCCATTTTGAATAAAAGCAAAATAGTGCGGTATTATTCTTAAAATATATCAAATAAATGTACCGTAAAAGTACTATAAGAAATATACCAAAGGCCACATTTCGCTACATATTTTTTGTTAATTTGAGGGGCGGAAGCGGGCGTTT
The DNA here is from genome assembly GCF_009650485.2 of Drosophila albomicans. Lineage (NCBI taxonomy): Eukaryota > Metazoa > Arthropoda > Insecta > Diptera > Drosophilidae > Drosophila > Drosophila albomicans. The sequence continues at coordinate 2,910,132 of NC_047627.2, read as the reverse complement.
CAAAAATTTGAAACTAACTTGATCCGCATGCAAAAATAAAAAATTATAGCTTTATCTCGTATAGTCTCTGAGATCTAGGTGCTCATACGGACAGACGGACAGATGCACATGGCGAGATCGTTGTTGACGCTGATCAAGAATATATATACTTTATAGGGTCGGAGGTACCTCCTTATGCCTGGTACATACAATTCCAGCCGGCACAAATTTATAACACCCCTCCCTATCGGAAGCGGATATAAAAATATTCTATAAAAAATAAATTAAAAATAGAAAACAAATATATAATATCACACATATCATAATTTACATTGTAGTCTTTTTCGCTAAGATAATAATTTTCCAATATTCCAATATGTAAATATTCCAATTTACAATTAAATAAGTTAGTACAAAAAAGTAAGTCGAAAGGTCAATAAAGTAAATTTATTAAATTTTAAATGAATTTAAACTTACCATATTGTTGTAACCACAACTCTGGATGTAAAATAAATAAATAAATGGATCGAACAAATCGGAATGTCGCTGAAATAAATACTATCAAAATATATAAATGGCCTGAACAGACAATCATTAAAATATCATCAAATGCAGATAAATTCTTTTGCTTATGGTGTAAACTGGTTAATAGAAGCGCATAAAATTATTAAGCGTATTTTTTACAGGGTATTCCGCTAAAAACAAGCTTTAAAAATGAAAAGCAATTATGTTGGAGATATTTTGAAGATTTCTATTTTGATTTCGTCCGCTTGATGTGTTCGTCAAATTGATGCCAAACACTTTTGATTTCCGGTTTTACAGCTGGCAATTGATTTGTTTATTCATATTTTTATGATCTATGCGGAATCGCATTCGCACACGATTTTTTGAATAGCACGCATAAAAATCTCAAAATAAAGTCAACCCATTAACACGGCATTTGAACGAGAGTTCGCATCCCATTCTCGAGGCCCTAAAGAGCAGCTCAAAAGAGACTCATTTATGCGTGATATTATTTTTTGATGCCATTTAAATTGTTGTTTATTGAACGCCACAAAAAATGTTGTTGGCCATTTTATTTGAACCTAAATAAAAACAAACATCTTGAGAGTATTTTTTTGCTGTTTACATTTCGTTTTTATTTTTGTTGGACAATATTTTGCTTCATTTTTGTTTTTGTTTTTGTTTTTTTTTTCCATAATTTGTTTTTGTTTTTTAAATACAATATATGTTCTTTGCATTCTATTTGTAATATTTTTTTCGTGTGTCGCATATTTTTGCGTTATATGTTATATGTTTCTTCTTTATCGTCTCCGTCGCCGACAATTTCTTTCGCAAGACCAAAAAAAAAATCGCTTAAGTTTGTAATTTTTGTTATTCTGCTGTTCTGTTTCTGCTTCTGCTGTTTTTACTTTTTTGCTCTTTTTTTGCTAGTTTAAATTACATTTTTACACTCACTCACAAACACACACACACACTCGCACACTCAGTCATACGGCACAAAAAAAAACTTATATCGTATTTTTTATATTTATTATTATATTTATCGTAAGTTTTACCATTTCTTATAAGCATTGCTTTGCGTTTAAAAATTATACTTCTAAAAAAAAAACCAAAAAAAAATCCATATAATAGGTGCTTAAAAATAGAAAAAAAATGCAAAACTACGGGCTAATTTTAGTCTCTCTTGGAACAATAAAAATTACAAAAAAAAAAATACACTGGAATAAATAAAATCACTTAGCTATAATTAAGCTCGGAGCCGATAAGGATAAAGAAAATACAAAAATGGGAAAAGGGAAAACAAATGCTTACAATAGATTGATTATATTTTGAGATAAGTACAGTTTAAGAAAAAGGAACCCGAATAAAATAAACACGAAATGAGCAAAAAACATTTAGGAACTCATAATTCAAATGACAAGGAAATAAGAGACAAACCGCGCAATCCGGATCCGGATCCAGATCCGGATCTAAGGAATTAAGCTGAGCTGATCAACTGGTGATGGGGGATGCCTCACGTATTGTTGAACAGCAGCGACTCGATGCTGAACGGATTGCTGCGTCGCATGCTGATCGGCGAGGTCTGATGCACAAGGTTCGCAGCAGCTGCCACAGCGGCAGCCGTTGCCGTCGCTGCCACCGCGCTGTGATGCTGTGTGTTCTGCAGGTTGAGTTGATGGAACGCCTTGGCCGGAAAGAGCAGCGCCTTGGGTGATCCCGACTCGCCGCGCATTCCAACCGCCGCCGCCGCCGCCTCTCGCACATCATCCGCCTCACCGCAATCGCTTGGCTCGCCGCCGTGCATATAACCCCCGGAACCGCCGTTGCCCCCACCCACTCCGCCAGCCCCATTGCTGGCGCTGGTGTGGAGCGTCGAGGGTGGCACCGTCGAGCTGGGGCTGCCCAGACTGCCGCCGCCGCCAATGTAGCTGCCGGCTCTAGAGCTGTCGCCATCGCCATCGAGTCCGCCGCAGTGCTGGAGGCCATGATGACCACCTCCGCCGCCGCCACCGGCGCCGAGGCGAGCGGGACTCACGGCATCGCTGTCGAGCTCGTCGTCGCTGTCGGTGCCGCCGACGACATCGATCTGTATGCCATCGTCCTCCAGGTCGGAGTCGGAGAACGTCCCGTTCGCCTTGTGCTGTGATATGTACTCGGCCTTGAGGGCCTCCAGGTCAACGGTGATGCCCTTGGCCTGCAGCTTGCGCGCCTGCCGATCGATCGCCTTGGCCAGCTTCTTGCGTCGTCGCGCCCTGCAAAGGAGCCAAGAGCAAATGGAATATGCCAAACACATGTTTAATAATGTGCCAATTAAAGGGGAAGTCTCTATTTTCTATTTCAATGCTGCCAACGTATTGAAAATGGAAGTGGAACTTATAGCTCTTTATTTTGTTTTTCAAATTATTCCTAATCATGTATTATCATAATTTCAAATAAATAAAAAGGTGTTTTTTTCATTTTTTGAAATAATTCATTTTCACTCTCTTTTCCCATATACAATTTCGGAACTTATTCAATGCTGCCAATTTGTTGAAAAATTCAAATAGAATTTATTGAATTTTATTTTGCTTGTACTTTTTTAATTTTCCCAATTTATTTCTCAATCACTTAATATTGTATTGTCAATACATAAATATTTGTTTTTATTTTTGAAGTAATTCCGGAAAATTACACAATCATTTAATATTGTATTGTGAAATGTATTTTACAGCGGTGTATATGTAGCTGTAAGACTTTACAAATATTTCCAACTGACATTTAATGCTTTATTGCATTAAATTTAATACAATAGTAATATATATTGTATAAAATATTAAAATAAATTAAAAGTAAAATTAGACAAATATATAGGAGCCTATTTTATTTTATGATATAGTTTTTTAGAGGAAGAATTTGAAACGGAGCTTGCTGATTATTAATTATTTACTCCCATTTTGATACTAATACTTTCTTAAGTTCAACACTGTCAATAAATAAAAACGAGCTACCAACTTGCTAATTCTCTTTATTTCCATTTATATACTAACATGAATTAAGTTTGTATAAAACCGAGCTGTCAATTTGTTAGATACAAATTCTTCTCTCCAATTTGAGTACCAACATAAATTAACTTTGTCTAAATTCAACACTGTTAAACATAAATAGTTTTCACTCTCATTTTCATATGATGCTCACTAAAAATATCTTTTTAGAAATTCAATTGGCTGATTACATATTGCCATTATTTATCTATTTGACCCACATAACAAAATATATCGCAAGTGCTGCCAACTTATTTGTATCAATTGACAAATGTGAAGCTGTCAACTTACCGTTCCTTGGCTTTGAGCTCGTTGGGAGGAATCGGTTCGCCGCTGCACGTCTGCGGCTGGGCATTGTGAGCTGGCCGACCGGGACCCTTTTTGGTGTGCTCACGCTTCCGCACCTTGGCACGTCGATTCTGGAACCATACCTATCTGGAACAAAGCGTATAATCTCAGCAAAGGTGCCAAAAGAGGGGCAAGGACAAGGAAAGTGCCAAATGATTGCAACTAAACTCACCGCAACTCGCGATTCCTTGAGATCGAGACGCATGGCAAGCGCCTCGCGCATGAAGATATCCGGATAATGGCTGGCGGAGAAGGCGCGCTCCAGCTCCTCCAGCTGCCATGAGTTGAAGTTGGTGCGCGAGCGACGTCGCTTTGCCGCGCTGCTGTCGTCGTCACCATCGCCGGGAAACCCTGCGAATGGAATCAAAAAATAGTTTTTATTAATTAAAACAAATGAGGGTTAAGCAAAGGGAGCTAACTAACTACCAACTAACAATCTCCCAACGGACTCGAGATACGAACTGGGATTATACATATTATTATGCCTAATGACAAACGCTTTGTTAGCACACCAAAAGAGCCTTCATAATTAAGTGTTGGAGTGTAATTAAAATTAGGCAAAACAATGCACACACTCAGAACTCAGCGAGTGTTTGAAAACACTAGTGTAAAATACATTCGTGAAATGCATAAATATTCATAATCATATATTTCAATTACAACGCCCCCCAACAGACGTGGCTAATGTTCGATGCCAACCCCCTGACCAGTTACCCCTCTGCCCTCCCCTATCACCCAACTTCTCTACACACACTGCTCGCTTGGTTCAAGCCAAATCCAATGGCCATATCCTGGCCTGCAGTTTTGCCGACGGCCAACAATAAAAACCAAAACAATTTAATTACGTTTCGACTATTTTGTGTGTTGTGTTGTTGGTTGTTGGGCAGGCAGGCTGGCTGGCTGGCTGGGAGGGGGCGTGGCAGTTGCTCCGAAACGCATGCAAAAGCTTTGCAATTTATCAAATTAACTGCGATCGGGCCAAAGAGAAGAATCGCCGAGAAATGCCGACAAAAGGCCAAAAAGGTGTTTTTGCGCTCGACTCCGACTCAAACTCCAGCTCCGACACAGTGCTGGCCATGCAAATAGAGTATCTTTGAGATAAATCATCTCAAGAGAGAGAGAGAGTAAGAGTGAGGGTGAAGCGGAGGTAAGGTAAGGTAATAAATATTGATTAGCAGCTGTTAAATGCACGCACTATTCATACGAATGAGTGCATTCACTTGATGAATACCTTGGCCACGCATTTGCATATATGCGAACTCTAACTGTATTATAAATACCCGTAAATACATTCATTATGATATTCACTTTTGAGTCTGCCGTCGTCGCGCAAATGTGAATACGCTCTCTCATACATATTATTCATGCAACGATGAATACACCTCATATGCATGCCGCATATTACCACTTTGTAAACACGAGTATCCTTTTCTATGCGGCACCTGAAGTTAAACCTGGCCCAAAAGTCCCGCCTCCTCTCATCCCTCCTCAGCTGAACTGGAGCACGCCCCTAATGAATGGTTAGTGCTGTTTGCTGTTAAGTGTATCTAATTATGCGGCAGGCGCTGTTTTGTTACGTTTCTTCCCGCTGCCGCTGCTGCGAAAAGCGACAAAAAACTCGTTTGTTTTAAACGACGCGACGTCGCCTCAACGGTCAGTGAATGAGTGTGAGAGTGTGTGAGTGTTTTAATAACTCAATAACAACGTCAAATACACAAGAATAATAGAGACATTAAGAGCAAAGCGACAAACAAAACGCTTTGGCCAGAGACCGAAGCCAAAAGGGCAGCGCATTGTTGCCACATTTCAGTGCGTATGCTTGAGTGTGTGTGTGTGTGTGTGTGTGTGTGTGTGTGTGTGTGTGTGTGTGTATGTGTGTGTGTGTGAGTGCGTTTCATAGGGCGTTCTTGCATGCACACAAAGTGCATTCAAATGACTTAATAATAACAGTCCACATTGAATGTGCGAGTATGAGTGCCAAAGCCACATAATTCATGCTATTCACTTGCCTTCCTTTTCACTCCCACTCTTGCTCTCTCTCTCTCTCTCTCTCTGTCGCACTCGCACAGTCGCTGCAAGGCGGTCTTTGGGATTTGTGATTTGTGCTGTGGCACAAAATGCAAACGATAATTGAAATTTATTATGATTATTGCGCCCACCGTGTGCCAAGTGCCATGTGCCATGTGCAGCAAGCAATATGCAGCAAACGCTAGGTGGCAGCCCCCATCTGCAATTTGGCAACAGTGCAAAACGTTGCCCTAACCTCAAATGCAAGCCAAAGGCAAAGGCAAATCAAAGAAAAACGAGTTGTGTGCATGCCACAATCACATTCCGTGGCATGTTATGTTTCGTTTAGAGCGCGCGTCAGCTAAGCAATATAACAGTTATGGTTATTCTCCCTTTACCAAACGCCCCCAACCGCACCCTCTCTCTCTCTCTCTCTCTCTCTTACTTTCTTTCTCTCGCCACACTTAAGTCATAAAAATTGAGTCAAAGAAATGGCGAAAACAAGCGAGAACTCTCTTTGACCCGTCCAGGTTCAACTGAAATGCATGTTCTTGCCTCCTTTTATTACTATATTTTTTTTTCTTCTTGTGCTTGTTGTGTTTTTTCGTAGGTGTGTTTTGCCAGTTGTGGGGGTGGCTCAGGAATTGGTTCGCGGGGTTCACAAATTGCCTTTTTTATGGGGCCAAAAACTTAATTGCAGGCAATTGTGAAATGTGTAGAACGAAACTTGAATCATGTTAATCAAAGCACGCCAATTGATTCGGGTATTCACATGCATTCACTTAAATCAGTTGAATAACGCACGTCCAGATTAAATCATTTCATGTTGGAGTTGCTAGTTCATAGCCCATTCACTTTACTGTGTCCATATATTCACTTTACACTCGATTTTGGCTGTTACATTCAATTGGCATTCACATGATTGATTTAAATAGCTAGATTCTAGGCTTTAACAGCTTAAATATTTTAAGCATTAAAAACAAAAATATAAATAAGAAGAATTTTTGTTCAATTTTAATGTTTAATTATTTTTGAATATCAAGTTTACTTTTTGTAAACTTGAATTAATTATATTATGTTTTTTCTCACTTTTAATATGAACTCTATTCTTTAAATTCCTATAATCAAAATTCCTATAAATATATTATATGTAGTTTGTAATTTAATAAACAACATTTTAAATAAGAATAATTTTTGTTAAAATTAAATATTCAAACATGTTCGAGTTTAAAGCTATTTTCGTAAACTTGAATTACATATTAATTTCAAACTATTAGTTTTGGCATTGAAATATTTTCTTAGTTTTTGTCGAATTACAAAATTTATATGTTGTTTATTTTTAAATTAATACAAAGTTAATATATATATCATTTGTCTTGTTAATTTTTGCATTATGTAAATTCACGTTTAATTAGCGTTAGTCAATATATACATATGTATATATTTACATTTGGTTATCACTTTGTGTTAATCACTTTGTTAATTCAATTAGTGAAATCAATTTGAATCAGAGCTACAATATAGTATGTATACTATATTTTTGCTATTTTCTAGAAATACTTTTGCGTTCTTGTCAATCATGTAATGTGAAGATTAGAATCATACATTTTAAAGTGAATTTTCTATGACTATTGCGCCATAATTAGCTCTGCTCTTTTCCTGCTAGTTCCCTTTCATGCTTTATTCTTTTTCTCTTCCATCCACCTAAGCTGGAAAATTAAGCGATTCTATGATGATGTGTGTGTTGTGATTGCAATTTTTAGGGGTCGTGGCAACCCTTTTGCTTGACACAAAAAGCTCATTATGAGACGGAAATGCTTAAAGAATTGAAATCAAATCTATTTGGCCAAAAAACGATTCATCATCATCTCATATCGGATCCGGGTTCTGGTTCTGATTCTGGTTGGTGTTCGTGTTCGTGTGTCGGGACGTGTCACGACCTGCACGAACACGTATCGTATGTCAGTTGTCAGATGGACCTGCTCTTTACAAGGCGGAAGTGCTGTTCTGTGTTGTGTTCCTTTACCTCATTTCAAATTCATTACGAGAAACAAATAGAACAACACTCACACACGAGCAAAGAGAAACAAAATGGCGGGCGGCAAGTAAAAATCGCATGATAAATGATTTCGATCGTTTTATGACAGTTTCTTCATTTCCGGCGTGAAATGAGCAAAAAGCTAAAAGAAAACGGAGCATGGCCATGTGACTGATGGCGATGCCCCCGTTAGCCCTTCCCACTTCCCCTCCTCCCCTCCTCACCTTTGCGAGTTCTACACCCCCGCACACCCCGCTTCGACGCTGCTTACAAGACTCTTTTTCGTTTTTTCGTTTCTTTTTTTTTCAGTCTCTGTGACGCGCCGCAAAATGATTAATGAGCATTGGCAACGACACAAGCGAGCACTGGCAACTTATGCTTTCTCCCCTCCTCCCTCACTTCTCTATGTACAGCTATGACGAGCCCAAAACACCCACCAGCGGCAGCCACGCCCACACCAGAAGTGGGCGCCTACATTTGGGGACTTGCAGCAACTGCAACTTGCAACTTGCAACAGAGCGGCGACTATCTGCCATCGCGCGTTGGCTAATCAAATTGAATCAAATCAAATTAATAATTACTTTTTAAAATGGCGACGCAGGAAGTGGGCGCCCCCCCTCTCCACACTCACCGTCTCCCTCTCTCACAACTCTCTCCCTATGGAGCTGGCAATTAATTAAACGTTTCCCTCGTTGCAACTTCAACTTTCAGCGTTGTCTTTGGCTGCGACTGCGACTGCGGTTGCGGTTGCTTCTGCCGCGCGCCTTTTTAGCCACGCCCTGCACCAACGCCCCCAGTGCTGTGTGTGTGTGTGTGAGAGTGTTGCACACTCGACTCGGGTATCAGCGCATTGGATATATGCATTATGGCCATAATTACACCAACTAGCCATCATTTGTTAATGCTAATTGGCCAATGAGTCGTCGTCGCCGTCGCTGTTGCAGGAACGTGAGCGTGAGCGGGAATGGGAATGGGAACGAGTCTTGGCCAAGCATTATTGGCCCGCTTTAGCCGCAATCAAAAAGCGCAGCTAACACAATTGTCTCGAATGAGCTCATCAATTTACGGGGGCCCAATGATTGCAGGCCAACAAATGCCATGGGCCAAGAAAGTGCCAGCCAGAGAGCCAGCAATGGCTGAAACTAATCCAATTGGAGCTGGGCAAATAGAGCGGCAATTATCGATAATAATAGTTATCGATTAATATGACGTCTACTTTAGCCAGAGTTAAATCAAATTTCCATAGAAAACGCCAACTAATGTCCCTGCATTTATCGACAAAAGGCAATAATACTATTTCTAGTAAACAATCGAGAGATGGAGAGAGAAGGTAGCAATTATCGATAGTATTAGATATTTGATTTGGCGAATTTGTAAACATGCCTCAAAGGCAATAAAGTATTTGAATTAAGAAATTTGTATACAGAACTCAAAGGCATAATAAATGTATTTATAAATGTATTATGTGCAGTTAAGCTACTCATCTGTACTTAGTTTTCAATATTTTCGTGTGTTACTATCGATATCAACAGTAAAACGTTAGGTCTTTCTATGTGAAATTTAGTAGAAGTTATTTACTACAAGAAAATCAAACATCTGAAGTATGGATACTAAAATAAATCACACAAATACTAAAGTAAATCCCATTAAAGAGAAATATGTTAATCGCAACATGCGGATAATTTGTCAGCTAGTAAATTAACAAATTGAATTGTGATCGATAAGTGAAATTAATAGAACTTATCGAAAATACATGTGCCAAGGCGTAGCTGTAATTTTTGAAAAGTTTGTGACACCAACAAATGAAGATTCAAATATACACTTTTATGATATCATATATGTATGTATGTTGTATCGATATAGTGAGGAACGTTTTATGGCTATAAAATGTGTGGAAATCGCACACGCCATATAAGTAAGTGTTAAACAATAATTGCAACAATAACACCAACATATTTATTATATGGTGTACAATATAATGCAAAGCTGTTTCAAAGCGTTGGCTTAATCCACACAAATTCGAGTTAAGATTAAACACGAACGAGCAACGAATGTATAACAATAGAAATATTCGAGATTCTTTTCAATGGAAATGAGACGTGGCCTAATGATGATCATGAATTTATTAGTTATGACGACTACTGTCATTCAGCTAGAGGCTTGAGCCTGAGATTCATATTCACATATTTACGCATTCACATGCTTATCAAGTGAATAGCGAGCGAAGTTCGATTATGATGCGACCTTCGTTGAGCTCACAGCTCACATCTCACAGCAGGCAACGGTTTAGGTTCCCGGAATGATACCCCGAAAAAGGGAGCGAGAGGGGAAGCAGCTACTTTGTATGCAAAAATCAATCGAACTTTACATAATAAACGATCGCTGATTAGCTAAATCAATAAATATGCTTTGTAGGTAGCAAAAGTCAAATGCGACTGGCAAAACTGACTGACAATCCGAAAGCATTTAGCACACGGCTAATTGAATGAATTAACATATTCACTCTATATACTCTCTCTCTCTGTCTCTCTTTCGTTCTCTGATTGTAAGCTTCTAGTTCTCTAGCTGGCTGGCGCTTTTAAGACTGACCTCTATGCAGTCAAATGCATTGAATGATAGCTCATTAGGCATGTGAATCTGATGTGAATGATGATGATCATTCAATTCCAATTTGCACAGCCCAAAAATTAATACTGCCGATGGCCAAACAAATTGATTTCTGGGTCTTTCCAATCTTTAAAATGGCTCAAATTTCAAAGCGATGCGAATAGCAGATTCACAAGTTTGACATTAATGAATATATGAATATATATCGAGATATTCATTTCAATGGTAGCTAAGTGAATGAAGGTGTTAACTAAGAGTTTAGCATTCATTTCAAATCTACATGGTTGGGAACCTTTTTTTTCTTTCTTAACATTTTAATCTGTGAACGATACAATTTCATGGAGCTCTCGAAATTGTTTAATATCGCTGAATAGATAAATTATTAAGCAATTTGTATTTGATGAAGCCTTTAATAAATTTATTTCCTTGAAGTGTGACAATAGGCTAGCGCATAAATAGTTGAAAGTATTTTCGATTTAAACGCAAAACTTAACGGGTTCTCATTCATTTACTTTGTTGCAATTATTTTTAATTCAGAGGTCGATTTTTATAAGTCATATAAACACAAACTTAAAAGCAATTGATTATATCTTAAACTGCTTCTTCCTGTATTTTCTTGTCATCCTTTCATTTCAAAATATTCCCTGAGTTATTAAGAAGATTATTAATTATAACTTTTTTATGAACTTAGTATCACAAATTTCAATTATTGCAGTTAGCATTGCATTAAGAAAGCCTTATAATACAAAGTATACAAATACAGCTTTTTAACTATTGTTACTCAGTGTCTGAATAACAAAGTGCCGAAATATTTATGAAAGTATAAGTATGCTTTATTTCTATCTCTATAATCAATGTACTACGATATTTTTCCCTACCAGTTAAAGCAAAAATAAGTGTTCTTAGTAAGAATCTTATATTTATTTTTGAAAGTCAACTCCAACTATACTTTTTTTATGTAGCGGATATCTAATATACAATTAGAAGTATGATTAATAAAGATCTCTTATCTTTTTCTACTTTTTTTCTCCAACTATTTTTTTAGTGAATTAAGGCAGGTAAAAAATTGTATGCTCTAAATTGCAAAAAAATCGAACTATATTTTTTTCTGGAATGTGCTTTAGATAAAGATCTCTTATATTTACTACACTATATTTTTGGAGGTATTATTATTCCAAATATAAAATATATTATATATTACTAATGTAGATCTTCTGCTATACTGTGCAAAAAATACCTTCTTTCAAATAGAAGTTATACTGAGTTCTTGACGCAATTTTTAGACAAAAATTCTGAGTATTAGGACTAAAATCCTGATTTTGGAAAAAAATTGTATTTCGATTATGTTTATCCAAATAGAAATATGCTTAATGGAAATTTCCTATAATTTTTACGAACATATTTATCGATTTATATAATGTATATATATATATGTACATATATCTTACTATATTTTGATGTGAAAATATTCTTGCAATAACTCTTTTTAAATATGTATCACAGATCTGCACCTATATTTTTTTGTTGTGACATTAAAATAGGAGTTGCTTGTTATAGATTTCTGGGATGAAAATATTCTTGCTATAAAAGTACACCACTTTTATGGGGTATTATAAAATGTGAAGTATATGATACATATCCAACTATTACTTGAAGCCATTCAACTATAGAAGAACACCCTTTCATCGTTTCTTTTTTGTCGTATGCCTCACACTTCGTTAGCTATATTTTCTAATCTTCAAATCTGTTCCTAATGTGAAGTATATAATACATATCCAGCTATTACTTAAATTCATTTAACTAACGTAGAAGTACGCTTAATATAGAATATCTCAAACACCTTTTCATCGTTTCTTTTTTGTCGTATGCCTCAGACTTCGTTAGTTATATCTTCTAATCTTCAAAACTTCAAATCTGTTCCTAAAGTGAAGTTTATAATACATATCCAGCTATTACTTAAATTCATTTAACTAACATAAAAGTACGCTTAATATAGAATATCTCAAACACCTTTTCATCGTTTCGTTTTTGTCGTATGCCTCACACTTCGTTAGTTATATCTTCTATGTTAATCTTCAAATCTGTTTCTATTTTAGAGCAATTGCTGACACTTACCGCCATCCTCGTTGGATCCCTCGCTCGGTGGTCCCGCCGGCGGCAAACTCTGTCGGTTGCCAATCATGAGGCGATGCTGTATGGTTGCCACGGTGCTGGCAACGGCAGCGACGGCCGTCGTCTGGGCGGCACTCACATTGCGCAGCGCCGCAGCGCTGAGGCCGGTGAGATTGGCGAAGGCATTGCTGGCATTGACCGCCGCCATTTGAGTGGCGGCCGCAGCCGCTGCCGCTGTGGTGGGATGTCCGCCGGCCGTCGCCTCGAAGCGCGGTCTGCCGAGGAAGGGGCCATTGGGGCCAAAGACGCCGGGCACGCCGAACTGCAAAAAGGGTCCCCAAGGCGGGACACGAACGCCGCCGGGCGCCAATTGGGCGGCTGCCGCATACAGCTGAAGTGCAGCCGTCGGATGCAATCCCTCCGACGGCATGTTGTTGCCGCTGCTGCAGTTGCTGTTGCTATTGCTGTTGCTGTTGCTATTGCTAGCGGTCGCTGTGGCTGTGGCTGCCGCGGCTGCTGCTGCTGCGGCGGCGGCGGCGGCTGCACTCAAACGTTGTTGTTGCTGCTGCAGTTGAGGCGGCGTAGCTGCCAAATGGCTATGCAGATGAGCGTGATTGTGATTGAGAGCGTGACTGTGAGCGTGATTATGATTGTGAGCGTGACTGTGATTCTGACTCTGACTCTGACTCTGACTGTGACTCGAACTGGAGCTGTGAGTTGTCCTTTGACGCTTGATGTCCGTCGCCGTCTCTTGAATCTCTGGAGTCTCCTGCTTGAAGCTGAAGTTGTTGATGTTGTTGATGCTGTTGTTGTTGTTGTTGTTGAGATTGATGAGCTTCTTGCTCTCGCCAAGTGTGAGTGTTGCTGCGGTTGTTGATGTTGTGCTTGTTGTTGTCAGTGTTGTGGTAGTTTGTTGTTGTTGTTGCTGTTGTTGCTCCAGTACCATTATGGCCCACTGTGCTGCTGTTGTTGCTGCTCAGGCCATGGAACGCCTTAGAGTTCTCAATCATATACGATTTATATAAGTTATAAGTTATGTAGATGTTTGTTTATCGAGGATCACTTTATACACTCGCGCACTTTTGAACAACACTCGACTGGTGGGGGGGTTGGTTGGTTGGGTGGTGTTGATAGTGTTGGTGGTGGGGGGGCGTTGTTTGTTTCGGGGGCGGGGTGACACACACGAATTTGCACACAGTGCCGCTTTTAGTTTTAACGTGCTCAAAAAAAATATTTGGATAGATATAAAGTTGTTGCTTTGCCGTCGGCCGGCAAAATGCACAATGCACAATGCACAGTGGCAAAAAGAAAACACACACTGCACACACCACAAAATTGTACACTGCACAAAAAGCACAGAGCGCGAACTTCACTTTTCACGCTTTCTATGTAACTGTGTGTGTGTGTGTGTCTGTCTGTATATATGTATTTATGTACGTGTGTGTGTGTGTGTGCGACAGGCAGCAACAGCAGACAGACGCAGACAACGCAAGCGCTCGCAATGAAAATTCAATTTGAACTGAGCGCCGATGACGACGCGCCAAGCGAGGAAACCAAAAGTCCCAACAAAACAAACCCAAACAGAACGGCAGCAAAAAAGCAACAACAACGTAGACGAAAACGTAGCAACAGCGCAGCGACGTCAACGTCAACGTCGTCCAACCTGACTGCGCCCAACCAGAGAGCGAGAGCGCGCTCTCACCCCGCATAGCACAAGAAGAGAGCGAACGAACGAAGGAGCGAACAAGCGAGCGAGTGAGCGAGTGAGCGAGAGCGAGAGACTGGCAAGCAAGCCAGACAGTTTGTTCGGCTTCGGTTCGGCTCATGGCTTGAACCACCGCACCAATACCAATGCGCAGCAACGACAGCGACGTCGCACAGATTGTTGCCATGTTGTTGCGGTCGCCCTGTGTGTGTGTGGATGTGTGCGTGCGAGCGAGCTGGAAATTCATCAAAAAGCAACAACCACTTAATTTTTATATGCGCAGCGTCGCCTGTTTCAATTTTGATCAACTTGCTGCCGCCGCTGTCGACGTCGACGTCGTCCCAGGGTAATTCATTTAAAAGAAATGTGCTCGTCTCTCTGTCCACGTGTGTGTGTGTGCGAGTGTGGCCATTTTCAATATGGAGTCGCCTGGCCTGACTTGCCGCAGAAGTGCGAGCGAGACAAACAGCTAGCGTCTGGGCACTTTCATTGGCTGTCTGCAGCTTTATGAATACTGGGAATTTTGTGCAGCGACTTTTCGCTGAGGCGCCATTGCCAAAAACGACTTGAAGAGTTTTCAATTTTCTTTGCTGTGTATGTGTGTGTGTGTGTGCAACTTTTCCAAGGGCGGAGTTATGCAGCATTTTTCAATTTGCGCCACATCAAATTATTATGCTCCACTCCTGCTGCTGCTGCTGCCAGCGTCGACGCAGCGTCAACGCGACGCAACGCAACGCAGTTGCCTCAGCTCTCAACGCATTTATCCATTCTGCCTCGCCCAATAACCATAAATGGCAATTTCGCCAGCGCCAAATAGAAAATGAAAATTCGTTAACAATTAATTAGCAAACGATTGAGCACTCTCGACTCTTCACTCTCCCCCTCAAATCCCAATTCCCCTAACTCTCCACTCCACAGCTAGCGGGCGAGAAATGCTAGAGAAACACGTTCGTTTTGTGAGCGTTTTTCTTCTATGCGCCTTTCTTTGCGCTCTCTCAGTGTGTGCGTGTGTCTCAGTGTTTTTTATTTTCTGTTTTCAATTAAAATATCGACGCTGCAACCTGTGTGTGTGTGAGCGAGATGGCACTAGCTCAACAGCAGACACAACGGCGACCAATTTGCTTTTAATTTGTTAACATAAACGCCTCGTCCTGATGCTGCTGCTGTTGCTGTTGCTGTTGCTGCTTCGACTCCAACTTCGGCAGCAGCTTCAAGTCATGTGTGTGTGTGTGTGTGTGTGTGGTGTGTGTGGAATGCGCATGAATCATTCATTTTATTAGTGCTGTTTGCTGCGACGCCAACTGCAGCAGCAGCGGCAGCATCCAAAGCGCCACTCCACTTAACCCAATTGGCCCCCACTTCAGCTTCCCTCTCTCTCCCGCGCCCACCTCTAAGTCTCTCTCTTTCTCGTTCTCGCTCTCGCTGCGGTCAGTCAACCAGGCAGGCAAGCAAAGCTCACTAAAAGCTGAGCAATCAATGTCATTGTTGCGGAGGCGTCTATAAAGCATGTTTTTTCGTCATCCCCCTCCCCACAGGAATTGCCACACCCCCTCCGACCCCTTCAGTGCAGTTCCCTACCTCACCCCTCGTTGTGCAGTGTCAACTGTTTTGTTGGCAGCTTACTTAATTGCTCTGCTCTCTGCCATTTCCCCTCTTCTCCCACTCCCACTCCCTCTCCCTTAACCTCGCCCCTCTTCACCATCCCTCCCTTGGGGTCACATGTGCGCCGTTGTTGCTCGGTGTTAATTTTATTAATGACATACAGCGCCAGTGGCCGACAATCTACACAAACCTGCCACGGCCCCTCCCCCCCTATCACCCCTCTGGCAGCGACCAAATGACGAGCGTTGTTAATAATATTTTCATGCGTACGAAAACTTAATTAATTCTGCTTCAGTTTGTTGCAAAAAAGTTTTCCTTTTTTCCCTCTTGTTTTTGTATTACGTTTTCCCTTTTGCTTTGCTTTGGCTCCAACAACAAAAATGGCAGCCGTCAGTTGCGGAGCGGGAGTAGGAGGAGGTGGAGGAGGAGGAGTAGGTGGGGAAAAGCTTGGCTTAGCAAAGCGGAAGTTTTACCTTGTCAACCCGGCACTCCACTCTCTCCTCCCCTGTTGAGCTTTCCAGCGCCTTCAGCAAATCAAATGAATGAATTTTAATTATTTTTGTGGTAACCCTCCCCCTCAGACCCGTACCTCGCCCGTTGCTCGCCCCCACAAAGCTCATCCAACTGCATACCAAAAAGAGATAGAGAGACAGAGAAAGAGAGAAGAAAGAGAAGAGGAGAAACACACACACGGAAACAGCAGCTAGAGAGATGAAGAAAAGTTTTTGGTAAAGCGAAAAGTTTTTGGAGCAGGTAGCTTGAAAAGTTTTGCAGACAAGCCCGGAAACAGGAACACATGCCCCCGAGAGAGAGAGAGAGACTTTCCTGCATGCCACAAAAGCGGAAATAATATGAAAAATAATCGCAAACAACAACAACCAAAATAGGCAAGAGCAACAACACAAAATAGGAATACAGCAAAAAGGAAAGCACAATTGGGAATCATATCATACTTGGACTATTGGATAATAATAATAATAATAATAATAATAATAATAATAATAATAATAATAATAATAATAATAATAATAATAATAATAATAATAATAATAATAATAATAATAATAATAATAATAATAATAATAATAATAATAATAATAATAATAATAATAATAATAATAATAATAATAATAATAATAATAATAATAATAATAATAATAATAATAATAATAATAATAATAATAATAATAATAATAAAAATAATAATAAAAATAATAATAATAATAATAACTTTAATTTTAAAAACCAATTTACTACAGCTATTGCAGTCATTCAAATTTAATTGGGATTCAAGTTTGTTAAATTAAGAAATGCTTTATAAATAATATAGAAATATTTTCAATGAAAAAAATTTAGAAGCAGCTATTGAAACTGGAAAGTTAATTTTAATAGTATTTATGATTAAGTGAATTATCACAACATTTGCAGTTTCCTTCGAATTGTGTATTTTGTATAAATCAAATAAATATAGTTTGACAAAATGTTTATTGAATATTCAATTCTACGCTCAATGCACAAATCAAAAAAAGTTATTAATTTGATTGATAATGCAATATAGAAAACCAATAAAATCGTTTAGTAAACATTCAAGCATTAACGATGTATTTTAGACATAAACCGCCACATTGCACTCGAAGTATTTCAGCAATACAGGGAAATTTTCGTGAGACGAAATACTGGGTAATTCGACGGCTCAGCCTGAAATTATTATTTGATTGTCACTTCACGTGTGCCAAAGGGACGACAATTAAATATTTATGTTTTATTGAACATCATTGAAGGATTGATATATAAAATGAAATGTGAAGTAAATTCCAGTTTTAATAACGAAGAGGATATATGAAATATATTTAAAATTTTTGATGTACGATTTTTCTCAAGCTTTGTTGAGAATCTATTATTTTGAATTTAAAGGATTGATATTAGAATTTCAGATTTAGAAACTAGGATGAAATGAAAAATCATTTTGGGATTTTAAGATTGAATATATATATATATTGGAACTCTCTTAAAATTTAACAATTAAAATGCAATATATAATAAATTTCAGAATTATAGTATAATATGTAATTTGGATGATTGAACAACTAAAATAAAATATATTAGAAATTCTAGATTTAAGTTTCAATATATAATTTGGAACATATTAATAATCTGTATAATTTTGAATTTAAAAAATTGATATTTGAATTTAAGATTTGGGAACTAAGATGGAATGTGGAATAAATTTTGGGTTATTTTAGATTTAAGATTGAATATATATTTTTCCCAATTAACTCATATTTTATTTAAGATTTCAGATTACAATTTAATATATAATTACAAAATTAAATATATAATAAATTTCAGGTTAAATATATATATCTTTAAAAGGATTGATATTTAAATTAAAGATCGAACAACTAAATACATTTCAGATCTTAGATTTAAGAGTCAGTGATTTAATTTGGAATATAATTAGCTCATCTCTGCTTTCTTCTCGCCTTTCTGCCCCTCACCACTTTCTCTCTGTCTCTTTGTGGGCGACAATTGTAACAGTTGGACTTTCAATTAAAGATTAGACCTAATCGCCGTGTTAATTGCTTGTCAACGGAGCAGGGAACAGATAAAGCATAACCATAACTATAATGTAACCGCACGCAGGCCATCAAAAGTCAACTGCCACGCCCACTTGACACACTTGGCATGCCACACATCAACATCAACAGATGCAGCGCAACGTTTTCGCTCGCTGCTGCTTCTTCGCATTGTTATGATTATTATTGTTACAGTCATTTATTCATTTTTATTTATCATATATATGTATGAATATATTCTTTTTTTTTTTGGCCACACAGTGCAAAACAAAACACATGTGTTGCTAATTTGAAGCGGATTCTGTGGCACGCCCACTTTGCTTGCATTTTACACAGCATCAAGGGGCAGCAAGTTGCAGCAATCAGTCGTAAAAAATCGTTTGTCGTTTGACTGCAAGCCAGGACAACCCTCGGCTCAACTCTGCCCCCTGCAACATGCCCCGCGCCTCGTGCCACGTATTGTTGCTGTTGTTGCTGGTGTTGTTTGCGGTCTCATTGCTGCAGCCACAAACACAGCAAAGCCAAAGTCAAGTCACACGAAATTATGGCAATTACGTTAAGCAGCCATTTATTTTTATGAGCCCACGAATTATGAATAATTGCGCCTCATGCGGCAACAACAACAACAGCAACAACACACACAGTTAGTTGCCGCAACTAGAAAGTGTGATTTTGGCCAACAAGGCGAAGCCAAAGGGCAGCGGGCAGCGGGCAGCGGGCAGCGGGTAGCGAGCAGGTGCGGGGGATGTGTGTGTGATGTTGCATGGGGGAGGGGGGCAAAGCCAATGCCAATGCATGTCAACAATATCGTTAGCACACAAGTTCGAAAATCCATTTGACACTTGATTGTCACATAATGAACATGTCCGCTGTGCATTAATCAAGTGCACAACACCACAGATACCCTGTAAAGTCATTCAAGTCAAATAGTAGTCCATATTATGCCGGCTTATGCTGTACAGGAGTATTCCAAAATCATTTTAAGCAGATGATCTAGCAAATGTTTCAAACTATTTATAAAGACTAACTAACTGAACTGACAACACTGACAACAAAATTAAATAGTGAGAAATGCTTCATTTAAGAAAGTTCTTAAAGTCTTGCCTAATTTGAATTAGTTATTTTCAATTACATACTTCTTAATTTCAAAATGTTTTTTTTTTTTTTTTAGAAAACAAATTGTATTGCTTTTTTCTGAGCATATCTTTAAAATGGTAAATGCAAGGAAGTTGCAATTTTTATGGAATATACTCTGCATCATTTGATAGTGCAATAAGGCTTAAGAACTAAAAACTCAAGTTAAGATGAAAATTTATTTTCAATTATATTTTAAATTGTTTCATGGCACTTTGTTCATAGTGTGTAGAGAAATGTGTAATTTAGGCATACAATTTGCTGCAGCTGCATAAATAATAATAAAATATGCCTTTAAAAATAATATTGAAAATCGATAAATGAAATGTAGTTCATAATTCAGCTTTAAATTATACAAAATCAGACATTTTAAAGCTGAATTGTGTTTCTAACTAAATTGCAGATTTTGATTTTCAGTATTATTTTTAAAAGGTAAAAGTTATTAAGAAATATGGGATGCTCTGAAGTTTACTCAGTTTTTATATTTATTTCATGTATTTATTTTTATTTGTTTATTTATTTGTTTTTTTTTTCATCTGTCATTATTTTTATGGGTGTTTTTATTTATTCATTTTATGCATTCATTGTTTCATTTATTTATAGCCTAACACTATAATATAAAGCTTTAAAATCATTTATGTTTTAATGTAGTTACTATAATATAAAGCTTTATTATTATCTATATTTTAATGTATTTATTTTTAATTCACTTTTATTTTATTTATGTTTTTTCATTATTTTCTGGTTCTTAAATACAAAGCTTTGAATTAACTAATTTTTAATTTACTTCCTCTTTCTCTTTATTTTCATTCATTGTGCAATGTATATCCTTTATGTAATTGCTTAATTTACCTTTATTTGTTTCTAGAATTACAATGTAAACCTTTTCAATTATGATGTCAACTACTAACTTTTTATTTTACTAATTATAAAATGCAATATTTTTTCAAAATGTTCTATATTTTATTCATAATATAACTACATGTGGATCCTGTAATATAATTGAATTTATGGATCTGCTTTAGTAGTTCTTTAAGAATATTCATGCTCACACTTGCCTCACTAATATACCTCTTAGAATTTCCCCCGCAAGTTGCGTCTCACATTACTTTTGTTAAGGAAAGGGAAGGGGAAAGGGAATAGAACATAGAGGGATAGAAAATGGTCATGAACGAGATGTCAAACTGTTCAGACGCTCTGCTCTCATCATCAAAGCGACATCCTGTCCGATCCGAGGGTGTGAATGGATATTCGTCATTAGGCTCATAAAATTGCAATGATTCCGGCACAGAGAATCAAAAAGTAAAGTATCTAAACCAAAATAAAAGAGAAAAACTTCAAAGAACAGGAATCTAAATACAGCTAGAGAATACACTACACCAAATGATGTTAACGAAATGAATGAGTTTCGTGGTCAGGCTCGATTTGTTTGTTAGGGCAGAAAGCAAAGCATCGTAAGATGGTTTTCTGCTTGGGCGCAGACGACGATGACAACAATTGACATTCATTGGCCAGTTTGATGGTCCAGGCCAAACGACTTTGCCTCTCCCCTTCTGTCACTCTCTCTCTCTCTCTCTTGGCTAAAACTTTCGCGCCATTGTCTCAGTTTCGCAGTCTCATTTTCATCGTTGTCTTCTCTCTGTCGCAGTCACTGTCGCGATTGATTTTCTCTAACGCCGAATAACTTTGGGGGTATCTTTTGTGCTCGTCCTCGTCCTCAGCTTCATCCTTGACTGCGTCTCTATATAGCATCTATAGCTCGAAATTTCTCGTACTCGCGACGCTGGCGGCAAATAAATTACATTGTAATTTGTGTGTCCCCATCGCTGTCGTTGTCGTTGCCGTTGTCGTTATTATTGCTGTTGTTGTCCTGGCTAGACCGCGTCCAACCCTCAAAATGGGGGCGTCGACTACAACGACGACAACGACGACGATGAGGAGTCCTTGTAGCTGTTGCTGTTTGCTCTTCTGGCTTTAGTGTGGGCTCGTAATTTGATTTCGAGTGCCTTTTGCCCATCCGCCCATCCGCCCACCGTTTTGGCATTGCTCATTTTTAGCTTGGCGACGTGCCCAGCAGCCCTCTGGCTGCGAGTCCTGGCGAGTCCTTCCGACTCACCCATCACCACCCTGCGCTCTGCTCTGCTGTGAGCTCATTTAAAGTTGATGGTGTGTGAAAAAATGTGAACAGATTGTTATGTAATTGAGTTTTTAGGCAGCCGTTTTGAGGTCGCCTTTTGTGGCTGACTCGTTGGCTGCCTGCCCGATGTCCTTGCTGCTCCTTCCTTCCTTCCTTGTCTTGGGTTGTGTTCTGTTCTGTTGTGTTGTTGTCGTATTTGTTACATTTATTTGTCGCTTGATTTGATTTCGTTTCCTGCACTCCCCGCCCCCCCTCGGCACATCCTTCTTTCCTTCTCAGCCCCTTTGCGGTTTATTTGGCATCAGCACACTTGGCTCACAGCATTAGCTGCCCAATTTGTGGGTCGTATTTTAAGTTGTACAATGTACATGGTTAAGTGATTGTATATTAAGCATGCCTACAATCCTAACTGACTGATAAAACCCAATTAAGCTGCTGATAATTATAAACAATACAGCGAAAAACAAATACTGAAAAGGCGAATGCAAATCTTCATTTTAAGAGCTTTTCCATCTTAATAATAAATTCTTGAAACAAGAATTCTTACTTGGAAAAAAAGACAAGATTTCATTCTTTCTCGTTTTAAAATAGAATAACTCCCAACTAGTAGAGACTCATTGTGTGGGCGTGGTCGTTGGTCCTTGGTTCAAACTTTAGTGGCTTCAAGAATCAATGGTAATTTGAAATGTAAATATAAATAAACAATGTAAATATAAATAAATTATTAAAAACAAACGACAAAGCTAACGGTAAGATAACCGCTTCGCATTTTCCATGAAAGCAAAACATTGTGGCACTTTTTTTTAAATATACCAAATCAAAATACCATACTGAAATATACCAAGGGTTATAATTGGTATATTGATATAGAGATATGGTATTCATATACCATAGAGTACAAAATATACCAGTTGATTAGCCAAAGCAACTAAAACCCGTAGTAGTATTGCCACAAAATTTTCAGAAATCATAAATACAATAGTTATACTCGTATTGTAAGTACCAAACCTCGCGAAATTATGCTTATTATTCGATTTTTATTGATTTGCGCGGACTGAAGTGGGAGTAGCAAAAATTTGAAACTAACTTCATCGGCGTAAAAACATAAAAAGGGCTGTCGAAAAATTTAAATTTGATCTCTTATAGTCTCTGAGATCAAGCTGTTCATGCTGACGGACGGACAGACAGACAGACAGACAGACGGACGGACGAATATGGCTACATCGTCTCAGCTGTTGATGATCGAGAATATATATGCTTTATAGGGTCGGAGATGCCTCCCTCTGCCTGTTAGATACATTTCATGCGGACACAAAGATATAATACTCCTATACTCCTATGGGTAGCGGATATAAAAACAATACTTCATATTAACCAATCGAGAAATAATAACATTTGACCTTGATTTCTGACATTGCATTCTTGTTTGAATATTGAAAATTTTGAATTCTTTAATTAGAAATTGATTCTTGAGTTTCAAGAGCGGTATATACACGCTACCTATAGGATAAAAGGGTGTTATAACTTTATCAAATTTAAGTATATTTTCTTTTATATTTTGCACTCTATGGTATATTTTCAATCTAATGGTATACCGAGGATATCAAATATTGCTTTCAGTATATTTTAGCACTTTGTCAATATATTAATATGGTATATTTTAAGAAAGAAACCCAAAATAATGCAGTATTAGTCTTCTTAGGTGTTATTCTTGATTATAGCATTATTTTCTTTCAGTGTATATGCTTGTATTGAATTAATATGTTAAACGCTGCAAATTCGATTAATTTCAAGCTTAGCTTTAATGAAGTGAATGCATAATCACATGTGCATATGCTTTATTTATACGATTAGCTGATTGAACATAAGTTTTTCAGCTGCTACAAATGTGTTTCCACACCCTGAGCTCATTAAGTGTCTGAAGAAGACATCTCTGAAGAAGCTCTCAAAGTTGCAGCACAACATGTGTCCATGTCCATCCATCCATCCAACCATCTGAGATTGTGAAAGATAGCATTTGGTATTATGTTTAATAGACGCAGTTTAAGGCTGCTTTACATTCTTAATGTCGCGCCCACTTCCACTTCCCATGCAATGCATTAAGAAACTAAATTAAAAATCCAAATAATTAATCGCTGTTCGGCGTGTGCACATTTTATTAAGAGCTCTCTCTCACTCTCGCTCTCCCCATTATGATGGCTTAATTAACAAGGAAGCTAAGCAAGATGCAACGGCAATTAGTATAAAATAGTCAGAATGTGAAACGATAATCTTAATGTCGATATCAGTTGAGCTGAAAGTTAAATTGAAAGTCAAATAAAACTGTTTTGCAGTTCGATTATATCAATAAAAGATGCAACACTTAAATTTATTATTGTTATTGCTGTTGTTGTTGTTGTTATTTCTGTTGTTGTTGCATTCAGCATTTAACAATGCCAATATGAATATTCACATTGTGTTCAGCGTTTTCTTTTGTGTCGAATTTCGGAACCAGCCATAAAAAAATACACATAAATGAAAGAAAAGGAAAAAGAATGCAACGCTGCACGCAGAATTCGACATGGTTGTCTCGTCGATTGTCGGTTGTTGGTTGTCGGTTGCATGCAACGATCACGCATAACACCCCGAGATGTGGGACTCTCGTTTATGTGCGCAGGTTGCATGCCCCATCCACCAGAGAGCATTCCCTGCTGCCTTTGCCGTTCCCGTTCTTATTAGCTTGCATTTAAAACCCAGCAGGGTTTTCACACCTTTTGCGCCCCACTGCGTCTGTCTAGCTATCTCACTCTCGCACTCCAGCTCCGTCTCCGTCTCTCACTTGCAAAGTGCCGACAATGCGGCAAGAGGATCGGACTGTGGCTGTGGCTGTGGCTGCAACACAGCGCACGCGCGGCACAATCAAATTCAAATCACTTTGCATCTTTGAGATCTCAATAAAAATCTCGTTCTTGTTGCTGTTGGAGTTGCTGTGGTTTTGTTGTTGCCGTTGACTTTAATTGTTGCCGCAGGAGCATTGCTCAAATATTAATTGGTTTTGTCGGAGGATTTCTGGCTAAAGATGCTGACGCCTCTGCTGACGTCGCAGTCGCAGTCGCCGTCTCTGCTTCGGTTTCGGTTTCGGTTTCTGCCTCATGTCGGTTCGCCTTTTGAGTTTTCAGTTTTGAGTTTGTGTTGCGGCTGCAAAAATTAATTACGATATCATGATTTACAAAATTAGCCGCAAATGGCGCGGCCTTTTTTTTCCTCTGTCTGTCTTTCAGTCCCTTGCTCTCCCTCTCCCCCTCTCTCTTTCTCTTTATCTTCTTTGTGGCCAATTCGAGACAGAGGCGTCACATTGAGGGCATGGTCTTGCTTATGTTTTGCTACCCTTTAAACGTTAACCCACCGAATATGTAGTTGATATCTTTAAGTTCGACTCATATTTGCCAGTCATACTTAAGAGGCGTCAATTTCACACTACGAGTAGTCAACATGCATATTTAAAAGAATTGATGTTACTCTTAATTCTATTCGTGAACTTGTAAAAAAGAAATAACATAATATAAAAAGAGTCAGCGAGAAAATCAGTTTGAATTGCACGAATTCTGCACATAAATAAATACGTAAATAAATTAAATCTACACAAAAAGAATAAAGTGCTAAAATTAAGAACAAAATCTTGAATCCAAATTATTTGATGTTCAAGTTGAAACAAGAAAGTTTAATCTTAAATCATGATGAAAATTCTTAAAAAAAATTCTAGATTGCTCATTTTTGAAATTGAAGATTTTAATATTGCTTTAAGAATAGAAATTTTCAAAATTGATTCTTAAATTTAAATCAAACTTTCTAAAATTTTGATTGTTTAAATTTTATAGAAAGAGAAATTCATAAATTTGAAAGCTTATCGATCTCAAAATAAGATTTTTTAATTTTAATGATTGAAGGTAATGAAATTAAAATATAATTTCCATAATAATTTGTTTTTTACAATTTACATACATATCGTAGTAAGGCTTAAAAACTTAACAATTTTGCGGGTAAACGGCGAAGACCTCTTTCAGTTAAATCGATAAGAATAATATCAATCAATGAGAAAGCAAAGAAAAGTTCAAGGCCATTATAAATATGGTGGTAATTAGGTGATATTGATTAAAAATACTGTCTCTCGAAATGAGCATTTAATAGGTTCGGTAAAATGGGAATCACAAGACAATATGGCATATGTACATATGTATGTCGAAAGTTAGGCAATTTCCATTGTGTTTCGGTACCTGACACAATTTTTTATCAAGTTAGAAACCTACAGTTATGTTTGCTGTAAGGATATAACAAAATTCTAAAATAAAGAAAAGAAAAGAAAAGAAAGTACATTTTGTATGATCTATGTAAACAATGAGGTATGGAGTTATTTATATGAAATAGAAATTGACATTATAAGAGTAATTCATTTATTCAATAATAATATGAATTCAAACTGGTAAGATAGCAACTATCGAGTGTGCTGGACTATGAGATACCCGGTACCCATTTTGTATAAAAATAAAACAGTACGGTGTTATTCTTATAAATGTACCAAATAATATACCGCATAAATACTAAATTATGCTAAACTCCATATTTGATATATCGATGAAGCACTATATTAGAAATATGTATATCATAGAGATGAAAATATACGAGATTGTCAGCCAAAGCAATAAAGACCCGTTGTAAGTAGGCGTAATTTAGTATTCGATAAATAATTTAGGAATTATTGTCTGTATCAAAATTCAAGACTCCAGCCTCAAAATTATGTTTCTTAACGAGATTGCGCAGGAGATTACTCATTTTGCCTGTTACATACATTTCCTGAAAGCACAATGTTATGGTATAACAAATATCTAATCGTAAACAGTATTGTCAAATATGTATATCTAAAAGTACATATACGTTCTGATTGTCGAAGATATTCCTACTGAATTGCAAAATTAGTGATCATGATTACTGATCAGTATGTGCACAAAGTCTACAGCTTTAATAGTTGATTAGGTCTAAGTGGCGATACTGGACACACGGACATCGATTCGGCTATTGATGTTTTAGTATATTTTAGTATTTTATCAGAATATTCATTTAATATATTCGCGGAGTTATACCGCTGTGTTTTGCTTTTATTGAAGGTGAGCAGCGATTGTAAATTTCTTACTTGTTTTAAAAGGCAGACGCCAACAAATTATTAGAACATACGATTCAATGTCCTAAATAAATGTATAAAGATATAAATTTATAAATCGTTTATATGTATGTTATACATCTAGCCTATGAACTGTTAACGCGGCTGCGAAAGTTTATTGTTACATAATAGGAGCAAAGATTTTATATCTCGCCAAGTTAATAAGTTAAACAATAAAATGGTTTTCCTCGCTATCTGCAAGCTTGTGAAGCCAAGACTCGTGATTGAAAGCGTGCCTTGTGCATAATTCGGAAAGCACACAAATCGAGGGCAATCTAAGCAACAGCATCGCTGGCAAACGCTCAAGTTGTGAGCTTGTGCCAACTAACGCCCACAATTCAAAGCGTTTGCCAAATGATTGCCCTATTTTTATACCCGCTTTCCATGGGGAAGAAGTATATTATCAGTTTGTGCCTACACGAGATGTACTTATGTAACATTCATCTCCATCTCTATAAAATATATATTCTTCAACATTCTAGATTTTGCATGGCAGTCGGACCTTGGGTATACCAAATATAGGTTTTGGTATAATATAGTATTTTTCATGCATTTACTCGTACACTTCTTGTTTGCTTTAGACAATAATGTAATAGTAAGAGAATTTATAAATATATCGATTTACCAAATTCAGCCCTTGTTATAATTTAGTATTTATTTTGGTAATAATAATAGTAATAAAATGAATAGTATATCTATATACCAAATATATTCCTTGGTATAATTTAGTTTTTTTTATGGTATATTTCAATAACTTTTTGGCTTTGATAAAAAGTGTGTAGCAGGGGTATCCCACAGTCGAGCACACTCTATGAATAGAACGTAATAGTATATCTACATATGAACCAAATATAATAATTGGTATATTTTTTTTTTTGACTTCGATAAAAAAAAATGGGTAGCAGGTATCCCAAAGTCGAGCACACTCGACTGTAGCTTTCTCGCTTGTTTTGTTTTCAAAGGAGGCGACACAAATCATTTGGCAGTCGGCCTACGCAAAGGACACGCTATTGCCTTAGCAAAGCAGTCGTCAGGCATTCCTGCTCTCAGTCAGTCAGTCAGTCAGTCTGGCAGTTTGTCAGTCTGGCAGCCACATTGATGGACGACACGTAGAAGTCATCAGTGGCGTTCATTAGGTTAGCAAGAGGGGGAAAGGAAAATCTCTGTGGCATGCCACAAATTGTGGCCTCATTCATTTTCATAAGCACTAAGCTACATCGGGGAAGAGAAGAATTTGCTTCTCAGCCATTCGCTCAGCTCAGTTCAGCTCAGCTTCCCAGTCGGCAGAAGGGCAATTAATGAGACCAGAGTGTCCCAGTGAGTAGTTAGTTCACCTGATCGGCCTTGGGCCGTTTCCGCGTGATGCTCCACATACGGCAGCAGTGGCAACTTCTTCTTCTTGTGGCTGCAACTTCAAGTGCCGCCATGCAGCTGCCCCGAAAGATTTGTGCACACGCCCCCCGTGCTGAAAATGGGGGGCCGCAGGCGTTGCCACTGTTACAATTTTGTCGCTTTTGCGCTTTGGTAATTAACATTGTTGCACGTTGCACAGTTGCACGTTGCATTTGCTCCGCTTTTTGTTTTTTTCTTTTCTTTTTTGTTGTCTTGCGTGCGCGCGCGCGTTTTTATTTCATTTTTGCATATGCCCTTTTTGCGTTTATTAATGTCATCAACGCCTCGAGACACGCCCCGCCCCTGTCCGTCCGTCCGTCCGTCCGTCCGTCTGCCTTTCCGTCCGTCTGACCGCCAGTTGACAACTCAATTGTTTGGGGCCGTCGTCATTAAAATGATTTCTGCAATCGCCTCGACAAAAACACAAAAACAAGTCACCTAACAGCAGCAGCCAAGGGCCAAAAGCAGCAGTAAAAAAATTGGAGCTAATTTGATTAATATGCAACGCACAGAGAGCTTAACCCATCGCCCCCCTCCCTTTCTCCCTCTCTCTATTGGTGGCTCCCTAATGATGGGAAGTGCGAATGCGTTTTGGCTCCCAAGCTACTTCTGTTGCTTTTGCTGTTGCTGTTGCTGTTGCGGACGCGGAACCCGCAATTCGCACGACGCGTAATTGCAATTGTAATTAGTGCAAGTGTTCAATGCGGCAACTCGAGCAATCACAAACGTTGCCCCCCTCTTCACTCATCCCTCTTCCTCCTTCTTCTTCTGCTGCTGTTGCACGCTGTGGTCTATATCCTGGGCTAGCTTATAGCTGCCACATCCTGTATCCTCAGCCACTTTTCACTCGCTCTCTGCCTCACTCTATAATCTGCAACAGCCTTTGCTCTACGCCCATATCCCATTCACTGCTCCACATCCTCGCAGCACCCAATTCCCAATACCCATCGCCCTATACCCTACACTGTACTCTCCAGACAGCACACGCTTCACTACTCTACATTGCAATCGCACTCTTCATGAGCTTGTCTTAACTCATTGACCTTGTCTACACGATTTATATATTAAAAATAATTCATTTGATATTTTGCAGCCTAGTGTTCATACTTTTAGGAATTCGTTTTTAATGTGGTCTTATTTTAAGACGAATGTTCTTGATCTTAGAAACTTTATTCTTAAACTAATTCCTAAAACTATGAACATTAGTCTGAAAAATGTAAAATTCTCAAAATAAGACCAAAACCAGTTAGCAAGCTAAAGTAGTGTGTTCGATTGTGAGATACCCTCTACCTATTTTGAATAAAAGCAAAACAACGCGACATTATTCTTAAAATATACCGAAAATTTATTACAAAAATAGTGAAAATATACATAATGATATATTAGAATATGCCTAAAATATATCACAAAATACTGAAAATATAGCTGATGGTATATTTGGTATATTGGTATGGTACATCAATTAATATATATCAATACATAGAGTACTAAAATATACCAGATTGCCAGCCAGGTCAACTGAGATCTCTAGTAAGTAGACGTTTTTATCCATACAAAATAAATAACTTCTAAAATTTGTATCTCATCGCAACCAAGTTTTCAGGAATCATAAAGATAATAGTTATTTGCTGTATTTAGCATAAATTTGGATTCGAAATTTACGATTTTTTGCAGGGGAAGTGAGTGTGGCAAAAATTTTAAACAAACTTGATCAGCATAGCAAGCATAGCAAGTGTCGTCGAAAAATTATTATATGTCTATCTCCTATAGTCTCTGAGATCTAGGTGTTCAAACTGACGGACGGACAGACAGACAAAAGATCATGGCTATATCTTCTTGACTCTTGACGCTAATCAAGAATACATATACTTTATAGGTTCAGAGATTTGTCTCATTCTGCCTCTTATAATACCCTTCTACCTTAAGTTTAACGGGTCTCAAAATCGATGCTAAAATGCTAACTAAAGCTTCAGCGTTTATCGCTGGCAATGGGAATTAAGAATAATAGATATGTAATACACTAATACACTATTAGAATTATTACACAAATGAGTCTCGACTCTGTCCACGCTATACTCTACAAGCTGCACTTAGAAGTCTTAACTACATTTCATATACACATATTATAAATATTCCTTGTCATACACTCACCTTAAGCCTACTTAAGGAATAATAAAAGAAACACTTAGACTCTCAGATTTTGAATTACTAAATTAATCGCAATTAATCGATATGTTCTCTAACTGTTTGCCTGTTTTGTCTCAACGTTAAGACTAGGTTCAGGACTATCTTATGCAAGCATTTTGCTCTCTTCACCCAGAGAGAATCTAACGCAATACCTTAACTCTGTATTGAGCATAGCACCTAATTCGAAAGCTCTAAAATATGTGAGTAGACTGACCCATTCTCCAATCGCAGCAATCCCAGCCATCAGCAAGCATCCTTTCACCCTAGACCACATGCGATGCGTGTAAGCCTCAAACAAATCGAGTCTGCTTAAAATTTGCCTAATCCTGGCCACATGCACGGCATCGATTTCACGGCAAAACAACCGCAGGCAAAGCAAAGCAGAGCAGAGTCTAGTGCTCCACTGGGACTTGGGAGCTGGTTGCCGGGTTGCTCGGTTACTCGGTTGCATGCAACCAGCTAAGCAGCCCACAAGCTGCTGCAGGTCACAAAGCGGCGCGCGTCGAGGCTTTGTCACTTCGACACGGCCAAATTTCACGCCTCCTTTTTGGCAAAATATGTTTGGGAAAGCTGAGAACTGAATGGGAAATGCGAAATGCGAAATGGTGGAAGCAACCACCGAACCGAACGAACTGGGCCCAGATTAGGATATGACAAATTTCACGCACCTTCGCAAAGGACTAAGGTGGACGTCGCCAGCGGCTTAGCTTTTGCTCTTGCTCTCTATCTCTATCTCTATCTCTCTGAGAGAGCGTTGGCCAAAAAAATGTCGAAAAGCCGATAATGAAGTCAAGATTGCAATCGAGCAAAGCGGTTGGTGGTTGAACCAACAACCAACAACAGCGGCAGGACGCACTTTAATCAATCGCAACCGATTTGTCGGCTTAACATGTACAACATGACGTAAATAGTGGCAATGTAGCAAAAGGGAATCTTTTTGAGAATGCGAATGGGAATGGCATTGGTTATGGCCTGTGGATGTGGATGTGGATGAGGATGTGGGCTCGACAAGGACAAGGACACGGCACAAAGCCTTGCAGGGTGTCGGGCATTAAAGTGAGCAATCGACAAGGATTTGCCCCGTCTCTGGAGGCGGCCACAAAGCGCCCTCGTCGTCAGATGAGTAGCGCATTTGTTTTTGTGTTTTTGTTATGCTCGGCGGCTTCTTCGGGATTAGCGCCCAGTTTTGTCTGTCTAAAGTGGCCAACTAATAGTTGTTGGTCTTGCTGTTGTCGCGGACAGAGCGTGAGAAGCTGAGGCGGACTTAACAGAGCGTAAAATATAGAAAATAGATGGGGAAAAGCAGCCAGAGAGTTGGGAAATTTGAATAGCAGATAGCGAAAGATTGAGAAATACTAAATGAGATGCCTAATAGATAAAAATTGAGTTGAGCAACTTTTAGTATGAAAACGCGTAGAAATAATATTGAGATAAAACTATATCAAAATGTATTTTAAAGGTAAACAAATTACTTGAATTTTACTTATAATTTTTTGTTGTATTCCTTATTTATTTACAATCTATCTATCTAAAGATAATAAATAAAGTCTATGACAAAGAGATTGACAGAAAAATTACTTATAATTGATTTTGTAAAAAATTATAGTAAATTCTCCTACAAAATAAACTACTAGATGAAAATAAAATGGAATTTCAATTACTGTAACACTAAAAAAGAAATAAATGAAATTTTTATAGATAAGTAAACATTTTTATATAATCAAATTTTAATTTTAATTAAAAATTAAATACATAGAAAAAAGAAAAGATCTTATTTAAACCTAAATTTAATTTAATGTATAATATATAATAATAAAAAGTTAGAAATAAATTGATTTTCTAGAAAATTTAAAATAAAAGTGAATTTTAACTTGACTTAATAAAATGGAAAGAATATAATGTATATAAAAAATTAAATTAATTTTTAATTAGACTTTAAGAAAACAATAAAAAATAAATAGATTGAAAGCAATATATATTTAATAGAATATATGTATATAGATTATATAGAACATTAAATTAAATATTAATACTTCTTTGAGAAAACTACAGAAAAATAAATAGATTGAAAAAAAAAAATGTTAATTTAATATTACTTAAACGGAAAAAGAATAAATTTCATAAAAATTAATAAAAAATATATTTGAATACAATTTGAAATTACTCAATTAATTGTACATAATTCCCCTCAGTTGAATTCCAATGCAATGCATATATACAAAAAAAAAATTACATATAAACAACATTAAATTGACATATAAACAAGTAAGAAAGCTACATACAGTCGAGTGTGCCCAACTATAAAATACTCGATACTCGTTTTCAATAAAACCACATTCTAAAAATGTATCAAATTAGTATACCGGAAAAACATTAATATACACTTAAATCTAAAATATACCATAGAATATAAAATATACTAGAAATCAATACAAATGCTTGAGTTGAGCAGTTTCAAAGAAGATACTGAACATAGCAGATAGCTTTATAAAATAGAAGATTAATCTATGCTAAGCACAACAATTCCAAGCAATATAGCAAAAATATGATATGTGAAAATGAAATAAACATAAATATGGCAAGTCAAATGAATTTCAGGGAGACTGAGATGAAGATAAGCTGATAAAGATACTGTTATTAAAATATTAACAAATGAAATGGCTGGAGATAAATGCGAGACCAAGTCTGATATGAAGATAAATTCAAGAAAATATGAACTTGGTTGGGCTTATTAAGAGGCAAAGGATGGGCACAAGAACTAGATGGACATAAATGCAGATGCAGATATAATGGTTTAAATGGGACTATTATAACTAATCGGAAGTTAGGATCAATTGGCATCGAGAGGAGAGAGAACCAACACAACTGACAACCACTCTTCAATACGCCCCCCTCTCAGAGATGGACCTTTGACAATGGCTCAATTTTTATGCGATTTAGTTGTTGTGATAAGACATTCATCGTCGTCGTCGTCGTCGTCTCGTGTCGTGTCGTGTCAAACGACACCCTGGACAAGTCGAAATCAAAATGCGAAATCAAATTCCATTGGCAACCCCGAAAGAGCTGAGCTGCTGGAAAGAGCTGGAAATAA
The DNA here is from genome assembly GCF_009650485.2 of Drosophila albomicans. Lineage (NCBI taxonomy): Eukaryota > Metazoa > Arthropoda > Insecta > Diptera > Drosophilidae > Drosophila > Drosophila albomicans. Next base: position 2,876,499 of record NC_047627.2, on the reverse strand, counting down.
TTTGAAAATTACTTTTGTGCCAAAGAGGGCAACATTTTTATGAAGGTCGCGTGCGGTTTTTGCGTTCCTCCGATCGTTTGTCGTTGATAAGCCGAAAGAGTGTATAAATCATTCAAATCTCCATATTGTGTTAGTAGTAGAAAACCTTCCTAACCCCATTTTGCGTAAACCCCGTAATACGTAATACGCGACACCCTTGAGGGTCGGTATTTGTTGTATTTGTTCTTGTTCTCTATAAACTTGGGTTTTGCTTTATTGTTTGATAAGTATTTTGATAATATTTTGAGTGCTGTGCGAAAACAATGGGAGTGTATGGAGCGTTTAACACCCCGCTGCGGCTGCAGCCAAACAGGTTTCTCATTATTAAATTGAGATTTATGACAAGACTTGGCCACACTATCTACCCCTCTCACTCTCTCACTCTCTCTCTCTCTCACTCTTTCACTCTCTCGCGGTTTGTCCTCCCATTTTAGCCAGCTGGCATTTGGCAGCACAGGAAGAGGCGAGAAGGTAAAGGACAGGTAATGAGCACCTTGGCGTGCCAAAATGACAACCTGTGCGCAAATTGGATTACTTCATTGCAACGCGGTCAGATAAGAGACGAGACGTGGCAGACACAGCAGCAGCAACAGCCACAGCAACAGACACAGCAGCAGCAACGTCGGCTAAGATCAAGCCAGCGGCCAAGTTAAAGTCCAACTTAAAGTCCAAGTCGAAAAGGATCTCTCTGCGAAATAAATAAATAAATACAATTTTGCAACCAGGCATTTGGCCGATTGATTTCTCCAGCACGAAAAATGGCAACTGGCAGCAGAAGGAGAAGAAAGGGAGAGAGGGGAGGGGAGAGGGAGGGAAGGAGCATGCAACTCGCTTCGCAGCTCGCAAATTGCCGCATATTTGTTGAGTAATTACGCTTTAACTTGTAATAAAGAAGACAAACAATAAAACGAGGACCTGGCCATGGATCCCAAGCTAAGGATGGAGTTAAGCCATCGCAAAGCAGTGAATCCGAGACAGAGAGGGGAGCAAGAGGGGAGAGGTGAGAGGTGAGAGGCAGACATCTGGCGGCGCGTTCTCAATTGAAAAGCGTGAATAACAAACGTGAACGGGCCGCAAACGCGCAAATTGGCTAAGAAGAAGTCAGTCAGGAGACACGTCTCATCCCAGTGTTGAGCAACTAATTCGATTCGTTTATGCGTAAACGCTTATTGTGATTAGACTGAAACTGAAACTGAATCCCAAGAGTTTCGTTAATAAGCATTAATATTTGAATTCGAGATTGTTCTAAAGTTAGATACACATAACAAGGTATAATCATATAGATATGTATGGTATATAGATGAAATACTATACAAGTATATAGATTAAGAATAATATGAATTTGAAAACAATGTCGCAATTTGTAATTCGATGTTTACAACATAGTTTAACTATAATGCGACAATATCTTTATCTACTTGCATATTTTTTTTATTACAGTTTTAAGTTTTAAGAGCATAGATACATACTATATGCATATATCTATTTCTATATGTGTATATCTTCTTGATTCGAACTGATCCATACTTTTGTGTATTTTTTCCTCGATCATTTGCATTTGATCTGCATAGATCTTCGTCTCATGCTGACGCTTCTTTCATACATTATTTTCCAGTCCTAACATTTTTTCGAATTTCCTTCCTCAACCTTTTTTTGTAGTCTAGATACAATTCTTCCTATTCTTTTCATCTTTTTGTTTACTATTATTGTTGACAACTTTTTCTTATTTTGTATTTCCTCTTTGTCTTTTTCTTTGCCCTCGCTCATCTCTTAAATATTTCATTACCTTCATCAACTAAAGCTTATAAAGATTTCTTTATTTTAACTTGAATTGACGATGATAATACTCGATTACATACTCGATTTATTTTCATTACATTTTCTTTTATTTTGTATTTTCAGCTGAACTTTTTTAATCTTTTATTTATTTATTTTTTTGTTAGTTCATAGTTTTTTTTAAATGTTATAATAAATTTAATGTATAATAATAATAACCTTAAATAATATTTTATTTTCTTGCAACTTTTATTTTCATCTTGTGTTTGCTTCTCATTTTTCTTAATCTCTATTTATTTTCCGATTTATGTTTTTCTTCATCCTTTTTGCCTGCTTCCTGTAGCTTCTTTTCTCTGTCATCGATTGTTCGCAATAAGGTTGCCCGCATAAACCTCATCAGTTTTGTCGACTCTCACAGCTTTGATTCATCAGTTGCTCTCTCGTTCGGTCGCTTTCTCTGTTGCTCTCGCGACTTGCGATTTGCGATTTGCTCTCTTCGCGGTTAAGCACAAAACAAATCTTTGCACTAAGCAGGCAGTGAAGCAAGCCAAAGAGGGAAACGTAGCAACGCTTAATTTGCTGTTGAGGATTGTGAGACGGAAACGGCAAAGGAGTCACTCAGTCCGGCAACGGGCAACGGACAATGGGAGATGAAAGATGGAAGGCTGAAGACCGAAGATGCAAGATGGGAGACCCAACTGACCGAGAGTCAAAGTCGAACTCGAAGTCGAAACTTGAGAGCTGGCAGATTGGGAGACTGGTTGCTTGGTTGCTTGGTTGGTTACTTCGACTGGCAAACCATAAAATGCATTATTATGCTAAATGACTATAAAAATCACGTTTACAATCCATTTATGCCTGGGATAATAACCCATCTCTTTTGAGCAGCGGCAGCGGCAACGGAGCAAGGAAGAAGCTGCCATCGCATCGTAGCCATATACACTTTTGGGCCAGCTTTGGCCCAGCACAGTTCTCAGTGCTCGATAGTTGTCCAAAGAGCGGAGAGCGGAGAGCAGAGAGCAGAGAAGAGAGAGTGAAACCCTGAAAGGCAGCATTTGTTTACGCCGCGAATAATTGAGTTATCTGATCCCTGCTAGCCACAAGACAGACACGAAACATGGCAACAGAACACAACTCAGAACAGAACTCGGAATGAAAGAGACAGCCTCTAAATGGGGGCCCAGAGCAAACGAGACTCTAGCCCAACTCTAGCTGGGAGGAGGATGTTGCAATGCAAAGCAATGCAATGCAAAGCGACCGCGACTGCGACCGCGGCGGCGGCGGCGGCGTTGCATGCTGCATGTTGCATGTTGCATGTTTGGCAGCAGGTAGGTGTGGCCGGCCTACGTAGCAAATTGCTGGGGCGCATTAGAAGGCAACAACGCCCAGTTGAAGTCGCAAGTTGCCTGTCCAAGACTTTGGCTCGCTGCCAGTTGGTAATGACTTTATTTGGTTGCTGCGTTAATGGGGCGCTGCCTCAGTCGACGCTGACGTCAACGCAGGCAGCGCAAATTGAAAGCGCATTTCAAAATTTTTCACACCTGAAAATTGTTTCGTTTCAAGATGTTTTTTTTTCTTTTCGCTCGCCACAGGGAAGGGAAGGTAAGGGAAAGAGGAAGGGGAAGGGGAAGGGGAAGGGGAAGGGGAAGGGGGCGGGGTGAGCTGGGCAAGTGGCAAGTGCAGCGAATTTCATGCGGCCTGGAAACACTTTTCACGTAGCGCCGCTGACGTCGCTGCAGCCAAAGCCAAAAGGTGCCGACCGTCGGCTGCAATTAATCAAAATTTAATTTCAAAAAGCGACGTCGACAGCGACAGCGACTGCGACGGCAACGGCGACTGCGAAGGCGGCTGTTGACTGCACTTGAAGCAGCCGAAAAAATTGAAAAGGCTAAAGAGAAAACTGGCAAAAGAAAATGTAATTAATCACCAGGCGTTTGTTGTAGCTGCTCAAGTTGTTGTTGTTGTTGTGCAAGTTGTTGTTGTTGTCCAAGTTGTTGTTGTTATTCGCCGCTTCTTGTCTCGTTGTTGGGAACAAAATGAAAAGCCGCAGAAGCAACAAAAGCATCGAGACAAATAACGCCAGCCACATCATTGAAAAGGCGCTCCCCCTCCCTACTCCCAACTCCCCTCCCTTTTCCCCTTTCCCCTTTCCCACCTTCGCTTTTATCGAGTGAGTGGAAACCGTTAGCAGAGCATAATACTTTATTGACTTGAAATGCGTTCGCTCGCATCGAAAGCCAAAATAATCATAATCACATAATTCAGAGCAGCAAACAAAGGCAATTAAATACGTACTTATGACTGCATCTGATTCGATTATTCCAATAATGATACTCTTCATAAAATATCCATTTCTATTATGCAGTGTTTTTCCTTCTCTTTTCTTCTCTTCTCTTTTTTTTCTTTTGTTTAGTTCATGATGCATTCCTCACTTATTATTATGCAAATTCTGTTGTTCTTCCGTTTGCTGCATGTTTGTTTCATTTCAGCTGAGAAATTTCACTTATTCTGAACAAAAACAAGAATATTATATTATTTTGAAATTAATATTAACTTATTTTTTCCCATATATTTTGAACCTTCAGATACATTTTTTATTATTGTTTGGTTGATGTCATTTAAATTAAATGTTATATACAATTTAATGATTTATAGAAAAACTTTGTAAAATATATAGGATAATAAAAAATATATTCACGTGGAGTACATTTAAAAAATAAGAATCCCCAAAAAATACTCACTTTATTTTCAAAAATAAATAAAACAATCATCACTCCTAGATGGCGTTGTTGTCCGTTTTATGAAGTTGCAAGAGACGCAACAATTACAACAGATGGCGCTGTCAACGCATCAGCAATTGCTACTCCAACGTATAAGATCAAACTCTTATACGCTGCCATTACGTATAGAAGACGAATAAAACATAAGCGTAGCAACAATTTCGTTTAATTTTTATTATTAAAAATTTGTTATATTGCCTTTCCATTGCTCATTTGCTGTGACCATTCATTATTTTTTATTTTTTTTTTTAATTTTTCTGGTCATTTTGTTATTGTTTTTATTGTATTTTGTTTCTGTTTTTATAATTAATTTTGTATTTTGTTCTATTGCTTAATTCATTTCCATAGACAGGGAAACACACTATGCATCGCGTAGAATGTAACAAAATTGAAAGGGTTTCTCAAATTTGTTGCACAGTGTATTTTATTTTGCAATTGTTGTGTATCTCGCTGTTTTGTTTGTTTGTTGTTTGGCTTAAAAAGGAAACATGATTCGGTTTTTGCATGTTGTTCACATTTGCATGTATGACAGACAGACATATATATATATATATATATATATTATTTATAAATTTATCAAAATAAATATTTACAACATTTTTGGGATAGTTCAATACAAAATAAAATTAAAAACAAGTATAAAAAATAAAATGTGAGATACAAAAAAAAAAAAAAAAAATCGAAATGAGCCTAAAACATAAATAACAAATAAGTACAAAACAAATATGGTTTAACAATCGATCCGTAAATTAATTAATTCATTAAAATCAATGTACATATTGCGTTTGGCAAGCGAATTCTCGTCGTTTGCAACAGCCATCCACATTCCGTTCCTAATTCTTCAACTAATTAAATACATAATAATTATATTTCATATATAATTCATAAATACCATCAACATTTATGCTTTTGCTATCTGATCTTTCACATTGTTTTTAATTCTTTTCAATATCAATATGCATATTGCGCAAATACTTCGTTTCCTGTCGATTTCATTAACTTAACTTGTTTTTATAAGTTTTATGGGTTTTTTTGCTGCCAAGACTTTCCACTCTGAGCACGATTTTCTGTATTTATATTGAGAGCGATGTATCGATGAAGATTGTAATTACAACACAAAAATTCAATATCAATTTGTGTGAACAAGGAGCGACAAATATTTGTTGAGCAATTTCTGTTTGTTCTTGAGTATTTCTCATCATCATCATCATCTTCATGATCAGACCATAATTTGCAAAAGATTCATAAATTACATAAACTAACAGTATATGTGTAGATAGACAATTATGTTTCACGTTATGTGTTGCTTCGTTGTATCGTTGATTATTCCTTGAGCAAATTGAAAACTTTTAACAAACCGCTTAACATACAAAATTGAAGCATTTGCAAATTCAGAAAAACACTCTCTACAATCTTAAACTTATCTTATAATAATACATCCATCTCGTTCTTTTTCATGTTCTCCTTGTTTCTCTCTCTCTCTCTCTCTTCCTATCTGCACATTAGATTTTTGTTTTTTTTTTCGTATGTGGGGAAATCACAGCTAAAAGGCAAGCATTAAAGTTATACAATTCTAGAATTTCATCTCGCTCAAAATGTCGTGCACAAAGTGTAGAGCTGGCTGTGTGTTTGTTGTTGTTTGTTGTCATTTGTTATCTATTAGATTTCGTTATTAGTTATGCATAATTATATACATCTATTGTTTATTTGTGTTGTGTTGTGTTGCTATGTTGCTATTGTTTGTTGTTGGTTTTGTCGTTGTTTTTACTTGACTACGCATAATCCATATCAATTTATAATATTTTCTTTTGTTTTTCCTTTTCGTTTACGTTTACGTTTTTGTGTTTTGTTTTTTTTTTTTGCGTTTACTTTTCATTAATTAGTTAATATTTATAGTATAGCACCGAGTACAAAAAATTATCAATAAACAGAGTTTTGAATTTTGTTTTTTCTTTTTCTTTGTCGTGTTTGTTTTTTGTTTTTTTTTTCGTAACAACTCTTTGCTGCATTGCTTTGCATCTTGTTCTTTCCGCGAACGTTTTAAATGCCTTTGCTCTTGCTGTTTGCTGTATCATTTGTTTATCTGTTTTTGTTTGTTTTAAATTCTACTACTTATATAATGTAATAATTTCTGTTTGCTTTCGCTTATGTCGACGCAGCATACTGTTCCTGTTCGTGTCCCAAATTGATTATCATCCTCCATTCATTTACCGAATTTTACATGGATCCATCGCCAGAAATCTATCAAGAGATACGAGTATTAGTTTAAAGTAGTTTACGTGGATAAGCAGCTTGCCACTGCACACTCACCTGCGAGTGAGAACTATCGCTCTCCACCTGCTCGGAGTAGCAATGCTTATAGTTAAGATAGTCTAGAAGTCTTCTGGGTAATGGCAATGTCTGTATTAGATCTTTTCGTATAACCGCCTTTAGTATAACAAATCTGTAAGCAGAAAATATATATGAGTTTCAACATATTCTGAGCTGCACTTCACTTCATTCAACTCACCTGCACATATGCTGCAAGCTTTGTACATGCTTAAATCTAGATACGGGATTGGTTAATTGCACACGCATTGGTCCATGCTCCGGCCGACGATGCAGAAAGAATAAATATCTGCAAAAAGAGTTGTTCCCAATATCAATTCAATTCGATGCGAACCAAGAAGTTCAGCTTTTAATTCGTTTACCTGCCGCTACGCGAATGCTCGACGGCCTTCTCAATGAACTCGGTTATAGTTTGGGATTTGAACTTGGCATACGAACCAAACGAGAATGTGCCTGTGGAACGAAAGGAAGAGAAAGCAAGGTCAATAAGTTAGCCAGACACAAGATAAGACTGTTTGTTCACTATCATAGAAATCTTTACAAAGCTATGTCAGAAGAAGTTGAGCTACACATTTGGTAGCTACTCTCTTTCTCTTTGCACTCTTATCAAATTAGTTTCTCGATTTTGAATCTATTCTCAATAAAAAATACAGAAATACAGAATGTACGAATATTACGAATAGTTTAACATATATTACTAGCAAATTAGGTTCTTATGTTCGGTTTAAGCATACACATGAAGACGTACCGTATTAGCCTGAAACTATCTCCTTAAATTCGGAAATTATTTATAGATCATAAAACCCTCTAGTGCCCAAGACCGCATCTAGACGGGCAAAATTTGAAATACCGTTTTTTTGTCCTTATTGCTTTTTGTCTTCTTTCATGTTTTTTCCAAGTCAGAGACCCAAAAATGTTTTTCAATGCGTTTGTAATAGATATCCGAGCTATTTCATCTCTGTCGTTTGCAGTTGAAAATTGTGTAATTAAGAAATAATAGTTTTGGCAAAAACGCAATCTAAACATATTGTTTTAATATTCTCTATGACCCAAAACACGAAACCCACACCAAAAAAAAGTTTTTGTTAGCTTTTTGTTGCTTTTATAAGGTCTAGGCTGTCCAAGATTTTTGTCCTATAAATCTCAATCCCAGCAAACATACGAACCTTTACTCTTAAGAGATAAGGAAAGCAAAAAAGAATAATTTGTTTTATAATTGGGCGCTAGACGGTTAAATCTCAACCGCACTACGTTGAACCGTGTGACAAAAAAATAACCCATTAAATATTGTAAAAGATATGAATATTAATCCCATTTAGATATTCAAAGATGCCCTCTACACCACAAGAGATGGTCCATTCAATACTAAATTTGAAAGGGTTCCTCTAAGATTGGGAGTTTCATAAAAGACAAGAAATGTTGATTAGCTACGTCTTAGGATTTTAAGGAATAAACGTCAGTTGTCGAACAGAATGCACCCGATTCGTTGTGTCTATACTTTTCATTCCGTAGACAGATGATTACGACTCACCCTGGTCCTGTTCGATGCGCACATGGCGCACGCAGTTGTTTAGCTTGAAGCTCAACGAGAATATGTAATGATCATCGGAGCTGTCGCGCACTATGAACGATCCATCCGGCTCATTGGAGAGGACCTTCTCGGCCGCCTCACTGGACAGTGGACCCCAGTACCAGCCATACTGCAAATGGGAGAAGTGACGAGTTTAACAACGAGCGACAAGTGACGAGTAAAGAGTAACGAGTGACAAATTATCGAATTGCAAACTTACGTCCTTGACCTTCTCAATACTGGAGGTAAACTGCAGCGCACGCGGCTCTTGGGCAACGTTGCTTTTCTTTGGATCCTCAGTCTCCGTTTCGGCGGCATCAATGGCATAAGCTGCAAATGTTATTGCAAAATATAGAATTAGTTTCCGATGCATGGACGGATTGGCATGCACTCACCCTTTTTTGGCAATGGCGGCAAGGCGCGCGATTGAAACTTTTTGCGCAGATCGGCATTCGTTTCGTTGCGCTGCTCTGCATCGGCATCTGTGACATTTGCCGCACAACTGGCGGGCGTTGACGACGACGTCGACGATGAGGCAGCTGCCGATGCTGCTGCTGACGCGGCAGCTGCTGTCACATTGGCTGCTGCAGTTGTCGCACTGCTCGCATTGCTGCGATTGCAACGATTGTGATTGTTGCTGCGGCGAAAGCGAAAAATGCTGCAGAACTTTTGCTTGAGATTCAGCGAGAACTGCGATTTCTTCTCCGTGTGCAGCACGTGCTTGTTGTTCGTCTGCTGCTCGCTTGGGGCAAGCAGCTTGTCCGATGAGGTGGGCAATGCGGCTGCAGGCGTCTGTTGTTGTTGCTGCTGTTGTTGGGCATAATTGTTGCTGCTGCTGCTGTTGTTGATGTTATTGATGTTGTTGTTGTTGTTATTGTTGAGCTTATCATTGTCAATGTTGTGCTGTTTGTTCTGCTTGCTCAGATACTTGGCGCTGCTCTCGCCACTATTTGCCCCACCACCGCCACCTGCTCCGCTGGTTCGTGTGGTGCCGATGCTGCTGCGCGTGCGTGCCGTCGTTGTAGTCGTGTTTGTTGTGCTTGTCGCACTCGTCGACACGCTCCAGATCGTCTCGTTGCTCGACTTGACGCCCATCCCCTTTGTTGCCTTTGTTGTTGTCGCTCCTCCACCTCCTCCTCCTCCTCCGCCGCCACCGCCACTTGCAGCACCACTGCACCAAGAGGATTTGCCAGCATCCGAGTAGAGTGTGTGATAGAACTGCTTCACCTCGTCCAGCGTCATGTGCAGCGGTTCCGTGTCACTCTGCATCACAGGCGTACGATATTTGCCATGCTTGTTGCCACCGCCACCGCCGCCTCCTCCTCCTCCACCGCCACCTCCACCGCAATCGTCGCTCGTCTCGGCCGCCGTCGTCGTGGTCGCCGCACCCGAAGCATAGCGTTGCTTGCGCTTATTGCGCTTGTTGCGTCTACTCGCTGCCTTGTGGTAAGCCGGCTGCTGTTTGCTTCCAACTCCATTCAACTCCAGCTGCTGCTGCTGCTGCTGCTGTTCGAGCTTCTGCTTGTCGAGCAACTGCTGCTTCTCGAGCAGCTGCTGCTGCTGCTCAATCATGTCGACGGGAAAGGCATAGATATCCGAATCGATGGGCACATTATAGAAATCGGATATCTCACGCGTGAAGAGCGCATCGTGCGACATCGCTTGCGTTATGAAGATCGAATCATCCGGCTTATTGGCCGACGACACGTTCAGCGAATTGTGCGAACTGCTCAGGCGACTGTTGAGCGAGTTGCGCGAATTGGGACGCTGGCCATGATGATGCTGATGATGGTGATGATGGTGGTGGCCATAGTGCTGATGCGGATGGTGATTGTAGTGCGAATGATAGTGACAGTGGCTCGTGTGACCCAGCGGACTGTAAAGCAGCTGTCTCCGCTGCAAGCTGCTGTTGTTATCCGTTTGTTGTTGCTGCTGCTGCTGCTGCTGCGACTGCTGCTGAGTCTGCGTCTGCGTTTGAGTCTGGGATTGCCGACTGCGCGCTCCGTAGTACAGATCGTAGTCGTGAATCTCCGAGAGACCAGCGCTGTTGAATCGCTGCTGTGCAGCCGCCGCCTTCGCACTGGCAATGCTATCCTGCTCCGTGGGTATGGCCTTAAAGTAGCGCGTGTGATCCTGATAGTAGGGACACAGCGTCTGCTTAATCTTAATGATCGAAACGGGCGGCGGCGGTGATGGCAACGATGGCGAACAACTGCTCTGCTCCGAGGCCTCGGCCTCCTCCTCCTCTTCCTCCTCATCCTCGTCATCGTCTTCGTCCTCGTCGAGCAGATCAATGCTGTTGCCCAGCGAGCTGCTTATGATATTATTGGGCTCATCGTAAATGTTATCCGTATGGCTATTGAGTATCGAATCACTTGAGTACAGATGCTTATTGAGGGCATACGATTCCTTAAGCGTACGCTCAGCGCCGCACAGCAATTGTGTGGTTGCCGCATTGCTGCCGCCGCCGTGGTTGCTGCTGCTGTTGCCACCTGGCAACATTGTTGCTGCTGTTGTTGTTGCTGCTGCTGCTGCTGTCGCTGTGATTGTGCTGCTGTTGGCCATGTGGTTGTGGTTATGGTTGCTGTTGTGGTTGCTACTGCTGCCGCCGTTGTCTTGACAGCTGGGTTTGGCCAGCAACAGCATCAGCTCCTGGCTGTTGGCCGCCGCAGCAGCAGCACTGACCATGGTCACATCATCCTTCAGATGCTCGAACGATGATTGCGACGATGTCCAACGGCGCAGGCTATTCACAATGTTCTTCGAGATGGAACGCACCAGCGTGGTCTGTGGCGAATCCTGGAATTCGGGCGGCGGATCAATGGGTGCCAAGGGACCCTTTTTCAGTGTGTTAAAGTTCTCGGCACTCATGCCGCCCTCCGAGCAATTGTCCAGTGAATCAAATTGTGACACCTCGCCATCGCTTTCCACCATCTAGAATAAGTTGGTGAGCAATGAGTTAGTTAAAGGAATAAGGATCAACAAACAGTCTCTTACCTCGATTTCAAACTTGCACATGCCAATGCGATAGGAGTCGCCGCTGGAAATGGAACTGTTGGTGGTCAAAGGGACGCCGCTGTCATCGCTCAGCGATGCCGCCGCATTCAGTTCGATGCTGTTGGCGCTGACGAGTTCGTGGTCACGTGGCGTTGCAGCTGCAGCTCCCGTTGCTGCCCCCGTTGGTGGCATCATGCTGCTAAAGCTATCGCTGCTGCAAATGCCAACTGCAGTTGTACTGCTTGAACCCGTTGAACCATTGCAGCAGAGTTGGATCGCATTTTGATTCCCATTCGAGTTGTTGCTGTTGCTGTTACTGTTGCTCTCCTTAAGCTTAATGGACGATTCCATGTTCTGTATATAGATGTGTGTGAGTGTGTGTGTGCTGCAAATTGAAAGCGTATCGCAAATTAATTGATGGATCACATGCACAAAACCGGTTTGCAAGCGAACCGGTTCAAATGGCAAAGTGTGTGTTATGAATGATAAGTTCATTAATTGATTGATTAATTGATGACACACATCGCCATTGCAACGCAGTGTGTGCGGCACACATCACATGACCTTTGGGTGCGGCGAAGTTGCCACTACTGCTGCTGCTACTGCTGCTGTTGCAACGACGATTGCAAGCGAATGCAACGAATTGAAGGTCAATGACAGTTGCGTGCGCCTCAATTTACCACCCCACCCTCCTCCTCCTCCTCCGCCCGCACTCAGCACAAGAGCCCCAAAAACCGAACCACAACGAAGCGAACCGAACTGAACTGAAGTGAACCGTTTCGTTCAGCATTTTGCTTGTGCGCAGAAATTGCTTGGCGAATTTTTTAGTAGTAGATTTTGGGCGTAGATTTTTTGCTACATTTTCAACCAACAAAAAAAAGGTAAAGCAAAGAATGCGCTGAAAATGCACACATACAAAACACACACACACACACACACACTTGCACGCACACTGTCATGCACCCCCACACACTCACACGCATACACCCACACAGTCACACACAGTAGCGTATACCAACACAAGACCAAAACATTTGAGTGCGTAAAAAATGCTGCGCTGTTGTGTAGTACGCTAACTCACACATGCACACGGGACAACACACACACACTTATACACATGCAGCACCGCCCCAAAAGGAGTAGCCGGGAAATGCGACGCTGCTGCGCTGCTCGCTGCCACTGCCGACGTCGCAGTCATCATAGCTTTCGTAGTAAGTCGTGCGCCTGTAGTAATTTTTTTTGATGCCGCTGCCGCTATTTTAATGCGAATACGACGTCGACTGCGAATGCAATTCGCTTTATGTATGTATGTGTGTGGAAGCGAGAAGGCACGATAGTGATAACAAATATTCTTATTAGAATTTTTGTCACTTTGTATATACACAACTTGGGCACCCATATACTTGCATACACACACACACACTTACGAAGGGGGGGCTTATGTGTATGTTGGGAGCGACGCAGAGGCCGCGGGATAGAGGCAGCGACAGTAGCTGACATGCACGTAACACCTTTGCTTAATTTAATTATTGCTCTCCTGGCTCTCGCGTACTCACTGCCAGACACTAATACACACGCACTCATGCACCACACATATATGTAGATTTTTACATTTCTACGTGTGTCGCACACTTTTACACACAAACACACACACACATACGCACACTATCAAACACACAGTCGTACAGATAAAATGCATTAGCATTCATTACAATTCCACGGCGCATACAATTTTCATTGCACTTGCCTTGCTCTTCTGGCTTGTGGCTCTCTTTCGAGCCTCGGCTGGCTGGCTGGTTGGTGTTTTCTCTCTCTCTCTCTCTCACACCCAACGCCTACAGATCGCACTTTTTGCTTAACACACGCACTTTGTTAATAACACACATATTGATTATTGCTTGCATTTGCACACATTGCAATTGTTTTTCGGCTGCTGCTTTCAATTTCAGCATTATATTTTATTTGTCCAAAAACTCCCGACGTCGCTTCAGCGTCGTTTCCAGCAGCGTGACCGCAAACTGAAAATTTTCTACTTGCTATTTAATACCACAAAATATACCATTCATATACCACTGCCATAACTATTGAGCTGGCTACACTTTATATGTAGAAACAAAAGCTGAATTATTTTAAAAGCTTTTTTGATGCTTCTTTTGTAAAAGCAGAAAATAAAATACATAGTTAGCAACTAACAAGATTTTTAAATTAAAATAACAATCTCTGTGTACAATTACCTATTAATTAACTTATATCATTATAATATAAAGCTAAAAAGCTTTTAATTATAGATCGAGTAGATACCTCAATGTATTATTTTGTATAACTTATTCTATTTTATTATTGTATTAATTAATAAGCTAATAATAGTACAAAATTAAATATAAAGTAATAGCAATAATACCATTAATGGAGACTAAACACCAGTGTTACCCCAACCCCAATTGCTAGTGATCGATAACATTTGTTTAAAATAAATGAAGGTGTAATTTTAAAAAGTTTATTCTGAACATTTCAATTTGTTTAATGCAAACACAATCAACTTATTTACTACAAGCCCATGGCTCCTATTTTCTTCTCTCATTTAAATGCAATCCTGATTCTGAGCGAGTTAGGAAAGGAATCCCAACGATTCAACATTCTAGGGCATCATACGCAAGGCGCCATCCAGGCGAATAACTTCGCCATTGAGCAGCGGATTCTCGTAGATGGCCTGCACCAGCTGAGCATACTCGCTGGGCTCGCCCAGACGCTGCGGGAACGGTATCGACTTGGCCAGGAACGTGCGCACCTTCTCCGGCAACGCAGCCAACATGGGAGTGTTGAATAGACCCGGCGCAATCGTGCAAATGCGAATGCCCTGAGTGCTCAGATCCCGAGCAATGGGCAGCGTCATGCCCACCACAGCAGCCTTGGAGGCGGAGTAGGCAGCTTGGCCAATCTGTCCATCGAAAGCAGCAACGGAGGCGGTGTTAACGATAACACCACGTTGGCCATCCTGATTGGGGGCATTGGCGCCCATCAGACCAGCGGACAGGCGAATCACATTGAATGTGCCCACGGTATTAATGTTGATCACACGCTGGAAATCCTCCAGTTTATGGGCGACATTCTTGTTAAAGTTAAATGTCTTGACAGCCGTTGCTGTGCCGGCACAATTCACCGTCAAATCGAGGCGACCAAACTTATCCTTGGCCGTCTGCAGCGCTGCACTCACATCCTGCTCAGAGGTGACGTCGACGGGCACAAAGACTACTTTGTCTCCCAGTTCCTTGGCCACTTCGTTGCCCTTGGATGAGGGAAGATCGGCGAGCACAACGCTGGCTCCTTGCTTTGCCAGACGCTCAGCTGTGGCACGGCCCAGGCCTGAGGCACCGCCAGTCACAAGAGAGACAACGTTCTGGGGGGTGAGAGAGAGGGGGAAGGTTGTGTAATAACAATAATTTTGCATGTACGGTACAAGGTACAAAGACAGAGAGAGAGAGACAAACAAGACACAGTTATTCTTAGCAGACATTCCAATTGGACTTTGTACCCCCAACGAATTGTCCACAATTATTATCAGCACTCGTAGTAAAAACAAACAATGCTTCAGCCAGTTCAATGTACTATGTACTTACTTTGATCATAATGCTGCTTGTGGGTTAAATCAAATGAAATGAAATGACTAAAAACAACTGATTGAACAACTGTGAACTGGAAGAAAGCTGCAAGAGACTGCACGAAAACACCGGTTGCTGTTTTTGCCGCTAGAGTGACGACTTGCCGTAACGCGGCTGGTCACACTGCTGGCGTCGAGGGCTACATCACAGTAAATAATAAGCCGTTACGTTACGCAGCATTACGACGCCACGTAACTACTGCACGTCACTTGAATTTTTTTTTTTTTAAATCTGCCATAAGCCTACAATATAAGGCCTTCAGCAAAGCTGAGTATCATATGAAGTAAATGTTTTAGGTACTCTACTTAAAAATATGTTAGCTTCTTAATACCAAGTCAATTGCCAATAACTAATAAATAAATAGTAGTAGTAGTCGAAAAGTAAATTGATAAATCACTGTTACAATAACTTTAACCGAGAATTACCGAGTCTTAAGTAAAATTCGTTTATATGGCAGTATTTTCATTTTATTAATATTTATTTTTAAGATAACGACCACTCAAAGCAAATTATGACAGTAGCTGACTTTAGTATATTTTTACATATAATTTAAAATTAGCATGCGGTCACACTGGCTGCAGTAAACAGCTGTGAATTGATCCTATTCGCAGTGTTATTTATCCGAAATTTTACCGTTGTTCATTAATATAGTTTTTGGTTCTATGAGACGCAAGAGGAAACGCTTTAAATTGGAAAAATGGAAAGAAAATTACAAGCTGACGCTAATGACGTGAAAAGAACATCAGATAAAGCCAGTGATGATGATAAAATTCAAAATATTATAGTCAACAATATGCATCAACGTCAATGTAAGTGAAGTCGTTAAGAAAACAAACAATTCCATTAGTTAAACATCATGTTTGTAGCACGTCGCTTCCAAGCACCAGCTCAGGAACGTCTCGAGCGTCTGCAGTTGAAGCTCAAAAGTGGTCGCATCACCAAGGAGAAACATGTCCCCAAAAGACCCACAAGAAGCGCCTCTAGCTCCGGATCCAGCAACCACATGGAACGCAATATTGGCAAGTCGAGTTCATCGTTGCGTAATTTACTGTTAAGCGAAAGCTTGCTATGCGCTGTTGCTGCATCACCTTCCCCAAGCAGCAGCAGCTCCAATTCCCGTCGCTCGTTGCCCACGAATCCATTTGCCAAGTCAACTGAGAGCAACAGAATCACCGAAAGCAGCGGCGGCATAAGAAGTGCATGGGCCAAGCCTAAAGCGCTGATTGATGCCAGCAATAGGCTGCACCTCAATCGTCCTCTGATAAGCGGTAAATACCCGATTTAATAATCAAATACACGAAGGGAAAAATAAGATTACAAGTGTCTATAGCCATGGCAGTCTAATCATTTTCTTTTTAAATTTGCACATAGTTAAATTTTCTTTTTAGAAATTAAGATCTTATTAGCGATATCAATAATTCTGAAAATGTTCTTGCAATCGGTTAAGAAACCAAAAAGTTTTCGACTGCAGTTACAGTGTATTATTTGTTAATGTATTCTTAACAGTCTTAGATATTCTGCTCATTTTTTGAATATTTTCACTATAATTTTTTTCGAGCACTCCGAATTATCACCTGCTAACAATTGTTTTTTGTGTATTCTTATGCCACAGCCAACTGCCGTCTAGCTTTGCTACGATCATCGCTACAGGATACGCAACGCAACGATAACGACAATAATAATAACAATGTGCTGCCAAATAACGCAATGACCGATGATGATGAACCCATGGAAATTGAATCCATGGATATAGACCCAGAGCCGGAGGAGGAGCAGTCAGCAGTCGTCGATGATAATGATGAGGTTAGATTTAACTAGGTTCCTCGATTTTACCACTTAACTAATCACTCTATTTTTGACACTTTAGAAACCCAAACTGGATAATGCGGTTGCGGATGATGTGGACAAGAAAGCTAGTGAAGAGCTGCCCAAGCGAATGGTTGATCACATGTATTACGTGCTGGACACTAATATACTCATGGAGAATCTATCGTTTGTCGACGATCTCAGTCATTTGGCGTTGGGCGATAGCAAAGGCAGCATGCTCTTTATACCGTATGTTGTCATTAAGGAGCTGGACAGGATCAAGGATAGACGTAGCGAGGATGACGCAAGCAAGCGTTCGGCTGCCAGAAAAGCTATACGTTATCTCAACGATAAGTTTGACAAAAGCCTAAGAATTCAGGGTATATAGCTCAGTTATACATAGATATCAAGTAAATGATCTTTATTATTATATTCTTTCATTTAGGTCAATCTGCGGTGGAGGATGCAGAGCACCTGATTGAGGTTGATGGTGGAGATGATAGCGTTGTGAATTGCTGCGTCCAGCTGAGCGCTCAAGTGCCCAAATTGACGCTGCTCACCAACGATGCCAATTTGCGACTCAAAGCAAAGACATCGTCCATCGCAGTTGCCTCGAGTTCAGATTTATTAAGTCGATATCACAAGGACTTTGGCGGCTTGCAGTCATAACAAATAATGTGCTATTGTTTGAGACTAAGACTGCATCTGTGATACGATGTTTTTTCAGATGGAAGTTGAGAGTGAGACAGGCAGACAGAGAGAGAGAGAGAGAGAGTAGATACAGACAGAAAGAGAGAGATGGAGAGAAGAAACCATTGCACCGCGGCCAATATGAAGTACAATCGCATCTGATCAAACAGCCTACATACATAGAGTATATGTTATATAGAAATGTATTTTGAAAGACATCACTCTTAACTGTATATAACAGTTTACTATTATCATAGTTACCCTTACCCAAATGTAAATACACACTTACATTACCATAAAGATCAAGCAGTCAAATCGTAGGCTGAATTATAAGCCACGACGTTTATATTGTACATAATATGATAAGATACATATTTGCATTTTGATAAGCCACCAAATACACAACTTTTCTAGGGTCCCAGAAGATTGTTAACATTTTTGCGGTGGCAAATTAATTGTAACAAAAATAAAGCAATATAAATATGTTATTAAACGAAATACTGTATAGAAATGGAGACTTATTTGTTGTCCAGATATTTAAGCAGTTTGTTTTACAAGACGAATGGACATAGTTTTGTCTATACGATTCAAGTAGAGTATTTGCAGTGCGTTGTGCTTGCTACGCTGTGAAATCTTTGGCATTTCTTTTGTATTTCCTATTGTTTAATTTTAATTAAGAGCAAACCGGAGACGCCGCATACTGCCAACGACTTTGGCAGCCTTATCGAAGCGTAAATAACATTTTCGGGAAACGTTTTGGTGCCGCTTCCTCTGGCCAACTCTGGATGCAGTTCGTCGTCATTCAAAGCGCACTGAACGCTCGTGTGGTGCGGTGGTGTTTTCAATTCAAACGATAGTATAAAAAAAAGTTAAAGAGGGAAGCGAGTTTCTTTCTGGGTGACAGCGACAACTTTATTGCCTGGCACAATCGACTTAAGCTATATAAAAATTGTATGTATATGAACTAGTAGATGTATATATATGATTTATATATAGATAAGTATTAATATTATTATGTCTCTAAATAGTATATATGCCAAACGATCTCTTTCTCCGCTAATGTACAAACTGGCGAGTTGAAGTTTTAAAGTGATTATTATGATTCTGGTGTTTTTTTGTTTTTTCTGTTTTGTTTGTTTTATACACATTGCAATTGCAAACTGATATCGGTCCATTTATCGTTGTGACGCTCCCACTGCTGCAGCTGTTGCTGCCACAACAGTGCCGCCCGATGCAGCGCCATTAATTGACGCCAGCTCCAGGCCAAGCTCCTGTCCTACAATTTGCCATCGACGCCGGCGCCTCCAGCGCCCAAGAGCTGCATGCGCTCCAGCTGCTCGGCAAGCGAACGCTGCTCGTTGGTTAGCCGCAATATCTCCTGCTTCTCCTCGCTGGTGTGTCCCTTGCGCTTCGCACGGTACTGCAGCATCCGCTTGTAGCACTCGAGGATCTCTTGATCAATCGTGTCCAGCTTACGCTTCAGTTCAATGCGTTTTATCTCCTCGCTGGCAGCGGCACGCAAACGCTTCAACTCTTCGCTGTTGAATTGCGCCACTGTGCTTATTTCCGCCGTGACCCGTTTGATCTCCATCATCACCTCGTCCACATCGTCGTGGGCAGCAGCGGCAGCGGCCAGCTCATTGGCATCCAACAGTCCGCTGTCGACGAGCTCCTTTTTCAGGCGCTGCTCAATGCCCACGCCATGCTTGAGCAGCGCCAACGAACGGAAATTGCTCGAGCTGTGCGTGTTCTCATTGCTGCTGCTGTTGCTGCTGTGCTCGCCAATGGCCGCCTGTTCGCTGGGCAGCGATTCATCCATCAGCGCTGAGACCAAACGTTGTGTCAACGGTCCCGTAATGCTCTCCTGCAGCATGCCATCGGCCTTCTTCAACATGCCTGCCGCATTCGCTGTCTTCTGACGTGCGCCGCCCGGTTGCAAGGATTTCATGTCCTCCTGCGCCCAAACGGTGGCATAGTGCGGTCCCAGCGTGGGCACCGGCGGCACAAGGGGGCCGCGATACTGCTCGAGCAGATCGTCAATCAGACGGAGATCCTCGTTGGTCAGTGGCATGCAATATGGCTCAATCGATAGCCAAAACTTGTTCGGCATATCGTTTTTGGGCATGCTTACTTTCGGCAGTTGTTGCTGTTGCTGGTGTGCATGTTGCTGTTGTGCGTGTTGCTGCTGGGCGTGCTGTTGCTGTGGGTGCTGCTGCAGCGTGGTGGGCAGTGAAATGTAATCCATGCTGTCATCCGTGTGCACAGCCATCGGACTGTTCTTGTTCAGCTGCTTGGCAACGCCGCCTTGGAGTTGCTGCTGCTGCTTCAGTATCGTCATCGACGAATGCTTCTTGCGCACTCCAGTTGGTTCATCGCGCAACTTGCGTTTTGAGGAATTGCCCGCTCCATGCGCTGGACTGCCAATTCCGCTGCCCAGATTGCCAGCAGCGCCAGCGTTGCCCGCTCCAGCCAAGCCACCAACACCAGCGACACCGCCAGCTAGAATGCCATTGAGCAGGCCGTGATTAACAGGCGGCGAGCCGGGCGGCAACCGATCGAGCTTTCGACGATCCTGACGCTTCTCATCCTTGTCCAGGCTGTCGTATTCGGCTTTGAGCACACGCGCACGTAAGGCCACATTGGAGAGCATTAGCTCGAGTTCCAGCTGCACGGCGTCCAAGTCTTCGGCGGCTAAATAATCGTCGGCGGGATGCTGCAGCGCTGCTGCCAATGTGGGCAGCTGTTTAGCAACATCGCGACTGCGTATTAACGGTATTATGGCGCCACTTAGCATCGCCAGCACATCGTTGTCCGCTGCCGACGCTTGCTGTTGTTGCTGTTTGCTATTGTTATTGCTGCTGCCTGCAGCTCCTGTCGTGCTGCCCGCTCCGCCACCGCTGCCTGCGGCGCTGCTGCTGCCATTAGTGTTGCTGTTGTTTGTCAGCAGTTTACCAGCTGAGATGCCAAAGCCAGCGCCACCGCCACCACCAAAGTGGTTCATTTTAACATTCTTTAGATTTGTACTCATCTCCCAGCCAGTAGCAGCCACTACGCAGTTATGCGTCTTGCTGTTTTTTTCGCGTTTTTCTTTTTTTTTTCTTTGTGTGTGCAAACAAATACACAATATATATTTGCAAGAAAAATGAACGAGCGTCGTTTGCTTTACTTGCGATTACCACGATAGCAGCGAGACCGCAAGATAGAGGTGACACTATCGATGTATCGATATATTCACGCATTTATACATAGATTGGGTAAATTGAGAAATTTATTTAATAGTTAAGATAATAGTAAAACATATCCACATATTAATTGCTTTCGCGAGATCTATTTTTTTTTGTAAACTTTTCCTGAAAATACATCCTATTTATAAGTCACCTATATATTTGTATGCATTGCTTGCAAAATTGGCGACACTTAATTCGTGCCATCTTTAAATATGGTAATATGTAGTTATAACCTTTAACTCTATTTATCTGCTAGAAATGAGCATTTTAACAGGCATTGATTAACTTTGATTACAAAAACAAAAACATTTTTCAAAGTTAGCTCGTTTTTTCTTAAAATACGCAGTTGGCAACACTGTTAATATACCGAATGCTTATCGATAATTGTACTTAGCGATAGCTGCGCCAGGGCACTGATTTGTAATTAAATTAGCCCAAACAAAGAGCGGATGCGCGCAGTAATTGTTTTCAAATTGTTGATACTGTTTCGTTATTATTTACCAGCTGTAAACATGAAATAAATATTAAATATTGCCAGTACTGATAAGGCGATAAGAACAAAAACTTGCGATCGGTTTTAAGCGCGCATTTACCAATACTGTTCTCTCGATAAGTAGAGCGCAGTGTACAATGGTAGCCCTGGTATTTTGTTTCGTTTGCATTTTCGGTTCTTTGTTGTTCCGTGTGCGCGGCGATATATTCTGTGATAAAGCGTACTTAACCAATTCGTTAATGTTATCAATTTAGTAATGCTTGGGTGGTGGGCTAACCGCATACCTGTTAACGTGTGCGCGTAACACAATATTATAAACGTGCCACCAAACAAACGACAACAAACATCATCAACATAACAACACCAATAGAAAGAAAGAAAACAACACAAGAAGATAGCAGCGGACACAGACAACAAAAACAGAACAAGGAAGGAGGAGAGGAGAAGCGCTGCAGTCAGCTTTTGTATGTCGTCGATGAGAGCGAGAGAGAGGGAGATGTGTAATTTTATGTAATTGAAAAGCAATTTCAAATCAAGCAAGCAGCAGCGAGTCAGTTAAACTTTAATCTCGTGATGCCTTCAATTAATTGGGCTATCCAATCACAAGACGCAGTCGCAGTCGCAATCATCACAATCACAATTGCAATTGATTGACAGCAGCTTAACAACAAAAGCAACAGCAACACCAAGAATAAGAACTTATCTGTCGCCTTCTGCAGTTTTGCTACTGCTTTCATTTCGCCAGAATTCTTACTCTGAGTCAGAAGAACAAACAGCAGCGACCAAAGGCGCGCTTTGCATTTCTTTGGCTTTGACAGCTTTATTGATCAAATATTTAACATACATATGTATGTATGTATGTACATGTGAGTGTGTATTGGTATTTGTCGAAAGTGTTGTTTAGTTTGTTATTGTTACTGTTGCTGTGTTAGTTGTTGTCAGTTAGTTGCTTTATCAGCTGCTTATTTAAGCCCAGCAGACAAAATCACGACACACTGAGCGACGCAGAGCAATTGTGACTGCACTGATAAGAGCAACAACGCAGGCAACAAGTGTTTTACTGCTGCTACTGTTGCTGTCGCTGCTGCAGCAACGAAACACAGTCGATCAATTATTTATGTATGTTCAGTTTGAGTGGCAACAATCCATCAAACTGGCAGACGGACGGACGGCTGAAAAGATGGATGACGATAGAGCGACAAAAGTACGGATAAACACGCGTTTAGACGGAAAGACAATCGACTAGACGGTTAAGCAAGTGTACAGGCGGATTGAAGTACGGAAAAATAGACAGCCAGACGATTAGATGAACTGTGGAACGGACAGAAATTAAAAAACATATGAACGGACAGACAGACGGATTAGCAAAGGACGGAAAGATGAAGGGATGAACGGAAGAACTGATGAAAAAGAAGGTTAACACAAAGAAGCACGGACGGATAGACAGTCGATTAGGCGGAGTGGCAGATGGAATGAAGGATCAATGAATGACAGAAATACGAACAAACAGACAGACAGATGTCTAAAAGATGAGAAGCAAGTAAACAAACAGACAAGTGATTAGGCAGACAGACATACTATAGGGATGGTGGATGGATTATCGGACAGACTGATATATGTATGTATGTACATACGATAAGCCTATAGTCAGACGGACGGACATTCGATTGAACAGGTTTAAGGTCTATATTTAGGCTCTAATGCTGACGCTAATTGAATGAACGCTTTCATTTGACATATTGACGCTGAATCAATTATCACCTGTGGGTGTCTGCTCTCTCCCTCGGGGTGTGTGTTTATGACTGTGTTGTATCTATGTTATATATGTAAGGTCTATGCCTATTTATAGCGCATTTATATCCTGAGAACGGAAGTCAGGCAAGGGCAAAAAGCGACTCAAGAATTTGTTGCTGTTGCTACTGCCGCCGTCTTTGGACTTGTGTGTCGTGCGTCTTGGTAAATATTTGTGCAATTAATTGATTAAAAATGCCAATGGCTTTGTTTACACAGCGCACGACAACGACAACGAAAACGACGACAAAATTTTCCAATTTGCTTAGCTTATTATGCGAAACGCGCTAATGAAAATAAACAAAATTCGAAGTAAAGGCCAAGAAAAAAAAAAAAAAACGAAACGAAACGAACAACAAAAAAAGAAACTCATTTCATGGCCTTCTTATCAGCGACGCGCCTACAAGTCTTGTAACTGCCCTCTCCACCCACAGCTTGCTTAGCGAGGGGATCGGTTCAGATCGGGTGGGAAATTAGCTAAAGCAGCCATGCATTAAATTGACCAAACTCAATTTACTCATTTGCGCACTTCCGATGTCGAATAATTCCAGTCAAAACACCTAAGAAGCGAGCCAGGGGCACAGCTACAACGACGACGACGACGACAACGACGGCGACGAGGAGGAGGAAGAGCACTTCGACTTCGACTTCGACGATAGCAACGTCACGATGAAGTTCGCCGAGCATCTGTCGGCGCACATAACGCCCGAGTGGCGCAAGCAGTATATCAACTATGAGGTAAGACAGTTCCTGTCACTGTTGTAATCCCCAAAACCTGAAGATCATATCAGTTCCCACACCTCCAAAGCAGATACGTATGTACGTTTGTCTGCATGTCTTGGAGATGCTAGTGATGACACTTGGTCACGATTTGAATTAATTCGTTGTGCTCGACTTTTCGTATTTTATTTGATCAGTCAATTTAACCTAAAATCACATTACGACAAGTGCTATTTATAAATCGTTGTGAATATCGCACAATAATACGATAAGTTTACAATCAATATTAGAGATGGGAGCTTGTCACGAAAATTATTGCAAATAATTGTGAATATTTCCTATCATAAACATTTGTCGTATAAATTTTAATTATGCGAGAGTAATAATATAAAATAACATCTTTATTGCTATATTCAATTTTAGAAATAGGAGTTTCTCCCAAATTCTCCCGTATTGATCGTGTGAAGTACAAAGATCAAAAATCTTACAAATTATATTTTAGCAATGTTAAAATATTTGTTTTTTTTATAGCAATACACAAACACTCGATGTTCATTAGTTTCATTATTATTGTATATGTATATTTTATTTGGTACACATTCAAAGAAAGACAGCTGGTCACGAGATTGACAATAAATCTGTTTGAATAGCGTGAAATTTGACAATATTCTTAAATTAAATAGGTCTGATTAGAAATATAATTAATGAGTAAATCGTGTTTTTTCGGTTGACCTACAGATAAGAACTAATCACGTGCCTAGTTCAGACATTTATAATTGTCGTTTGGACTTGCAGACTATAGCGACTATAGTATTTGCCTTGATATGCCGATCTTTCTGATAAACGAAATCAATAGGGCAAGCTAAAAATAAATCATATAAACGAATTGAAATGATCAAAAGAATAGTTTTAAGACTTTGCTCTTCACAATATGTATTTAGATAATAAAGTAGATAATTAACCTCTGCCTAACTTTGTAGGAAATGAAAGCAATGCTCTATTTGGCCGTCGAGGAGGCGCCTTCGGTGGACAGCGTGGAGGATGAGGTGCTAAAGCGACACTTTGCCAACTTTGATGAGAATTTCTTTCACTATTGCGACAAAGAGCTGAAGAAGATCAATACGTTCTACTCTGAAAAGTTGGCAGAGGCAACGCGTAAATTTGCCACGCTCAATGCAGAGCTCAAGTCGAGCATTGAGGAATCGGAGAGGACGGCGAAAAAGTCCAAGGGGCAAAAGCGGCATGCAGCGTTGCCCGATCGCAAGGCACGCGAATTGAAATTGGCCTTCAGTGAGTTCTACTTGAGTCTGATTCTCTTGCAGAACTATCAGAATCTGAATCATACGGGTTTTCGCAAAATACTCAAGAAACACGATAAGGTAAACAAAACACAATCGAATAATTTGTAATTGAAATTGCGTTTGAAAATGTTTTAATTAATGCCAATCATTATCAATGAATTTTGCTATTTTAGTTGCTGCGAGTGGACAGCGGTGCAAAGTGGCGGCAAGAATATGTGGAGGCATCGCATTTCTTTATCAACAAAGATATTGACAACATTATCAATGAGACCGAAACGACGGTAACCGGTGAGCTGGAGGGCGGCGATCGACAGCGGGCAATGAAAAGATTGCGTGTCCCTCCGCTGGGTGAACAGCAGAGCCCGTGGACAACATTCAAAGTGGGCCTCTTCTCGGGCAGCTTCATTGTGCTCGGCATCGTTGTGGTGCTCTCGGCGATATTCCATGATATAAGCGGCGAGAATCTAAAGGTCGCATTTCGTTTATATCGCGGCCCATTGCTGATCATTGAGTTCATCTTTTTGATTGGCGTCAACATCTACGGCTGGCGTTCGTCGGGCGTCAATCATGTGCTAATCTTTGAACTGGACCCGCGTAATCATCTCTCCGAACAGCATCTCATGGAGCTGGCGGCCATTTTCGGTGTCGTGTGGACGCTGAGCATGCTCAGCTTCCTCTACCACACCAGCCTTAGCATACCGCCGTTTATCAATCCGCTAACACTCACCCTGATTATGGTACTATTCCTGGCCAATCCGTTTCATGTGCTGCATCACGATGCACGTTTTTGGTTGATGCGCATCACCGGCCGTTGCTTGGCAGCGCCATTCTTTCATGTGGGCTTCGCGGATTTCTGGCTGGGCGATCAATTGAATTCGCTGGCCACCGCCATACTGGACTTTGAGTATCTCATCTGCTTCTATTTCACCAATGGCAATTGGTCACAGGCAACGGATGCATCGATCTGCATGGAAAAGGATTTCATAGTCCGACCCATTGTCAATTGTCTGCCAGCCTGGTTTCGTTTTGCGCAATGTCTGCGACGTTATCGTGACTCGCGTGAGGCTTTTCCCCATCTCGTCAACGCGGGCAAATATTCCACGACCTTTATGGTGGTCATCTTTGCCACACTCAAGAATTTCAACAGTCGTAAGTTGTGTGTCTCTCTTGCTCGCCATCGCAAAAGCATACTCATCTCTCTTTCTCTTTCGTGACAACCAAAGCCAATTATGCGAGCACTTTTGATAATCCCTATACTTGGTTGTGGATAATTGCATCGATTGTGTCGTCCTGCTACTCCTACACCTGGGACATCAAGATGGATTGGGGTCTCTTTGACAAGAATGCCGGCGAGAACACATTCCTACGCGAGGAGGTTGTCTACTCATCCACGGTGCGTGTTTGCCATCACAATATCAAATCATTTCCTTATAATTATAATTTTCTGTTTCTTTGAGCAGGGCTTCTACTACTTTGCCATACTCGAAGATTTGGCATTGCGATTCATTTGGGCCTTGTCCTTCTATCTGACCGAAATGAAGATTGTCAGCGGCGACATTATGACATCCATCACTGGCATCCTGGAAGTCTTTCGGTAAATTCATCATCATTCTCGTGTTCTCGTGTGGTCAAGGTCAAATTGTAATTGTAATTGCCTTTTTAGTCGGTTCGTTTGGAACTTCTTTCGGCTGGAGAACGAGCATCTCAACAATTGCGGCAAGTTCCGTGCCGTGCGCGATATTTCTATAGCGCCGCTCGACTCGTCCGATCAGACACTAATACTGCGCATGATGGATGAAACGGATGGCGTAATTAATCGCTATACGAAAACGAATCGACCCAAGCCCAAGAAGGTCAAGGATCCCGAGAAGCGCAGTCTGCTGCATACGCGTGGTTCGCTGCAGGATCTGAGCATTGATATCGATAGCAGCAAAAAGCTTTAAGACTCGCAACAAACTCCGAAACCGAATCCGAAACTGTAAACCCTTAATCCATTCCTCCATTTGTTCTCTCAGCGAGCTTCCTAGCAAACAGATTTGGTTTATTTTTTTTTGTCGAACGCGTTTAAAAATTGATTTTGTACTTGGCACGATTATTAAGAATAATTGTAGGGTTTTTTTTCGCGTGTATAGTTAATGTTTACAACTAGTTAAGTACTTAAAAACACATTTTTTTTGAAATGCCAGCCCCCGATTCCAGCAATAATTATAAATTAAGTTTTGAATACATACTAAATTAGCATTCCATTAGCGCATCTAACAAAAGGAATTGGACCGAAAGGAACCTCCCCTCTTTCCTCCCTAAGTCAAAATAATTCTTAGAGCGGCAGTATTACTTAGAAAGGCAAAAACCAAAACCCCATCCCATAGATAGAGACTTGAAAAGAGACCGAACGAAACATTGGCAATACCCTATAGCAAAAAACAACAAAATAATCACATTCCTCTTAATAGCTAAACATAATGAAACCTTAATTAAGCATTAGTCAATTAGGTGAATTGCCTTCTCTTTTATTTTTGTAAATGTTTGCAATTTTTGTACAACACTGTACTTAGCATATTATTATAGAGTTGTGCTGTTTAGTTCAATTTATTTATGTGTGTGTGTGAGTGCCTGATTCTCAGATATCGTAGAAGATTGACAGCACGTATTTCGTCGTTTCGTTTGTTTTTGAGCAATTTCAATGTAATCGAACAGACTTTGAACGTCTAACGTTAGCAATGTACCAAGTATAAAAAGTAGAAAGTTTAATGAGTAGCAAGATTGCAGCCTTGCGGCCTTGTCTTGTCAACCCTTCACCCCACCCCAAATCCCTTAAGATTTTTTTTGTTTGTTATACAATTTTGTACATAATACGATTCATACAATACTTATATACAACAAATATATATGCGATATATACATCTATACTTGTAATCGATCAGAACTGAATCAAGGACTGTCACAGAACTCTAGGAACAACTCTATATATATATATATATATATGCGATATACCATATACCATATACGATATACAGATATGTAACTATATGCTTTATGAACAGAAGAACCGATCGATATGATTAACATAAATAACATAAATTATACACACCTATATACCATACATACATATATTACGATTAAATTGTCTTAGCGGCGTAGCCCCGACACAGAATTGAAATGAATTGTACGAAAATAAATATTAACTACCAAACAT
Source organism: Drosophila albomicans (assembly GCF_009650485.2). Taxonomy (NCBI): domain Eukaryota; kingdom Metazoa; phylum Arthropoda; class Insecta; order Diptera; family Drosophilidae; genus Drosophila; species Drosophila albomicans. The sequence goes on along the minus strand of NC_047627.2, from coordinate 2,848,126 downwards.
GCAACCTTTTTTTCGAGATCTTCTCTGAAGTCTAGGATACATTCTCGAGCACCGCACAAACGAGCGCCGTGCCACGCATAATCCAGAATTCGGGATCGTTCTTGCTGCGCAACAGAATCGAGAGCACAAAGTTCGTCGAGTGTCCCGTGGTGGAGAGAACGCCCGAACGTTGCTGGGTCTTATAGAGCGGCGCTTCGTAGCGCAAAATGGGACTGACCTCCAGGCAGGGCATGAAGCGGACGACAGGCATGCGTGTGTAGAGCTCACCGAACTTGGCGTCGCAGAGACCGCCCTTGGTGAGATCCCAGCGAGCAGCTTCCACAAAAATGCCATGCACATTAATCAGGGCATCGGTGCACTCCTCTAAATTGCCATAGAGACGTTGATCCTGCATGAAAAATATTGGAATTGCAAGTGATGGACTGGAGGAAAGGCGAACTCTGACTACTCACACTGTGATTGGCGTTGTGCAGCTCAAAGAAATCCTGTTGCGTTAGCTCCATTTCGATGACCTGGAAATCGATTTTCAACGAGTCAATGGGCAGCACACGACGTCGCGCGTATGTTTGCAGCACGCCGGTGAGGAAGGATTGCGGAAAGAAGAAGCCACTGATCCAATACGATCGTGGTGCGCCATTCTCGGCCCAGTGTTGAATGAAGTCGATGCGTCGCTGAAAGTCCACAATGTAGTTGGGCAGCGGCTTGATGGAGAGGAAACTACGCTTTGCCCACATCGCAGGCACCAGATTGGCAAGGAGGGCGCGAAATACCATCTCTAGATCCTCCGACATAACAACGAGACCCTTGATGGCCTTGGCCAGATTGGCGAGACTGTCGTGAATGATGCCCAATGCAATGTTGAAGCGATCGATCTCCTGCACCAGCACAGTGGTCAACGAAGGCATCTGTCCCTTGCTGTCCAGCTGACAAGCGAGATCAGATTAGATTAATAACTTGGATTCAAGTTATACTCTAGCATTTAACTTACCACTGTGAGTGTGTCGTGGATGGGCTCTCGTTGGATTTTGTAGGTGAGCACCGATTGAATGCGCTCAATTATTTGCTGGCACAGCTCGTTCTCCATCGCCTGACCTTCGTCCGCCGAGGAACGCGGCTGGCCCAGCAGCAGTGTGCTAATAAAGAACTCAGTCTCCTTGGTCTGGAACACAATGTTTGCATTCTGATTCATGCCAAAGATTTCGGGATCCTCGAGCACTGGGAAACCTTGGACAAATGTCGCATACTCCTTAAGCGTGGCGCCCTGTGGATCACGATAGTACGAGTCCCCACGACAATATTTGTAATCCGGTTGAATGATCCGTTCCGACGAGAAGATCGTTAGGATTGTGCGCAGACAGCGCAGATCCCAATAGTCAGTGACACGACCTCCCCAAGTGATCTCGCCATTGATATAGAGTATGGCCTCCCAGGGTATTGATTCCATCACCTGACGATTGATAAAGAAATCGAGTGTCTTCAGGCCGCACTCACGATCGCTCTCATTGAATTCGTACGTAATGTTCCAGCCCAGTGGACCGAACTTGCGGCGCTCCAAGAGGACGGCATGAAACATACAGAGGCCAAAGACAATCGCACGCCATTTGTTGGTCTGAATGTGCTCCTCGAAGAATTCGACTTTCAGGTCACTCAGCGCACCAATCACATTCGCCTTGATGCCCTTGGGCGGTTCGTTTGTGATCTTCACCGAATTCTGCAGCACGCTGATGGGAAATGATTGCGTAGGCATCGATGACAGATACAAGCGGAACTCGGGATTCGCTTTGGTTATTCCCAGTGTCAAATTGCGCACAATTGTTTCGAGCACTCGCATCCAGGAGGTGGCCAAGTGACAGTTTTGCAAAAACACCCAGTGACCCATGCGCAGACTCTTGTCGATTAAGCTCTCGGCTAGCGGTCCCTGGCCCTGACCCAACGATATCGAGTAGTACTTGTCCGTGAACTTCATTTCGTTGGTGAACTTGAGGAAACCCGACATGGGATCGGATCCCGTGGATAGCACAAAGATCAGCGGCGTCACAGCCGAAGTGTCCAGATAGCTAGTTATTTTATTTTAATTTTTAATAAATAAATTCAAAATAATTATAAAATGATTGTCACTGAAGATGCGATACAAAGAATTTAAATAACAATTAAAAATAAAAAATCACATTAACTTAAACTTAATAAATATTTGAATATTCTCAAAACCATATTTAAATATTATTATAAATTACAAAATTATGAAACAAAAATTTAATTTGTTTTTAATAAATTATTATATTAATAAATAAATTGAGAAATTATTCAAGCTCAAGAGAGGAAATAAATCATTATAGGTAAATAGTTGAACATAGGGAAACATATGAAACGATATGAAACAAAAAAGAAATTAAAATAATTAATTTAGAAGTTATTAAAACTGAATACAGACGAGTGTGTTGGACTGTGAGATACCCGCTACCTATTTTGAATAGAGGCAAAGCAGTGCAACATTATTCTTAAAATATACCACAAAAATACTTAAATATACCATGGGCTATATATGGTATATTGATATAGCCCTTGCAGATAACAGGAGATGCCTCCTTATACCTGTGACAAACATTTCATGCAGAGGCAACTTTATAATACCCTTCAACCCTGTGTTACGGGTATAAAAAAAAAAGAAATGAAATAAATAATTATACAAATTATTATATTTATTGTCAGCGGAATCTATTCCCCCTGACACCCCAGAATTATTAGTAAGTATTAGAACAAAGGGAAATTATTAATATGGTCATACACTTTGATATGTTAGAAAATTCAAGAAATTTGGGTAAGGCATTCATGGGCATGGTATGTATACTTAATATGAAGTATACGACACGTGCTTTTTTGTAGGCCTTATAAATACATATTATATTATTATCGTATTATTAAATTTACAAAATAAAATAATTTAAAAATCTAAAGTTAAAAAAGAAAGACGACTAAGACTAAAACGCTACTCAGCCCACAATAATTAAATGTTAATAGGAGTACTAATAGTAATTATATGTATATACATGGTTCTACTTACACTGTGCTCAGTTGTGTGCCACCAGCAGATGCCTCGGTGAAATACTTGCCCACGGTGGCATGCAGATAGCTGACCACATTGAGGAGGAAACGTGGCTTGCGGAAAGTGGCAATAAACATGAGTTTGTGGAAGATGCGCAAACGCTTGTCCCATTTGTCGGTGGGCTCCGCTTTCGTTCGGGCAAAGTCAAAGATCTCCTTGTTGTCTTGCAACTGAAGGAAGAAGGGCTTGTCCATTTCATTGGTGAAGCCCGCAAAGGTGTCCTTAAAATTGTCCTCCAAAAAGATGGCAGCATCCCATTCCATTTGGCTGAGCTTGAGATTCGTAGGCATCGCCTTTGCACGCACTGTGCCGACAGCGCCGCGGGTGAGAAAACCAAATTCTTCGGCTGAGACGCGTCCCTCCTGACGCTCCACCGACAGCGCCAGCAGAAAGCTAAAGATGAGCTTGTGATTCTCGAAGAGACCACGTGAAATGTTATCATAGATGGCCTTCAGTTCGTCCACCATTAGTGTGGAGATGCGCAACTCAACGGCCATGGCTGGATGATCGAGTCGCAGGACATTGCAAAAGACCTGTGTGAAATACTTGAGACTGTACTGATACATGGGATCAATCTCCGCGAGGCCGGCGACGACAAAGTAGAGAATTGCACCACGTGACGACAGAATTCGATAACGTTCTCGCGACGCTGTAATTATCTTCTCCGTCTCCTCGGTATCAATCAGACGAGCGGCAATGATCAGAGAAGTTTCCTAGGCAGAGAAGAGTTAAAAGGGAATGAACTTACTTTCGGTTGAACTCACCTTGGCATCGTTTAACGTTTCAACGAGCTCCTCATCGTCCAGTATATTGCCCTCGGAGTTGAAGAGCAACTTCAGCACTTTGTCCTCCAGCGACAGCAACTGCTGCTTGTCCGCGTTTATTTTGACAACCAGATCATTGCGTTGCGCCTCCATGGCGGGTAGCTCAATAGCAACAATATCGCTGCAAAAATAAAACAAAATCAATAAAGATTTCAATAAATGTAAAACAGTTTGGTAATTTCGATTAAGTATACCAAAACAATATACCATAAAATGCTACATCGTTAGCCTTTTTTCTTTAATAGCTTCTAAGATCTACAACTGATCGCAAAGACATATTCAGGAATCTTAAAGACCTGTAGTTATTATGTCGTGTATCAAAAAGGTTGGAAAATGGCCGTGACAGAAATCTAAATCAAACTTAATCCGTGTGCAGCAATAACTTTTGTAAGAAAGCTACAGCTAAGAGAGAGATACCTATTTTTAATGAACGCTAAAAAGTTCAGTATTACTTTTAAAATGTATCAATTAATATAATGCAAAAATTCTAAAAATATACCGAACGCTATATTTGGTATATTTATATAGTATTTAGCATATGTAAAATATACCAACGTGCGCAAAATATACCAGATTGCTTGCCGATTTTAACCAAATTTTCAGGAATCTCGCTTGTTATTAGATTTTTATCGATTTGCGGAGGCGGAAGTGTGCGTGGGCAAATTTTAAACAAATTTGTACTGTCGAAGAAGATTATATCTCTATTGCTTTTAGTTTCTAAGATGTAGGTGTACGGACAGACGGGCATAGCTATGTATATCGTTTCAGATCTGATTGAAAATATCTATACTTTATAGGGTCAGAAAAGGCCCGAAGTTGTGGGCAAAGTTATGACCCTATGATCAGCGGTTATAAACAATAAAAATTCGCATTGCTGTAGAAAGTTATCTACTGGAAGAGAAGAAACTTACGCCAACAGCTGATCCTCTAGGCCACTTTCGGTGACTAGGAAATTGACGAGTGTTACATTGATGCACACCTCGGGCAAATAATGCGGATTGGGTAACTTGGTTGTCATGTAGAGCTTAAAGTTATTATCATAATCGATGACCTGATCGCCCAACTTTAAATAGATGCGACCCTCCGATTTGTACGTCTCCCGCTGCAGAATGGGACGTAGCGAGGGATCGATGGTCTCATCTAGCTCTTCGAGCAATACGGGATAGCCCTGACGCACACTGTTCTCGAGGACACGCATCATCGATGAGTCTGTCATTTTGATCACTTGCAAATTGTTGGCCTTCTCCATGTTGCGTATCCAACGATTCGCCTGCTCCTGCGGATCGATCATGAGAGCCCAGCGCAGAGCGCGTGTGGCATAAATGCCATTCTCAATCGATATGTTATCCTTGGGCAGGCCATCGACATTCCATTGTCGCATCTCGTACGCATCGCCCAGCACCTTGAGCAGATTGAACTCCTTGCTCGATGGTATGTTGTATTCGCGACACTTGTCGACCCAATGCTGACTCATATCGCGACGATATTCATTGGAGAATGCGCCCAAGTAGGCGACACAGGCAGCTGCCACAAGGACATCGCCTGGCACACAGGCCAAGTCAGCGGTCAGCGATTTAACAGTATCGCGCCAACGAATCTGTTCATCGGCCAGCGCAGAAGTTAAGCGTCCAGCTCGATTGATGCGCCCATATGTGAGATCCACATTGTCCTGTATCACCTGGAATTCACGTTGCTTCTCCTCGAGGCTGTCGCGCAACGATTGAATTTTTGCCTCGACCGCAGCAAGTTCCTTTTGCTTTTGCCGCAGCACCTTCATCACATCCTTGAGTTCCGCCTCGGCGGCTTCCTTGCGCTTGATCTTTGGCTCTACAACTTTGTAGACCTTGGAGAATTTGTCCATGGCAATAACCCACATGCTCACTGATTTGGCTACCTTGGAGACTTTCTCGAATTTCTGCGAATTTTATAAGAAAATAAAGTTTCTAGTATACGGGTGTTTTTGTGGGTATTTTAAATATCAAATAAGTAGAATTCATACAAAAGAAAAAACGATTTGTTATAAATTAAACGCATTTCTGAAACAAAATATCGGAATTAACTCAATCTAAACAGTCGATTGATTATTCTTAAAATATATCTCATAAACATATTAACGAAAAATAGTAATATATACCGAAAGCTTTGTTTTGAATATCGACATTTATATTTATTACTAACAAAAGCAACAGTGAGTAACAAAATTAATATCGATTGTCTTTAAACTGATTTAAATATGATGATCGCATGTTTTTTCTCTAATAATTTTCTTAAATCTAACGTGTTTGTATATTTACTTAATCAGCATTTAACAAATCTTAATTAATTGCTTTCAAATTCCTTTTTAGGAGAGACATTTTAATAATTATATTTAATTGCGTATAAACGATCTTCAGTGTATTTTAAACTTTATACTTACAGCTGGCACAAAGTCCTTGTGGTCAATGTATTTCTTGACCTTCTTAAGCACGTCTTCCTTCATGTGCTCCTTGTCGTATTCAAAGAGTCGCTTAATGAAATTGATGTCAGCCATAATGGCTTTGGCTGACGCCCATGTGGGTCTATTGATTATAATGATCAATCGTTATACTTTCATTAAATTCACTTATGGTTACTCACTTGGCACCCAGCAGAATGCAAACGGCCTCCATACAAAACTGCACTAAAGCTGGCGGCGTGGTAAAGGATTTTAGCTCGTTGATATCTGCCTTGGTGAGACCTTTGAGCGCTTCCTCGGATTCGCGTAGTGCTGGCATTGCGATCTCGAGATCTTTGCTGGCATCTTCGGAGATGGCCTGAGCAATGGCTGCCTTCTCCTTGGCATTCGCCTCGTCCTCCATGACGCCTTGCTTGACAGCATCGGCCTGTTTCGTTTCCTTTGTCAAATTATCCACGAGTGCCTTCATCATGGCCGATTTTTCATCCAGCTGTGGCACCATTACCTCCAATTCCTTCTGCATGACTGCAATCTATAATGTAAGCAGTTTAGCAAAAAATAGTGTCCAGTTTTCACATTAAATTTAAAAAAAAAAATAGAAATTAATCAAAAAACGTAATTTTTATAGATAGATAGATATAGATAAAAACGAAAACAATGTTGAACTAAAAACGGAATATCAAATTTGAATCTTAAACAAAACTAAATAAAACCTAGGAAGATCACAACAAATTTACAATTATATGTGAACTAAATTATAATTAATACATTTTGTATGTTTGCAGATGCAACAAAATTAACTATAAATAATTAGAAGTAAAAACAAGTAATAAAAGCTACAGTTGAGTGTGATCGGCGGTACTATTTTTAAAATATACAAAATATATGGTATATAAATATAAATATATAATAAAATATATAATATACCAAAAAAAAAAGAAGATATGTATATCAATATATCGATATACTATTACATTCAAAAGATACCAACGGGTAAAAAATAATATACCAGATTGTCAACAACAACTTAAACGGCTTATTAAGTTAATCTAAGCTAGTTAAGTTATTTCTTACCACTTCATTGGTTTCCAACAGCTTATTGAGACCGCTGGCAATGCGCTTACGCTTGGCAATAATCTCCTGAGTCTTGACCTTCAACAGACTCTGATAGAGCTTCAGCAGCTCCAGATAACTGCTGGGCGTGGTATAGTAATGCCGCTTCATCTCCTTGTAGAAACGCACCGAAGCATCCTCAACAGTCTGAAATTTGCATATTAAGTTGTGCTGTCTAAGAAATAGAAGGGAATTCCCACCTTGTGCATAAAGACTGTGGTGCTGGCCAGCGAGACGCGTTCGTTCATGTTGGGGGCAATCTTCGTGAGCAGTCCAAGGGCAACGGAGTAAAGGGCCTCGGTGGGCCAGCTGGTGAACCAATCGATGGTGGTGCAATTGACCAGAGAGGGGAACATGCGACAACGCCGGCGGAAGGCATCGCCCACGGGACTCATCGACATGACTACGTGCAGATTGTTGCGCACACGGTTGATGAAGAACTTGTAGATATCATCGCGTTGACAACCCTGAGGAGAGCAGAAGAGTCTAATTTAACCATACTAAAGTAAAGCAAGTAAGCTTACCCCATCTTTTTTGCTGGCATTACAAGCATCGCGAGCGTCAAGAATAACCTTTTCGTACTCGTCGCCCTCGAAGAGATTGGGCACTTCGCCCGAGTTTAAAATATTGTTAATATCCTCGAGAAACTCCTCCTCCACAATCTGGCTGTCGATAAGCAGAAATGTCACTGGCTGGTTATCAATCTACACAAGAAAATAAAAGATTACATATAGCCCGAACAAAGCAGAGTTTTGTCTACTAACCCCGCCGATGCGATAGAGCACTCGCAAATCCTCGTGGAAGGCATTCAGATCGTAGTTGCGTCGCATTTCGATTTGCCAGCAATTGTACTCGTTGACATGGGACGCCAGTCGGGTCAGGGACTGTTTACCCATGCCGGCCACGCCCACTAGCAGACCATTGCCACGATCGCTGCGCAGGAGGCGGGCTAAACGCACTGTATGCTCCATGGCATCTTGGAATAGAATCAATTTCATTTGCTTGCCCACGGCCATCGAATTGTAATCGACAATGTAATCGTTGAGCACGCTTTCCAGCTTACTCTGATCCCTGATCTCGTCGTACACACGCTCGTTCTTCGGCTTGCCAAATATCATGAAGTCACCGAAGAGCACTTCGGGTTCGTCGGGCTGCACAACATCGCGATTGAAGTGATCGCGACATACATCGTTCATCAACGTCTTGAAGATCACCTTGTCCTCCGCATTGATGAGGCGATCGTGAAAGACGCGTGTTGTCTCGTGATAGAATAAACGCAGTATCTGATTCTCCATGTTGTAGTACATGTTGTTTGCCTGCAATATGCCCTGAATGCACTTGGACAGATCGCGCAAATTGAATATGTAATGCGATCGATCCGGCGTGGGCAGCATTACCTTGGCCACACGCATATAGACATCGACACAGGCGTGCACCATGGGCTCGGAGAGCGAGCGAATGGCCGAAGAGAATGTCTCTAGAAAGCCGAAGAGAATGCCGTTAAATATCTGTGTGAGCGTCTCCTCATTGGGTTTGGGCAGCGAGAAGAGCGCAAAGTGGCGCACAAAGCGCGGCGTGAGTGGATTGCGACCACCTCCTGGAGGTGCACATGCGCAGCCCAGTACCACATCGAGTATGTCCTTCCAGAAGAGTTTCTCGCGATCATAGAAGCCCTTAAAGTCCAGGAATTGTCTACAAGTACGTTGCAAAGGGTCAAGTACAATATATTATGTATACGTCTGGTGTATCACAAACCTGAGCAGCTCAATTGCCGGTTGACTGCCGTACGTGTCCAATTTGGGCATGTTTACGTCGTCAATGAATATGATGACGGTCTTGCCCACTGGGGCACCGAGTTGGGTCCGCTTGCGCTTCTCCAGCGGTCCCTCAATCATCTCCTGGGTGCGCAAGCTGCTCGTTTGGGCCGAAAAGTTCAGCACAATCGGAATTACTTTGCCTTCGGACAGACGTTTCATGCAGCTGACGGCGAGCACGGTTTTGCCCACGCCTGTTTCACCGGTGAACATGACCGGAAAATCGCGCTTGAAGAGCAAATCTGCTACATAACTGCAAGCAAGTCAACAAAAATCAGAATGGGGTATAATTTTGATTTAAAATGTAATTAATTTAAATAATGCTACCATATTCTTAAAGTAGTCTAAAGTTAATATTTTTAAATTTCATTTCAGATAATTTTTAAACATTGTCCTTTCAAATAGTAAGAATCAATGTTAAGATACTCGTTAAGTATTTCTAGATGCATTATGAATTTCATTTTAGCTATTTTAACGAAATCAAATCAATGTTAGCATCTTTCAAATAGTGAGAATTGAGAATGATCGAATGCGGAGAGAGTCGAAAAAGGTAGAATGGAATTTGGGATATAATTAATTTTTGTTTTATAAATTTAATTTTATGTTAGTTATTTTTAAACATTCAGTTCGTTCAAAAAGATAGAATCGAATTTCTATAATATATTCGAGATAATCTTAGCATATTTTAAATAGTCTGATTCGAATGTGAGATAATTGATAAATTAAAATGTTCAGTAATGGCATTTTTTTTTTAAATAGTCAGTAATGATAACATTTAAATTATTATTATTTCAGTCAAACTATTTCACGATATTCATCTTTAAATTAGCTTCAGAGAACTTGCAATATTAACAGTCAAATTTTATACTTTTAGCTGTTAATCTAGGTGATTTGATTAATAATTGAACTACACATAATTGTACTACACACTATTGTAACCACACATTAAAAGTACTTCATGATATCGTAGTTACATCACCCTGTTGGAGCATTCCATTGACTTTTTCATTAATTCTATGATGAAATGAAAGTCTGATCTAAATTGTAACTTACCCATATTTAGTGGTATCCACTGTGGGCACCTGCATATCGTAGTAGGACACCTCGGAGCTATAGATAAACTTTGGCATAATTTCGTTCCAGTTGCCCCAATCGTTGGTCTCCAGGTTCACGCGATAATTCCACATGGATCGCTCCGGCATGCTATTCAAAAAATAAACACAAAATCCAATCAAAAGCTGAGAGTTTGCTGAATACTTTAAGCACTTACTCCATATTTGGATGCACGGCCATGGCTCGGCCCCAAAAGTCCTCAAAGGATAGTTTCTCCGCATCTCGCAAATTTGAGGCAAGTGCCCAGAGCACACACCATGTAAATATTTTGGTTATCAAATTCTTGGCCTCCTCTTCAGGCAAGGTCGACCAGCGTGTCACTTCCAACTGTGATGAGATGAGAGCACAGCACAAACGCACCTTGGAGCCCAACACTTGATGTATTGTGTAGGAGGCACGTTTGCGTTCGATCTTCAATGCCTTTTCAAAGTAACCAATGAACAATTGATAGAGAAATTCAGCCAACTTTGGCGGCAATTTGTGTGACATGTCCAGCTCCCGCCACGTATCCACCAAAGGTATCCAGCCAAGGTCCCCGGGATCCACATAGACCATGCCACAACGTGAGACGGTGGCTGGAGAGGCTTGCAGCAGATCCTGCACCTCGAAGAGCATATGTATCCAGGCGGTTAGCTTGATGCGTTCCGAGTTGGCCAGACAAAGCATTTTGTTATCGTCGAGCACCGTGTTCAAGTTCTCAATCCACACGGCATCCACGGGACCATCGCACATGATCCATTGATGAATCTCATCTAACAAGAAACGGAAATGTTTTCATTTGAAGTAACCTGCTGATTTGCCCCCCCGGAACTTACCCTCTACATTGACCGCAGTGCGCACTGCCAGACCGAGCAGTCCGTCCTGCCACTCCAGCGTCTTGGGGTCCACATAGCCGTACAGTTCATTCATATTGACTGCCTTTGGATTCATGGTTTGTATGACAACAGGACGGAAATTAGGATCCTGTACCTCGCTTTCAAAAAGATGCGCCAAGGCAAATTCTAAGGCATGCAGAACGACCGACTTGCCACCGCCTGTGGGACCCACAGTCATGACACCCCAACGCACACACATTGTCTCGTAGAGCTGCAGACACTTGCGTATCGTTGTCGGCACCGGTTGAAGACTCTTTTGCCGCAGACCCAAGCGCAGACTTGCCTCCAGGTGGGGATGCTGCGAATCCGGCAGATCGACGCCCGGAAACAGATCGCTGAGTATGCCGCGAAAGAGTATCGCATCGTCGGCCAAGAATTTAGGTATATTCGAGTCACGCAGTGCAGCAATCAGGGTGATATCCTCGCGTTGTTTGGGCGACGCACGCTTCAGGGCACCGGCCATGACCAGCACCGATTTGACGGCACGCATACCAAAATCATAATGATTCTGTTGGCTTAGCTGTTGACTGCACAACTGATACATTTGCACCATTTTCCGTGCCAAGATCTTGGGATCCTCGAAGCCCTCTGAGTAAAGAATCACCTCGGAGATGAGCGCATAATCTGGCACCATCATCGAGATAGGTCGAAACAGTGCCTTCAGATTGTCGGGCAGCTCGGTACGACCTGCATATCCTGGATTCATTGTGATAAATACACAGCACGAATGGTTGATCTTAATTTCGCGACCCTCAAAGACAAACCTTAGAGAATATTTTCGATAAAATCAAACTTTCATTTGATTTAAATGGTTTCGCTCTCACCTCTTTACCTTCATCACCTTAGCTGTACGTATGGTGATCAGTTGTTGGGCAATCACAGACAGCACCTCGATATCAATGCGATTGAACTCATCGAAACAGCACCAGGCACCGCATTGTGCCAAACCCGAAAAGAAACGTCCCATCATCTTGTAGTCGAGCCCATCTGAGCAATTGAACACAACACATTGTTTGGCCAACGCCTTAGCCAAATCCTTGGTGGTCTCTGTTTTGCCCGTCCCCGCAGGTCCAGCGGGTGCTCCACCCAAGTCCATCTGGAAGGCGCCCATCAGGCAGAGGTAACAGCGATCAGTCAGAGGCGTAAGCACCAGCACTCCACCAGCTCCCAGATATTCGTAGTAATACGGTATGTTGGCAGCGGCCATGCGGGAATAGACCGTCTCCGATTCGATGGCCCAATAGAAGCGCAGCATCTTTAGCCAGTTGAAGTCGGTGCTGAAATTAAAGCCGTATTTTAGTGCAAATTCAACATAGTTCGAAAGAGGTTTTAGATAAAAACTTAGCTGTGTCTAAACTAAGCAAAACTTAATCCCTTAATCGAGACAGACCTTAGTCTGAAACAGAAATTTAGCTTAACCTTGACAGATCTGCATATAAGGTTAGATAGAAAAATTATTATTATTTCTGCTAAGCGAGGATAAAAAACAGATATACGTTTTAGGCTGTTGCAGAAATTCACCATAGTTCGAGACAAATTTGAAGTGGAAACTTAGACAGAAATTCGTCTTAGTCGATGCGTGAATTCAGCTAAGCGAGGGTAAAAGCTTGTGTTAGGGTGTTGCATAAATTCAATAAATCGGTGCCTTAGCAGAAATGCACCACAGCTCAAAATAGATCGAGGATAAAAACTCAGTTTACCGTTAGCCTGAAACAAAACAAATTAGGTTTGACAGATCTGTGTTTAAGCGAAAATAGAATATCTCCCATTATTTCAGCTAAACGGAGATAACTTTCTGTCTTAGGCTGTTGTAGAAATTCACTAAAGCTTGAGAAAAATATGGAAACTTCGCTTAGATTGGACAGATCTCTGGCTAAGCTGTGGTAGAAATTCCCCTTAGCAAAGACAAAAGCTTGCTGATGCGGAAACTGAATTTATCCTAGTCAAATACACCTTAGCCGAGACAAATGTCCTCTTGAGCCTATAGAGAAGTTCACATATAAAGAATGTAGCTTGGGTACTTACGAGTTGTAGACACCCTTCTCGATGAGCATGTGCACCGAATCCTTGGCATGCACATCGATGGTAATGAGAGCACAAAGTATTTTTCTTAGCAGTGAGCTAATATTTTTTCGTGTTAGCGCCGCAAGTGCGCCCAAATCTTGCAGGCATTTCGCCTCGAACTTGGTCATCTTCTCGATAACGCCCATTTGGGTTTTCTCCTTGACGTCGAAGATGCGATGAATATCGGTTGCCCAATACACCTGCGAGACGGTAATTACGACCTGATTGGGATGATCCTGGAACCATTCGTCACGCTCCTTGGCCGCATAGCATTGATAGCCAAAGCGCATGTATCGCTTGCAGGATACAAACATGGCATCCTCCACTTTGCTGAGCCATTCCTCGACTGCACCGCGTGCTTTGAGCCCTTTGCCAAATTGCAATTTCTCTCCCTCAGGCGATAGGAAGGCAATGATATCATTGGTAGGTATCATTTTGCCATCGCCGCCCTCTTTCTGGCCAAACTCAAGGCGATAGATAGCATCGAAGCATTTGCGCAGATGCGGCTGCACAGCCTGAGGCACACGCGTTTGTGCCAATATCTCCAGCAACTCATCATTGGATAGAAAGTAGAATCTAGCAAAGAAGTTGTTGTTATCTATATATCACTAATGATGCAAGTTAGAAGAAGTGTACCTGGGGAAAACCACACGCTTGACTTCCAAATAAGCTTCGAGGCCGCGTGATATCAAATCTAACAAGCGGTTGTCTTCCCTGAGCATATCGTAGACCTCCACGCTGGACATGGTGGGCAGAGCCAGAGCGACTTTTTTCGCCTGTCGCACAATCTCTTTAAAGTTCTTGTCCACCTGATTGAACATCTTTGCCTCGTGGGGTAGCTGACGCTGTATGTCCGCCGAGGCAAAGATCGCCTCCAGATAGATCCAGGCGCCCTGGCAATCCATCCATGCCTCTTTTTAAACATATAAAGAATATATATTTCCATCGTATTTGTCGCAGTCAAACTTACCAAAGGTCTTGCCGAATTGATCTAGTGCCGCAATCCATTCATCTACACGCGTCTTTATGGGTCCCACAAACTTGGATGCGGCTATGGTGTTGATATTGACATTAGCATCGTCCAGCACGGCCTGCAACTCTTCGGTGCCGGCCAGTATGAAAACGTCCTTCTGATCGTGATGCATGGCAATGGCCAGTTCGGTCTCCTTCCATATGGTTTCGATGCCCTTGAGCATATTTTCCAGCTGTGTTTCGCCTGTTGCCTGGGAGGATATTTGCATTAGAGCTTCCGCATTGCTCTCATCATCGAAGGCATGCGACTCTTCGTAGGTGTTAATCCTTATGTCCTTCTCCTGGAAGAATTTTCTAGCCAACAACTCCTCAATCTCGGTCCAGTGACGCTGTCAAGCAAAGCAAAGTGTCACGAAGGAATTAGGGCTCGGAAATTCTGTAGCTTACCGCACGCAAATTCGGATTCCGTAAATATCCAAGAACGGGCAGTTTGTCTTTGAATTCCTCAGCAGATTTGTGCAGCACTGGCACAATATCATTGTCGGGCAAATATTTCTGGAACTGCAAGCAATTCTTTATGGTTCTGGCATTCAAATCGATCATATCGGCCACAACAAGCGTATTAAAGTCCGCGGCCAACCAGCTCGACAATGATTCCTCCCAATCGATGAGGGTTTTGTAAAGATTCTGTCGCATGCGTATGTCGTAGAATCCCGAGGACATTTCGTCGTACATGGTCAGATCGATTCTAAACTCCTTTTGATAGCCAATCAGCTCGTCGGCTCTTTCACGGCATACATTCATGCGGTTCAAGAGCTCATCTAGCTTGTCATTCACTGCATTGCGATCGGAATTGCTCTAAAGGAAATGGAAAAGGCAAAAGCAGGTGATAGAGTGAACGAATCGAAGGATGCAGTACTCACCATCAGCAGCCAATTCTCGAGGGCTTCAACGGCTACTTCGTGTATATCCTCCTTGAGCCCCAGTATATCCTCCTGCATGGCCTCGTCCAACTGATTGATAAATTCTTGTCGCTTCTCCATAATCTCTGCGAGACTTTCCTTTGTGCGATTCAGATAATCCTCTGTATCCATGTAATCCTCTTTGCGTTCATCGTCGATGGGTATGTTAAAGTCCTTGATGATTAGCAACAGATCGTGCACATAGTCAACTGTCTTGAATAGCTCATCCAGCTCCTCGTGACAGTTGTCCAGGAATCGTATGTGCTCAACCAAAGGCAGTGTCGCTGTGGGCTCATAACCGATGCGTCCATAGAAATCCTGTGCGTCCTCATACAATTTGGTAGTCTCCTCCTCGGCCAGCTGTGGCAGATAGATGGCCAACACATTCTGCAAGCGCTGACACACCGGCGTAACTGCATCTTTAAAACCGCTCTGACCCAGCTTTAAAAGCCCAAGGAAAACGTGATCAAGAATACCGTCCAAGGCGCGCAAATTGTTGCAGTAGCGATCGCAGTAGTTCCGCAAGGCAGTGAGGTCTAAGGGAAAATTAAGGCAAAGATAAAAAATGGAATGCAATAGTAACAAAGAAATAAACAGAAGTTCAGAGAGAAAGAGAGAGAGAGAGAGAGGGCGATATTTTGGCAATTAAATAGGAAAGTAAGCTAGAAAATTCAAGTCTTATTTTTTTAAAAATCCTTTTTTGTATAATATAAGTTTCAATATTTTCTAGTTTGTTATTATTTTCAGTTTTATATTAAATTAAGTTATATTGTATTATATTTATATATCAGAAATATGAAGATTCAGACACATCAACATGATTTAATTCTTTCATAAAAAATAAATCATTATCTACTATATTGTAACATCTTACATTTGTCTTAATAATTTGGTTTATTTTGTAATTTTAGGGACTGGAACGATATTATTAATCTAATGTCTTGACTTACCTCTCTCGGTGCTGAGATCTTCGGGGTCTGTTGTCGCATCAATCTCGTAGTTCTCGCGAATGGCTCGAAAACGTGCCGTATACAAATGCGCCATCTCGTAGGCGCTATGCAGCAGGACAAAGATGTTCTTTCTGCAAGTGGATTCCAAATGAAAAGTGCTCAAATAAAATCACAACACACACACACGTACCTATTGAAATTGAAGGAGGCATCCTGCTTCAGCAGAAAAGTCAAATCAGGTGCACTTTGATACAAGCACTCTTCCTGACGTCCCATGATCGAAGGTCTAACAATAAGTCAAAGTTGAAATAAAGCATAGAAATTGAAATTCCAGTATATTTTTCGTCTTACTGAGTGAACTGCGTGTACTCCGCATCTGTAGTAAAGGCTGGAATATCGAGCACAGTCTCCAGTATCAAGCCAGTGATGCGCTGAAAAATCAACTTGAGTACATCCTCCAGCGGCTCAACTTCAATGCGATCGGGCAGCAGACGCAAAGAGGCAAGGAAAAATGGTGACTGCGGTGCATTCGATGGGCGTGTCTTCTCTACTTTGGCATCCAAACGATCGTGGCGATTGATTTCCGCCTCTGTTGGTGCAACAATATGATGCTCGTTAAACGCATGATTGAGATCCTCGTAGCTCTGAATGGTGACACGATAGAGCGCCTGGTAGAGCATCATGTCGCAGTAGCTTAAAAAGCTGGACAAGTAAGGAAAAACCAAATATATATAAGGAAATTGCATATGGATTGAAAAGAAAAAGAAAGAAAAGGAAGGGAAAAAATTAAAGGAAAGCAAATCTAAACAACGAAAAGGATGGGACGGAAAAGAACAGTACAAGAAACGACAAGAAGGGAAACGAAAGGAAAGCAAAGCAAAACAGGGTAAGGAAGGGACAGGAAAGAACAAGGCAAGGAACGAAAGTGAAGGAATCGAAAGGAAAGCAAAGTAGAAGGATCTTACTTAGTGAGGGTTTTGCAGAAGGCACGTTTGCGCGCACGATCCATAAAACTGTGCGCCTCCCGCATTTTCTTCACCGACGGATAATAATTGATCTCATCATCGGGATAGAAGCCACGTGCCATAATAGCTTCAGTGCACGAACGATCTAAGGCGGGTTTAAAACAAATTAGAATAACTTAATAATATCAAATAATATAACTTACATAGAGCTCTGCCCACATAGGAGCGGAATTCGTGAAATACAAAATTGAGTTGTTCGTAAATGCGCATATGTAACTCAAGGAAATAAAACGGATGCCATTCCTCAATGTTCTCGATATTCACAAAGCTCAGACGTTCCAGAACAACGATATCGGAGCGCATACGCAATATCGCCTTGGCCAATTGCGGTATCACAATGAAGAGATTGTTCTGCAGATGATTGCGAGCTGCATTCAATTTGCGCCACTTGATGGTCATCTCCCACACCTTGAAGCCCTTCCACAGCCGAAAGATGGAGAACGTTCGTATCTGTATGATGCTGAGGAACTGCTGGAATTCCTGCTGCCACTGATTGAGGGGTGTGAAAAAGTTCTCGGACACCCGCCAATAGGTAACGCCATGCCGTGTGACCGTGTAATATGGCTTATGAATATTCAGCTGGGCGAATTGAATTTCACGCAGACTGTAGGGTGTAAAGAATTCGCTGTCCTTGGGCAGCATATAGTCCAGATACACATAGCTATCGTCCTTCATGTTGCGCATACGATTGATAATCAGGTTCAAGTCTG
Organism: Drosophila albomicans; assembly: GCF_009650485.2. Lineage (NCBI taxonomy): Eukaryota > Metazoa > Arthropoda > Insecta > Diptera > Drosophilidae > Drosophila > Drosophila albomicans. The sequence continues at coordinate 2,830,167 of NC_047627.2, read as the reverse complement.
GTATTAACGATGCGCCAGTTTTGATCTGCAGCGTATTGTCGGCGCCCAGTTTATCGGGTCGTTCCTTAAATCCCGTTCGCACACTCTTCTTCGTGCTCGTCTTCCGGCTCGAACGACTCATCAAGGTGCTGCCTCCTTGAGGTGGTCTGTTGCTATCGCTGCCCCCATCCATGTTGACCATCTCGTTCCCACTGTGCCGGTCCATGGACCCCTGACTGGTGGGCATCCTTAGGCTGTTGGGCTTGAGCTGTTGTGCTCCGCATACAACTTTGTCAATACCGGTCGAAATCTATTAAAATATATGGATAGGTGCTGAGTGAATCAATTTTGATGGACTTTGCTTGGCAACTGTTGATTTTATTTACTTCTCGATTTGCCAAGTAACCGTTATAAGCAAACCAGCTGGTGTCATAGCAGCCAACACAATTCGTCGAGAGCTTTTCAACTCCTCAGCTTTTGGGCTTTTCACAAAAGCTCCAATTAGAGTCCAAAAAAATTTAAAGTGCCATGAATGAAATTGATTTTGTTTCTTTATTTTTTATACATTCCTAAATTAAATTGAAAGAGGTAACACAAAATATATTTACAAGAAAAATAATTAATTTTTTTTAATTTTAATTCATAATTGTCGTTCCAAAATATAACAATTTATTTTGGTTAAATTCGAAAAGTTCGGTTAGAAAAATTCGGTTATTTTCACCTGTGATAATTATTTTATCCTTTTTATTATTAAAATTTGATAATATTATAGTATTTTTAGAATAATTTAAATTGAAAGAGGTATAATATTTGAATATGTATAATATTTTTATGCTAGTACAAGAAAAATAATAAAAATTTTCAATATTTATTAGGTAATTGTTAAAAAATGGATTATTACTGTATTACTGTATTATTTATTTCAAAATTCTAATTTTTTAATTTTGTACTTGAATATTATATTGCAATTTATCATAATTTTTACTTAAACAAAAAATTGATCATTTTATATATACATATATATATTTTAAAGAATCATTTATTTTTTGGATTTATTTACTGGTAATGCATTATTTTAAAAAATATACTATAAGTGTTCATTGTTATTTGTTTTTCATTTGGGACTGAAACATTATATGGCGATCTGGCTAATTTCTGTAAAAGTAAAAAGTATTTATTTAATTTCTCATAATTATTTGACAATTGTTAAAAATCATGTCGTACTAAAAAGCAATAGTTATATTTTTTATTCGTTTATTCTTTTATTGGTAAAAGTTCTCCATTCAACTCTTTGGGTGCTGCTGCACATAGCTTTCAACTTGCGCTGAGCTGCAGCTTTTGCAGCAAGCTTTTCGCTTCAAATTTGTTGTGAATGGAATTGGAATTTCGAAATTGCGCTGCAGTCCGTTGCCGCGTTGCGTTGCCCCATTTATACATACATAGAGTATGTAGTACTTCCCGTCCTTTTTGGCACGCTGAAAGCTCGGCCGGCATTTTGGCACATTCACGATTGGTGCCATACTTCGCATACACTTGCAGCAGCGGCAACAGCTGGATTGTTGTGCTTTTCTAGCTCGAAAGCACACAGCACACAGAATAGCACAGTTGACCTTCAATTTGTGCTGTTGATTTTTTTATACCCTGGCACGCTGCGACGCGAGAGCTTTTTGGCGCCATAGGCGTCGAAGCTTTCGAAGTCGAAAACGTACGACGACGACGAAAACGTAAACGAAGAGAAGATGATGATGACGATGATGCTGGTAATCACGAAGCTGTAAATTCGCATTTGGATAAAAGTAAAAAAGCTCAAGGTGAAAGCATCATCATCAGCTGCGTCGTAGCGCTGCGGCTGCGGCTGCGACATCAACAGCAGTAGCAGCAGCAACAGCGACGTCGACGTCGACAGCGTTTGGCGACTGCGACTGCATTCGGATAACGAGTTCGGATGCCAATTTTGTCGGTTTCGGATTCGCTCAGCGTCCGTCGTGCGTTTGCCGAACCTGCAGCGCGGTCTCCAGCGTGTCCGCTGCGTCAGTGGCCAAATAGTCGTTGGGTATACGCCGCGATGTTCAGAGCCGCGAACGCGCAACGCAACGTAACGCAACGCAACGCCGCAACGCCACGCAAAACACAGCAGCAGCAAATCGCAACCACAGCAACAGCAACAGCAGCAGTAGCAGCAGCGAGCAACACCGAGCAGCAGCCAGCTCTGAGCTGTCGAGCCGTTGAGCTTGAGCCGCAGTGCCGTCGAGCCTGAGCCTTAAAGCCTGTCGAGCCAATTGAGCCCATCAAGCCGTGCTCTCGCATCCGTTTTCTCTGCGTGTGTGTCTGTGTGTGTGTGTGTGTTTTATTTTTTTTTTCGTATGTTGTAGGTAGAGCTCACAGCAGCCAATCGCCGCCAAACACCGTCGCCGTTGCCGTCGCCGCGAGTCGCTCTTTTCCGCCTAACGCCGTCGCCATCGCCATCACCATCACCATCGCCATCGCGGTCGTCGTCGTCGTCGTCGTTGCCGTTGCTGCCCGTGGTCATTATCGTCGTGCAACAGAGCTTGCAACGCATGAGAAGCAAAGCTCATTTGCATAGCGCCTAACGGTTCATAAGAAAACTAACTAAAGGAGGAAACGAAAAAAACCGAACCAAAAAAAAAAAAAAGAAAAATACAAAACAGAATCTTCTTTCTTTTCGATTTCCTCAATTTATGCACATCTTTTTTTTCGGTGTATCTACAAAGATTTTAACTTTATGCTGCACTCAAGTCTATATCGCGCGCATCCTTAAACAATAGTTTTTTTTTTTTGTCATTTTTTTGAGAACGTCTGCTTGCTGTGCTCCATGAGGTAGGTGCCACAATCGAGTATTTATAAGCTATAATCTCGCCCCCAATATTATCTATTTTTTTTATTTGTGTATGTTTTTTTTTTGTTTTGGCGGTCACACATTGGAATCACCGAAATCTGTTGTGTATTTCGATTTGCCTTTAATTAGTATTTAAAGAGCGATAAAACTTTTGTGACGTAAATCCAAAAATTCAAAAATTTTCAATGATTTTCGAAGGTGTCGTCGTCGTCGTCGTCGCATCGTTAAAAGCTAATGTTTGTCATATTGAGGAACAATCTATATAGATTATGGACATATAAAACATAGGCATAGTTCACAGTGTGTTTATGTGTGTTTCGATTTTATGACAATCAGATGTGAAATATTATAAAACAATTTTTTGTTTTTTGTTTTTGTTATTGTTTTTTTTTTTATATTTTCTGGTTTTGGTCTATGAAGAAATTGCTGGCGTTTTGCGCAAAGCCATTTTGAAATGTCCTTGAAATTTGCTTATACTTACATGTGCGTACGTATGTGTGTGTGTGTATGTGAGTGTGTGTTTGTGTTGGTGTTGGTGTTGGTGTGTGGCAAGCATCAGTCAAGTTCGCCATTTTGTTGCAGAGAGGCAATTATGAGACAAAAGCCAGGCGCAGATTCAATTTTAAATAATATATACATCTATATATATATATTCATATGTGTGTGATGCATTCGTATACATATGTATATTTTTTAAATTTTAAATTTGAGGTATGAGAACAAGGTCTTAAGTTGCTGCAAGTAGTACATAGAGGAAGCAGAGGCAAGCAGAGACAAAAGTCAAGCTGAAGCTAAAGTCAAAGGCGTCTTTCCACCGCGGGGCTCCAGTTGAAATTTCACTTAAATTACGATACGAATTCTCTACCCGAGACAAAGAGAGGGAGAGCAATGCGAGAGATATTCGTTGAGTGTGTAAATTCGGCACAGTACTGATAACTGAGTATGGCTATAAGGAATGGAAGAGTGCGGTGAAGAGTGAGGAGTGAGGAGATGAGGGAGGGGAGGGGAGTACGCGGTGGTTGCTTTTGCTAGAATGTGCTGACAGTGTCAAGCCCGCAGGGCGAATTCAACTTACTTATATCAATATGCATGACAAGTTTAAAAGCCTTGTGAAGAACATTAAGCAAAAGAGCCAAGCTTCAGCAGGGGTAGCTACAACAAGAAGAAGGGGAAGCAAAGAAAGCGATAGAGAAAGGAATAGCGAGAAAAGTAGAAAGAGAGAGATGGAAGATGCTAAGCAAATGGAAAGTTCAACTACGACTGTTACTTAGGCAAAGGGCAAGCAAGTAAATTGGCTACACAAAAAAAAAAACGAAAATAAAATGAAAAACTATGCAAGAGAATGGTAAAAAGGATGCTCAAGGATCAGAACATGCTTGTGCATTTAATGCTTAACAAGAAACGAGACAAAACGAAATTGCAATAAGAAAGTAAAGAAAGTATGCACTCCAATCAAAGTCAATCTTAGCTAATGCAAATTAGTTGGCGTAATGCAAAAAAATATTAAAAGAGTAAATAGTTTTAAATAACAGATGTGAATCGGGAAATGGAAACAAAAGCCTCAGCTTTAGCTTCAGATTTAAATAAGAACAACAAACGGAAAAGTGGCAAGAAAGTTGCAGCAAGAAGCAAAAAGTACAGCGAAAGTTTTAATGGCGAAGAGAGGGTAAACGAATGGGGAAGAATACGTAGAACAAATTGAGAAGAAAAAGAGAATAGAAAAAACGAGAATTAAAGACCAAAAGTTATGCTAAATTGCTTAGAATGTGATTCGCAAGAGAAACAAAAGAGCGAAGATATAAAAGTTTAGGAAAGTTAGAAAGTTGGGAAGAACGAAGCTATACAAGTAAAGGATAGCGACAGAGAGATAGAGAAATAAAATTAAGAATGAAGCTATAATAGTTAAGGATATCGAGGAAAAGGAAACAGAAGAACGAAGGTATAAATGTTAAGGATAGCGAGAGAAACAGAAAGAGAAAGAAAAGAGAGTTCGAAGATATAAAAGTTGAGGATAGCGAGAGAAAAAGAAATTGAAAGAAACGGAAGAACGAAGATATAAAAGGTAACGATATCGAGAGAACGGAAAAAAAAAGATTTAAAAGATTGCGAGGAAAAGAAATAGAATGAAACTGAAGAACGAAGCTATACAAGTTGAGGATAACGAGAGAGAGAGAGAAAGAGAGAGAAAGCAAAGGAAAATTAAGCTATCAAATTTAAGAATGGCGAGAGAAAAGAAGCGAGAGAGACAGATTGTTCAAGAAGTGATGAGGAGTACCAAAAAGCAGCGAATAAAAATATTGAAAGAGAATTTAAAAAGCTTTTACAATCGGCACGACAACTCCGAGAAAAAAGGGGTAACATTTCTAAGCCAATTCAAAGCAATTTCGTATTCAGTTAAAAGGAATACAAAATTGAAAATGCGAACTTGAGAGGAACACAAAACAGCAACAAAGAAACCAAACGAAACGAAACGAAACGAAACGAAACGAAAAGGAGCTGGCGAATGCTTGAAAAGTTCTAATTAAAAAAGATACTTAAATTCAATTAAAAATGTGTACCTGAGGTGGGAGCCAGCAAGAAAGCGTCCTAGTCAAGGCCAGGAGGGGAGCTTGCTAAATGGGCAATTACTTGCTTAGAATATCTATTTAAAAAAGAAATGTACATAGAACGCAACTCTCACAAACATGTACAGCGAGAAGGAAGAGAGAGAGAGAGAGAGAGTGTGAGTGAATGTGTGAGATGAGAGAGTGCGAGAGAGGGAGAAATTATATCCGCGTGCACAATTTGCCTCATTTTGTTGCAAATTTATTGAAAAACCGATAAAACAAAAATTTCCGTTTTTCTTTTTTTTTTCTACTCTCCGTTTGCCATTGCAGCATTTTGAAAACCACAAACGCGGCCCAGAGACAACTGAAAAAACGCTGATATCAAAGGCAAAGTCAAAGCCAAAGCCAAAGCCAAAGCCAGACGGAGCACAGTTTTTTGGGGTAAATGAGCTGGAAGAGCTGTCCGAGATAAGGATGAGGATGAGGACATTCACAGACAGGACAATCGCGATTAGCCAGCAAATGTAATTTGCAAATAAATAATTGCAAATGATGATTAACGTCGCAGCAGCAGCAACAGCAACAACAACAAAAATCACATGATAATTGAGGAAAATATAATCGTAATCACCGCGAGTCTCGAATGCAATTCGATTACGTTTCCCAAATCAAATCGAATTCTAACGCAACAATTTCAAATTAAATATCGTGAACGCGAACGCGAACGCGAACTCGCGCATGTCTTTGTATTGGTGTTCTCTGCGTGTGTGTGTGTGTGCGTGTGTGTCTGAGAGTGTGTATGTGTGTGTGAATGAGTGAGCACCAATACATAGTCATATGTATTTTTTTCAACATTTTTTTTACGTTGTTATTTGTGACGTGCAGCCAAATAAATAAATAATTGGAATAATCTGAATGCAAATGCAAATAATGTCGATGAAAATGATAATGAAGATGCTAATCTCGCCCACATCACAACAACAAGCAAAAGTCAAAGTGAAAACTAACTAATATCAAAGGAAAAGCACGACCCCTTCCCCTCAACAAAAAAGAAGAGAGCGCGCATCAAGATATATCGTGTATATATAACATGATCTATAGATTCGCAATCGAAACTCTCTGTATACAATTTCCGTTTTCGTTCTTTATGCTATTCGAATCGAAACTTACTATATGCATACATATATAATTGATAACAGCTGGTAATACTTACCTAACACATACACACAAATAGCAATCTCTATATTAAAGTAATATATTATTATATAACAAGCTACGAACGTCAACTGCGTCTCAACAATGCACTAAGGTGAGTACAAAGCTAACAAAGCTATTTTTACAGGCTTTCGTTTCGTTTAGAAATCGAACATTGTTACTTGAAATTAAATTTATTTCTTTTTCTACATAAAATTGGCAAATTGCAGTAGTTATTTAAATGTGGAAATCATAAAGGTTAATTTAGTTTATAAATGCTTATTTAATTTAAGAAAACGAAAATCGTATCTTGAAATGAAAATCAAAACTCAATTAAGATCAAAGAAGTTTCAACAGTTATTATAGTTATTTTTATATTTCGTTTATTTTATATAAGTTAAGTAATAATATAAAGGTATTAACTTAATTTTAGAGTCAAGAAAAGTAGCGCAGACAACATGCACTGAAAAAAGACCAGTTTCTAAAATCAAGAACATTCATCTTAAAAATGGTGTTACTTAAATAAGACCAATTTAAGATTAAATTCTTAAAACTAAAAAAATTATTCTGAAAAATCTCAAAAAAGACGTAATATACTAGATTTACATTACTGCATTTTCATATCCATCGAAATTCTTATAAAGGTTTTATATTTTAATGTTCCTAGCTCAGATAGCCCAAGCTGAATACTGCGTTCAAAATATACCAGAATGTAGTCCTATACCAATATACTTTTTCAATATACCAAATATAGTCTTTAGTATATTCTAAGTATTTGTCATATATATCATTTCGGTCTATTTTACAAATTAATATCACGCTATATTGCATTTATTCAAAATGAGTATTATTAAATGAATATTTCACAGTCGAACACACTCGACTGTAGATTTCTTAATTTTATCTTCTAATACGATTTGTGGTCTTAAAAGTTTTCGATTTGGTTTTCTTATTAACAGGAATTAAGTTGTATATTAAGTGTTTTTGAAATAAAGATATTGTTGCTGCAAAAAGGTTTCATGATTTTGTAGAGCACTAAAACACAAACTCTTCTTTTATTTTTATACAAAGTTCATAAATTGTCCTTATGTATATTATATATAAACTGGCCAGGGAGAAAGAAAGAGAGGGAGAGAGAGAGAGAGAGAGAGAGAGAGAGCTTAAAATACTGCGTGTTCTTACGTTGTCCTTTACTTTTACAGCGACGCCTAATATTCAATCGATCTATCGATACAATTTTTCATAACGTTAGTTAACATAAAATAAACAGAAATAATTCTGTTTCATTACAAACGCTTACAATGTTGTTCTCCATTTAATATTTGAAACTTTGATTAAGTATTTTTGAAATTATAAAAACATTTTTGGCGGCAACAAATATGTTTTCTCACTTTAAGATGAAAATGCGAAATACTAAAACCAAAATCTTGATTTTAGAGCAATTGTTTTTTAGTGCGGTTCTCTGGCTAGATTAAAGTTATATAATAAGATTGAAGTTCTATAATAATAATTATATAATGTGCAAGAAAGTGTACAAAATACGGATATTTCCCTTAAGAAATCGAACATCGTAGCTAGAAATGAAGTCCGATTCTATTTATTCTTTCCTCTTCGATATAAGCTATTTAAATGTGGAAATTATATAGAATATGCTCATAATTGAGGCATCATCATCGTTGGCTATTTTAATGTTGGGCTGCGGTACACCTTGTTGTATGCGCAATGTGTATAACATAATTAAGCATACGTCACGTGCTCGAAAGCGAAAAGCCCCGCAGCAAAAAAGGAACGACAACAACAATGACAAAAAAATTCAATTTGCTTGCATTTTATGAGCCCAAAAGCAAATCATTGACAATAATAAAGAAGCAAAAGCCCCGGAGGCAATGTCGCTGCTTGGCCCATGGCCAACAAGAGGAGGATTGGATCTGTTTGGCGGTATCTGCTTGCCAGCTTGCCAGTTTTTCGGGAGGCGGGGCGCGGAGGGCGTGCCTTAACGGGCGCGCACATTGTAGAAGCAACAGCCGCTCTGACTCCAGCTTCACCCTCGAGCTCTCTCTCTCTCTCTCTCACTCTTTTTGCTCTTCGCTCTTCGTTGCCGTCGTAAATGTGAATGATGTTGATGATGGGCGGACGGGGACCGCACAACAACGGACAGTGGCCAGCTAAAGTGCTCATAAACATTTTGTGTGTCCAGTTCACACACACACACACACACAGAGTGAGAGAGAGAGTGAGATACACTCACAGACAGAGACAGAAACTGGAATTCACATGTGAACAGTGGCTTTGCTTATGTTTTATGAAAGTCTCTTTGTGTGCAAATTTGTTGGGGCTACAAACATTGAAAGGAAAAAAAAAGAAACCGCCCCCTCCCCCCCCAATTCCATCCGTCGCAAAAGGAAGAAAACTGCAACAACATTTGGAAAATGTGTTCCTTTCTGTATTTTGTTTTTCGGTTGTTTTGTTTTGGGGCTCGTTTCAAATTGTGCGAATTCTCTGAACAGTTGTGTCCTTTGCGCATTTCTTTTCTATTATTATATGTTATTTTGCTGCTGCTGCTCTCCTCGTTGTTGTTGTTGTTGTTGTCTTCGTTCGCCTTTATGCGCCTTCGCAAACTTCCTGTATTTAATTTGCCCCAACGCTCGTCGAGCTGTACACTGCGCGCAGCTGGAGCCAGCCACCATCAGACAAGCTACAGCTCCAGCTCCAGCTCCAGCTCCAGCTCCATTTACATCCTCAGATATAGCAACCAGCATCAACAGCCAGCAGCTAGCAGCCAGGCGAATCCAAAATACGACTCCAAAATCCCATTCCAATGCTATGTCAGTCTTGCCTTGCCTTGCCTTAGCTGCTGCTGGCTCTACTCCTTCTCCCTTTACAGCTGCTGTTGCTTCCCTTTTCCCATTCCCATTCAGCGACAAAGAGCAACAATAATAAGTTAGTAAAGTGTATTCAAGCGAGCACAACTCGACACGAAGATACGCTGGAAGGCAAGAAGAATAATAATCAAGAATCATTTTCTGCAGTTTGGAAATATTTATTTTGAGGCTCTCTAATTTTAAATTTTTTGAAATGGTTTATTTGCCACTTAAGCAATATTTTATAATTTCAACACTTCTCACTTTCTTTTTAATTATTGTTTATCTAAATAGTAAGGCACATCTATTAAGATTTCTGTTTTGAACTCAATATCGTGTTATTTTGGAATAGTCTTGAGATTTTATAGCACGTGCTTGCTTGAGATTAATGCTAATAATGTTAGACTATAATTTTATGTGTATAATACTCTAATTTGTATTTATTTTTTTATTTGTTCTACCATATTTCTATTTTGTATTCTATTTACTTTTTTATTTATTTCATATTTTTTATTGTATTTTGATCATTTTCGTTTTTATTTGGTTTTAATTCTTTTTTTTTAATTTCAATTGGTTTCCTTTTTTTTAAATATTGTATTTCTTTTTTATTGATTTATTTCACATCATTTCATTTCAGTTCGATTCATTTTAAATTATTTTAATTTCATGTTTTTGACTAATTTTCTTTTTTATAGTAATAATTTCAAATAATATATTTCATTTCTTTCCATTCTCTTTCCTTTGATTTGATTTTATTTTATGTTGTTTTTATTTTGTTTTGCTGTTTAGTTTTATTTTCATTTAGTTTATATAATTTGATATGTTTAATGAATTCTTTTTGATTACATTTTCTTGTATTTTATTTGATTTTGAAGTCTGTTGCAAGCGTGGCATATCCGCTCTTAGCGACATGTTTTTCTGTGGGGTATAACAAGCCCCGCTCGCACAGTTTTATGACCCGCTGGAGTCTTGCTGTCTCTCGGTCTTACGGTATTTCAGTGTTTCACTGTTTTGTTCTCATCGACATCGCCTGGCATCCTACTGCCTGCTGCCTGCTGCCTGCCTGGCTGCCTGGCTGCCAACTGCTTATTGTGTGTATGTGCCTGGAATTTTAGAGTAAGCATCCCAATGGCTGTGACTGTCAGTAGTAGTGTTCACGTCCCCACTCCAAGGCACTCCACTTCACTCCACCTCACTCCATTCTACTCCACTCCACTCCGTACACCCGCACACATGGAGAGGCAGCAGACGCACACACACACACACACACACACACACACACACACACATATACACACACTTGTTCACAGAAGCGTTTCTACGCAGAGTTGCATGGAAGCTGCTTCGCATTGCTTAAACTCATCCTGTTCGAGTCATGTCGACAAGTGCCGACTGTTTCTTTTGCTAATAGCATTCGCGGTTGTTGCTGTTATTGTTGTTGTTGGTACTGCTGCTGCTGCTGCTGTTACTTCAGTTGTTGTTGTTGTTGTTGTTAGCTATGTCAATGGCAAAGACAACGACAAGTTGTTTGACTGTTGTGGCTTTAGTTGCTTACAGCGAAAAATATATGAACCAAACTCGGTTCGTCTCACTCTCTCTCTCTCTCTCTCTCTCTATCTCTTTCTCTTTCTGTGTGTGTTTGCTGTATGCTTTGTTAACTGGTTAAACAGTTAACCAGGTTAACAGCTAGCCAGTTGAGCATTTGACCCCAACTTGAAGTTCTCTGCTTCTATTTCAATTTGGATTTTCGATATGGCTGCAAAAGAGTTGCAGAGTGGTTAAAATGCACTATTCAACTTGTTATTGTTGTCATAGTCGCTGTTGTTGTTGTTGTTGTTGTCGTGGTTGTCCAAAAATAAAAAACATTTTGGGAGCACTACGACATAATGACAGCCAATGCTGCCGTTTCTGTTGCCGCCGCCGCTTCTAAATTTATGTAAGTTTTATTTTTAATTTTATGGTTGTTGCTGCAGTTGCTGATGTTGCTGATGTTGCTGCCACGAAGTCACATCGCCAGCTGCATTCATTTCACTGCCTGCATTTTACACTATTTTCTATTTTTATTTGCATTCGAGTTTTTTATGTGCGAGAGTCGCGTTGTTTTTTGTCGTTTCGCATGCTTTCAATTTTCTTTTGCATACCCTGGCCCCATCAAATGGCACAAACTGGCTCTGATGAACCCATTGCAATCAATCTGCCAAACTGGCGGAATAAATCAACTGGTGCGCATGACGTATACGCAATGTGCAGAGGGCATCCGACAGTCGTGATGGCTGCTGCTCTTGCTGCTGTGCACTTTTACTTGCTTTTGTGCATTTCGGTTAAAACAGCTAATTTATTTAACATAAAAACACAGAAAAAGGGGGAAGATACGAGTATATGCACAGATTTCGAGTGAAAGAGAAACAGAATCAGAAACTGAAACAGAGGGTGAGAGATATAGGGCAAAGTAGGGTAAATAACATCAAAGATACATAACATGCATAAAAAAAAGGTTGGCTAGGTGAGTCTAGTACATGTCTAGGGCATGTTAAGCAATGATCTGCTTTGCATTTTCTTTTTCAACTTAATTTTATTTCATTTACCGCATATTCAATTAAAATCAACGATTGGCAAACTATCGATTTCAGATTGTATAAGATGCATTTGGCACTCAGACATGAGGTCGTTGATAAGGTTGAAGGTGAAACTCGAAGTAAACACGGCGATGTGGAAATAGATTATATACTATATACATATATTCACTAAGTAATCAAGAATACATATTTGTACTAATTGCTGGCTAAACTTTAATATCTTAAATGTTCCTTTGCAAATTTATATAAACACTCACACACTTACACACCTTAGCAAATTAAATAAACTTCTTCTGTTAGTTTGGCAACTGGTTTCTCTTCTTGTCATCGAGTATCTCTGCTACTAGACTCTATGTGATAACTAACAATAACTGCCGCTTTTCATATTCTGAACTAGATTTCCTTTCTGCTTAAAGTCTCTAGCGTCTCCTTGTAATCGATCAAGGTCTTCTGCTATTATTTTAACATATGTAGTAGCAACGTCTGTTAGTGATTACTATCCACTTATCCTATTATATGTACAAAATAATTCCAGAGTAATTCAACGCCTTCTTTTAATGATGATTTACAACTACGTAGGATCAGAGTAAGGTTTTTTATTTTATAAAATCGAACCTAGCATTATTTTCTGTTATACTTTGATGAGTAACTGCTTCGTAATAACTTAATCAGTAGCAAATTGTTCACCTATACTCATATAGGTAAATAGCATCTGCTTCTGCTTTAAAATAGTATCCTCTTCCGTATAACATTTGCATTTGAGCAACGTCTTCTGTTATACTTTCAACATACATATGTAAGTGGTAGTCTCTTGATATACTCTAAGTGATTATCAGAAATTTGTTCTCAATTATGTCTACTCCTATTGTATAAATGTTTTCGGGCTTAGAACTTACAACAGCAGAAGTAAATAGCAATTTCATTTGTCTTATAATATCAAAACTGGCATCCTTTTCCGTTATATTTTTAGTAGCAATGCTTTGTTATACCATAAGTAGTAGCAACTTCTTCCGCTATACTCATATCGCTAAGTATCAACTGCATCTGCTTAACATTATCTCTAAACTCGCATTCTCTTTTGTTATACATTTACTTGTGAAGTTTTATGTACTCTCAACTAGCATCGTTTTCCGTTTAAGCAACTTCTTCCGCTATACTTTTAACGGGACCTCGAAGTGCAGCGCTATGTTATTGTGCGAGTGCAAGCGAGTGCGCGATAGTTGGTTGCCAAAGTAAGTGTTCGCTGATCGTGTCTATCGCACAGAGGCACTTGCTCTTTTGTTAGAGTAGATGTTCCGATGTCTCAATGCGTTTGAATTTATTGGGGTGGTTTGTGTACTTTTTTGTCGTTGTTGTTGTCAAAGTGAGAGAGCGAGAAAGAATAAAATAAAATTGCAGTAAAACAACAACACTTACTCAACTTGTGTGTGAATTTAATTTTTAAAAGTCATAATTAAGTGCAATAGCAGATAACATTTAACTTTATTTATATTGTGATATTCCATTGCAAATGACAAGTGTGGTTATGGTTTTCTCAGACAAATATGTTCAAAGTTTTTTTTTGGCATTTCTGATCTGGGTATTGTAGCAGCAGCTGTTGGAAGTGGGCGTGGCAAAAATTTGAAACAAACTTGATCTGCGTGCAAACATAAAAAATGCTGTCAAAAATTATAGCTCTATCTCTTATAGTCTCTGAGATCTTGTGTTTCATACGGACAGACAGACAGACGGACATGGCTAGATCGTCTCGGCTGTTGACGATGATCAAGAATATATATACTTTATAAGGTCGGAGATGCCTCCTTTTACCTGTTACATACATTTCCTGTCGGCACAAAGTTATAATACCCTTCTACCCTATGGGTAGCGTGTATAAAAACGAAAAAAATAAAACAGTCAGTGTATTAATTTCGTATTAAGCAGCAAATCATAAGCATAAATCATAATGAAGCAGGAAGGCAGAAATAAAATATGAATTTATTTTATTCACTATTTATTTACACACTGTGAAATTATGGAATGTGAATCAGCTGTTGATCAGAATCGCCAGCAAGCTGGACACTCTTTGTGAAGCTTTTCTGCTTGGCCATGTCAACTGAGCACATCCGACTACTTTAATTATAAGATCCTCCTAAACAGACTCTTACACACTCGTAGATGATAATTATAGAAGAAGGCATCTCCGACTTCATAAACTATATACATATATACAAAACGATGTAGCCATGTTCGTCTATCTGTCTGTCTATCAATCTATTATGTTTTATACTCTATGGTATATTTGATTGCTTGTAGTTTGTCGTTATATCAAACATAGCCTTCGGTACATTTTAGCATTTTGTTAGTATATTTATTTGATATATTTTAAGAGTATTATTCTTCCGTATTGTTTTGTGTGTTTTAGTGCGAATGGTTAACAGGTATTTCACAGTTAAGCTTGTAGCTTTCTTACTCTTTAGCAGCTTACTTTGTCAATCTTCAGTTCGTCAAATATTAAACATTTTCCATTAAATTTGTGCCTTAACACTAACTTCACTATGAGCACACTTTACATTAAAACCAAAGACAAAAAATACTTTTATTTGCAAATGTATAAATTGTCAATGAAGTCTATTAATTTGCGAATTCAAAAGTAGACAATAAACATACACTAAACTTGAATGTACAAAGCTGTGTTAACTACTAACAAATCGAATAACAGTTCTTAATTTGTATTATGAATAATGGAATTACTAATTGGCATCTGTATTGTTGGAAATGCAATCATCAGAAATATGCTTGACTCTGCACTATTCAAATGCAATTAAATGATGTTGGAAGATTATTTACATTATTCACTTCGATGCTTGTTTTAGTTTGAGCAGGGCAGATGTAAACACACAAATTGATTTAGAGATTTCCAATTAAAATAGTTTTCAATTTATCATACCTAAATCATGTTTACTTAGTATTTATGCAATTTAATCAAATAAAGTGTTCAACGCTGTAGTTGGGGAATTTCTAACTATTCGATTCATTGGCTTTATGAACCGTTTTATTTGCATTTAAGGCGTATGACCGCAACCGCAATTGTTGTCTTTTTGTGAATCATCAATATTACGCCCCCGCTGCGCAGCAGGCAGACACCAGGTCGTATACTTTATGCTGAATTGTGCGATTTACATTGTGTGGTTTTTAAACTGTGGCAACTCTGCATATTTAATAAGTCGACGCTGCGGCAATGCGGCGATGCATAAAATGTCAGCAAGGCCCTACAAAAACACACACACACACACACACACACTGAGGGGGAGTGTGTGTGGGGCGGGGGTTGTGATGTGCTTTAGTTTGGTGAAATCAAATTAACACACACCCACACACACACGTCAGCATGTGTTTGTGTGCGCAAATGAAATGAAAATATTGCACTCTGCTTTCAGCATTCGAGTACGAGTATTTGCCAAGAGAATCAAACGAATGGGGCAAATGGAAAGAAGGAAGTAAGGAAGGGGAAAGTGACACTTTTTTTGTAATTCGTTTGCGGCTGCCATAGCAGCAGCAACAGCATCAGTAGCAGCATGTTATCTCAAGCGGTGAGAGGATAAAACCATTAAGTATTATTTTTTTCATCATATTATTCGATTAATCCTATTAAAAGGCTTGCTCGCCAATTCCCAGCGAACAGATGCAATTTATATTGCTTTTACAAGTGCTGAACCTAGTTCGTTTTTTTTTTTTTAGATGCAAATTTCATTATACTTTGTCACTTGTGGCAAGTGTTTTTTATTCTCAGTCAAATGACGATCATTTTATTTTATTGCTAGTGCGTTTAAATGCTTCAAATGCATACAAAATAAATACAGATTCAGCATAAATCGGAAATATTATTAAGGATGAACTTTATAAATAATATCATAGACTACTAAAAATAGTTTATCAATAAACATAAAAATGTAGCCAAGTAACTGAAAATTAATCAAAAAGCTGGTTCGCTTTTGTTTGCATTCATCGATTATGAAATATTAAATAAATACTGACTTGGCATAAATCAGAAAAAGTATTAAGGGTAAATAATTTCATAGACTAACAAATTGTACACATATATATCTAGAAATATAGCCAAGTATCTGACAATTGATGAAAAAAGATTTAAATACTAATTCAGCATAAATCAGAAATATTGTTAATGCTGAATTTTGGAAATATGAATTTTTAAGGTATATAGATTTGGTACAAATGGTATATAAATATAAGTCAAAGAAGCCAATAAAATTTCGTATCCATTCGTCCACATTTTTAATTACTAAATTGTTAATGGTAATTTGTGTAAATAAATATGGTATATATTAGGTATAAATCTAATATAAATAAATGCCTGTAAAATTTCGTTTACTTTCGTAAATATTTGGAAGCCCTATCGATCGAGTATATAAACAAATGTCAAGAACTGCATTAAGACACACATAGATTAATCCGCTGGGAGTTATGTAAACTTCACCTTAAACAGTGATAACTATATATAGAGAAACTGCTTGTGGGGTTTTCCCAGCACCACAGAAAACTACAACAAAATGTCGCTGACACAGTTGGCACTGAGTTGAATCGAACACATGTTCTTGTGTCTGAATGTCTATTTGATTCCACGGATCAGTGCGATTCACGAGTTTAGTTGCTCGACGCGTCGATGATATTCGAGGGCTCATTAATAAATATGCTCACGACCAACAAAAATGGGGTGTGGAATGAATGGCGAATGGCGAGTGGGCATATTAGCTAACTTAGGTGACATGGCATAATAATGAATTCGAATGAGTATAAGAACAAGTCAAAAATTGGCAACCGAAATCAAACAAATTGAAAATGGGCCGACGCCGATGCTGATGCCGATGCCGACGATGATGATCAAGCGGCTGACTTTGGTGTGTGTTGTATCTTATCGTATCTTATAGATACTATTTTATAGACCCACGCGCATTAGATACACACTCGCACACACGCACACACATCGGACAAAAGACATGTTGATAAATCGTCAACGATATTTATAGGAGTTTAGTCGTCGTCGTCGCGCCCAAAATGCGAAGGACACACACACTCAAAAGTGCCTCGAGGGCCCTAACACAACCAACAGTAGCAGCAGCAGCAGCAAAACAAACAGTAAACAAACAACAACAACAAATGCAAACAAACAAACAACGACCAGCTAACATTTTGCGAGATACATTTTATAGTAGGCGCGTGTCAATTGATAAACAGCAGCTCAAACGCTGACCTCTCTCTCCCTCTCTCCTCTCACTCCCCTGCAAAACATCATAAAACTGTCGCAATAAATCGCGAAGCAACCAAAATAATTGTTGACAACTTTACCAACCAGACGAATGACCCAAACGAATGACTCAAACCCAGCTCAAATTGCCGAAAGTACTCAAAAGTCCAAAATCTATTTTCATCTGTGACAACAAAAATAATGCATTAAGTGCGAACAATTTTTGCACTTGCCCTTTTTTCATTTCATCCACTAAAAAGCATTTCGACGATTTGAAATCTTCGGCTTTCCCACGTAACAAAAAAAAAAAAAAAAAAAACGAAAAGAAAAGAAAAGAACATAAAATGGTCAGTGTATCGATTTCGTATTAAGCAGTAAAGCATAAACATAAATCATAATGAAGCAGGAAGGCAGAAATAAAATATGAAATTATTTTATTTTCTATTTATATATAGACAGTGAAATTATGAAATGTGAAAGAAATGCAGATAAGAGCTTAATATACAACATGTGAATCATAAACTATTTTACAAAGACATTTAAAAGAGTTGAGCTAAAATAATACAAGTAAGAAGGCTAGAGTCGAGTGAGCTCGACTGTGAGACACTCGCAACTCATTTTCAATGAAAGCAATATAGTGCGGTATTACTCTTAAAATATACCAAATAAATATACTAAAATATATAATATGGGTTATATTCGGTACATCGATGTACATTCGAAATATACCACTGAGCCCGAAATATACCAGATTATCAAGAAAAGTAACTAAGGTGGCTTCCATATAAATAACAATTTATTCAAACTAAGATTTTTTGAAAAAGACAACAAGTAAGAAAGCAACAGTCGAGTTAGCTCGACTGTGATACACTCGCTACCCATGAAAGCGATACAGTGCGGTATTATTCTTAAAATATACCAAGATGATATACTGAAATAAAGTGTAAAGTATATTTGGTATTTTGATTTACATTGAATACACAATATACCAGATTGTCAAGCAAACGAATAGAACTGTTTTATTCTTAAAATATATGTCTTTAAAAATAAATTTAATATACTGAAAAAATACCGAAATATACAATAGTCTACATATAGTATATTAATGTACTACATATTACATTCAAATTATATTATTGAGAACGAAATATACCAGATTGTCAGACAAAAGTAACAAGGATGGCAGCATTTGAATCACAAACTATTCAACTTAAACCTTTAACAAAGATAAACTAAAATAAGAGAAGCTACAGTCAAATAAAGGCAAAACAGAGTGGTATTATTCTTAAAATATACCAAATTTATAGACTGAAATGCCAAAATATACCGACGTTTATATTTCTTAAATAATACTATTACATTCAAATTATGCTATTGAGTCCGAAATATACCAAATTGCCAAGCAAAGTAACAAATTAGGCATCATGTGAATCACAAACTAATTAAGTCAAATAAAACAAGTAAGAAAGCTAGAGTCGAGTGTGCTTGACTGTGAGATACCCGCATTTTAAATAAAAGCAATTTATTTTGCGGTATTATTCTCAAAACATACCAATTATACTACAAAAATACTAAAAATATATTTTGGGGTATTATTAAAATATACCGAATATACTAAAAACACTAAAAAATATACCAAATGGTATATTTGGTATATCGGTATAGTACCGCATTCAAAATATAGCATAGACGGCACAATATACCGGATTGTCGGCCAAAGCAACTAAGACCCCTAGTAAGTAGGCGTTTTTGCCCATACAAAAGTATTTCTTTAATAACTTCCACAATTTTTATCTGAACGCAACCAAATTTTCAGGAGTCATAAATACTATGTTATAGTTATTATTGTATATACGCAATTCTAGCTTTACAATTAAGCTTGTTATTTTTTTGATTTACGCTTGTTTATTTTTTGATTTACGGGGGCGGAAGTGGGCGTGGCAAAAATTTGAAACAAACTTGATCTGCGTGCAAATATAACAAATGCTGTCGAAAAAAATTATAGCTCTATCTCTTATAGTCTCTGAGATCTAGGTGTTCATACGGACAGACGGACAGACACACAGACGGACAGACGGACATGGCCAGATCGTCCCTTCTACCCTATGTATAGGTATAAAAATACTGATCGGTTTTCTCATATTTTCGTCACTTCGCGTATTAAACAATTTAATATATTGCGTAGCTATAATTTTCAATTTTGAGGGCGCATTTATTTTGTATTATATTTGTTATTTATAGAGTTCGAATGAGACGAGGTGGGCAACAAAAGCAACGCTACGAAGGCAGTGCGAGAAATGTTGGCGTCGTTTTAGTTGAATTAGAAAACGAGCAACAACAAGCAAGAAAACAAATAAAATAAGCATTGAGTGCAAATTGCGAAAAATCGCATTTTTGTTGTTTTTTGGCTGGGTGCAATGTTTTAATTGGGGGAGTTTTAAGGTCAGATACACAGACACGCACAATCAATAAATCAATTGAAATTGGCACAAAAGAAAACGAAAAATGTTCGGCGCACACAGCAAAAAAAAAAAAAAAAAAAAAACAAAAGAGAGAGAGGAGAGAAAACGTTGCGGAAGCGATTTGAAAGCGCGTCGATTATTCGTGCAACAACAGCAACAACACCGACAAAATTGCTGCTAATCAAAAGCTGCACGAATGTTGTAAACAGGGCCAACAGCAGCAACAGCAACAGCAGCAGCAGCAACATTAGCAACAACTATAACTAATCAAAAGTGAGCATTGTGGGTGGCATCACTAGTGAGTGGTGGGTGATCAAGCGAAGGGAAGGGAAGGGAAGGTTTCTCTCTCTCTCACACACACACACACCCAACTGGCAGCTGCAACAGTTGTTGGTGTTGTTGCCAGAATTCATTTTAAATTGAGAAAAATCGCAGCTACTGGCACGAAATCACGAAAAGTTTTAATTATTTTCTAACAGGCAAACACACGCAAAGTCTGAGAGAGAGAGAGAGTGAGTGAGAGCGAATGAGTATAAGAGCAAGAGACAGTGTGTTGTTGTTGTTATTGTTGTTAGGGTTTGCTGAACTTTTCTAGGCACGCCATCGTGCTGAGTTAAGAATCGAGCCGCTTGTTCGACTTCATGCCACATTACTATATGTGTGTGTGCGTGTGTGTGTGCTAGAAATTAAATACGTTAAATCGTTCAGCGAGTATCTATCTATCTCTCTCCCTTTGTACGTGTGTGGGTGTGTGTGTGTGAGCGCACATTGCGACGTCAATTTGTGGTCATTTCCTTTTCATCAGCTTGTGAAATTTTTCTGTTTTATTGCTCTTGCTCCTGCAACTCGAGCTGCGTACGTGCAGATGCTCAAATTACACACACTCACACCTATGTGTGTACACACATACATACACATACACACGTACATACATATGCTTTGTGCCCTGGAATGTTTAGATTACAACAGCAGCAGCAGCATCACACACAAACACACAGAGAAAGAGAGATTCATGTCAGGCTGGCATAAATATGTATGTTTTTTTTTTTTCGTTGCTCGCTTTTAAGAAGTTGCTTTGTACAAATATTTTCGGTAAGCAGCCGCAGCTGCCATTGCTGTTCCTTTTGCCACACTCTCTCTCTCTCTCTCTCTCTCTCTCTGTCTCCTTCTCTCTCTTTCTGAGGTCAAGCCACGCCTCATTGCCCCACATTTCGTCAGCAGGAGCAGGTGCTCGCCATTTAACAGAATCTGCTGGAACACGTTAAGTATACGCCCAGGTGAGGTTCGGCAGTTAAAACACGCTTGTTCGCTCGTTCGCTCTGCAATCTCGTGCAGTCAAAGTATTTAAAGCGCGACCGCAACTTTCATTTCAATTAGTTTGCCAAACTTTGAGCTACCATTGTTCGATAGTTTCCACTTGAAAAGTATTAAGCAAATAACTCAAGAGCCAAGCCGAGAGCAGAGAGTATCAATGAACTGCCGAAACCAAGTCAATTGATAGTTGAACAATTCAAGCATCTTAAATTTGTAATAGTAAAAGCATTTTAATTGAATTTCTAGTCAAACTTTATTTGAACTTTTTTCCACCAGATTAAAGTGTTATTAGCAAGTTTTATGCATTTTATATGTATATAAAGTTGAGTGTCGTTCAAGAGCTACAATGCAGACACTGATTTGGGGTTTCAAAATAAATAATATCTCAAATAAGTTCTTTAAACTAAAGTTTGCTTTTGGAATACAAAAAATACCTACCAAAAAGATCCAAAGGATAACATGACGTTGAAATTTAAAAGAAGTACGCAAGCTGTCAGCTGTAATTTTAGTATTATAAGTTAATACAAAATTGTTCATATTTAACTAATAGCTTTCGCATAATCTAAACAAGAATTTTCTTCTCTTCAACACTTGGGTTCAAGCAACATCTTCTGAATCAGAAGTTAACGTTTACTAACGATTTTTTCGCTTGCTCTTCTCCAATTGTAACAACGATGCAACAATGATCGCCTAATAGAAATTTTCTTCTATTTTATTGAATCCAAAGTAGCATCTACTTCCGATATACCTTTACTAGCAACTACTTCGTTACAACATGAGTAGTAGCAACTTCTTCCGCTATACTCATATCGCTAAATAGCAACTGTTTTTCTGAACTCGCATTCTCTTTTGTTATACATTTACTTGCGAAGTCTTACGTACTCTCAACTAGCATCGTTTTCCGTTTAAGCAACTTCTTCCGCTATACTTTTAACGGGAACTCGAATTGCTCGGCAATGTTATTGTGCGAGTGCAAGCGAGTGCGCGATAGTTGGTTGCCAAAGCAAGTGTTCGCTGATCGTGTCTATCGCACAGAGGCACTTGCTTATTTGTTAGAGTAGATGTTCCGATGTCTCAATGCGTTTGAATTTATTGGGGTGGTTTCTGAACTCTTTTTGATGTTGTTGTTGCCAAAGTGAGAGAGCGAGACTAAGAAAGATTGAATCTTTTGCAACACGAATAAATGCAACAGCATTAACATTGACTCACTCCTCATGCAAAAAGGAGACAACTTGTAAAGAATATTCTCTTCCATGTATAAAAAACTTTGTGTTAGTGCTTTAAATGTATTTTTCATATAAACTTAGCTTAATTGACCAAATTAAATATGCAAATGTTATTCAGTCTCTTGCCATTTCTATTTATTTATGATTTATTAAAATAAAATGCATTGCCTTGATTATTAGTATTTCAGTTCCTTAATACTCTGGAAAAAAATGTATAAATAACTCGACAATTTTTTGGGTACACGTGTGAATTTATTTCATTAAATCGCTTGCGATTGTTTCCATCGCTTCCTTCCTGTGGGAAGTCGCCAATCAGTCAGCGAATTGTTGTTTTTGTCTGCACACACACATATGTACATATATGTAGGTATATGTATATGTATGTATGTATATAATGCTGCACATGTGTACTATATGTTGTCGTACTTATCCGAACTTTTGCTCTTGCAGCTGCTCTGAGGAAGCTGCTCCTCTCTCCGTGCAACGAAATTTACAATCGCAGAGCAAATAATTCAAATGCAATGCATAAATTGTGGAATGCAATTAATAAACACACACACACACATGCACATGCACATATTTCGAGCTCTGCTGTGTGCGGTCGCTTGTGCATCCCAAAATGAATGACAAACTTTTTGCAGCCGCTTAAACCTCGTGTGGGCGTGGTGGCTTCGCTTCCTCTCTCTCTCTCTCTCTGTGCTCCATTTGCATAAATATTGCCACCAGCACAGTGCACAGAGAGTCGTCGCAACAATCTGCCCTTCCCCCTCTTACATCGGACCTCGCGACCCGCTTGGCTCCGCTTAGCTGCGTGTGCGGTCGCTAGGTGGCGCTGTAATCAACTGTGTCAAAATGCCAGCGTAGAAAGTCAAAAGTCGTCGGCGTCATCGTCGTCAAGAGGCAACTGCGACAGCGACAACAACAGCGACAGCAGCAACAACAGCTTTGAAGGCAAGTCAAATTTGAGAACACACACACACAAACACAAACACATATATATATATAAACATACACATACACATACGCACTGGCTTAGACGACACAAATTTGAAGGCAGGTGGCTGGCAGCATCCTAGGCGCAAAAGTGGAGGTTAAAAGCGAGCCAAAAGCTAAGAAGAACAACTAAAGAAAAAGTAAAACGAAAGCAAAGCTAAAATAAATGTGACTCAAACGAGTCTTGCCCGACTAGCTGCCACCCTGTAATGCCCAAGAGAAGTTCACTAAGACTTAATTTGATAGCCTGCATTTATTGTCAATGAGCAATAGATATATTTTATTTAAACATTTTTTTCCGTAATCCTATTCAATTCGATAATATTTGATTTAAATTGTACTTTTTCTTATATGTTACTTAAATCATATTCATATTCCAATTTTAATTCAAACAACAAATATATATAAATACAAATAAGTAGATATATATTTTTTTAAATTTAATTTAAAATTGTACTGGTTAGTTTATAACGGAGTTTTATTCAGATTTTATTTTATTTTATTATTTATTTTATTTTATTTTACAATCCAATTATATTTTAAACTTATTTATATTTAAATTTTAACTCAAAAGTTAAATCAATATACATTTTTTAAATTGTAGTTTAGTCAGATTATTTCGTTGAAATCAAAATGACTTTTAATTTTTAATTTAATTAAATATGTTGCTTTTTTGTGTTCGATAGTTTATATCTGATATATGTTTAAAAAAATGATTATTTAAGTTACATATGTTCAATTGAAAATTTAAATAACATTAAGTCTCTGTCTCTTCGTCAGTGAATTTATAGTGTTGTCATATTATGATGCATATTTTTTTTGTTTTATTTTTGTTGAATCCATGAAAAGTTTGTGACACTAAGCTACCCCACTGAGCAGCTGCTGCCTGCTCTAGAGTATTATATAAGGCGAAACGGAACGAAACGAAACGAAATGAAATGAAAAGCCAAAGCTGACAGCTTGACGAACGCTGACAGCTTTGGAGGCAGGGCAGAGAAGAGCAGAGCAGAGTCGAACAGAGGGTAGCAATACACACATGTGCTTCATAAGGATGTGTGTGTGTGTGTGTGTGTGTGAGTATGAGTGTCAGACAGGTGTTAAAGCGCTCCAAAAACAGTAGCAACAGCAACAGCAGCAGCAAACGGCAGCAGTCGAAAGTGTTCGCCTTGTTTTGCTTGTTGTAATTGACACTTAAACTCGAAATTTGACGCAAATTGCAACAGCAACAACAATGCAGACAACAATCACACATACCACATGTTGCCATACACACACACATACACACACAGATATACTCACGAATACATATGATGCCAAGAGCCAGCGGCAGCAACAACAACAATGCATTTCAAGTGTCGCTTGCGAGGCGGAAGTTCTCAAGCTGCAGCTGCCAAGTCGAAAGAGACAGAGAGACTGAGAGAGAGAGAGAGAGAGAGAGAGCGGGCGATTGAGACAGAGATAGAAGGTGTACACGCACACTTAGCGCTGGGCGCATAATGAATTGTAATTTGAATAGACTTGACTGAGGGAAACCAGCCTCAAAAGTCGCTTGCTATTAACTTAAATTACGTTGCATACTTTTGTGCGCGTCGCATACGAATTTTATGCCAACGCCAACGGCAATGGCAACGGCTACGGCAACGGCAACGGCAACAAAAGCCGCGCATTAAATTCACAAACACACATGCAGACAATGCGAGGAGAAGGAAAAGGAGAAAGAGGAGCAGAAGCAGCAGCAGCAGCAGTGGCAAAAATTTATTGTTTGCGCCAGGCAACATTTTTAGTGCGGCAGCTGCCTTTGCCTTGATTAAAGTAAAAATTCACTCTGGCATACACTGTGTCACACACACTGACACACACACATAGATACAATGGCTAGAGTATATGCATAGTTATGTTTGTCATTTAACACATGTAATACTTGGCAATGGCTTTTGTTGTTGGTCGCCTGCTGTGAAAACGCGCGAATGTTTAATGCCAACAACAGCAAACAGCAAACAGCAGCCAGAGCCGCAGCCAGAGCGACTGGCAGCTGTGTAGCACAACAACACAAGATGCTGATGCTGCTGGCTGTGTGGCATAGCATGGCATGGTATTATGCAAGTCTTGGATGCCGAGCTCGAGCTTAAGCTCAGAGCAAAAATCAGCTCTTGCAGCTTCGGCGTTTAAGTGGATGTAGCGTTACTTTTATGGCACTCTGTGCTCGTGTATGCTAATGCCACACGGTTCCTAATGTCTTTGCCCATTGTACAACTGTGCAACACACACTTACACTTACACTTACAGTCAACACACTCGCATTCGCACTCACACACACGTGTCTTCCGCCTCCTGGCCTATAAATAACCGACAGCTGACAAGCGATCCGACAGCTGAGATAGTCGAGACTCTTGCCAGAAGTTATGAGCCGATAATTCTTTTCTTCTTTTTGTTTTGTGGTGGCCAATTGGATTATGCTAATTGCAATTAGTAAACGGAAAAGAATGTGCTTAAGCAGATTAAAGCTGAGAGATAGTAAACGAGTGAACGTTAAGGGAAATGATTAATAGTTGATGAGCACTTTTATAGTTAAATGTATAGCAGTTAAAACAGCTTAGATTTCATATGTTAAATTAGCTATCAGGTAGATACAAGATTAAATATATTGACGAAGAGATTTAAATAGTTGTAGCGAAACTCAAGTAAAAAAAAGCTACAGTCTAGGGTGCGAGAATAATTGAAAGCAAAATAGTGCAGCATTACCTTATTAATATACAGAAAGAATACTAACATACATATGTTGAATGCTATATATGGTATATTATTATACTATCGATATTCCATTTAGTACAAAATATACCAAATCTTAAACAATACCTTATTAATATATAATATAAAATACTAATTTAAACTAAAGGCTATATTTGGTATATTAATATACCACTATACTCAAAATATACCTAATAAATGTTCTTAAACATTCTAAACTATACCGAAGGCTATATTTGGTATATTAACATACCACTATACTCAAAATATACCATCTCTTAAAATATACCTAATAAATATTCTTAAACATTCTAAACTATACCGAAGGCTATATTTGGTATATCAATCAAAGTAACTATGATGAGGTATCCATATACATGCAATTATTTCATAAATAAATTTTATGATTTTTATGTGATTGACAAAAATATTTTCTTCTGCATATTACATGCGTTTCATACCGGCATAAAGTTATAATACCACTCTACCCTCTGTGTAACAGATATACCACAATAATTACAGCAATTAAATTTAATTTAATATATTATCTGAAATGAAAAGCGAAAGTTTAAAAAATATTATACAATTTTGTGTCTGGCTGCCAAAACTTACTTACTTACTTACTTAGGTTCCTCATTTGAGAAAACATTTGAATATATAATATAATTATATTTTCGCAACTAATTTGATTTCATTCATCAATTATAAGCTACAAATACATATTGAAATGTATATAGTACTATATAATTATCTTATTTTTCTGAATCTGTGCTGATTTCTTTATTATAATAACATCTGTCAAGCATGTAGTTCAAAGGTCTGTGATCACTATGCCAAACGATAAATTTATCGCTTTATATGCAGATGAGGCACATTTTGCTTACAACTCTATTGACAGGCCGCACACACATACACACACACACACACACGCACACACACGCACACCCACGCAATCGTATCGTACATGTTAAATGTTCTGACTGGTAAATTAACATATTCAGAGCGAGTTATCCCTTAATGCGGCGTCCCTACTTTCAATTTCTTTCACTCAGCCGCCGACGTCGCTGCCGCACGCTGCGTATACGCAATCTAATGTGTGCGCGTGTTTTGTGTTTGTGTGTGCATGGGTGTATGGGTGTGTGCGTGTGTGCGTGTGTGAAGGTCACCGGCAACGTCAACGTTGGCGCCCAGCTGTCTGTGGCTCGACAAGCCTGCCCCACCTCCGTTCTCCGCCTCGACACGCTTCCCCCGCTCCCGGTTTACCCGCTTTTACAATTTGCCCGCGGCGCCTGTTTGTCTGCCGCTTGGGCTGTCGTTTGTTTTGTTAATGAGCGACTGGCATCACTGGCCCGTCCCAACCTAACATCCGCCTGCCCACATCTGTTCACTGTTCTCTGTTCTCTCGCTCTCG
Organism: Drosophila albomicans; assembly: GCF_009650485.2. Lineage (NCBI taxonomy): Eukaryota > Metazoa > Arthropoda > Insecta > Diptera > Drosophilidae > Drosophila > Drosophila albomicans. Next base: position 2,802,755 of record NC_047627.2, on the reverse strand, counting down.
TTGCTATATATGAATAAATAATTAGAAAGTGTTTGTTCTTCTGGTTGAGCTAAGCAGCCGCAGCGGCCTCTCAGTAAAATCCCCAAATTGAATTCAATGCTAAACGCAACGCAAAACCGAAACCAAAAACCAAAAACGAAAACGAGAACGCTGCGCAAAATGTGAACAAACTGAAACAAAACACAACAAGATTTAGCATGTTTGCACGTTTTGCTCGACGCTGACACATTTAGCACTTAATTTTGAAATATTTTTCTTCATTTTCTCCTCGCCTCCCAATCTCTCATTCTCTCACTCTCTCTCTCTCTCTCTCTCTTTCCCTCTCGTTCGTTTTTCTGGGCTTGTGTGGTTTTATCTTCTGTTTGCTCTCGCTACTGCTGCTGCTGCTGTTGTTGATGTTGTTGTTGCTGCTGTCAATGAGCATGCCCCGAACCGCATAACACAGTTGTGTGGTTGCCTGTTGAGAGCAGGTGGCAGATAGCAGATGGCAGGTGGCAGGCAACTCGCTGTGGGGCTGCGGTTGATTTGCGGCATATACATTTTTGTTTGTTGGCGAAGTGCAAGCTACGTTTCCGTTTCCGTTTTTGACACTTGCACACCCGCAAGCCGCAAACAAAATGAGCCCACAGCATTTTCAACACTGCCGCAGTCAGAAAGCAGCCAAATCATCATCGCAATGATTGCAACAGCAGCCAATAATAACAAGTAAGAATGAACATTCGAGTGTGATCGAATGTGAGATACCCGCCACCACTTTTTTAACAAGCTTTCAAATGTACTTCATAAATATACTAGAATCAGATACTAATATATATCAAAGTATATACCGAAAACAGACCAACATTTAACGAAGATATATCGAAATACTATTACACTGAAAATATACCATAGAATATACAAGCAAAACAGCACGGTATTATCCATAAAATATATTAAATTATTATACCGAAAATATACTGAAATATATTGAAGTCTGTATTTCATATATACTCGTACGTTAAAAATTTAAAATAGAGAACGTAATATACCAGATTGTGAACCAAAGAATATTCCGAAAATATCGTGTTAAATTTGGTATTACTTTTCTCCCTATACTGAAGTCTAATATGTTAAAAATGTACCATGGATAACATAATATACCAAAAAATACTAAAATATACCAAGGCAATATTTGGTATATCGATATAATATTATATTTAAAATATATATCAGACTGTCAACAAAAAAATGTTCCGAAAATACATAAAAAAATACCAACATCTATATTTGGTATATCGTATTATATTTGGTATATATTACTCTTCTCCCTAACGGGTAATATACCGAAAGAAATCTGAAATATACTGAAGTCTGTATTTGATATACACTAATACGGTAAAAAATACTAAAAAATACCAAAGACAATATTTCGTATAACGATATAATATTACATTTAAAATATATAACAGATTGTCAACGAAAGATACTTAATAACATCGGATGGATGGACATGGCTATGTCGTTTCAGCTGTTGTCTCTGATTAGAATATAATTTAAGAGATCGGAGATGCTCCATTGTGCCTTTTGTTACATACTTGTGCTGTATTATAATAATCATAATATACGGAGCTAATTATGAATCAATCAAGCAAATATTTGAAGTTGCCAAGTAGAGTGCTTAATTTGCAAATATTATTAACAAATATTGTCTGACCGCAAAATTGATTTATTGGCAAAAAAAAAAAAAAAAGAAAAAAAAAAGATGTGCAGCTTTTCCAGCTGTGCAATTGACAATAGCTGCTTTTCAATTTTCCGGCTCATTCATACCAGAGAGCTGCAACGAGTATGACATTTTTGCTCATACTCGAGTACTGATTCAGTACTCTGTTTGATTTAATGCGTTTGCTTCGGGTATACGTATTGAACTTTTCGTTTCCAACTCAATGCCGACGAACAAGTTTCAATCACGAGTAATCGGCCCATACATGATTTTTGTATGAATTTCATACATAATGAGCTTACATGCTGGCATTTTCCGCTGCATGTGTGTGTGTGAGAGTCTGCGTTGTAAGCGTGTGTGTGTGTGTGTGTTTGGTATTCAGTATGAAAGTGAATATTATTGCTGCTTTTTGGCTAGTTGAAGCTAAATTGCGAGCTAATTCAGTTTTTGCCTGGCGTTGAATAAAAGGCTGATGCCACGCCCATTAAATAGTTGTACATTTGACCTACACACACACACATGCATACATACTATTTGTGTCATTTTGAGCAGTTGCACAGCTGGTCAGTTGGTTAGCAAAAATAAAAGTTGAAGCCGCTTAGCTGTCGGAGCATAAATTTTGTTAGCAACTCGCCAACAAAAATGCAAAATCGGAAAATATAAAAAAAAATCACAGAACAGAGAAAGAGTCTTATGTGTGCGCGTGTGTGTGTGGATTTGCCTGTGTTGAACTCTGTCTAACATTTGCTTGGCTTTCATTTCATTTTGCATAAATTGTCAAGAGGGCTAAAATACGAGGACTTGGCCAACATTTTTGCCCATGTTGCCATATTTATTTTTATGCTTTAATTGAAAAAGCTCAGCGAGGGTGTACTTTCTTTGTGTGTGTGCCGAGTGTGAGTGTGTATGTGTGTGTGTGTATGTGTGCCAATTGACACTCACTGTTGCAATCAACTTACTGACTTGGGCCCTCGCTCGCTGCTCTCTGTTCGCTCAGCCAACGTGGTCAAGTGCGGAGCAACTGTTGTAAACTTGTTCACAGATTTTTGAGTACTTTCGAATGAATAATTTTAACTGCTGACCCTCTCCCTCTCTCTGTGAGGGGAGACGTCAAAGGGCAGGCAGAGCTGTGCAAATAGTATTTTTGTATGATGTGGTAATAGCTATAATCGAAAGCTGTAAAATAAAGAGCGTTTCAATAACGATTCCGCTGCAAGTGAAAATGTGCTCGAGCTGCAGCCAATCAATCTTTATTAAAATTGCAGTATTTATAGTCTACAGGGATATCTGTAGTAACCGAGTAGAAATGCACACACTCACACACATACACACGCACATTGTACTACAGGATTACGTCTCAATTATTCTGATTGGTTTGCGGTAATATTTATCGATCAGCTTTGCAAGCAAACATTCAAATGAGGCTCTCTAAAATCGAGCAGTTTAATTAGACGCGAGGTACGAATCCATTACAACTTTCTTAACCAAAGAATTCAACAATATTTGCTTGCTGATTAAATAGTTAGTTGTCTTATATTTGAGTAAACACATGCTTAAACATTCATAATGGTTCAAATCAAAATGTATACATATGGGGAAACATCGGTCAAATATACTGAATAAGTTCGTTTGTTCTTTCTGATCAGCAAACTATATCGCAAGACTATCGCACTTATCCAAACTTTATATTTATATCCTAATTTAAATGTATTTCGCAACCTTTATCTTATAATAATCTCATCCTAGTAACACATCCAATTCCAATAGAACAACTAAATTAAAAAGAGAGAGAATGTTAATTTATTAAGTTCTTTTACTTTTCTGAATAGATCATTTTAGTTCGTTCATTTGCGATCAATCTGCGACAATATCGCTCTAATCCTACCTTTATATTGACTTATTTATTTCCTCATCAATATGCAATTCGCACACTTTTCAACTAACACAAACTGAGTGGTCTGATGCCCTTCAGAATGCTGGCCACATTATCCCTGAGTATGGGACTCATCGTGCGTTGCTTCTCCAAGCTCACAGGCTGAGCATGAGCCTGCGAGAGCTGATAGAGATCGGCATAGTATTCCATGCCTGCAATGCCCACCGCATTGAAGCTCGCCGAGACCTCGGTGCAATCAATGATCGAGGTCTTCAGCGGCGTGACGAGCAGAGTGGAATAGTATGGCACTTTTTTGCCCTCGAGCAGCTCTCGAATCAGCAGGACAGCAGTGCGTGAACCCGCCAAGAGGTTCCACCGTGACCAGCTGAAATTATGCGAGAGGGCAAGCGTGGAAATGCAGGCATACGTATGCATCTCCATCACATAGTTCTTCTCGCACGATCCCTCCGTATAGCAGAAGGCATCCTCGTCTGGGAAAATGTCCACAGCTGAGAGAATGAGGGTCGCCTTCAGCTCCGACAGCGAAAGCGTCTTGCCAATCATTTCGGTAATGCCTTGAGTGCTGCCGCCCTGGAAATTGTTGACCGTGTAGCCCGCCTCTGTGATGGTCATGTCCAGGCTGATTAGCGACGCCGTGAAGCTAAAGAGTATTGTGCCGAGGCTGTAAAGTAAAGGTCGAGGAATGCATTACGTTTTCGTCATCCATAAGAGTTTGGATAGAGAGATACTTGCTTTTTCATGTCCGGTCGCAGATCCCAGGTTTGATACGGCATGTTACTATATTTGTTCAGCGCAAAGCCAAAGATGCCTAAGCGGGAAATAAAACGGATAATCGATTAGGACTTGATTATTATATTTAAAAAAGCAGAGGAATTGACTATAAAATGGAGATTTGCTATAAAATTAGTTTAAAATAATGTTAATAGATAAATGCTTCGAATTGTGTATTGCTATACAGTTATGTATTAGACCTGGATTGGAAATGTTAAATTTATCCCAAAAATGAGATATATTTAACAATTATAGATTTAACAACAATACAACTTCAGAAATGAATCCTAGATTTATTTACATTAGCGCATTGAAGAACATGTTGAAAAAATAAACAAGTTTTTAACTGCGTTGACTATTTTAAAAAGAAAACCATTGTAAATCTTGACTAAAACTGCAATAATTCATTACGATTTACAGCAAACAAAATGATCAATTCGTTTAAAAGTTATTGAAATTCTTGTGTTTCCTTGGATTACATTAATAGAAGCTTTTCGAATTAGTTAAAGCAGGTTTGATTAGGGATTTTAAAATCTATGCAGGAAATATTTCTAGTTGAAGTTCTTGTGTTCATAAGGAATAGTTTGATAACAAATTGTAGAGTCAATTAGTTAATGATTCACTCACCCAATCTTCCGGTACGGAACTGTATTGACAACTTGTCCTCATTGAATTTAGTGTCATGGACATCGCGGGTGCTCCACTTGCCCTGCGTGATGGCTGCCGTGCTGCTCATCTTCTGCCTGCGTCTAAAAGGGATATCGAGAGATAGATATAGTCATTGATTTAGATATATAGATACATAGATATATATATATATAGAAATATATGTATAGATATAGATATATATATTGATATAGATATAGATATAGATATAGATATAGATATAGGTATAGGTATAGATATAGATATAGATATAGATATAGATATAGATATAGATATAGATATAGATATAGATATAGATATAGATATAGATATAGATATAGATATAGATATAGATATAGATATAGATATAGTTATAAATATAGATATAGATATAGATATAGTTATAAATATAGATATAGATATAGATATAGATATAGATATAGATATAGATATAGATATATATATAGATATAGATATAGATATAGATATAGATATAGATATAGATATAGATATAGATATAGATATAGTTATAAATATAGATATAGATATAGATATAGATATAGATATAGATATAGATATATATATAGATATAGATATAGATATAGATATAGATATAGATATAGATATAGATATAGATATAGATATAGATAAAGATACACACACATATACATAGATGGATATGGATATAGAAATAACTATTTCGATTCGTACGCTTCACTGTCACAACTATCGTTGTTGCTGTTGCTGTTGTGACTGAGTCCCTGCTGCAGTGTGGCACCCGCCGAAGAATCATTGCCGGCGCCACCATCGAGCAGCTCCAGAATGCTGTCATCGTCGTCATCATCATCGTCATCGTCGCTGCTGTCTTGGCTGCCAGCTGACTTCGATGTCGACTCCGGCTCCGATTGTCCAGGCAGCTGCGAGTCACGCACAAACGAGATGCCAGTGTAGTAGGCAAAGGCGGCAACCGCTGTCGCTGGCTGGAGCACCTCTTGGAGCTCCTGGCTCAGCGGACGCATGTCCTCGGGCAGCTCCTCGGTGACGTCGTGCTGCGAACCGCTGGGCGAGAGTTGCTCGGAGATTTGCTGCAGCAACTCCTCCTGCTGTTCGCGTGGCAATTGCAAATGCCACAGACGATCCATGTCCTCGATCAGCTGCGAGAACAAGTAGCACGAGCTCGACGTTATCGGCGGCGGACGCGCTTGGCTGCGAAACTTGAGCAGCTTGTCAAAGCAGAGCGGCGGAAAGAGTTCCGCGGGTTCATTGGTGTCCAGGAATTCGTCGCCAATGCCACGCTGGCAATCACTTTGTGCCGCACTTTGTGATGTGGCCATCGCAGCTGCTGCTGCTGCGGCTGCTGTCACCTGAGCCACGTTGCCCAGTCGCACGTGCGCTTGCCGAGCGAGGAACATCACTTGACGCTGCGGCTGGCCGCTGCTCGATTGTGGTGTCGTCTGCTCGAGGCGCACACAAAAGCCTTGCGGCAGTCGCGGCACCACAAAATCCTTCACCAGCCCATAGAGATCCACATTGCTGGGTATTGCGCGCAGATCAAAGTCGCCAATCTCGTATAGCTTCTGGGCGCCGCCTTGTGCGCCAGCCAAATCGGACTTTTGGGAGCGCAGCTTGGCCGGACCGCGTGGCGAGCTCTTCAGCGGACTGGGCTGTGCGTTTGTCGAGAGCGGTGTGGCCTCTGTGGGCGTGGCAGTTGTCTCTGCCACAGCGCCACTTGCTGCTGCTGCATCAGTTGCTGCTGCTCCAACTGAAGCTGGTTTGACGCCATCCGCCAGCTGCGATTCAAGCGTCTCGGTATGCGTCTCCCAGCGACAGGCGATGGGTGGCTCAAACCAAATGACAGAGTCAGGCAATCTGCAGTTAAAGTCGAGAATGGACAATTAAGATTACATCGAATTACACATCTTGCCAAATTTCATTTGAATATCCAAGCTTGATTTCATTTTCAACAACATTTAATCTAAACATCACTTGAAAGTCAAACTTCGTTAAACTTCGTTAGCAGATAAAGAAGTACAAAAACAAGACCACGAACTTAAGAATCGATTAATTGATAGCTCGGGTTTGCTTACACTTTTCTTATGCAGAGTAAAACTAAAAGAAATCTTCAGCTTGAGAACTTTGTGTTCTTCAAAACATGCTCGACATAAAATTGTAATCTAATAATGTTGTTTCAACAACATTTCAATCTTTATTCAACCTTTTAACATTGAAACAAAACTCGTTTTAAGATAAAAAATTTAATTTTCCTGACACTTTTCTTACACAGAGTGAAAATCGAAGTTCGAAAAATTGAAATAAAAATCATGAGCTTCAGAATTTTGCGATCATAAAAACAAACGCCCAAAATATGATTTGAATCTATTAAAGTTGTTGAAACAAGATCTCAATCTTCATTAAATGTTTTGACATGAAAATAAAATTGTTGTAAGATACAGATTCTTGTTTGATTTAAGATTTTTCGTTGTGGGTTCAATAACTTCAACATTTTTCCAAAGAAACATTTGTAATCATGGCAGAAATTTAATCTTGATTCGGAAATGAGTCTCCCACATTCAATTTTGGCATGTTTTCAATACGATTCACTATTTAAAGAGCGTTGTTTTTTATTCTGCACTTGTATCAACTTATTCAATGATCGTTTCAAAACTCCGCTACTAGTTTTCTCTGTACTTACTGGAGAGTAACCAATGCCAGCTTGTCCAGCGCCGCCTCAATCATGCGCATCTCAGCCTCAATTTCCTCGGGCAGACGCCGCACACCGGGCAGCACTGGAGGCGGAGGATGATAGGTCTGATAGTATTCCTTGTGCATCAGACTGTTTGCGGCCGCAACTGCAATGAGAGTAGAGCGTCAATCAATGCTCAGTCAGAGTTCATTCATTCATGCTTGCTTGCCACACACTGGTGCGTATAAAGGAGCGTGCGTTGAGCTGTTTATCCTGCTGCGGCGTCTCGAGGAAATCAATGCAATAGACGCCGCCAATGATGCGATATTTGCGCAGATTCACATCCGTCTCCAGCATGCCATAGGCCTCGGGTCCGATGGCTCGACGCCGCGCCTTGTTCAGCTCATCCTCGTATTGAGCGTAGAGTTTGTCCACATCGTAGCTGCGCTCCTTGGGCGGCAGCGAGCTCGCCGAGTGCTGCTCCTGGGTGAGCTGCTCCAGCTCCGATAATGGTATCTCTCGTGCGCACTCGTCCAGCATCGATTGGAGTATCTCTTTGCGTTTGCGCCACTCCCTCTTCGTTTGTCGCAGAATCGCTGTGGAATAGCAGAACAGTACAAATGTGGCGAGCGACATTTTAAGAGTTGTATTAATAGAGTGATAAACAAGTTTGAATTTAACAAGTGAGAAAGCTGAGTCATCCGCTATCTATTTTCAACAAAATCATATTCTATAACAATACAAAATATATACCGAACGCTAGGTTTGATATTTCGGTATACTAATACATTTAAAATATATGTACCATAGAGTACAAAACACATCAGATAGTCAATTAAAGAAACTTAATAGCATCAGCATTCGTAACTCATTCAAAGGTTAAGTATGCCAAAAACAACTGCGAAACTAAAATTAGCACCAATTTTTCAACTTTTTCGTGGTAATCAAAAAACTAAAGGTTCTTGTAATACATATTCCGAAAACAATTGTTTTTATATAGAATTTAGATATTTTTTAATATTAAACAAAGTTAAATTACATAATCCTAATTTAACTTTGTTACGTTAAAAAATAAAAATAAGGTGGTTTATAGTGAATTTATTTAGCAGAAAAGATATTGAAAGTTATGCTATATTTAATTTCGCAGCTGTATTCAAAATCTGAGTAAAGCAAGCTAAATATATTAAATCATTTTTCTACAAAACAAAAGCAAAACTGTTTAATGACGTACTATTGTAAAATTAAATTAAATTAAACATTTTTATAGGTAGCTTTTGTTGTTAATCCTATAACTAGCAGTAAGTTGTTTTCCAAAAAATATTTTTCCTTTGTATTTTTAATTCGACAATTATTCCGTATTGTTGTTGAACTGTTTAATTTAGTGAACTCTTTTTAGGGAAATAAGTTTTGATAGTGCTGTTATTTGAATGTGTGCAGCTTCATTTATTAATGCAATAGTATAAAAAAGTTGTTAAATCGGTTGAATAATTTTGTACTATGTATTTTCCAAACATAGAAACTACCTCTTCAAATGTTGAAATTAAAATGCAGAATAGAAACTTTGTAAAATGTTGAAATTTCCAAAAATCATTAAAGTGCACATACAAAGTTTTTAGTTTGCTTTTAACTTGATGGCAAAAATGTTGTTGATTTTATCGTTGTTGTTGTTGTTGTTGTTATAAATAAGATGGCTAAACAAGTTGAGCAGCTAAAGTAGTACGATAAGTACGAGTGTGTAGCAAATGTTTTTGGTGATGGAAAACTTACTGGCATTTTCGGAGCGTGCATGGCGCAGCTGGAAGCTGCTGCAATAGTCGCTGAAGTGGTCGTAATTGAGCCAAAGACCACGCAGTGCCGAGCTCTGCAGGCGCACAGTGGGTGGCAGTGAGATGTTCATCTCGATGGTGGGAAAATCGATCTCATTGTGGGCCGATTGTTCGCCAATGCGCGCCTTGGGATTAACAGCACTGTTGTTGTGTGTCCGTGTGTGTGTGCGGGTGTGTGTGGCATAAAGAAGGGAAAATTAGTTAAAGGCGATTAGGCGATTAATTGGGTTTCGTTGCGCACATTTGGGCATCCTTGGAGAAGGTCCAGATGAAGCTCTGAAACACATCGGAGCTGTATATGTGCTTCGAGACGCCAGGCCTATCGATTCTGCAAAGCGAATAGAAATTGTGATTGAGGAGAAGATTGAGAAGAGGGAGGCATACACGATGAACTTACTCCATGTCACGTTCAATGTGCGACATTGTCTTGTGGGTGAACTCGTCGAGGTGCTGTTTGAGAAACACACGCATCTCAGTCTTCAACTTGGCCAAATCAATGGCAATGTGTGCCGAACGCTCTTTGGTGTACAGCAGCGACTCGTCCAGCTCGTTGAGTATCTGAGTGTAAGAATCGAAAGTTCAAGTTAAACGCCGACTCGCTTATAGGCCTCAATAATGGCCGTTAAGTATTACGTATTACGTTATGCTGTTAATTATTTGAGAGTGGGAAGTTAAAGTTTAATAAATGCTAGCTCGTTGAGTATCTGTAAGATGTAAAATTTAAGCGCCAACTCACTTAGCTGCAACTTATTGCGGCTAAAAAGTAGAGAGACGCTAAAGGGAGCAAACACATTTTGCTGTAATTCTTTCGCTGTGATTTTAGAAGAAAGTATTGAGACAAGAGAATTGTGGAATGTTTACGCAGATGCTATAAGTGTGGAAAGTTAAACGCTAACTCCCTTAACGGCATCAAGAAAAAATGTAATAAGAAAGACATTAAGCTTCCATTTTAGCTAATTTAGTATATGAGTGCAAAGTTAAAGATAAAGTGGCTATTATAAGTGGTATTGTTAAGCGAGATATGAATTCAGGTGCAGGTTTCATTTTAGATGAAATTAAATCATCAATACAGGTGTAAGTGTAGCCGTTAAGTGTGATATGAATGAATCTAAGCATCAGGGTAACTCTTCATTCTGTATGGCCGTTATGTGTAAGCGTGGCCATTAAGCGAAAATGCACTTACGCCTAGAACTTCCTTAATGCGCTGTGCATAGACATCGCCCAGGTTGCCCTGCTGCTGACGCAGCGACGCACGTGTCAGATCCGAGACGTGGGCATCCTGGGTGAGGAGTGTCCGTTCATCGGTGCGCAGCAGCCAATTGCGTGCCTCGCTCTGGCGCCGGGCGATGTCCGCATGCCATTGATGAATGTATTTGCGCAAATCGCTGGCACTTGCCGCATTTGGCAGCCCATTGCATCGCATAAACTTATCCCAATCGCGCTCGTGTCGTTCTCCAGCCTTGATGGCCTCGATGGTGGTGTGAACGGCGTCAAAGAAACGCATGCTATCCTTGAGCTGGCCACGACGAAAGCGATTCTCGGTCACCTCCTGTTGCTGACGATGCTTGGCCTGTTCCATTTCCAGCTTCTTGCGCTGACGCGCCTCCTCGAGCTTCTTTAGTCTGTGAGGCAATAAAGCGAATATGGTGCATTTTAGTTTTAGTTTTATGCACATATTTTTTATTGATTCACATTCACATTCACACTCACTTCTCCTTCTCCATTTCGATGCGCAGCATCTCGGCCTGTTCGGCCTCGAGGCGTGCCTTCTCCTTTTTGGAGAGCTTCTTCTTGGGTGGCTGCAAGTGAATTGCATTATTTATTTAAATACGATTTAATGACGCGTTCTTTTTGCAAACACTAACCATGCTGGTCGCGACTGTACTTCCGTCTCTGTTTCCGTTTCCGCTACCGCTTCAGTTTCCGTTGTTGCCAATTGCCAATTGCCAATTGCCGTTTGGCTGCAACTTTCTCTGCACTTTCCAGTTGGCCATCTGGCCAACCGGGCCGAACCACCTGGCATTTATTGATCCAACGCAAAGCGCGCAGCTATGGCTACAACTTGTCGTTCTTTCATGTTATTCTAGTTCTCATTGCTGCCGTTGTTGTTGTTGTTGTTGCTAAGCTTTGGACAGTCGCCTGGCTCCAACTTTAATCCCTTTGCTAACGGTCTCCTGGGCACCACAAAACATCAGTTTCAGCTACAGCCTCGTCGGACGCAGCGGCATCAGCTTTTGGCTCTGGTTGCCTGGCTGGCAACCTCGACAACCTGGACAGGACAGGACAGGACAACACGCCATGGCAGTGGCGTCCCATAATTAAATATTCCATGGAAGCTTAGCGCCCACCAAAAATTTTTCACTTGCTTTCACCTCCCCAGGGTGCGCCCGGGCAGCAGCATGGATAGGATGGCAACGGGGGCACGCAGGGGGGCAGGCGGGCAGCTATAACTTGTGGTTAGTCTGCTGGTCACGAGGCGTCGTTGTATTTTGCACCTTGTGCCCTTGCGGCCAATGCTGCTTCGGGGATCAACGTGAAAGCTTTCATAGTTTTTTTCTCTGCTTTCCTACTTCCTTTCGTTCACTCGTGCTCTCAGTCTTGCTTGTGTTGTTGTTGTTGTTGTCCCACTGCGACACATCGAAGGTGTGATAGCCCCTTGCCACGCCCATGCTCACGTGTACGCCTACTTCAAGACACGAAATTCGAATGTTAAAGCTGTTTGTAGTGATGACAAAATATGATGACACTAATCGATTATTCAACTTAACGATGAGCTTAAGCCGTACGATTATATCGTACGTATAATCGATTAATTAAATGATTTGATGATCAATCAGCAATTTTTGATATTTTTAAAGAAATTATTAATATTAATATTAATAATTTGTAAATATTTATAAGTTTTGTATTTATTCAGTGCTGGATCAAAGACTATAACATGTTCTCATGTTTTCTTATTTGCCTTGTTTTCAGTAGAAATCATCTATGAAAAATATCCCTTTGTTGTCAGTAGCTAATACTCTATTTAGAGTGGGTTGCAGTGTTGCCAAAGTTTGTTAAGAAAAAAAAGCTGTTTTTGACGGGAAGAACGATGCAAAAAAGCTGAAAAATTATAAAAAAAAAAGCTGTAAAAAAAGCTGATTTTTCAATTCATTGGATTCTCTATATTTTTCTGATAGTCACAAGGTGAGCGCACGAAATCGGTTATATTGAAACATATGTATAGAATTTGTACAGCAGCTGTACAATATTTGGAGACTTTTATTAAAACTATCCTGATTCTCCTCATTTTTATTGTCATATGTTCATCCAGTTTCCATCATTTTTAGGAATTTATTCGGATGGTTATATCTATAGCAGCATTTCTCAAGTCTGCGCAAGCCATAACTGTAAATGCATGATTTAGAATAAAATGTATTTTCATTTTAAGTAGAAAACAACGAGTCTTTAAAGTATTTAACGACTAGGTTTCCTAAATGATCCAAACTGTCACCCGTGTCGTCCCGATATTTTTGTTTAAAGTCTTTTGACATTTTTTTTTAAAACAATCAAAACACAGTGAACTGAAGATCAGTTCACTTTTGTCTTTAGAGACGCTACGACTTATCGCCAATTCTTAAATTGACGTGTTCTTTGAGATTGCTTTACAACACTATACAATCGATTTGTCACTAAAAATGTTGGCAAGCATCGACAGAACAGCTATAGTAAATATTGTTCCATAATTTTGGGCAAATAGAAAAAAAATCTAAAAAAAGCATTTAAGTAAAAAAAAAGCCAGAATTCCCGCTGCCCGCTGTTTGCAATTTTTTCAAGCAAATGGCATTTGAAAAAAGCCAGTTTTGACGGGAAAAAAGCGACTCTGGCAACACTGGTGGGTTGCATCATAGAAATTTCCGTTAAGTGGAATCTTCCGCCACATCATTCAATAAGGGGATGTGTGTAAGAGGGGGATAGCATCATTGATCGGCAATGATTCTTCAAGTGTGGCCGTATTTTAGCTAATATTTTTGTATATTTATCGAAAAAAGTAGAAATCAACTGAGTTATATTAGCTTATGCTTTTTATATATATTTTGTTATACAATCGAATAATCATTCAATTAATAGAAGCTGCTTCTTCACATCACTAAATGTGCAGCATCCTAACAATATTTAAATGGCAACAGTGATTTGATCAGGCTACGTCAGTCAATCGTTACCTGTCATTAATTTACACAACGATTAAAGCTAACAAGGCGATAATTATAGTGCAATGTAATTCAAATTATTGCAAATTAATGGCAAATTGCTATTGCTTTTAAAAAATGTATGAGAGGTGGACAATGTGGCAACTCCAAATTAAGTTGCCAGCTCTGGCGAAACGAGTTGTCAGTGGCACGTATGTATGTATAGTAGGTATATCAAATATTTAGCATGTCTCTCAATTTGTATATGCTTTGGGACTACGGATGATGTGTCGCTGTGATAGAGTGCCTGTTAAAGTGTCTGTTAGATTTGACAGAAGCATGAAAGCAAATGAATTTTGCCATTAATCATTCTGTTTAACTAATAAATTGTTTGTCACTTATGGAATTTGCAATCACAAAATGTATTTTTAATGCTTTTTCACGCGAATTCAAGGCATTTTCGTTGTGGCACAAAACTCTGTTCATCGCCCCAGAACCACCCCGAAAAAAACAGAAACGGAGTAGCTACTAGCTACCTTGGAGGCGAGGCGAGTTTTGCTATTTTACGCCTAATTTAAACTTTTCTGTTTGCCATCATGTTGTTGTGCCGCCTGCTTCCCACACACACACATACACACTCAGAGTTTGTTGCTGTTGCCATTTTAGGTATAATACGATACGAGAAGGAGCACACAAGAAGGTTCGCTCGGTCGGGTGAATGTTACCTTGGCAGCGCACAAGGTGACAACGACGGTTAATTACCTGGCAATTTAAATGGCAGCTCAGATTCGCGGCTCACACAGCACTCTTTTTTTGTTTTCTATCTCTGTTTTGCTTTCGCTTTATCTCTGTGCGCCCTTGTTGCGCAGTAGCTGGGCTAATTGCCACACTCGGTGGCAAACGGTGGCAGCTAGAGCCGAGGCTTATCAATTTAATGTGCAACCAATGCGACCGATTGCAGCTGCAACTCGAGAGCATGGCATTATGCTATCGCAACGTAATTGTAATTCACAATTACCATATTTAAGCGCTGCTCTCTCTCTCTCTCTCGCTCTCTGAATATTAAAGTCGTATGTAATTAAAACAAATGTTAGTCCGTTTATCTGCTGTTTATTTTTGAATAAAAAGATTTCACATTTAGTATAACATGTGGAATTTCAATTGGATAAAAGTGAACAAAAATGTTAGAGACTACATTTAAAGTGATTTTAAGCACAATGTAATTCGAGGTAATATTTTCGCTGTAGAAATTTATTTGCCGCGCAGCAGCAGAGCAGAGGAGCAGCGAAAGCGGGAATGGAAAATTGTAAAAAATGTTGGCGCATGTTAAAAAATTGCGCATTGTGTGTGCATTGTGCTATTAATTTGAGCAGGAAAATTGCAGGGAAAATTTTATTTATTGCAGTCAGAGCTTGAACTGGGCTGCTGAGCTGCTCTCGCTCTTGCTCTTGCTGTTGGTGTTGCTGCTGGTTATGTGATAAATAAGTGTAAGTTAGGTCAGAGGATGAGGAGAAGGTGGAGGTGAAGGCGAAGGCGAAGGAGCAAAGGCGCTGCAGAGAGTGCGCATAATCCTCGCTGTAAGCTGACTGGCAGGCGGGCAACCTCGAATATATTTCGTACACACACACACACACACACGTTGCCATCTTGTACAAGCTGTAAGCAGGGATTGTTGTTGTCATGACAATAAATGATAAAGCCGCATGCGTAATTAGCTGCGTTTGGCACTCGAGAGCGTTTTGCTTGCTCTCTGCAAGCATTTTCATTAAATATTATTTCAATATTTTCTTATACATGTATGTATTTATTTTGTTCGCTTGTGTGTGCTTGCCACAAAGATGAGAGCTGACGAAGCGTAAGCTGCTTGAGCAAAGGGCAGCAGCAGGCGCTGCACAATAAAAATTTATCATACGCACCGTTGACGTTGACAGATCGTTGAGCTGAGGCAACGGCGACAGGCGACAAGCGACATGTGAGAAGTGGAAAGCGAGAAGCGACAGGCAATAGGCGACGAGTGTGGAGCAACAAACGACAAAGGACCCAAGGACAAACGACAGCAGTTATAGCCATGAGGACAGCTGCGCTCCTTAACTCCGCTTTGAATATGTGTGCTTTCTTTCTTCCACATGCCACTCTCTTACTGTTACTGTTACTGTTACTGCCGCCCATCCACCGCTTATTCGCTTGAATGCGCCACGCTTGAGTGCACTTTGCAATATGACAAAAATTTGTGAATATGAATACTGTCCTCAATGGCTCCATGCAACTCAACGGAGCTCAGCTCCACTCAGCTCAACGCAACGCAACTCAACTGAGATAAGTCTCAGTCTCTGTTTTAGTCCCGGGCTTTAACCCATTGTATGTTTTCTTAATGCTGCAACCAGCTTATTGAAAAGTACTACGATATGTCAAATATTTAGCAGCATATCAACAATTAATTCCTCAAATCATGTTGTTGACTCTAATTTGTGTACAACATGTCTGAAGTGCTGATGATAAGATAAGATGATCAGCTGTTATGTTTTTAACTAAAAGCCATGCCAATTGTCACATTTTGTTCGTCGCGATCAATTTTAGCTAGGTTCATTTTTCAAATCTGTACTTTCAAATTGGCACTAAATATGATCACAGACAATACAAATATAAATTCTTGATATGATTTCCAAATTGAAGACAGAAGACAAACTCTTTAGATGTGAAAATAACTCTATATACGAGTAAATTGCAAATTGTTGTAAAAAGGCCACCCAAACAAAACAATTTTAGTGTTACCAGCTTGCGTTTGGAATTGGTATTTTATCGATAGCAATATTAAAACGTTACGCTGCGAAAATTGCGAGTGGACAGTGTTAAACGTACAATGAGTTGATATTGAGCGTTATGACAACTCTGGAAGAGCCGAGCGCTGCGAGACTTCGGCTGATTTTTAAATTCGAAGTTCGAGCACGAGCGCATTTGTATGTATGTATGTACATATGGAACGTGTGTTTTTGTTCTTGTCATTGTAGCATCATAAAAAATATGAATGTATATATGTACATACATATATACATACATATATGTATGTATGTGCAGCGTCGAAAGACGAGCACGTGCGCATTTGTATATATGTATACATATATGTGTGTTTCTGTCTTTGCCATTGTTGCAGCATCATACTAAAATATGAATATGTACATATGTATGTATGTATGTATGTCCATATGCAAAAATCTAACGCTACTATCAAATTAAACAAGTCTTGCAGAAGTTGTTGCAGGCAGGTCGAAGAAAAGCTTCGAATTTTATTCAACGTTTGACTAGTTGCCTGTTGTATGTGTTTGTTGTATAAAGTGTATGTGTGTGTATGTGTATAGTTGTTAATGTGTGTATAATTTGTAATAAAATGTAGAATTGTATTGCTTTCTTCAATCTTCTTCCGGTGGTGGACGTTGTAGCTGCACGCTCAGCTCGTGGGGTTCAAGTAGTTGTCCCCGCTGGCCGACGAGCTTAACCTTCTTTTCCCCTGCCATCTGCAATGCAGCGAACAGAAATTGCGAAATATCGCCAGGTGGCTGATTCTCCATCACTTGAGCCATTGTCGCCTGTCCCTCAGCTTCTTCGCAGCCCTGCACGATTGTCTCATTTAAAGCCTCCATGTTCATTTTTCGCTCCTCCACATTGTTCATCCGGGCCGTCAACTCATGGATATCGTCCTCCTCGGAAATTCCTTTGCGAGGACAGGCTTCTGCGATGCCATATTCTTCGTTGCTCGGCGATGCAGAGTCGCCCAGCTTAGAATCATCCAGATTATCCATTTTGAAAAAAAAAAGTTGAAAAAAAAAACTGAACAACAGGAGCAAATTAAACTTGTCACGTTGGCGTTCGACAATTAAAGAAGGAGATGACAATTAGAGATGGTCAAAGTTAATGTTACGTCATCTGCTAGAGATGAACTTGAGTACAGCATTAGTTTCTATTTATATAAAATAACTGAATACCCAATTTCAGTGCTGTAAAGTGCAAATTATCTTTGACTTTCATCTCCACGGAAATCTTTAGTAAAACCAAACATAATATATTGCAACTATTTTAAATATGTATGCATTTTAAATCTCACTGTGAGTGAAGTTGTTCGCACATTTAATTGAGTTCATCGAGTTGTCCCGTTCTAACACATTATGCGCCATGCAAGTTAATTATTTATTTAAAAATAATAACAAAAATATATTTCATTACGATTCCGATTGGAACCGTTCTTTATTGAAATTGAATTAAAGACTAAAGACTAATTCTAAAGCTAGCCCTATATAAAGCTGCGAGTTTCAGCAGCGGCGTCGACAGCGCTGCTTTGGTTGGTGAATTGGGTGCAATGCTTCTTGTTCCTGGAATTGCTTGCACCGGCATGTGGCGGATGTATTGGGCAACTTGGCTTGGGTCTTCTTGGAATGTTTTGCAGGTGCACTCGGCGCGTGCAGGAAGTTGGTCAGACGCTGAGTCTGCATTTTGGACTTGTTGGATTTGTTGTTTGGGTTTTGAAATGTTTTGTCTGTTAACTCTTCCCCCTCTAATTCGTGCTTGTCCTCAAGCAAATTTTATTTCTCAAAAGTATGGGATGTTGTTGAAATTGAGGCAGTGGATTTTTTCTGTAAATCTTCTTGCTTGCGGAGTGGTGGCTTCAATGTTTCTGATGGAGCTGGTGTTGGTCCAAGTTGAAGGGTAATGGTGTTCTTCTTCCGACTGCAAGCGTGAAGTCCTAACGCTGTTATCAGGATGACACCGAAGAGCGTTAACATTGTAATGCTGTTGACCATGGAATGCGTCTGTATGTATTGCAGCTTGTTGGTGTTATTGAGATGAAGCGCTTCCAGTGCCTCTAGGGATAGAATCCTTAAACGTTCAGTTTCTTCGGCTGTTATTTGTGAGATTGGCACTTTTGGTTGCATAATGACTGGCTCCATATTGTTGAATAGCCGCTCTTTGATTTGCATGGAATCGTTGATTAGGTGAATTAGAAATGACCCTTCCAGATGATTTCCGGTTCCATTCCAGACCAAATTGCCGTTGAAGTTATTGAGGAGAATTATACCATTGTCGATTTCCTCTATCTCCGGGATGTGATCCGCGTTACTGAAACTGCACAGTGCTCTCTCTCCCTTAACTAATTTCGGAATACAATGTGTTTGGCTTACATCAATAACATTCTTTTTGTCGCAAACTTTTATGTTTAAGTAGGTTTTACAATTTTTTGGTATGCCATATACTATATCATTATACAAAAATAGTTGACTTATTTCTAAGTGTACAATTGCGTTATTTTTTACTATTGGTTTTAATAAAATATCTTGATATTCAATTTCTTCTAGGTTAGGAATTTTGACAATATACAAAAGTGTAGTTTTATTATGAAGCATTGATATATCGGAGAATTCCATTATCTCTTCGATTGACAATGGTGGCATATTGCCTTTTCTAAATATTTCTCCAATTTCTGTTAGTTCATTTTCGTTTAGTAAAAGAGTATTTGCTATATTTAATTTGGCCACTGAGTGGCATACTTGATATTTACTATTTCATCTTTTAATAATCGGATTTCATTATGAAGGCTAATGGCTACCTCGTTACTAAGAAAACTACTTTTTTGTATTGAATTAGTTAGGGAGTTCGATAAGGACGTAAGTTTGTTAATTCTTTGCTCCAGTTGTGTATTAACTATAACCTGTTGATTATTATTACTGATGAGATTATTGATATTTTCCTTTAACATGACGAGATCGTCATGATCTGGGTTGCCTGCTATGTACTTCCAACCTGTGCCTAACCAATTTAGTGACCTAGATTTTCGTTTATTTGGGGAATCTGTTATTGTTTTGAGTGCGTTAGTGGTAGCGATTAACTCATGATGTATTGTTGAATATAGCGGACTACGCTTTAGGCCCTCTTCAGTATGACTGTTAAGTAGGTCTAGTGCTTCCTGGATTTGATTAAGGTCTATTACATGTACTAATTTTGTTGAGGATGTTTGTAATTTTCCCAGTCCCCTATGAATGGTCACTGTCTGAGCGTTCGTGTAGTTTGTAATGTCCATTGTAGCTTCCGTTATTGTCCATAGTAATACCCTGCGAATATTATGATTTGATGTTACTTTTATGTACGATTCTTCCAGATTCTGTTAAAATGTTTGTATTTTTATCTTCTTTAACTAATTCTTTCTTAAATCTTGGGGAAAGTTTTGAACCTAAACGAGTGTTTACTTTTACATATATTTCTTGTCCTGGCTCATAAGTTATTATTTCGTTTCTGCTTTTGTTGTGGAATTGTAAATTTTTATTTTGTGCTATCTTAAGTTTGTCAATATTGTCTTTTCTGGCCTGTTCGTACTGGTCTGGGTTTGTCGTGACTCTCCTTCCGAAGAATACCTCTAATGGTCGCTTTTTGGTCGTGGAGTGGAAAGAGTAGTTATATTCGTATATGGCTCTATCTAGAAGTTCTTCGAAGGTTCTATGGTGGTTTTCTTTCTGTAAGCATCTCATTACTTCGGAAAGTGTCGAATGGAACCTTTCTACTTGTCCATTAACTGTACTCTTATATGGTGGCGCAGTGTAAATTGTAATATTTAACTGATCCTCAAGCATGAATTTTATGGACCTTGAGTTGAGAGATTTCTCATTATCTATTACAACGAACTTAGGAACTCCATAATAGAAAATAATGTCCCTAAGTGGTGTTCGAATGTCTTCTATTGCTTTTGAATTGATTATGCGTGCCTGTGCTAGTTTTGAGAATTTATCTATTGCTGTAAGAACTAAATGGCCTTTGGTTGAGTAAATGTCAATGTGAATGATGTGACCGGGATATTCTGGTATTGGAGTTTTTTTTTTATTTCTGGATTAGGGGGATGTCGGTCATATTTAGATTCCTTACAAATTTTGCATTGCCTTACTATGTTGCTTATTCTTTGTTTCATTTTGGGGAAGTAGAATTTTTCTGCTAATTGAATTTTATTTTCTTCGGCACTGCGGTGTGCTCTATTGTGGATTTTGAGGATTTCCTCCTCTTGTCTAGATTCGTTGGTGAGGTCTACAGTCATAGATTGAGAGAATCGGGTTTTGACGTTTTTGAAATATTTAGGATATAATAGTTGTATTTTCCCCATTATATCCTCAGTTGTTTGGATGCCATTTATAACCGAAGGGTTGAGGTATTTTTTTAGAGTTTCTACTAATTCTTTTATCGTTAAATTCCTTTTTGTATATTTCGTGTCGATGGAACGTGGGAATGGTATAGAGAATATGTAGTCGGATTTATCTGATTTGTTAAGAAATATTTGGTTCTTGAAAACATTAATGGGGACTTCCATACTGGGTATTAGTTCGTGACTTGAGCTTTCTGCACTATGCTGAGTTGAGGCTATGGAATTGATTTGATCAGTTGCTATTCTCGAGAGTGCGTCAGCTACGACGTTCTCCTTTCCTGGTTTGTAGAATATTTCGTAGTCATATTCTTCTAGGTAGGATTTCCATCTTTTAATTCTAGCATTTCCGTTCCAACTGCTCAAAGAATGTGTTAGGGGTTGATGGTCGGTGAATATTTTGACTTTTGCTTTCCCATATAAATAATTTTTGAGAGCTTTAAGTGACCAAATGATGGCCAGCATTTCCTTTTCGTTAGCTGCATAGTTTTCTTCTGCTTTTGCTAGTGTTCTCGATAGGAATGAAATTGGTTGGTTGTCTTGCGATAGGACTGCTCCTATTGCGTAATTAGACGCGTCCGTTGTCAAGTGAAATTCTTTAGTAAAATCTGGATAGCGAAGAATTATTTCCTTTGAAATAAGACAACTTCGTAGTTTTTGAAAAGCCTTCAATGCTTCGGAGTCAAGAGTAATTGGTTTTTTTGATGACCTGTTTTTGGACACGTGTCCATCTTCCCCTCTTAAAAGAGACGTAAGGGGTTTTGCTAACTTAGCATAACTTTGTATGAATCTTCGGTAGTAGCCGGAGAGTCCAAGAAAAGATCTCAGCTCTTTTAGTGTTTTAGGGCAGGGATAGTTGGCTATCGCTGCGACTTTATTTGGATTTGTTTCGATGCCTTTATCGGAAATTACAAAACCTAGAAATTCGACTTTATTCTTCATGAACTCGCATTTATCTAACTGACATTTCATGTTGGCATCTTGTAAAGTTCGAAAAATTAACTCCAAGTTCCTGTAATGGGATTCATCATCTTTACTAAATATGATGATGATATCGTCTATGTAGATGAAACATATCTTACCGATATGTTCATGAAGTATGTCATCCAAAGCTCGCTGAAATATAGCGGGCGCGTTTTTGAGACCAAATGGGAGTCGTGTAAACTCATACTTTCCGTTATTGACGGAGAATGCGGTCTTTTCTATATCTGAAGGTTTCAAAGGGATTTGATGAAAACCACTTTTGAGGTCTAAAACCGAAAATACTCTATTATTGCCTAGCTGTGCAAGTACCTCGCCTATCTCAGGAATAGGGTATTTGTCTGCAATGGTTACTCTGTTTATTTTGCGATAGTCTATTACGACGCGATATTTCTTTTTTCCTGAAGCGTCAGCTTTTTTGGGTACGATCCATACGGGAGAATTGTATGGGGACCGAGACGGTCGAATTATTCCATCTTCTAAAAGTTCTTTTATCTGTTTATTCACTTCATCTTTCAGTGACATTGGATACTGATAGAACTTGGAATATACAGGGGTGTCGGTTGATGTTCTTATTGTTGCTTGTACCTTGGTTGTGTAGGTCAGTTTTTGGTTTGGATTGGCGAAGAGGTTTGGAAATTTTTTTAAGAGTTGGTTTAGATTTGTTTTCTGTGTTTCTGACAGGTGGCTTGTTCTTGGTACTATTGTATTTACTGCTTCGAAGATTTGTTCTTTTAAAGGGATTTTTATCTTGTTTCTGATTACCATTAGGTTTTTACTTGGATTTATCTCTGCTCCTAATTCCTTTAAGGTGTCGTTTCCTAAAATAGCATCAAAAGTTTCTAGGTCTTTTAATAAGAAAAATTTCACCTCAACATCTGTTATATTGAACAAGTTGGCATTTTTGTGGTGTGTTACCAGTGTATTACCTCCTATCGAGACGGCGTGAAAAGGGTTTTTATTTGGAGTGGGGTTTTCTACAAATTTCGGCTTGATGTAATTTCTATTGGATCCAGTGTCAATGAGAATTTTAATTATTTGGCCGTTCCTCAATCTACAAGTAAAGTATGGGAGAGAGGAACTCTTTACTCTAAAAAATTTAGTGCAGAGTAGTCATAAAATTCGCAAGTGTCATCTTCATAGTTGTTGTCGTATTGGTCTACTTGTTCTACGTATTCTTCTATTGTTTGTTCTACGTCTGCGTGAGTCTCGTATTCAGCGACTGCTTGTTCATAGTTAGTTGTGGTATCGTAAGTTTCTGTCGAAGGTTCTGTTATTTCGTCGTTGTTTGTCTGTATGTTAAAGTTTCTCTGTCGTTTCTGTCCGTCTGGTATAGGACCGGGGGGTCTTTTCCCAGCTTCGAATCGTGGCCTGTTCATGTAGTTGACAAATTTCGTTTGAACGCTGGAATCCACATCCATTGGTTCTGGACGCGGTAGCGGTTTCGGGGCCATTGGCCTAGGTGGTGCAACCTGTTGAGAGGTTGTGGCAACAGTGTATTGCCGTGGGTTGGCAATTGGTTGATACCCAGAATTTGGGAAATATTGTCTTGGTAGTGGAGTTGGTGGTAGTTGTCCGTAGTGTAAGTATTGTCGTGGCTGTTGTTGTCTGAAAGGGATTGGTGGTGGTTGTCTGTTTGAGAAGATGACATTCCGTGGGGCTGGTATGGGTTTACCATTACTGTTTCTAAAATGTGTTGGATGTCCTTTAAAAGTGGCATGTTTCGACCTAAAGGTTTGATTTTCCATTTTTAAGCAGAGATGTAGTGCGGTAGGTAAGTCTGCTGGTTCTTTCATGCCTAATAGCCGAGGCAAGTCACCTTGTAGCCCTCGAATGAAAGTGTCTAGCGCTTTGTCTCTGTATAATTTTGTCAACATTGCTTCCCCGTTTCTGTCAATATCCATGCTACTCGTTTTATTTAAAATTAGAGACAAGTGTCTGTATACGTCTTTGTGGAAATCTTCCACTGATTGATTCGGACCTTGTACTAATGTAGTCATTTCATATTCTAGGGTTGCTATGTCTCGTTTATCTGCATAATGCAGTGATAGACATCTACACATGGCATCCCAGTTAAGCGGTACCTTATATGCTTCTAAAGCTTGGTCTGCACTTTTCGTTATCTTGTCTCGGATGGTGGTGCAAGATATTATGATATTTGGGCGTACCTTGGTATGAGTTATATGCTTGTAAAACACGCTCTACACTTTTTTTCCATGAGCTAAATTCTTCGGGGTTTCCACTAAACTCTCGCAAACCTTTTGCTATGTCGGGTACTCTGTCAAGATCTGTCAAATTTCTTTGATGTTCTGGCGCAATAACATGATCTGGGAGACTTAGAAAATCTTCTACAGGATTGGTATGTTGCCTTAATAATATTGGCAATTGTTCGGCTAATATTTCGCTTATAGCGGCTGTTAGAGCGGCTCTGTTATCTTCGTTCATGGTGGGTCTGTTTTGTTGATGTTCTAAATGCCTATTGTTTTGTCTTTCAATTGAACGTTGCCTTTGTGCTTCGTTCACTTGTTCTATTTCTTCTGGATCTAGTATGGGGGGTCGAATTAAGTTATGACGATTGGCCATAAGCGATAAGATGAAATTTAAACGCTATATTTTTCCTTTTTTTTTTTCTTTGTTTGTTTTTTTTTTTTTTTTTTTTTTTTTTTTTTTTTTTTTTTTTTTTTTTTTTTTTTATATTATAAGTTTATAACCAGTGGATGGTTTTTTCCTTCTACCTTGGAGGGTCCCTTGGGAATCGCAAAGTTGGAATAAGTTATATCACCGTTGTGATCTTTTTGTTTGATTTATCGCTTTACGCTTATTTATGTTATTTATTCTTTTACTATGGACTCTTTTGAGTCTTGTTTACTTTGCAATGATTCGTTTCTTTTCTTATATATATTTTTTTTTTTAATTTTGCTTTTCGCTTTTAGTTTTATTCATTTGCTTGCGATTTGCTATATTCTATATGGACTCCTTGGAGTCTTGTGTATTTTCACACTTTGCTTTATGTTTTTAATTTCTGTTTTTGTTTTCTTTTCTTTGTAAAATTTCTTATATCTAGCTTACATTAGCAATGATGTGGCCACCTTTCCTGATGGGACGGGGTTGTTCCTTTTTGCAGCTGCTACTGGGGCTCCGTGATCCATACCTCCTGGAGAGTATTCTGAGAACGGATCTTGCAGAATATGTGGTCCACCGATGCAGTTCTCACAATCTCACCTGTTACACTAGCTAACTTAATGGCTTGGTACAGGTTTATGTTGGCTAACTTAATTGCCGAGATTGTTTGAACTGTTCCTTCAACTGACTAATTTAATAGTCGCGAAGGTTTTGCAAATTTAATTGCTTTGGTAGCACTTGGTCGAATTAACGTCCTTTTGGCTTAGTTGCACTTCGTCAAATTAATGTCCGATTGGCTGGTTGTTATTTCCCAGTGATTGATTATCACGAGCCTTTATTGGGATAATAACTTGGTTTGAATCGCGCACTTAGAAACTGTTTTGCTCTGTCGATGCACTATTCGCTTTCACGCACTTAGAAACTGTTTTGCTCTATCGTAACGCGATTTGACCGAAAATGTTCTTTGGCGCACTTAGATACGGTTTTGCACTATCGATACGCGAACTTTCCGGTCCCTGCTCGGGCGCCAGTTAATTATTTATTTAAAAATAATAACAAAAATATATTTCATTACGATTCCGATTGGAACCGTTCTTTATTGAAATTGAATTAAAGACTAAAGACTAATTCTAAAGCTAGCCCTATATAAAGCTGCGAGTTTCAGCAGCGGCGTCGACAGCGCTGCTTTGGTTGGTGAATTGGGTGCAATGCTTCTTGTTCCTGGAATTGCTTGCACCGGCATGTGGCGGATGTATTGGGCAACTTGGCTTGGGTCTTCTTGGAATGTTTTGCAGGTGCACTCGGCGCGTGCAGGAAGTTGGTCAGACGCTGAGTCTGCATTTTGGACTTGTTGGATTTGTTGTTTGGGTTTTGAAATGTTTTGTCTGTTAACTTGCATAATTATGAAAACATCTTGCTCGCTCTGTCACACAATTGCTTCACTTGTCTAATTGGAGAAAGCTCTCCGTAGATTCCAACCCATTATTATTTAGAAGGCATCTCCTTACATACATACATATACATATATATGTATATTCTTGATAAACGCAAACAGCCGAGATGATGCAGCCCAGTCTGACTGCCTCCTGTATAAAACTATAAGAGAGGATCTGACGGCTCTTGTTATTGTTGCTCGCAGATCAAGTTTTTGTTTTTTTTTGCCATTCGCACTTTTGCCCCCACAAAGCGATGAAACAAACGAAGAGAAATTTAAGTTTTTATGATTCCTGAGAATTCTTCTTCCTGGTTGCAATCAGATAAGAAATGAAAATATATTTAAGAATCATCTGTCGGAGCTTAGATACTTTGTTGTTGCTTCTATCATAAGTTAGACACGGTATTGTGCCATATGAAATGAATATACATATGTATGTACATATGTATATAGATACATATGTATTCATATTTTTGTATGATGCTGCAACAATGGCAAGGACAGAAACACACGTACGTACATATATACATACATACATACATACAAATGCGCACATGATCTGCGAGCAACAATAACAAGAGCCGTCAGATCCTCTATCTCTTATAGTTTTATAGAGGCAGGCAGTCAGACTGGGCTGCATCATCTCGGCTGTTTGCGTTTATCAAGAATATACATACATATGTATGTATGTATGTACATATATGTATGCAAGGAGATGCCTTTTAAATAAAAATGGGTTAGAATCTAAGGAGAGCTTTCTCCAATTAGACAAGTAAAGCAGTTGTGTGACAGAGCGAGCAAGATGTTTTCATAATTATGCATGGCGCATAATGTGTTAGAACGGGACAACTCGATGAACTCAATTAAATGTGCGAACAACTTCACTCACAGTGAGATTTAAAATGCATACATATTTAAAATAGTTGCAATATATTATGTTTGGTTTTACTAAAGATTTCTGTGGAGATGAAAGTCAAAGATAATTTGCACTTTACAGCACTGAAATTGGGTATTCAGTTATTTTATATGAATAGAAACTAATGCTGTACTCTCTAGTTCATCTCTAGCAGATGACGTAACATTAACTTTGACCATCTCTAATTGTCATCTCCTTCTTTAATTGTCGAACGCCAACGTGACAAGTTTACTTTGCTCCTGTTGTTCAGTTTTTTTTTTCAACTTTTTTTTTTCAAAATGGATAATCTGGATGATTCTAAGCTGGGCGACTCTGCATCGCCGAGCAACGAAGAATATGGCATCGCAGAAGCCTGTCCTCGCAAAGGAATTTCCGAGGAGGACGATATCCATGAATTGACGGCCCGGATGAACAATGTGGAGGAGCGAAAAATGAACATGGAGGCTTTAAATGAGACAATCGTGCAGGGCTGCGAAGAAGCTGAGGGACAGGCGACAATGGCTCAAGTGATGGAGAATCAGCCACCTGGCGATATTTCGCAATTTCTGTTCGCTGCATTGCAGATGGCAGGGGAAAAGAAGGTTAAGCTCGTCGGCCAGCGGGGACAACTACTTGAACCCCACGAGCTGAGCGTGCAGCTACAACGTCCACCACCGGAAGAAGATTGAAGAAAGCAATACAATTCTACATTTTATTACAAATTATACACACATTAACAACTATACACATACACACACATACACTTTATACAACAAACACATACAACAGGCAACTAGTCAAACGTTGAATAAAATTCGAAGCTTTTCTTCGACCTGCCTGCAACAACTTCTGCAAGAATAGTTTAATTTGATAATAGCGTTAGATTTTTACATATGGACATACATACATATGTATATGTACATAAATGAACGTTGGAACTAACATGTGAATATCATTAACTGTAGAAATTAGTTGATCATTGATAATTTCTTATCAGTTTGGTATTAGTGGTTAGCTCGTATCATTGCTATTAAAATTAATTTCTATCTTTTAGCAGTAGATTCTTTGCTTTCCGATTCCAACCAGCAGCTGTTATTTTTGTTTTGAGGTCTTAGATCGTTTTGCTGCCTGTAAATTCATCAGTTGAATCATCGCGTTATGACGAAGTTTCGTTGTCTGCGTCATTCGCGTCATCACTTGAAGATTTCCCTCAGTCTTGTATGCTACAGCTTCGGTAATCAAATCCGTCTCTACAAAATTCTCCGGGAATTTTCTCTTAAAGCATGTATGTCTATAATTACAAAAATGTAAAGAGAACTTTTCTTGTTTTTCAATCTAGAATATTAGTGACAGATAAGGTTTATCAATTTTGAATGGAATAGGAATTTAATGTGCTTCACAGAGAGAGAGAGAGAGAGAGAGAGAAAAGCTGACATCACAATCGCAATTCAGTGAAAGCAATTAAAACTCTGAAATTTGTTTTAAAGAACTTTGCGACTTGGCTCAACTTGGTTCCTTGCCCGACTCGTCGCAGTTAGCTGCGGGCTTAAAGCCCAAATGAATCACATTGCGGGAGGACAAAGAGAACGTCGAGTGCTCGCTCGTACACACATGCGTTTGCAGTTACCCGAACCCAATACGTTTTCATTTTTATGTAATGTTGCCTTTTATTTTAATTTTATCCGTTTATTTCTCGTGTTGCTGTTGTTTTTGTCAGCTGCCTTGACAAATTGCTGCCTCGCATGGTGTCCAGATGCTTCAGCTTCGAGGCTGGAAAATTGCCAGCCAGTTAAGCGAGCAACTTGCAGTCAGTGCACTATGGGGAATTTGATCTCTTTCCATGGCATAAAGTCATTTTACCCAAGTATGCAAAGTTATTATATTTTGATGTTAACATTAAAAATAGATCAAAGTGTTAAGTTAAATAACAGAAATGTTAACTTAACATATTACGAATAAATGAAAGTGTTAAGGTAAATAACAGATAAGTTAACTTAATATACTAAGACTAGATCAAACTATGTATTAAGTTATATAACAGAAATGTTAACTTAACATATTAAGAATAAATGAAAGTGTTAAGTTACATAACAGCAAAGTTAACTTAATAAACTAAGAGTAGATCAAACTATTAAGTTATATAACTGAAACATATTAAGAATCAATGAAAGTGTTCAGTTACATAACAGCAAAGTTAACTTAATATACTAAGAATAGATAAAATTGTTCAGTTACATAACAGAAATGTTAACTTAACGGTCCTGTCTTAACATATTGACTGTTAAAGTCAGCTTTTGCACATGCCATCATTGATGTCCATTTTGCAGGGCTTTTTCAAGTTAGTTTTTTTTGAAAGATACTCAAATTTTGAGTAGTGTTGCAGAAAGCTGTACACATTTTCTTAGCGGGTGTCTATATACATTTTATCGAGTATTTAATTCCTAATTTTGAAAAATTTCTTTTTGAGAAATGAGATTTCTTAGTAAGCAACTTCTCTATTATCAGTTCAACTTTAGATGTAATGTGATGTGTGGAAAGGTGCTGTTAATCAGTTGCGTAGAGTGAGTTATGTACTACATATGTATGTATTTCGTTTGAGCTATCATAACTATTGAAAGTTTTGAATTATTGAACGATTAGAATGAAAAAGACAGATAAATGATTAAGTTTGACTGAAGTACCACACCCCAAATTTGTTGCTTAAGGGATATGCAAATCTAAAATTTGGAAAGACTAAAGAATAATTATTTTTAACAAATTAAAAAGTAATAGGCCTTTGTAAGATTTTGAATCTATGAACTTTTTTTTATGAATAATAGCATGAAATAGGTAAATAAAATAAAGGGGGCTGGGTAGTGTCCCGCCCACTTTGAGTATATATACTACTAGATAAACTTGAGATGGTTGGAGTTATTAATTATTGCCACTAAAATAGGTAAAATTCTCCATTGTACAGTGCAGAGCACCACACAAACACGCACAGAATGAGTTGATGGCAGTCTGCATGAGAATATAAGACAAGTGCAAGTGTAACGATTATTAATTACTGTTAATTTACATGAATATGTATACATACATATGTATGTGTGTAAGTACGTATATATGTGTGTGTGTGTGCGCGCTGTCATGTGTTGACGTTGCCATCGAGCTGACAAGAGCTCCGCAGTAGTAGCAGCAGCAGAAGCTGCAGCTCTTGGCCCGATTTTATAATTATGTATTCTGAGACTTTGGGCCATCAACTGCCCAAAGGAATGTCGCACTCTCTTTCAATCTCTCTCTCTCTCTCACTCTTACTCGCTGGCTCAATTCGAATATTCGGACGGGGCAAAATATGTGTGTCTGTGTGTGTGTGTGTGTGCTTTTGAGAATGTGCTTACAGCGACGTTAATAGCATGGCAAATGTCCACACAGCACAGCACTTGGTGTGGCACAAGACACACACACACTCACACACACACCCACACACTGACAGCTCTCGTCGTTGTTTCTTGTACGCATCCGTGGTCACAGTTGTGTGCTGTGGTCTTGTCTTCCTCTGTCTCACTTTTTAATGGAACTGTCAGCTTCAATTACCGCTTTAAGCACTGGCCCAAAAAAAAAAAAAACCAGTACGAAAGTTCCAGTCGAGTGTGCTCGACTGCGAGATACCCGCTACCCATTTTGCATAAAGGCAAAATAGTGCAGTATTATTCTTAAAATATACCAAGTTAATATTCCCCTATAATATACCAAATTTTACAAATGGTATATTGATTTGGTACTACATTAAAAATATACCATCGAATACAAAATATACCAGATTGTCAAACAAAAATGGCTAAAAACCGATTGCAGTAGGCGTGAAAGTAAAATTAAAAGTATTTTTTGTATAATTTCTACAATTTTTATCCGATCACAATAAATTTTTTTATTCGACCGATTCTCACGAATCATAAATACTATAGTTATTATTGTCTGCACCAAAATTCGCAACTCTAGCTTTAAAATTACACTTGTTATTAGATTTGTCGTTCAAACATTACAAGTGCTGTCGAAAAAAATTAACGCTTAAACTTTTATAGACTCTGAGATCTCTAGATCTTATAAGGACAAACAGATAGACAGATGGACATAGCTGTATCGTCTCGGCTGTTGACACTGATCCAAAATATATATACTTTATGAGGTGCCTCCTTCTGCACTTAATTTTCCTGGGGTGTCCAGTGTCCGGAGACTAGTCATCAAGCCAGGGTTGGCTTCAAAGGCATTCTTTCCCATTATCCACCTGCGAAATTCCTTTTTTCCCATTTTTTCATAGAAACAAAAGTTGCATCAATTCGCAAACTAATGATCCGACAAGCGTAAAATTTCTAGAAACGTCTTTTCAAGAATAGGACTAACTAGAAATCACCAGGGTTTGAATTTATGTGTCTTGCCGGGGACTTTTTAATTGACCTGTTACATTTTCTGTCGGCACAAAGTTATAATACCCGTCTACCCTATGAGGAGCGGGTATAAAAATACATTTACTTTAAAGTAGCATATTAAAAGTAAGATTTAATTTGTCACATTTCTGATTGTCAATTAGTCGATATACTATAATTCCTTTTCTCTTCCTTTTTCTTTCTTTTCAGCTGCTATTTACACCGGATATCATATTCATATCGCCCCCTTAGCAAACATTGGAAAAGGAAAAGGACTATGCGTCGAGTTATCAGCGTTGCAGCCACAAAATATTTAATAAATTTTTTGATATATAAACGATGCTACTACATATATAAACAATAAAACAGCCGGTCGCAATTTAGCTAGAGACATATGAACCAATTGAATAAAATTAATTCAATGAATAAAACAAAAAAGCAAAAAAAACAAAAAATAAATGGAATGGATGAGTGAATGAATGAAATGAATACAACATATACAAATATCTAAAGCAAGGCAATAATAATTCATAAATTCAATAATAATATTTAATAATTATTTAATAATAAACAATTAATTATATGCATAACATTAAAAATACAAATTAGTTGTTATTGCAAAAAACAAAAACAATAAAAAATTTTAATTATACGAACAGCAACACACTCAATATAAAAATTAATAACAATAATTAGCATTAAACGGTTAACAATATAAAATACAAGAAATTCAGCAAATTTGATAATTCATTTGCATTACCAAATAACAAAGAAACCAAACAATTTACGCCATTGTGATTCTTAATTTTAGACAATTATGCGAACAAACGCAAATAAGGCTTAAACCAAACCAAACCAAACCAAACCAAAACAAAAAATGAAAATGCATCTAAAAATAAAGCTTTAAGTAAAGGTAACAAAAAAACAAAAGCCAACAAACACACGACAAGAAGAGCTGAAAGAAGAGCAACTGAACGCAGCAGCAACCACAAATCGAGCCATAAACGACCAAAAGCCGCAAAAGTTGAGAAGAAATAACAAAGAAAATACGAAATTACATACATACATACTATATAGTAGGCAACAAGCACAACCCAAGCCAAGCCAAATAAAATCAAACAAAAATCCAAAAACCAAACAAAATAAATAATTTAATAAATAAACAAACAACAAGCAGAACGCAACGCCAGCCGCCCAAGAAGAAAAAGAACAGAAAAATTTATGAATTACATTACATTAGAACACAGAGAGCAACAAAAACCGCAATAAATTCTTAGTTCAAGTCCATCCAGAAGAAGAAAAATACAATTTTAATGAACCGCCTAAACGTATGCAACACAAATTTTTTGGTCAGCGCAACCGAAATTTTCGAATGAAGCTAACGTTGCTGTTTCCCTTTACGTTTACGTTTACGTTTACGTTGCCACTGCTCCCTCTGAGCAACTGATTGTGTTCTGTACTCTGTACTCTGCGCGTAAACTCTGCACAACTCTTCAATTCAACATTTGAAAACGTGAAACGCTATAACTAGAGATTAACCAATACAAAGCAAACAACAAACCCTATGCAATTAACATCGGACGATCGAATCGGTCAGTTTTATAAGCAACTCGTTCGTTTTGGATAAGCTGCCACTGCCAGTGCCACTGCGACGCCCAAGCTGCCAAGATGACGATGTGGCAGAGTGGCGGCATGGGAGGCCATGGCTCCCAAAACAATCCATGGATGAAACTGATGGGCATCGTGCACAAGGAGCGTCGCCACACGGACAACGTGCAGAGCCAGAGCGGTTCCAACGAGCGCAACTTGAATCAGTAAGTACACTGAATACACATTTGCATAAATCAAACCAGATCAGATTAAGTCTAATGTGAGCAAATGTAATATCGTATTTATATACCTGATAGGGTGGAAGTGTATTATAGCATTGTGACTACTGTAAAAGCCAGAGGAAGGCATTTCCGACATCGTAAAGTATATTTATTTCTGAAATTAAATACCCCAATCCGAATGTTTGCCCATATGAGAACAGACTATAGGAGCGAGAGCTACAGCTTTTGGACTACAATTATTTTCGAAAACGAATATCAACTGTTATTTCACAGTTAGAGATTTTTGTTACATCATTTAGGTTTCCTAAAGATATAAATTCTATCAGATGCACTTTTTAGAAGACATTTACGAAATATTTTGGCTGTCGGTCCTCAATTGCTTTAGCTTACTCTGTGGTATATTTTAAATATCTTAGTATATCGAAGTGTTTTGGTTAACAATCTGTTGTATTTTGTACTCTCTGGAATATTTTGAGTGACGCAGTATATCAAATTCCTTAGGTTGACAATGTGGTATATTTGTACTCTATGATATATTTTGAATGACGTGTATGGTATATCAAATTGCTTTGGCTGACTATCAGGTATTTTTATATTCTATAGTGTATGTAGTAGTATATCGTTATACCATAATTATATTATATATATTTTAGAATTTTATTTTGGTCTATTAACTTGGTATATTTTAATGATTATACCTCGCGGCTAGCGTGTATCTCACAGTCGAGCTGTCCTGCTTCTTTTGATCGAACGATAGAGTTGTGAAGCACGTCTACTATTTAAAATACTCAATTCAAATATTAGCTGCCACTGATAAGCAACATTTTGCATAACTGAATGCGTGTATTAAGTGCTTTAAAAGGGATACGTGCCAGCACGCGTCTGTTTGGCCAGCTTGCGCAGCAAAGTATGCAACGTTTTGTGTCGTGTGTGTGGGAGGAGAAAAAGGGAAACCATGGGAAGTCATGAATATGGTATGCAAGTGAATACAGTGAGTACTCGTAAACCATGCGGCAATTGCGCAATTAAATGACAACCCCCCAACGGTAAAAGTGTACTCTATGCAGTATAGTTGTGTGTATATACGCGTATTGAATTGTAACTGCGCTTCGCTGCCTCCATATGCCGCACACACAAATCAGTGGCAGCTGTCCCGCCACCTGACCAAACGTTGGCCAAAAGTGCAGTGTAGCGCCTCTTTGGGCCTCTCAAAATTGGCTATAAATGCGCTGAAGCATAAATGGATTTACACACATGCAGCTTGTTGCTGCCATTCCATTACCATTCCGCATTCCCATTCCGCAATCCCATTCGCATTCGCATTCGCATTCGCATTCGTATATCCATTTCCCATTGCCATGTTGCATGCAATAACAAGCAAAAGTTGTCCTTTCGTGCCACGCCCCACAGTCCACAGCCTACATTAAACATGGCACAACTCTGCAGTAGGCAGTAAAGAGACAAAAATAGTGCACAGTACTCAATAGTCAGTCACTGAGTAGAAACATTTCGAAGTACACTCAGTACTCAGTAAATTATAAATATGTGCCTACAGGAATTGCATATAGAAGGCAG
This sequence comes from Drosophila albomicans, assembly GCF_009650485.2. Classification (NCBI taxonomy): domain Eukaryota; kingdom Metazoa; phylum Arthropoda; class Insecta; order Diptera; family Drosophilidae; genus Drosophila; species Drosophila albomicans. The sequence continues at coordinate 2,768,154 of NC_047627.2, read as the reverse complement.
AAGAAGGTATCTCTGACTCCATAAAGGATATGTATAGCCGAGACGATATAGTCATATTCGTATAAAAACACTGAATATTAGAGACTATAAGAGAGAGAGAGAGAAAGAGAGAGAAACTTTCCGCAAATCGAAAAAAAATGAAAAGCAAGCTTTTTTTTGAGCTTCAAGTTGCGATTTTTGATGCTTACAATAATAACTACAGTATATGCCACTATTAAAAATGTTGTACTGACCAGATAATAATTAAAAATAATAAAAAAATAAATCATTTAATCATATATGCATGTATGTATAAATCATTTTATCATATATAGTATGTATGTCAAAAAAGTCTGTTGTTCCCACGTCTTCGTTGCTTTTGTTGGTCTATTTTGTACTCAATAGTATATTTTCACTACCAATTCTAGTCTTCGGTACATATCAGTATTTTTTGCTATACTGTTTTGGAATATTTTTAGAATATTACCGCACTATTTTGCCTTTATTGAAAATGAATAGCAGCATATATTGAATGTAGTACGTTATACCAAACAAAGTCTTCGGTATATTTGAGTATATTTGGTATATTTTTAGAATATTACCGTACTGCTTTGCTCTTATTGAAAGTGGGTGGCGGGTATCTTACAGTCGAGCACACTCGACTTACTTGTTGTTTTCATTACTTACTGCTTGGAATGTGGCAGCCACAAACTTAGCAGTCGCTTATGCCGCTCAATATTTTATATTAAATATATGGCGCTTATTAAAATTGTGTAAGCTCTGCTGTTGCTTGTATATTTTGCAGCCCACTCGTTGTCTCAAGTGGCCAATGAAACTGGCAACATTTGCTTGCTGCACTTCACTGTGCTGTTGCACGTTCATGTTGTGGCAAGCCGCCAGCCGCCAGCTGTCTCCTCAACTCCTCGACTCACCGCTCCTTGCTTATCTGCACAATTGTGTTCTTCACTTTATGTTTTTGTGCTTGCAACAAGTCAAGCGGCACATCAAATGAAGTTCGTTTGGCTTTGTGAAATCTAATGGCATATTTAATGTAATCTTTTTATAAACAAAAAAATATATAAATACATTTTTATTTTACTATATGAATTGAATATAACTTTAGAGCTAAAAAAGTCTTGAATTATGCTAACTTGAATAACTAACAATAATTCTATAAATTTACTATAAGATTGTTTTCACTGACTAGAATTTTAGAGCTCAACAAATTTTGGAGCAAGCTATTATTCACTATTTTGCAACATTTTTTCTACACGAATATACCTCGCTTTATTAGCGACAGTGCGGGAAATGCGGGAGTTATAATGAAAAGTGCTCGAAAGAGAATAGAATATAATAATTTCTTTTACTGCTGAAGTGGCCGTAGAAGCATCATCATGGTTATCACTTGAAGTGGGATTGAGGAAATTGTTCTGAGCACTCACTGTTCACTGGTTCTCAGTACTCCCATTGGGTTACCACTAACTTATACGAGTGACAATCAGCAGCAGCAGCAGCAGAAGCACGAGTTGCACAAATAAGAGCTGAAGTTGAAGCTGAAAATGCAGCTGAAGCAGCTCTTGTGTTGGATTTAGTTAAATTATACGAGTCCCTGGAAATGGATTTAGCTTAACCGCCTTAATGCCAAACCACAACGCACTAGACCAATTTTACAATTTGGAGTAGAAAATGTTTCACATTTGCTGTTTGTGGCGAAAGCAAAGCAAATGAATTTCTCATAGATAACTGTAAGATATATTTACAAGATATGCAGAAGACTCTGGGGAAAATATGCTCAACATTCAGTGCACAGATTTTCGAAATTAAAAAATAGTTATAATGTAAAAATGATATTTTAGTTATTACAATAAAACGTAGTTGTTAAATTTAAAAAAGGAAAATATATGATTTCAGTTATAGCTAATAAACGTTTGATATATGTATTTATGTGTCAGTTTTTGTTAAATAAATGAGAATATTCCTATGTAAGTGTGTTGTTGGAGTTGAAGTGTAAAATGTATAAAACATCTATGTTTTTATTGCGAGCAAATTGCGAAAGTGTGTTTGTTAAATTTGAAAGTAAAAAAATAAGTAAATGTTACTTACATTTATCATTTGGTTGTAATTTGTCTTCTGCATACTTTTTGCTGGTCAGGGAAAATGTGTTTAAAAGGCAACCAGCAACAGAAACAGCAACAGCAACAGCAACAACAACAACAACAACAATAGGATTGGACACATTTTATGCATAAGCACAACGAAGGTCAGAGAGGCTGACATAAAGGGTTAAGCAAGGGCCCAGGATAGAGCGAGAGAGAAGGGCTGGGGGAAAAACAAGAGGTTGCTTGTGGTGCGACCACTTAAAACATTGCACAGTGGTTTGGGTCACTTTCTATACCCGCTACCAGTAGGGTAGAAGGGTATTATCAATTTGTGCAAGCGGTATATGTACAAGTATGTTGCTTTGGTTGAGAATCTGGTATATTGATTACTCTGTGGAATACTTTGAATGTAGTGCTATATCGATATACGAAATGTAGCCTTCGGTATATTGTAGTATTCTTAGTTTTTTTTCAGAATAATACACTGTTGTGCTTTTGTTGAAAAAGTGTAGCGGTATATATTGAATGTTGTACTATATCGATAATCCAAATATAGCCTTTGGTATATTGTAAGGTTTCTGGTATATTTCTAGATTAATACCGTATGCTTTTGCTCCTATTGAAAATGGGTAGCGGTATATATTGAAGGTAGTACTCTATCGATATACCAAATATAGCTTTTGGTATATTGAGTATTTTTGGTATATTTTTTGGTACCGGTATCTCACAGTCGAGCACATTCGATTGTTGCTGGATGGTTTAGGCTTTACTTGTGCATTAGCTTCTCGCAGATCTTGCTTGCTTTCTTTCTGTGGGCTACACATAAAATTTCGTAGTTACTTTCTGGAGTGTGTTTGTGTGTGTGTGTATAGTAGTGTGTGCAACAGTTGAACATTTTCGAAATTTACATAAATTTTGTTACATTCCTGCGTTGACTATGACTGTGTGACTGTGACTACGACTACGACTACGACTGCGGCTGTGTGTTGTAGAGTAGGTAAACTTTGAATTTATAGAAATGTGCATGAAAGTTTTTCCATTTGCTTGGGCGTTGCCATTGCGAAGCGCCTTTTGCTTTCTTTGTGTGTTGTGTTGTGTGTTGATAGCTTCAAAGGCACGAGACTGGCATGTGCATATGAATATTTTATAAGCCTCTCATATATAGTGGTGTGTGTGTGTGTGTGTGTGTGTGTATGCGTTGCTGTTATTTATGCAAAGGGTCACCCAGTGGATGTGGCAGACGCAAGCGGCAACAGCAGCAGCACAAGAACTTGACGTGGTCGTAATATTTAACGCCAACGCTACGAAATACTTTGGACATGAATGCCACAGATACACAACAAACACACACACACAGACACACACATACAAAGAGTCACACACATGCAACAGCCACACTCAGTCAACTATTTTGCATTGAAATTGAAATGTCCGCAGCTTTTGTGCCCAATCATTGCGCATTGGTGTTGGCTTGAAAAGTAACACCAAGGTGTTGTGTGTGTGCTGGGGGAATAGTCGGAGGGTCTTTTAATGACTCTGACTTTAAAATTTACATAACATACAATGTTCTTCGAAACTCGATCAGCGATTGGATTCGAGTCATTTTAGTTTAAATTCGCCATGGGATAGCGAATACTTTAAACATTTCTTGTATGGAAAAGCAAACTACACTAATTGAGAGCCGTTTAGTGTCTCCAGTAACTAGATTGAAAATTCTTTAAGGTTGGCAATTAAACCTGTAACACGCTAAGACCATTGCAGCCAGACATAGTTAACATTTTCACTGTTGAAACACCTCGATAAAACATTGCCCTGATTCCGATTACACACGACACAAAGTATATAAGTACACAGGAAAACAAACTTACTGCAATAAAAGAAATCATTCTTGTATCATGCTGAAATGATAACATAAGAAGATTAAGTCTTTTATCAATATGCTGCAGTCTTGAGAGTTAAGAATATATTCTTATTTCAAGAGTGAAAATATATGAAAATTGTACCCAAAATAGCATTAGACAATCATTAAGCATTCTCCAATTTGGATTGTTTAAAATATATAAAAATCATCGTTTGTATATATTTGTTTGTATACCATATATTGTTTGATATTTACGAGTAGTTGCGTTTACACATTATGATATTAAACGGCATATAGCATTTCTATTGAGCTTATACTTATTTCTAATGGTATTTTTATACCCGCTACCCATAGGGTAGAAGTGTATTATAACTTTGTGCCGACAGGAAATGTATGTAACAGGTAGAAGGAGGCATCTCCGACCCTATAAAGTATATATATTCTTGATTAGCGTCAACAGCCGAGAAGATATAGCCATGTCCGTCTGTCCGTCCGTCCGTATGAACACGTAGATCTCAGAGACTATAAGAGATAGAGCTATAATTTTTTTTTCGACAGCATTTGTTATGTTTGCACGCAGATCAAGTTTGTTTCAAATTTTTTGCCCACTTCCGCCCCCGCAAATCAAAAAAATCGAATAACAAGCGTAATTTGGTATAGATTATAATTACTATAGTAGTTATGATTCCTGAAAATTTGGTTGCGATCAGATAAAAATTGTGGAAGTTGTTAAAGAAATACTTTTGTATGGGCAAAAACGCCTACTTACTAGGGGTCTTAGTTGCTTTGGCCGAATGCGGTACTATCGATATACCAAACATACCATTTGGTATATTTTTAGTATTTTTCAGCATATTCGGTATATATATATATATATATATATATATATATATATATATATAGAGTCGAGTACACTCGACTGTAGCTTTCTCACTTGTTATTTTATTAATTTTAAAAAGAACGAGAGTTGAATCGTAGAATCTTTAATGATTAATGCGGTAAAAGCGGTAATCCTAAAATTTACAGAAAGGAATTACACTACATTAGCTCAGAGAAGATAGAAATATCTTGTTTTAAGAAGCAGAAACGAATTTCTTGAATTTGAGAGATTTTAGAACTTTCTATGGTATATTTTTAATTTTTCAATTATAATTTCATGGTTCAAGTATTTTTATTGTACGATCAAAAGTTCTTAATTTTAAAAGTTTTTAATCAATAAATTTTCGATTTGGAATTCTTGTTTTTAAAATGGTTCTTTGTAAGATCGAAAATTTCTCTCTTTTATTCTAGTTTATAGAACGTAATTTTTTCTCTCTGTGTAGAATTTGCCTAGGTCTAAGGCTAGGGATCCCAGTGGGTTGGGTTTTGTTAAGAGATATGGTAAGCGAGTGATTCGTGCTTGGCCAATGCCATTTACATTCAGTTGCTGTTGTTAAGCATTTCACTTGTCTAATTGCCGGTCATTTGTTAGGGAGGCAAGTTGTGCTGACTCCGACTGCGACTGCGACTGCGACTCCGTCTCCATCTCCATCTCCGCCTCTGACTACAACTTAGCTGGTTCTTCCGGCTATGCTTATCGATGCTTGGAGGCGCAACACGCAAAGCGCAACGTTTTTTGGCGAGTTAGCAACGTTTCGTATCGTGGTAGCATTGTGGCAAATCATTTTTCATTTGCCTGTTGAAATTCGCAACACTTTGTCTGCGGCAGATAGCTAAAGCAGAGCAGGGCATGGGGATGGGGATGTGAATGGTGAAGAGAGGGGGTCGGTGTAGCGGGTGTTCCATTGAACTTCGCTCAAGCGAAATTAATGAGCGCATAAGCGCCTCAATGGCCATAACACGCGTCGAGGGGCGTCCACTGAAGTGCACTAAAGCGAACCACTGAGAAGCGAGAAAAGAGTGGTGGGAGGGGGGAGTGTGCTGAGTGCAGCGGAGTAAGGGCTGCTATATATATATATATATATATATATATCTCTGAATGTGTGTGTGCTGGTCATTTGGCATTTTAATGGCGGTCATAAAAAGCAAAGTGTCAATGCGAAGCGATTCAAAATGTCGCCAAAAAGCAAAACAAAAACAACAAAAGCCAACAAAAAGAAACAACTTGGCTAACATTTCAATTGGCGCAGCCATAAAAAAAATACAAAAAAATAAAACAAAATCAACAAAAAAAAAGTACAAAATACGAGAGAACTAGAAGCAGTAGCTGAACATTTCACTTTGATTTCGTGTGTGGGGTAACCAAGCAAAATGAATGAGGACCCACAGAAAACACAACCGAAATACAGAAAACACACACACACACACTCACTGACGCACACATACACACACACTCGAACATTCACAAAAGAAGCGCAAAAAATGTGAAGATGGAAAAAAAAGAAAAAATTGGCAGCACTCAATTAACGCATTTAAAAGTACAATGAAGGGCAGCAGCTGCTACCCGTCCCTGCCACACCCCTCCCCCCATACCGGCTCTTGCCAGCCTCCTTGGCCATTGTGTAGGCTGCACTTGGCCGAGTGTTGAGACCAAACTGTTGGAGCAAGTTCCCGCTCTCGCTCTCACTCTCTCTGTCTAACTGTGTGTGTTTATTTTTGAGGCATGACAATCGTTGCTTCTGCTGCTTCTGCTTTTGTTGGTTGGCATTGTGCGCCTGCAGCTTTTGTTTGTGGCACGCAGCAAACGCCTGGCATCAGCATCAGCAACACCAACAGCAGCAGCATCAACCTGCCCCATTGTCTGCCAAACAATGCAGCACCATGTGAATGACTATAACTACAACTACAACTACAACTACTATTACTATGACTGCGATTGCAATTGCGATTGCAACTCGCTGTAAAGTTGCCACGTCAAATGGGGCAGCATGTGTGCATAAATACTGCAAGTGGCAGGGCCGCAACAGAAAAAAACCCCGCTTGGAGCATTATAATCAATCAATCAATCAATCAATCATTCAGTTTAGGACAACATCTGAAATGAGAGTGTATAAGTTTTATCTAAACTGATACACTGAAGTTCAAAAGTAAATCTTAAAATGAAGTCAATGCATCTTGATTTTATTATTACATATTACATATTATTATTATTATTATTATTTTTACTACTATTACTATTACTATTACTACTATTAATATTATTATTATTATTATTATTATTATTATTATTATTATTATTATTATTATTATTATTATTATTATTATTATTATTATTTATTATTATTATTATTATTATTATTATTATTATTATTATTATTATTATTATTATTATTATTATTATTATTATTATTATTATTATTATTATTATTATTATTATTATTATTATTATTATTATTACTTGACACTGATATAATATATATATAAATATACTGAAATAAACTTTGAGTTTTTTTCTTCAAGTAGTTTTAAGCATTGCAATGCAACTAAATCGTGCAGATTTGTGCTGAAAACTTTACTTTATTTTTGACACGAAATGTGATTGGTTTTCGTTTGAACGTGAAAGAGAATTTGTAATCTGGCTGGCAAAAGTCGTGTGCTTTGGTTCGATGGTTTAACAGTAAACAGTTTTTGCTTGTTTCGCAGTTTCGCAGCATTAATATTTGAGCAGCTTCGCTTCATGGTTCTTCTTCGGTTCAGAGGTGCCTAAAACACAAAAAAAAAAAAAAAAACAAAATCACAACAGAAAAAAGAAGAAAAAGCGTCGCAACTCTGCTGAGAGACTTGCAGTCTGGCTGCCGCAATTTGCATAATAAAACCAATTGTCTCAACGTGGCTAAAAGTGCAAAAGCGCTTCTCACACAACACAGCAGTTGCCTTTTGCAATCTTTTTTGTGTCATTTAAATATGCTTTGCTGTAATTGCTGGCAGAGAACTGCCTTTGAAAGCCTCCGTTATGTAAATCGATATAACCTGCCACAGAGAAGGGAGAAGATTGTGGATGGAGGGTTACATTTAAGTGAGCTGACACGCCCACGTGTTAGACTCTGTCAGCGCCTGCCGCCCACAAGCTGCGAGTGCAAAGTCGAGTCCATCATGGGAAATAATTTAACGCATCGACAGTTTGGCATATTTGCTATTTGCTGTGTGGTTGTCGTCCTCATTGTAATTGCTGTCGTTTTGTTTGCATGCCATTTACTTCTATTACTGCTACGAAACCGAGTGAAGTCAAGTTGTTGCTGTTCAAAATTTAAATAACACTTGCCAATGTTTTCTTTATTTTTTTCTTTTTTTGTCAAGTGCTCAACCCTTTCGGCAATTGAAACCGATAATTGAGCAGAAAGCTAAAGCGAAGTAGAGTGGAGTGGAATGGAGACTGTGGTCAGCTGGCAGCAGCTGAAGCATAACAATTGTTTGTTGAGTCGAACGGAGGATTGGTGGGGTGGCAAAAGTGAAAGTAAAGTGAAAGTAACTGCCAAATATGCTTGGTGCTAAACAGCTGTTTCTGATCCCGTAACAACAACTCGGCTCCCTCCTTTCAACCTCACTCCCAACTACTCGTCTGGCCTTTATATACTCCCTCTCTCACTCGCGCAGACTTTTGGCAATTTGACAACGGCGCATTATCCTTACAAATGGCTGTCCAACAGCAGCTGTGCCAGCCCTAACAACAACAACAACAACAACAACCATTCACACACTCTCTCTCTCTCTCTCTGTAAAAAAGATGAAAAATGATATGAAACGAACTTGAACGGGGACCAAAGGGCAGGTTCAAGGGGTTCGTGTCAAGCTGCTTTTGTTTGGCATTTTGCCAAATTTTCGTGTAATATTTAAAATGGCATAAATCAAAATAACACTAGCACATGAACGCTTCGCTTTCGCTCGCTCTCGCTCTTGCACACGGTAAATGCCAAATTAATTGCACCCAAAATGGATGCCAGATGGTGCTTAATTAGAATGTGATTGAACGCTGATTGACTACATAGTAATCTAAGGTGTGTCTGGTGTGAGAAGAGGGGGAGGAGGGGTAAACTGTAAATTGCCAACGCAACTGTGAAAAATTGAAACTGTCACCTAAACTAAATTTTAATCGGTTTTTCTGTTTTTGCATTCTCGCAAATCGATATCATAATTACGATGAAGATTTATGAGATTTTCGGAAGGGTTCCGCGTTACTATTTATTTTCTATTAGAAGGGGTACTGGTAAAATAGATAATCGATGAGTTCGAAGCAGCTGCTGTGTGTGACACAAAAGGCCAAAGGTGGCCAATGTGATGTTTTGAGAGATGGTACAATAATTACTATCTAAAGGAATAGAAAAGTACTGAAGTATCTATTATCTATTATCTATTATCTATTATCTATTATCTATTATCTATTATCTATTATCTATTATCTATTATCTATTATCTATTATCTATTATCTATTATCTATTATCTATTATCTATTATCTATTATCTATTATCTATTATCTATTATCTATTATCTATTATCTATTATCTATTATCTATTATCTATTATCTATTATCTATTATCTATTATCTATTATCTATTATCTATTATCTATTATCTATTATCTATTATCTATTATCTATTATCTATTATCTATTATCTATTATCTATTATCTATTATCTATTATCTATTATCTATTATCTATTATCTATTATCTATTATCTATTATCTATTATCTATTATCTATTATCTATTATCTATTATCTATTATCTATTATCTATTATCTATTATCTATTATCTATTATCTATTATCTATTATCTATTATCTATTATCTATTATCTATTATCTATTATCTATTATCTATTATCTATTATCTATTATCTATTATCTATTATCTATTATCTATTATCTATTATCTATTATCTATTATCTATTATCTATTATCTATTATCTATTATCTATTATCTATTATCTATTATCTATTATCTATTATCTATTATCTATTATCTATTATCTATTTTCTATTTTCTATTTTCTATTATCTATTATTGGCATTTGACTGTTGCATTCTGAATTCGTCAATTGGCAATGCGATCTGCATGTGCAGCATTGATTACCAAAAGCTGAATGGAATTTGCAAAAGAAAACATTTTGGCAGGCAAACGAGAAAAACAGTTTCGAAATTTCGTCGACAATTACAAAGGCAAACAAGTGGCATAGTTTCAACCGAAATCGGGGTGAAAACGGGAATAGGGCTGGGCAAAACATGCAAATTGTCAAATATGCAATGCGAGAGGAAGAGCGCAGAGAGGGAGACGAAATCATCAAATGAAAGTAGCACACGCATGCAGCAAATGTCGAATGGAATTGAAATGTGACAGGACGGAACGGGATTTGCTAGGACAAGTGGAAGGTAAGGGAAGTGAGGGACGCAATCGTGCTGCGTGTGGGCGCAAAAGCACAAAGCAATCAAATGTGTCTAGCTGGAGGCATGGGAAAGAAGTCAGAGAGTCAGAAACACAGTGTGAGAGTTCGAGGGTGACAATTCGCTGGTTGCCCATGGTGACTGTCAGAGACAACGAAATGCTTTTGATGCTGATGAGAGTATTGCATATTGATAGGCTGTCAATCAGTCAGTCAGTCAGTCAATCAGTTGGTCCAGCAACCAGTCAGTCAACCAGAGAGCCAGTTAATCAGTCAGTCAGTGAGTCATTCAATTAGCCAGTCAGTTAGTCGCGTTAGTCATAAGGCCAAAAAGCTTTTAGCACAGTTGCAGTTAGAAGCCAAAAAGCCCAAAGCAGAGTTCCTCCATCTGTCTCTCTTTCTCTTTGGCCCTGTTTCCGCTGGCTGCCACTAAATGTTGCTGCAACTGAACTTGTTGCTGCCATTTTCCGCTCTCTCAGCTTCAGCAGTAGCAGCAGCCGTATACACATAATTGATGAAGCAGACGGGGATAATGTCAACATTATCGCAGCTAATTGCAGACAGCATCGCCAAGGAATACATTTTGAGAAACGGAAGCATTCGCTTCAGCTCATTAGGGTCAACTTTCGTACGCTAACAGAATACGCAAAGTTTTACATTTCCCTTTCTTTTTTTCAATTTTTGGCACTGCTGCATTCCATCAAGTTTGGCAACAATTAACTTTTTTTGCAGTTTGCCATTTCTAGGCAAACAATTAGCCAGGAATTTACGAGGGTTTTTTTTTAGCATTTTAATTAGATTTTACTAACCATTTAATCTTTAAAATTATTATGATAGCATTTTATGGCAGTTCAAGAAACTGCCATTTGTTAGCAGAGTTATTCTCCGACGTTTTTTACGACTGTCAAAAACTATTTTTAGTTTTTATTTTGGGTGCATGACAAAGTCAAAGTTAAATGATAAGCTGGAGGTTGTTTTCATTAAAATTTGAGAGCTGCTCCCAAAGATATAAATAATTGCGACGTTTGTTATTTGTTATTTGCATTGGCAATTATGAGCCCTTCTTAAGTTGTGATATTTGTTATTTGTCTTTGGTGACCGCAGTTTGTTTGTTTGTTGTCACAAATTAATTGTTCGCACCTACGAATTTATTACGATTGCACTAACAATTATGAAGCGCATAATAGAATCGGAAATTTGCTGCTAATATTTGAGCATGTGCCCAGTCCAAAGGCTAACTATGCGAATAGTAAATGCTTTAATAAAATGATTTAGTTTCTTTGTTGTGGTAAAAAAAAGAACAGTTTATATTTATATATTCATACTATAGATATGGTAAAACATTTCGTGTTTCTATTACATATTATCTGTAGCCAAACGATGTTCATTGTAGCGTATAGGATATGTGAGTGCATTGCCCTTGTCCCAGGAGTAAAGTTCCTGAAAATAGCAAAGCAACTTCAATAAAGAACTCCTTCTCATCATATAGTATGATGGAGAAATCAAACTTACCACTGTGAGAGGATTGTAGCCAACTGTTGTGGTATAGCTAAAGGGATTCGAGAAGGGTAAATTGGCATTGAGCAGTTTACCCTTGTACAGATCGACGACATATCGTATCTGAGTATTTTTATCGGTGCCCGAATCGATGGCATACAAATTGCCACAGACGATAAACATTTCGCCAAACTGCTTGTGATCGAGTGTGATATTGAAATTGAACTGCATGCGCAGTGTCTCTGAATCCAGCTGAAAGCAAGGATACATTCGTTAGTAGATTACATCACATTAAAAGTGACTTATCAAACACTTACTTTGGCCACCAGAGTGTTGTTCGAGTCGTATGTACTGTAGATGACCCAGAGACCAACCTCGTCCACATTAAAGTCCATGTAATTGTGATCGGTGGCGTAGAGTCGATTGCCAGCAGCGACTCCAGCGTAGGGCAATTGAAAGGCTGTTTAAGAAAGTCAAATATACATTCTATTTATTTTTGAGAAATACTTCGTATTTACTTGTCTTCTTGGAGGTTGTCAAATCCAGTTTGACAACCAAATCGGTGTTCTTCTGATGGTAATAGAATGAACCATTGTACACCACATGCGCATTGCCCTGCAAAAAAAAGATCAAATCAAATAATATCAATTCATTACTGCGAAATGAGTTATATTGCTCACCTGAAATCCTTCGGTTATTTCGTACTTGTGCCTGGGCACACTGTTCATGCGATACTGTATGCGTGTGGAGAACTCAAACAGATTGTAGGCATCATTCTCATTGGTGACAAACGTTTTCTCTCGATCAATGTCTCGGGGGGCAGCATCGCGTAGCCACGAGCCAAACTTTTCGTTGACCACCTTATGGAACACTGGCTTGCCCACAGCATACAAATAGCAGTCTACAGCGAGTGAGGGAGTCTTAGATTTTAATGGAATTCTATTCGAATTAGCGACTTACTCTTCGCACGCTTTGGCAGTCCGGGATAGCTGAGATTGCCCGTCGGTTGTATCTCGAAATTGTTTAAAATAGAATCCTTGCACTGATACAAGCTAAATGAAATTAAATACATTTGTTATTAAGTAAGTTTGAATAGAGTCTAGTCTAGTCTATCTACCTTGGGTCGGGACACTGATCACAGACTGGACATTCGCTTTCGGGTGGTCGCTGGCCATAGACCTTGACATTGTTGCCCACATAGGGCGTCTCGCTGTTGGGATCCTGAGCTGTAAATGCAGCAGTCGTATAATATATATCACATACATAAAGTATGTGACTTACGTGCAATCTCAAAGTTAACCATGGTAGCATTGAGCTCGTTGCGTGCCACACAGTGATAGTAGCCAAAGTCGTCCTTGCGCAAGTTGATGATAGTCAAACGCATCGAGGTCTTGAAACTGCTAAACGAACTTGCTGAGCATAGAGAGCGAGAATGTTTGGAGACTCTAGACTCACCCATCTGGATAGGATTCGATGCGATACTTGTCGCTGGGATCAAGTATCTTGCCATCGTAGGCACGCTCCCAGTAGCGTATAGCCTCGGGGAAGGCTTCCACCTGACACTCCAAGGTGGCACTACTCTGATACTCCGCATAGATCATTTGCCGATAAACCGAGATCATTGGCGCAACTGTCCAAAGAGCGGAATTAACACAAGCCAGTCAAAAGATTGCATTTACTTACAGTGCACTTCGACCAGGAAAGTGGCATTGGCCACTGGGGGAATGCCGTTGTTGGCATGACACGTGTAGGCGGCCATTTGATGGCGCGTGATGTTCGTGAACTTGATGAACTGACCGCTAATCGAGCTCACTGTTAAACAGGAAAGTTGTCTTAAATAAATATTTTCTTGGCTACTCTCACTCACTTTCAATGCCATTAACATTTATGGTGCGTCCATCGTCGCGTCGCCATTCGATCTGCGGCTGTGGATTACCTGTTGCCGAGCAGCTCATGTTCAGGGTTTTACCCTCCTCGACTATGACGCTGCGTCGGAAGTTGGGTGACATCAAGTCTGAGAATAGACAACAACAACAAACTAAATAATTGAACACACAACGCCTCGCAACACTCACTCACCTGTTATGGAGGGCGGTATAAGCAGGTCGCTGGTGGCGCTGCCATTGGGATACTGCATCTTCCAGGTATTGACGCCAGGTATGCCAGGTGTGCCATTGGTGCCTGGCTTGCCCGGACGTCCGCGTGGCCCAGCAATACCTACATAGAGAGGAGAATATTACTATATTTTCGATTCGTAGAAGATCTTTTGAGATTGCGGTCACTCACCCTTCAGTCCACGCTCGCCGGGCGGACCTTGTGCTCCCTTTGGCCCCGTTATGGACATGCCATCCTTGCCGTCCTTGCCATGCATACCATCCTTGCCATCACGTCCCGCCAGCCCGTTCTTGCCATCGGCACCCGCTCGTCCCGGCACACCGTCCAAGCCTGGTTCACCGGGCACACCGTCTCGCCCATCCAATCCGGCTCGCCCAATGCCGCCGGCGTCTCCCTTGGGTCCGCGCGGCCCGGTGGCACCCAGTTGACCCACACCATCGACCCCGGGTGCACCGGGTAGTCCCACATCACCGCGATTGCCCTTGGGACCGGGTATGCCGGGCAGACCCGGATTACCGGTGGGTCCTTTGGGTCCGACGGCGCCCTGGGGACCTTGTGGTGCGGGCGGGCAATAGTCCTGGGTGCCCTTGCAGAAGCCGGTGATAATCTTCTCGGGCACACGGCAATAGGTGTTCAGATAGATCCATTCATCGCCGCCTGGCGCCGCGCCCTTGAGACCGGTTCGTTTGCGTATCTCGGTGTCCTGCTCCTCGAGCGCCTTGCGATGATTTGGATTGAAGAATTCAATCAGTGGATCTGCTGCAAGTGTAGGTGGCAAGGAGGTAAATCATTAGTTAAAGAGACTAACTTAGAGGCGCTGTGTTATGTGATGCTTGCCGTGCATGGAGGCGGGCGAGGAGGAGGCGATGTCCCTGCGGATGCGTTTCACATTCGGCAAATGGCTCAGGAAATTGTCGTTCAATTTGCGCTCGTTGCGCACCACGCTCAGTCCCAAGCTGCTCGGCTGCACGGTGGTTGTGCTATGATGGCAAACACAAAACAATTAATTAGCACTAGTTTGGCTTGTAGGGTTTTTGCGCCAAAGACTCAAACTCTTTTGCAAGGAAGTTATTTTAGTGAAGGTAAGGTAAGAAATGTGTACAGGAAAGTTATTTTAATGGGTATTAAATTAACAGATATTGAGACTATAGCAACGAAGTTGGGTTGCTCATTAAAGTATTACGTGATACACCTGACTACAAGGAAGTTATTTCTGTGAAGTATTAAAGGATATTGATAAGTGTGAGTGTTATTCTCGTTGGTCAGATTGTCTCAATTTATTTTTGAGTATTGCCAATTTTTAGTTTAAATGAAATTTAAAAAGAAATACATTCTAATAGAAATATGAAAGCAATAAGCTAATTTAACTAAAACTACCATCAACTACCTTTTCGAATTGGATCAGGATCTGAAAAGATTTGAAGCTAATGAATGGGACTCACGAACTTATACTTCGTTCAATTGAAACTCCACAACAGAACTATTTCACAGAAATTATCTACTTTATTTAAGTAGGTTTCAAATGATTTTTGAGAGATTCAAATTTATAATATATCTGCTCTTATTAAGTCGGTTAATAGTTGATTACTAAGACCTAAGCTGTAACTGAGACTTGCAGTAGATTTAAAAAAAAAAAAAAAAGGAAAAGGCTGAATCTTAAAATGTTATGTTAAAGAAGGATATATGAAAGTTATTGCTTTGAATTGCTGCTACTAAATAACTAAATTGTAAAATGAATATTTAGCATCTATAAACTACGACTTTTAATAGTTCGAGCACTGAAACTGGAATTAGTTTCAAATTTAAATTAAAAGTCAGTAACTGAGAATTGAATCGAACTCGAAATAGCTCAGCAAATTTCAGTGAGACAGCAGAACGGACTTTTGAAGCTACTCTAACTAATGCTGTTAATTGTTCTAGGAGCTAGGAACTAGTTTCAAAGACATATTAAAAGATCGCAACTGATTTCAAAGTTAAGTTTTCTTTGAACCGAAAATTCGTTTTTGTAGCCACGCCAACTAAACCTGTTAATTGTTGGGGAACTAAACACGGAACTAGTTTCACAAATATACAGTGAACAGATCGACAGCTGACAGATCGAGGACTCGTGCTTACCTCATGTCCATGGGATAATCGCGCTCCATAATCTGGGTGACCATCGTGCGCAACACCTGCTCCGATCGAAGCAGTTCGCTGTGGAACTGTGCGTGAAAGGCCCGCTGATTGAGGAGCGTGGACAACGTCGGCGACTCCTGCGCGGCCTGACTGTGCGTATAGAAGAGCATGGCGAGGGTGGCCAGCATTAGTGTGAGGGCGCCCAGATAGATGTAGACGAGGACGAGGGAGGTGCGCACCATTGGCAATGCCATTGGCATTTGCATAGATGATGGCTTATTGATGCAGTTGCAGTCACATCTGCAGGGCGGCTCATCGTTGCCTTGTTGTGGTTGTGGTTCTTGTTGTGGTTGTTGTATGTGCTGGCAACTCTCGCATTTATGCCCAAGAGATGTTGTTGTTGTTGTTGTGGCTGTCGCTGTCATATTGGCCACCAGCTGCGTTGTGGAATCTGTTCTCTCCGGGGATGGCTGCGAGCAGGAAGCTTGCTCATCGCGCCGCCTCTTTGAGTTGTGGAGACTTTGATTAACCGCCAGAAACATGCTTTGAAGGCGCAACACTCTGTGTGCCACCTGTTCGACAGCTCAATTGATCAAGCGCTCTTGATTTATGGCGCACAAGTGCAGGCGCAGCGAGCTACAGATGAAATGAAAGGGAAATCGAAAATGGAAATGGGAATGGAAATCGCGATATCAAAATCAAAATAAAGTGAGCTCTTATTTTTAGAAAATTCAAGTGGGCGCTCACGCTCGCTCGCTTGCTTTCTGTGCTTTCTGTGCTTTCTGTGCTTTCTGTGTGATGTGTGCGCTGTGTTCGCTTGACTCTTCGTGTGTTTGATGTTCGCACTAGCAATGATTAAATAAATATGCTTTATATTCCAGACGTCAAACCCGCCCCCTTTATATACCCTTTATACACACACACACACACACACACGAAAGTTGTGAAAGGAAAACAAACGCGAGTCAATAGAAGAAAAGTCATTTGCGTTGTTAATTTCCTCATCACGTTGTCAACAAGCTGTCTGGGATCTCAATTTCTACATCAAATTAATAATTTCTACATACGTGTTTTTTTGTTTGTTTGTTTATTTGTTGATTTCTACATCAATCCAAGCGATGCCGATGCGTTGCGTTGTGTTGCGATTCCGTTGCGATTTGCGATGCGTTCAACAACTTTTCCACACTCACTGGCCACACTGTGTGGACACAGAAAGTGAGAGCCAGAGAGAGCGGAGAGTGCGTGTGTGTGTGAGTGTGTGCGAGAGCGTGAGCGTGAGAGAGTGAGAGTGAGAGACTGTCAACCCGAACGCGTTGGCGTCTAATTTCCGACTAAACTTTGCTGTGCGACACTTTTCCATAGCGGCCGCTTCTTTCGCCGGCATTTCAAGTGTGCATGTGTGCGAGTGTGTGTGCCCGAGAGAGGAAGAGTGAGAGAGAGAGAAAGAGAGAGCGAACGAGAGCAACTTCAAGAGCAAAAGGATATACTCAGCAGTCTACAACAACATAATTCATTTTTACCAACAGTTTGACAGTTGAAATTTCAAGTTGGAAGTTGTAAACACCTGAGCGAGAAAGAGAGAGTGGGAGAGAGAGAGATAGAGAGAGAGAGCTGGTAGGTGCAAGTGTTGTTGCTCTGCTGGGTCCAACGCATGCGCCCAGCTGCCTCAAGTTATCCGCATTGTGGCAACCGCTAGCAGAGGGCAGTGAGCAGAGGGAGGCGGAGGGCAGAGGGACTAACAAACACAACAAACGCACATGTTCCACCATGCGCCTCTTGCAGCAAATGTACTCTTCATTAGGCAGCAGCAGCAGCAATAACATAATCCATATCCATATCCATATCCCATTTTCCCATCTACGTATGTACACACACACACACACACACACACACACACAATACACGGCATTATTCGCTGAGTGTGTGTGAGTGTGAATTCAAATGAATGCGCCAATCACCCACTTATTCATTCCGCTTTCTTTTTTTTATTTTACACTTCTCCACATGCAGCTGCATGTGAAGAAATTTTCAATTCAACTTATTGTCCCCAGCACAAACAAATAGTTTTTTATCAAATGCAGTTCAACTTCAATTGCAAAAAACTTGACATTTTCCACATTTTCGACATACAATTTTTATCAACAGTTTCATTTTAAAAATATTTCAACAAGTTAGAAGTAGATATGCTTAATTCTTTTTGCATATCAACGAGAGAAGTTGAGATTATTTTTTCTATTATTATTTGCGATGAATATTTCTCGTTCTATTTTATCTAACAGCTACGAAAAAGCTTCCAAAAAGTATACTTCTTACAGATTTCACTTCATAAAAATGGGCTTTACTTTTTTACATTAAAGGATAACTAAAGTACATATAAAAACACAGAAAGCTATAGAATATAGATTAATATAGCAAAATATGCCAAAGGCATTATTTACTATTAAAATATTAAATAAAATATGTACAAAGAAAGAAAATAAATATGTATATGATATATATGCATATATATATCCAAATAAATAAATAAACATACTATTAAAATATTCAATAAAATATATTAAAATTAATATTTCGGACAAATACAAAAATATACCAAACGCCCTATTAAGTATATCGACAAACATATCCCATAAATATAAGTTTTGGGAAGTAAATATTCCTAAGCTAACTATCATTATATATGATAAACTAATAAAAAGTTAATAATAATGATAAAAATTGGATTTGTTTTGTAATTAATATTGTGCACAAAGCAACGTGGCGACGCCTTAGTGGACTCTAAGACACGTATTAAGTGTGAGTCTTTAATCAATAAAATAGTTGGCTAAAGCCAAATTAAATTATTTACAAGCTACTTTTTTAACATTACTATTTCAATGAACATCATAATGATTTATTTTCCTTTGTCATTATCCATATTCGTTAAAATATTGAAGTTTCCAAAATAATAATATTGTCGAATTGTTCACGAATTAAGCTTTGATAATTACATTTTGCCTCGTAGCAGAGTTTATAATAGAATTTTTCAATCGCAAACACTCAAGACTTACGCACTGCTATTTCAAAGAACAGCGCCGCATATAAAATCAAAAATAATGCAAACTTTATTTGCTCTAATTTCTTTTCCGATATCATTGAAAAGAGCTGTTGTTTTTATATTGTTAAGCTCTAAACACATTTAACGATACACATAAAATAAGTAATGCTATATAAAACATTTTTCTGTTTATTCTCCAAGCTAAGTTTGAGGAACTACTTTAAAAAAATAATAGTAAAATTCATTGAGTTAAGGAAGTAGAGAAGGTATAAGAAACTTTCTTTTGTTCATTTCTTGAACTATTTTTCAGTCTCTACTTATAAAAAAATGAGATATATAGATGACTTAAAATACATTTACATAAGAATTTATTAGAAACATAAATTTGTGCATGTATGTATGTATGAAAACAATATACATGCTTAAGACTGAGAAGGGGAAATACTTTAAATCACGCAGAGATTATATTTAAAAGTTGTGTTTATACAAACAAATTTGGTAAAACAAATAAGCACTTTCATTTTAATCTCTTTTTGCATAAACAACATAAAATTGATGGCTAATAATTAAGCCATAGAGCACGGAAGGTACTTAAAGAAGCTCATTGAAGACGCTAGCTGGCTGGTAAATTGAATGCATGTGAAAACAAAAGGAGCTGCTTACAATAGTTTTCCACATCATTTCCTTCGAGTAGATTTTCGCAGAGTCCCCGTGGCAAAATTTCATTATAGCCTCTGAGATTTGATCAAAACTCCGGCTACCTGCTTCATCCTGATGCTGATGGCTGATGCTTGTGCTTGTGCTTTTGCTTTTCAAGTAGTGTTGTCGAGCAATGAATGCGTTGAAGCTTTTCCCTTCACAATTTTTGCTAAACAGTTGCTTGGTTTACCTCCGCTGTGGTTTACACTTCATTTGCATTTCTTGAAGCTAAGCGGTTCAACGAATTCAATTTCCATTAGCCGAAATGCTGGAGAAGAAAAAGGTGGGCAAAGTCAATGAGACGTGAGAAGCTCGTTAACTGTGCAGCAGCAACAAATGTTGCAGCATTGGCAAACAATGCATTTCATTTGTTAGTTACATAAGCTGCAGGGGTGAAGTTGGCTAAGTCCTCTTCCGTCGTAAAAGTCAAAGCCTGTGAGTCTTAGAGCATATCAGGAGGCAACCAGCTAATCCAAGGGACAAAGGCCAGCGTATAGCAAAGGTAAACAGCAGCAGCAGCAGCAGCAGCAGAAGGAGAAGGAGATGCAGAAGCAGCAACAATTTGCTACTTACTAGACGCAATTTGGCAACAAAATCAGTTCGCAACTGGAGCCAAGTTCAGCAGTGGCATTGCCAATAAGCCGATTATGTTTATGCCAAGCAACAAGCCACAGCAGCAGCAGCAGCAGCAGCAGCAACAGTAGCAACAGTTTAGGCGCCAGTAAAGCAAATAAATCAAAATGTCAAGCTGCTGACCTTTTGAAGTGCCTCTTCAACAACATGTAGAGAGACAGATAGAGACAGAGACAGAGGGAGCGAGATAGCGAGACACAAGCTGCGAGGAGGGTGAAAATGACAAATTAAATGAGTGACTGACGAGACTTTGCCTGGCCAAATGGCCGGCTTAAACTGAGACGCCTTAGTTTAGCATTAGCCAACGGCGACAATGTTGCGTATGAGTAATGCGACCGAGGCGAGCGACTCAAATTAACCAAGCAATTTTATAGCAGCTCCAGGCGCACTTTCAACTTGCTTTTATGACTCCAGCAGCAGCAACAACAATAAAACCCAGTTGCCAGTTGCCACCTGAGCAGAAACTAGAAATGAAACTGAAATGTCACAAGCACATTTGTTTTTTGTCTCCTCCCCAAGTGGGAAGTGGGAAATGACCTAGTCAAGAAAAAAGCGAACAGAAGCAACTCGCTTCTTAAGTATTAACATTTCGAGAGATGAATATACATAAGTCGCATCTGCTGCTGCGAAATTTCTATTCCGCTGCGACAAAGTTGACTTAATTCTTCTGCATCGCAGTTGAGTTACAACGCGAGTTCGTCCCAATTTAAAGTTCATAGTGAGACAGTTTTGCCTTTAAGAGTTGTTTTGCAGTTACTTATATTTGAATATAACACAAGCTTTAATGTGCTTTTCTCGCTAAAATGTGTATGAATTGTAGGAATGATTCTTTTGTGGAATTAGACAAAATATTTATTTAACGTGCCTTAGAATTTTATTTCAAAATTACAAATATCAAATTATATTATATATAACATATAAATGAATTTAGTACGTTGTCTGTCAGAAACTAGTGTTAAAAAAAAATAATGTTCAATATGCTTTTATGAACAGTTCTTTTCATTTATATTTATACTAAACGCATAAGTTTTAAGAAACTTACTTTTAGTTTTTTTTTTTTTATACCCGCTACCCATAGGGTAGAACTTTGTGCCGGCAGGAAATGTATGTAAAAGGTAGAAGGAGGCATCTCCGACCCTATAAAGTATATATATTCTTGATCAGCGTCAACAGCCGAGACGATCTAGCCATGTCCGTCTGTCCGTCTGCGTGTCTGTCCGTCCGTCCGTATGAACACCTAGATCTCAGAGACTACGAGAGATAGAGCTATAATTTTTTTCGACAGCATTTGTTATGATTGCACGCAGATCAAGTTTGTTTCAAATTTTTGCCACGCCCACTTCCGCACCGACAAATCAACAAAAATCAACAACAAACAAGCGTTATTTTAAAGCTAGAGTCGCGATATATACAATAATAACAATAGTAGTTGTGATTCCTGAAAATTTGGTTGCGATTAGATAAAAATTGTGGAAGTTATTGAAGAAATACTTTTGTATGGACAAAAACGCCTACTTACTAGGGGTCTTAGTTGCTTTGGCTTTGAGCCGTCTATGGTATATTTTGAATGCGGTACTATATCGATGTACCACATATACCATTTGGTATATTTTTAGTATTTTTGTAGTATATTCGGTATATTTTGAGAATAATACCACAAAATATATTGCTTTTATTCAAAATGGGTAGCGGGTATCCCACAGTCGAGTACACTTTCTTACTTGTTTTTTTTTTAAGAAATAACTGTATTAAGCTTAATAAAGAAAAAGTATCCATGTGAAGAGCATAAGAATTATTATATTAATTTTTTGGCATTTCTTAAAATATACCAATTTAATAGACTACAAAAACTAAAATATACTCAAGGCAACATATGGTATATCGAGTATATAGAGCAGAGAATATACCACATTATTAACCAAACCAATCAAGACCCGCTATAACCATATACTAAATTAAAATACATCAAAATACTAAGACATAACAAATGCTGTATGTATTTATTTTATCGCTTCTTTCAAAAAATACCATAGAGTAGAAAATATACTAGATTGTCAACATAAGCAACTTAGATCCACTACAACAATATACTAAAATAATATACTTAAAAATCTTGAAATATACCAAAGGTATTTGGTATACCACTATAGTCTCAATTCAAATTATACCATAGAGTAGAAAAAATACTAGATTGTCGACCAAACCAACTGAAACCCGTTAAAACAATATACTAAATTAATATACTTAAAAATACCAAAATATATCGCAATAGTACTAATCCCAAATATATCAAATTGTCAGCCAAAGCAATTGAGACACGCTATAACAATTGCCACTAAAGTGTAATAATGCAGTTTTTTTCCTAATTGGCTTTCAACTTAAAGCTAAAGTTTTAATGCGATTGCTTCAAGTTCATCGTCAACTGCAGCGGGGCATAATTGGTATTAATCATGTCTTCTATTGAACTTGTGTAAATTGAAGCAAATGTTGATTTTGCGTTAATTGGAAGCAAAGTCCTTAATGTGCATTATTAAGCACTTCATTTCACCGGCAGGTTTCACTTGAAGTGCAGCAGCAGCGAAAGTATTGCAATCGATAAATGAGCAAACATCTTCTTAAGCGAGTGAGTGTGCGAGTGAGTGCACAGTTGGATAAATCTGAATAATAATCTATGCATTAGTTTGTTCAACTCATTGTAAAAAGAAGGCGCTTAAGGCACTTTTCCTTTTTGTGTCTCATCTCATTTCGTAGTTCTTCTTATTGCTTAGTCCTTAGTCTTTGTCATGTTCTTGGACTTGTTCTCGTTAAATGCCTTGATTGGCGCTGTGGGCGTGGCAATTGAACAGTTTAAATATTCACACGCCCCAATGCCGTCGTGCCTGGGCGTATTGAAAAAGCATCGTTGTCGTTGTCGTTGTCGCTCTCGTTGTTGTTGTTGTTGTTGTTGCTGCTGTCGGCGGCATTGAGGAGGAAATTTCGACATCGCATCGTTTGTCGCTTCCTTTTCAGTTTTTTTTTCCTTCTGCATTCTCTTCATATTTTCCTTCTTTTTTTGCTGTCGTTTTTTTTTGGCTTGGCTCGTTTAGTTGGTTTGCAATTTCTTTGCATATTTATGAGGGCAACGTCGACGTCAAGTGGCGATGCTTCTCCGCTGCTGCCGCTGCTGATGTTCAATAACCCACAGGAATGTGAAGTGCGGTGGTTCAGACTGTGACAGGCGGTGGGGTGGGTAGGGGAGGTGTAGTAGGTAGTAGGTAGTAGGAGGGAGAGGGTCCTTTGACGGATCAAGAGTTTCGGCAGCGCGCAGACAATAAAATAAAAAGCAGCGGGGCGACAGCGAGAACTGTGCAAAGTTCCCAAGTATGGCACGTAGCAGCATCCTGAGCCGGCAGTGCAGCACTTTTTATTGCTAAACACACACACACACACACACGCTTCCACACTCTCACACATACGCTGAGAGACACGCAGCTACTGAGACGTGAAGCCCGTAAGCAGCTCATGAATGTCTGAAAGTGGGCGCAGCAGCAGCTGAGTGGGGAAGTTAGGTCAAAGCAAAAGCAAAAGCATAACCAACATCAACTGCCGCAGCCGCAGCCGAAACGAGCTGAGCCGAGTCCGAGGCCGAGCCGAAGCATTGCCGAAGCCGAAGCTGAAGCCGCAGCCACAGCCACAGCCGAAGTCAAAGTTAAAGCCGCAGCCGACAAACAGCACGTGCTCGCTGCTGCTGAGCAACAAATGCCGACGACGACGACGACGACGACGATTCGCAGTCAACGCTGGCGTCGTTGTCGCTGTCGCTGTCGCAGTCGACGCTGTCATTAGCGTTGCCTGCAGCATTCAAAACGAAACTTGTTGAAATTTCGAAAAAATTTAAGCACTGGAAGTTCGAAAAAACACACAGAAAAGCTCTTTCAGCAGCGCTTTCAATTGGCACAGCGCTTTCACTTGCCTATCAGTTGCTGAAGCTTCCGCATAGAGGGCGCTTTGGTTTTGCGGTGACGTCATTGGCAAGCTCTTGACCTCTGTCAAGCACATTGACGTCATTGAAAGCTAAACACTGCTGATCGACAAGCATTCACAACGCAGCTTTCACTTGGGACAAAAGCTATGGACGTCACAGTTCCCCTAGCTCTCTCTCTCTCTCTCTATCTCCTTCTTTTTTGCTCTCCCTTGCTCTGTCACAGTTGATGGCATTGTGTCAATGTCCCTTGAACTTTGCCGCATTGAAAGAGGTCACGAGGTCAGGCACACTGCGTCGCTGTGACGTCAGCACTTAACCTCGCACACTTCATTTCATCAAGTTTATCATAAAAGAACCAGAACACACTTGATTAATGCCTTTTCTCTCTCTCTCTCTCTCTTTCCTTTTCTCATTGCAGGTGAGTTATAAACCAATCCAATTGAACCATCGCAAAGACCCTTATGTGCTCACATGACGAGGCAAATGTGACGAGAGGACAATGTGCATGCGGTTTGTGTCTCTGCTAAAACTAACACAAAAGTTCACAATAGTAAACAGCGCTATTGCGAATGACATTCTAATCATATATAGCATACGCCTCGTATGCCTTTATTTTGAACGCCACTTCTCGATTTTAAAGCTCTTTTATGTATTTGGATTTCTTGATGAGCTTTTAATTGTGTTTAATTGAGTAAAGCTATTTTGGGTCGCATTTATGATAATTGAAATGCATATAAAATGATTGTGGGGGACTTGATTTAGTTGTTGGTCTAATTTTAGGCATCATTTTATAACTTTGTGAAGTGTTTTTAGAGATTTGATTGATGGATGCGACACAAAAGGAAAATATATTTTTAAGGAATATATTCTTTATATAAGCATACATATGTATTCATTTATCAAAATGCAAAATAATGTAATGATATTTTTATATTGCCACACAATTGCCAATCAGCATTGGGAACAATGAAATGTAACACGCAGTGAATAAGTGACATGAAATAGACACAGAAACGATGAAATGAAACAAAAGTCAGCATTGAAATGAGGCATCGGTGAATAAATACGACACGAAATCGAAGTGGGAACAACCACGAATACTGCTAGCAACATGTTGCAAAGGTATGTTGCAGCAACATGCTGCCTGACATGTTTCCGTCTCTGTTTTGGTTTCGCCACAGGCCGTGTCACTGGCACTGGGCGCACTTTTAAGGGGTTATTGTGTCAATGCTGACGTCACAGCCCCTCGAGGGGTTGCGAGAGAGAGAGAGAGAGAGAGAGAGCGAGAGAGAGAGATAGAGAGAGAGAGAGAGGGAGAGGTAGAGGGATGGCAATGCACTGTGTAGCACCAAATGCAATATTGTTGCAGGATTGTTATTCGATCAATCAATCAATTGCACGCTTGGCGCGCACAAATAAATATAAATAAATATAAATAAATGCGCCGCAACATTTGCACAAACAATACAAAATCGTGTCGACCCCATAATCGCGTGACCTCCCCCCGCGCATTCTTTTGGCCTCACCCTTGGCCCTCGGCTATCAGCTATCGGCTATCGGCTCTCGGCTATTTGAGCTGCGTAGTGAATTGTTGCCCCGTCGCTGCAAATGATCCATTCGCACCGCTTGTCCATTAACAACTCATTGCTCATACCTCATGTGAATCCCTCAACCTCGGCCCTGACGTCCCTATGTGGTGGCCTATTCATTTTGGCTTCAAATATTGTTTGGTTAAAATCACTTTTCTGGCCAACAAAATCAACAGCAATCAATCGGCAATACTTGAACATTGTGTGTTGTTTCTTTTTCTTTTGTGTTTCTCTGTTTTCTGTTTTTGTTTCATTTTCAAAATGAAAATGAAAATGAAAATGAAAATGCATTAAAATTATATTCTTGGCATTTCTCAAAACAGTTGCCACACACAACCACACACACTTCCCCCTTCCCTGCGTCGCCCTTTTGGGCGAGTTGATTTGCCTTTTGCTTTTCAAACAAATAAAGAGGCACATTAAAAACGATATTGTCGACAATTGACGAAAACAAGGCAACAACTTGCCGTATATATTGAACAAAAAAGTATCTAAGTATCTGCTGCGTTATATCTAAGTATCTGCGTATCGCAAGTATCTCAGACGATGGCCGATGCCCGATGGCCGATGGTCGAGATGCTTTACGCAATCCTCTTGAGTGAAAAGCGAAAGAAAATGCGAGTGAAGGTCGCGCCTCAGGCTCTTCATATTGTTACTATTAGTTGTTGCTATTGTTGACGCTATAAAGCGCATTAATAACTAAGTAAGAGATGCTGAAAGATTTAGCTGGAAACAAGCACTTATTCAACTCTCTCTCTCTCTGTCTCAACGTCATCATTAGCCTCATTACGATCAAAAATCCATTTAGCTATATATTCTTCATTCTTCTGACGTTGTTTGCATCGCCCCCAACACACGTACACACACGCACACACACATATAAACAGCAGTGAATTTATCATACTATAACAAAATAAATAGTGCAGAAATGCAGAGAAATGCATTTTGTGCAATTTCTATAATTGCATTTGCGTCGATTGCCGTCGCCCGCCTCTCTTTCTGTTTCTTCTCCTCTCTTTGAGGTTTTTCGTTTTCTTTTTTTACTTTTGTTATTTTTGTGCTGCATTTGCACAGTTCCTCATTCCATTGAAGGCCGAACATATGCCAAATTTCTTATCATAGCCAAAACAACTAGTTGCTAACTTTGTTTTTTTTTTTTTTATTTGTACTTTCTTGCTTTCCTCTTTGTGGCAACAGCAGCAGCCGCTTAACTATTCAACTTTGACCTCTGTCTACCGCTTTGGCAGATGTTCAAAAACTTTGCTCGTTAGCGACATCTCGACTTATTTTGAATCGCAAAACCACTTTGTGTAATCGATAGTTTTTGCTGCTTTTTTCCTTTTCAGTATATGAAATTCCAATCAGTTAACAACATTTCACAACATTTCTGAGTGCTCGTTGAAAAAACAATCAATTTAATAGCTCTAAAGAGCTATTGGCTTTAGGCATCGATTTAACCAAATTTTCAGTAACTGTATTTTTCTCATTCTAAGGAATTTAATAAATAATGTTTTTGTTAATTTGTTTCTCATCAAATCGAAATATATTCTGCTTAGAAGTGCGAATCAATGAATTAATTTCAATAATGTTTATAATTACGATAAATCAATGAATTCAATTCTATAATGTTTATAATTACAATAATATTATTCGTCTTAAAAATGTGTTGAACGATTTAAAATATTTCAATAAAAATTTAATACAAAAATTCATTTTTCATTCATGTCTTGAAATATTATTGTACGGAATGGAAGAATTACATAGGAAAATGTTTTTGTTAAATTGAAATATATTGTGTGGAAAAGTGTGAATCAATTAATTCAATTCCATTGTGTTTACAATTATGATAATATTATCGGTAGCAAAAGAATATTAAAAAACATTATGTGTTAGACACATTCAAAATTATTCTAAATATTTTCAATTCAATTGACTTTTCTTTACTTAGTCAGTACAAAATGGGAATGTATTTTGGTATATTTTTAGTATTTTTGTGGTACCGCCCTGATTTGTTCCTTCTTACTGGTTTGCCATTCATTTCTTGATATATTATGCTATGGAATGGAAGAATTACATGAAAAATATTTCACTAATTAAACTCAAGTTCTCCACAAAACAATCTTCAACTGAAATATCATATATTTGAAGAAGTTCTGACGAAATTATTTGAAAATATAGATTTCATATCTTTTTGAATATTTCCGAGTTTGG
This sequence comes from Drosophila albomicans, assembly GCF_009650485.2. Classification (NCBI taxonomy): domain Eukaryota; kingdom Metazoa; phylum Arthropoda; class Insecta; order Diptera; family Drosophilidae; genus Drosophila; species Drosophila albomicans. The sequence continues at coordinate 2,740,035 of NC_047627.2, read as the reverse complement.
TAAAGTTTATTATCATGGCACAAATTCGCATCGAATGTTGTACAAACGTTGCATAAGTGACAAGGCCGAGGCTGATCACTGAAAACTAAGCACTGAGGATGCAACAATTTTTCAATGTGTGTGTTCACTGCTGCAATTCGAGACAGGTGGACAAGGCTGGCCACAATTTGCCGTTAAGGTTTATGCGTTTAGTCAGTTCATGATAAACATTTGCAAAGTTGTTGACAGCTTAATGTTTTGTTTGCTAAAAGTTAATAATGTGAACTTTGTCACATTATTTGTTGTTGAGTCGTAGTTGTGAACTTTGTGTAAAATGAAAATGAATAATAGAAAATTGTCAACATGTTTCTGTTATGTGTTCATGATATATAGTCACAAAATTGTTGATTCGAAGTTATCTAGTTAATGTTGAATTTTGAATACTGAAATTGATAAAGCGAAAGTGTGTCAACTTGTTGTTCGCTTAAACGCACAGTTTGTCATTAACGTCAATGTTTATGCGTGAAGTCAGCTCATGATAGAACATTTTCAATTGATTGTTTGTGAAAACGCAGACTGTATGAACACACATTTTGCAGTTAACGCTTACATTTCTGCGTGTAGTCAGATCATGATAAATATTTTTTAATTTAATGAGTCGTATTTGTTTCGTTAATGTTTTGAATTTTGAATACTGAATATGATTAAGAAAAAATTTATGCGTACACTTAGTTCATGATCAATAATTTCAAAGTTGTTGAGTCGCTTGCGTTTATAAGGCAAAAATTATGTCAACTTGTTGTTCGTGTAAACGCTTACGGTATAAACGCACAGTTCTCATTAACGTTTATGCGTACACTTAGTCCATGATCAATAGTTTTTAAAGTTGTTGATTCGTAGTCGTCAACTGAATGTTGGATCTAAAAACTGAAAATGAAAAGCAAAATGTGTCAACTTGTTGTTCGTGAAAACGTAAACCACATGAACGCACTTCAAAGCGGTTTCAGCTGGTTTTTGTTGGGCCGTTGGCCGTTGACGTTGCGGCTGCTGCAAAACAATTTGCGTGAAAAAGAAAAAAAAAAAAGCAGACACACACACACAGACGCTGGGGCAAACTTGCAGAGAGTAGAACAAACTGAGTAGAGCGACATGCGCTGGATTTGCTCAGAAACGTCGCAGTCGCAGTCGCTGCCCCGTCCACCTTCTCCTTCTTTATCTCCTGCCTCTTGCCAACCACTGGCCGCAGTCCACAGTCATCATCAACAGCAGCAGCAGCAGCAGCAGCAGCGGGAGCCATCGTCGTCGTCAGCTGAGGCGATCTTCAGTAACGCGCACGCCGGTGAACGCTTCGCACTTGCCCCACAATCGCAATCGGCCAAATATATTAATTTTCCAGTGCGTTTTTTCGCTTCCCTCCAATTCATTTTCTTTTCTTTTTTTTTTTCGTTTCCACGTTATTGTAATTTCCCTATTTTTTTTGGTTTTGTGTCGCGCGACAAATTCTGTGTTAAACTGATGTGTGAAGTGCTTCGTGATTCACGCTGAATTTCAATTGCAGCGTCAACGGCGGCAATTAAGCCAAGCAAAATGATGTGAAAAGTGTCGCCCGATGTGTCGATGTCGATGTCGACGTCGATGACGTTGTCGTTGTCTCCGTCTATGTGATCCGTTTAAGTTTACGTTTTAGTTTTTCTTTTTCGTTTTCGTTTCCATCGCGTTCTCTTCAACAACATCTTCATCGTCTTGTCTTGTGTGGAATTCATGAGTTTCTTTTTTTCCATTTTTTTTTGTTCGTTGTTGTTGTTGGTGATATTTTCAAAGTTTTCATTCTTCGGTTGCTGTTGTTGTTGCTGTTGTTGTTGAATATGTGAAAAATGTGTGCGACAAATGTTGGCTCCCCCTGCCACCTGCGTTTCATAGGCGCGCCCCACGCGTTCACAAAGAAACAGACAGCAAAAAAAAAAAAAAAAAAAAAAACACAAAAAAAAGTCACAGAGACCAACAGAAATTGTTTCGTTTCGTTTCATTTCTTTTGTCATTTGAATTTGAATATAAATAAATATATATCTAGACTTTAGTCTGTCTGTCTATTCGTTGTCTCCTCCATAAATACGCCTAGAATAGAGAATAGAGGAGCAGCAGCAGCAGCAACAGCAACAACAAGAGCAACAACAACAACAGCAGCAACCGCAACAGCAATAACAATATTACGTATACGTAACATATAAATACATATATTTATTGTACAGCTCAGCGACTTTGTGTGTCTCTGTATGTGTCTTTAGCTGTATTTGTACATGTACGCAAGAAAGAAAAACAACAAAACCAGATTATAAAATAGAAAACAAGTACAAAAGCCTCTCAAAAAAAAAAGAAACAAAAAAAATATAGTTATTCTCCACATTTCTACCCCATCGAAATTTTGGCTGTTACACTGTAAATACAGAAGTGAGAAGTGCTTGGTGCATCTTGATTTGTGTTAGCAAGTGTTAACCCAAGCGGAGCCAAGAGTGGGCGTTGGAGTAAGTTAATGGATCGCCTGCATGGCCCACATCACGACGACGCACGGCAGCTTAAGCCAAGCGCCAAGGTAAGCATCGACTCATTGACTTACTATATTCGACTCATTCGACTCATTGACACTTATTCGACTCATCGTTTCATATCGTTCTTACGTCGTTGCCTCGTTACGCGTTACGTTCATGCGTTGCTACGTTGTTTCGTTGCCCGCCCTGCGCCGCCCACTTTTCGTCTACTGAATCTTTTCTTCTTCGCTTTCTTCTCCTTTCTCTCTCCCTCTCTCTCTCTCTCTCTTTAGCTATTTAGCTCTGTCGCTTTCGCCCTCGCCTCAGCTTCTGCCTCTCGCCTCTCTTACCGCTGCTCGAGCTCTAGCTGTTAGCTGTTGTTTTAGTGCATTATAATTTCATTTTATTATTTTCTAAATATTTACTTAGGAACGCAAAATACCAAAATTCCACATTTACGACTCGCAATGCGTCTCGACTCGACTCGATTCGACTCGCGACTTGTTTCAGGTAGCCTCCAAAGAATTTCGTGTTCGCAATTCTTTTCGCTTATCTTTGGGAGACGCTTCTGAAGCTGCTAGTTTGTTCGACTATTTCAAATGATTCTTCAATATTTAATTGCTCTTTACTTTATTGCGTATTCACTTCTCTCTCCCTCTCCCTCTCCCTCTCTCTCTCTCTCTCGATCTATGGAAATGTTTGAACACAAAACTGCTGTCTACAAAAGCAAAACAAAAGCATAATTTATGTGCATGTAAACACTTTCGATATCGTTTCATTTCGTCTTAAACACTTTTATCGCTTATGGCTTAATTGCGGTTGCCTGAGGTTGTGCTCGGCTCTTAATTAACTTGCTGCAATCCGTGGGAAAACACATAAAGAAACAAAAGTTCTGCAGCAATTGCGATTAGCTTAATCAAATTGATAGCAAATATATAAATTTAAATGAAATACACAACAATAAAATAAAACAATTTGAATTGAAAAAAAAAACTAAAAAAAAGATTAATTCGAATTAAAAATAAATAAATAATTAAATATAACAAAGTACAAAATTAGACTAATGTAAAACAAATCAATTAAAATACAAATTTAATAAAATAAATATAATTAAAAAATAAATAAAATAAATAAAGTAAATAAAATAAATTGAATAAATAAAATAAATTGAATAAATAAAATAAATTGAATAAATAAAACAAATAGAATAAATTATTCAAAAATCTAAAGATTATTGAATTATATAATTACAAAATTATTTTAATTTAAGTATATAAAATAGAGTCACAATTTCAAAATAAATAAAATAAAATATATAAAAAATTTATCAAAAAATAAAATTAATACGATAAAATTTAAAAAATAGAAATAAAAAAATATAACAGAATAAATAAAATAACAGAATTAGAAAGTTAAGTAATTACAAAATTAATAAAGTGTTTAATATAAAATGTAATACAATTTAAAAAAAATAAAATCAACGCTAGAAATGAATGAAAATAAAATTAAAATAATGAAATATAAAATAAAAAATATATAATAAGCTAAAAAAGCAAATAAACTAAAAAAAATATATAACAAAATAAAGTAAAATAAGGTAAAATAAATTAAAAATTGAATAGGTGCAATGAATAAAATAAAATAAAATGTATATTAAAGTGAAATAAATAAAGTAAATTTAGTATATAAAAGATGAAAGAAATAAATATGTAAAAAGCGAAAAAATTCAAGAAAGAAGAAAATATTAAAAAAAAATAAATAAAAATATTTAAGATTCCTCTTTGCTGATATGTATATTATTATATATGTATGTACTTACTTTGCATACGCAATAAATATGATTTTTAGTTCAATAGACAGAAGTTATTCAGTATTTGGTATGGAGAAGCTCATGATGGAAAAATTACTCATATAATGTGGTAAAGCATGAAATATCTATGACAGCAATTTGAGATGTTCTCTCTTTTACATAGTTATGCTTATAAAGAAGCCTTCCTCTACAGGCATAAAAATAAATAAATCGCTCGCTTATCTTGACGTAAATTTTGTTAGTCTGTTTTATTGCTGGCATCTGATACTCAAGCTGAAATTAAAGAGCTGTAACAAAGCTGTGTGGAAAATATTTATGAGCGAAGTGATGAAAGAGCGCTTTTCTTTCATTTTCCTAAAGAATGTTAAAGCTGACCTTCTCATCCCTTTGTCAGCATATTTCTTGTGTTGTGTCCAAGTCGAGGGTTGCCTTTACAATTTGTTTTGAGTCAATTGTGGCACTTGCCACTTGCCACTTGCCATGAACTGACCTCCACAGCTCTTGACCAATGAACTTTGCCGATGTGTGTGTGCTTGGTTGTGTTTTACAGTTATGCTTTTCACTTGTCATCATCGATTGTCGCCTGCAGCTAATTAACACTGCATATGCATAAGATGTGTCTGGGGGGAGGGGGTTAAAAAGCGGAACTAACCGAGGCACTGCAAATGGGTTGGAAAGGGGAGGGGGGTAGCGGGGAGATGAAGAAGGGCGCATATTGTGGCCGATTATTAAGCACGGACAGCGCGGTCGACGAGTGCTTTTGGCCTTGAGTGTAGCTTAAAATGCGCCAACAAGCAAGCGTTAGCGCGTGTGCTGTTCTCATTCTCGGTTCTCGGTTCTCGTTTCTCTTTCATGTTGAGCCCTGTTGACCCCCCGTTCCCTTCGATACCCCGCGGATCTATTTCCTCCATTGTCTTGCATAGTTTGCTCTGTGATTTTCATCGCGCTTCGATTATGAAAGACGCCACTTGGTCGGTCAGCTGCTCGCTCATAATTTCAAGACTATGCCACTTTCTCTCGTTCACTCTTTCCCTCTCTCTCGCTTTCTCTTCTTGCTCTATGCTTTGCAAATTTCCGGTTGTGTGCAAAGCCAAGGTTTCAAAATTAAATTAGAGCAAAACAACACACAACCAGCCGACGACGATCGCTGTCGGAGAATCGGCAAACGAAACCAAAAAGCCGATTCCAAGCGCGATTCCCATTCCTATTCCCATTCCCAATCCGATTCCGATTGCGATTGCGATTCCCAGTCGAGTCCGGGGGAAACTGCACTTGAAAGTGGCGCGCGCGCCCGTTCACATCACAGCGTGCTCTGAATGTGTCATTTCATAATTGTTTTATTATTATTGTTGTTGCGGTGCGAGGCGAGGAGAATAAACTACAAAGCTGGTGTCGGGAATTATGCACGCGGCGCCCGCGGTGCGTTCGCCAGCTGAGATGCGCCACAAGAAGAAGAGGTAGAGGATGAATGATGTGAACCACTCAAACCAAAGCAGTTTGCAGTTTGCCAGTTTGCAGTTACCAGTTCAACTCCACTCCACCCGAGGCATGCAAATCCAAAAAAAAAAAAACAAAATACAAATAATATATATTTCAAAATATAGAAAACTTCGCGAGAGACTGTGCGCAATCTAGTTGACACATCGCAATGGTGTCTTCTTCACTCGCTCTTTTTTCCCAAATCTCTAAAGTTATTTTCTTCACCTTCTTTATTTTTTTTTTCTCTTGCTTTTACCCTTTTTTTTACATGTGCTTGTGTCGCCGTTTCGTTTGTGCTTCGTGTGTTGTGTGTTTTGGCTCTACAAACCAAAAAAAAACAAAAAAAAACAAAAAATTAAAACAAAAAACAACGTGCAGGCAGAAGCAGTTCGTCATGCAGGATAACTTTAAGATGATGTAACTATACTCGTATATCGATTAATTCCTTTTGTTATCTTCATAAGTGTAAGCTCGACTCAATTGCAGCGCTCTTCGCACAGAATTAACACATTTGAAAAGATGTTAGGAACAATAGCCAATACTTTTCATATAGTTCATTCAATCTAATGCAGATTCCGATTATCGTTAACCAAGTTATCGATAACGCCAAACTGTTTATAGCTTAAATTATCAAAATTATTTCGTATATAAAGTTAAAGTTTATAATGTTTATTAGAATAAAAATACAGAGCATAAAATAAAATACAGTTTTTCGATGACGATCGATAATCAAGTTATCGATGACGACAAACATACAATTTTGGATATATTTATTTTATATTGCAATGTTTGATAAAGTATAAATAGAGATCACAAGATCTAATGAATCATTTGATTATCGATAAAAATAAGTTATCGATAATGACAAAAAATAAAATTTTCGATATATATAAATTTTATATTGTGTTAAGATCATGAAATTTAGAGCTTATTTCTATGATGATCGATAAAGAGGTTATCGATAACGACAAACATAAAATTATCGAGGTATATAGTTTTTATTATGATGTTTGATAAAATATACATACATGCAGACTATGAAATCAAATGCAGTTTTTTTTATAAGCGATAAAAAAATTATCGATAACGACAGCACATAAAATTATCGCTATATCGAATCGATAATTTAGTTTATATGGGGATAGATTCCTAGCGAAATTGTTTTTTATTGTTATATATATTTTTGATTATTATGTTTAACAAAATAAAAATAGAATGCAGAATATATCTTTTCATTTATTTTGTATAGAATGTTCTCAATTACTGTTATGTAAATGACTGATATTGTTAACTTTATGAATAACACATTACTTATCGATAATAATCAACATTACAGCCATTAAATTGGTTTTAATTGAACTTAAAAATTATACCGCTATACAGCATTTGAATCAACCTTGAATTAAACGATAAATTATATTGCGTGCAAAGTTTTAAAAGTGACAAAAAGTTGTTTCACATTTCTATTTAAATTCTTTGATTACCTTTGAATAAAAAAAAATACAAATTTTAAATTTGAAATAATAAATTAAATAATTGAATAATTTTGTAACTCAAAGCAATATTTATTGAGTCTTCGTGCAACAGCAAAAGTTGATGAAGGTTTATACATAAATTCTTTGACTATTGAAAACAAAAAATCAAAAATATTTTTATTTTTGAAATTAAATAAATAAAGAATTGCGAGTACAATTGAATGAGCGCATTTATACAAACATTTTGTATTTTTGGGATTAACTATAATATGAAAATATATACATTAGCTTTTAAAATTTTAAATTGAATGCATAAAGACTAATGAATAATGACGTCTTAACTATAGTTTTGTGATATATGAACAACTTTTAATGTACAAATTTTTAATGGCATCGTCATAAATTTTCTTTACACTTGGTTGTTGATATTTTGATAGCATTGTTAATAAAGCAAACAGATGTTGATCCATTACTTGTAAATATCTGAAATTTCAAATAATATTGACATAGAAATTTCGTCAGTTTTTCATAGTGTTGAATTAAGAATAGTTTTTACGTATAACAATATCAAACGTCAGTTGAAAGTTGATATTTGTCTATGCACTGATTAAAGATTTTTTGACGTTGTGCAACACTGTAAGTACTGCAAGTACTGGCAAGTATTCCAACTATTTGCAGTGTCAGACAAGTGCAGAAGGAAAACTGCAATCTCAGACACAGTGCGAAGAGCGTTGCATGAATGTAGCACACACAATTTGCTAGAGACTTTCGCTTTAACTGTAATCGTAATAAAGCTAGTTTTGTACTTGGCTACGACACGTACTTCAGCTGCTCCCCACTGCGAGGGAGTGGGAGGGGCAAGGGGCAAGGGGGAGCGGGAGCGGGAGCGGGAGCGGGCACAATGACTCGACCGCAATTGAAGTCGCTGCCGGAAATGTCAGGCGGCACGAAAGAATTCCATCAAGTGGCGCGCAGTGAGGGTAAAATACCAAACACGTTGGTTGAGTAGGGGCTTAGAAGAGGGAGAGGGGTAGGGGAGTGGGTGAGAGTGTTTTGAAAGGAATCTTTCGGGAGGGAGCGGGGTGGAGGTGCAAGCACAAAATATTTTGTAGTCCAGCCAAGCGACGTCGACGTCGACGTCGACAGGTCTTTGTTTTGCTTTTGCTTAACGAACAATTTTTAATTGATTTGCTTGTTTTTCGCCTTCACCGTGGCCATGACCAGCTAGCCGACAACCTGCTGCCGCTGCCGCTGCCGCTGCCCTCCCTCTCTCCGCTGCCCTGACTCCTTCCCCCCCTCCCATTCACGACCCACTCATAGAATACCCAGCAATCAAAAATGCCCGCTAACCGTTTCAGCCGCCGCCTGACGTCTTCGTCTTCGTCTTGGTCTTCGTTGCTTGTTTTATGGCACACACACGCACACACAGTCACAGCTCAGGAGGATGAGGAGGAGGAGGGGGGAAAGGGGAAGAGGGGCTAAAAGACGCCATCAATTTTGTTATTTTTAGCACGAAAATCGTTTTGCCATTGTGTGTGCTGCCTTATGACAGAGCACCCAAGACAGTCTGTGGCGGAGGAGGAGGAGGAGGAGGAGGAGGAGGAGGAGGAGGAGGAGAAGAGCGCTGTGTTTGTGCATATGTCAAATGCAAAGCGTTCTTCTACAGCCTTGCAGCAGCAGCCACCGCACAGCAGGAGAGCACAAAGAGAGAGGCAGAGGGAGGGAGGTAGAGGAACAGTCTGTCAGATTGGATTTGATAGTCGCTAGATGATGATGATCCATTACAGAGCGCGGCTGGGCATTGAGAAATTTATTTGTTTGTTTGTTTGCGCGACATTTCTTTGTAGGCGGACAGGCGGCAGATGAGAGGGGCAGTAGGGGAAAGTAGGGGAAGGGAGCTGCTGTTAAGTTTAGCGATTTATTTGTCCCGTGTTGCTCTGCTGTTGTGGCAACGCTGACAAACAAAAATTTGATCAATATTTTCGCTCTCTCTCGCTCTCTCTCTCTCTGTCCTTCCCCTCGACTGGAGTAAGAGTGACCCATGGAAAATGGCCCCAAAAAAGAACAGAAAGAAAAACAGGTCGTATATTCCACGTGCCGTGACTGCTGCCAGCCTGCTTATTAGCCATGAAGGTTGCCTGCTTTCTGCTGGTTTTTTTTTTTTTTTTTGTGTTCTGTTCTGTTCTGTTGTTGTCGCAAATGCAAAGCGAAAGCAGCAACAACAATAAAAACAGGCAATGTATATTCGCTATGACACTGGGCGCAATTTGCATGGCATATGCTAGCCGTGATCTGGCCATGCTTTGGCCCACGTTGCGTATGCGTCATATGACGCCGTCAGATTGCGCATGCGACGCGTTGTGCATGCAAACCAGCTGCTGACCTCCATGTTTCTGTGTGCGTGTGTGTGTGTGCGCTGCTGCTGCTGCTGATAATCGCGCGCGTCATTAGAGTCGCAATCAATGTGACCATGGACGAAACACACACACAAACAAATGACAGTCTAACACAACACAAACAGAAAATGATTTGTGTTTGTGTCTGGGAGGTAACAAAACAACACAGAAAAAAGGGTGTTAATGAAATCAGTTACAAGTAATGTGACCATGGAGGATATGAAATGACAGGCTGGCATGCCAACTGCTTTAGCCAAATAAACCGATTGCCAAGGAAGCAGTTGTTGCATTGTTTGTGCTCGCAACAAATGCAAATGCAAATGCAAAAGCGAAAGCCAACGAGTTTGTGTGTGTGTGTGTGTGTGTGTGTGTGTGTGTGTGTGTGTGTATGTGTGTGTGCAGTTGTTAAGCGAAATTAGCATGGCGAACAAATGCCATAATTATGGTATCAAATTAAAGTGACTCGCCAGACAAACAATCCAATCGTTGCTTATATGCAGTTTATAGAATTTGCATTTTATTATATTAACCATCAAATTAAACCGGCTTGACAGTTGAGTAATGGGAATATAAACCAGAAGGGTGTAAAAAAAAGATTACTTGTAAAAATGCTGTAGTTGTCTATGCGGTATTGTCCTTAAAATATACCAAATAAATATATACCGAGTAAACCAGAGTTTAATAAAATATGAATTTAATATTACTCTTAGAATATACCTTAGTGTACAGAGTAAAAAACCTTCACTTAAATGTGCGGTATTTTTCATAAAATATACCAAAAATTAATACAATATAACAAATTGCATATGCGATATATGAATATAGTATATTATTATTATATTATTAGAAAACCGGTTAAAAACTAGTTGACTAAGACTATTAGTCTTTAAAATACCAAATTAGTATACCAAACTAACATACCAAAAATAAAAAAATATACATATTTAATTTGTTACTTTGTATATTATATATATTATATATATTATTACGTTAATAATATACTACAGTGTACAAAGTTTACCAGATTATCATCGAAATTCACTCAGACACGACTGCAGCAATCGAATATTTCCATATTTCTTAAATAAAAGTATTTCTTAAATAATATACATATGTAGTTGTACTCTTATGCAATAACATTTATGTTGGGATGTTATGCAAAGCTGAAAAGCAAAATCATTTTTGAATTATCAAATTAAAGTGACTTGGACAATGACAATGCATAACTCTGTGATAATATTAAGCAGTTAATTGTCTGATAAATTGGGAAAAAAGTATTAAATATATTGCAATATAATTATAATTATTGTATAGTATGTTGCCATTAAAAAAAGAAAATGGAGTGTATTGAGAGAGAGAGAGAGTTTAGAAGTATTTTAGTTCAATCGAATGTTTTAACTTTTCTGTTTTAAATTGGGAAATATTTGAAAGTAAAAATTATATTTATTTATATGTATATGGTATCCAAACATTTCCTGTAATATGAGAAATTATAGATTTTAATGTTATTTTGAAAAGTTTTCAATTATGTATTCCTTCAAATTTCCCCAAAAAAGCAATAAAACTATCTTTAAATATTTTAAAATATGCATTTATTAAAATAATTACCAATTTGTATGCATATTGCAGTTGAGCACGCTCTACTAAAAAGTTTTTTACTCGTTCTAATTTTGTATTTTTATCTAAGTTGTGATAAAAATGATATATACATTTTTATAATTAAATAAAATTTGAACAATTTGCAAAATGCAGGGCAAGTGTGGCATATTAAAAATTCTCAATTGCAATTGCAGTTTATTAGCCGAGGCAGCGAATATCTGTTATGATTGTCGGTACTGATTCATAAGGGGTTAAAGTATTATTGCTGCTGTCGCTGTCAGCAACGACAACAGCAACAACAATAACAAAGAGAGCAACGACAACAACCAGGAGGCATGTTGTTGACAATGAAGCGACGCCGCGTGTTGCAGATGTTGTTGATTTCAAGCTGCGGCAATTGAACGAGCAACCAACTGCAGCAGCAAACGCAGAACAGAAAGAACGAGAGAGAGAGAGAGAGAAGGAGTAAAAGAAAAAGAGAGAGAGAGAGAGAGAGAGCGAGGCACATTTATATTAATCGCCACACAGACACAGTGGGAAAACTGTTACGAAATCAGGCAAAAAGCAAGCATGAGCAAAAGAGCAACGACAATGAGGACGCGATGAGGAACGAGAACTAAAAAAGCGCCAGCCACGAATCGTTAAATCCGAATTGAAATGTTGGCTTCTCGGTAGTCATGCAGGCAGGCAGGCAGGCAGGCAGCAACAACCACAGCAACGACAACAGCAACAACCACAGCAGCAGCAACAACAATAATACATTAGTTACAGTTACAGTTTTTGTCAGAGTTCACGAGTTGCCAGCCGATGAGTAGCCGAGTTGAGTTAAACTTGCCGCTGAGTGTGTTAGTATGTGTGTATGAGTGTGTTTGTGTGTCTGCTGCAGCAGCGCGGCATTTAGTTAAGTTAGCCATGAAGTGAACTCAACTGAACCGAAACAGTCCCGAAATTCAGCCCGAACACCACAACAACTATGACTAACTGCCTCTGTGTGTGTGTGTATGTGTGTGTGCTTCAAGTGGTTTGTCTGTGCTGCTTTTGGCTTAGATTTCTGGCCAATTGTTTGGCATTTTTTGAAGAAGTCGCGACGCTGGCAGACAGCAACGCGCGCTCGTCCAGGACTCAAACTCTCGACGTTCGACGCTCGACGCTCGACACTCGAGTCGCAGTTCGAGTTAGCCAACTCGTCGGCCCAGTTAACAGCCAGCAGCAGCGCCTTCGTGCGTGTGCGTTCTCCATCTCGCTCTCACTCGTATTTCGCTGTCTGTGTGTGTTCTGACTTCGTCGTCGTTGCTGCTGCTGCTGTTGGTTGACTGCTGGCGCTTTGTCAACGTCGAGTTCATACAATTGTGGCACGCGGCGCGTTAAGCACGTGGCTCTGACTGATAACACACAGTGTGTGTTAGCCAAGGCTCAGACTAAGTGTGCGACAGAGACAGCGGCGTCAGCCTACCAGCAAGACCAAGACCAAGAGCAAGAGCGAGAGAAAGAGAAAGAGAAAGAGAGAAAGAGCAAGCTAAACGCGATCCGTGCATATTTTTTGCAATTTTTTTCGTGTGCAAAACCAAACTACTTAAACAACGTTTGTGTGTGTGCGTGAGTGCGTGTGTGTGTGTATGTGTGTGTGTGTGTGTGTCGAGCCTTATCAATGCACTTAACAACACTGTGATAAACAAGTGGCCTACCACAACAACATCAACAACATCAGCAACTAATTTTTTTTGTCCTCGCAAAGTGCAGTGAAAAAAAAAAACGAAAAGCTTAAACAAAGCTTCAGCAAATCCGCAAACGAAATAAATACTTAATTAATTAATACGTAAAGGCACAATTTTAAACACCTTTATAGCAAACTTTCAATCAATAAATAATAATACTAACCAAAGAAAAAAAAAATCAAATATTATTATTCAAATTTATAATTGCACAATTTAACAAAGAATTTGATAAGAATTTTTGAAAAACGTAATACACAAAATATATCTGCCAGCAAACAAATATATCAATAATTGGTTTCAACAATGAGTGCACCGAATGGCAACAGCAACACCAACACCAACACCAACAACAATGGCAATGGTAATGGCAATGGCAATGGCAACGAGCAACAGCCACGTGCAACAACTAGCAACAGCAGCAGCAGCAGTCGTCAAGTTGTTGACATTTCGACAGCAACAGCAACAGCAACAGCTGCTGACACACAGCCACGCCCAGCCACGGCGCCAGCTCGCAGCAGCAACAACAACAACAACAACAATAACTACAGCAGCAGCAGCAGCAACAGCCACACCAGCAACAACAACAACCATGTGCCGCAGCCCAGCAGCAGCAACTGTAACAACAACAACAGGCAGAGCCAGAGCAGCAGCAGCAGCAACAACAACAACGAGAGCAGCCACAGCAGCAGCCTGGTTGTCAGCAACATTACAGCGGCAACCACACACGCCAGCAGCAGCCAGAGTCAGAGTCAGAGTCAGAGTCAGAGCAGCAACAACAATCACATCTATGTGAATCCGCACAGCTACGACAGCAGCAGCAGCACCGCAGGCAGCGGCAACATCAGCGGCTCGACTGCAGTGATGTTGCCATCATCAACGACAGCAACATTACCGCTGCCAGCAACAACGCTGCCGCTGACGCTGCAACTGTTGCCCACGGACAGCGCACAGAACAGCAGCAGCAACAGCAATGGCCTGAGTCTGGGCGCGATCAGTCGACCAGCAACATCGACCACGCTAAGCACTTTGAACACATATCTTTTTCCCTGTGGCGCCGATTCGGCGGGCACAATTGGTGGCGGGACTTTTAACGGCAGCGCCAGCTACGATCTCGACAGCAACTTCAGCCAGATGGTGGCCAACGGTGGCAGCGAGGCGGGCAGCAGCTCAGCGGCGCAGAGTCCAGCCTTTGGCGGAGGAGGAGGCGGAGGAGGAGGAGGCAACTTGGGATTGGGACTTGCTGTGAACTTTGGTGGCTTTATCAACAAGCGACGCATTCGCAAGCTGTTTGGCGTTGGCGCCAGCAATGTCAGCGATAGCCTGGGACCTTACGGAGGTGGCGGGGCGTTGCGCAGACGCAGCTCGCATCTGGTGCAGTTCCATAAGAAGAAGCAGGAGCAGCTGGAGCAGCAGCAGCGGATTGCCACTGTTGCATCGGCGAACGCAGCGTTTCTCGAACGCAAGGAGCAGCAGCAACAGTTGCTGCAACAGCAGCAGCAGCAACACATGCAACAGTTGCCGCCACAGTTGATGTTGCCACAGCCGGAGCAGAAGAAGAAGAAGAAGCCACCGGGACCGCCAGCTCAAGTGCGTCAGCAGGCATCGCGAACCATGGACGATCCGCTGATGAATCGGCCGCGGAAGAACACGCCAGCTGTGAGCAAGAAGAAGGACAAGGAGAAGGACAAATTCAAGGACTATGGCTATGAGAAGTACCCAAAACAAAAACCTAAAAACAAAAACAAAAGCACAGTTCTCTTACACAAAAATACACATACAAATTCAGGCCAATTAATTTTTGTTTTTTTTTAGTAATTTGTTTTTAGTATTTTAGCGTAGTAATTTAGTATTTTAATTGCTGTTTCGTTGCGTTAAGAATAAAAACAAATTGAATTTTTGAAAAATAAAATCTACAACTCAAACTTTGCTGTTTTCTTTGCTGCTTTCCTCACCCGACTTTGCGACTTTTGCGGCTTCGGCTTCAGCTTCAGCTTTAGCTTTAGCTTCGATTTTGAAAACCACTGTTTACAGCTTCCTATTTTGTTTTTCGCTTTCAACTTCTTTCGGCACACTCACAGCTTTTACCACACACAGCGAATTGCTGATACCCTACGTTAATATTAGGGTATCTTTACTAAACTAAATTTGGTAAGCAATATTTTTCAATTTTCTCAATTGTGATTTTAGCTATGTATTTAATGCTTGAAATTTATAAGTAATGAGTGAATTATCCTGAACAAACAACTCTTTAGGGAATTACAATTTTTGGTGTTTTCTTTTTTTTTTGGCTGCTCAGCATGGCGTATGCGTAATGGCTGGCGTCTGGCAACGGGTTCAAAGCAAGCCAGCCAAGCAAAGTCCAAGTCCAAGTCATTGCCCCGTCGCATCGAGACAACGACTCCAAAAATGGCATTCACTTCCGCCTCTTTGGCTTTGGCTTTTAGCTTGTTATTGTTATATCTTTGGCCAGATTTTTTTCTGCTTTCTGCTAGCCGCCGGCGCCGTTGTCTGTCCGTCTAACCGTCTGTCCGCGAGTCGTGTTGTCGCCGTTTGTCGCCAATCGTCGCAGCCAAAAATATATTTCGATTCCAGAAGCAACGAATGTGCGTAGTCATCTGTGCGACTAACTGGAGCCGGCATAACTCAACTCAACTCAACTCCACTCACACACACACACACTCACGCACACACATACTTGGTTGCTGCTGACTGGCTCATTACGCATACGTCATGTTGCCATGTTGCATAAGAGAAGTTGCTGTAATTAATGTATTTTCGTGTGCGTGCACGTGCTCCACATACACACGCACACTCACATATGTGTGTGTGTGTGTGTGCGTGTATGTGTGTTGGCCCAAGGTCAAAGGCAAATGTTTGCTCCAAACAGGTGCAGAAAAGAAATTCGTGCCAAATTTCGCAATTTGTTATGCAACAGATTTTTTGTGTTTCTCTTTGCCGAGTTTATCGAACAAATTCGCGAGCTGCAATTAGCTTCAGCACATCAATTTTCTTGAGACTTGAAACTATTTTAAAATGTTGCCAATAAAATAAATCAACGATTGAAATGCGTTGATTTCTTACTTTGAATGTGTGTGTTTGAAAATATATGCAAATTCTTGATACTTTGTGAGTAAAAAATATCATTTTAATATACAAATCCTGTCGCTAATCAACTTTATATTGCTAGAGCTACAAATAGTGAAAAGAATTAACTATTTACGATTTACTGATTCAGTGTTTTATCTGATCTTTCTTAAACCATGAAGCGATACATTTTTGTACTCTACCATATAATTTTTAAATAAGTTTTTTTTGGTCACTTTAAAATATTTGCAAACTGTTGATATTAATTAGCTAACTCAAAACTTTGTGAAACGTCTTTTATTAAGTTCAAAACAAACGATATTTACGGTCTTGTGGTAAACGCTTTACTTAATGTTATTCAATTTCAAATATGTTTGCTCTCACTTAGCATAGACATATCAAAGCATCTTTTTAATTAATAATTGGCGGATACAAATAAAATAAACTGTCATCGGAAAACCGAAGTTACACACAAGCAACGTTGGGGTCAAAAGGGTTACAAAATAGACAATTTTGAAGAAATTTTGTAGGCCTGAGCAAGCGGGAATGGAATTGACTATTTATCATAAATTAATGCAGAGTTAAACATGTTTTAAATGACTTTTTAAGTAAAACCCATTAAGCAATAAATTTATTTAAATATAACAGAATATGCAAATGAAATAATTGAAGCTTCTTCATAGTGCAAATAATATAACATAATAAATTCATGCTCTTTTATTTCATATTTAAATGTTTTAAATGCGAAAATATTCAATCGAAAAATACAATTACATATTTTCAACTAAACAGAAAATGTCGAAGAATATTTTAAATCAACTTATCGTCGACACAAAACATTTTTGGCATAATTTACAAAAAAATGCAATAATTGAATTTTTTCTTAATAAATTAATGCAGTTTCTACGCCTTCATCCAAAATCACAATTATTTCTTTTGCAAGCAATGTGAAATTAACTTTCTGAAGTTTAAGTCCAAGTTACTATGCGTAGAGAGAAATAATGCAGTCTTCTAAGTTTGTCATATAAAATGTTTTATCTCTTGAAGAATATGTAAAGAGATTATTTCTTAAATTGTTTGCACGAAAAAATATTATGTATAATAATGAATTAATAATTATGTATTTATTCAAATATTTATTCAAAGAGAATTGAGAATATTCAAATCTTATGAAAAGAATTGCCAATTGATGTAGTTTCGTTACATCTAATGAACACTTTACTCTCATTAAAAGAAACCCAATAACAACTACAGTATAAAAATTGTAGAAGTTATTTAGGAACAACTTTTGTATGAAAAAAAACTGCTGCTGATGTCGTGTTTTAGTTATTTTGGTTGGCAATAGTTTATTTTTGAGCTCTATGGTATATTTTGGATTTAATGGTATATCTACATACCAAATATAGCAATAGACAATATATAGAATATACTAAATATAGCATTGAGTGTATTTTAGTTCACAATCTCGTATTTTGTGCACTCCAAGTATATTTTGAATTTAATATATTGTAGTATATCTACATACCAGAGGTAGCCCTGGGTATATTTGGGTATATGTATATATATATATATATATATATATATATATATATATATATATATATATATATATATATATATATATATATATATTTTAAGTATATTTTCGGTATATTAATTTGATATATGTATATAAATATTACCACACCAGTATGTTATATTTAAAAATGGTAACAATATACCAATTATATAGTATAAATACATACCAAATATAGCCTTTGGTATATTTTAGTATCTTTCGGTATATAAATTTAGTATATTTTAAGAATATTGCCCTAGCTCGCTCTTTTTGAAAAATGGTTAGCGGGTATCTCTCAGTCGAGCATGCTCGATAGTAGTACACTTACTGGTTTAGTTTTTATATAAGTCAACTCTCGACTTAATATCTACGATTGTCTACATTAAATACAATAAATGTGTAAATTTATTAAGTGTGTCATTACTCGCAATTGCTCATTGTAATATTCGATATATTTGTTCTATTTGGTTTTAAGTGAATTTCTTATATTTTTATACGTTGTAAAATTCTCAATGCTTTATTTGACATATTTCTGCGATTTACTTGAATACTTTAAGCGCCTTCGCCTTGAGCTTAAGTCGAAACTTCCTTAAGGCTCTCGCTCACTCTATTATGGAGCAAGGAGCATTTGGCTTGCTTTTTCATTTCTCAAGCTTGTGTGACAGATAGTCAAGCATTGCATTTGGTGCATTGCGAGAGCGAGCAAATCGAATATTCGATTTTGCCGTTAGCCTTTCGTTCATCTCAGTGAAACGGCATTTTCTTGGGGTTTATTTTCCTGCGCTTTTCATCGCATTTCTCTATACTACGCTGTATAGCTTATTTCGCATTTATGTAATGTGTCACAAGCACAGCAACAATAACAATAACAAAATTGCAGAAACAACAACAACAGCTCATAATAAAAAGCAAACAGAAAAAATGTTGCGAGAAAATTGCTTTAATGTGCCTTGCGTGTGTGTTGCCTTCAATGTGTAAGTGTGTGTGTGTGTGTGTGTGTGTGTCGCGTGTGTTGTGTTTGCCCTTTGCATTGCGGTTGCTATTGTTGGTGTTGTTGTTATTATTTGCGCGCTTTTTAGCTGCTTCCGTCGCTGCCATTTCATTTGGCCAACCGAAATTTATGTCAATGCCACAGCAACAACAGCAACAGAAACAACAGCCGGCAACAGCACAACACAACAATAACTTAAATAATAAACACAAAGCAGGTGTGCATGTTGGTGTGTGTGTATGCGGGGGTGTCTAATGTGTGTGTGTGTGTGTGTTTTGCTTTTTTTTTTTGTGCCGACATGCAAAACAAAGTCAAACTTGTGACTGAGTTTCGCGCCTGGCAAACATTACTCTGCAGTTTCAGTTAATTGGCAACAGCAACAACAACACAGTCACGCCCACTCACACATACATATGTATGCTGCTGTCGCCCCGGCAACTTCAGGCGACAAAAAAGCACAGAAAAGAAATGAAAGAGCGAAAAAAAAAACAGAAACAGAAACGAACATGCGACGTCGCGGCGACTTGTAGCCGCCATTTGAATTGCTATTGCCCGGCAAACTTGGCCGCCCACAGCGACCTCGCCCACTTGCCCGCTATGCCCCCACCCACTGCAGAGGGTGGGAGGGAGTCGTGTCGGGGGGGAAGGCAGGCGGGGTAACATGGGCCAAGTGCCCTTGATTTGTGTGCACGGCATGTGGCGGCGTGTTGACTATTTGCATTGCATGTCAGCGTCGCATGTGTGTGTGTGTGTGTGTAGTATTGTGTAGTGACTGCGTGAATATGTATGTGTGTATGTGTGTGTGTGTGTGTATGTGTGTCCAATAATTTCGTAACATGGCCTTTGTGGCGATCTTTGTGGTGCGATAAGTGAAAGCTAAAAAAAAAACAACACACAAGCCAAAGCGTTGCAAATGTCGCGAAATGCTCGACTGCAACATACCCTATAGAATAATAGCAGGCAAAATATTATTGTGTATATCTTATTGATGTCCTATTTAAATTGTTGATTTCATGTAAATAAATTAACAGAGAATGTCAAAAGAATAAAGACAATTTATTTTCTATATTTCAATTCTCTCTCGAAGACAGATTTTAAATTTTCAATTGAATATTTCTGTTTCAATTTTTTTTAAAAATACTTGACTGACGAATTAGCATGAATTGTCTTACTGCTATTTTGATTGTTTTTGTTGGCTTATTTTAACTAAAAAGCAGCGTAAACTAGCAAAGAATGTCAATATAACTTTTAAAGTTTTCGTATGAAACAGAATTACAATTTTCAATTTAAAATTCACTATTAAATTCACCCTTAATTGAACTAAAAATCAGCGAAAATTAACAAAGAATGTGAGGAGAACTTTTGAAGTTTTTGAAATAAACAGAATTACAATTTTCAATTTAATATTCGCATTGAAATTCGTACTTCAAAATAAATATTAAAATTCATATAATTATCTAACTTGTAGATTTAATTTATTAATTAACAGAGAATGTCGAATGTATCTTTTGATGAATTACAAATTTCAATCAATTATGCTCATTTAAATTATCTCAGGGCAACGCATATACCCCACCGTTGCAGGGTATAAATAATGGCATACAAAATTTCGACGCCCAGTCGCAACTTTATTTTGCACTTTGTAACTGAAGCTAATTACGAAAAAATCAAGGAATGCAAGGGAGAAGGGAAATGGAAAGGGAAAGGGAAAGGGGAGCTGTTGGGGCAGCTCATTGGTGAGGTCAGAAGCGAGAGTGTGGCTTGCAGGTGGGCGTGGCAGGGCTGCAAGCAATCGCGTATGCATTATATATAGACTGAGTACTGCAGTTGGCAACTGATTTGCATTCCTCAACGCCTCAGGCTGTTCGCATTGATAACACACAATCGATGCAATCTACGACTCGTATCGATAACTTTGACTTTGCGCTTGCTTTTTATTTCTTTCTTCTGGGTCAAGCAAATGTTAAATTATTTAATAGCATGAATTCAAAGAATTCGAAATAGATGTGACAAAGTTTTAAAAAAAAACTATGAAATATGTTAATTCTAGCATTAAATTACAAAAACTACAGTCGAGTGTTCTCGACCTGCTTCTATTTTGAAAATATGGAAAAGAATTCTCTATTATTCTTAAAGTATATCAAATAAATGTAAATTTGGCCATATTCGGTATATAAATATACCACTATAATCAAATATTTTAGATGCCTATATTTTAAAAACGATCTATTTTTTTTAACATACCGAATTAATATACCAAATTAATACTTATATATAAATTGAAGTCTATATTTGGTTTCTCAATATACTATTACATTAAATATAGCATCGAGTAAACTAAATATACTAGAATTGAAAGCAAGAAACAGCAGCCGTTGTTATAATGCACTTAAAGGAACTATTAATAATAATAATAATAAAAAAAATTATTTTATTTTAAATAAAATAAAATGGTAGTTAGTAAATGTAAATATTATATAAATAAGAAAAAAGCAGCAGTTCAATTTAAGAGATAACAATAGTATAGATAGAATAGAAAAACGTAAAACAAATTACAAATTTAAAAAAAAAATACAGTCTATTTTGAAAGTCGATGTTTCCATTTTTACGGTCACAATTGAAGCTTTTAAACGTTAATCATCTATATTAATTCGAGCAAGCACAACCTATCAATTTTTGCTTTTTGTTTGTGCTAGGAAAGGGGCTGAGGAGGAGGAGGAGGTAAGGAGACAAAAGCCACGCGATGCAAAAGACTTTGGCTTATTTAAAGCCAAACTTCAGGCAAGGCGGCAGTCGGCAGTCGGCAACCTTGATTCATTCAGATATTTTGTGTATGAAAGGCGAAAGCTTGAAGACGTCGAGAGAGTCGCTGTTGCTGTTGGTATTGGACAAATGTGAGCACGAATATTCACGAATCTACTTACGAATATTCAAGTAGATTGCGCGCGCGACGCTGAAAAGTATGCTATGAAAAGTTGTGCCAGGCACTGCAGCAACTCGTGTGAGAGAGTGTGTAGAAAACTTTAGTTCAAGTGCCGCCAATTAGCTGCCGCTGTTAACGAACCAAATCTGCCCACAGCCACGCCCATAATGTGTGTCTATATATATGTGTGTGTGTGTGTGTGTGTGTGTGTGTGTGTGTGTGTGTGTGTGTGTGTGTGTGTGTGTGTGTGTGTGTTTGGGGGGCACTCACTTGGCCTTGAACTCACGCCGGCAAATTGAACACGAAACAACAGAAGGCGAATAGTGAAAGTGAAAGTGCAACTTGCCTTGCCTTGCCACTTGCGGCAGCTGCATGAATAATGTGCAACCTGAGTGTGTGTCCATGTTTGTGTGTGTGTGTGGCATCCGCATGCTGCAGCAGACCCGACGAAGGTCGAAGGGACTGCGACGACGGCGCCACACTGCAGCGCTCCCATTAGCCAAATGCTCCTCGCCACATGCCGCATGCCACATGCCACATGCCACACGCCAGCTGCCACCCTTTCGCTTAGCTTCGTTGAGCGCAGTTGATGAACTCGCTGACGTCATAGCGTCTAGTCGCTGCACTCTCTCTCGTCTGTGCAACTCACCTGTGCCACCTGCTGTGGCAGCTTTGTCTTATGACCTGCTACAGCTGCTTCAGCTGCTGCTCCTTCTCTCTCTCTCTTTCTCTCTCTCTCTCTCTTCGGGCTGCTTCATTTATTTATTGGCCGCTGCGACAAAGTTGCCAAAGTTTGCTGCCAATTGCTGTCAGTTGCCAGAGTTGCCCCGTGGCGGCGATGACAACAACGAAGACGAAGATGACGACGACGACGACGACGTCAGCAGCGATTTATTTGCTGCCGGCCTGTCTGTCTGTCGTTCATCTTTTTTTATTGCCTGACGCTGACTTTTAGCTGTTGTCATTTGGCTGCTGCTGTCTTCCACTTCCTCTTCCTCTTACACTTTGTCTTCTTCTTCCTATTGTTGCTGCTGCTGCTGCTGTTGTCATTTATTTGCAGTCATAAACTTTTCGCTCGCATCACGCGAGCAACTCTTGGATTTCACTAGATCGCCCGCCTGCTGATTGCTTTTATTACACACGCAGACTCTCACACACACACTCTCTCACACACACACACTCTCTCACACACACACATTCAAGCTGTGCGACACTGAAAAGTTGCTCCGATTGTGTTAACTGCTGCTACTGCTGCTGCTGCTGGCAGCAACAACAGCAACTTTTCGGTCTTTGCTTGTTTATCGCTTATGCTGTTCCGAGTGCCATCTAAGCAACACAAATATGTCCTACACACACACAGACAGACACACACACACACACACACACAGAAGCTATATACTATATATACTTCACATACATCTATTCGAAATCTCTTTGTTGCTGCACTCAAGTCAAATTTCGTAATATGATTCCCATTGTTGTCGCTTGTCAACAAATCAGTCCCAGAAATTAAACAGCAAAGCCATCGCTCGACTACCAAATACCCTAGATTTGTGCTATATATTTTATTTGGGGATAAACCAGAAGTCAAACAGCAAAACTGTCGTTGGACTAGCAAAATATTGTACACTTTATTAGTACAATAAAGCAGGGCAGTTTTTTTTTTTTTTACTAATTTGAGTGCTCTCTTTGCAACTTTGCCTTTGACGCATTGTTGTAGTCGCCTCGATGATACCCTGTATACGCATACTCTTTAAGTTCCAAAGAAAAGAAAATCCATGTCAAACTCTTGTTAGATTATTTATATCTACGCATGGATTATAATAACAACAAGAGCTTTGGGTCAATGCTTGCAAGCAAGTGGCTGAGCAACGCAGCAGATACCCTGTAACTGCGTGTACATGAACAGATTTACGTATATGTTCCTTACTTTAAATACTTTGATCAGCTGGGAATTATTTCAACTAGCTGATATTCATGATATATGTATAGATTTGTATATACTTTTAGTATATTTAAATACTGTTCAAGAAATCGATGTAAAGATCCGCTGCAATGATATAAGCTGCTAGAATAGCATCAATTTACTAATATCCACGATATTACGTATACGCAGCTTTTTGGTTTGAAATGCAGATTTAGTATATTTAAATACTGTTTAATAAATTGTTATACTGATTCTCTGTATTTGCAAAGGAACTTAGGTTTAGCTTAGAAGGAAATCAACGAACTGATTTCTACGATATTACTTTTTCACAGTATACTACTTAAGTACTTATGGTATATTAAAATACTGCGCAATCAATCGATATGTATGTAGTTGCGCTGTATTTGTGTCACAAACCGCAATGATTTAAGTACTTATTCAGCTAAGAAGCTCATTAACTAGCGGATATTCTCGACATTACCTTCATATACCGGACTAAGTATTTATGGTATATTTAAATACTGTGCAATAAATCAATATACAGAAACATGGTATGTGAGATTTTAAATTACACAGTAACATATCAGCCAGCTTATATCCACGTTAATGCGCATTCGCAGTTCTCTACTTTTTATTGTACATTTATACTTCTAGTATATTAAAATACTGTACAATAAGTCGATATACAGATCAGAAGTTATCTGTGCTACAAACCGCAATGATTTTTGCTCAAACGTTGTTTACTTTAAATACTTGTTTAGCTAGCTGATATCTACGATTTGGATATAGTAGTATATTTAGTATATTTAAATACTGTGCAATAAATCGATATACAGATACGCGGTATGTGAGTTTCAAGTTGCAAAGATTTATAAATTATATCAACTTGCTGCGTATTCGCAGTTCTCTACTTTTTATTGTACATTTATATTTTGTATTTATAGTATATTAAAATACTGTGCAATAAATCGATATACCAAGTTGCATTTGAAATGAAAACAAACAACAATATAGTATATAGAGTCAAATGCCAACAAGCGAACAATAAGCGCATTGACTAAAGGGCGTCAAACAACAGCAGCAACAACAAACGGGAGCAGCAGCGACAGCAGCAACACACTTGGCTGGCCTGTATAAATAACATTTCTGTTGAGGCGCCTCGTATGACAAAGTGTCCGCTTAAATGTGCGCGACAAACACACACAAACATATAGACCTATTGCGCACTTAAGTGGCTGCATTTATTGCTGCTGTTACTGTCGATGTTGTTGTTGTTGTTGCTGCCGCTGCTGTTGCTGTTGCTGCTGTTGCTGGCGTAGTTCAAACGCCAAAAGCTGCAGCAGCAACTGCAAAATTGACGCTATCGTCGCTGTCGCTGCTCTGCGTTTTATGTCTTAGAATATTGTTGCTGTTGTTGTTGCAGTTGTTGCTGTTGCTCTAGATGTTGCTATTGCTGTTGATGGTGTTGCTGCTGTTGCTGGAGGCCGACGCCTTTCGTCAATTGATGAGCGCCTGGGCCAAAGTTGAGCGGCAGCTGCGTCGCTGTTAGCGTCGCCTGTTCTAACTGTTGTAGTGGTTGCTGCTGCTGCTGCTATTGTTGTTGCTGTTTTAATTTTTTGCTGTTGTTAGTTGACATTTTTACAAGCGTTTGTTGTTATTGGTGCTGCCACTGCTGCTGTTACTACTGCTGCTGCTGCTGCTGCTGGTGTTGGTGACAAACATGTTGTTGCTGCTGTCCCTTATGATTTTCTCACTGTTGTCGTTGTTGTTGTTATTGTTGCAGGAGCGTGTGCGAGCCGCCTTTCAGCTGTCAGCCCTTTTGCACTAGATTGTTGTTGCTATTTTGTGTGTGTGTGTTTTTTTTTTTCGGCAGTCAGGCAAACATTTTCGGTTGTCGGCTGCTATTTTTTGATATTCTGGCCATTTTGTTGTTTTTTCTTTTTTTTTTTTGTGCCCTGATGTTGCTGGCGGTTGGCAGTTGCCGTTGCCGTTGCCGTTGCAGTTGCAGTTGCAATCGGCGCGGCGCACAAATAAAAGCGGAAGTGTCGCCTGTGCAAAGCATTTGCCATATTTTTTTTTTTGGCTCACAGTGTTCCGTGTTTTGAGACTTCAATTTCGTTTTCTTCGCGTTGGAGTTCGTTCCTGTGGGTTGTGTGCTTCCTTCGTTTTGTTTTCCCTCCGACCTCTTCTATATTCCTCTCTCTTTCGTGCCACGTGAAAATGGCAGCCGCGTGCAGCGCCCGCAAAGCGTTGGAAAAGCCTGCGGTTTGTTTTGTTTTCCTTTTTGTTCAAGTGGCAGCAACATTTCTGTGACTGTGACCAGCATCAGGAGTAGCTGGATTAGCATCAGGAGTAGCGTCAGAAGTAGGACTAGCAGCAGCCTTCTAAGGATCTACCACGCCTTCGAGGATGTCCTGCACAAAATGTAAATATTCCTTAAGTCTTCTTCTCAGCCTCTCTCTCTCTCTCGCTCTCTCAACCTTCACCAGCTTCTTCCATCTCTTCCCATCTGGTTTAAAGACATAGACATGAGCTAAAAAAAAATTCATGCGTTTGAGAATTTGCACAAAAAGCGTTGCGAATGCCCGAAAATCAATAGGTACGCAAATTAAATTTTCCATTCTCTTTCTCTTCACATATGTATGTGTGTGTGTCTGTGTGTGTCTATCTGGTTGACCCAGTCTAAAATAAAATGTTTGCTTTATTGACCGCTTTCCTTTCACAACAACAGCAGCAGCAGCGATGTCCTAGTAGCAACAACATTATCGAATGCATTTTTACACTGCAAAAAAAAATGGAGTGATTATAGAACATATGGATATATTTGTTATAGAAACGATAGATACTATATTAGAAATTATAGTCAATTATCACAATATTATCTAAAATATCGTAATAATATTTCATCATCTTCACAAACTATTTTTCTCTCACTTTTACTTGAACCAATCCTGACTTTATTCGGGATTAACTTTGCCTATAGCTCGCATTGTGAACTGAGAAAACAATCAAGAACTTAAATGAATCTGAAAATTATTGATTTAACTACAAACATCTACACTCAAGAACGTTCTTAAAATTCTTGACTTGTGAACTTCGCATCTACATTTGGGAATTGTTTTTAAGAACAATTAGCTCTTAAATTATGAAATTAAGATATATCAATGATTACAATAAAAAATACAACTAGCCATTTATTGTTGTTAAGATTATATTAATATTATATATTGTAATTATTTTCATATTCAATAATATTTTGAATATGATTTCCACAGTTTTTTAGTCCTTAAAATGTTAAATAATCGACAACTTTCAACGAATATTGTCCACTTAAGTATAATTTATCTTTCATTATTGCTCAATTCGCACAGTGTCGATGTTCTGATTAAGTTCATTTGATATTCAATAAATTAAGTGAACTGTGGCTGAACTGCATGTAACAACAGCAGAAATGAGAAAAAGGATACGAGAATAACTGATGTTTCGCCCTCTAGTTGCCAGCTTCTGTTTTCCATGTAATGGGAAAATCGTATTAGTTTCATTATGCCATTAATCACCATTGATTAATACTTAATAGTGAAGCGTTAACGATAACTCGTTTCACACTCGGGATAATGGATAATTGCAGTGCACTTAACTGGGTTATCGATACGCTCTGTGTCTATCGGCACATCTTTAAGAGGAGAAAGAGGGCAGCAGTTAGCTATTTAGAGACATAGCATGGATGAAAAGAAGAGAACACTATAGAATTAATTGCTTTACTTTTTTAAATTGAATAGAAAAGTGAAGTGAACTTAACTTGCATGTGGTTCGATTCGAAGATTGAACATTTATGCTTACATTTGCTCAGCAATTTATCGATATATTTATCGCACATTCAGCCACAGACAGACAAAAGTATTATTTGCTTTACTTATTTAATTTGAAAAGAAAAGTGAAGTAAACAACTTAATGCAAATTTAGATTTGGATTCGATGATTGAACATTTTTGCTTGCGAATATTGAGCAATTTATCGATATACTTAACGCTCATTCAGCGAGAGACAGAAAGAGAGAAAAGAGAGCTAACTAAATACAATGCATAGATGGAAGGAATATGACATAAGAGAATTAATTGCTATACATATATCATATATTATATTTGAAAATAAAAGTGAAGTGAACTTGACTTTAATTTGAATTTGATAAATGAACATTTGCATTTTCTTCCTTTTGCTATATAATTTATCGATATATTTATCGCCAATTTAGCGAGAGATAGGCAGACACATATGAATTATTTGTTTAACTTACTTAATTTGAATAAAAAAATGAAGTGAAGTCAATTTGAATTCGGTGTCAATGATTGAATACTTATGTTTGCATTTGATAAGCAATTTATCGATATATTTATCGCCCATTCAACGACAGACAGACAGACAGACAACAGACAGCAGACAGACAGAGATAAACAATTGAGCACAATAACCACAAATGCTCAGACAATCGCATCACTCATTTAGTCAAACTCATCAAAGTCAGCCACAACACGCCGATTATTCCGGCAGTTTCTTTTGTTGTAATTGTAATTGTGTTAGTGTTTAAACTGACGGACAGACGGACGGATGGACGGATGGACTGACTGACAGACTGAGAGACTGACGAACTGGCAGCTAAAGCGTCATTAGAGCGAACACTTTGCGTGTTTTGTTTGCGCTGTCGCTTGCTGTTTGTTGTCTAAGCCCCAAGACGGTCTGCAATGCACACACATACACACACACATACACACACACACACACACACACATGAACATACATATGCAATTACACATGCATATGCGAGTAGAGTATGCTATGTGGAGCAGCTGTCTATAATTACACATGTATGTGCCTATGTCTCAGTGTGTGTGTGTGTGTGTGTGTGTGTGTGTGCCATTGTATGTGTGTGTTTTGGTCTGTTTATAGAGTATTGTGTAACCAACACACACGGCAATAAAATTCAAAGTAAAAATAAAAGAGAAACAAAAATTGACGCCCCTCTCTGTTGCGCCCACATCCGCTCCTGCGTTCCCCCCCCCCCCTCCACTACGCCGCTGCTGTGCACACGCTCTCTCTGTCTCGCTTGCACTTGCACAATGGTGCTTGCACTTTCGAGCAAATTACAAGCATAAAATGCTGGCTTGCTAAAGTGCAAGTGACGATGAGGAAATGAGCAAGAAGAAGCAGAGCAAACACACACAGGCAGGCGATAGCTATGTATGGTGAAGCGTGGGGGTGGGGGTGGGGAGGTAGGAAGGGACTAGCCAGCTGATGGCGCCAAAGAAAACGTTAAACGTTATTTTCATTCGCCATTTTCATTTTCATTGCATTTTCATTGCATTGTTTTGTGAGTCCTTCAGCGTTTAGCAATCAATTTTTGCTGCTGCTGTTGTTGTTGTTCCTGTTCTTGTTTTTTTTTCGGCTTGCCGTTATTCTTGTTCTTGTTCTTGCCATTTCAATTTCTAAAGCAGCCGAAACTCATCGAGGTGTGTGTGTGTGTGTGTGTGTAAACGTGTGAGTGTGTGTGTGTGTGTGTGTTTGTCGCTGCAATGGTGAAATTGTTCTGTGCCATCGCCAGTTGCATAAACGGCGCACGCGGACGCGCATGAAACGAGCGAAAATTTTAATGAAAATTACATAAATGAATTGGTAAAAAACAAGAAAACAAACACCTTAAAGACAACAGAGCAGAGTAGCTACTGCATCAGCAGCAGCAGCAACAAGGCGCCATGCGGTCCAGCTGAGTGAAGCAGAGCGAGAGCAAGTGCAAGAGCAAGAGCAAGAGCAAGAACGAGAGTGACGACGACTCCAAGAGTCAAAAGTTCAAATCGGCCTTCGTCTTTCTTTGTTGTCTCATTACGCGCACACAGCCAAGCATCAACAGCAGCAACAACACGAACAACAAGAACTGCAAGAACAAGAACGAAAACAAGTATGAAAAAAGAAAGCGAAGCATAGGAATAATATAAACGTAAACGGCATGCTTAACTTCTGTTAAGACAATAACAAAAACAAAAACAAAAACAATAATGAGAGCAACGGCTGCCGCATGCTGCACACCATCTCGCTCTCACACAGAGCGCATCGCCAAGGCATCAATGGCAAAGCCAAATGCAAACCGAAATGCGCTCTCTCGCTCACTCACTCACTCACTGTTGCCGCTCTCCCATCGCTCTCAATGACTTGCTCTCCCAACATACAGCCTTGCTTGCTCTCTCTCACTCTCTCTCTCTTCTCGGCAGCGGCAGCAAAGGCAGCTTCTCAGTGAAGCTGGAAACGTATTGGCAAAAACGTGAAACAGACATGCGACTGTAGTATTTGTTGTTGCGCAGCATTATCCGTTTAGCGTTTAGCGTTTACCGTTTGTCGTTTGTCGTTTGTCGTTACTTCTTTTGTCAATTTGCGTTGTCGTTCGCTCTTTGTTTACAACTTTCATCAAATTGCAAGCATACAAGTGGCGTTGTATTTTTTTTTCTCCCCATTTTTTTTCGTTTTTTTAGTTGTGAAGTTGAAGCGCAAAGTGTTGGATCATATTTTTGTTCGCCTGCGCGTAACGTGACAAAACGAGCAAGTGCGTGTGCCAAACACACGCATGTATGTGTGTGTGCGGTGCGGTTCGAGAGTGTGTGTGTGTTGTCTGTTTGGAACTTGGCCAAACTGTGTTTCGGTGTAATTGCATTTGCAAACCGCAAAACAATTGACTAAAATGCAAATCAAGTTGAAATGTGCACTACAAAAGTTCCTGGCACAGAACATTAAGTACCTGTCACTTCCCCTTACCCTTCTCCCTTTCCTTTCCTTGTCACATTCACACAATACATTCTGCGTGTGTGTGTGTGTGTTTGTCTATGTCAGTGTGTCAGTGTTACATTGCCAAAGCCGGCGCTAGAGTTTGTTCCACTGCCAAAACGTTCCTTAGTTGGGCCCCCTTGGCCATTGCCCGCTGGTCGTCTGTCGTCTGTGTGTCTCAGCTGCTCAAAACGGAACGTGCTGGCAAATTGAAACAGAGCCCGCAAATAGAATTGTTGTACTAGTTTCTGTTGTTGTTTGCCGTGTTTGTTGTTGCTGTAGCTATTGCTGCTGCTGCTTCTGCTTCTGCTGCTGCTGCTGCTACTGTTTACTTCATTGCGTTTGGCATCAACGCGCGCGCGGCATTTACGTTACGTATACGCAATGTGTGCCGCGAATGCGGATGTAAATCGCTCAGTGTGTGTTCAATTTTTTTCACTAATTTTTTTTTTTGCGCGAATCGTGTTTGTGTTCCTAAATTACCTCAAATTGCGTTTAATCTTATTAACAATACAACACGAAAAAAAAAAACATATCGTAAGGTGAATGAAAAGTCTCAGCAGCAGCAACATTAACAGTGCCCCTTGTATGTACTCGACTACATAGCCACTTTCTATGTGTGAGTGTGTGTTTGTGTTTTTCGCGTCTTACTGCAGCGTTTACAGTTTTTTTGTTTTTGTTTCTGTGCCCGGTTCTATTTTTTGCGAATGTAAACAAATTTTTTGATGGCGACAAAAAAAAAACGCTAAGGAAAAAAAAACTGATGAGACCGCGTTTTTCTCACAGACTTTATGTATATATATATATATAGTATTTGATGTGTATGTGTGTGTGTATGTGCCTTGACTTGGCGCATGCTTATCCTACAACTTCCTAAGCCACCCGCCGCGAACCCGCTCGCTGCCCAAATAGCCATAACAATGACACATT
This sequence comes from Drosophila albomicans, assembly GCF_009650485.2. Classification (NCBI taxonomy): domain Eukaryota; kingdom Metazoa; phylum Arthropoda; class Insecta; order Diptera; family Drosophilidae; genus Drosophila; species Drosophila albomicans. The sequence goes on along the minus strand of NC_047627.2, from coordinate 2,708,838 downwards.
TGCCGCAACTGTCGTCGTTTATTTACGTTTATTTAACGCCAGCCAACTAACTGTTTTATTGTCTGTGTCTGTGTCTGTGTCTGCCGTCCCTTACTACGTGTGTGTGTGTGCGTGTGTGTGTGTGCGAAAGAGCGGCGACTTCGGTGCAGCCTCAGGGGAATTGCTGGCGCCTTGTGGCGTATACTTAATATTTAGTTTTGTAATTATATGAGCGACCCCGTCACATAAACGAAATTGTGCTTAATTAATTAATTAAAACAGCAGCAGAAGCAGCAGCAGCAGCAACAACAACAATATTTTGTGTCGTTGCTGCCGTTGCCACCGCTGCTGGCCTGGCGTCGTTGTCAGTTGGCCGCGTGGCGCCAAGTTGAGCGCAACTCAATTGCAGTTAATGCCGTCGGTTAACCGCACAACAAACTTAAACTGAAACTGAAAGACATTGGCCTTTCCCCCTGTCCGCCTCTACCCCCGACTCTAAAGAACAGCTGCTTGCAACAGCGGCAGCGGCAGCGGCGGTGGCATAAACCGACGACAGATGTGGCAAACAGCTGTGCGCGTGTGCGAGCGAGATGGCAATATGTCGTCGACCTTGTGAAACGCACTGAAATGAAACGAAACGCATCGCATCGAACAACGGGCAACGGGCAACAGAATGTAACGAACTGAAATGGAACGAAACAAAACGAAACGAAACGAAACAAAATGAATCAAATCAAATGAGCTACAAAATCAAATTCACATTCAAATTCCATTCAAAATCAAAATCAAAAGAAATTCACACAGAAATAAAAACAAAACAAAATTCATTTCAAAATGAATTAATTTCCTTTTTTACGTTTTTTTTTTGTTTTTTTGTTGTGTTTGGTGGGCAGCCCACAAAAGTAGGCTATGCTAAAGTGCAAGTGTAGAGCAACTACAACAAGAACAACAATTATGATAACAACAACAGCAACATGTGGCTAAGCACAAGCCGCGAAAACAACGCCAGCAACAACTAACAACAATAACAACAGTAACAACAACAACAACAGCATTGACAGTGCTTATGATAAGTATGCAGCGCAACGCATTTGCTGTGTGCTTAGCTCTCGGTTGTCAAGTTTAAGTGGAAGCGAAATGCTACAAAGTAACGTGAAAGTGTCAAGCAACTTATGTGCAACACTGTCAAGTGTACATGAGAATAGTTTTAGTCAAAAAGTTTTCCAACAAAACTTTCCTCTAGTAATGCCAGCCACAACTTTTCGCTCACTCATACACACGCACACTCACACACACGCGAATGTAAATAAATAAAGAATAGAGTACAGCAAATGCTTGATGCAAAACAGTTTTCTGTCAAATGATATGAAGCAGCAACTCAGGATAGTGTAATAGAGACAGTGATCACTCGCTAGAATGAACATTTGTGATTGACAACACTGTGTATTCAATATACCGAATAAGTTCACTTGGTATATTTTTGATCTGTGAGCTAGTTCGTTCGTTTCCTTTACTTCCTTGTATCGATCGTTGTTATTGCTTTTCGTTCAGTTTTATGCAGTTATAGATTTTTCTCTCACATGCAAAGTTTTAAGTGATACCAAATACTAAAATAAGTTCATTTGGTACATTTTTGATTAGTGAACTAGTTCGTTCTGTTCGTTCCTTCAATGATGTTTTCATCGTTTCGTTCAATTTTATTCAGTTTTAAATTTTTTTTTTTAAATTCAAGGTTTTAACTAATACTTTTTGTATAATAAGTTACAAACTTTACATTTTATTTTTGTTCTCAGATATATTTTTCAATGTTATATAAAATTTTTTTTACCATACAAAAATTCTAGAATTTTGAAGATTTCTTCTGACGCTTTCATTGTGAAATCTAAAGTGAAAAACTGAACAAGAACGAACTAAATTGAATTAAAGAATGAACCATGAAAGTGAACATATTTAGTTGGTTCAAAGGCGATTCAACACAAATCATTGCGCAATGACACGAGCTGCGCTGCTAAGCGATCATCCTGTAGAGTAAATGTTGATGGAATTAAACAGCCTTTTAAATAGGCAATAAATAGAAAATTATGAAAATAATCTACAATATTAGATAAAAAAAATGTTCATACACGAGATAAAAATATTGATGGAAAAGTAGATGCAAATCTTGATTTAAGAAAATATTTTGATATATTGTAAGAAAATTTTAAAACGATTGATCATGATTTCAGATTTTGCATACTTGGCAAAATTTTTAGATTTGTTCAATTATGAAACAAGATTAAAATCTTGACTTTTAAGATTAGAATTTTTGTGGAATTTTGATCTTGGTTTAAGGAAAAAAATTCTTGGTTTAATTTTAACATCAGATAATCTTGATTCAAGATTTTATTCTTGATTTGAGCACATTTTTTCTTTCTGTGTATTGTTATCTATTAGTCTAGCTTCATAAGTTTCAGTTTTTTTTTGTTCTAATTGTATTTTAAAAGTAATTACAGACTATAATTATGTTTATATAGAAAAACAGTAAGCAGCAGGAAGTAAATTTAAAAAAGAACAACCAGAAATATATTCTTTAGTATTACAAAATTCATTTGTCGTTCAACCTAGCTTCAATTAGTTTTAAAACATAACAATCACGCTGTTAAGGAACCATTTATTTAAATTCTTTAAAAATTTAAAGGAAAAAAAAAAACAGATTTTTGAATATGAAAGTTTCGTTTGACCTGCTTCAACTTAAACTTATTGTAAGAGACAGCCAATATTTAATAATTATTTTCGATAATGATTATCGATATATATAATGAACTTATAGCCACACCGGTTGTGCAGCCAAAGAGACATTTAAGATGAAGTGTGACCATACAACAAAGTGAATTATATTTAAAACCAAAAACGGTCAGGTTTATTCTGCTAATTATACAATGCGGGCACACTTACAACAATAATTATACCCGGTAGAAGGGTATTATAACTTTGTGCCGGCAGGAAATTTATGTATGGAGGCATCTCCGACCCTATAAAGTATATATATTCTTGATCAGCGTCAACATCCGAGACGATCTAGTCCGTCTGTCCGTATGAAACACTGGATCTCAGAGACTATAAGAGATAGAGCTATAATTCGACAGCATTTGTTATGTTTGCACGCAGATCAAGTTTGTTTCAAATTTTTGCCACGCCCACTTCCGCCCCCGCAAATCAAAAAAAATCGAATAACAAGCGTAAATTTAAAGCTAGAGCTGAGAATTTTGGCATATACTTTAACTACTATAGTAGTTATGATTCCTAAAAATTTGGTTGCGATCAGATAAAATCAGATCAGATCAGATAAAAAATTGTGGAAGTTATTAAAGAAATACTTTTGTATGGGCAAAAACGCCTACTTACTAGGGGTCTGAGTTGCTTTGGCCGACAATCTGGTACATTGTGCCGTCTATGGTATATTTTGAATGGTGTACTATATCGATATACCAAACATATCACTTGGTATATTTTTAGTATTTTTAGTATTTTCGGTATATTTTGAAAATGATACCGCAATATTTTGCCTTTATTAAAAATGGGTAGCGGGTATCGACTCGACTGTAACTTTCTTACTTGTTTTTAAATGTATGTGTAAAAACAACAATCGCAAATTCTTAATTGTTGAACTTGGATTCAAACAGAAACACTTATTGGTAGTTATTACTGTAGTCAAATATAACTTTATCGCTTCATCCGTCCATTTGCAACAGTTGTGTTTGTCGACTAGTGTCATTGGACAAATGCAGGATTGCAAATTGAGAATTGAGTTTCAATTTAGAGCAGTGGCATTGAAAGCAGCTCGAGCTTGATTATTGCCAACGTCTGATTGAATCTTCGGCTCGGATTCATTTCAAGCTGTTATTATGTGCTTTGAGAGAGGGCCAAATGAAAATGATACGTTATCGTTGTTATTGTTGTTGTTGTTGTTATTGTTGTTCGTTTCTTGTTCATCGTTTCCATTCACTCTCGCTTAATGTATGCGCGTGTGTTTCTCTCTCTGTCTATGTGTGTGTATGTGTGTGTGTGCAGTGGTAAACTAGAGTAAGCAAATGTGCTGTGCAGCAATTGGAAATTGCCGGAGGAGAAGGCAGTGACAGTGACAGTGAAACAAGTCGAAGCACCAACGACCAAATAAAATAACAAAAAAAACAAAACAACAAAAAGAAAGAAAAAACCAAACAACAAAACTCGACAATAAGATAAGATAATAATCGTAAGAAGAGAGGGAGAGGCCAAGAGCAGCGGCCGCCAATCATCATGCAGTTGCAGTTGCAGTTGCAAGCGTTGTTGCAGTTGCAGCCAACCTTGTGGCCAGGAGACAGAGCTGATCAGGAGCCAACAACAGCAACCAGAACAACCAGAACTACAAGCAGAATAACTGACAACAACAACATCAGCAGCTGCAGCAGCACGTCGCGTCCCATTGCTGTGTGTATGCGTGTGTGAGTGCAGACAGGGATTAAAGTACGCACACTTCACTCACACTCACACACACGCATACGCATACGCTAACGCTGACGCTGACACACACGCACACCAACGCGCACGCGACACCAGAAAAGGCCAGAAAAGTGCAACATGCAGATGATACTTGTTGCTGGCGGGTAAGTGGACTAAAACTCTCTCTGTCTCTGTGTGATGCACAAATCCAAATCGATCCCTTTTGAGGGATCCTAACTGTCTCCTCCTCCCCCTCTCTCTCTCTCTCTCTCTGTGTTTTTGGGTGTGTTGGTTTATGTGTATGTGTGAGCTGCTGTATATAAAACTCGTTGTCTAACTCAAAACTTAATTTCAACCTCAACTCGTAACATTGACAGCTTTATCTCTAACATTAACATCAACTTTATTATATCGGCTGCCTCTGCTTTTGGGCTTTTTATATATTATATGTATAGTATATATACCATATATATGTATGTATATATCTGTAGCTTCTAAGCACTTTGCACATTGCTTCTCGTTGCCTTTGCCTTTGCCTTTGCCTCTGCTTTATGCTCGATTGCAAATTGGCATTGTTATCGTGTATTAATGACCTGCCTCTGTCCTTCTCATCTCTGCCTCTGGCTCTGCCTCCACTTGCCATTGATTTTACTAATCTTGAACTATTTCTTCTCCTTCTTTCCATTACAATTACTACTTGAATGTGGCTGCCTCTTCTACATCCTCCAGGTAAGTGAAACTCAATAATATTGCAATCAATTACAATTGTTATCTCTATAACAAATGATGATTGGTTTAAGGACAGTCCCCAAAAGTGGGACAAATGTTTTGCGTAAATACTTGTTATGGACATTCTCATGATAATTTATTGAGAAATTGTTTGAATTGTAAGTATGTTAAGGCTTAACAAATGGAAATTAGTATTCTACTTTAGTCTATGCAAAATATTTTCATATTCAACATCAGGCCTCGCAAGCTATTATAATAATATTCGATTTCATCAACTTTAGTCAATAATATTTCATTTTCTATACGATTAATTCGATCATTTTTGCAAAGTATTTACTATCTATTTGATGATTAAAATTGATATATTACATTCTTCGTCTACAAATGTTCGTCAAATGGAATGCAATCATAAAAATATATTTAAAAAAACTTCAATTTCATTAACTTAAGTCAATGGTTTGCATTTTTCCGATAACAAACTTCTTATATGCTTATATGCTGCAATTTAAATCGTGCAAATGGAGCTTTATTTGTTGTGTACAATTTTTTGGGGACAATTACAAGTAGCGATAAAAATGATGAATAATACTTTATTATGATTCTTAGAAATAACTAGCCAGATTTAAGTGACATTTTTCACGATGAAGTCAAATATGACTTCCGTTTTTCGTCAGGTTTGCGTTGCGGTGTTTTTAATTTCAAACTCGTAACCCAAATGTTCTTTTCAAAGCTAGTCTTTATAAAAAAGATGTCCACTGTCCATTGGTCTGTGTGTCTGTCCGTCCGTTAGATCACATAGATCTCAAAGACTATAGGAGATAGATATATAATATTTTTCCGGCAGCATTTGTAATAATTGCATAACCCAGTTTGTTTTAATTTTTCACTAAGCCCACATCCGTCCTGTAATATAACAAAATTTGTTAATTTAAAGCTAGAGTCGCAAATTTTGTTACATACGATAATAACTATTGTTTCTATATTTCCTGCAATTTTAGTCTCGATCAGATGAAAATTGTAGATCTTTTACTTTTGTATGGGAAAGCCGACTTACTACGGGTCTTTGTTGCTTTGGCTGACAATTTGATATATAGTAATAATAGTAATATTTTTCACTTTATGCTATATATTTTAATTTTTTTGCAGTATAAATTAGGTATGGTTCAAGAATAATACCGCACTCTATTGATTTTTTTTTTCATAATGTGTATTCGGAATATTATTCGGTATATTTTAAGAATAATACCCCACAAATGAGTGGTGGTGGTATCTTATAGTCGAATACACTCGACTTTCTTACTTGCCGCCATTTTCAACTCGAAAACGAAATATTTTCAAAGAGTGTCTTTTATAAAAAAAATATTTTTATAACGCCTTGAGGAAAGATGTACGAATGTGACGTTTGTCGTTCTGGAAATATGCATATGTAAAAAAGCTCTGAAAGCTAAGAATTTTTGGTTGAAAATTAATGAAATGAATAGCGAGCGTGATTCAAAAAAGAAAAACAAAAAAGAGTACATGACAATTTTTACTTCTAAAATTTAAATTAATGAAGAACATAATATAAAAAACAGAATATTGAAATTTAGCTGAAAATAAAGTATTTTCCAAAACCTACCATGTATTGAAATTGAATGCAACTTTTGAAATATGTTATAAGGCAGAGCTTGCAATTCCTTCAACTGGCTAAAAAGCCCTTCAGTCGTTTATTTTTTTACTTAAAAAGCATAAATGATTGAAAAAAGATGGCAAGGAATGTAGTTTAAATGCAAATTTTGAAATATTTGATATGACATTTCTTCCAGTTCTTTCAACTGGCTAAAAAAGCTTTTCAGTTGGCATTTTCACAAAGCTTTCAAGTTGAAAGCCAGCTAAAACAGCTTTTGTGTGTTTGGTATGCCGAAACACCCTGTACGCAAAAGCTAAGCCATTGCCAAGCTTTTGGTAGTTGTCCTGCCGCAGCTTAAAGCTCGTTGCAAAAGCAGAGCGTGAAAGCTTTGTCGGGGTAGAGCAAAGCTTTGACTGGCAGAAGCACAGAAGCACGGAGAATGAAGCATCGAGGGGCTTACAAATGCATGTGTGTTTACTTATTAATAATTGCATTACACATACGCAGCGTGGGCGCATAGGCTTTGCGCGTTGTTGTTGTTGTCATCGTTGCAGTTGTTGTTGTTGTTTTTATTGGTGTTTGGTGCGGCCTTTGTGGCGCCTGTGGCTTACAGTTGGCGCGTTCAAGTGCACACGTGACACAAAGCGCAGCGACAAACACACACGATGCCCCAGAGAGTGAGAGAGAGAGAGAGAGCGAATGAGAGCGGAGTGAAAGAGTTGTGGTTGCATTATATTAATCATATGCCTGAGCCTGGGCCGCTTTAAAAGGTTTCAAAATCAGCGCCCGAAGCATGTAAATAATTCAATATAGTTTCTCACTCTCTCTCTCCCTCTCTCTCTCTCTCTCTCGCTGTTAGCAATCGTTGTTAGCCATCGAATGCCTTTCACAATTCGATTTTCACTTTGTTGTGTGTTGCCTTGTTTTCTACTATTTTCGTTTTTCTTTTTTTTTTTTTTTGTATATTTTCATTTACACTTTTCACCTACTTTCGTTTTGGGCGCTTCAAAGCCAAAGGCATTTGTTTGCCTCCACATATGGCCATCTCTTTCTTTCTTTCACCCTCTCTCTCCCTCTGCCTCGCTGTGTCTCGCTCTGTTGTTCGTGCCACACGCTTCACTGAACGCTGACCGGTCTGAATGTCGCCTGTGTTCGTCCCGTTTTTCGCCCAGTTCGCGGCAGCGGCGACCGCGGACTTTGGTCAGCTTCGAATGTGCCATGTTCATGGCTTTTAGCGTTGTTATCCTGGCGCCCCCTTTCTCCCATCCTCTGGCTACTACTGACTGACTGACTGACTGACTGCTTTGCTCGTTCGTTGCCCATTCTTGTGCTCAGGCAATGTTCAGTCATCGCTTCGTTTTCGACTACTACTACTTAAGCCGTGTCCGACGCCAACTCCGACTCCAACTTTAACTCTGAGTTCGAGTCCGCTTTTTCCTACATATACATATATATATTTCACTGCTATATTGTTGTTGTTGTTGTTGTTGGTGTTCTTTTACATGTTCGTGCCAAGTGGCACTAAAACTATTTGCCTTTGCTTTTGGCAGTTGTTGTTGCGAGCAGCGAACAGCGAGCAGCAAGCAGCAAGCAGCGGCAGCACCTGCCGGGCACACGCAACACGCAGAGTGCAGCAGCAGCGTCGAGCCGAGTCACTGCAGTAGGAATCGCACGTGCTTTGGTTCGGCTGCGTTGTTGAAGCCCGAAGCTTGAGTCGAGTCCGAATCCAAAACCGAGTTCGAGTCGCAATACGATTGCGGCTTCGGGGACTGCGACAGCTCGGTTTACGGCTCGGCTCGGTTGCGGGGCCAGCTTTCATTTCGCAGCTACGTCGCTCAGTCGTCGCAGTCGCAGTCACGTCGTCACAACGTACCGCGTTTCCAACGTAGCGCGTTTTGGCCCAGGCCGCGGCTGTCGTCGTTTACGTCGTCGTCAAACAGTCAGTTAGTCAGTCAGTCAGTCAGTCCGTCAGTTAGTTAGTCGGTCGGTTGGTCAGTCAAACAGTCGCTCAATCATTGTGTGAGTTAATCAATCAGTCAATCGGACAGTCACTCGGTCAGTCAGTCAGTCAGTCACTCGGTCAGTCAGTCAGTCAGTCAGTCATTCGGCTCGACTTGACCGCCTCTGGGCCCGGCTGATGCGTGCAACATTCTGTTTCCCGCGCGTGTGAATTCTATATACATAAAGTATTTCCTTTTTTTTTGTTGTTTTTTCCATACTAATATAATGTTTTTTTTTTCTGAAATGCCATTGTATTTTTCACTCTGTTTGTTTACCGAACGGTGATGGTGTTGGTCAAGTCAACGCAAGTCAAGTCAAGTGAAGTGAAGTGAAGTCCGTGTGCGTGTCACGTTAACTTCCAACTTCAAAAAGGTGTTTAAGGCGTCGTCGCCAACTCTCGAAACTTTAGCTCACAGCTTGAAACTTGAATTCAAGCTCCAACTTCAACTCCGATTGCAACTCCAACTCCAACTCCAACTCTAACTCCAAGTCGAGTCAACAAGAACAACAGCAAAGAAAAAACAACAACAGCGAGCGACAACAATGAGCGACAACAATAAAATAATGAAGCAAATGTGGCGGAATTTAAGTCTCAGTTACATTTGTCCTGCCACCCACTCAATTCCCTTTCTCAGCTTTCGAGCTATCTGCATCTCTCTCTTTTGTTTGTTTACCTTAATTAATGCACTGGCAACACAGCAGCAACAGCAGCAGCAGCAGCGACAGCGGCAGCAAATGGGGCAACGTGCAGCATAATTTGCCTAGGCAACGTCTCCCAGCCACAGGCCTATTCAAGGCTCAGGCTCTGGCTCAGCTTGCCTCAAGCCACTTGCAACTTGGCAACTCGGCAACTCGTCCCGGGGCGCCGTTAGTTTCTACTGCCGCTGCCGCTGCTGCTGCTGCTGCTGCCGAGGGCGCAGTTAATGAATATTTTAGCCAAGTTAATTTCCATTCTCTCCATACGAATTGGCATCGACAGCAAAGTTGCGAGGCAACCAAATACGTTGCCGGCTGCCAGCGACACATTTTCTCATTCTTCTATTTCTTGTGTGAATTACATAAGCCAGTCGATTATCGAGTGTAAAACCAAAATAATCATATCAAAATATTACGCATACGTCGCATTGCACATTCCAAAAACAACTAAAATCAACGCTAGATGGCGCTTTATCCCAAAATATACGTATATATATAACATTTTTTTACAGCATTTTTCACATTTCATTTGGCAAGTTTTTTTTTTTTTTTTTTTTGGTGTTTTTTTTTTTTGGTGAGGCTTGAGGAAAAGTTGCCGTGACGGCGCCGCTTGCTTAGCCTTGGCTTAAGCAATGCTTCTTAACTTTGATTGAACTTTGAACATGCAACCAGGCAGCCAAGCAGCCAGGCAGTCAGCCAAAGCAAGAACAACAACAACAATTGGCTGTTGAGGGCAGTTGAAGAACTGCGAACAATTCGCACGCACATTTTCGCTCTTTCTTCCTACTATTTTTTTTTGGTTTTTTGTGGCCAGGCAGCGAAGTGGGTGGAGTGGTGCTTATTGCCAGTTGTCGAGTGGTGCGTGCTACTCCACTATATATATGTGTGTGTGTGTGTGTGTGTGTGCAATGCTAATGAATGCCCCATGAAAATAGGCTCAAAGCCACTTGCAATTTTTGCGCTTTGCTTCGCCAACTCCATTAAAATTTGAATTTTCCCTTTACGTTTTTCTTTCTCTCTGTGTGTGTTCCATTTACGTTTCAACTGTTTTAAATTCGAAATTGATTTTCTCTTCTGTTTTTTGTTTTTTTCGTTTTTTTTTTTGGTTTGTTTCCCGTTATTGTGCATATATTTGGAAATTTAAATAATTGAATACATTTCCCTCGTGTTTCGTTTTGGATTTCTTTACTTTATTCTATTTTATTTTTATTATCCACTTCGTTGTTTTTTTTTTATGCTGTTTAAATGAATTTTAAATGGGGGCAAACTCAAAAAATATTCCCCAAACACAAGTACATAAAACTAAATGGGATATCTGCTAACCGCTTAATGACATTCCAAAATAAATCTAATTTAGCAATAATACGAGAGTAACGAGTAAAGTTTCTTTCTTTCGCTTCCACAAAACAAAAAGGGTATTCTTGCGTCATACGAAAAAAAACGCGAATGCAAATGCAAAGTTATTTAAATTAATTCAATCATATTTTAACTTTGACAGCGCACAAAAATTGCTGAATTCGTTATGAAATGTAATTTAAAAACTCAATAAAAATATGTCGCGTGCAATTCGAATTCGATTCGATTAAATCAAATTTGTCAAAAATATATACAAACGTATTTTTGTGCACGGTGTATTTTGTGCAGATTGCAAATATTTATTCATGAGTTAATCAGTTTGATTGCGCAAAACTTTCTGCATTAAAAATGGAGTTGAGTTTTAGCTTTGTGTTTTCTCTTTCATTCGCTCTGTTTTCTTCACTTCAAGTGGTCACACATTTATGGCCAGCACTGTATGTATGTGTGTGTGCTGAACGAATCGAGTTTCGTTCGTTCATAGATCAACTTCTTCTTCAATCTTCTTCTTGCCAAAGTTGCTCATACTTTATTGTGCCAAATTGGCAGAAATTTATGCAATGTGCAGCCAGCAGCCTCTGTCTCTGCTTCTCTCCCTCTCTCTCTCTCTGTCACTCGCCGGATCGTCTGTCTCTTTCTCTGGCGCTGAGCAAGATACATCGCTGCGCCTTTGCACATATATTTGAGGAACATTTTGATTTGCTTTAAAGTTAAATTTTCTCTAAAACTACTTTACTGCTTGTCCTAGTTCTCCTAGTTGCTGCTCTCTCTCTCTCCCTCTCTCTATCTCTCTTGCTCTCTCTCTCTCTCTCTCTCGCTCCATTTCTCTCTGTGTTATTCTTTGCTTGTCCATTAACTTTGCATTTGTCTCTGCGCTGTGCTTCATTTCAACTGCTGACTAGGCGCTATGTGCCACATATTTTTGGCAGTAGTACAGTGTGTGTGTGTGTGTGTGTGTGTGTGGAGCACGTGAGTGTGTGTGATGTGTGTATTTGTGTAGAGGAAACAGCTTAAGGCCTGGCCAAAAGTTACGCACTGCGGCGAGTTTTGTTTTTAATATGCCGTGACCCAGAGATGTGTATGTGTGTCTGTGTTGGTGTGTGTGTATTTCACGTGCGCTGCGTGATTTTAATTTGAAATAAACACACACAAACACACACACACACACACACATAGGAATACTAAAACACCGCACACCTCAGCCGGACTCTTTGCATTTTGTGGTTTATTTATTTTTATTTATTTTCTGTTTCTGTTCTTTTTTTTTGGCTTTTCTCATTTTATTTGCGTCCCATTTTTACACTTGGCCTTTGCGTAATTCTTTTTACGACTCAACAAGCAGTAGAAAAAAATACAAACAGCAAAAAAAAGAAAAACTAAAAAAAAATACAGAAAGCTGAAATGAAATGAAACGAAATGAAGAAGGAAATACAAGAACTTATTGATCGGCCGCTTGAAGCCAATTTGAAGGTCAAGCATACGCACCGTAGGCCGCTGGGTAGCATAGCCACCACACCAAAAGGGGCATCAGATGCCTAACAGGGTTGTGCTTGTATATGTGTGTGTATGTGTGTGTGTGTGCTTGAGTGCCCCTTCTGCATTGTTATATAAACATAACATTTATGCAGGCAAGCGAGCTGTCGCTGTCGCTGTGTCGCCCCTGACTAAAGCTGATGCGGAAACTGAAGCTGAAGCTGTAGCTGGAAGCGAAGCCGAAACTGTAGCTGAAAGCAATAGCTGACTGTGGTTGGAGCTGTCTTCTGCCACATGCCACATGCCACATGCCACTTGCTATGATGACGTCATTTTAAATTATTTTCAAATTTTGCGCCAAAGGCCAAGCAGCTGACACAGCTGCTGCTGGCTCTGCGGAAACGGAAGCAGCGACAAGACAGTCCACAGCACGGCATACACAACAATACACAAACACATACCAACAAACACACATACACACAGTGGGCTAACTGACTGCACTTTGCTTTTATCCGTGTCAAACATTTTCATCCACTTGTTCGCATTATTCTCGCACAGCGGGCGCATTTCTCCACCTTCCACCTTCCACCTTCCTCCGCCTGACTTCAAAAGAAGCCGCCACTGGCATCCCCAAGTTGCAAGCACAGAGCACAAAGCACGAAAAAACCCAAATTCAAATCCCAAACAAAAAAAGAACTAAAAAAAATACGGTACGAAGCGAAGAAAGAAAAACGAAACGAATAAGGAGAAATGAAAGAGATTTTGTTAAAGGCGAAAAGGAGCAAAACTCTTGCTCGTTCGTTCGTTCGCCTCAAATCATGCAGATAATCGCAACAAGTTCAAACGGGAGGCGGGAGACCGAAGGCGTGGCAGGCCCGCCTTTCGATTTGTTGCGAAATTTTATTAATGCTTAAATAGAAATTCGATTTAGTTGCGTTTCGCTGCATTTCGATTTGATTTTGCCTGCAATTGCAGTGAAGCACAGCTGAGTTCACATCGCTCTCTCTCTCTCTCTCTCTCTCTCTGTCTCTCTTTCTCTCGCCATTCTGAAATGCCTTAAGCCCTTGTTAAATCTTCTTTTCGTAATCCAGGCCAGGCTAGATAAGAAGAACTCTTTAACCCCAGCCATTCCATTTCGGCAAAGTTTTTCAACGCGGAGCAGCTGCAACAGCCGCCAGCCAATCAATTGATGTCGAGGCTTGGCTTTAATTATGCAAGCAATAGCCTGCTGCAACTGTTGTTGCAACTGTTTTTCTCGAAAGTCAACATCTCGCACTCAGCGGAATCACTTTGCACAGATTATATTGATTACATTCGCTGCTACACTTGCACTTATGTTCTGCGTACCGGTTCGCTAAGTGGACCCCAAGAGCACATTATAATTGACCATATTTCAACATTCAAAAAATTGTAAAAACCTTTTTGTATAATAGTAACTTCAAGTGCTCAAGTGTTTCGAATCGATTACATTCACTTTTCATTATACTAATCGAACCGGTTCAGTAGTAAAAGGGTTCAAATTTTAGCTGATATTTTGACTTGTCTAACTGGTTCAGTAATTAATCATACTGTGATGCTAACTCACAAGATTTAACCGGCAATGTGAACCGGTTCAGTATATAATCCTGAAAGTGGTTCAGAGACATAATTTAGCACTGCAACAGAATATTTCATTAAAAATGTGGCATTGAGTGCTCATAATTTAATTTCGTTTTCTTTGACACGTCGAACCGGTTCAGTAGATAATCTAAAAGTGGTACAGATAACAATAAGATTGAGCTGGCATATTGTGCGCGCATTTTTCTGAAGTGTTGTCAGTGCAGAGTGTCGAAAATCAGTGAAATCAAACAATGGCAGCATATAAAATGTAAACAATAGCAGAAAAAGGAAGCAAATTGATTCTGAAGCTCTCTGACAAATTTCGCCAAACAAATTCCCGATCGCATTATGCATAGAGAATATTTCGCAGCCTTACACAAAAAGCGAGTTGCCAATTGGAATGCGCATTGAATGAAATGCGAAAGGGAATGAGAATAGAAATGGGAAATGGGAAATGGGGAGAAGCGATGGGTACAAGCTCCACTCGAAGCCTAACCCCAAGCCAGAAAGAGGATTCCGCGGTTCGCTGCGGCTGGCTTTATTCAGGCAACCAAACAAAGCAAAAAAAGCAGAAAAAAGGACAACGAAAAGCTTTGCGTGTATTTAGGCGGATTGTCTATAATTGTTTGCGCTGGTATGAGTAAGGGTTTTCCCCTCTCTAAGTGTGTGTGTGTGCGTGTGTGTGAAAAATTTTGGAATTTTCGCTGCTAAAGAGAACGAATTTAACAGCAAGCACAACAACAACAGCAACAGCAACAGCAACAACAAGCGCCACGTCAAATTAAGCAAAAGTAAATAAACAACGCAACAACACAAAACAAAAATGAGACGAGCGAGAAAAAAAAAGAAACCCAAAAATAAATAAAATTAATTCAAATGGCAAGAACAACAACTAAAGCAGCATATTGCAAAGCAAACAAGCCACAGAAATTAAACAGCAACAGCAACAGCAATAACAACACGAACAAGAACAAGAATAATAAAAATCAGCAACCAGCGAGCAATAAAAATTAACATAAAATACGCCAATGCCAAACAAGCGACTACTCTGAGCTCTGAGCTCTGAGCTCTGAGCTGTTGCTGCCTGTTGTGTCGCGCTCTCTCTTACTCCCACATCCCACATCACTGTCTCTGTCTCTCTCTATCTCTCTCACACTCTACCTGTGAGTGCGTGCTGGCCATAAAAAAGAACGAAGGAAAAAAACAGAAAACTGCGTTGTGCCGCCTGCGGCTTCAGCCTGTGAGGCAGGTGCAACATTTCGTCGACCAGTCGGCACAAAACTTAATTTAGACGCGCTTTAAATTCCAAAAACACACAGATTTCGTAGCTTAATAAACAGTTGTTTTCTCTCTCTTTTACCTTTTTTTTGTGGTAAACTAACAAATACCCTGTAGAGCTGAGTAAATTCAAAAAACCACTTTGATATGCATTTTGAATTCCGCTCGAAGTTTAGCGTCGCGTCTAAATGTTTATTGATATTTCTGCATCAATTCTTGGCCGAAGCAAAAGCAAACAAATTGATATGGATACACTGAACAAAAAAAACAGACACGATTTCTAAAATCAAATACATTCAAAAGACCTCTTGCAAAATTTCAAGATTAAGCCAAAATATGTCAAGTCGATAGAATCGCAAAAATCGTAGAAGTTATTTAAGAAATAATTTAGTATGCAAATATAACTGCTTTATATACTAAAGAATATACACTTGGTATATCTATATACTAATGCGTGCAAAATATACCAGATTGTCACACAGTTTCTGGAATGCTTTGAACTTCAAGGTATACTGATATACTAAGTTAGTCTTCGGCATATTTAAGTAGATTTTGGTATATTATTTCAGTATATTTTTAGAATAGTACCACATTAATGAAGAAATGTGTAGAGGGTATCTCACAGTCGATCACACCCGACTGTAGCTTTCTTACTCATTTTTTTTTAACTAGTTCCATTAGTAAAGCTGTCGCCAATCATGTCCTGGTTTCAGTAGCATCAAACCAACAAGGAGAATTGAGTATGTTAAATGATAATGAAAAATAATAAATGGCATAAAATCTGGATTTGAGAACATTTGTTTGATCAGTGTAAACCGATTCTTAGTCTTAAGACTAAGACATTTTAGCTTAGAGCATTTTATTTGATCAGTGTAAAAAATTTGCATTTTACAAGTTTTGCCAGAGCTGCAATGATATTTATGGTTAAAGAGAAATATACCTATAATTGACCTAAGTGGCTTATGCAACATTTTAGTATATACAACATTTCTGCTATTACAAGTACCTTAAATGCATTTGCTGCATTCAGAGAACTTCTAATTGATTTGGGTTGTACGTGTGTATGAGTGTGTTTGTATGTGTTTCCACCCTCTTTGGAAAATAACTTAATAAAAAGTGAACATGTGATATTAATTGGAACAACTGTAGTTTGCAGTTTGGGGCATGTTGCATGCTCAGCGTGTTTACATTGTTACAACTCGACTCGACTTGAGTTGAGTTGGACTTAGCTGCTGCTTAGAATACAATTGGGACTATGTTTTGGGCTTCATTGATTTTGGTTTGCACTTAGTTTAATTAAATGTTGCCAGAGAGCTGCACAAACAGGTGCAACTTTGTGTATGTGTGTGTGTGCAACAATGCAAATCGAAACTTTGAATGTCATCCGCAGTTTCAGTGCCACTGCCACAGACAGTTTACATAAACCGCACACAACTCAACTCGACTCAAAAACTCGAAGTTAGGCGCAACTTAGTCACAATCCTAGTCGACTCGACTCGACACGACACTATAAATGTTAATAACAAGCAACATTGTTAGCAGTTTTTGCCTTTGTTTAGCTACTGCCCATGGGCTCATCCCCCATTCTGCCACGCCCCATGTGCAACATTGTTGTTCTCTTTCTCTTTCTTTCTCTCTCTCTGTGTCTATAGCCTTGTTGTTGTTTTCGGTTTCGGTCTGTTAGACAAAAAGTTTTAATGGTATTAAGCAAGCCAAAAATAACACACAAAATAATAGAAGCAAGCAACAACAACAACAACACCAACAGCTAAATGTGAAATTAGAAACACACACATACACACACACACACACACACACACGTGGAGAGTTGCTCTGTCACGTTGTGCAATTTAGCGTGCAAAACGTAGAGCGAAAGAGGGAATGAAAAAAATGGTTGCATACTTTTTGGGGCCGACGCTGTAATTGCAGCTGCTTTTGCCGTAGCTGTTATTGTAGCTGGGGATACCGTTATAAAATATGCACTTAAATTTAAATTGTCGTAAATTAATTGTAAAACTGTGCAACAACCACTTTCCTCTCATTTTCCTACGTTTTTTTTTTTATTCTTTTTTTGCACTTTTACCACAAAATGTAAGTTGAAAAATTTGCCATGGGTTTTTTTTTTTTTGCTGTTGCCGCTTGCAGCGGAAGTCGGTGAGGCATGGCCAGTTGCCAGTAACTGTGACTGTGGTTAGGTATGCGAGTATGTATGCGAGTGTGTGTATGTGTGTGCCAATTATCTGTGCCCACCCAATAGCAACCACGTGGCAAGCCGCAGAAAAAAAAACAAAAAAAAAGTGGAAAAAACAAGGCACAAGCAATAACCAAAAGTTGCGTGCGAGACATACCACAACAACAGCAACTACGACAGCAGCAACAACAACGACGGCAACTACAAACAAGCGAACAACAACAACAACTGGACTGGCAGCGGCAACAAAGTGTAAAGGCAACTTTGTAACCTTTGCACTTTTATGAATTTCAATCTCTTTTTGACCCAAACACACACACACACACACACACTTGCAATCTAACAATCTAACACACACACATACACACTTGTGAGGTCGTGGACAATTAGTTGAAAATTTCGTAGAAAGTGTGCGGCGTGCAAAGCCCCAAAAAAAAAAAAATTAAATAAAAATGGAGAACCAACTTTGTTTTTGGGTGAACGCTTAAAAACTAACTTTTTTGATATGTTGTTGTTGCTGCTGCTGCTGCTGCAATACTCCTTGCTCTTGCCTGCGTCGCAAACTGACCATATTGGCCGTGAGGAAAAACCCTGAAGCCAGCGCGACTCAGACCCAGGCCCATAAACATAACATTTTTAACTGCCTGTGCGCCGAGTGGAAGATAGCGACTTGTGACACCGAGTTTATTACTCACATTTTGATATATGAGCAGTATATTAATTCAACTAGTTGTAGTTATACAACTACAACTACAACTACAACTTCAACTTTAACTCGAGGCATAGTTACGTGATTAGTGCAGTTCAACCGCATGACTAAATGTTTTTTTTTGCGCATTTAAATTAATCAAGTGCACAATTTGTAAGTTTTCGTTTTTGAAAAACTTCTGTCCAACTTTTGTTTTGCAAGCGCTTTTCTAGGGCATCTCCTAATCAACAACTACTCGCTTTCTATCTCCCCTCTCTTTGCCCTGCCTTTAGCTTTTATACCCGCTACCCATAGGGTAGAAGGGTATTATAACTTTGTGGCGGCAGAAAGTGCAGTTGGGTCTTAGTCACTTTGGTTGACAAACTGGTTTATTTCGTGCTTTATGGTATATTCAGAGTGTTGTAGTATATTGATATACCAAATATGGTATATCTGGTATATTTGTACTTCAATAAACATACTCTATTTGATGATAACTTTGTGGCAGCAGAAAGTGCGCTTTATGGTATATTCAGAGTGTTTGTAGTATATTGATATACCAAATATGGTATATCTGGTATATTTGTACTTCAATAAACATATTCTATTTGATGATAACTTTGTGGCAGCAGAAAGTGCGGTTGGGTCTTAGTCACTTTGGTTGACAAACTGGTTTATTTCGTGCTTTATGGTATATTCAGAGTCTTGTAGTATATTGATATACCAAATATGGTATATCTGGTATATTTGTACTTCAATAAACATACTCTATTTGATGATAACTTTGTGGCGGCAGAAAGTGCAGTTGGGTCTTAGTCACTTTGGTTGACAAACTGGTTTATTTCGTGCTTTATGGTATATTCAGAGTCTTGTAGTATATTGATATACCAAATATGGTATATCTGGTATATTTGTACTTCAATAAACATACTCTATTTGATGATAACTTTGTGGCGGCAGAAAGTGCAGTTGGGTCTTAGTCACTTTGGTTGACAAACTGGTTTATTTCGTGCTTTATGGTATATTCAGAGTCTTGTAGTATATTGATATACCAAATATGGTATATCTGGTATATTTGTACTTCAATAAACATACTCTATTTGATGATAACTTTGTGGCGGCAGAAAGTGCAGTTGGGTCTTAGTCACATTGGTTGACAAACTGGTTTATTTCGTGCTTTATGGTATATTCAGAGACTTGTAGTATATTGATATACCAAATATGGTATATCTGGCATATTTGTACTTCAATAAACATACTCTATTTGATGATAACTTTGTGGCAGCAGAAAGTGCGCTTTATGGTATATTCAGAGTGTTGTAGTATATTGATATACCAAATATGGTATATCTGGTATATTTGTACTTCAATAAACATATTCTATTTGATGATAACTTTGTGGCAGCAGAAAGTGCGGTTGGGTCTTAGTCACTTTGGTTGACAAACTGGTTTATTTCGTGCTTTATGGTATATTCAGAGTGTTGTAGTATATTGATATACCAAATATGGTATATCTGGTATATTTGTACTTCAATAAACATACTCTATTTGATGATAACTTTGTGGCAGCAGAATGTGCGCTTTATGGTATATTCAGAGTGTTGTAGTATATTGATATACCAAATATGGTATATCTGGTATATCTATACATACTTCATTAAACATACTTTATTGTATATATTCTATTTTGATAGTAGTACCAAATATCGCCTTCGGTAATAGTTTTTTTAAGGGTATGATAACTTTGTGGCAGCAGAAAGTGCGCTTTATGGTATATTCAGAGTGTTGTAGTATATTGATATACCAAATATGGTATATCTGGTATATCTATACATACTTCATTAAACATACTCTATTATATATACTCTATTTTGATAGTAGTACCAAATATCGCCTTCGGTAATAGTTTTTTTCAAGGGTATGATAACTTTGTGGCAGCAGAAAGTTCAGTTGGGTCTTAGTTATGTTACTTTGGTTGAAAGTCAGGTATATTTCGTGTATTATTGTATTTTGTTAGTGATGAAATATATTGATATAGTATACCAAATATGACATATCTGGTATATTTTTATTTCTACCTCATTTCGATAGTATTACCAAAAATATAGCCATCGGTATATTTTAATATTTTGTTGCATATTATTTTGGTATATTGTATCAATAATACCGCAATGATTATATTAAAAATAGGGTAGCGGGTATCTCATAGACGCACACATTTGACTGCAGTTTCCTTAGTTGTTATTTTTTCTCGTCTGTGATGTTGTTGTTGTTGTTGTTCAAATTAGTTCCGGGAGCTAGATATGTGGATGCCTAAGCTTTTATTTTTTGTTTTTTCTTTTTGCCGAAGCAATTTCCTCATTTCGAAGCAACATTTTGCACATTTCACAGCGGTCTGGCCCAAAGAACGGAAGTTGGTGAAAATGCTTCACAGCACCAAAACGCAAAAGTCCGTAACTTATTCCTTGGCCATTTCTATGAATTCAAAGCGCAAAACCATTAAAAACTCAACTAAATAATGTGCATATTAATTAGAGACGAGAGTCCGAGCCAAAGAGAGAGAGAGAGAGAGAGCGAGAGAGAGAGAGAGAGAGCGAGAGAGGGAGAGAGAGAGAGAGAGAGAGAGAGAGAGAAAGAGTGAGTGAGAGAGTATATCAAACAAATTTTTTGCTGTGGGTCTTCAACAACAACAATTAAAATAGTATGCCAACTTAAGCTTAAAGCGAATGAATGCCAAACTTTAAAATAGAAAGTTTTCGTAAAATAAATTCTAGCAAACGGATTAATGTTGATCATCTCGTAGGGAGCTTGTCAATTGTGCTTTGACAGCAGCAGCTTGAACATTATTTATTCAGTGAGAATTGCCTAGACTCGAAACTGCTGACTGAGGGCTATTCAAATATGCATTGTGTTGATTTCCGATGCATAATCCTGTCTCTCTCTCTTTCCCTTTCTCTATCTAGGAAATGCATTTTCTGTGCTTCATCTGCCTTTGCCTTTACTATTTTGTTTTGTTTTGAAGAATTGGCATTACCATTAGCAATTATGCATATACTCGTTGCTCGTTGCTCTGCAGCTGTGTGTATATAACATATTTATTTGCATTTATTTTCATGCAATAACTATGCAAATTTTGACGTATTCAATTTCATTTCTGTCTGCCTCACTCTCTTTCTCTATCTTTCTCTCCCAACCTGCTTACGTTTTAATTGAAAATAACGCATATATTGCGTTTTTGCATTAATTGCGTATACGCAGTGTACGCCTTCACGTCTTTTCTTAAATATGCAAACAATTATTGAACGTATTTCCTGTTTCTGTTGTTAAAGCGTTGTCTAAAATCTCGAAACCTCGAAATTATCTTTTTGCCATAAATAATCAGCTATCTTCCTCTTCGTCTGGTCTAGTGGGTGTTGCTTTTGCAGGTGTCTGTGTTTGGTTTATGCAATCCACACACACACACACACACACACACACACACACACACATCTATGAACTATGGCATAGAATTTTCCAATGATTTTTCTGCTTTCTTTTTTTTTCATTTGTATTTTCTCTTTGCTTTTTCATTCGTGTGTGGAGCTGGAGTCGGTAGCTGCGTGTAATGAAGTTTACCTGCTCAACACAGACATACACATACACATACACATACGCGTAGCCACAACCACAACACACACACACACACACACACACACATGCGAAGAGCTGTGATATTTGTCGGCGCTAGTCTGTCAATTCCAATTTGTTGTCCGTGCCCGTTGGCATTTCTCTGTCATTTACTAATCGATAAATTTGTTGTGTTTTCTGTAAATGCTTTTCGTTTAGAAGTCGTTGCATGCAAATGGCCAAAGAGCAGACACACACGCAATCCACAGAGAGAGAGAGAGAAAGCGAAAAAGAGAGAGAGCGAGTTTAGTCTGTGTTAACTTGTAGAGATTTGCACTTTGCTGCATCTTTACTACTCAATCAAGCCATCAATCAATCAGCACCCCGAACTGGACACGCCCACTTAAAGACAGCCCTTTTTGGCCATATATATATATATATATATATATATATATATATATATAAATATAGCCCACTGCCTCCCGATTCCCAGAGGTGCCATAAAGAACGCCAGCAAGAGCGGCGCGTTCAGCGTCAGCGTTTCGCTCTATGCAGAAATTTATTGTTCCGCCATTATTTATAAACATTTTACTCTATATATATATATATATATATATATATATATATATATATATATATATATATATATATAGAGTAAAATGTTTATAAATAATGGCGACGACCCTCAGAAGTTTTGCTGCTGTGCATCGGAACAATAAATTTCTGCATAGAGCGAAACGCTGACGCTGAACGCGCCGCTCTTGCTGGCGTTCTTTATGGCACCTCTGGGAATCGGGAGGCAG
Source organism: Drosophila albomicans (assembly GCF_009650485.2). Lineage (NCBI taxonomy): Eukaryota > Metazoa > Arthropoda > Insecta > Diptera > Drosophilidae > Drosophila > Drosophila albomicans. The sequence goes on along the minus strand of NC_047627.2, from coordinate 2,686,372 downwards.
TGGGCTATATTTAAGCGCCAGATTGGGCTTCCCACTCTCTCCTCGTTCACCCCCTCTCTCACTCTCTTCTCTATATATAGAGAAAGGCCAAAGCGCCGCATCAGAGTCCTTTTATAATGCGAATAAATTATGCATATGTTTTGTTTGTTGTTTCAAAGCATTTCGCGGAAAATGCGCTGCATATTAGAAGCTAGACAGAGACACAAAAATACCTAGAGAGCGAGAGAAAGAGAGAGAGAGATACAGACAGAGAGCGGAGAGTGGAGAGAACAAATCAAAGGGATAAGGGAGCTACATAGTGTGAAGCCATGGAAAACATAGCCATTTGCATTAGACTCTGTCACAGCATAAATTACACAAATAATCGAGAATTTTTGGCCTTTGTGAGCTTTGTTCTCAAACAGAGAAAACCAAAGAGACGCCAAGAGAGAGTGAGAGGGAGGGAGAGATAGAAATGGTCATTTTTAGTTGGTTGCTGGTTATTAAAGCATATGATAAATTAAGTCCATGCTCTAATGCTTCCATTAGCAGCGAGTTACGGCCAACAAATGGAAACACATTGACCGCGTTTCATACAAATACTACATATAAACGAAAAAAAAAAAAAACGGGGTGACAAAGTGCCCATAAAGGCATGACAATGACCATATATATATCTCGCATATATATTGTACATATGTGTTCATAAGTACATATATTGTGAACGTTTTAGTGAAAGCTGTGCAATCATTTTTACATTCTTAGTTGCCCGAAAAACTTCACTTTAATGCCAAATTCGGCGCAAAGCTTATTCCCAAGAGTTTAAAAAGTATTTCTACACCCGATATCCATAGGGTATTAAAACATTGTGCCATTCTTGATCTACCTAGCCTAGACGACATAGCCACGTCCGTTTGTCTGTCTGTCCGTCTGTATGAACACCTAGATCTCAGAAACTATAAAATATATGTTAGAGATATAATTTTTTTCGATAGCATTTGTTATGTTTGCACGCAGATCAAAAATATTTCAAATTTTGTGCCACGTCCACTTCCACCTCTGCAAATCGATGAAAATCAAATCACAAATGATATTTTGATGTCGCGATAATTAGTATATACAATAATAACTTCAGTATTTATGATTCCCGAAAGTTTGGTTTGGATCAGACCAAAATTGTCGAAATTATTAAAGAAATACTTTTGTATGGAAAAATTCGCCCACTTACTAGGGGTCTTAGTTCCTTTGGCTAACAACCTGGTATATTTTGGAACCCTATTGAATATTTTCAATGTAGTACTATATCAATATACCAAATGTACCACTTGGTATATTTTTAATATTTTTGCGGTATATTATTTTGGTATATTTTAAGAATAATGCCGCACGGTTTTGATTTTATTTAAAATGGATACCGAGTGCACTCGACTATTGCTCTCTTACTTGTTCTCTCTGATTCGAGTTTCACTTTAATATGAAACATCGACTCTATTTTCATTCGTGGGAATTTGATTAAAAGAATATGTCGAAATGTACTTTTTTCTTATTTCAATTACACCTTAAGATAAATTTGGTGGGAAGATACGTTCTTCAGTTATAATTTGAAATAAGTTATATACTTTTTTTTATGCCCCTCATTTTTGTTTTCTTACTTTACAATTCACAATAGTATTTTTTAATACTTAATCATTTAAATAAAATTAAAATAAAAAATAATAGTGAAAATAGCATTGCAATTCAATTCAACAATATGCTTGGATACAAAAGCTTAATGGAAAATACGTGAAAAAGTGTATTTTATTTAATCTTCACTTTAAAGCGAAAAACATTGCTCAGTCAGAGAAATATGTGTTTCAAAAGACATTCTTAATACTCATTTATAATTGAGTAAATAAGAAGTCTTTCATTTAATATTCTTAACTATCCATTTAATGAAAGTTTGTTGCTTATAGACGACTTTAAACAAAATAAAGCCAAATTGATAGGAAAGATTTAAACTTCACTTTAACACAATGCAAAATGCCAAGTCAAGGAAATTTGACTGAAATATAGGTTATAAAGTATTTTTGTGCTGTTGCGATTAATTAAGCCGAAAAGCTCTTTGCCACTTGCCACTTACCACTTGCCACAAGATGGCCACACGTTCCACTTCATTTGGCCAGTTGAACATGTTGAGCTAATGAAAAAGCATTTGGCAAAAAATGTTTATCAATGAGTTGCTTTGTTTGCATTTGCGTTTGCGTTTCACATTTTGCATTTGACGGGCAAAACTGCTGACGAGAGGAAGGCTTCTCACTTCAGATGCATTTAGCCTTTGGCAGCTGACAGATTTATGGCACACAAACATTAATTACTCGTCCCCCTCTTAGGTGCTTGTTGGCGGTGATGGCTGCTGTGGTGGTTTTACCTGTTGGGCTGGCCGCAATGATGATGACGATGACGACGCTGCTAAAAGCGCATTAAATACGCATTATGCGAACTCTAACACGCCCCCACATAAAACTCTTCTCACAAGCAGCCGCCCCCTTCGCCTCCCAGCTCTTCTCCTCTCTTTCTCACTCTTTTGGAGTCGTGTCGCGTCGTTGCTTTCAAATTAGCGCACAGCTCAATTAAATGCTCTTTCACTGGCGAAGTGCTGCTGCTGCTGCTGTTGACGAGTTGGAAAGGGGAAAGGGGAAAAAGGTTGATGGGGGAGGGAGGGTTGACTACTCGTTGCTTGCCTGGATGCGCTTCGACGCGCATTTTATGCTTCGACACTCACACCCACACACCGCATATGCATATGCTGGTAGCACACACACACACACACACACAGTCTCATTTCATTTAGTTGATTCTAATTTAATAACGAGGTGACTAAATTCAGATGCAGGCAGCCAACAGCAACGATAACCGCAGCATAACATATTAATGTTAATGATAACGCTGATGTTGATGCTGATGTGCATTGAACGATGCCAGAGATGCAGCACACGCAGCGTTAGGGATGGAAAAAGCAGCTAAACAGTCATTGGAAAAAGCAAAAATGAGCAGTGATATTTGTAGATAGCCTATCGATATACATATCTACTATCGAACAAGCTTATTAAAGTATTAATTTTTGTATTATGCTGATTGAATTCAAGAGTGTGATGAGAACGACGACTAAAAAATGTTTGGGGAAGTTAAATGTTTATCATAAAAAAACAATTAATACTTTACGATAGTAGTTGAATGTGTAGTGGAGCTTTGAAATCTTATATTGCTTACTATCGATATACATACATATATACTATCGAGTAAAGTTTATTGAAACATTCTTACTATCGATATACATATCTACTATCGATCTGCTGATTGAATTCAAGAGTGTGATGGGAATGACAGCTTAACATTATTGGGAGAAGTGATCACAAGAAAGAAATATGCGTTACTGATTCATTTTACTATCGTATATAATTGTCTTGTAAAACTTTAAGATATTGTTTGCCTTCTATTAAACATTTCATTTATTTAAGCATTCTTTTTTTATTACTTGTATTCAAGAGTGATATCAAAAGGTAAAAAATGTTTGAGGAAGTGAAATGTTTGTCAAAAACTACAATTAACACATAACGGCAACAATAGATTGCGCAGCACAGCTTTTATTTTACTATCGTTATACCTACTGTCGAATTTAATTAGCTTGCAAGTGCCTTTTTTTGAAGCGATTACATAAAAAGTGATGCGAAAGTTGCTAAAGTGTATTAGGGAAAGTGAAAACAAAAACGTCATATAAATGACAGATGTTTCGATAGATTGTTTAGATTGTACATGCTCCTGTTGATATAACTAATAATAAATATTGCTTTGAGTAAATGCAATTATTCATTTATATGCATATGTATGTATATATTACAATTAGAATTCTTCTCTTGAACTAAAATTACGCAAACAAGAATAAATGCTCCTCTTAATATTCAATAGGAAGTATATCGATAGTAGTTAAGTTTAGCCTGATCGATAGTAACGCTGCTAGAACTCACAACTATTTGAGCATTCCTTTTGTTTTTATATTGACGGAATGTAATATATGTTTTTTAATCGTCGTATATTAGGATTTACCTAATAGTCGCATTCATCTCCTAAGTCTAATCGTGTAATCGATAGAAGGTATGTCGAAAGAAAGTGCTACGATTAAATATGTCGCAATAATAGTAATAGGTTTGAAATTTATCGATAGTAAGATAGATTGTTTTTAAGACATCCAATTATATATGCCTTTATTGGTATTGAATGTATTCAATATATTTTAATCGTACTATAACATTATTCATCTAATGAGTATAATCGATAGTAGGTATATCGATAGGTGAAGGTAAAGTTAAACAGTATAAATACTAATAGTAAATAACTTTATCGATAGTAACATGCCTAAAACACCCTCGAGAGACAAATCAGAGTTAAGCCACCGCAAGATTCACACACAGTGCAACCACAAAGCAAACACATACACACACATAGGCACACACAAGTACACACATACACACGCACTCTCATTAATTGAGTGACCGCCTCTTTAATGGATTACTCGCAATGTCTTTAACTCGGGCTGCGTCCGCTTTCACTCTCTCTCTCTCTCTCTCTCTCTCTCTCTCTCTTTCCCCCTGTCTTCTTTCACGCTCTTTGTGCGCTTCTCCTTCAGTGTCGCATTTGACATTGGCTTTAGCCCTGACCTTGGCGAGGCCTATATGACCACGCCCCCCTCATCCCACGTCATGCTTAAGCTGTTCTTTGTGTGTGTGCCTGACCGCGGTTGTGGTGCTTGCTTGGTCTTGCTCTTGCTCTTGAAATTGAAATGTCGGTGGTGGGAGGATGGGAATGGGGATGGGGAATCGGTTTTGGTTTGCAACTAAATACGCTTACGTTGACGCTGATGCAAGTGTTTCGCATTGCATTTTAAGCTGTGCACTTAATGACCCAGTCGTTCGGTCAGATTAGTGCAACAGTGTCACATGCGGCAATGCCACAAACGACAAGCAACAAGCAATGGCAACAGCCACAGCCACAGCAACAGCAACAGCAACGGTAGCTGTAGCAGCTGCTATAATCATACAACACGTCGTATACGTGACGTGTGAGGGCGCATAAATCAATAGAACAGCTCATGACATGGCAAATGCTAGCAATTCCACTTGTGTTCCACCATCGACACACTTGCAACCAACCACCCAACCACCCACCATATGTGGCATGCCCCCGCCCATCACTTGCAACCTGGCAGAGCCGAGCAGCCAGCCGAGCATTGTTAACTCAATTTCGACACGGAAGCAATTTTCAAAGTGGCAGCAAAGCCAGCGCGACAAGTGGCAACTACTACCTCGGTAACCCTACTCTACTCCTCCCCTCTCGCCCTCGCCCTTGTCTCTACCTCCCTTCTTATTTACCATCGACCCTCATCTGCCGGTTCAATTTCACTCTACACGACTTTGCTCGTTCTGCTGCGGTCTATTAAATGCTACCCGCACTCCACACACAACACAACAAAAAGAACAGAAAACCCCTCGTTTTGTCTGCTGTGGGAATCGTTCGGTTGCTATAACATATAAGATATATACTATACTTTGTAGTCGCGGCTTGAGAAAGCAATTAGTGACAGATCAGTACGTGATTCGCCATTTAATCAGGGCAACAGCTTAATAAACGAATAGTTGTAGCCATGCGGAACCATGAAAGTGGCGCACAAGATGCAATTATAATATGCACTGATTGCACTTCGCATTCATTCATTGCATTTTTATTATTATTGGGCAGTATCAATATTTTCATTGTTGGTCGGCTTTAAGAGATTCTTTCAGCTATCTTAAGCTTCAATTAAAAAGTCAAATTTAAAACTATAACTTTATGTGATTATATAGAGATCTTTACGTATATTAGTGTCAGTTTAAGTGTAAATTTCATATAAAAAGGAACAACAAATTTAAAAACAGTATTTGAGAAATACAAATTCAGGTTAAATTCTTTTAATTATCGTTTATAGAGCTTCATTTATATTTCACTTTACGTTCCAGTTGAAATCAACCTGGTTTGTGAGAATATTTTTCTTGATCAGCTCAAATGCGAGTTGAAGAGGTTGAAGATATTGTAAAGATCTTTTGTTTACTTTTTACACCTGTTTTCTTCACTTTAAGCACAATCTGTGAATAGTGGCATATTTCGCTCGCGTTGATTTTTGGTATATTATAATCGATTTTAATTTATGAAGTTACTTAATACTAATATTAAAAAAAAGATTTGTAAGTTGATGTATACTCGTTCGGATTTATTTCGTTGTTAAAATGTCTATTTTCTTAAACGTATATGCAATTAATTGAACTTGAAAATGTTAATTAATATGACTAACAGTTCGAATTATGAAATTCAAATTCCTTTTATCATGTTTTTGGTTGCTACAGTTTAGACTGTAGATTGTTAGCCAGTCAATAGTAAGGACAAATAATCTTATTTTACACATATGTTTATGTTAGATTTTCCTTACTTTTGCGAATTATACATTTTACTGCTTCAAACTACTCTTAACGAAGCCTTTTTTGAAATTTTAAATTTACCGAATGAATACAAGTGCCAAATATACCAGATTGTGAGCCAAAGCAACTGAGACCTGTAGGAAGTTGGCGTTTTTGTCCTGGAAGCTGTGAATATCTGAATCTTGAATTTATAGATATATTTCGCTGACTTTCAGAATCTTTCGAGACTTCGTTAATAACTTCAAGCATAATTCTTTATTCGCTTTATCTATCCAGTTTCTCATGTGCAGTTTAAGCACAAGTGCATTCATTTCCAACCACTGTGCAGCTCTTTGACGTCGCTCTGTCTCTGCTGTGTAGTGCCTCCACTCGCCTCTCGCCCCTCGCTTTTCCCTTTTCGTACTCATTTCGTCGTGATGACAAATACTATTAGATGCCATTGATAGGTTACGAGATAATGTGTGTTCATGCCATATCCATAGTCGAGTGTGCGTGTGTTGTGCGTGTCTATCCAAGCGTGCTTCTCTCTGTCTGTGACTCTATGTGTGTGTGTGTGTGTTGTTTACTCTGTGTGTGTGTGTTTGCCATGCGATGTGATGCGATTCGATTTGATTTCCTGAGGTTTGTTTATGTGGCTTTTGATTGGTATGGAAATTGTGGCGATATGCTTAAAATTATTGCAATTACCGAGCGTGTGACTGTATTAGTATCTCGCACACACACAAACACACACAGACACAGAGACAGAGAGAGAGTTATAGTAGGGGATATTAACATGCACATTAACCTTAACAACAGTTGCCATTTACGTTACGCTCGGGCGTTACGTTACGCAATCGATGGCTGCACCTTTTACGTAACGACGAAACTAAGAGAATAAGGCTTTCATAATCAGGCCATAAATGCGAGCCAATTGTGAGTGAGTGGTGGGAGCGAGGAGGGAGCAGACTGGGGGAGACTGTTGCTAATTGATTTCTGCACACAATACACGAGAGCACACACACAACAAGGAAAAAAAGAAGAGAGAAAACGAGGGTTAAAGAAAAACAAGTTTTGCTTTGGCGCCGCAAGGTATGCAACGATTTTTGCAGCTGCCTTTCAGACAGCAGCAATTGATATGACAAACAGCAACGGCAGCGGCAACGGCAACGGCAGCAACGATGGTTGCAAGAACCACTCAAGTTTTTCTTTGCTTGCCACTTTTTGTTTTCCGTTTTTTTTTTTTTTTTTTTTTTTTTGGGGGCTGCACGAAAAACAAAGCGTAAATCACAAGAGGCGACAGCGACAGCGAAAGCGAAAGTCGTCCGACTGTCGCCTGCGTTTGTTTTCCCGTTGTTGTTTTTGGTTATCTGCAGCGACAGAAAGCGAAAGTCAGTGTGCGAAGGAGTTGAGGTTGGATTGTGCGACTTTTCGAACTATGAGAGTTGGCGTCGGGCGCTGTGCAAAGTGTGCTAATGAAATGCGCGTTGCAGTTGCAGTGTGTGTGTTGCATGCAAGTGGCCCCCAAATGAAATGTGAATACCTAAATCAAATGCAAAAATGGCTGCGGCCCAAGCAACAACAGCCACAACGACCACAATAACAACAACAGTAGCAGCAGCAGCAGCCGCAGCTGCAGCAGCAGCAACAGCAATAACAACAGCCACAACAACAACAGCAACAACAATAATTAAAGCAACAATTCAATGCCCCAAAAGGCGACTGCAGTGCTAAGTGACCAGCGGCGTCGTTGGCTTTGTTGTTGTCTCGATCATCAGCAGCAGCAGCAGCAGCAGCAACATTAAGAGCAGCAAACATTTGTTGTGCCTGTAGTTTGAGCTGAGAGATGGCCGCCGTTGCCGGCCTTTATGGCCTCGGCGAGGATCGACAGCATCGAAAGAAACAGCAGCAACAGCAGCAGCATCAGAAGGAGCAGCTCGAGCAGAAGGAGGAGCAAAAGAAAATTGCCGAGCGCAAGTTGCAGCTTAGAGAGCAGCAACAACAGCGCAATTCACTCGATGGCTATGGGTATGCAAGCTATTAATCTTCTATACACATACATACATATATACATATTTTTTTACTTATGCAAATTATGGAATTTCATTCAAGAATTGCACAACTTTCATTTGTCAAACGGAAATTCCTTTTGTGTGTCTGGCACTTTTATTTCCATGAAATTGTATCTTTATACATTTTGGCTCTATATTTAGCAGCACGTTCTGCATTTGACTTGACTGTCACTCGTAATAATTTCAACCTAAGTAGTGTTGTAACTTATGAACTACAGCTACCGCATCTATGCTGTCTCTCTTTCTGCCTGTCTGTCTGTTTGTCCACCTATTTGACTTCGTAAAACTGTATGTAAACATTTTGTTTAGATGTTAAAGCTGCTTCAAGTTGGAAGCACATAACATAAACATTAAATAGCTGCATCACATAAAAATATACAGCTGCACATGAATTAAGTAACAGATATGGAAGATATGGGGATATAGATACAGAGAAGTGTGTGTGTTGATATATATTTGAAAGTGCTGATGTGATTACAGATAAACATAGTGTAAATATAAATTACACAAATAAATATAGTAATATAACTAGGAATATAAATACGAATAGAAATGCTAATAAATACTGCTGCGATAAAGATGAAAGATAAATAAATACAAAAAAGATACGGATAGTTAAAGAGTATATACAGATGTAGAAACATGTGTGGATATATTTAATTGTAGAATAAGTATGAACTTTAAGAAAATAATATTCAGGAAAAATTACGAAATATACCAAAAGTCATGTTTGGTATAACGATATACTGATAGCAACATTTTATGATACTACATTGAAAATATATTTCATGGAGAAATAAATATACCACCAAATACAAAATAAGTATATAAGTATCATTTATTTAATAAGTATATTTGGTATACTGACTCACTATTGTATTGAAAAAAGACCATAGGGTACTAAATATACTGCCAAGTACAAAATGAAATATACCGCTATCTATATTTGGTACAATGACATACAAATGTATTGCAAATATACCATAGAGATAACTAAATACACCTTGGAGTACTAAATATACCACGGACGGATACATCGTGGGTGGGTGGTATTATAATTATACTAAGTGCAAACATAAATAGAACAAATAGAGATAGAAGAGAGACAAATAAAAGCTGCGACACATAAAGATAAAGGAACAAACAAAGTACAATAAAGATGCATATCGCGTTGCTAAGCGATTAATTGTTATTGATACAGCTATCGACAGAAATGCAGATGCAATTGAAGAGAACGATATAAATGCTATAGATGAGATTGACAACAGTGACACAAAGGCAGTTCAACTCTACAAATGCAGTGCATTTATAGTTACAGTTACAGTGTTGCAGTTGCAGTTGCAGCTGCAGCAGTTACAGATACAAGCATTATAGATACAGCTACAGCTGCAGATAGAGATACAGATACAGATACAGATACATTTATATGGTGCAATCGTAAATGCATTTATCTCGTGGCAAAGCCAAACACAACGATAGCAACAAAAGCGACAGCAACAAAAACATTTCATTCCATTTTTTTTTTTTAACTTTCGGTATTTCCTCTGACTGTTGTGTATATAGTATATATACTATATTTTGCCACATGCCCCCGTGAGTGGCAAGTGAAGCAACGACGGAGACAGCGACAGCGACAGAGACGCTGACAGCGCTGCCCCTTTTGGCGCCGAGTCGTCGAGTGAGCCTGAATCTATGCAATGTATTTTTCAAAGCCTCTACAAAAATTGTTCTACAACAGCATCAACTGTGAGTGTGAGTGAGTGTGTATGTATGGGTGTGTGCGCCTGTTGTGTGTATGTCTGTGTTTGTGTGTGTGTTTTTGTTGTGTGTGCACATTTCGAAGTTTCTTATTGGACTTTGGCTTGTGCTTAAACTCGTATTTTATAGAATGATATTTTGGCATTCAGCCAAGCAAAACCAAACTCGCTTTGTCCATCAATGTATGTGTGAGTGTGAGTGTGAGTGTGTGGAGTATGTGTGTGTGTGCTGAGAGTGACGCTGACTTTAATGCTCGTGTGCATTGAAAGTCTTTTGGTAATTACATTAAACATGCCCAAAACGCAGCAGCAATTTACACACTTCTCCCCATTCTCTCCCCCTTTTCTTCTTCTTCTTCTTCTTCGTTTTTTGTTGTGTTGTTGGCTGCTTTCATCAGAAATGCTTTGAGCTGCGGGTCTTCATGTGTGTGTGTGTGTGTGTGACGTTACGTGCTGCTGCTGCTGCAACGGCAGTTGCCAAAAACTGCAACACAAACTCCTGTGGCCATAAAAAGCAAACACACACACATCAACATACATACTTTCACACACACACACAGAGGCAAGCACAAGCGGCAAGAGAAGCCGCAAAAAACATGAGGCAGCGAGTGAGAGTGAGAGACAGAGAGAGAGAGAGAGAGAGAAAGCTGTAGAGAAGGGCTGAAAAAAAGGACTTTGCCTTTGGGCAACGGTTAAGCAGCGGCATATGTGCGCTGCAGTTGTATGCGTGCATGTGCATGTATGTGTGTGTGGCGACTGCAGCATCAACATCACAGCAACGGCAGCGGCATCGTTGCCTCAAGGACATTTCCACTTGCATCTACTTCAATTTTGCTGCATTAGTGTCAGTGCCGGAGTTGCTGCCTCTGCCTCTGCCTCTGTCGCAGTCGCAGTCGCAGTCGCTGCTGGGTGATGGGCGTACGGTGGGCGGCTTGTGTTGTCTATGGGCGTGGCAAACCAGCTGGCCATAATGGCGCGACAACGAGGCATCGCAAATTGCCAGGCACCAAGCAGGCTCGGGTCATGCACGTGTCACAGACACACACACACTTACTTATTACACACACACACACACACATACACACACTCCGCATATTCAGCACTCATTGAGTCATTTGAATGAGAACAAACAATTGTTAAAACTGCCTTAGGTTGAGTTGAGCCAATAAAAAGTGTGCAATTAGCTCAAGCTGAATCAACAAAATGATGGATCAATTATCCAGCCATTAGGCTGCCAAAAAACTATTATTTTATTTCTAATGAAAGCAAATTTATAAAGTCATGTGTTTAGAGTTTGGAAAAAACAGTAAGAAAGAGTTGGAGAAAGCAAGATAGAAGGCTGAAGTCGTCGAGTGTGCTTGACTGTGGGATAGCAACTACCCTGTTTTAATAAAAGCAAACAGTCAAAAAATACTAAAATATACCGATGGATATATTTGGTAAATCAATATAATATTACTTTCACTTCATAGGCTACAAAATATACCAGATTATAGACTGAAGCAACTAAGACCCCACTTCTTTAAATATACTAAATGAATATACCAATAAATACTGAAATATGCAGATGGGCATATTTGGTATATCAATATACTATTACTTTCACTTCAAAAGCTACAAAATATACCAGATTATAGACCGAAGCAACTAAGACCCCACTTCTTTAAATATACTAAATGAATATACCAATAAATACTGAAATATGCAGATGGACATATTTAGTATATCAATATACTATTCCTTTCACTTAAAAAGCTACAAAATATACCAGATTATAGACCGAAGCAACTAAGACTCCACTTCTTTAAATATACTAAATGAATATACCAATAAATACTGAAATATGCAGATGGGCATATTTAGTATATCAATATAATATTACTTTCACTTCATAGGCTACAAAATATACCAGATTATAGACCGAAGCAACTAAGGCTCCACTTCTTTAAATATACTAAATGAATATACCAATAAATACTGAAATATGCAGATGGACATATTTAGTATATCAATATACTATTACTTTCACTTCAAAAGCTACAAAATATACCAGATTATAGACCGAAGCAACTAAGACTCCACTTCTATACCGGAAAAAATACTAAAATACTAAATATACTAGATTATCAGCTGTAGAAACTTAGACTCCAATGCAACAGCTGATTTTTATCACAGAAAATTATTATTAAATAACTTTTCCAATAACTTCCATCCTAATTCTGAAGTGGGTACAAAAATAATAATGTAGCATAAGGAACATCAAATACGAATTTTATGAAAAGTGGTATTTATCTGAATTTTCGATTTACATATTTTACTCGTATTTGAAAAGGAATTCTTTAAACCAACAGCTGGAATTGAAGATAAACTTGTGATCGGATATGTATTTAATATTAAATGACAGTTGATTGCCAATTGGTCAGTCAGTAAACCCAAAGAAGTTAATATAGAAATTTTGTGATAGAGAATAGAGTAAGTTTGTGGTAATCGAGTTGTGTGAATTGGCTTTATTTCTTTGTATTTGTAGAATTTTAGTCTTACATATTTTATTTGAAATGATTAAAGATGAAACAGTGATATGCTGTAAATATTGAATGACAGTCAAGACATTGAATTTTGTATACTGTATACAAATATGAAGAAAGTAAGCGGCTGGTAATCGAGTTTTATAAGTGCATGTATTTTAGAGCTCATCTCGTCTATAGTATATAAAAGTGACTAGGATGGTATAAAACAGATTGAGGAGTATGCTAAGGAAAAGAAGATTTATCTATATATCAAAGATAAGTCACACAAATGTTGGTGAAAAATAAAGAAAGTAAAATAATAATCTAAATAATATAGTATGATAAATGAAAATGTAAAATAAATATAACTAAAAATCTAAATACATTTCGCAATACTCCAAACAGATTGTATTATTAGTTTATTTGATGTCCGATTGAGTTATTTAAATAACTAAGACTAAGAGTGGCTAATAAGACATAGAAACAAGCAGGAATCAATTTAAATTTACTTTTGTTTCATTTTGCAATTTGCTCGTTAAACATTTCAAATAAACCATAGAAATGCAATACACACATTTTGTGTTATACACGTTTTTGCTCAAGCAAATCCAAGACGGGAATGCAATTAAATTTGTTTACGTATTTGATTCACTGGCGGAAGCAAATGATTCGCATTCAAGGCGATACGAATTCAATTGTTGTTAATCCTGAAGTCGAGCTTAATTTCTATATAATTGATCACAGCAGCAATGCAAAATAATTGAAATTGCTTTGAATTTTCTTTACTAAATATTGAGCTTAATTTAAATTGCATTAAAAAGTTAGTAGATTTAATTTCTTGATTTTAATTGTAACAATTGGAAAAGGTTGAAATGCAACTTAAATTTAAATGTTGTTTTCCTTGAAGTGATAGAAACTTTGCCGAATTCAATTAGCAGGAAGTTATGAACGATTCATTCAATGTGGCAATGAGCAGAGCAGCTCATGGCAACAATAATAATAATAATAATAATGTTATAGGCAGTGTTTTTTCTGGCAGCCAAAAAGCATATCAAATGGCAGTGCCAACTGAAAAACGCAGCTGTCAATGAAGCGGCACTTGCTGCAATTTCAATCGAAGTTAGGAGTCGGAGAGAAAAGAAAAAGCAGACTAGCTGACGACTGAGGATGATGCTGAAGCTGTTTGCAGTCAGCTCGACGCCAGCGTCTGCAGATTTCCCAGTCCAGTTGCGGACTGGATGGATGGATGGATGGATGGATGCTTGCTTGGCGCGTCTGTAGCCGGCGGTGCGATGCAAATTAACAACAGATGACACACATTTAAATGCAGGTGCAAGGTGGAAGGAAAGAAGGGAAGGGAAAATAGACTTGGAGGCAAACACGCAATTGCAGACGGGACGCAGCCAAATTGAGGTTATGTGCCTGGCCGCACAGACAACACGTTGCACGTTGCACGTTCCACGTGTGTGTGTGTGTGTGTGGAGTTGAGAGTGGAATGTGGAAAGGAGTGGATTGGAGTGGACTGCAACATCATCCATCAGGCAGCATCTAGAGCGAGCGCAGAGCTAAATCAGTTGGTAATTGCATTGAAAGAAATCTGGCACAAGGCCTTTCTTCGCTTCGCTTTGCTTTGCCTACTTCAATCTCCCCTCTCCTCTTTTTCTCTCTCTCTCTCTCTCTCAGTTGCTTTCTCTTTACCCGCCAGTTTTATTCCAGTTGTGCCAAGCATCAATCATATTAAGTAGTCGCAACTTTTCGGCAACTTCGCGATGTGCTTCAGCGAAACCATATGCGAAACTTGCAGCCACTTGCACATGCCGCATGCAAAATGGGATGTGTGTGTGTGTGTGTGTGTGTGTGTGGCAACATGGAGACTGCGGCTGCTGCAGCACATCCAAATCGAAGGCCAAGTTTAGCGTGGAGCGAAAGTGAGACAGGAAATGAAATGTATACGAAGAAGAAGAAACTGTGCAAGATACTACACCGACTGACGGCGGGAAGTGACAAGCAATTTAAAAGGCAAAAGATGCAAACGCCAAACGCAATACCCAAGAGTCAGCGAAGCAAACGGAACGCCTGTCGGGAAGTGGAAGAGAAAGAGAGATAGAAAGAGAGAGAGGCAGAGAAGTAAAGGAAACCAGACAGCATGCCTTTGCCTTCACTACAGTTGTGCTTCATAGTTCATTGTGGTGAAGTAGTTCAGCAGTTCAATTGAACGAACTAATGTTTTCTATTGTTGAGCTAGTTCGATTGAATTTGAGTTTGAACTGAACTAACTATTATTTTCCATTGTTTAGGTCGTTCATTCGGTTAGTTCGATGAAGAAGTTCAGTAGTTCCATTTAAACTGAATAAACTACTCCATATATTTGAGGAAGTAATTCAGTAGTACCATTTGCACGGAACAAATTATTCGTTTCTATAGTTTAGTTCAATGAGTTAATATATATATAATATAATATATTGATATAGTAGTTAAGTAGTTCAATTCAATCTGAACGAACTATTTTTTTCCATTGTTTAGTTTGCTCATTTGTGTAATTCGAGAAAGAAGTTCAGTAGTTACATTTGAAACGAATGAACTACTCTATCCTATAATTCCTTAACTTCGTTCACTCGTTTTGAGGAAGGAGTTCAATAGTGCAAATTTAAATTGAACGTTAAAATTCGTTTCAATAGTTCATTTATGTAGTTCGTTGATTCGTTAAGTTCTAAGAGTTCATTTTGGTGAAATATTTCAGAAGTTCAACTGAACGAACTATTCTTCTTCAATTGTTTAGTTAGATTGTTCATTCGATGAGTTTATCTTGGTATAAAAGTTCGGTATTTCAATTCAAGTTGATCAAACTAATCCTTCCTACATTTTATGTAATTCATTCATACACTTAGTTCGATGAGTTTCATTCGAGTCTAACATAACTTTTCAGTTTCGTTCAAATCTGTTTAGTTCATTTCAATTGAATTCTTAAACGCTTTATTGCATCTATTAGGGAATCCTAATGGTATATCAATTTTCCAGTATCGGCATTTAGTTGCGAACGAATAAAAATATAAAAAAGATACTTGAGAAATAAATTAATATAACAAAAAACGGTTGCAGCTGCAGGATCTTAATTGCTTTGATATAAAATCTGGTGTACTTCGTACTGATGTATATTGGTATACCAAAAATAGACTTCAGTATATTTTACTATTTTTGCGGTATATTGTTGGTATACTTGTAGAATATAGCTTTATTGATTGACTTGACTGCAGGTTTCTTACTTGTTTTTAAATGCAGTAATATATGTATCATTATACCAAATATAGACTTTGGTATACTTTAATATTTTAAGGAATTATTAAAAATATTCATAAAAATGGATTATCTCACAGTCAAGCATACTCGAGAGTAGAATTCTTACTCATTTTGCTTTTGAAAAATGTTTACTGGTACACAAATTTAATTATAGTGATTTTGAATTAAAATTTTGAACTAAATTGAAATGCGAATGGGACTCAAAGTAACTAAAATAATTAACGATTTAATTGAATGATAACAGGACTCAAATATATTTTGAGCTTAATGAACCATCTTTCCAATGAACTAGTTTGTTCGTATAGTTTAATTTAACTAGTTCAGAACGATACGTCACAACTCTGCCTGCCATATGCATATCTAGTTGCCACGCTGCATGCTGCATGCTGCAGACTCTCTGGTTACTCTGGCTGCTGGCTGCTGGGAGCTTGTTGGTGGCTAGCTGGTCGGTCGCTGTGGCGCCAATTGTGCTGTGCTGTGCTGCGCCTGCCACACTCTGCAACTCGAAGGAATTGCCATAAATTGTGCACGTTGTTTTGCGGCGCTGCACACAATTTTTTGGCGTTTGCTTCGCTGTCCTTTTACTCTCTCCCGCTACACAAACACATGCACATACATACATACATATATGTATATGTATATCTTGATTTTATTTTTTCGACTTTTATAATATTTTCATTTTCATTTCTCCCCCTTTCCTCATGTTGTTTTTTTTTTGCATTTTTATTGCCAGTTCTTTTGCTTTTGGCTGCCTTTGGGCGCCTGCATACTTTATGCAGCTCTCAGTTGTCAGAATACACTTGCTCTTGCCTCCTTTCCTCTCGCCCCTGTTCAACCACAGTCACAGCCTGAATGTCGGCCAAGCGAGCATAAGAGAGAGAGAGAGAGAGAGAGAGAGAGAGAGAGAGAGAGAGAGGGGGAGAGGGGGTGTAAGTTTAGCGGCTGCTTTTAATTTATTTTTACCATTCATTGACTTGACTTTGTCGTAATTAAACTTGCACCAGTGTCAGGATATTTTAAATGCTTTCACTGCTAATTGCCCGACATGACAGCAGCGCCATCAGCAGCTGCAGTCACAGCTGCCACCGCTGCCACTTGCCACTTGCCCCTTGACTTGCCCCCCGGTCTTGCCCCTTCTTACTGTCAGGTTACGACCTGCTCCACTTAGATTTTACCAGCCATATCCCTTGGTGTCGTGTCAGGCTATAAATTTGCAGCTTAACCGCCAGCACCTTGCCCCCAAATGTATGCAACGTACTCGTATCGCCTGCAACACTTGCAACGCGTCACAGTTGCGTCTTTGGGATTCGAAATTCGTATTTCGTATTTTTGGAATTGATTTTTAAAGGCAAACCCAAACGCAAATGCAAATCGTATCGCATTGCACTTTGCCTTTGCGTTTAACGAGCAGCAACAGCAGCTGAAACCATATTTCCATTTTGCATTTTGTGGCTGCATCCTAAAAATTCGAGTTATAACGAGGCGGTCAAGCAATAAACTTGCAACTAATTGATGCATGCAACAACATAACATATTTGCAATGATATGCACTTTCACATTTCTATTCACATATTATTTGGATTTGCTTAGTGTCTGAGTGTTGAGTAATTGGCTTTCAAAGAAAATGGACGAATTGCCAAAATTCCTCAAATATTTGTGTCTTAATTATGTTGCGCTTCGTTTGCAATTCAACATTATTTGCCATAGTAGGTAAATATCTGAATGCCAATGAATGCACTCAGTTAGCTGTGAATTCCTTTCATCAAACTTGCCAGCATATCAGTTACATTGCAACGAACGAGTTTGCTGTCGATAACAGGCAATTGAATTTATTAACATGTTACGACTTGGCATAGTTTTCACTTCAAAAGTTATGCACACAAATCCAACAAGGTTGAGAAGATTTCACAGAAAGTTGCAGCTATTAAAATAACAATGCAATAACTATGAAAACCGATTGAAGTTTTAGTAAATGTTTTAAATTTGTTAAACAATTTAAATTGATTGCTGATAATACTTGTTCGCAGTTTATAATTATGCGCTTGTGAATGGTTTTAAACTTTAATTATTCCCAATACTTATTCTGGACTTCACGATGAACACTTAGAAACAAATCTACAGAAATTGAGTTATTTTGTAAAACGGCAAAGCATAATAAATATGCATTTCAATATATATTCCTTAGAATGTGTATTAAATGGATTCGATTTAATTTTGCTTGAAGCTAAGATAGAACATAGAAGTCAATAATGCTCTTCATAAGATGTTTGTTCTGCCTGAAATTTTAGTAAAATACTAGTAAAAAAAAAAACAAATCAAAATTGATATGAATTACAATACGAATTCTTTAAGATGTGTGTCAAAACAAAAGTAGGTTTAACTGTGAGACTCTGGAGGTATTCTTCTTAAAACATACCAAAACCAATATACCATAAAAACCCTAAGAATGTTTGAGTAGATTTTTCGGTAGATTCATTTTGTATATTTTCGTTTTTATTGACAATGTGGAATATTAAGTATTTGTATGGAATATTTTTAATTTAAAATACTATTAAATACAAATATACCAAATATATAGAATATTAAGATACTACTAATTTTATATGCCAAAAATTGACTATATTATATTTTCGATGTTATTGATAACCATATTATCAATTATTCGGTATTTAGTATGGCACATTTCATTTCTACTTAATTAAAAAAGATATTATACAAAATACTAAATATATCAGATTGTCAATAAAACGCAAATATAGCAAATCAATATACCGAAATAATACTCAAGCATACCGGAAAATAATTTTTGCTATACTTAAAAAAAAAATAAATATGAATTACGATAATCAGATTCTTTCAAATGTGCATCAAATTGAGAGCATAGAAATCTACAATAATTCTGATTAATCAACATTTTATTTAGAATGACTGTCCTATTCTTGAGTTTATAAATTGATAGGCTTAGGCTACGCCTGGAAATGAACCAAGTGTTAGAACCGGCGGCCGCTGAGTCAACGACCCACCAAACATCAAACACATAATAACAGGACGAAACAAAGCTTTGCAGGATTTGAAAAAAGAGGCGCGCTTCCATCTGCGAGTGAGCATTTCCGGCTGCAGCTGCAAGTGGCGCCCTCTGTGCGTGGCAAGGTGGCAGTTTTGCCGCAGCAGCTTGGCAACAGCTTTGCATTGAAGCTGCGCACAGCTTCCGGCTTTCCGGTTTCGGTTTCGATTTCGTTTTCGATATCGTTTTCGATATCGTTTTCGATATCGTTTTCGATATCGTTTTCGATTTGCCACAAAGTTCTCGTGTTCCAGCAAAAGCTCCTAGCGATGACAATTGTGTGACAGTGTTTCAGCAATTCCCATTGCATTCCCCCAATGACAGTTGTAAGGATTTGGTTCCTCTCGATACGCGGAGCGTGCGCGCCATGCAATAATAATAACACACAGAGATGCGATGTGTACGAGTAGTGTGTAGGAATGCCGGCAATGGAACACACGCACACACAGAACACGTGCCGATGCGACGGCGTCTGCGTCGGCAATGGCAACGCTCTCCCGCTGAGTGGCAACGCAACGCAACGCAACACAACTCCCTTTAAAAAGCTTTTTTCATTGAGAAAAGCGCCAAAGCGCGTCTCTAGGTGGGAAAAGCTTGAAGCTGGAAAACAGGCTGCGCCAGCTGACTGGCGAATAACTTCCAGTTGTGTCGCGACTCAGCTGTCGGTCTCTGCGCTCTGTGTTCTGTGCTCTGTGCTCAGTGCTCTGTGCTCTGTGCAGCATCAACAGCACAACAGCAGTGACAGTGACATCGGAACGTTGTGGCAAATGGAACGGGCAAAGGCAAAGGTACGCAGTCGATTGATGTTTAGTTGCGCGCCGCCAGCAGCCGACAACAGATGCCGAGAGTCGACGACGACGACGACGACATTGAGACGACGAGAACCAAAGACGCGAATGCGAATGTGAATGTGAAGCAGACGAAACTGAGAACTGTAAACTGTAAACTCTAAACTGTAAACTGTGAACTGTGAATTGCGAGATGTAATAGTAACAGTAACAGCCAAAAAGTAAGAGCAACAGAAATCGGGTTCGAGTCTTTGAGAACCGCAATCGGAATACAACAAACACACAGCAAAGCGAGAAGAAAAGTGAGCACAAAAAAGAAGAAGCAAAGGCAAAATCAAAAAGAAAAAAGAAAAATGAAAAAAGTGCGTCGTCGTCGTGTGTGTTTCAGTTCCGTTTCGTAACGTCAAACGGCTGCCATTTCGTTGCGTTGCGTTGCGTGCGAATAACAAAAAGAGCGAAAGCAAAGCAAACACAAAGCCAAACTGCCGCGGGCAACAAAAGCAGCAGCAGCAGCAGCAGCTACTGCACGACGAAAAAAAAAAAGAAATAAACGCGTGAAAAACAAGAAGAGCAAAATACAAAAAAACAAAAAAAAACATTTTGTAAAATTACTACAGGCACTAAAGTAATTTTTTTGAATTCAATTGAAATTATTCGCAATTCAATTGGCAACGCGGAAAGTGTGCGGAACGAAAAAAAAACAAGTGTCAAAGACAATTAAATTCGTGTCGCTCCTTTATTTATTTTTTTTTTCTTGTTGTTCATCATTTTTTTTGCGTGTTGTTGGCTGTGTTGTTGTGTGTACTATTTTGTTGGCGATAAAAAAGCAAATATAATTGCCACAAAAAATAATATGTATATGCAGCATTAAAGTGTAAGCTGCAAACAAGTGCGAAATTCGGAAAAGATACAAAATCGGAAAAAGCTGAAATATGTTTTGTTGCAAAGTGCATGGATTTTAGTAGCTAAAGATCAGATCGAAATGCCTTTTTAACCTTGACATAATACAATGCAACACACACACACTCACACACACACACAAGTGTGTTGCAAGGAAAACTAGATAAATGAAAGTGTCGCTGTTATTGTGGTTGTTGTTGTTGTTGTTGTGGCGTGCGACGTTCTCAATGAATTGTGGCATGCCAAACATTTCAATAATCAAACGAAACGTCAATGCATTTTATTTATAAGCAACAACATACGAAAAAAAGAAAAAAACAAGTGGTCGAATGGTCAAATGAACTGAAGAGAAAGGGGAGGATAACTGGGGACTGTGCTATGAATAGCAGGCACTACAACATAATATAACATATTGTTAACCACTCACACACACACACACACACACATACGTACACACACACACGCAGAGTGTGTGACCCAACCAATGGCCAAACAGCTGAGCCACAGGCAACGTCTTCATTTTCTGCGCCTTCGTCTTCGTCTTCCTCATCTCCATCTTCTTCTTTAGCTGCTGCTGCTTCTTCTTCTCCTTCATTTTAATTTTGCGCTTGCTGTGTTGTTGTTGTTCTTGTTGTTGCTGTTGCTGTTGAGGCTGCTACTGTTTCTTCTTCAAGCACACCTGCGCGACAACAGCAACAACAACCGCTTATGCCTGTACAATAATAACAACGCCAACGGCGGCCATAAGCAACGTTTTCGAGCATATCCTTCTTAAGGACGTTCCAAAGGCAATTTGCTGGCTGCTGCAGCCATCGCCATCGCCATCGCTGCGGTGTCTCTGTGTGTTTCTACCTACGTGCGAATATCTGTATGTGTGTGTCGATGTGTGTGTTTGTCTCTTGTTCTCATGCTGTCGCTCTCTCTCTTTCTTTCTCTCTCTCTCTCTCTCTCTCTCTCGCTATGCTTCTCCCAGTCTCTCTCGTTGTCGCTCTGTCGCGCTTGCTTTTGCTTTTCCCTTCACACTCACAACAAGACGAAAACGAAATGCACGACCAAAAAAAAAAAAAAAAAAAAAAAAAAATAGCAAAAGAAAAAGTAAAAGCAACAAAAAAGCACAAGAAAGCAAGCAAAGCAAAGTAACAAAAACGAAAACGAAAAGAAACCCCAAATTCGTGAAAATCGTTGAAATCGAAAACCGCTTAAAAAGTTCGCGTCAATCTAATAATATCAAATCTTATTAAAATCAGATAGCAGGACGTAAAGATAACACACACACACACACACATACACACACACACAAACACACACATACAGGCACGAATGCTGTGATTGATTTGTTTGAATGCTTATCGCGAATTCATGTCAAATAACAAACATATAACACACTTATCTGCGCTTTGGCTTGTGCATTGAAGTCCTTTATGGGTCTTATGCCAGAGTTTAACGGCGCATAAGCTAGATGAAAGTGGGAAGTGGAATGCGAAATGGGAAACGGGAAGCGGGAAGCGGTAAAAAGTTTGCCCAAACACCAAAGTACGAAAATTATAAGGCCCAAAGTGAGAGAAGAAGTTGCGTATATTAAAATGTGTGTGAAATGAAGAGTTAGCAAAATTATTATGAAGCTAAGAAACTATTCAAAAGGCAAGACAATAACCAATTGAGGAAGCTTTATATAAAAAAACTAAGCTCAGATGTAAACAGAGATTATTAATGGTAAAGAAAAGTCCGATTTGGGAGCAAGAAATTAAGATGCCAACAAGGATTAGTTGCTAAAAAGGAGTAAGACACGAAACTATAGAAAAATGAGAGAAACAATTAAAGCTAAAACTGATGAATAGATGTACGATGTATAGAAAATGTAGCAGTTGTTGAAGCGATGATGAATGCAGAATGTAATACAAACTCAGCGAATTGAGATTATGAGATATTCGCTATTCATTTTAAAATAAACAGTGCGATATTATTTTAAAAACATATCAAATTAATATAATATAGAAATACTTAAGTATGCCATATGATACATTTGGTATATTGATATACCGAAAAAATCAGTGCGGTATTATTTTTAAAATATACCAAACTAATATACTTTAAAATACAAAAATATACCGAATTATATATTTGAGTACTCTTATTTACTAAATGATTTTAGTAAATATGTAAATATTATTATTTTAGTAAATAAATAACCGGTCCAGTATTATTTTCGAAATATTGAATAATATGCTGAGAATATATCAAATACTATTTTAGATATGTAGATATACCATTACATTCAGAATATACCATTTTTAATAAACAAAATATTAAAGGGCGGTATTGTATATAATATATACCAAGTGTTATACCAAGAGTTATATTTGATTGATATACCATTTTTAGTAAAAGCAAAGCAGTGCTTTATTATTTTTAAAACATGTACAAAAATATACTGATTGCTGTATTTGGTATATAGATATACCATAGAGTACCAACTATGTCAGATTATCATCTAAGATCCTTTTATGGGTAGAGAGTTAGTGAGAAGTATTTATATATTTCCCATCAATCACTCCGTTCATTTCGTTCTCTGTAACATGGTATTTTTCTGCAATCAATCGTTTAGTTGTCTGTCATTGCAACTGATGTAAGTTTAAATAGATCTCTTGATATTTTGGCAATCTGAAAACTTGGCATTCGCCTTGTGCATTGATTGCAAGCTTTCATGCCAAGTAATAAGCTGCTGCTGCTGCAGATTTTTCTCGTAGCTTCTCGCTTTCAACTTTAACCCTTGTCGCTGGACGTTTGCAATTAAAGGCAAACGCAGAGATGCCATTTCTAGCTTTGATTTGCCATTCAATTAAATGTCGCAATGAAAGGTGAAAAATATGTGCAACTATTGACCTTTGACCAATGCCAAACACTCACTCACAGCTCGAGCTCAAATTGATGGATGACATTATGTGATATTTGCTGCTCTCAGCTCTCGGCTCACGCGCGAATGTGTTAACGTCAAACTGTTGCACTAAACACACACGGTTAGGGAACACCCACTACCACACACACACACACACACAGCCCCTAAACTAATCGAAATTGATTAAGAGCAGAATGCAGTAAGTGAATCAATCAATTTACTGCAGCATTAGATAGTCAACGTGCTGCACTCTACTCATCAGAGACGTCTCCACCTGCCACCTCAGTTGATTGTGGCGAACCAACTTAGTTTCTAGAATATTTATAACGACTTCCAATTGCAATATGAACGCCAACACCCCCAGCAGATCTGACTTCCGATTCATCAGTAACTTTCGACGAGTTGTATGTATCTTTTTAGTTTATTTTTTATTTGTTTCATTTTGTTTTTGTTGTGAATAACACATTGTTTTTTTCTTTTTTTCAATTTTTGTTCGTTTTCTTCTGTTTCTTTCAAATGTTGAATTCTTTAATTGGAATTTTAAATTCAAAATCAAACCCTTCAAAATATTATGCATCAAATATTTTATAGTTAGTTTTCTTTAAGCATTTATGTACGTATACTTTTCTAATTATTTCTACACCATTTAAATTCGATCGTTTAAACTTAATTCGTTTAAAAATTTAGATCAACATTCTCGTATAGTTTTCGCATTGCTCAACACGAGCAAAAGACGAAGTGATGCTTTTGTTCATAGCGATGACACCTGATTGCTTCTTGTTTCTCGATCAAACTCGGGCTTGTTACGTATACGTTATGCGGAATTCATACATGTGCATAATATCGCGTATTCGCAACTTACGTTCTTTTTTGTATACGCAATAGTAAGTTTAAGTTGCGTATACTTTTACGTAAGACGACGATCACATTCTGTTACGTATACGCAAATTACGTTTCAGAGTATAAAAACTGCGTGAACACAATATAACGAATACGTAATTTGAGTGGACCTAATATAACATATGCACATGTAATGAGCATAGAAACAATATTACGTATACGTAAATTGAGTAGACACAATATAACGTATACGTAATAATCGCGAATACGTAATATAAATAATGTCCAAATTACGTATACGTTAAAATCACTTTAATGCTATATTGCTTATGTTGGGGAAAGTATTACGTATACGTACATATACGCATAAATCACTCATACGACCAATCAATATAACGTATACGTAAAACTTGAGCGAAAATATTGAGTTTTCGCTATTTCTTTGGGATAAATTTACTTTTATAATTGCCTATTATTACCTTTGCACTTAAGTTTGCACCTGTTGGTCGTATACGTGATATTTGATTTACAAATTATGTTTTTTTCTAAAATTATGATGTCATTATTTATTTACAGATATGTATTAGTATGTATAATTTGGTTTGCTATTTACATAATTTAATTTTTTCGTTATTATTATTTAATTGCAAAGAGTGAAATTAGGATGTGAGAAATGCAAAGGAATTGCAATGTTTTTCAAAAGTATATAGTCTACTATGAGGTCGCCTCATTAAAGATGAAATTCTTGAATAGCATTAGATGAATTATTGCAGCTTTCGTACTCGCGTAAATTTATGATTCTTTTCCGTTGTTCTCTCTTTATGACATTGCATGTGGCAAATTTTTGCCACCATCTCTCGCTTTAAGCTGAGCAGAGTGTTTTTTGCCTTAAATGCTGCAGCAAGAATCGCAATGTTAAACCGAAGATAGAAGAACTTGATTAGTATAATGCTGGCAACTGTCTGTTCAGCTGTCGTTTTATCTCAATTTATGAGAAGATTTATATTTATATTCATTTTATTCAGATACATTCATTCAGTCATTCATTCATTCGCTTCGTTTTTTTTTCGTGTTTTTTTTTTTTGTTTTTATGCGAGTTATTCCTTTCAGAATGCGAAATTCCTGTGCGAATTTCATTTAAGGCGGCATTTGCTTAGATCTCTTCTACACAGTATCCATATGTATTATATATGTGTCTGTGTGTGTGTGTGTGTGTGTGTAGAATCTGACACTGTTGTAAGGGACGAGCAACTCGCTGCTGGCATAGGCCATAAAAACGCGTGACAGGACAAAAAGCAACTGAGAGGCGTTAGACTCTGGGTGGATTTCACTTCGCTAGGTGGTTGCTTTCATTCAGCCCCTCTTCGAGTCTGTGTGGCAAGAGGCGAGGCGAGGCGCGAGCAAGGTGTTGAAGTAGACAAAGTATTTGCTGCTGCTGCTGCTGCTGCTACCAAAAAGGAAGCGAAATTCCGAATGCAGAAATGGAGACAAAGTAGAGAATGGTTTCCCAATGGGAGACCGAGACACAAAGCAGCAGCCAGCAAGGGAAGCGAGCCAGAAGCAGCAGCAGTTGCAGCAGCTGTAACAACAGCAATGTGTTAGCAGAAAACTGCGGCAAAAGCTACAAAAAAAAATATATATATATATGTACATACATATAAAAGAAAAAAATAAATGAAAACGAAAATGAAAATGAAACGAAACGAGACGAGATGAAACGTAACACAAAACAGGCAGCTGCTAAATGCTGGCAGTTTAAAAGAATCACGTTAATAACAACAACAACTGCTGCTACTGCTGCTGCTGCTGTTGTTGTTGTTGCTGCTGTTGTTGTTGTTGCTTTAAGATGCCACACTTTCGCATTTAACTGTACATACAGCAGCGAAGCAGCGTGCGAATAGCAATGGACGCCAATAAACGTTGGCACAAAAGCCAATGCCAGTGTGAAACGGTAAACGCACACGCACTCACGCATACACACACACACACACGCACACAGGGCGCGACTTTTGGGCCATGTGCGTTGTCGTGTCCTTTCGTGTCGCTTCGCTGCTGCTGCGACTCTCTCTCTCTCTCTCTCTCTCTTTCTCTCTGTGTGTGCTGCATAAATCCGCCAACAAGTTTCCCATTGTGCATGGCCAGCCACTGCCACCTGCCACTCCCACAGCGCTGCCTCAGTCGCAGTCGCAGTCGACGTCAACGTCGCCGCCTACTCAGCAGCCTTTTTGCCGTCGCTTTGTTGTGGCTGTTGTTTAGCTTACGCTTACGCTCTCGCTCTCTCTCTCTCTCTTTCTTTCTTTCTTTCGCTCTCTTCACTCACGCAGTACACACTCACTTACACCCACACATACACACACACACACCTAGATGTGTGTGCGTGTCTCTTACAACGGCAGTTAAGCGCTTACACGCTTCAATTTCTCGCTACCAACTTTGGCCACAATTTTCGTTCGTCTCGTCTCGTCTCGATTTTCGTTTCATTTCGTTTCGCCTCTCGTTTGTTATCGCTGCGTTGCCATTGCCAGCGTTTTCGCTGCTGCTGCTGCTGCTGCTGCTGCTGCTACGCCTTGCTGCCTTTGCTCTTCCCCTTCTTCTCATAGCCCTTACAGGCTGCGTTTAAGCTCGTGTCTCGCTTTCGGTTCGTCGTCGTCATCGTCGCGTCGTGTGTTTCTCCTCGTCGCCTGTTCGTTCGCTCGTTCGTGTGCTTGGCCCAACAATACAACACACGCTGCTTCTGCTTCTTCTTCTTCTTCTTCCTCTACTACCACCTCTTCTGCTGCTGCTGCTGCTTCTTCTTCTGCTTCGTAATTTTCTACTTCTGCTGCTTCTAGTTTTCTACTTTACTGTGTGGCGCACTTGGCATTTTTTTCATTGTCGTTGTTGTTGTTGTTTTTGCCCCTGCTTCTTCTTCTTCTTCTTCTTCTGCTTCTTCGTGCGTGCGTGTTCCATTACATTTCATTCCAAAGCAGGCGATGCTTTTATTTTGTTGTTCTTGCTGTTGTTGTCGCAATTGTAATTGTGTTATTTTTATTGTGAACAGCTTCCAGCTGAAATCCCATTTTAAAGCTCAGCAATTACAGCGCAAGCAGCAAGCAGCAGGCAGCAGACATATAAATAAAATGTTATAATTAAATATCTGCACATAAAAATAAATAACAAGCGCTTCCTCCGTCCGTCTGTCCGTCCGTCTGTCCCTTCGGTTGCCTTTCATTTCACGCAAATAAAATAAATATATATGAAAATAACATTTTATGCGGATATTTATAACAAGGCAAAGCTGTCGGTCTCACTCTCTGTGTGTGTGTGTGTGTGTGTATGCCTGTGTGTGTGTGTGTGTCCTTACCTGTGCGCTAGCTTTCTGTCTCTGTCTCGCTTTCTCTTTTTTTTTTTTGACTGCCTGCACTATCTCTGTCTAACTCTGTGTATGTGTGTGTGGCAACAGCAAAAGGTTCAAGGTTGTTCAGTTCAGTGCATGAAATGGAGCAACGGCAAAGCCAACAACAACAACAACAACAACAAGACAAAGATGAACATGGAAAGCGCGCCAAAAAAAAAAAACAACAACAACACAGTAACAACAACAATTCTTTGCCTCTTGGAAGAGAGAAAAAGAGAGTGAAAAAAAATAGAAAGTAGCAGCAGTTAAGCAACTTCAAATCAATTGCAATAATTAAACGGCAAATCAGGCGCACCGAAAGAGAGAGCGAGAGACAGAGAGAGAGAGAGAGCGCGCAAGTGCGTATGTGTGTGTGTGCGTGTGTATGTGTGGGGCAAAAAGGACACAGCACGAAGTCTCTGAAAATCAATAGGCAAAGAACATGTGTAGAAGTCTTCTCGCTTGCACAACAACAGCCAACAGCAGCAGCAGCGAATTCATTGCGCCTATTTTAACAACAACAACTTCAAAACAACAACAATTGCAAGAGCATATGTGTGTGTGTTTTAGTGTGTGTGTGTGAGCTGCGCCTAAAAGCGGAAATTAACATTTTCACTTGCTGTTTCCGGTTGCCAGAACACAACACAACACAGCAGAGTAGAGCTGAATAAAACGCGACAAGACAAGACACGACACGACAGGACAGGACAGGACACGACACGAATGAACACGAATCGCATCGAATTGCCGACCTCGTCAAATTGGCCCTTTTATTGCGACCTCTATACATATAAGCGCGCGCGTCTGTGTTTGTGTGTGTGTGTGTGTGTGTGTGTGTGTGTGTGTGTGAATTGTATTGTGCTCATTATAACCAAAAATTCCACGCTCAATAACGAAAATCTGTTAATTACAAAATCAATGAAAACAGCAGCAACAACAACAACAACATCAAATAAATAAGTAATGCAATCAAGTGACAGCAAAGCGAAAACAAAAAAGAAAACAAACAACATGTGATAAAAGTGCAACCAAACATATAAAAGAAACCGCAAACAACAACAACAACAACAACAAGTCAGCAGAAACAGCGCCAAGAAAAGCAGCAGTAACAACAGCAACAACAACGCAAACAACAAATGCAACAACAGCAATAACAAAAACAAATCAACTTTACTACGTCTACTGCAACTTTAAGCTTAAATAAATGAATAACAAAGCGAAACGAAACGAAACGAAACCAAACGAAACGAAAAGAAAAGTAAAGGGAATGAAAAGCAAACATAATTAAGAATCAAAGTCAAACTGAAACTCAACTTGAAGTCTGCACACACACACAACTTAAACTTCAGTCAGCTTTACGACAACAATGCAACAATTGGCAACCAAACAGTACCAGCAACATCAACAACAACAACAACAACAGCAACAATATCAACTACAACAATAGCATTGCAAGCAATTAGTGAAAGAACTGCGACAACAACGAACGCCAGGAAGAAGAGCGCTTTAATGGCAACGCCCAAAAGTATGCAACGCTTTGTTGGCCAGCCAAAATTGTACAGAAAATAGCAGCAGCAGCAAACATAATAAGCGGCAGCAGCAGAACGCAAAACGAAAACAACAACCAGAAGGCAGAAGCAGCAAGAGGCAACAAAACGTGTGCCACACGTGGACCGCGAGGCAGTGCGTCGAAGTCGAAGTCGAAGTCACAGTCACTGTCACTGTCACAGTCACTGTCACTGTTGCAGTTGTCGCGGTGCTGGCTAGTGTTGGTGTTGCTGTTGGTGTTGGTGGTGGTGGTGGCGAGTGTCGTTGGTGGCAGAAGCTGCTGCTGCCAGCTGCTTCTGGCAGTTGTGGCTGGTGGCCAGGCCAGGTGATAGTAGCATATAGGTAACAAGGAGCGCCGCTACGTACGTTGGCGCATTTACAAATTCCAACAACTTGCTCGTCCTCAACCATTTCCCGCATCGATTTCATCGAGAGATGGGGCCTAACGCCGGTTCTGCGACCGCGACAGGAGCAACCCTTGAGCGGTGAAAACCTATCAAACGCTTCGCCCCCTCTTCTGCGTGATAGGTAAACAAACAACCATTAACAATAATTTACCGAAAAACCTAAATAAAAAAAAGAAACAATCTATAAGCAATCAATTTGCCTCTTTTATACAATTAAGTATCTATTGCACAGCGATAATTCTGCCACAAAAATGGAAATTAAGATGCAAGGGCTTGTTTTTATCTTAATTTTCACTTCACTTTTCAATCCCCAATCAATAGTTTAATGAGTAAACTAATAAAGAGCTTAATTACGCGGTCAAACATAACATATGCAATATTTCTACCCCAAGCAGAAGAGACGTGGAAACATGTTTGTTCGAGAGAAAACAGAGTATAAGACACGAGTATTGAACTTTTCTACTAGTAACATTAAATGCAATTTTTAGACGACCAAGCAATTATAAAGCCCTTAAAGATAGAAAAAAGTAAGAAGGGAACAGAGTGTGCTTGACTATGAGATATTCACTTGCAGTAAAAGTGAAAGAGTTCGGTATTATTCTTAAGATATAATAAAAGATAAGAGATATAATAAATATACCAAAAGGATATATTTGGTATATATATATATATATATACTATTAGATTCAAAATAAATCTTAATATTTACCAAAGTAATATAACAAAAGATACTAAAATATACCGAAGGATATGCTTGGTATATCAATATACTATTGCATTCAAAGTGTATTTTAAGATATACCAAAGTAACCAAAAGATTATACTATACCAAAGAATTACACTATTACAATGAAAATATATCTTAATATTATATATACCAAAAATATACAAAAATTATTAATGTATAAAATACTATATATAATATATATATTTGGTATGTCGATATACTATAACATTCAAAATATATCTTATGACATACCCAACAAATATATAAAAAAAAAAAAATTATAAAAAATTCCTAAGGCTATATTTGGTATATCCATATAGTATTACATTTGTCCTGCAATCTAACTGAGAATAAACTATAGCAGCCATAATTATTCAGAATTTTATGCTGAATTCATTTAGAAACAAAAAATAGCTAATGGATTAAATCTAAATATGTATGTAAATATTATATATACTGTAAATATGTGTATATACATATATATATATATACAAAATATAATTAACATATTATTATTATATTATTATACTTCATTTACGAATGATTTTAAAACTGTATGAAACATGAAACATTCAAATAGTTTATTTTCAGAAGTTTAGCATTTAATTCGTACTTGTTTAGCAGCGAATATTCTTCCCACTTCTATAATATCCTTTTTATTATTTTATCTATAAGGAATAACGGAATTTACAAATTTATTTATTTATAAATGATTTTTAAAGGGTGGGAAATATGAAGTTAATGCTTAACTTATACATATTTGTTTAGAGAGAACATTCTGAGCAGCAAATGATCGCTTTAATGCGATGGGAATTTAATTACAACTTCAATTGGAATTACTTCAACATTAAGCAAATAAGTTTAGCCAGAACATTTGAAAATTTAAAGCAAACACTGGAGCTCTCGTAATCGCATGGATGAGCGAATGAGTGAGTTAGTGGTTTCTGGAAAATTTCTGTATTTTCGTATGGTTGGCAATGGGTTTTTCTTTTTTGTACTTTTTGTTGGCCTTTAGCAGGTCGCTTGGTTACTTGGACTGTGTGCAAATTGCATAGCTCTGGACGCTCTCCTCTCCCTCTCCCTCTCTCTCTCTCTCTTTCTCTCTTATTCTCTCTGTCATTCTCTTTTCTCTATGACTGTGGCAGTGGCTGTGATGATGACTGTGGCTTTAGCGGTGGCTGTGTGACTGTGCAGCTGTGACTGTGGCTCTGGCATTTTTCGTGCCCTCTGCAATTTACTTTATAAATGTGTGACCTGCAGTTGCCAGGGCGCGAAATAAATGGTTGGAAATAGAGGATAAAATAGGGATATGTCAACTTCATGCTAGAAATAGAGAGATAGAATTAGAAGGCAACAATGACAATGGAATATGCAGATGCAGAGCAGAGTCCGTTGCTCAATTGGCCAGCATTAACATTGAGGATACACACGCACATAATGTACTATACAGAGTGAAAGAGAGAGAGATACAGAGAGAGAGACTTATACATGGCCAATTTGATGGCTGACAATGTGGCGTATGCGTAATGTGCCATCAATGACATTGACAGCAGTCACAAGCAGAGCAACAGCCAAAGAAACAGCAGCTGTTAACACCAGCAAAAGCAACAGCAACAACAGCCACAAGAGACAACAAGAACATCATCGTCATCATCATAAACATTTTTCGGTCTGGATTGAGACATAACAATATCCTTTGACAATATGCCCCATAATCATCTCAATGAAAATTGACATCCGTTTGACATTGATAATGAGATGTGTGGCATGTGAATTGCGACAGTATGTGTGTGTGTGTGTGTGTGTCCGTGTGTGTGTGTGGCAAGAGCACTTAGCTCGAGTGCAAATAAACTATTGAACCCAAAAGCCCCGACGCTCTGATTGAAGCACCCGCTAAAATGCTTCGACTTTCACTTTGTCCTCTCGTTGCCCCGTTGTCTGTCCGTCCGTCCGTCCGTCCGTCCGTCCGTCCGCCTGTCTGTTTGCCTGGTTGTCTGTCTGGCTGTCTGGCTGACTGGCAAGTCGAACAATTGCCGCATATTTCAACTTGCAACTTGACTTTTCAACCTTTTTCGCCATACCCTCGACTCAGACGACGCGACTCAAGCGAGGCAGTTGCAACTTGCAGTCGAATAGACATTCGTTTGCTTATTTTTTAATCCTATACAGGATATCTTCTAGTTTATCATATGCCTCGAATTGACGTGTTCTTACATGTTTCTGTTTTGTTGTGCTTTGCTTTGTTTTGTTTTGCTTTGCTTTGTATCGCAGCTGCTGTCATTGTTCTTGACTTTTGATCCTTGCTGGCAGCGACAGGCGACAAGCGACAAGCGACGTCAACGTCAGCAACATGAGCAACAAAGCCCCCAAACAATGGCGAACAGTAACACACACACACACAAACACACACATACGCACACCCACACACACACACACATGCACACTCATGTATGTGCTTATGTTTTGTGTTGTGTCTCGTTGACTGTCTGCTGCGCTTTGTGTTCGCTTTCACTCGCTTAACTCTGTCGCCTTTTGTTGTTTACATTCTTGTTACTTTTATTATGCTCACATGTGAGACAGAGAGGTAACGAGAGAGAGAACAAGAGACAGAGGCAAGCATTTACTATCATTCTCTCCCTCCTTCCGTCTTGTTCATTTTATTATTATTGCTGTTGCTGTTGCTGTTGCTTATGCTGTTGTTGTGCAAGCATCAAAATTAACACCGCATGTCAGGCGATAATGAGACTTGTCTGCTTCTATCACTCTCTCACTCTTCTCTCGTTCACTGGCTATCTCTGTCTCTGCTAATTTCAGGCCAATAGCCCAAAATGGCCGATGGCCAAGTAGTCAAATGACAATTGCTGAATTCCAATTGTCAATGCTTAGAAAATCAGCAGGGCAATTTCTCCATTATATATGTATATCTAATTCTATTAATTCAATCATTGCTGACACTGCAAATTAAGCAATAAAAAACTATTTCAATTCTCTTACTAT
This sequence comes from Drosophila albomicans, assembly GCF_009650485.2. Taxonomy (NCBI): domain Eukaryota; kingdom Metazoa; phylum Arthropoda; class Insecta; order Diptera; family Drosophilidae; genus Drosophila; species Drosophila albomicans. The sequence goes on along the minus strand of NC_047627.2, from coordinate 2,652,753 downwards.
AACAAAAAAAAACAAGGTCGAAAGCTAGTGTGATCGACTGTGAAATTCGCATTATTCCTTTTTTTATAATAGCAAAGCAGCACCGAAAAAATACTAAAAATAAAACTGTTTCTATATTTGGTATATCGATACAATATTACATTTGAAATACAGTATTATACTACAAAAACTCATTTACAATACTGAAAAATATACCTAATGCTAGATATATAATATTTGGTATATCGATGTAGAATTATACTCAAAATATACCACATTGTGGTAGTATTCTAAAATTATACTGAGTTAATATACTAAATAAATACTGAAAATATACATAAGCTTATATTTGGTATCTAGATATGGTATTACACTCAAAATATACAGCAGATATACTACACATATACGAACATATTGTCTCGCAGATCAAGAATATATAAACTTAATGGGGTCGAAGATGCTTCCTTCTGCCTGTTTCATGAATATTACCTAGCGGCACAAAGTTATAATACCCCTCTACACTATGAGTAGAAAAAAGAAAAAGTGGAATCCATAAAAGAATTCAGTTCTATCAATGCCATTTAGATAAATGTGAAATTAAACGGAAGAATGCAATTGACAATAAGCTCTTTATGCAGCTCAACTTCCACACGAATACACCATAAACCTTTGCGAATGCGATATGTAGAAGAGGATGCCAATAATTGGTTATGAAGCGAGACAAAAGCATAAAACGAACATTGACTTGCTTCAGTGGAACAAAAAAAAAAAACAACTACAAAATAAAAACAAAAAGGGTCAAGCTTTTGTTGAGGAGTACAGAAATGGTTATTGGACTGAATACTTTGACATTTATCGATCACAATAGAGCTATTGGAATGCAATCATTCAAATTCGTATTGTTGCTAACAATGCGCATTGACGATTAAATAACTAAATACATAAATACGATACTTACATATTGAGGCAAATTATTAAGATTTTATATTTATTATATGTTGTAATTTCGAAAATCAAATGTCAAATTCAAAGCGAAATTAAATTTTATAGTAATATATTCTACTTTTATATAGCAAAAATTTCTAAATTTTATACATTGCATTTATGCAAAAACAGATATTTTACATCACTTTTCAATTATTATTTTTCACTCCCAGAGCAGTCAATAAATTGTATTCATCATTTTATTTATTTCAAAAAGTTAAGCATAAATAAGTTAAATAATTCAATACTTAGCTATAATGTCTAAATAAAAGAAATAAGTGATATTATATATCTTGCATTTTTGCAAATCGAATGTCTCAATAATGCTTTGTAATTAGTCATTAAATGGCTATACGTAAGCTAACCAAATATCCATCTCAAATGAGTTAATTATTTATAAAGTCCGAAGTATGTCGAAATATATTCATTTATTTCAAAAGTTTAAAGATTAATAAGTTAAAAAAATGAATATAAATGTGGGAATACGTAAAACACGAATCGATATAAACTGGAAATGAAAACTATCACCAATATCAACTTTTGCTTAAACGATAAATCATAAAATGAAACATTGATCGATAATAGAGTGAAGAGTAGAGTAGACTTGAGGTTGTTAACTTAATAACATATGTTATTATTCATTAATCTAAATTAAAATTGTGATTCTTAATGACTTAAAGAGACTTACATAAATATGTTAATCACATTTTGCTGTTCATAGTTTCGTTAACTTTTTGGTGGTTGTTCAAACGTTTTTGTCAGCACTTGCAACTGTTGCCTTGAGATTCATCACGAATCGCTAAATTATGGATAGGTTCATTAATGCATTTATCAAGTTGTTGGCAGTTGTAAGCCGAAGTAATTTCGCAGACACATACACAGACAGAGATAGAGATAGAGATAGAGACAGAGAGAGAATATTGAACTAGGTATCCAATTAGCTTGGCATATTTATGCCAGCGCACTGCAATCACGCGCTGCCCTTAAGTGCAGGCAAAAGACGAGCGAGCAGCAGTTACATCACTTGAGTGAATCGCTGAAGTTGCCAAAATGATAAAATAACTAAAAGAACTGTAGTATAAGATGATTGCAAAGGAGAGAAGAGGGCGAAGGCAAAAGCCGACACTTGGACACGCTTCAGACTGTTCAGATAGTATTTTCCTTTCCTCTTTTTTTTTTATTTTGGTCAGTCATGCTCGTTGTTGTTCATTATTTGAACTCCTCCTCCGCTGTGTGTGTGTGTGTGTGTGTGTGTATGTGTGCACTTGCCTTCAGCTGAGTTGAAACTTCAATTTACTGTTTGGATAATAAACGAGCTGTGCTAAAGTTTCAACAAGGCGGCATAGCGGAACACATTTAAAATGCCTGGCGTGCTCTGGCTCTAACTCTGCCCCTTCTCTTTCTCTCTCTCTCTCTCTATCTCACTCTTTGTCGCTGTCTCTCGGTACGTGTGCCGCACAAGAGTTGCAACAGCAACAAGCGAGCGACGCTTGCATGTTGCCACCGCACACAATTTGAAAATGGCTGCCAAAAATAACAGGCCAACACAAATTGTGCACGCAAACTTGCGCTGGCCAAGGTCAGCTTCAAACTGAAGGACTCAAGGAAGAGAGAAATATTGCCAGCAGTTGGCAGTTGGCTTTAAACCACATTTGCATAATTCGTTCGCCCTCGTCTATTTTATTTTTTGGCCGTGATTCCAGCTGACTCACAGATTGATTGCAACGCTATCTTCAGCACCTCCCATGTGACTTCCACCTGCTTCTATCTACTATCTACTATCTACTATCTTCCATCTCCCCAATTCCCTTTCCTGTCTTTCTGCCTTGCATTTCTCGTTGCCTCGCCAAGTTTGTATTTTCCTTTTCTTGTGAATCCAATTGCATGCCACACGTACGAGTTTGCCGAATGAATTTGGGAACTCAACACGAGCATTACACTGCAAGAAAACTCTTTGTGGCAAAACGAAATACCAAATTAACTTGCCAACTATTCGCAAAAGTAATATGGAAAAATGTCATTTACAGCTAAACCAATTTCCATCCATTTCTTTTAACTTTATTTAAAAAGAATCTCTTTGAAATTAATTCAAAATAAAGTTCATATTCTATTTGTCTATGATATTGAAACAAAATTATTTTCATCTTTTATTTGAATTAACATAATAATAAATCTTAACAAAAAATGATATAAAATATTATACATAAAATTATTAAACATTCGCCCAACTTTGATATTAAACTGTTATTCTAAAGCTACGTTTTATATATTATTCTATGGCTAGCTTTAGTTTTAATAGTAAATTGCGATTAGATTACAAACTTTTGCTTAAGAATATCCCACACATAAATAATTTGGTCGCTTTAATAAATAAACAGCCAGCAATGCCGTCTTTTAACTCATTCTTAAATATTTTCTTAAGCTCATTGTTTTCTGCTTTTGTTTTCTGGTTTTTTTTTTTTGCCTGTTGTGTGCTCTCAGCGTATCACGAAAGCGATTTGCTGCAGCTGGTTGAATGCCACACGTGACGTCAGCTCACGTTACGATGCGGCTTCGCCACAAAACGACAATAGCTTTAACATTTAATGGACTCGACTCGACTTGGTCTCAACTGTCTGCTCAACATTTCATGCACTTTCCATTTAAGCTGAAAGCTGAAAGTCAAAACTTAAATTTGCAACTTGCCCCAACTTTCTCGTTGACTATGCAAAAGTTTACTTGATAACACTTGCAATAAAAGTAAAAATAAATGAAATTAATACTGAGTATTGCAAGTGCAAATCTATGCTAGTTTGATTTAAAGTCAGCAATGAAGTAGAGAAATCTTAAGGTTGGCCCCCAAAAGTGTGCTATAAAAATTACTAGACAGCTCAGCTGAGTTGGCCCCCATAAGTATGCTATTAAAATTAGTAGACAGCTGAACTGTGAACTGAACGCCTTGGGGTAAGCATTGAAATCGTATTTGTTACCATTTTGTGTCAATTTAAATGTTGATTAAGAACGAGAGAGAGAGATGAAGAGTGGAGCGAGAGGGAGATGGAGATGGAGATGGACAAACTCATTGAGACAGCTGGCAAGCAGTTCAAGGCTCTTGAGGCAAGTTGGTCAATTGATGTCACGTTGTTTGGCGTTGCTGCTGCTTCTGCTGTTGCTGCTGCATTTGCATTTAATTTTAAGCCATTAATTGGCCCCAGAGCTGAAAAAGTGTCGCAGCAGCAACATTGCTTGCGAAAGGATGCTTTGACGCTAGCCTAAAAATAGTCGAAGCGTCGAACGTGGCACGAGGCAGTTGATGCCGGCGGCGGGGGCTAGGCTGGGCTGGGCGGGGCTGAGGGGGGTAGAGGACTGGGTCGTTGCTTTGATTTTGCCGAGTGCGAGTGCGAATGCGAGAATACGAATGCGAGAGGCAAACTGCCTCGTTGCGTTGCCTTGACCGGCATGTATACAGACAAGAGCAGCGAACAAGATGTGTACAGAACGAAAGAAGGAAAGAACGAGCGAGAGCCAGAGAAAGAGAAAGAGAGAGAGAGAGAGATAGACGCACATGGCATGAAAAAACGATGAGTAAGAGATGGAAAGAGAGGCCAAGATGTGGCCCCATAAGATTTATGAGCTGATTTGCAGTAGAAGCGGCGACCTGCTTTGATTTGGATTTCAATTTGAATTTGGATTTGGATTTGAATTTGAGTTTGAATCTGAATTTGAATTGTGGCTTTGGCATTGCATTGAACTTCAGGCCCGAAGAGTCTTATGCAACAAACGCCAGCAGCAACGCAGCAGCAACTACCGGAAGTCCAACAACAAATACAAATACGACTAGAATGAATGAGTGTGTGTGTGTGTGTGTATGTCTGTATGTCTGTGTGAGTGAATGGAAGCCGGGCTTGTAAATAGGTCGCGTTTGCTGGCTGCACTGCAAAAGTTGCCTGCAACTGGCAAATGGCGCTGGATCTGGCACACAATGACGTCACGCGCACTCAGTTTCAGTTTGTGTGGTGCCGCTGACCTATATACACACACACACACACACGCACACACATAAAAGTAGGTGCAGCGAGTGCGAGACAGAGCGAGAGCGCAACAGCTGCATTGAGTCAGCGGTTGGTTGAGTGTGTGACATTTACATAGATAAACAGCGCACACACACATCCGAAAACACATCCGAAAAGCAGGCCGCCTTGTCTCTGTCTCCGTGAATGTGTGTTTTTCATTGACACACACACACTCACATACGCTCAGTTATGTACAGAGAGAAAGAGAAAGCGAAAGAGAGATAGAGATAGAGAGAAAGGCACAGTCAAGTGCTTGTTGTGTTGGCGTTTTGCATAAAACTTCAATTGTTTGTTGACATTTCGATGCAAATGCGGTGCAAGTGTATGCACACATAGTACATACACATAATATGGTATATAAATATACCATATGTACATACATATGCCTGACCATTTGCCGGATATGGATAATTATCCATATGCCCAGATGCTGCACATAAAAGCGCATTTCTATGCCAGTTTTCGATGCTGACGTCATGCGATAATAAAAATGAAGGGAAACGAGAGCATGAAAACGCGAATGGAGATTACATACCTGTATCTCCATTCGCATATGTGTGTGTGTGAAAGGAATGCAACATATAGTAATCTGCAAACTAACTAAGTTTCGCTTTTGACAAACAATTTGTCTCGCTTGGCATTTCAATTATGCACAAATGCATTTCGTTGCCCCGAGCCGGGCCTTCAATTATTTGGCAGTGTCTGCTAGGGCCAGGCTCACTTGTCCAGACCACACCAAACCTGAACAGAACAGAGCAGAGCAGAGCAGAGCAGATACGATAGCTCACCGTGTATCTGTGCGAGTCATCAAATATGCAATTATGTGGCCAAATATTAAGCCAGCCACGAGCGAGCGAGCGAGCGAAAGAGAGAGAGAGAGCGATTGGTAGTAGATTGCCTGAATTGGCCTGGCCTGGCCTGCCCTGGCTTGCCTGTCGTCCACTTACACGCTTAATTAAATGCCATGGCGCCAAAAACTAGGCAACATGCCATGCCACAAAATATGGACGACAACAGCAATAAAAAAAAAAAAAAAACATCTAGCGGGGGCGGCGATGCATCGAGAATAACAGCTGCACATTGTTGGCAACATCAGCGATAAGGGCAACACACACACTCACACACACACAGACACACAGAGAAAATGGTTTTTGGGCACATTGCCAGGCAGCGAGCGAGCAAGCGAGCGACGCCTTGCTCTATGGAATGCCGCCTTTTAATATATGTCTATGTGATTGTAATACAATTTCAATTACATGTGTAAACATATATTGCCTTCCTGTGGGTGGCCGACCTCCTCATTGTATGTGTGTGTGTGTGTGTGTGTGTGTGTGTGGCTGAGGCCAAAAACCATTTCAACTTTCAATGCGCATTTAATGGCTGAGCAAGAGAAAGGGGCTCTCATTGGTTTGGTTGGTTTGCCAAGAAATATAAAAATACCACACACTATTGAAATACTAAATACCACAGCATATACTATATATACACATACATATACACTAAATGGAAAATATCAAATATCAATTACAGCTCAGCTGAGCATTTGATTTGATTGTTGCATTATGCATCGCATGCATTTTGTATTGCATATCAAATTGATTTGAATAAAATCAAATTTATAGCAATCCAATTTAATGCAGCACACGTTCGCTCGCTGCTGTGCAATGCTGTGCACTTCCCCTCACCTCTTTTAGCTTACCTCATCTGGCTGTCTTCATAAGTTCTTAAAGCTGATGCTGTAGTTGCTTTGTATGTCAGTCCAATTGCGATTGCTTCGATTACGTTATTGTGATTAATTTGGCAGTGTTCTACGCTAAAAACACTTGAAGCACTTGCATTTAAAAAACATGAAAGCATTAGAAATTTTATACAATTAGAATTGCAAATATAGCATTGAGTATAAACAATTGCAATAAATGAATGTTAAATTACGATAAATGAACGTATTGATGGGACTATCGTAATAATTTAAACGGGCTGCAATAGTAGAAAAGTACATACGAGTGTGCTCGACTACGAAGTACTCGCAGTCTAGTTGCATTAAAACCAAAGCAGAGCGGTATTATTCTTAAAACATACCAAATAAATATGCTTAAAAAGAAAACACAAATATACCCAATGCTGTATTTGGTATTTCGATATACCATAGAGAAAAAATCTACCAGGGTATCATACCGAACAATACTAAAATATATCAAAGGCTATACTTGGTATATCAATATACTATTACATTCAAAATATGCCATAGAGGAAAATAGTCTATAAGTTTATTTCTTGAAAAACTTAATCTGCGAACAACAAAACGAAGTGCTGACAAAAAATTTTTTAGCTCTATCTCTTTTAATTTCTGAGATTTAAGTGTTCATAAAACCAAATAAATATACCCAAATTACAAAAATATACCGAAGGCTATATTTGACATATCTACACTGACGAGCAAAACTGTAACACGAGTTCGTTGTTGCAACTTCAAAGGTCTGTAACTTTTTTTCTAATGGACGGATTTTAAAAGTCTTAGTCTTGTTTTATTGGTTATATCATTTACTATTATTAAGCAAAATTTAAAGCAATTTGTTATCAGTTAAAGAAAATGACACGCCAAACTGTAAAAAAAGTCAAATGTTACAGTTTTGCACTCACAATGGCAAAACTTTGGTTTTTAACTCTAAAGCTAAGTTAACCGTTAATGTTTATTTGTTTACATTTTACTCGCTGAGTTTTGATATTTTAAAGCCTAATGGTAATTGAATTTGTAATGGCTAGTGAAAAAAATAAGATCATTCTTGATTTACTAGAAGGTAGTGAATCTGTTCGAAAAGTGGCTAAAAAATTCGGTGTTAGCCATATGACTGTGCAGCGACTAAAATAATACGGTCTAGGAAACTTTCCAATAAATCCAGGAGGCCGACTCAGAGTTTTGAGTGAACGTGACACACGCCACGTCGCTAACTTGCTAACAGGCAATCCTGATCTCACACCAATAAAAGCGGCGTCAATGCTTAATTTGAGTGCCAGTGCTTGGACAGTTAGCCGTAGCCTCAACAAATTGGGTCTAAAAGCTAAAAAAATGAAACAAAAAATTCAATTCTTACAAAAAGACACATAATGCTGCGTCAGAACTTTGCCGCAACATACACAAATTGGACATTAGCGGATTGGGATACTGTAAGTCATTGCTACCAGTGTCTAAAAAAGCAAAAAATTCCAAAATATTTTTGTTTCCAAGGTTATATGGTCGGATGAAACCAAAATTAATCGGTTCGAGTCAGATGGACGCTCCTGCTATTCGACTAGAGATCCTACGATCCAGTCACCAAGGAATGTGCGACAAACCGGCAAGCACGGTGGCGGTTCCATCATGGTTTGGGGGTGCATTCACTCAAATGGAGTTGGTCTCTTGGTGCTAATCGATGGAATTATGCGAAAGGAGCAATATCTAGCAATATTGCAAGAAAATCTTCCGGAAGTTATTGGGAATATGGGTCTTTCTGTCGAAAAATGCGTCTTTCACCAATACAACGATCCGAAGCACACGTCCATATTAGTTAAAAATTGGATTTCAAAACAGAAATTTCAATTTATGAAGTGGCCACCACAATCTCCCGATATGAATCCGATTGAAAACTTGTGGAGTCACGTAAAATCGCAGCTGGCGAAATATGCAGTTCCTCCAAGTGGAATGAAGAAGTTGTGGGAACGGACACAGGATGTATGGTATGCTATTCCCCGGAAATGGTACAACGGTATACCCAAAGTATGCCCGATCGCATAGAAGAGTTGGAAAAGTCCAAGGGGATGTGGACTCATTATTAAAAAATCATTAATACAAATATTTGTTAAAAAAATAACCAGAGTGCAAAACTGTAACATTTGACTTTTTTTACAGTTTGGCGTGTCATTTTCTTTAACTGATAACAAATTGCTTTAAATTAATAATAGTAAATGATATAACCAATAAAACAAGACTAAGACTTTTAAAATCCGTCCATTAGAAAAAAAGTTACAGACCTTTGAAGTTGCAACAACGAACTCGTGTTACAGTTTTGCTCGTCAGTGTATATACTATTACTTTCGTAATATACAATACATTAGAGAAAAAATATACCAGATTGCGAACCTAAGCAAATAACCTATTTTTTATCATATAAATATATTTCTTGAACAACTTAATTTGTGGATAACAATAAAAAGTGCTGACAAATACATCTTGCAGCATTTGAAATCTAAGTGCTCATAATACCGTTCTACGTACTCTATGGAAGTTGTTAGAATACAATAAATGAACTGAAGAGTGGCAGCTAATTTTCATATTATTTATAAATCTATACACAACATTCATTGTCCAGACAATGATTGTTTTGTCTTAACGTTCTGTCATTAATGTTTTTTAAGAAACTATTCTACTATAGTTGATTGTTCGTATATGTCCTTCAACTTCTTCTTCAGCATTTATACAGCTCCCTTTTCAATAAATACGAATTTCCCAACCAACTATTTTATAATCGTTTTAAACTCCAACGTTTTAGTTATTTTATGTCCATTTGAAGCATCAACGTATTAACGAATGAACATAATTTTTATTTGCAGGTCTTTGCCCAAATTGAGCAGTCAAGACGAAGAAGGGGGGGCTGGTCATGGCTTTGGTGGCGGACCACAACACTTTGAACCCATTCCTCACGATCATGATTTCTGCGAGAGAGTCGTTATAAATGTAAGTTTACAAAATGCACACTCACACACACGATTTAGGATCTACTTTGGAATGAATTTCAATTTGTAGGTAAGCGGGTTAAGGTTTGAGACACAACTACGTACGCTAAATCAATTCCCGGACACACTGCTTGGGGATCCAGCTCGGAGATTACGGTACTTTGACCCGCTTAGAAATGAATATTTTTTTGACCGTAGTCGTCCGAGCTTCGATGCGATTTTATACTATTATCAGAGTGGTAAGTGTCGCAGACTTCGCGCATTCGATAGAATATATACTATATGAAGATGAATAACTTGCTAATCTCTATAATGTTTCTCTTCTATTTTTCTATCCCCCCAAATATCCCCCGAACAAAACATTCCCGTCAATGCCCTCCTCAACCACATCAAAAAACCGAAAACGAAAACGAACAATTATAACTCTTGAACCACTTATTGTATATTCAATTTACATACTATCACACACACACATACACTTTCTCTCTCTCTCTCTCTCTCACACACTCACTCACCTGCTAAACTGGCACCACAACAACAACAACAACAACAATTTTGACACCTCTAATTCACAGGTGGCCGACTACGGAGACCGGTCAATGTCCCTTTAGACGTATTTAGTGAAGAAATAAAATTTTATGAATTAGGTGATCAAGCAATTAATAAATTCAGGTAAGCCTGTTGCCCACAATAAAACCTCCCAAAAACAAAACAAATTAAAAACGAAAAGAAATAACAACTCACAAAAATAATAACAAAAATAAACAAGAAAATACTACAAAACCAAAATACCAAAAACTAAATACTAACAAATGAAAACAAGTGAGACAGCTACAATCGAGTGTGCTCGACTGTGGCATACCCGCTACCCATTCTTCAAATATACCGAATTAATATACCAAAAATATGCGTAAATATACCAAATATGTATATGGTATATTTACATACTTAGTTTAATATACATAAATATACCAAATGATATGTTTAATAAATATACCAAATGATATGTTTGGTAAATATACCAAAGATTATATGTATATGGTATATTTACATACTTAGTTTAATATACATAAATATACCGAATGATATGTTTAATAAATATACCAAATGCTATATTTGGTATATTAACATACAAGTTTATTCAAAATATACCATAGAATACGAACGTTCAGGTAGCGGGTATAAAAAGTGCAGCAAGCGGCAAATTGGTTTTGCTTATTGGCAGCAGCGAATTATTTACATGAGGCATGCAACACGGCACCGACATTTGACCAGCGACTTGCACTCAGACACACACACACTCACACATATAGTTACGCAGACTAACACTAACAAACAAATAATTGAATTAACTCCGCAGTCGCAATAACTGCGAAGTTTTATCAACTTGGGTCCAAATGGATTCACTACACAAAAGGTTTTTAATTTCGAATTAAACTTCAAACCATAAGTAGAACTGTTTCAACTTTATTTTTTATTTAGAAACGGAATCATGTTTTTAATTAAGATTTCAAAGTATTTTTTTCGATTTAAATATACAAAAAAATAGACAAAAATTGATTAACAATAACTGTGAAATACCTCCTAAATGTTTTGATAAAAGCAAAAGTGTGGTATTACATTTATAATATACCAAATTAATAAAACCACGACGAAATATGAAAATATGCCAAGGCATATAATTGGTATATTGATATAGTAAAACATTCAAAATAAACAGTAGACTACAAAATATAGAAATTTGTCAACAAAAGGTAAAACATAGAACTATTTGTTAAATGATTTCTTAATTTTTTATTTGATCGCAACCAATTAACAATATCAATATGAGAGTGAAAGCACAATATTGTTAATCTTTCGGATTACAATCTGAGATATAAACAGTAAATAACAATGAAATGCGCATTAATTTTGTGTTCGATGCGACTTTAAAAAGTTAAATTTGCAAACTAGAATGCGATTGGAATGCACATTGTTGGAAAAACAAATATGAACAACATAGACGCCAGCCAGTTTATTATTATCCTTTGTCCGGCGGTCGTAAAAGCGCCATTCAGCTTGACAATTTCTGGCATTTATTGAGCGTGTTGAGCATTGAGCGCATTTTGTGGCTTTTCCCGGAAATGCAGTTGCATTCTTTGCATTCGTTTTCAAATAAAATGGGACAGAAGAGACAGACACGGACTTGGACACGGACACGGACACGGACTGTTGTTTTTGGACTTGTAACTCGCATCAATTGTTAATCACTTGACCACCAGCTTAAAATTTTGTTGGTACGGCAAATAAATGGGGGCACTGTGGCCGGCCGGAACCGTTCAAGCCAAAGATGTGGTGGTCACCCTTAAAGAGTTTGGAGTTCACGAGCCAACAATATAAAGAGTTGGCCAACATATATTTGCATATCATTTTGATTCAATTTCAATCTCAATCTCAATCTCAATCTGAATTTCAATTTATAAACTTTCAAATTTGCAACTACGAATTCACTATACAATTTTTTTTACTCTCTAACACAATTCTGCAAATGTAATTCACATAATTTATGTTATCGATTTTTTGTGTTGCATTTATCGATTACATGAATAATTCGATTACATAGCTTGTTCGCTTTGATACTATTCTCGGGCTGCCAAAATCGCTGCTTAGGGCTAAAAACAACAACAAATTAACCAAAATCAAAATCAAAACTTAATGCTTAAACACACACACACACACACAAACAACACACACATATTTAGACACACACATTCACACGCTGTTACATTAATGATTTAATGAACTATTTTGAATACGTTGCTCAGCCATTGAACTGTATGCTTGCTCTTTTATTCCAACAGAGAGGATGAAGGCTTTATTAAAGAGGAAGAAAGACCATTACCGGATAATGAGAAACAAAGAAAAGTCTGGCTGCTCTTTGAGTACCCAGAGAGCTCGCAAGCCGCCAGAGTTGTAGCCATAATTAGTGTATTTGTTATATTGCTATCAATTGTTATATTTTGTCTAGAAACATTACCCGAATTTAAGCATTACAAGGTGCGTAATTTCTTTATTCTATATTAATTTCACTTTTCGCCCTTTTGACTCGCAAAACGTGACTCGCATTCGTTTTCGAATTTCTCTTTGGCTTTCACATTTTACAGGTGTTCAATACAACAACAAATGGCACAAAAATCGAGGAAGACGAGGTGCCTGACATCACAGATCCTTTCTTCCTTATAGAAACGTTATGTATTATTTGGTTTACATTTGAACTAACTGTCAGGTATGTGAACAATCCAAACTCTGCTTTTGAAACTATTCTACTGTAGTATCTAGGTTAACGAACGTTTTAGAAAGTCTTTCTATCGACCGCCAGGAGGCGATGTAATGCTGTAAACATTACATTTCCGATAGCTCAATATTTCTCAATTCCATAGTCGATTAATTTTCGACTATAAATATATATAAACTTATGACTTGCTTAGCTTAAAATATAAATAGTACCATAACTATTGTTATATTGATAGAATATTTGTATATTTTCTTTTTTTTCTGTACCTTTCTTTTCTTTCTCTCTCCATCTCTTTCTCTTTCTCTCTTCCTCTCTTTGAATTTACGTTTCTCGTCTCTCTCTCTCTCTCTCTCTCTTTCTGTCTTTCTATATTCTACTCTATCTATCATGTCGCGATATTTTTTGTGTTGCGCCCGCGCAGGTTCCTCGCATGTCCGAACAAATTAAATTTCTGCAGGGATGTCATGAATGTTATCGACATAATCGCCATCATTCCGTACTTTATAACACTAGCGACTGTCGTTGCCGAAGAGGAGGATACGTTAAATCTTCCAAAAGCGCCAGTCAGTCCACAGGTATGAACTTTTTGTTTGGCCAAAACTGTAATGCTAATCACACGCACACACTCACACTCTCACATACACACATACACACACACACATTCCATTAACCTAACAACACACCTACGAATACACTGTAAGAAAATAGAACAAATATCATGAAAAAAATTAACAAATAATACACAAAACAAATTTTGTAGTCGAGTGTGATCGACTGTGAGATACCCGGCACGCGGTACGGGTACAACAAAAGCCCAGTTTTTTATCCGATTGAACAAATTTCGAATATTAAAATGCATGCAAATGACAAACAATATCATTACCAACCTATTACCATCGCTGGGGCCTTTTGAATTAAAGATAATGAACTCGACTTACGGACTCTTTAAAAGATTATTTCGTACTGTTTTATGTTGTTACCAAAACACCCTTGTGCCCTTTTGGGTACCGGGTATAATTACAGAATAACGTCGTCGCGATGTTTCTTTTTTTTGTTTTTGTTTTTTGTCTAAGTAACCAAAAATGCCTGCTTTGAGTTTTTGATAATCACGTTTTTTTAATGGATGTGATTCCTCGATTTGAGACTGAACATTGAGAGCTTTTGATTTATGATAGAGCAATGCTTTTGCCTATATAGTAAACTATATACATATACATATCTATATAAATATATACTTGATACTTGATCAACTTGATTTAAACGCTATCCTTAGTGCCTTTTCGTACTACTATCGTAACATCGTACTAAACACTTGCTACGAATCATTGTTGTATATTAACTAATCAACACACACACACACCAAGTATACACACTCACACACACTCAAAATAAATACATATATAAATATAAACCTAAATATACAAATATATTCAAAACAATACTCTACTACTATATATATAAAAATACACACGAACTAAATTAAAAGAAAACAAAAAAAAAAAAAAAACACTACATAAGTTGCATACATCAATCAATATACATAAAAATATATATATATAAATAATTATAAATTTTTAGGACAAGTCATCGAATCAGGCTATGTCCTTGGCAATATTACGAGTGATACGATTAGTTCGAGTATTTCGAATATTTAAGTTATCTAGGCATTCGAAGGGTTTACAAATATTAGGACGAACTCTGAAAGCCTCAATGCGGGAATTAGGTTTACTTATATTTTTCTTATTTATAGGTAAGTTACAACAACAAAACAGCCAACAACAACAACAAAAGAAACAATACAAAAGCAAATACCAAAAATCCTACCCAAAAAAAAACAAAAAAATCAAAAAAATCAAAGCACATCCCCACACAATATATTTACACCCACTCCCCGTTTCTCTCTCTGTATTTATCTAACTATCCAATTTACTTATGACCAACGAACGATCTACGACCCAAACGGACCTTCCAACTAATACTTTCCCCCACCTCCGTAACTCTGACAGACTGTCACACAGTTCCAAAATTCAATACTCGTACTTCTACTCACAACGTTAGCCAAAGAAGAAGAAAGAAAGACTTCTGCTTAAACTAAAACAAACAACTACTGCTAAAATGTAGATATACATTATATAATTTAAGTACATTTACAACCAGCACATTATTAAACGCTCACCATTTGTTTTAAAAACAACAACAACAACAATAACAACACTTTCCCGATATAAAAAAAAAAAGAATACTATATACTATATCCAATCCCCAAGCAAACAGAAAGTATTTCAAAAGTATTAAAGAACTACTACGTCAATTAAATGCTTTTTAACAATTATCATTTGTCATTTTAATTACCAAAACAAAACAAAAATACTCAATACTCAAGATTGTAATGATCCAAGACAGCAGAAGATCGTGAGCTAGGCCACAAGTATTAGCTAAAAATAACCGTAATCGTAACCGTATACGTATTTAATGTTAGTTATACAGAGTCTCTTACGTCTACATAATACTCAGAAGGAGAAGACGAATATCAATTTAACATATATTACTAAAACTATAAACTATATACTATACTTATACTATACCAACTACTACTTTAGTTACATAATACCGAGTAGCTTAGCTAGTTAAAAAACAAGATGCAGCCACACACTTAGAGGCGCCTCTAGAGCGTATAATCCTACCTACTAGACTACCTTATATGTGTATACTTAAACAACCAAAACCAAAAAAAAAATCAGTACGTATCAATACTACTCTTTACATACATATATACATATATATATGATGTTATTGTCGTCTATACTAATTAGAGATTAAGTAATACTACCTCTACTACTTACTACTTACCAAAAGAAAACCTGCCTCTAATTACAATACAAAAAAAAGAAAAAAAAAAAAAAAAAACAGCCACAGTATTTTTGTTGGTACTCGTATAACTTTTTCGGTTTATTGTTTTTCCTATTTTTTAATTTTTATTTTTGGTGTTTCTTTTTGTTTTTCTTTTGGTGGGTTCCCCGTTTGCGTCGGGAAAGAAGCAGAGATTTTTTTAGCTAGTCGGTAAATGAAGTAAACGTAAACGTAAACAGTATAAAATATATATACATCTATATGTGTGTATATATCGTACAAATATATAATATAAATAGAGAAATTTTTTAAACATTTTTGATCGTCTTTGGCTAGAGAACAAAATCAATGTCAATGTACTCGAATTTTAGTCTATTACTCCTGATATACTTTCGACAGTGTAAAAACACGTATAACAATGGTTTTTATAAACGCCCCTCGCTAAAGTCGTTGGCAATTTTAAGGTCCATACGTATTTTGTTGCAGTACGCTAGATACACACTATCTCTCTCTCTCTCTATCTCTCTTTCTCTGTCTCTTTTTTTTTATCAACTATATATATATATTCACAAAGTATTCTATAATTTTACACTTTTCACATTATCTTTATATTTTCCCAGTACTTTAATCTGTTCATATGACTTTTCACAACTTTCTTTGGCGTCTTTGCACACAACTTACGCACAAAATGCCTTAAAATTGGCAAGCTTCTTTGCGTTGAATTGTCCAAAACAACAACTACAACAACAACCAAAAAAAAAGATACTCGATAAAAATAATAATAATGAAAATAGTAATGTAGTGAAAAATAAACAGAAATGAAAATAGTACAAAGTTTTTGAAAAGCTTTAAAATACAAAAAAAAAAAAAAATACATATACTTTTAATATAAATACTTACCTATATATATATATATATATACATATTTTGTATTGTTGTTCAAGTTTTACCATAATCAAGTTGTTCGCATTACGTAACCGTAATCGTAACCGTAATCGTAATCGTAACCGTAATCGTAATCGTACTCGTATTTGTTATCGTAATTATCGTAAACGTAACTTCATCTACGTTGTTTTTGATGTCGTTTCTTTGGCTTTTAGTTTTTAGTTTGTTGTTATATCTGTTGAACTAATTACCTCTAACCAACAAAAAATATACATATATGTATATATGATATATACACTACTTAATCGAATCGAATCAGCGGTTTCTGAGTTCCATTCCGTTCCGTTCCGTTGCGTTGCATTGCGTTCAATTGAGTTTTGTGTTTCATTGTGTTGCGTTAAAAATTTTCTTGGGCTTTCCAAAAAAAAAAAAACAAAAAAACGCAGGAGGATGATAGTTAGTTAAGTTAACTAGCGCCTGCTAATGAACATACTAATACTATGTACGTTGTATATTGGTCGTAATGCACCAGCAAATAAATAATCGATACATGTAATTACCTAACTACTTATCAACTAAACTCATCTAGCCTAACTTTACAGAACCCCAAAAAAGGTGATCGTACAATCTAATCTATACTATCATATATATATTCTATTGTTTTTATGTGTATTATCGAGTGGAGATCTTTCTCGCCGGAAGAACTTGTTTCATTCCATTTCATTACGTTTCGATTTTGTTTCCATATACATATTATTTGCCTTGCTGTAGTGTAGTATATATATGTACATATATATGTATGTGTATATCTATATACGTATATATCAACTATATATCAACTACTAATACTATATATGAATAACGTATGTATATCGTATTGTACAAAGTATACTCAAAACTAGTTAGTTTCTGTTTATATCTTAACAAAACAACAACAATAAACAATAACTCGTATATAAAACGAATAACAAAATGTCATTTAGTTAGTTTGCAACAACAATCTAGATACTAGAAGCATTACTAACCCCCTACTACTTTTACACATGTGTATTCGAGAGAACTTCTTGGCAGACCAAAGCGAATCGATCAAGTCTGCCAAACTAATGCCGCACAAATGTTGAAAGAGAGATTTATACGGAGCTCAGCTCAGCTCAGCATTTGTGGGGCCCAAGAACACTTCGGTTTGTGGCCGAAGACTTTCGTTGTGAGCATATTTCTCCTTTATTTCGATTTGTAATATTTTGCGAACCAATTATTGTGATACACTTACCCAACACACCAACACACCCAGACACGAACACACACTCGCACACCACTGAAAGAAGAACAACACTTGTTTATTTCTTTACTATTTACTGATAATGTGATTTCAACTAAGTTTTTGCCACTTGAAACTATTCTACTATATTTTGTAACACTGTTTTCATTATAGTTTCTGCACAGATTAATAACAAAATCAATACGTAGCAAAATAAAAAATGGCGAATTGAACTAGAGCTTGAAACTCTTTCAATTCGTCAATTATTGTATGTATATCTCTTGTAGTTGTTTTTTAACGAGAATCAAAACATAAACAATACACAGTCGAAATATATTTAGATATTTCGACATACACACACACACACACACACACACTTACAATACGTTCTTCACACACGAATTATTCATAAAATTTCTCTTGACATTTTGGATGGTTTTTCCCGATCGACGACCCAAGCAGAAACTGAAAATGAAATGAAAATGGATGTGATATATGAATCTATATACATTTCTCCCTCACTTAATTACTAACAAATTAATGTGTACATTTAATCGCCGACGAATTTCATAGAACTAATCGATCGATCTTTGTTTAAAATTATACGCCCAGGCGTTGTACTATTTTCGTCGGCGGTTTATTTCGCGGAGGCTGGCAGCGAAAGTTCGTTTTTCAAGTCCATACCCGACGGATTCTGGTGGGCTGTGGTGACCATGACTACGGTGGGATATGGTGATATGAGGTATAACTTACATTTACATCTATTCCATCTATCAATCCAACTTAACCAACCAAATAACAACTGCAACTTCGTCCTTGTACATTTTATATCCACCTGCTAAACTGTAACAAAGCGCTACTCTCTCTTTCTGTCTCTTTGTGTGTCTCTTCCTCTCTTTCTTTTCTTGTGACTAACAATTTCTGTGTATTTTTTCTCTATCTTTCATTTCCCTCAAAGTTTAAAACATAGCGAAAACAGACACTTTGTCTATCATTCCTTTTTTAATCCCTTTCTCTCTCTCTCTCTCCATCTGTGCGTTAACTTTGCTTTAGCATTTGAGAGCTCTTCTCATCCAAGAAGTTGCCCAGATCTATCTTCAGTATTCTTTCCTAGTGAAGTTTTCCTTGTGTACAGTTACATCAGAAATACATAGATATGTTATGTACATACATATATAAAAATACCTCTCTGTGTCTTGAACTACTTACAACTTATCCTATTCT
Source organism: Drosophila albomicans (assembly GCF_009650485.2). Taxonomy (NCBI): domain Eukaryota; kingdom Metazoa; phylum Arthropoda; class Insecta; order Diptera; family Drosophilidae; genus Drosophila; species Drosophila albomicans. The sequence continues at coordinate 2,633,537 of NC_047627.2, read as the reverse complement.
TTAACTGTCTGTAACAATACGCTCTTCCACATATCTATCTGTATTCATATATATACATATATATTATATATGTAAGTCGTTTCTTGTATATAAGCTAGCTCCCTTCATCTGCCATCATCATCATCAGCATCATTGTTGCATCACCGTCTTCGTTTCGTCTTCGTCGTCGTTGTCGTCTTCGTTTTCGTTTTCGTCTTCGGTGTTTGATTGTTGTAATCGCTCGCTGTAACTCCTCAAAAGTTTCCTCCTCCGACCATCCCAGCTACTCAACTTGATCTATAACTTTGAATCACGAATCAATAGATGTTGCTGTTGTTGTTCACTTGCTTTTCAATTACTTGAGTAATCTAACAAAGTGCGCTTTATCTACTTTTATTTTTATTCTTATGTTTCATCAAAAATGGTTTTGATTTAATTTCAGTTTTTTTTTTGTTTGTTCTATTTTTCTTGAATATTTAAGAATTTTTCAGCATGATCTGCATTTGGGAGACTTCTGCTCCTGATTTTTTATGTTTCGTCTAGTTCTTGAGTTTCCAAATATACCCCAAGCAGAATATAATTCACAACTCAAAATCGAATATCACATACTACAAAACAATTCGAAAACATCATACAAAAACATTTGTCGTCGTCTTTGTTTTCGTTTTCGTCCTCGTCTTCGTCTCTGTTTTCATCCACGTATTCGTCTCCGTTTTCGTCTTCGTATTCGTATTCGTATTCGTTTTCGTCTTCGTTTTGCATCATCGTCAACGTTGAATTAATGATTTAGGATTGAGGATACGAGTATCACCATATTTCTAGGCCAAACAGAGCACACCAGAAACCGATTGCTCTCGGCTCCCATTCTCTCTCTCTCTCTATCTCTATTTCTTTTTCTATCTCTTAATCGTCCAATCGCTGGTCAGCGTTTTCTGCTTGGGAATGCCGCGGCTATGTTTTGCCATTGTCATGATACAGAAACTGAATTGAAATCCAAAAACTACTCATTTACTAGTTACTCTATGACTGAAAAACGTGTTACACAATGCCCAACAAAACGAGAATCACGAGAAACAACAAAAACCCTATATCTTCCCAAAGCGAGGAATCGCAGCAATGCGAAAGAGATCCGGTTCCAGTTCCAGTTCCAGTTCCGGTGCAGATTCCGCTTTGTCCGCAAAAGTTCCGGCGAGTCACAAAAAAGAAGAAAAGAATGCCACGCATTGTGTGACACGTTTAAGCTCGACACATACACACACACACACACACACACACACACGCACACACACTTACATTTACACGTAGAGAGTTGAACATGCGGACCGTTACAACGAATCTAGCCAAAGACCAAAACCAACAACAGACAACAGAACTTGCGGACACCCCGCCAAATCGGCACCATGCAAACCAAATACTCTTTTCGTTTCAATTGACTTTATTAGTTCACAAAAAAACCAAAAAAAAAAAAATAAATAAAAAAAAAATAAACTAAAAAAAAATACATTATTATATATTAAAAGTAAAAAAAAGAGAAAAAAGAAACAAAAAATTTTTATAAATATGTTTTATATCGAGCCGGAACCAATGCAAAGCAATTTCTCCCATCAATTTTTTTAGGCGTCGTACTCTTCTCATCAGCGGTTTATTTTGCGGAAGCTGGAAGCGAAAATTCCTTCTTCAAGTCCATACCCGATGCATTTTGGTGGGCTGTGGTCACCATGACCACCGTTGGATATGGTGACATGACGTATGCAAATCTATACAATTACAATTCTAACTTTTCTGATTATTATTATTATTATTATTATTATTATTATTATTATTGCGATTATCATTTCAACATTTATGCGTTATCGTTTCCGTTTCCGTTACTGTTATCGTTATCGTTCTTGTTTTTCGTTTCTCAGTTTTTTGTTGTTCATTTTGTTTGTGTGTCGACGCCTTTTGCTGCGTCAACGCGTTGTAGTTTATTTATACGAAAATGTCGCAAAATGTGTTTATCATTATTTCTTAAACCACATACTAACCATAAACTATATATACTACTACTAAGTCGTAAGCCAAAGAAATAATGTATTCTCGCTTCGATTTAAGTTGAAACTACTTACAATATTTCTATTCTTATACCCAATATGCAAACCTAATTGTTGTTGTCACTTACTTTGACTCGCTGAGCTGTTTATTATCTATCTATCTATATATATATATATATATTATCTAAATATATATGTGTATTCGTTTCGACTTCCTATTTTCAGTTTGATTTTGATTTCTTTTTCCATTGCGTTGCATTTCGTTTCTCCGTTGGCTATAAACTAAGCGTAAATTTTACCTACCATCTATATATTCTGCTATTGATCTTAATCATTTCTCTGATTTAACCGCCTTTTTATCTAACTGTCTATAACTTGTGCCACTGTGTTCTGTTGCCGTTCCGTTCCGTATCGTTCCGTTCCATTACATTCCGTTCTGGTTCTGTTCCCCCTCAAAAAACATTTAAATTTCAAAACAAAAACCAAAACAAATTAAGCAAAAGCAAAAAAGAAAAACAAACTTTGCCTTTGCTTAATGCGAGAAAATGCTATTGAAAAATATGCAAAGAAAAGCTCTATGAAATTAACCAGTTTTTCTATCATTATCAATGTAACGTTGTGTCGTTGTTTAGTTCACATAAACCAACAAAGATACAAATGATGCCAGAAACTCGAAACAAACACACAAATCTCATGCGCTGCACTGCGTCACACTGTACAGTGTGAACTCCAGTTCCATCAATAAGCTCATCAACACACACACACACACACACAGACACAGACACATACTAGAATTTACTATTGCAGCATGCCACGTGGCGTGGCAATATCGATAGCGATACCGATACCGATACCGATAACAACTGCCGATAACACGAATTTAACGCAATTTTGTTAGCTGCTCTTATCGAACGCATGCTGCATGTCCATTCCAAAAGATTTAAGTAAACTCCAGTTACCCAATACAGACTTAATACTTAATACAACAATCACACACATACAGAGATACACACTTACACTTACACACCTGTACCCATACACACACACACACACACACACTAACATGCAAAGTTGTTCGGCCGTGGCTCAATCATCACCCTCCAAAACCTTACCCGAGCAAACAACCCCCAACCCCCAACCCGCTACCCCCTTATCCAACACTGCCTTGCCCCGCCCCGCCCCGCCCTGCATCGCCTCGCCTTGCCTTACCCGTGCTCAAGTCGCGCATAACTTTGAGTAGTTCTGTCACTAAAACTTTTGTTATACGCAAACTTTCTTCCCCTCTATATCTCACTCACTCTCTTTCTCTCTATCTCTGTCTCTGTTTCGTACTCCCATTATTTCACTAACTCACTCGTTACCTGCCGTGCACCTGTCTTACTCTCTTGCTCGCACTTGTGCAATACTTGTGATTATGTCTGCATATGTATGTATATAAAAAAGTAAAAACACGCAACACATACGCTTACTATTTTCCACATACCTATAAGGAAATCAAGAAAAACGAACCTTAACCAAAACCCGAACCTGAACCCGAACCCGAACCCGTACCCGAAGCAAATGAAAAGAGAACACAAACCACTTGTAAACTCGTTACTCGTTACTCGTAACTCGTTACACGTAACGCTACTCGTTCTAAGTGTTGTGTGCTTAATTTCGAGTACTCTTTGCTAAACTATTATTTCATTTTACTATTTCTACCGCTATTGCCTTTATGTATACTCAACTCTATAAATATATATATACTTATATCTACTCATATCTGTATACGTACATATCGTATAAGTTTGCTATCACTGCCAGCCAATTTATATATATATATATATTATATCTCTATATACAAACCTATAAACTATAATTACAAAATTAAAAAAAAAAAAACAAATAATTTATATATAAAAAAAAAAAAAATACCAAAACGAGAATTACTCTTACTTTACATTTCTTATATATTTGTATTTTCATTTTATTTATCGTTCGTTCGTTAACATCGCTCGCTTCATCCAAACAAACAAACCAAAAATCCAAATACAATAAAATTATATATCTCTATAAATATATATATATACCCATGTATATATCTATATATCAAATCAATTTAATTGCAACAACAACAACCTAATCAAAAACGAAACTCGTTAAACCAATTAAAAAAATCAAAAAACAAAAAACAAAAACATAACAAAAACGCACCGAAAACTCCATAAAAATAAAATATATCACGAAAAATTCAACAAAAATCCAAAACGCCACAATCTATATAAAAATGCCAAATGATATATAATTGGAAATTGAATTGCATTGAAATTCGTTTGATACACGATATGCAAAAACAAAAAAAAAAACAAAAAAAAAAAAAAATCAATTAAATCTAAAAACACAAATCCAAAACCAAATCGAACCAAAAACGATAACGAAACGAAATGAAAATGAATTTCAATTATATGTATCGATAAACGATAAAACGATAAACAGACCCGTCGGCGTTTGGGGCAAAATTGTGGGATCATTGTGTGCGATTGCTGGTGTGCTGACAATCGCACTGCCGGTACCGGTTATCGTCAGTAATTTCAATTACTTCTATCACCGCGAAACGGATCAGGAGGAGATGCAGAGCCAAAACTTTAATCATGTTACTAGTTGTCCATATTTGCCAGGTACATTAGGTAAGTTGAAATGTGCACTGCGCCTCTCTCGTTACCTACTACTTCTCTACTCGCATCGCATACACAATCACAAATACCGACTGGACGGACGGCCTCAAAAAATTGAGATAATCATACTTGACACTCACACACACACACACATACGTACACACATAGACACCTACCTTACACACACATACACACACATAGACACTCAGTCTTACACTCGATAACAAAAGAGCCCGAGTCGAATAAAAATAGAAACATTTACGAAGAAAGAAACGAAATCCGTAGGCATGAAAAAAAGCTTGATGCCACAGCGTTGCCGTATCGTTGGCAGCTTCTGACCACGCATCAGCAGAGTCGCATCAGTGGCAGCGTCAAACGGCAAACAGTGGCAACTCTGGCCCCAATTGCACTCCATTGCATGCGACTGTGCTAGAGATGGACCTACAAAAAAAAAAAAAAAAAAAAAAAAAAAAAAAAAAAAAAAATGAAAAAAAATGAACGTACTTACACGTACTGTGTGTTTTGTGTGTAACAAGAACTACAAACAAAAAACATTTTTGTAATTAATACATTACAACTGTATGTGTGATCTCCTCTTTCTCTCTTCTCTCTCTCTTCTTTTTGTTTCTCTCTTTATTCCGCCAATCAATGAATGAATCAATCAATCAATGAATCGATCAATTGTATTGCCAATTGATCTATCGACTAATATATATCTGTATAAATCAATTATGCTGTAACCCAAAAAAAAAAAAAAAAAAACAATCCCACAATCCGAAACCCAAAATGAATCCCAACAAAATGAATGAACAACTACTTCCTCCGCCTCCTCCACGATGGTATTCCCACAATCACAATCACACCACACACACACACTCACACACAATATTGTTAATACTAACTACAACAACACTGCGACAACTACAAACAACAACAAACAATATAAATCGATCGATAACGTTCGACAACAAAAAAAACCAAAAACCAAAATACAACCACACTAAACAAATGCATAAAACTACAAGTAGGTCAACACTTGAAGAAATCATCGTTGTCTGAGTCCTCATCGGATATGATGGATTTGGATGATGGTGTTGAATCGACGCCGGGATTAACTGACACGCATCCTGGACGTAGTGCAGCAGCTCCATTTTTAGGAGCGTCACAGGCGCAGCTGCAACCGCCGCAGGCAACGCAGCAGCAGCAGCAGCAGCAACAACAACAACAGCAGCAGCAGCAGCAGCTTCTGCAGCAGCAGCTACAACAGCAGCAGCAGCAGCAACAGTTGCAATTGCAGCAACAAAATGGCTTCAAGCAACAACAGTCAACAATAAGCGTCAGTGCGGCAACCGGCAGCGCTGGCAGCAGCCTCACAATGAGGCACAACAATGCGCTGGCTGTTAGCATCGAGACCGACGTTTGACTACTGGGTAAGTGTTCGCTCTTACTCTGACCCCCTAAGTTCCCGCCCCCCTTCTAAGTCTCGCAATATAGTATGTATCTCTGTCTCTGTGTCCATCTTTCTGTAAACACACACACACACCCACCCACAATAACCCCGCTGTCTTCCTCCAGTCAATCCAATTTTGAGCAGTTTCAGTTAGGCAAATCTGAGACGTAACGTCTCCCTTCTTTCTCTCTTACTCTTTCTCTTTCTCAAATTTCAATTTCAATTCCAATTCCGATTCCGATTTTTTTTTTTCGAGCACCTGTCTTGATTCCCCATTTCTAATGCACCAGCACACAAAAAGAAATCTGCATATAAAGCGCCAATCGCAGCAGCAGAAAGTAAAGTAAACTTTAAAGTTTAGCATAACATTAATTTGATAATGTAGTCAGCACTACTTTACCCAAAAGTTAAGTCACTAATTTGGTATTATTACTTAACTAATTTATATATGTACATAAATAATTAAGCAAAGAAAAGAAATTTAATGAGTAGCCAAATTTTTAAACAGAAAATCCACTTTCGACTGCTGCAATTGAAACTTGATAAAGCAGCTCTATATTGTCATGCCAAATACTTAAACATTTATTAATCGAATACAGTCAGTTTATCAAAAGCATTTAACTATTTTCTCTTTTTTTTTCTATCCACTTGGCGCGCGCTCTCTTTCTCCTTACCACGCGATTTGTCCATATGTATGTCTCATTATATTGCTATATATACAATAAAATATATAAATCTGTCTATATAATATAATTATGTATCCATCTACTATGTATGTATCGATTCGTATGTATTTCAAACTCTGTGCAATGCATCGCACCACTTGTAGTAAAAAAGATGTTAAGTGGTATAATATTGGCCTTGTCAAGTGTTACGTTGGATGCCAGAAACGACTACAAAAGCTGTTTAAGTTTAATTTAAGTAGAACAAATAACAAACAAATTTAATCTATTGCTAAATTTAATTAAATTTAATTAATACTTAAAAATTAATAACAACACAAAATTACAGAAAAATACAAAAAAAAAAAAAAATCAACAAAGAAAAAAGAATGAAAGAAGGAGGTAAACGTAAATAATACATTTAAAATATATAATTTAAATAATTTAATGCGTAAAGTAAACAATTAACTAAATTTAACATTACAAAATGAATAACAACATCGAATAAATGAAAGGAAAACAAATCCCAAAATTAACTGAATATAATAATAATAAAAATTGATAATATGCCATTATTATAATTATTATTATACATAAACGAATGCAAGCCGATGAAACCCTTAATCACACATTTTAAATTCAATTGAATCACACACAACCCAGAATCTTCACCCATGAAAATGCAGTTAACGAGTCAAGCAAAAGTTCAAGTGCATAGAATTAGGCAAAATATCCGTTTACCACAATCAAACACACACACACACACAAATGCACAGCATATGCAAAGAAGCCTTAACTCAAAAATATATTCGCAGTCTTGCTCAATAGATCACTTAACGATTGCACAGTGGTGCAATCACTTTGACCTAAGGCCAAAATCAAAACTAATTAGTAAATACATATTTCTATGAAATGCAAACATTTTGTCTCTCCAATGTCCACTCTTCTTATTTGCAAACCGGTTTTCGCTAACGGGAAATCTAACGGGACTTTCTAAAAATAGAACTGAAAGCATGAACACGTGTTCACTTGTGAAGCGTTGTCGATTGTTAAATTGAATGAATACCTTTACAGTGTTGTTTTTCCGTTATCCGAAACTCTCCAAAGTCGACCATCAATTCTCTCCATCTGCAAGGCTATAATTGTCTCCAAAAAGTTATTTGGGCCTGCGTCCAGCTCAACTCTACTAAAAAATACACATTCTGTACGAAGCATTTTACACACTCACTCATACTCATACACAAAACAGAGAGAGAGAGAGAGAGAGAGAGAGAGAGAGAGAGAGAGAGATAGAGAAAAGTATTCAAAAGAAGCATAGTAAAAAAAAACTGCCGTAATATTAATAAATACAATTTGTATAGTATTTAACAATGAAAATAATTGATATAGCAAATATGTATATGCTTTTTAACTATGACAGATGAAATACTCACTCAGCATAGCCACAATAATACTCTAATACACATCACATACGAGTCACTATAGAGGGACACAACACTGTAGCCAATCGATAGACTTGAACCGATGATCTCCTGCTAGGCATTGTTCAAACTCTTACGAATTTCCGCACAGACAAAAGAACTCGCTTCAAATTATTAAAAACAACCCACCCAACTGCCCAAATACCTAACTAAACACACCCACACATAATGAGAAACTGTATAAAATAATAATAAAAAAAAAAAAAAAACAGAACAAAAACAAAAACAAAAGAGAGGAACCTGCTAACTTTCTGCTTAAATCTCCCCCCGAATAAAAACGAAATAAAAAGTACAAATATTCATAAAACACAAGATAAAAATAAAAAAAACAGGAAAATGCAACTAAAACCAAAGCAAAAATCACAACAAATTATTTTAAAGACAACAATATGAAGAACTTCAACAACAAAAATAAATATAATTAAATAATTCTTAAATAAAACGACTGCAATTAAATGAAACTAATACTAACTTAAAGTCACAGATAATTTTGAGATAAATACAAAACAAGGCAAATCAAATATTTATAAAAAAAAACCTAAAAAAAAAAAATCCACAAAAATTAAGAAAATTATTATGAGGAATCAGAGGAAAAGAAAGCTGAAGGAGGGAAGCAACAAAAACAAAACAAAAATGAAAGATAGAAAACGCTCTTATGATTTTATAAAATAAAGCATAATAATACTTATGTATGAGATATGAGATATGAGATGTACATATGTACACGCGAGTGTGTGTGTGTATGTACATATATGTGTGAGTGTAGAGCTGATATCAATGTGGAGGAGAGCTCTATAAATAACCAGATGGAGGCGTATTTGAACCCAAACAATACACTAATGTTGCTTGCCGCAGGAATAGCCCCAGGGATGATATTCTGTTCTGCATAGTTCAAATACTTTCTGCCGAATATGTATGTATGTGTGCGTGCATGTGTGTGTGTGTGTGTGACTGTTGACATTGTGACACGCCTCCCCACACACTCCCTAGCTACATGAAATTTCGGATGCCGTCTACCAGAAACCAAAGAATAACTACGAATACGAATACGAAGACGAAAAAAAGAAAACAGAAAACAGAAAACAAGTCGACTGAAACTATGCAAATACGCTTTTGCATGGCTGTATTTATAAATAAATATCAACAAATACCCACAAAAACAAAAAAAAAAATAAATTTATATATATACATACTTACAAATAGCTGTATACAATGACAGATAGTATTTGCAATATATGTGTATGTAGAAAGCAAACTGATTAAAAATAATCATAAATAAACATTATTATTGATTATAATAATTTATGTACTCAATGTTCGGTCTGCCGAATGTCGAATACCTTTCTAGAGGAAAACTTTGTGATCGTTGCCAGGAAAGAAATCGATTATGAAATGAAATCGGTGAACTATACATACCATAAATCCGATAGAGTCATGCCTTTTTAATAGCCTGCTATCTGTGGAACAATGTAGAGCGAGCGATATTAATGGGTATAGCGATGAGATGATAATATCCTCTGCAAGGGTAGATAATAAGACACATTGAAAATGATTATGTGTTGAGCGATGAGGGTAAGATGTAGAAGCATTCAAGCGTAAATATTAAAGCTTTGAAAACCGTCCACACACATACACATACACATACACGAAGACGACAAAGAGTCACACACACACATACACATACATAGGAACACACACATGTCAAATACCATGAAATAATGTATACAGACGAATGAGCAGCAGCCTCCGCTCCCGCCTCCCGCCTCCCCCGTCACTGCCCTAACACGCAGCTGCAAGGCAATGTCAACACACCCAAACACCCTCACACACACACATACATGTATATTTTGGCATATTTGTATGAGCTTCTTAAGAATGCTGAATGTTTTGGAGACAAGAAACAAAAAACGAAAAACTCAAACGAAAACGAAATAAGAGAAGCGAGAGCAAAGCAAAGCAAAGAATCAGCGATAAGTATTAAAAGAGATAGGGAGAGATAGAAAGAGATAGAAAGAGATAGAAAGAGAGCCAGAAAGAGAGACAAAAAGAAGGATAGAGAGAGAGAGAGAGAGAGAGTAAAAAAGTGCAAGTGCAAGTGCAAGTGCCTTAAGGAACCCAACACATACTCGTCATGCGCCGGGTCGTGCCCTTCTCTGCGCATCTCACTGAGACTAGATGCCAACTGAGCTCTTGGTTGGAAGACGGCAAGCAACCGATATTGGTAATATGCATTAATAACTACTATCTGAGTAAAGTAACTATGACTAAAAGAAGATAAAGGAGAAGAAGAAAAACACTTGACTACAACTTCAACTGCGCTACAGTAAACGCTCGCTAATACTCCCCGATCGAAGCACGACAGATACATATGTTAGATAGACACATACGGCATAGTAGTTAGCAAGGGAGCTGGAAAGTAGATTCATATCAAGCAAACAAAATATAATGCAAAGATTCTGTAGAATTAGACACGCAGGTGCATATCAACTGGGTCAGTCAGGCTTCACTGTAGCGTACCTATTACTCTGCTGTAAATACACTTAAAGCACTTTCAACTTTCGATGCAACAGCAAATTAGGTGAATAGTTAATTGGTATTTTGTACAAACAAATGGGAAATAAACAAATCGATAAACAACTAAAAATCAATAATACAATTTAAACCGAAAATAAATAAATAAATAACACACATCATAAACGAAATATTAAAAAAGCAAATAGAATTATCATCTAATGTACTATATATGTTATATATAATATTGTATTGTATCTAGTCATACCAAAGTCCTGTATCTATAAAATAGAACTAAATGCAACCAAAGCAAAAACAACCTCCAGACATTTTAAGGCAAAACACCAACAAAAAAAAAAACAAAAAAAAAAAAAACAAATTCAAACATTTTTATTATTTACATATAAAGAAAAGAATTCGCTTATTTAAACTTAAGTTTTATGATTTAGCGTGAAGGATTCTAGCATAAGGTAAAAACAAAAAACAAAAAGAAAGCAAAATGGACTCGTTCGAGTTTCGAGATTAAAATAAGGTTGTTTTTTTTTTATAGGCATTAAACTAGGCAATTGACTAAATGAAAAGTGACAGCTAGCATGAATAACAACTTACTTATTGTGTATAGATCGAAGTACGAAAATGTCGTGGATTCATAGCGGGCATTAAGTTATTCATTTTGGACCCATTAAACAACAATATTCGTTATTCAAGAGCAAGAGCAAGAACAAGACGAGCCATTTCAATTGACTACTCTTAACACTAGCAAAGAATACCGAAAAAATACCAAAAATACAAATATTAAGAAAATTTGGAATAAATGTGTTCAGCGACAAAATGTTATTATATGTTTAAATGAATAAAATTAAAAACCCCAAATTGAATGGAAATTAGAAAGGTAGAGATAGCGATAGTACGATAGCAAGATGAAATGAAACAACACAAAAATTTAATTTAATTAAATTTAATTAAGTACATTAATAAAATTCTAAACAATTCAAAATTGTATATAAGTACATGTAATGAATGGTAAACTACAAATCCAGGCTTACCCTCCCAAACAAATATATCAATAATATCACATTGTATATTTCAAAAACAAAAAAAAAAACATAAAAAAAGAAAATCACAAAAAAAAAACAAATAGCTCATAAACCAAAAAGAAAAAAAAATTAAAAAGTAAACCAAAAAAAAAAAAAATGAAAAATTGAAATTGAAACTCATAAGAACAACAACCAAGAAAAGAAAACCCAAAAGCTGATCATTGAAATAAAAAAACACGCTATGAAAATATGCGGAAAAAATGAAAATCACATGAATTTTTTTGTATTTTAGATTGAGAACCAAAAAAAAAAAAAAAAAAAAAAACAATACAAAAGTCAACATACTTTTGCCGTATATAGAAAACTGTGTAACAGTTGCAATCCGACCTGTAAATATGTAATTGTAATTGGTTTTTGTATGTGTGCAGAGAACTTTCTTCGTACTTAGCCATTTGTACAATTTGTTGTAGTCTAAACTGAATCCTTAGTTTTATTATCCAACAAGTAAACTACGCTCAAATCGAACACGACACATGAAACACAAACACTAAAACACAAACATTAAAAACGATTGTATATAATCGCAATTCTTTCCAACTTACCTGAACTCAAGCTTCGGCTATTCTCTATACGTACGTTTTATGTTTTTAAATGATATCATAGTGCAACGCATATAGTACAGCTAATTATTAACTTAAAATACTACAAATCACTTAGTCTCTATACTAGTAAGTATTGCCTACGAAAGTCCACTTCCAAGTACTATCGTGTACTTTCAAAGTTCATTTGCAAGCTCTCAAGAAGCTTGCAAGCTCATTGCAGGCACTCATTTTCGAGCTTTCAGCTTCCATGCATTTCACAACCGAAGATTGAGTGAAATGACTGTAGTATATGTGTGTGTTTTTTTGGTAGGTCAAAGATCCGCGCACTGTAGAACCAAGAAAACATTTCTAGGCACCAGCTGAGACACATACTCTACTATACATATACTATACAATGTATGTAGTATATGTTATACATAGACACTTACACACACCAACACACAACAGCGAACTAGATGCAATTAGAGCTAAAAGCATTTCATTGGTTTTCATATTAGTATTTCGTTTAGAACTATGTATTTATCCACAAACAAAAAACAAAAATCTTTTTATGCTTGACCTACGAGTACTTCGGATACTCAGCTGCCTGCATTTAAAGAGCTATTCGAAAGACGAGACTACTTATCAAAATAATAAAAAAAAAAAAAAAAAAAAACAATGCAAACGAGAAAACGAAATGCGAAATTCGAAATGAGTAAGAAGCAAACATATCGTTGTTAATCAACTACGTACCATAAACAAGCTAAATTGATAAACTCGTAATACAACAACAACAACACAACAAGTAATAATAAAAACAATAAAACACTAACTAAACGTTTACAAACTTAATACAAGACACAAACATAAGAACTGTACGTAAAAGCAAAAATAATCTAACAAAAAACCCAAAATGACAAAAAAATTTAAAATTGAAAAGTATAGATGAGATGAGAAAAATGGAAATAATACTAATGAATGAAACGTAAAAGGCACTCTATTTTAATTCTCGATTTCAATCCAAAACAATCTTTTCAAGTTTTCCATTAAATTTAATTACATAATTAAATAAAAAACCGAAATCCATTTAACGTAAATAATTATTGTACAAGGTATACAAATACAAAATACGAATACTTATCTACCTACCTACTTACTACAAGCATATTTACTACGAGAACATACTAAATACGATACGAGATACCAAATCAAAAAACCAAAAAAAAAAACAAACAAAAAAAAAACTCCAACAAAAAATACAACATAAACAAGCAACTCAAAACACTCTTCTAAAATGCTTCAAGAAAGAATAATGCTAGCAAACAAAAACCAAAAACGAAACAAACAAATTTCTATTAAGGACAAAGACTGCAAATAGAGATTTAAAAATATTAAAAGAAATTTAAAGTAATAATAAACATAATACTACAAATAAATAAAGCATATTAACAAGCTAAATAAATAATTCAATTCAATTCAATTCAATTCAATTCAGATTGAAAACGATTTCGTTTGTTGTTCCTTTCAAGCATTTACCGCAATTAATTAGTTTGTCATATTTTTTACGAATAATAATTTTTTGAATATATAGTCATATGTATTGTGCGAGTGTGTATATCCATTCATTTTTGTATTACGAGTATTAGTAAATTTAAAATTAGTTTAGTTTAGTTAGCCGCCCAAGAAGACAACAGCAACAATACTTCATTACAGCCAGTAGTACTTTAATATGAAATGCCGCAAACAAAAAAGGAGATTTTTTTTGCAATCAACCAAAAGAGTAAAGTAATTTTCTCAACCAGCTGCAGCTTATCAATAGTAAATTTACATTTATAACAATAAATGTGTAAATCAATAAAACACAAAAATAGCTATACGAATTCCAAATGCAGCAAACGCATAAACCAAAAACAATAAAACCAAAAGCAAATAAAACAAAAACCAAAAACAATTAATAAATGAACAATTTAGTATTACGCATAATAACATATTGTGACTACAATTAAAAGGCAAAAAACGCATAAAACACTTTGACACACAACAAGAAACAAACCAAAAACAAAAAAAAAAAAAATAATAAATAAAAAAAAAAAATGGAGAAAAAAACGTAAAATGAAACCAAGAGAAATGTTGTTAAGATTAAAAATGAAATGTTTTATAATCGTTATTCAATAAAAATAAAAATACATTAAAAAAACAAAGAACACAACTAATATCAAATAATAATCTAGTAAAGCAAAGCATAAGCCCAAAACCCGATACAATGATCATTGCAATTTGTTATCTAGTTATTCGTTAAGTATATTCAATATATATTTTTCTTTATATATTATCAAAATAGTTAAGTAATTTCAAGTAGCGTATTATCCTAGTGCCTTAGACTATATTTAAAAGTAGCTTTTCTTCCATTTTAAACATTTTTTACCCCATTTTGAACGCATGTCAAAACATTTACTTAGTTCGGATTTGGACTGGGAATCGTAATCGTAATTGGCTTTCCAAATGGTTTAGTTGGTATTCCTAAGCTTTTAAGGTTGATCTAATATATTAAGTTGTACATAAGAACAAAAGTAATTTTGTAGCAATGACAACAACTCAGCATCAGCATCAGCATCAGCATTAATCATGCCTTAGCAACGACACAAATTGCCAATTGGATTGTCCTTCCATCATCCATGTAAACTACTATTACTTACTCATATGTATATCATAGTCTAGTGCAGTTCAGTCGCATCATTTAGTGTTCGATTGAACATCAAAGACATCTTTTTAAACGTCCCTTTTAAAAAGCCCTTTAAAAATAATCATCGATGCGACGTTTGCTGCAATCACTGAGCATTGAGATCAGAGGCGTGCTCTCTCTCACTCTCTCTCTGTCTTCCCCCTTCATAAACGGTGAGTGTGCCCAGTTGATCTGGTTGTGTAACAAAAAAACAAAACAATGTGACCAGTCATGTGTATAATGCCTGATATCGTCGTTGTCGTTATCGTTATCGTATCGTAATCGTAATCGTAATCGTATCCTTTAATTGTCTTTGGTTCTTATCATACATTGTGCACTGTGGAAACGCGCACCAAAACTTTGATTTTGTTTTTAATATACCATACACATATGCATATGTAACATACATATGACTATGTGTGATCGATCATATTGTTTGTGCGCTTCTCGGTCAAGCAGTGTTTTTTTTTTATTTATGTTTAACCTACCCATAATATTTCTACTATATACATACTAATCTATGTATGTACATATGTATGTATACATATATGAAGCTCTATAATCTAATATTCTATATACTTATCGAACTGTACAGATATATGAATATATATATGTTTATTCTTTATGCTTTCGACATTTTGATATTTTGTTTTGATGCGTTTTTGGTCTATTGTACGGTTTTGTCTTTCTTTTTTGGTTTTCAATACTCTTTTCGGTTCTGTTGTGGTAACTGTAAGAATCGCTTCAGCGCTGCCTGCTGCACCCGCCGACAACAAAATATATATATATCCTGCTACAGCTACTACATCAACAGTAACCGTAACAGTAACAGTGACAGTACAAGTAACAGTAACAGTAACAGTAACAGTAACAGTAACAGTAACAGTAACAGTAACAGTAACAGTAACCGTAACAGTAACAGTAACCGTAACCGTAACAGTAAAAGTAAACGTAACAGTAGATGCTACAGTAAACAGTAACAGTAACAAGGCCAAAGCTACCCAGCAACAGCAGCCGCAGCAAATCTCCAAAACGAATGCAAACGAATGAAACGAAAGAATGTACAACAACACCAGCAAAAAAATATATAATACGAGTATTAACAATACTATGAAAATAGAAAAGCGCCTGCTCTGGCTACGGCTACAGCTATGGCTGAGGCTTTCGACGGCTCCTGCTTCTGCTCCTAAGTCCCGTTTCCCTGTGCTTCCCGATTCCGGTGCATGTGCGTTAAGTTGCTATAATCGAATATAACTTGAATCGAGCAATCGATCAATCTGAATCACAATAAATAAACGAGCAAATCAATGCAAAATGCAATTAAACAAGGCAATCAAAACCAGAAATAAAAAAACATACAATAAGAAAAAAACAAAGAAGTCGATAAGATAAACTGATTAAAAAACAACAAACAAAAACAAAAACAAAAACCAACGCTCGCTCGCTCGCTCGAACGCCCGCCCGCCCGCTCGCTAAAGCAAAGACAACCACCACAAACAAAACAAACAACACTTGGCGCACGCTTAGCACATTTGCATCCACACACACACACACACATACACCTTCCACACACACACACACACACGAAGAAACAAAGAAACACACACACACACTAAGATTAATTACTCGTACTTGATCACGTAATAACACACAGAATTTCTTGGCTTTGTTTTATGATATCGTTTTTGCGCTTACTTTTACCAAATACTCGAATGAGCATTATTCAACTACTAATACTACTTGCCTACTACTTCAAATCGCTTAACTATACTTATATTTATATATATAGTTATATAAACTTATTAACAAAAGCAGCAGCTACAATTACAACTATCAATTACAATTACAATTACAATCACCGAAAAAAAAAATACACCATACCCGATACTCACCAAAAATCTCACAGTTTTCTTCTTAACTTGACACAACGAACAGTGCTGTGCGCTGTTAAAGGCAACAGCGCAACACTGTTAATGGCAACAGCGCAGCACTGTTAATGTTAAGAGCTCGATCTTAACTTTAACAGAGCACCTGTTAATTTGGCACATTACAAGCACCTCAAATTTTGTTGAAAGCACACAAACACACAAACGAATTTACCAAAGACTCAATTCAAACAGACAGTCAATCAATCAGTCAGTCAGTCACACACACACACACACATACAAGCGAACATACACAGAGATATAACATACACATACACACCGTATCTATCTCTGTCTATCTATCTGTATCATGCCAGTTACTAACTCTCTTTTCTTCAACGTACGTCGCTCTCTGCCGAAGACACACTGGAGTGCGTGCTTGATTGATCAGTACTGTTTTGATTTGAAGATGACAATGTTGATGATGATGATGATGATGATGATGATGTGCGAGTAGTACTGATTAATCGGCAGCAAGAAAAAGAAAACTGATCAGATCTGATCCGATCCGATCGGATCTGGTTTGGTACCGTTTCGGTTCGGTTCGATTTGCTTTGGTTTTTCTATATATGTTCATTTTTATGTCAAGTTTAACAGCGACGACGCCAAACGCCGGCACATTTTGTTTATTCCATTTTGGCAATACGCTTTCGGTTTTTTGTTAGCCAACTCTATATACAACATATATATAGCCAACTTTTCTGTTCTATGTTCAAAGCGGTTCAGACGCAAGCGCAATTTAATAACAACAGCAATTTGCTTTCGATGTGTACATACCAAATATATACCAATATCAATATATCAATACCAAATATACCAAATATCAATATATCTCACAAACACACACACACACACATACACTGTGTCACAATCACACACACACACCAACACTTATTAATATTAATATACTTGGAGTTAACAACACGACAACAACAACAACAACAAAAATAATACATTCTTTTGGGTTTGCTTTCTTCTGTGTTCCGTGTACTAATTTCTTACAACTTGTATCGTTTCTAACAGTTTGATTTTGTGTTTGACATCCGACTACGCATCAGCGTATATCGGATATTGATATATATATATATATATATATATATATATATATATATATCGATGACTGTGTTATTATCAATTAACTCATTTCATTTTCTTTACCTTCTTTTTTTTCTTATATACTTATAAATATATATAAATACTACCTTATTTACACACTGCGTTCGTTCTTCTTCTACGTTCTTCTTCATACCAAATCGACAACAACAACAAAAAATAAAAATAAAAAAACTATAAAAAAATAATATTAAACTAAATATATATATTTTTTTAACAATGAATACAAAAAAATATATATCTTTATACCAAATTGAATCGAAAACAAATTTGCATATTTAAAAAAAAAAAAAACTAAATATTTTAAATATACAAAAAAAAACTAAATTAAAAAAACAAAAAAATTTCCAAAAAAAAAATATAAAAAAAAAATTGAAAAAAAAATCGAATACTCGAATATTGCCATATGAAAAATGCAAATAAAAAATGCAAAACCAAAAATCAAAATGATAAATAGGCCCGTCGGCTTCTGGGGCAAAATTGTCGGCTCTTTGTGCGTGATCGCTGGTGTGCTGACAATCGCACTGCCGGTACCGGTTATCGTCAGTAATTTCAATTACTTCTATCACCGCGAAACGGATCAGGAGGAGATGCAGAGCCAAAATTTCAACCACGTTACAAGTTGTTCATATTTACCTGGTGCACTAGGTACATATATATAACTACATTAAAAAAAAAACTCGTTTGCCAAATGCCACGCCCATTCGATCATACCATGTCAAAGCAATGCTAATCGATTCCTTTTCTATATCATCCCCTTTCCCCAACAACAACAACAACAAAAAAAAAAAAACGAAAACCGTAATTTTCTCCACAAACACAAAAAAAAAAAAAAAAAAAAAAAAAAAAAAAAAAATACCGAACCCAAACATATTTAGGTCAACATTTGAAAAAATCCTCACTCTCCGAGTCGTCATCGGACATTATGGATTTGGATGATGGCATTGATGCAACCACACCAGGTCTGACTGATCATACGGGCCGCCACATGGTGCCATTTCTGAGAACACAGCAATCGTTTGAGAAGCAACAGCTGCAGCTCCAGCTGCAGCAGCAACAGCAGGAGCAACAGCTGCAGGGACAGCAGCAGCCAGGACATCTGCAGGGCCAGAACGGCTTGAGGAGCACAAACAGCTTACAGTTAAGGCACAACAACGCAATGGCCGTCAGTATTGAAACCGACGTCTGACTACTAGGTTAGTAAACGGTCTCACTTTACGACTTGCATTTCATTTCATACCCACTGCCCATAGGGTTCGAGGGTATTATAACTTAGTGCCTCCTATAGAGGAAGTCATCTCCGACCCCATAAAGTATATATAATTGATCAGCGTCAACACCCGACACATGTTCGTCTTTCTGTCTGTCCGTCTGTCCATATGAAACACTAGTTCTCAGCGACTACAAGATGTTGAGCTGTAATATTGTCTTTGTGATTCCCTTATATTTGATTATGATCAGATACAAATTGTAGATGCCATTTAAGAAAAGGCTGCTGAAGTCCGGGTTTTGTTCCTTTGGTTCACAATCAGGTATATTGTGTACTCTATGGTGTATAATGAGAGTGTAATAGTATATCGATATACCACATAAAGCCAATGGTATATGTTAGTATTTCTCTATTTTCTTTTTTTTTTTTTTTGATAAACTAACATAGTATATTGTGTAGTATGATATGTTCTGAGTGTATCAATATATCGATACATCAAATATATTTTCTATTTAGTTTTGACAATCTAGTATATTTTTGTACTCTATAGTATATTTTGAGTGTAATAGTATATCGATATACCAAATATAGCCGACGGTATATCTGAGTATTTTTCATTAGTTATTGATAATCTAGTATATTGTGTAGTCTATGATATGTTCTGAGTGTATCAATATATCGATATACCAAATATAGCTCACGTTATTATTTTCGTTCTTTTTTTACAATATATTATATTGTAATGTTCTATTTATTTTTGACAATCTAGTATATTGTGTACTCTATGGTATATTTTGAGTGTATTTGTATATCGATATACGAAATATAACCAACGGTGTATTTACAATAGTATTTTTCGTTAATTTTTGACACTCCAGTCTATTGTGTATTCTTTGGTATATTTTGAGTGTAATAGTATATCGATAGCCTACTGTATATGTTAGTATATTCTGTATATTAAAATTGTATATGAAAAATACCGAAAATATCGAAATGGGTATCGGGTATCTCAGAGTCGAGCACACTCGACTGTAGCTTTCGTACTTGTTACTCATTTTCCAATTTATTCGCAGTCAAACAAATGGAAAACGGACGAAACTTGCGCAGTGAAATGTTACGTTGGATGCCAGAAACGTCATCAAAAGCAGTCTAATCTAGAATTTTATTAATAAATAAATATTAAAGTAATAATAACTAGTAAGCAGCGTAGTTGTAAATTAAACAGCAAATGTAAAACAAACCTACACACACACACACACACATACAGACACAACACATACAACACACATATATACACACACACAGACAAACAGCCAGCTCAGCAGGCTTGATAAAATAGCTAAAAGTCAAGCTAGCGATAGTTTTTTTTTTAATATTCAAATTCGGCAGCCACAATTTACACAGCTGCTCAAGGAACACACACGTACACAGACATACACTCACACTTACACAAGGATAAACAAAAGATGAAGAAAATGATAACTCAACTTGATACCTATGTTCAAATTTAGCAATTAACTACTAACAATCGTTATAGTCACACACAAAACACACAAAAAAAGAAAACAAAAGCAAAAAAAAAAAAAAAAAAACAAAACAAAAAAAGAAAAAACCATCATAAAAATTAAAAGAAAAAAAAAAACAAAACAAAAAAAGAGAATTATCTTAGTAGTCTAATCTAATTGGAGTTTCTTCCTTTCTTTAGAAGCTAGCTACAAAAACAAAAAAAACAAAAACGAAAACAGAGAACAAGAAAGCAACAATACATACAAACATACAATATCTTCTAATTTTATTTTCAACTTTAAATTATGCTCTATTATTAAATATTAGTCAAATATTAGTAAAATCAAAAAAACAAAAAAGCAAAAAAAAAGATACAAAATAAATGAAAGATCAACAACAACAAGAACTAAGGCAAGGCAAAAGCAACTAAAAATATAAATGAGGGATAATAAATAACAAAGAATGAAAAGCGATTGTGATTGACAACGAACTCATCCTTACTGATCCAAAAATAAAATGTCCATATTTCGGTTTTTTAATCTTTGAAACTTATTGAAAATTGGCAGATTTTTGCATAGTGAAGTATTTATTTACAATTTGTAGCGCTGCCAGCGATACGTTGCAGAAAGTGCGCACAAAGAAGAATTGAGGAAAAACAAAAAGAGAGCAAAAAAGTTTACGCTCTTGAGAGCGTAAATCGTTTCGTAGTGAATTGAAATAGAGAAGAAAACAACTTAAACGTCCGTCGCAATGAGAGAGGTATCACTGTACTCATAGAGTACATATAATTATGTATAAAATATGTAACTAGAATTTAAGTAGCGCCCCAATTGGCTGATAAATCTAGAAGAAAAAAACTATGCTTAAGATTTTGTGCCGTGGGGATGGGAGCGTTGTTAATTCATAGTCGTTGTCACACACACACACACACACACACACACACACACACACACACACACACACAACATTTATACATACACACACACAGACACATACACAAATAGACACTCACACATGAAAATGCTAAAACATCAAACTGCCGTTAAGTTTAAAATAATGAGTAAAAGAAAGGATTATATATACAAGTAAAAACTTAAAGAAGAATATATATATAACATATATATATATATATATATATATATTTGAATATATGTATATGATATTGTGTTGATGTGTGTGTATATACATATATTTATTGAGATGAATATATGCATGTACATATATGGATATATAGTATATCTATATGAAATAAATATACATAACAAAACTAAACTGCTATTTTGTAAATAAATAAGTCGGAGCTGAAGCTGAACATATATAGACATAAACATAAAACGAACCCCAAAGAAACGTTTACAAGAACAACAACAACAACAACAAACAACAACAAAAAGCTGCTAACGATACAAAAACAATAATTAAACTTAGCAAATTGCTATACAACAAATAAAATGAAAATGCTATAAACGAACCACAACAACAACAACTACTCATAAATGGCCGTTAATCTTCCAGAAAAAGGCCTAACCCCAAAGAGAAAAAACAAAAACAGAAAAGGAAACGAAACACTGCTGCTTATAGCAAAAAAAAAAAAAAGAAAATTAAAAAGAAAAACAAAAACAAAAACCATAAATGTATGCCATAAACTATCCACGTTAAGGTCGAAATCAAATTTCTTAGAAGTTGCTTCAGTTTTTCGGTAGTTTGTATCTCTGCATACTATAAATATGCATTATATAGGTAAATGTACATATGTGTTTCTTTTATGTCTCACACACTTAAGAACCTGTTAACTGTTTTATCATTTTCAACTTATGTGTACTTTGTCTTTGTCTTCCTTTTAATCGTATCAAATGCATCTTTATACATCGTTTATTTGAACGTTCAATCTAGCGACTTCAACTTTTGTCCAAAATGCTCGAATCAAATTTTGGAAGGAAACCGAACAACTTGTAGGGCACCTTTTATGATTATTATTACACTGTAACACACACACACACACACATATTTCTCGAAAGAAAGAGAGAGACACAAATGACATTCGTATGCTTCCATATCTAGTGAGGACTATTAACTGAGAGGGACTGTTAAATTGCTGTTTCTTGTTTCATTTCCAATATTCCAATTACGCGCGCGCTTTGCTTAACATGAACATAACCTCAATTACTTTGGACCACGGTAAACACACATCTTACGAACAAACCAAAACGAAAAATAACTAAGCTGAAACATACGCGTACACATACATTGAGATAATACACATATACAAATATACATATATATATATATATATATATATATATATATATATATATATATATATATTTAGAGGAGTATATCTATGTATGTAATTATGATATGATATATATGTAGATATGCATCTAGTATGTATCTAGTATGTTTCCGATAAAATATGCGACTGAATAAAAAGTTTTTAATTGATTTGCTGCTTGTTGTAATTAAGAAGAATTTAAACAAAATACAAAACACACAAACAAAATAATATTTATACCCGACAAATACTGTAAATATGTAAAAACAAAAAAACCAAAAACAAAAAAAAAAAAAACGAAAAAGAGTAAAATAAATCAAATCAATTTACAGCTTTGAATACCGTCCACACGCACACAGTAAACGATTAAAGCAAATACATAGATGAGGATCTCTGACGATCAAAATAATGAGAAAAAATAACAAAAAGCAAAAAAAAAAACATTTTTAATTATTATGGATACAGCAACAACAAAATAAGGGATAACGAAATAGCGAACAAATGAAAAGGAGATGAACATTTTTAAGTATACTTGATTTGGCCTTAAGCATTAACAATGATAATGATGTCGCTGTCGATAATGATGACGATGACGATGACGATGACGATGACGATGTGCAAAATTTAGTTATAAACAAAAGTTGAAGTAATCGTTTGGGCGCCCATACGTGTATTTTTTGTATATTGGATATTAAACTTATATATAGTTTGTATGTACTACGTAAGTGCATATATATATACACATTATATATATACATATAGTATATATATTATACTATATATATATGAAATTATTATATATATTTTATATTTTGAAATATTTGATTTCTTGAGTTTTCGAGTTCTTTGGTTCGGTTCCTGAGATGAGGAGGTAAGAGTACAGTACAGCCAATTAATTAGACAAACAACAACATGAGAGCAATAAAATTGAAATATGAATTATGAGAGAAACATATATAAATGATACGTATAACAAGAATTATTATTATGAAAATATATATATTTACATATATATTTGAAAGCAAACACAAAACAAAGAGAAAAAAAAACAACAAAAAAAATATATATATTATTATTATAAATATCGTATTACAATATACATAACAAACAAAAATAAAAACATATCGTCTTCAAGTCATGCAAGAAAGTTTTTTTTTTGTTTTTTTACAAGTATTCTAATGCTAGACAAGGCTTACTAAGTAGTTACAAAAGACATAGAAAGCTAGATGAATGAAAGAGCGAAACGCGGTATATAGGAAGTAGGACATCAGTGTGAGAGTGAGACAGCACTATGGTAGCGTGTAACGGCAATTCAGAGAGAGACAGATAGCAAGAGCAAGCGAAAGAGAGCGAGAGAGAGATATATGGCGTGGTGTTTGTCTGGGCCAAGCTTTTGGCCAGGTCAGACTAAAAAGTGATATAAAACATACATATAAAAACAAAATAACTTGCCAAAATAATTAAGTTTAAACATAATACATAATAACAACAACACCAAAACCAAAACAAAAGAGAAATGAAAGAAACAACTATGCTCTCTCAAAAACTGAGAAAGCGTTTAGTCTATGCCTAAAATACAAAGAAGAAAAATGAAAAACGAAAAAAGAAAAAAGAAAAAACAAAAAAGAAAGAAAAAGTTCAGCCAGCAGCAGCAGCAAAAATCTAGTTTAATAGACATTTTAATATAGGCAATCTTATTATAATAATAATAATACTAAATACTAATACTAAATACTAAATGCTAATACTGATACTAATGCTAACACTAATACTAATACTAATGCTAATACTAATACCAACACTAATAATAATCATTATGGAATCTAATACTACAACCTTCAAGCTGAGCTTTGCTATCAAGAAACAATTTCCAAACCGAACTAAACAAAAACAACAACAACAACAACAATCGAAACCAAAAAGCAAACCACAACAAAACGAAACAAAATTAACAATGAAATTCTTATCAATAAATATTATCGCATAAATGAGAAATCTTACCAATAAAGTTGTCAATTTGCGTTGCCTATTTTCAAATTTGGTTTAGAAAATTCATTAATAAAGAAGACTGGAATAAAAGCAAAAAAACAACAACAAAAGAACATAAATATACTTATATAGACATACATACATATATTAATGAGAAAACAAGGTCAATACAAATACATATGCGTAGCGTTCGAAATGCGTTCGAATAATAAGCAAAACCAAAAAATAAATAAAACAGAAAAAAGCAGAAAAACAGAAAGAGGAATAATAACAATAACAAAATAACAACTTACTTATAATGCACACCTACACACATACACACACACACACACATATATATAGACACATGCTCATAGGTCCACACATTGTTTAAGTCGAAGCCAGTTTTAACCTTGATTTTGATAAATCAAATCAAACATCCAGAACAGCAGCTATAGAAATTAGTGAACGCAAGAATACGCTACAATTGGCAAGCACGGCATGCCGTTGGCTTAAATACCCTTGCTTAAAAGCTTAACTTACTTACAATACAGTCGGTCCGCAATGCGCTCAACTGCTTTACAGTTCGTTCCCTTCTCAGCGATGTCCTCGCCAAACAAGCAGCAAAAAATGTAGCATACTTTTTTGCAGCTATGCAAATTTGTTTATCTTCGTTTTTTCCTTCATCACAGATTCATGACAAATATTGCAGGGGTATAAATCAAAATTAAATCAATTATTATGAAAAAGCATAGTTATATTATTAACTAAATACTTGCAGAAATACACACACACACAAACACACACAAATACACACACTCAGATATACACTCAACACATAGAATAACAGAAAAGTATTAGTACATGTGCAATTTGAATTTGGTTTAAAGAAATTATTTGAATAGTTTTAAAACAGAAATCAACAGCAAATAGAAGACAAGAATATGAATGAAAGCTGCATGCAAACTAGCAGCGAAAGAACAAAAGAATTCATGTAAAATATGCGTACAACAATAAACAAAACAAAAAAAAGTCAAATGAAAAACAAAAACAAAGAACTACTTATTAAAATAATGCTAAATAAATATAAATAAATTAATATATATAAATATATATGTATGTATATATTATATATATAAAATATATATATATATAAATATGATAAAAGTAAATACGCCGCAGCAATTAAAGAAAAAGTTGTTAAGATTCTAAAAGTGAAATGTTTTATAAATAGTTAAACCAAAACAAAAAAGCAAAAACAAACAAAAAATTGACAAAAAAAAATTTAAAAAACAAAACAAAAAATTATTATGTATTAAATATGAGAAATGAAAAAAAAAAACAAAACAAAACACAACAGCTAAAATACAAGCATACACAGAACAAGAACAACAAAAGCAACAACATTAACACCAAAACAAACAGATGAGCAAGCACAAAAATTACCGTTTGACTTTCAAAATTAACTTCAATTAAAATTTAAACCAGCCGAAAATATATTCATAAGACCAATTGGATTCCAAAATTGCGCAGCTTCAATTGAGATTTTAGAATGATGCTAGATAAATTTAATACTCAATCATTTGAATGAAGATGGGCAGCAGTTTAACACCAGATCTATTTTACACACTCACACATACACACACACACATACACACACAGATACACACACAGACAGAGGCAGACACACGTTACTTTATGAACACAAAAGCAAATTAAATGACAAAAGTATATAAAAATAAATTATGCTAAAAAGAACAACTTATAAAATACAACTCAAATCGCAATCAAGTGTACTTCTTTTTGGGTGACTTTTCATCAATAAAAATTTAAGGAGGAGTCTTTATAAAGTGTGGTGGTAAGTATAAAATCATGGCTGATTTTTCAATCGGATGCTGCATAAATATGAACAGAAATGGCATAACTCCTGTAGAAAGAAGAACATGAAAAAGTCTGTGCAACAAAATGTTAGTTTCCTCGATCACATCTGAGCGCAGGACGCTAGGAAAAATATTCATTAGAGCAGAAATAATGAATGGTCTCCAATAGTTCGGATTATTTTTAAAAATACACCATTTATAACTAGTTTAATCCTGATCTTTTGGTGGACCTTGCCTTATTAACGGCGTAAAAGTAACAAGCAACAAACAAGGTAACGACTAAAATACCAAGCAAGCAGCAAGTAGAGTCACCAACTATAAATATACATCTTGTAAAAATCTTAAAGCCATTAACGTGCCAAATTATCTGCTGAAATACCAGGCGATCATAAATCAGGAGCAAGCCGAAAGACAGAAAGCTCACCACGTACTTAGTAGCGCCATCTATTATTTATATTCGTACTAACCAATAAAATAACGCAGTCTAAAAGTATGCTACAAAAATGATAAGATGCAAATTCATGTATTTGCAAATTAAATACTTCCTAAAAGTATGTTACATGAAATATTTCGTTGCCCATTACCAGTGCACTGGTAATTTACTACTAATCACAAAGAACTTTGATAACGATAAGATATTTTTCAATCCATACAATTTGGCTTATCGTAGTATATGTGCCATATTGTTCTGTAATTCTTGGAAAAAGTACACTTGAAGCAACTAGCATTTAGTTGTTCTAGTAGAAGTTCGACCCAATAATGATTCACAATTATGATACTTGTGTTTACGAGTATGTACTTAACACTCTATTAATTTATTTAATTGTCACATTATAAACTTAATCGCTATCTTAACTGTAGTCATTTAAGATGATGTTCAATACGAATTTGAAATTCCATAAACGGTTATTTACACAGTGTGAAAAGTAGTGAAATTCTTGTTTGTTTGTTTGTTTGTAAGTAGTAGGACGAGCAGCAGCCCGAAAGAAAGACACACGAATGATAAAAAAGAAGAAGAAAATAGAAATGGAGCTGCGGCGGCGGATGTCTTATCAGCTTGTCATATCACATAGTGTTTACAAAAAAATATAATTATAGCGATTGCCTTGACCTGTCCATCACAGTGGACATCAGGTCAGCTGCTGGACACGACCGCGTCGCAACGCCTTGGCTTTCGCCTTGGATGCCAAGGGCGGTCGATATGTGGGTAGATCAATGAAAACTGGACGATAATTCGGCGATTCAGGTCGCATTGAGCGCGACTCGGTTAGCTGCATATTCGTATAGTAGTTGATCTCGTTTCCTGGTTGATCACCTGGTTGATCAACCACTGTTGGCAGCGTTGCAACCGTTGGCTCCTGACGCTGTCGCTGATGCTGCCGCTGGGATCGTGCACCATCCGAACGCAGCAGTCTAAAGAGATTACGTCGGGCCACCTGATCCTTGTCCTCTGTTGCCGACTGACGTCGATTGCCATTGCTTGAGCTCGAGCTGGTATTGAGGAAGGCTGCCTCCTCGTAGCGTGGAATGTAGCGCGGCTTGCGAGACTCGCCGGGGCGCGACTGATCGCGA
Source organism: Drosophila albomicans (assembly GCF_009650485.2). Lineage (NCBI taxonomy): Eukaryota > Metazoa > Arthropoda > Insecta > Diptera > Drosophilidae > Drosophila > Drosophila albomicans. The sequence continues at coordinate 2,604,981 of NC_047627.2, read as the reverse complement.
TCGTGAGGCGTCACATTGAAGCCAAAGAAGCGCGGTGCTTGCACCGAGATCAGTGGCAACAGTGTTTCGCGTGCATAGCGCTCGGCACGTTGCAGCAGTTCCCCGAGTCGGAAGGGCAGCAGCTGCACCGTCTGCAGCGGCTCCTCTTGCCCGCTGGCCAGTTGTGCCATCATCTTGGGCGGTGTTGCCGCGCCACTATCCGGACTATTGTTGCTTCTTTTACTGCCTGTACTGCCTTTGGCAGGAGACTCAATGTCCGGCAGCTGTAGATCCTTGCCATGCTTGGCACGTGGCGTCGTTGCCTTCAGGACGGGCTCCACGATCTCCTCGGTTGTCGTTTGCTCGTGCAGATTGCGTCCACGATTGAGCGAGAGTCGGCGATCCTTGAGCACGGGTTCAAATATCTCGTTGTTCGGCTGTTGGCCAGGTGCCAAATTATCGGAGAGACTGCGACTGGACTCGGCTGCCTCGGCCTCATTGGCATCCTTGTCGAGGGAATTGCCCACGAGTATGGGCTGCCAGGGCAACTCATCGGTTTGATCCAGCGGATAGGTTTGATTCTGTGCCAACTTAAAACTGGTGCCCAAATTAAAGATGTCCTTTCGCTGCTTCACGCTCTCAACGCCATCGACACTCATCGCACTCAAGCCCGACTCCTGCACACTCGAATCGACAGCCGGCGCATCTGTGCTCGACGGCAGCGAGGCAACCGGCGGCTGTGTCGTATACGCCCCATAGTCATCCTGATTGTCCAGCTCGCAGTTGCCCGCCTGCAGACGCATGCGCACCGGACTTCCGCTGCTGAGCTTTGTGCTGGGGCGGCACAGCGAATGGCTGCGACCGAAGCTGTCCGTCAGCACCACCTTGTCGATGTCCCAGTGGGGCAGACCCTTGGACAGCCAACCGCTGTAGGACTTGTAGTGCAGACTAAGTGTGGTGGGAAAGCCCAGCGCCGGATGTGGCACAATAATCTTGGACACTATGTCGCCAGCAAAGAACTCGGCATCGTCCTTTCTGCAATCAAACAAAGCAAACACCGTTGTCAATTTAAAACTCACTCTTGTTCGTTTTGCATTTCAATTTATATTAATTGTATGTTTAATAGCAGTCTCTTACTCCAAAAAAGTGAAATACTATAGTAAACAAAATAAAAATGTCAGTATTGATTCAGCTAACTTTTCTGTCTGTTGCAAGCCATCTTATTTAATAACCTGATTGATGATGTAAACAACAGAAAAGCTTTTGATACTCACTCGAATTTTTCAAAGATCTGATTGTAGATACTTTAGAAATACAAATATTTTACTCCAAGTAGAGAAATACTTAGGAAATAACAGTAATCAATCAATCAACTATGATTGATACTCTAATTAGCCCTATAAACAGAACAAAAGATCTAACACTATTCATTTGGAATATATCAAATAGAATTCTCTTACTCTAAATAGGTAAATAATTAAGTAATGAGAGTATTCATTCAATCAACCACGATTAATATCCTACTTAATCTCGTGAACTAAATAAAAGCCTGTTGCTTTACCCCCTCGGATTTCTACAATAGAAAACTCTTCCCCCAAGTAGGTAAGTACTACGAAATTGAGTAAGTAATTAAATAATACTTGTATTGTATCAATCAATCGTGATTGATTGATACTTTTATGTTGCTTTACTCCGTCTGATTTCTCAATGGTTCATTGTAGTTTAGTTTCAATAGAAGACTCTTCTCCCAAGTAGGTAAGTAGTAGGAAAGTAATTAGGAATTTATATAATAGTTGTATTGAATCAATCACTTATGATTGATACTTTACTGTTGCTTTACTTACTCGGATATCTCAAAGGTCTCATTGAGGCCGCCATCACCCTCGAGTATGGCCTCGAGGCGGCCAATTGTGCGCAGCGGAAGATCGTTGAACGAGTTGAAGATCTGCAGCTGGAACTGATGGGCACAGAAGGGTTCCTCCTCTCGGGTCAACAGATAGAGCTGACCGCGTCCTGTCGATCTGTCCGCATAGTAGCCCATGTTGCCACAACGTGGCACGCCCTCGGCAAGATCCTCGTCATCCTGTGCGCAGGGAAAGCACTTTCCCTTAAGGAAATCGTCGTAGTTGGCACAGGGGAATGCTGGAAACATGCAGCGCGGTGCCACTGAGTCAATGAAGAACTTGTAGGCGCGTCTATGGTTGCACAGTGAACGTCCCTCCTCATCCTCCGCCGCCTGGGCAGCTGTACAAAAAAGGAAAGAAATTAGCATTCAATTGAAATGCAATTCTACAAATCTGTAACTAACACCAGATAAAGTCCGTGACGGCGCCCACAAAGAGATTGGAACAACCCGTCTGCACACGACCGCCATTTGGATAGTAATCAACATGTCCCATTGGCTGCCACGATCCCAAGCCACCCAATATCAGATTCTCGCCATTCGAATGTATCACATCGACGAATTCGGCATCGCTGCTGTCCAGTCGCACCTTCGGATGCTGTGCCTCAAAGAGCGGTCCGGCCGGATCCAGGCCGGTGATGCGCGACAGTCCGGGCAACTCGGCGCCGGCAAATCCTGAGACATGGGCGCCAAGGCTGAAGCCAATCACATGGGTGCGCATCAGATTAAGGCCCTTGTGCTGCTCCAGATGCCGCAACAACATGGCCAACTGTTTGCCCACCAGACGCGTGTTGGCCGCAGCCCTCACATAATTCGGAAACGTGGCGCCATTCTCCCAGTCTACACAGATGACAATGCAATCCTCCTGCGGGAACACACAAGAATATAGCTGGCTACATATTTGGGTTGCAAATGCAAGCTTACCACTGCCATCAGAGCCGTCTTCATCTCATATATCCAGACATGGGGACAGGCAGAGCCAAAGCCGTGGACAATGACGCGCACGGAGAGTTCATCGAAACCCTCGAGATCATCGATGGACGGTGGCGGGGATTTCTTTGGACTCGAGCTGCTGCTGCTGCTTGGCCTGTCGGTGACTGTTGCATTGTTGCCAGTGGCAGCTGTGGAGCTGGGTGAGCTGGTGGTGTCCGTTGCCGTCTCGGATTCGCGTTTTGCTTTGGCCTTGGCCTTGGCGAAGGCCGCGGTCATATTGAGGAACGACAATTCCATCAGCGGCTGATCAGAGCGCTGGCGAGTCGAGTAGAAGAAGAACTTGGTGTTGATCTCCTCGGGCGATGACGGCAGCATCTCCAGATAGGCAAACGGACCCGAGTCCTCGAAGCAGCCCAACTCATTGTAGCAGACACGCTTCACCGCTCGCTTGCTGCGTCCGTGTTGCAGCTGACGCTGTTGCTGCCACCGCTCGTGTGACTGCAGTGAGGCATGCACCGCCTCAGATAGTTCCGTAAAGTTAGCATAGCGTTGCTCTCGCAATGTGGGCGTGGCATCCGCAGCCGCACTCAGGCCACTCACTTCCTTGCCACGAGCTGTAAAATGCGATGAGTAAGCGAAATGTGAATTGACGTATCGCAATTTCAATTTCAAATTTCAAATTGTAATTTGTTGTTTATGTGGCGAAACAATTGAGCACTTTGCAAGCAACTCACGCACATTCTTCAAGCCCCATAGACATTTGAAAATCAAATATGATATTTGGATGGGCACATAACTATATGATATATCTAGAGTCTGATCACACTATTGTGAGTTCATCAGGTACAGTCACTTCCTCTTTTTCTAGTCTCTATTGAAATTATCTTTCCATTTAGCGTTTAAACATGTTATATTATACAATATAAAGATGAATATGTGAGATACCCGCTACCGCTATTATTCTTAAAATATGTCAAATTAATACACCATAAAAATACTAAAATATAATAAAGACCATATTTTGTATAGTACTTCTATCAAAATATACTATATAGTACTAAAATATTCCAGATTATCATTCAAAGTTTAAAGACCCGTAGTAGGTAGTAGTAGGCGTCTTTTTCCCATACAAAAATGTTTCTTAAATAACTTCTACACTTTTTAAATCGTCTTCAATACACTAATATTTAAACACGTTATATTGCTTAAAATCAAGGACTGACCTATGTAAATGGCGATGATTCAACTTCAGAGACTCGCTAGACACCGATGTCAACAGTTTTATAATTGCATTAAAAGAGTATACATTTGTATAAATGTAGTATAAAAATAAAATGAAGATCATCTTTTTTGTAGATTAAATTATAAGATGCTCAATTAAGCTAAGTGCAAGTGAATTTATATATAGACAGTGAACTTCATAAAGCAAACTTGCTGCGGTATTTTATCTTTAAATATATCAAATAAAGCGATGATAATATTTGATTGAAAGAAATAATATTACATTCAAAATATATCAGATTCTTCACTACAACCTGACAACAAATCAGAGGTTTTGTACAATATAAAATAATTTCTTACTTCTGAATTTTAAATTCAGGCATCATATCAGTGTTTGCTATATAACATTAATATTTTCTAAAAACTTTTGTTTTTTCGACATATTCTGTCATAGTCTCTAAATATTTTGCTTTCTGCGTATCAACACTGAGATTCTAAGCTCTCTGTAGTTTTCAAAATATTGCAAAAAGTATTTAATAAATAATTAAATAAAGTATATTCTAAATAAAGTAAAATAAAGTAAAGAATTTAAACTAAATAAAAAATAACCAAGATATGAAAATTAATTTATATTTACATATTTTACAAATTATTTCGAAATGATTATTTTAATTTGTGAAATGTTTGATTTCATATTGCGAAAGAATACAAGTTGGTCATTAAATACTGTTCATATAGTATAAACCCGGAAGTTGTTTAGCATATATAGCTTATGAGTGCGCTCATTCAAGTTGAACTCAGCAGAGGAGAGATAACAGAGTAGGAAGAAGGCTTCGCGGAAAATTTATGGAATTTTGTGAGACGCCGAGATATGTACATATATAATATAACATGTGTGTGATGATTGTCATGGGCAATTAAAACTAATCAAATCTAGTTGGAATCTCATTAATGGCAACGCGTAAAATATTTTCATTTGGCGCTTTCGAACGTGCCGATGACATAACCCCCATCCACATGGATGTCTGGGTGTCTCAGTCTCCCCACAAATATGGCTCCGTTAGCTGAAAGCGATGATAAATTACCGAGGCGTGATTGCGTTTCCAAAGCGAACTAAAAAAACTAAAAACAAACCACGCTTCGCCACACACGTCGCCGTCGCCAAGTGGCAAATAATTATAATGATATGTATTATCATGATCATCTATGCGAAAATCAAAAGAAATTACATATCTTGGGTGACGAAGTCAGATGGCAAGATGTCCACTTCGGATAAGATTGCAATTATGTTAGATACAGTGGTAGTCACTTTTATACGAGCATGTAACAGGCAGTAGGAGGCATCTCCGACCACATACATATATTCTTTATAAGCATTAACAGCTGTAAAATCGTTGGTATATTTTGTACTCCATAGTTTGTAGTATATCGCTACACCACATATAGATTTCGGTATATTTTTGTATTTTTGATATATGATTTCGGTATATATTATAGGTAATCCAATTGGTATTTTTTGTAAATTCTGATAAAATGATTTAGATTTTGGTATATTTTAGTAGTTTTTTGGTATATTAATTCAGTATATTTTGGAAGTAATACAGTTAAATACTCTTATATTTTTTATATCCCCTGATACATAATATATCGCTACACCATATGTAGCTTTCGGTATATGTATTTTAGTATTTTTGATATATGATTTCAGTATACATAGCTTAGGGATAGTACCGTCGGTATATGTATATTTCGTACTCTATTGTATCATACCCTACATCATATTACGCTATATATTTCGGTATATTTTAGTATTTTTGGGTATATTATTTTGGCAAATATTTTAGCGGTACCACCACTGGTATATTTTGTACATTCTAGTATATTTTGAGTAATTTTTAGTTTATGATTTCGGTATATTTGAACGGTAATACCGCATAGTTAAGTTTTCATTGAAAATGATTAGCGGATATCTCACCATCATACACACTCCACTGTAGCTTTCTTACTAGTTGTAGTTGTTATTGCTGTCGTCTGCCTGATTCACCCATTTGTATCATTAGCAACATCGAAATGTGCTTGGGCAAGTGCCCTCCATTAATCAACACGACGTGACTTTACTATATGTCCCTTATGCAACCAAATGCATCCAAGTTTTTTTTTTTTTTTTTGTGTGTGTTTTTTATTTTTTAAAGTTTTTTTTTTTTGTTACTGCTGCACAGACAATGGGAAGCGCTTTACGCTTTAGGCCCATAAAAGTAACGGCCACTTATAAATAATTACTGCACTTTTCTCGAGCTTATGAGCCAAAACCCAACTAAAATTACACCCAGCCTTGTAATTGCGATCCGCTTCTATAACGTTGCAGAGAATTTCCCTCTTACTAAAAAAATAAAAATAAAAAAAAATGATCTCGGCTAATTGAGTCTTGCAACAGTAAAAGATTGTTGTGGACTGTGGGAATTCGTCAAGCAAATGGTATCGAGATCTTAAAATATGGCTAATTTCGTTTATTAAATGAAATTCTCAGTATTAATACAAATATAAAAAAAATGATGTATATGGAAAAGACTCTTAAAAGATTTTTGAAGAAAATTCTTGGTATTAATTTAAGATAAAAATAAATATATATAAAAAATTTTGGGAAATTTTAAAATAAGTGGCATTGACATAGCAAAAGACTATTATTGAATAGAATTCATAGTATTAATACAAATAAAACAAGTAAGAAACCCGAGTGTGCTCGACAGTAAATAAAACTATATTTTGCAAAAAAAAAAAAAAAAAACATACCGAAAAATACTAAAATATACCGAGGGCAATATTTGCATTCAAAATAAACCATAAAGTAAAAAATCTATCAGATTATCAGTCAAATCAACTAAGGCTCGATTGCTTTAGTCGTGGAATAACGAGTTTCAAGAAATTTGGTGTTAAATGATAACGAGATCTTTCAATTTAGGAAAAGATTAATATTAAGCAAATTTCTTAGTATTAATTTAAAATGAACTTATTAAACTTTGTGGTAAGAGCTCAGTTTTACATATTTCATTTTAGCATAATTAATAATTCATTGGGGAGTTTTCGAACTGAAATGACTCATGAAGTTGATATGAATTTAACTATTTTAATCATTGTGAATGAGTTGCAATAAAGTGTTATGAATTGAGATATTAAATTAGTTTCTAATAAACTGTAAACTTTAACATATTGTGTTTCCCACAATAAAAAGTAATACAACACTAAAGCATTTGCAAATGGGACTGTCGAATCGATACGAATAACATGTAGATAACATATACGAGCTACAAGCGTTGGGTCTCTAATTACCAGCCAGATATTGGGAGTATTTTTTAATGGATATGTCAGGGGTGTTGTCATTGTATTGTAGTTGTCAGTTTCGTGTTTTCATTTGCGTTTAACACTTTGAACATACATTTATTTTTGTCTTGTTTTTTTTTTTTTTTTTTTTTTTGGCATTGCAGTCGCTTCTTTCGCTTTGTCGACTGTTTCCGATTACATGTGTCTGTCTGCCGGTATCTGTGTCTGTGTACGTGTGTGTGTGTGTGTGTGTATGTGCGAGTAGTTGTGGTATTTATGACGATTGTGCAATCCGTGAAGTGTTCACTTGTCGAGCGTCAATGGCGAAAAAAGTGTCAAGTGAAACTCGTCAGGGGCCAAATAAATTAAAAGACACCCACAAACCCCCGACGGCCTTGCAGAGCAGAGCCAGCAGAGGAAAGCGGAGGGGAGGACCGCACTCAAAAAAAAAAATATATATATATATATACATATATACATACATATATGTATATAGTATATAAAAAGTAAACGCAATTTTAAAGCGGAAAGCATCCTCAGTAGGTTTTACAATTTAGCACACAATAAATCAATTAGAGAGAGCTGAGAGGGGAAGGGAGGGGGAGACAAAGTCCAAGTGTCGAGTCAATTAGTTAATGGAGCGAGTGCCAAGTACCGCTACTTACCGCTAGAGTGTGTGCTGAGCAGCAGCAACGAGAGGGCGAGGCAAATGTGCAGCATTGTTTTCCTTGTTGTTGTTGTTGTTGTTCCGGTTGTTGCAACAGTTTATCCAATCAAGCTGATAACACCGAAGTGGTACTCATAGAGAGTTGTATCGCCGAATTGACCCTAGAGCGGGTTCACGCGCTCTCTATCTCTATATGTATCTCTCTATCTGTATCTGTATCTGTATCTGTATCTGTATCTGTATCTGTATCTGAATCTTTGTTTCGTTTTTTTCTCTCTCGCTGTTGCTCAGCTTCGTTGAGTCGCTGGCATTGCACTTGCTGAGTGAGCTTTTTTGTTTAATAATATTATTAATGTTATTTCTTGTGTCGTCGCAGTGTGTGTGCGTGTGTGCGTGTGTGTGTGCTGGGCTTTATACTTTGTTTGTTTGCAATGCTTTCGGTATTATGCGCTTGTGTCTCTTTCGCTTTGGTAATAGCAATAAACCATAAACAAATTCACTTTCACTTATTTGTGAACCTGCCGGCCAAGTCGTGACTGGTTCCTGGCCACGGCCAATGGCTGGTGGCTGCTGTCTGCCGTCTGTTGGCTGACTCACTGACTGACTGACTAAAGCAGAAGCAGATGCAGAGATGGACAGAGAGCCACAGACACGAACTACGCTTGGTTTGCTCTATGAACCAAGCTGGGCGTTGGTGTTGGCAGTTAACTTTGCGCTTGATTGAATTATGCGGCAGACGCTTCACCAGCTGAGCTTTCACTTGACCAACAACAGCAGCGGCAACAGCAGCGTCAGCTCCAATTTGTGACAGATGCTTGAGCTCTGATTGATGGTGATTGCCGTTGATTGATTGTTTATGAACTCCGTGTGGTCTGCAATTCAAAAGAAACAAAATCCATTTACAATTGCAACCAACTGTTGCAGCAGCAACTGTTGTCGCTATTGCTATTGCTACTGCTGCCGTTGTTATCGGACTGTCTGCATATTGTATAATAAGCCGGTTGACAGACAGACAGGATGTCGGCTAAGTGACGGGTTCATTGACCATTCATCGTCTTATGGCTCTTTGATTCTCTAGCCACACGACAGAAATAACTACAATGCTAACAACAGCAACAGCAACAACAACAACAACAACAACAGCAACATCAGCTATAAAAGCAACAACATTAACAACTATAGTTCAAATATAAACATTGTTAATAAGCACAAGCATACGCATGCATACATTACACTATGCAACAAATTCAATAAACAACAAGTGAGAAAGCTAAAGTAGAGTGTGTTCGACTGAGAGATACCCGGTATCCATTTCTCAGAAATTCAAAAGAGTACGAAACAGGTAGTAAGAGAAAGATGTGTTCAAAAATATACTGCACATGAATACTGAAAAAATACCGAATATACCAACAACTCAATTTCGTATATCAGTATACTGTTTTATATACAAATAAAAATATACCAAAAACTCATTTTAGTATTAATATATTGTTGTGATAACCCGATTTTTTTTTGATTTTTTTTTATTTTGAATATATGCAAAACCGTTCAAAGGTATACTAAATTGGTATATTAAAATAATACCGAAATATACCAAAAATTATGTTTCGTTTGTAAATATACTATTGTGGAAAGACTAATTATTGTTAAAATAAACTGCTCAGAAATACTGAAAATACCAAATATACCAAAAATCAGTATACTGTTGTGATATAGACGATGCGTACTTTGAATAAATGCCAAAATGTTCGAAGGTATACTAAATTGATTTACTGATATATTACTGAAATATACCAACAATTTAATTTGTATTGTAAATATAATATTGTGAGATGACTTATTAGTGTTAAAATTTACTACACACAAATACTAAAAAAATACCAAAAACACAAAAAAACTCTATTTCGTATATAAATGTACTGTTTTGATATACACGATGCGTGAGAAAATATACTAAATTGAAATACTAAAAGAATATACCAACAATTATTTCAGTTTCTAAATATACTATTATGACCGAAATCGGTGAAAAATACTAAAATATACCAAAAGACATATTTCCTTTACCAAAAAGATCAACTTGTCATCTTGATACGTGCAAAATTTTTCCTATAATACGGATATACGCAGGTACAAAACGGGTATTAAAATGTTTAGATTGACAACGCTTCTACTTGATATTAATTTATAAGCAATTTTTGTAATGCATCATTGCACGTAGATTAAGTATTGTTACCATAACAAAAAAAAATGAACAAAGTTTTAATAAATAACTTCCGTTTTTACACTATGTTTAAAAGTGCGAGTCTACAGACAATTTACCAATATAATTAAATGCATTACTTTATTTCCTAAAGTAAGTAATAATGAAATAAGTATTATTGTTTATTATCGTCTATAATTATGTATTGTTGCTATCGACATTTAATTAGATAATTCCGCATATTTAATTACAAGTAATCAAAGCTTGGTAATAGATTGTTTGTAAGTCGATTACAACTGAAGAAATGCGTTATGAATAATGGATAAATTGGATTTGATAAGATTGCCATTTAATACAAATTCTTTGGTATTTTTAATGTAACATCAAATTATTTGTAAAAAGTACTTGAAATGTAAAAAGAAAAGTAAAATTTGGGAATTAAACAAATATATTCTATATTGCAGTCAGCAGAATTTAAAATACTGATCCCAAAAATAAAGCGATGTCTTGTTGCACAGTGTTGTAGCATTGAGTTGAACGTTGAACGCTGAGCATTGTTAGCTTGAATGTGGACATTTGGGTCAACAGCAGCAACAGCAGCAGCTGAGAGTCGTCGCATAGTCGAGAGTTGAGAGTCGAAAGACAAAAGAGACAAGAGTTTGTCATCGCTTTTTAGCTTTTGTTGACTGTGATTTTTTGTTTTTTTTGTTTTTGGTTTTGGCCAATTTTCAAAGAAACTCCATGTGTTAATTGCGCGGGAGAGTCCCGTAAAGCAGACGCGGCATCTAATAGGTTAATGCTGTTAAAAGCCCGCAACGAAAGTGAAAACTTTAAACACCCAAGGAAAGGGGCCAAGATAAGAAATCAAAACATCACCAGCAACTGAAACTGAAACTGAAACCGAACTGAAACTGAAACTGACATATTGAGAGCGTGTGTGTGCAACTGTAACTTTGATCGATTGATTTATTGTTGTTATTGACTTAATATCGATTGTTCATTGAGCTTCACTTTCGTTGGTTATCGCTATGCGACTTTTCAATTAGCACCTCGCCACTCAAGTCGAGTCGAGTATTAGGCAAGTATTTATTATTTGTCTATCTTTTTTTTGCTCTCTCAAATCTTCAACTCTACATCTGATTGCAACATCTCTAACAAATTGCCCCATTGAGCCCTCAAGGAGCTCTTGTTTTCACTTAATTGATGTTGATTAACAAGCCGAACTGCAAAAACGGTTTTACCCAAAAATGATTGTCAAAGTGAATCATAGTTGTGAATCAAAAATTGTTGAATCTAGTTCGAGTTCAAAGATTTCCCTTCTGGTTAGCTTATCGATTGAGCGAAACTCTCTCAATGTCCACTGCAAGTTCATTCACAGCGAGTCGCATCGCCGGATCATCAATCAGCTGTGATTCGATGGGGTCCGTGACCACCCGCAAAATGAAGCGTTGAAAGGCGGAACCAAAGCATCGAGGGGCAACGAAGCGTGGAGCAACGCAAAGGGTAAACCGCTTGTGGCTTGTGGCATCAATCGGGGGCATCAGAGCCAAATGGCCAATTTCTCAGCTCTGCTGATGACAGATGAAACTGTCGCAAGTTGCCGGGAAAGCAACAAATAATAAAGAAGAAGAAGAGCAACAAAACAAAAACACAAAAACCAAAAATGGAAAGTAAATTGGCAAAAAAATAACGCTTCTAAACGTGGCTTTCGCATGACTTCTTCTACGCTCAGAGCTCAGAGCCCAGCGCTTAGCGGCAACTTCAGTTTTAGAGTTTAATTGTTGCCACAGCGCCGCTGTGTGGCACGGCGTTGGTGTCAGTTGTCGCCGGCATTCGTCAGCTACTTTCAAATAGATTAACCCAATTTGGATTGCTGGGTCCGCTTTCAGTTGGAAGTTTGACTTCATTTTCGCATTTGCAGCTAATTTGGCTCATTAGATAAATGGCAGACGGACGCCGCTGTTCGCTGTCCGCTGTCTGCTGTGTGCATGTTGCAAGCACATGTTGCTGCCAGACTCGACTCAAGAACTGGCTTCGCGCATCCAGCGCATTGGGAAAGCAAGAGCTGCGAAATCGAACCATGCCAATGAAAAGCGCAACTAACTGACTAACTGACTGACTGACATAAATTGGGGCCCACACACACACACACACACACACACTTACTCTCTCAATTGGCCAACATCGAATCGTTGGTTGGAATTGTTCAATCGTTCGCTCCTCCACTTGCCGCGCCAAACAATGCTGCAGCATTGTGGCAACATTTTGGGCAATCGCTTTGATTGATTTGCAAACTAAAAACAACTTTATCTCTCTACCTCCCCCCTCTCTCTCTCTCTCTCTCTCTCTCTCTCCCGTCTGTCGCTCTGCTCTGGTCTATGTGTGCCATTTAATGCCTGTTTTTGTTTTCATCATTTTTATGGCCATACAAAAGACTTAGGCAACGAACTTGCCAACGAAAAGATTTGAAATTTCCTTGGCCAATTTTCGCATGTCAGGCAAGTCGCATAAATAGTTTCCTGTTTGTTACGACGGACACGAGGAACCAGCAACTCAACTCAACTCAACTCAACTGAAGGGAGGCAGCCAACGCTGCGCTGGACAGCAACAACAACAACAACCACAACAACAACAACAGCAAGAAAATTTATGAAAAATCAGTAGCGCATAAAATTTCCGCCGTTATTTGTTGATTTGTTGGCTGTCGCGGTTGCTGTTGTTGTTGCTGCTTCTGTTGTTGAGTTGTTTCTGATATGACTGTCGTTGTTGTTGCATTGACTTTTCACAAGAATTTCCAGCAGCGGCAATCTCATTGTGCATGCATTGCATGCAGCCAAGAAGCCAAGAAGCCGAAAAGACAATGCGCCATAAATCAACAGACGGCAAAGCCAGCCAACGGTAAAATGCATAGCCAGAAGTTACACCAACAACAACAACAATAACAATAACAATGTGACAGCACCAACAACAATAACAATTACATACATGCAATAACGAACGTGTCTGACACACATTTTGGGCTCTGGGCTTTGGGCTTTGTGCCATATCTAGTCGTAATCCAGGCTCCCAAGCTCAACCAGTTCTGCTGGGGGAAAAAGCACTTGACTGTGTAGAAAAGTCACAAAAAAAGAAGGCTTAGTCAAAGGGGGGAATGGGAAGGTAAGGCGGCGGAGAGTTCAAGTGGGCGTGATGAAAGCGTGGGCAGAAACCGAAGCACTTGTTTCGGATGACCCAATTGAAGACAAACTTGCCAAAATGTGTCTTCAATTAGACAGAGAGAACAAAAAAGTATAAATTAAATTAGATTTCGACTAAATACTAAACATATACAGATAACTATATTTATATATTAATCTACTTCAACATTTAAATACAACATAGAGTAGTATATTTTGAATGTAGTAGTAGTAAAATATACCAAAGAATAGTATATTTTGAATGTAGTAGTAGTAAAATAGAGCGAAGAATTTAAAACCAGACAGCTGCAGCCGATTGAATCAAAAAACCACATAAAAAGAAGGCAAAGAAGGAGGGGAAGGAGAAGGTAAGGCGGTGAAGAGTTCAAGTGGGCGTGATGAAAGCGTGGGCAGAAACCCAAGCACTTGTATCGGATGACCCAATTGGAGAATTAAAGAACTTGCCAAAATATGTCTTCAATTATACAGAGAGAACAAGGGCACAAAAAGAACTGCAAATGGAGAGATTGAGAGCATCCAAAGAGAGATGATCAAAGCAACAATTAATTGGCGTAAAAATAAAGCAAAAACCTGCAAGCAAGAAATCAACCTATTTTTATTTTAAGAAATATCTAACTACAAAAAGCGGCAGCAAATAAGATTATTTATTGAAAAGATTCTCAGAAGCAAAAAAGAAAAATAGAATGTGATGATTAAAATGGGTCAAAGTTGATAATAGAAACTTATAATAAAAATATAAAAAATAAACTCGTTAAAGTTAGAAATAACAACTTGCCAACTACTTAAAAAGAATATACAAAATTTAAAAGAAAAAAATCAATCAAGGGGATGATTTTAAACGATAAAAGTTAACAGCAGCAAAAAAAATAAACAAAACAGAAATTTCAATAGTAAAAATCAATCCCATGCTTAGAAATAATAAAAAAAAAAAAATAAGAACAGAATGACAATTTATGATTGAAAAGAACATTTAAACTAAAATTAGACTTAATTCTATGATTAAAACAATAAAAATGGAGAGTATATTGAACTTATGACAAAAATACACAAATGTCAATATAACAAAATAATATACTTAAGTAAGTTAGGAATAGCAGCTAAAAAGAAAAGATACAAAATTCACTCCCGAAGGAAAAACAATTGGATCAAAAAATGATTAAAGTAAGGAAATGAAATTGATTCAACATTTGCATATACTTATGATAAAAATATTCAAATTTTAGTATCAACAAAGAATCTACTCGCAAGAAACAAAAATTAAAAATATATAATAAACAAGTAATAAAACTACAGTCGAGAGTGATCAATTTTGAGATAACTTTAAGTTAAATATGGCGGTATTATTATTGAAATATTCCGAATGAACATACCAAAAAATACAAAAATATACCAAAGACTATATTTGGTATACATACAAGTATATACTATACAATTCAAAATATATCACTTAATAGCAACAAAAGATTAAAGTCTAGAAAATCTATGAACCTGAACTGCGGGTTAGTTAAACACAACAAATCGTGCAACACAGCTAAGAAGCTGTTGGCAACCACCTCAACACAACACAGCAGAACACAACACATAATAAATCAACAACCGGAAGAGCAGAGAGTGAAGAGTGAAGAGTGAAAGAGAGAACTCGGAGTGAAGTGGGGTCAATTGGGAAAGCGTAGGAAGCTAGCTCACATGACCCAATTCATGAGACAAGCACACACAGTTATGACACTTGGAATAAAGAATAGAAGCCTCCAATTACTACAGAGTATCATCGTATAAGTATCTAGCATTTATCTCAAGTAACTCGCATAACTCTCATTTTATACGACACAATTAAATGTGTTTTGTCTAGACTGCCAGATGAAACGGTTTAGACCGCAATTGTAGAGGGGATCACTTAACTAACCCGCCGGTAATGCCGATAACACTGTGCCACTGGATCACCATCTGCCCCAGAGACCTAAATACACTGCAGACCAAACAATGCAATAAGATACAACTTCCCCACCGAATGCCATGCAACATTGTTGACACCTTAAGAGCGTTGATAATTGTGGCCAAGTGATAAATTATCTTTGTCCTCATTGTCGCAACTAGAAAGTGGAGAGAATCTGCAGAAAACCAGCTGAAAAGCACACATAACGATAGTTCTCTATCGCAAATACTATCGGCATTTTGAAAAGAAATTCAAAGTCTCTGATAATTTGATAATACTACAAGAATATATAAAACAAAGAAAGTCTTTATAGTTAATCCTTAATTAATTTATTTTAATGGTAAATCATAACTTCAAAGTGAAAGGAGTTTTAAGCTTAGCGACTGAAAAGCACTCAGAACGATAACAATTACTATCGGCATTCTTAAAAGTAGCTCAAAGTCCTTGATAAATTGATAATAATACAAGAATACATAGAACGATGTTAGACTTCAGTTACCTCTCAAACAATCTATTTTAACGCAAAATCATAACTTGAAAGTGGAAAGAATTTTAAGCTTAGCACATATAACGATAGTTCTCTATCGCAAATACTATCGGCATTATTAAGAATAGCTCCAAATTCTTCATTATTTCAGTTATTTCTTGAATAACTTGCTTTAATTGTAAATCTATGCAGAACTAATTAAATGATCATTAGATCTTGTTTATCAAATATTAAATACAACTTTTTTAATTACATAGTTATCTATATAAACATCGCTCATTTGAGTTAATAAAAAATACCATTATTTTATAGATAAATTCAGAATTCATTTTGAAGACTCATTCACTGCATTTTCATAATTTGAAAGCTTGTGGATTTTGATTTAAGTTTTCCACTTGTTGAGCTCAATTGACTCGTGACCTTGCGGATGTCAACAACCACAGCAGCGCCAACAGCAATCAAACTAACAACATCAACAACATCAACTCGAGCTGGTCTCAATCATTGGCTGTTAACTGCAGGTGAATTATGTTAACTCAAAAGCGACAATCACAACAATAAAGTGTTTAACTAAATTTAAATTTGTTGTCGTTGTCGTTATAGTTGTTGTTGCTGTTGTTGTTATTGTTGCTGTTGTTATGCATGGCATTGAAGGAATTTATGCAGTTTAATTGAAAACAATTTTCGTCATAGGAGAGTGCTTCAACATGAGATGCTCATATGCAAAATACCCTATACATTATCTCGGAATAGTAAAGCAAGTTACTAAAATTGAAATAAAAAATTACACTTGGATTTAATTGAGATCTTACAAATTGAGAGATCAATCAATCAATCTCATTTTCACTTTTTACAGGGTATTAACAGCTACTGGTCTTTGGGACTTTAGTTTGCACTTTTGTTGATTTAGACTTTACACCATGAATTTGTTTGTTGCTATCAAAATTGGCTGCCTTTTGTTTGGTCTCTGCAATTCGTGTCAATGTCAGCATGATTTTTTTTCTTAATATTTTTTTTGTTCAGCTATGTTTTTTTTTGTATACATATGTCCAATGCTTTATGAAGCTGCAGGGGGAGGGGGTAGAAGAAGGTGCCTTGTAATGCGCTGCAAACGAGTTTCAGCAAAGAAGCAAAAAAAAAGGCATGCATAATAGCAAGCAGTGCAAGCAGTGCCTAAAAGACTTAAGCGACAAACTTGAAATGCAACAGGTGCAAAAGAAAAAAGACTGCACAAAATGGACACGAAGTAGGTGAGAAAATTATGCGAAAAATGTCTGCCTAATGCATACAACAAAATGAAAACAAAAACAATATGTTAAACTGCTCATTTGTGATAAGCAACAATAGCAAATCCCAGCAAAACAACAACAACAACAACACAATCATCGCCATCATCATCATCATCATGATCTGCGGCTGCTGGTTTTGGGGCCCAGCTCACAGTTTCACTTGAGGCGCGTGAAAGTTGCGCTTCATAACAAAAACAAAAATCAAAAAATCAAAAACAAAATAAAATACGAAAAAAATAAAACACACACACACACACAGACTCACACATGCACAGTGGCACAATTGAAAGACAGTTTACAATAAAAAAGGGCGGGCGCACTCCAAAGCCAAAGCCAAAGGCAAAGCCAAAGGCAAAGCCAAAGACAAACAACAAACGCACACTGCCTGCAATTAATATACGCACATTTTTGTGTTGTGTTGTCCGTTTGTAGTATTTGATATTATAGTATTATGATTGTTGTTGTCGTTAAATATCAATGCTCGCAACACACAAAAAAAAAAACAACAACAATAATAACTTGCGCAAAGCGGCGGCGACCGGACAAAAACAAAAACAAAAAAAACCTGAAGATGCAACGCACGAAGCCGACGGCAGCGACGTCAAGCTGCAGCAGCGATCAACGATAAACGGAATAAAAGTAAAATGAAGAAAACAGTGCCCGAACGAACAGGCGACGAAACACGAACCGCAGACCGTCGCGGCTGTAGATCAACTGAACTGCCCGAAACGCACAATGCAAGAGCAGCAAGCAAGCACGAGCTCGGTTCGGCTCGGCACGTCGTTTATCATCGGCTGCTGTCGGCAAAAGCTCGGCTTCTTGGCACTGCCAGACTGTCATCGGGTCGACTGATCCACTGGTGGCCTGGCCATTGGCACCGTCGTCACAAGTCGCGACACGTACGATTGCCAAAAGCCACCACCAACAACAACAACAGCAACAACAACAACAACAGCAGCGACAAGAAACTACAGAAAAACCAGCAAATTGCCAAAGCAATGCGAATGTTGATGGAGTGGGAGCGAGAAAGGGAAACTGCTGAATGCATTACTAGGGCCGTCGATTGGCCGCCGATATCGATGTGCACTGGCAATAAGCCAAAAGAGAGCAAAGCAAAGCACGCGTGCTGCTCGGCTGCCCACAGAAAGTTCTTCTCATTTGACCCAGTTAAATGGCTCGCAAATCTGAACACGCTCCAAAAAATGCCACCGCCACAAATACCGCTTAAGTGCTTACTAGAATGGGGTATGACAAACCAACGCTATCTTCACTTTGCAATATGAAGTCTACTCTTCGCAACTGTAGCATACTTTTGGGCATCAACTATTATTGTTGCCTTATCTTTGCTGTGCAGGGTATCTTTTCGTCCAGCAATCGGAGTCAAAGCACTTAACAACTTCACGTTAGTCAGCAGTGACCTGTTATCGCATTAATCATCACGCTGGCTATACATATATGTATGTACATATAGAAAGTACTATAGTATGGAAGTCCCCCATCGAGGCTAATAGCTCAACTTCATATCATTATCGAATCGAACCACAATTCACAATTTCTGTCGCTCTTTTTAATTACGTGCCATACAAATATAGTTAACCAGCACAAATCTTGGAGAATTGCCCTATTTATGCTTATCGTTACAAAGTAATCGACCAATTAAACAATTGTGTTGAAATACTCAAAGTCTATTGAATTACATCTTTTAGTTTATTACTCTTATTCATTTTAAAAATATATATATATTAATAAAACGAACACTAATAAAAGAACTAAAATAACAAAAAAAAAACAAAATTTTGGTAGTAAAGTTACCGACTAATTAAATTTTAATTGTTGAAATGCTAAAAAGTTTGTATTTATGGCTGTAATTATTAAATTAAAAAAAAAAAACAAGAAAAATGAAGTGACCAACAAAATACAACATAAAAGAATATTAAAGCGTGAACGAATTGTAGTTGTGTTGAAATGTTCGCGATTGTGTAAAGAATTGCAATTAAAAATAAAATAATAAATATTAATAAAGTAATGAAAAGTTTGCTATAATAAGAGTCCTAAATTTTTAGCGTAAAACAAAAGATATTCAGAAGAAAAAAACTGTTGCAATATTGGAGTTATATTTATCATGATTTGGTGATTCTTAAACTAAAGTTGAGTGTAAATGCTATAATTGATCCAAAGAGATTATATTTAAATTAATATTTTGGATTTATTGCTATCAATAGAAAATAAACACCAAAAATATCATTAAAGCGACTACTGATAAAGTAAATAAAAGTATATTAATAAAAAGTAAATCGATTTTCCTTAAAATAAAAAAAAAAAAAAATCAAAAGAGAAATACAATAAAATTTAAATCGTAAACCTAAATTCATATGGTACAAAACTAAAAATATTACACAATGAATTAAATTCCGAATGGCGTTATCGGAACTCAAAAAAAAAAATAATAATATTTCACTCCTGAAAACCAAAACTCTGTAAAATTATATTTCACTTCTTATACTGAAAACAATATACTATAAATAACTTTGTAAAATTTGCCCGCTGTTGAAATAAAGTTACATTTTTCTTTTGATAATGATTATTCGATTAGATTCATAATAAGTTTATTTAACAATTGAAAATATATATATTTTTTGTTTGATGCCAAATCGAAGAAAAATTGAAAAGCCAATTCGAGACCGACAGTCTCTACAGGGTATCTGTGAGTCGCGTTGCAGTTTTGTTTCAATCTCAAGCAGTTTTGCCCATACGAGTTTATAAATTTTATATCGTTTATTTGTTGTTTCTCGATAGTTTACAATTAAAATTAAGATTGGTTTTGCTGGTTGTGTCTCGCTGTTTGATTAACTGGCTAACTTGGCTAACTGGCCAGCAGGCCAACTGGCAATTTGACCAGTCTTGGTGTACCAGGAGTGAAGGCAATCGAATGTGGCGCCACACAGAGGCACACATACACAAGCAGGCACACACACACACACACACACTCACACACGTAGAGACACACTATATCGATCTGTATATAACATTCGGCTCCATTTCGGGTTTACGACTTAACAATAAGAGTATAAAAAATACATCAACATCTTTTACAATTTGTTTCTTCTTTTTTCATTTTCAGTTTGCCAGCTGCTGCAAGACTTTTAGTTGTGTGTGAGGAGGAGGTTGTGGTGTTTTTTTTGGAGGCGTGGCTGTGGTGGTGTTGTTGTTGTTGTTGTTGTAACTGGAGCAGCATTACGACAAAAACTTGCAATCATAATAAACTAATTAACTCACAGAACACATTCGACGACGAAAGGAGAAAGAAACGAGTTTAGAAACTATACAAGATATATAAGATGTTTATATATAGTTGTATGTATGTGTATGTAAATCTTGATCTGTTTGCAGATCCATCTCTATATAGAGCCAGGGCTGATCTTGTTGGTTTTCTTTTTCTTTTTCGATTTCGATTTATGCAATAGGCAACAATTAGAATTAGCTGATGGTGTTGTTTTGGTTCGCTGGTGTTCCATGTTCATGTTGGCTGGCTTTCTCCTTCTCCCTCTCTCTCGTGCTCTCTCTCTCTCTTTCTTTGTGAATCCTGCAGCTGTGTTTAACCCTCCTGACCAAAGTCCTCTGTGAATTTGCGCAGCTTCGTTAAATCATCCTCGTTGACCGTGGGTTTCGTGCGTGACAATGACTTCAGCATGTCGCGCTGCAAATCAATCGAAATGTAAATATAAACCACGAGAAGAACTCAAATTCCAAATCTCACCATGGTGACGGGCGGTTCGAAGAGCTTGTCGCTGGGCACATCCATCCAGTTCATTTCAACGGCGCCGGCATCGCCCGGCGAGCAAGGCACCAAAAGATCATCGACAATCAGATCCTTGTTGGTTGGACTCGGTCCCGAGACGTGCTTGAAATGCGTGGCTGTCTGCACTTTGCGCACTGGCTCCATCAACGCATCCCGCACCACAATCGATATATCAGCGCCAGAGTAGCTGTTATATAAATAGAAATAGAAAGAGTAAGAGTGTGTCAGCGAGTAGAATAGTCCAGTGTGTTTACCCTTCGGTCTTGCCAGCCAACTCCTTGAGATCCTGCTCGGTCAGCACGTGTGTCGTATTGCCCAAATGTATCTTGAACATAACGAGACGCGCATGCGCCTCCGGCAGCGGAATGTAGATACGCTTCTCGAAACGCCTGCGAATCGCAGAGTCCAACACCCATGGGATATTGGTGGCGCCCAGCACAAGAATGCCATCGGTATCGTTGCCCACGCCCTGCATCTGCACCAGAAACTCCGTTTTGATGCGACGCACACTGTCGTTCTCGTTATCCGAACGGGCCGAGCACATCGAATCGATTTCATCGATGAATATAATCGATGGCTTGTGCTGACGGGCCAGCTCAAAGAGATTCTTCACCAGTTTCTCGGATTCACCCAGCCATTTGGACATCAGATCCGAACTGGATACCGAAAAGAATGTGGAACGATTCGCCTCGGTTGCCACAGCTTTGGCCAAATACGATTTACCCGTACCGGGTGGACCAAACAACAGAATGCCCTTCCAGGGGATGCGTTTGCCCGTAAACAGCTGGGGAAACTTGATCGGCAAGATGACAGCCTCCTTGAGGGCCTCTTTGGCGGCATCGAGACCAGCGACATCGGACCATTGCACTTTCGGTTTCTCAATCACAATGGCATCGGCGATTTTGCTTTGCAATTTCTTTTTCTCTGGATCATCGCCGTCTTCATCGTCACTGTCGCTCTTTTTGTCCTTGTCATCCTTGGAGCTGCTGCTGTCGCTGCCGCCCTCCTTCAGTGGTTTCTTCTTGCCCTTCTTCAGATACTCCTTCAGCTTCTCGGCCCGATCCAAATACTGTAGGCATTTGGCGCGTATCGAATCCTTGGCCTTCTCGCCCTGTGCCTCATCTAAACGAGAGAACGCGATTGGCGATTAGCTGGATTTCTTTATATGTAGGCAAGAAGAAAAGGGGGCGTTGCTTTGCCCGAAACTCACATTTGATGGTGTGGAGGAAATACTCGACGCCGTGCTCGTAAAGACGCAATGCCTCCGCATAGTTCTTGTTGCGATCCTCCTCGGTGGCCTTTGTCACCAGATCGATGGCCTTCTGCAGTGTGGTGCCGGCTGCCATTATTGCTGTCTCTGTCTCTTTATTTGGCTGCAAGAGGCACAAAAAGAACAACTCAGACACAATTAACAAGTATCAATTGCCAGTGACGTCACGGGCACGAGCGCGAGAGTGAGAGAGAAGCGAGAAAGAAGGTGAACGAGAGCAAGCGAGAGCATGAGAGTCAGGCGTGGACCATTTGTTGTTTATCGATTTTGGCATTGACAAATTAGCTAACCAAATGCAATTATTGTTATCCTTCTTCTCACGCACACACAATATTGCTTTATTCACGAACAACGAATTTTGTGTGTATGACTAAGCGGCAACAACACCAACCAACATTGGCAAAAACAAAGTGCTGATGGACACACACAAACACCAAACGCACACACACACACACACATGCACAAGGAATGTTTGTCGATGTGTGGTGACGTTAGATGAGCAAAACTGAAATCGCCTGCTATTTGGTTTTTGTTTTTTCTATTGCACGTTTCAATTGATTTCAATGCGCACTTACAATTTGTTCCTCGAGTGTTGTTGTTTGTTTGGCAGCACTTTAATTTGATCGGGTTTGTTGTTAATATGCCGTATGCGTCAGTCGAACAAAAAAAAATAAATAAGGAATTGAGGAATTTCAACGGCGAATGACGATGTCGTCGTCCAATATCAGTTTGTGTGTGTGTGGGTGTTAGGTTGCTTATAAATGCGCAACAGTGGCGGTATAACGATACATATCGATTCCAATAAGTCGTGGCGGTCGGTCGATAGCTGTGCAACATATGATGTTCATATTATTAATATAACAAACAATAAAATCTATAACACGGCTTTCTTAAAACAAATTAGTGGTGATTTTTGATAGATCTATTTACAATACAATACAATACAGCACAATACCATTAATATAAACAAAATTGTTTGTGCTGCATGAGAGAAAAGTAAACAGAGTGAGATTACAGAGTGTGAACACACGTTTGCCGCTGTTAACGCAAATTGCTGCTCGCTACTCTGTTGACGCAGTAAATATGTTGCTTAGCAGAAATTTGCGCTTTAAGCTTGCGCCCTCTAGCGGAAATAATATAAACTAGTTTCGTGTTTTCCAAAAGCTTTCAAAAGCTTAACAGCAAATCTTGGCGCAAAATTTGAATAGTTATATTTAAAAATGATCGTGAACTACAATTATTTATTCTAATAGTTATACTAATAGTTAACAATTACCTAACTAAATAAAGTAGTTTTCAAGCAAGGAACTGTTGTGTATGCGGAATATTTATTGTGATTTGCATATTTGCAACAAAATACGAAAACTAGACAAAATCCACAATAAAAGAAATCAGGCATCTAAAATCACTTTGTTGTTGACGAGTAGCCTGTCCCTGCATTAGCATGACAGTGAAGCAGTCGAGTACACACGCACACATACACACACACCCTTAGACAGACATCTCACATGCTCGCACTCACACATGCACAGAGAACAATCGTCACACGCATTTCGGGAGAGTTATTTAAAGCGAGTGGCTGCGTCTCGCTCGCACTTGCTGCCCATAAGCATGCAGTCTCTCATGCAGGACTTGTAGGCCACGCCTACATTTGTGTGCCATGTACGTATGTATGTGCGTGTGTGTGACTGTGTGCGTGTTTATAGTCGTGAAACTCGTTTCACCCCTATACACGCAGACATACAAACACACATGTGTGACGTGAGTTTTTGGACTCGCACACAAGCGAGTGTTACATGTGCATGTGTGTGTGTGTGTTTTTGCAGGGATGTGTGGCCGTTTATGTATTGCAGGACTCACAGGACTCGCGCAGCAGTCATTCTATATACTTGACTACGCATCTATATATGCATGTGTGTATATGTGTGCGTGTGTGGTACGTATGGGTAGCAAAGATACACACACACACACACACACACACACGGAGAAGAAACACACATCCTTTTGCCTGTTAATACAACTGGCAACTGTTAACTAATTACGAAAGCCAAATGAAAGTTTTGTGTTTTCTCTTCTCTCTTCTTCGTTTTCTGTTTTCCGTCTTGCGTCAATTACAGCGCATGTAAGAGCGAGATAGCCTATCACATATGAACACACATACACCTGTGTGTGTGTGTGTGTGTGAATTCATTAACATTTGTAGTATTTTACAGTCTCGTATTTGTCGTTAATTTCAATTTGGCATTTTTTAAATGAAAAATTTACAATTCACCGTTAACTGATTTATCTTTATCTTTGCTTTGCCTGCGTCTTTGCACGTGTTTGTTTTTGTGTCATTTTTGCAATTCTCTGCTTTTCTTGATTCTCTTTCTGCACTTTCGCTTTCGTCATGTCGTCGTCGTCGTCATCGCCGTCTGCCGCCTTCTCAACAGATTTAGAACAATTCCTGCATTTTTATTTTTTCAAATTGCGTTTTTTTTCTCTCTCTCTTCTCTTCTCTTCACTTCTTCTTCTTCTCTTTGCCTAGAGATGCATTTCAAAACTGGCGGCTGGCAGCGGTGTGAAAGAGACGGCACATGTAATAAACGGCGTGGGAAAGTCACTGTCGAAAAAAAGAAAAGGAAAGAAAAAGAAATGAAAATAAAAACGTGAAGCGCATCACATTTACCGGCATCGCGAACAATGCAGGGCGCATTTTTAGGAACACTTGAAAACACTTTTAAGAAAAGCCGAATACAATATTTTCTGTTCTCTAAAATAATAGCCTAAAATAATATATTTTATTGGAAATAAATTGCAAATTTTATTCGTCTTGCATAATATAAATTTGAAGTATTTCACAGATAAAATAAAATAAAATAAAATAAAATAAATAAATAAATGTTTAATAATAGTATTTTAAGTATTTTACCTACAAAGTTATAACATTTTCAAATGCATCTTAATATTTGCAACTTTTCTATATAAGAGAATACAAGTTTTAGAATCTTGTAACATTTAGTTTTTAATTTTTGAAGAAAAAATCAGTAATTAATGCTATTATTATGTTAAATGCATTGTACTATGCAGATATACATACATCATAACTATGTATGTTAATGTATTATTATTATTATTATTATTATTTTTTTTTTGTATTTAAATAATGTCCATTCAATATCTTTACGAAGAAAACTTTAAAATATCAAGGCAGGAACTGTTTGTAT
Source organism: Drosophila albomicans (assembly GCF_009650485.2). Lineage (NCBI taxonomy): Eukaryota > Metazoa > Arthropoda > Insecta > Diptera > Drosophilidae > Drosophila > Drosophila albomicans. The sequence continues at coordinate 2,579,576 of NC_047627.2, read as the reverse complement.
ACAATAGAATATATATTCTTATTAATGTTTTTATACTATAATAATTGTTATTAAACGACTTTATAATAATAATATAAAAATATAATCAAAATAATAATCATACAAAAATCAGCAGAAAAAAAATGGAAATAATGTTCCATTTTTAAGTTGCGCTTTATAAGAAAGTATATTTTATATGTTAATATATTAATTCTGTTGTAATTAAACAAATGAAATATTTAATTTTTAATCAGTTATTGATTTTATGTAATTAATGTTAGTTTTTATGAAATATTCTCTATTAAAAATAGCATACTATGGCATAATTTAATAAGGAGCACAAAACAATAGAAGCTGATGTTAATTATGTAAGAAGTGCTGTATAAGGCGGATGGGACTGGAAGACTTTTCCTTCGGCATGCACAACTGGGTGGCGCGTGCAGAGTGAATCTTTTTTTTATAAGTGGAATAAGCCAAGAGACGGGACAAGAGGGAAGGCAGACTGGCAAAGGGAAGAGCTAGGTGTTTGGGGTAAAAAGAGAGCGAACGCGTTGGAGCACAAAACATTTGCTGCGTGGTGTAAACTTGACTTTGAAATTTGCCTCATTTGCACCTGCTGCATTTGCACTTGCCACCTGGAGGCGCTGCTCTAGCCGCATTATGTTTATTATTTATTTTTTTTCTTCTCTTTCTGCTGATTTAGTTAAACATGGGAAATACTTTCGACACAATGAAAACAAGTGGCGAGAAAAAGAAAGCAAAAGAAAAAAACACTGTTGCATTCTTTTGAGCGTCTCTCGTCAATCAAATCGCGAAGAAGGGGCAAAAACTTTTAAGCCCCGAACTGGTTTCGTGCGAATGGATAACTGGCTACGTTTTATTTGAATTTATCAGAAATACAATCAACTTGTTAATGAAATTGCGTTTCAGTTTCAATGTACGTGAGATCGCGATAAATAACAACCGGTTCTTTAGATTAGAGCCAAGAACTGAGCTTCGGTATAATTTTATCATGTTATAGGCATGTCTTTGAAATATTTAGCATTTGTAGCACACTTTTTTTGGAAAGGGTGCTACAGACTTGAAAAAAAATAACTTTGAGAAGAGACATTATCTACAAAAGTGTAAACGATCCTGTACTATCAACATGAAACAATTTTATTTTATGTTGAAAACAAAAGATTAAAATCACTTCATAACAAAAATTATCTGCTAAAGATTTGGTGAACATTCCAATTTAGCTTTGAATAATTGACATATGTGAAAAATTATAGTTTTCACAAATTTGTTAACAATATTTTCTTTATCAATAATAATATATAGTTTCAAAAGGATGGTGAATACAGGCAACACTGTGCGGTATTCATTTTAAAATATAAAAAATTAATATACCTACAAAAGGCTACATTTAGTATAATGAAGTAGTACTAAATTCAAAATATACCATAAACTTCAAAATATATCAGATTGTCTGCAAAAGACAAAGTCCAAACAAAAGTATTTTTGAATATCTTCTACACTTTTTGTCTGTTCACAACCAAATCAGGAATCATAAAAATTTTAGTTATTATTGTATGTACCAAAAATCGCGACTCTAGCTTAAAAATTACGCTGGTTATTCGATTTCTATCGAAACTTCAAACTTGATCTGAGTGCAAACATAACAAACGTTGTTAAAAAATTATATTTCTATCTTATATAGTCTCTGAGATCTATATATTCATACAAACGGACGGACAGACAGACAGACAGACAGACAGACAGACAGACATGGCTATATCGTCTTGAATGTTGACTCTGATAAGGAGTATATATACTTTATGGGCTAGGAGATGCCTCCTTCTGCCAGTTACATACATTTCCAAAGTGCACAAAGTTATTATACCCTTCTACCCTATGAGTAACGGGTATTAAAATGCTTTGTTAAGTTGCTATTCCAATTTAAGAGACACACTTTTGCATGTTGTAAGTATTTACATTTCATTTTTATAGTCTGTTATTATATTGTGCACCTCATACAAGTATTTGTTTGTGTGTGTGCGATATACGTGAATGCACTTTTCTTTGCACTTGCCGCATTTGTGTAAGCAATAAAAAAGAAAATAAGTAAGGCAATAAAAAAAGGGAAATCTCTGCCGCGTTTGCCATAAAAGAGGCGCTTGGAGGAGGGTCCAATAAGCTTTGCAGCATGATTTGGGTTTGTGTAGCTAGTTACCAGTTGTATACTACGTAACTAGTGATTTCACCAGTTACCAGCAGAGGGAACACTTCTTTGTGAGTGCCTGTAAAAAAATTATAAGCAAAATTTTAGTCGCATACAAATAAATATTTTTATTTTCTTTGCTCATCATTCAAATTGATTGCCGCAATTCTTTGAAATAATTCGCAACTGATGAAATTAACGTAATAAGTGCATTACAATTTTCTTTTGGTCGTTAATCTGTGCGTTTAACAAATAAATATAAACCAATAAAATTAAAATACTAGTAAAAAACATTTTAAAATTGTTTTATTAATTCATTAAATGCCAAACAAATTATAGAAGTTGTTTAATACATTTAAAAAATATTATAAAACATTGTAAGATTCCTATTAACAATATATATTAAATTATAATGCTCATTTATGTAGACCTGAAAATTTCTTAAAAATACATAACAAACCTATTAAAATCAGGAAAATCTTTATGCCATAAAGCGAACTGATCATTGTCTAATAAGTAATTGAAAATAAAGCATATTTTCGATATAGAATATTTTTAAGACTTTAAAAGATAATAAAGTAGTCTGTTCAGCTAACTGCTTACTAGTTATGTAATTAAACAATATACAATATACTAACAGTATAGTTGTTGATTGCCATATGAACATTTTTAGCATAAAATATATAATATAAATGCAATGAAAACAATTGCAACTGTTATATAATTAATTCTATATTCAATACAATTAAGTAATATGTCTTAAAAGCATTTGGATTTTTTCTTAAATAAATATATAAATAAAAGATAAAAGAGTAATTTTAAAATAAATGTGTTAAAGGAATAGAAGAAAAAAGTACAGTTCTAGTTTTCTTTATCCACTTAGAAAGTTAAACTTAATGAAAAAAAATGTAATGTAATGTATTATTCAATTTATATAGAAACGAATGTTAAACTTAATAAAAAAGATAATGTATTATACGATTTATATAGAAAAAAGAATAAGTATATACAAAATATTCACAAAACTTAAATCCTTATCTTATTATTTTTTTTTTAACAAAAATTAATAATTAATTATTACTGTTCTGATATATAAATACTATTTTGAGTAAAAATAATAATAATACCAAATATCGCCTTCAGTATATTTGAGTATTCTTCGGTATATTATTTTTGGTATATTTTTAGAATAATACCGCATTGTTTTACTTTTATTTAAAAGGGTTAAGCTGGTGTCTATCTCATAGTCAAGTACACTGGGCTATTTTTGTTTAAAAATATGAAAATAATCATGCGGTCTGTGCTGATAAACAAAAAATTAGCTGCGTTGCTTATTCATTTTGAATTTGGCTTGAATTTGCGGTGCGATTAATCAACTGCAATTGCGCGGCCCATAAATCAAAGGGCCAAATGATGTTTGGCCAGCTCATTGAGCATGCGTCGACAGCTAGTGACCCAAAAGTTCCGGTTGCCCGCTCCGTATTTTTCTCATTCTCATTTTTTTTTACGATGGGCACGAACTGAACGCACGCGTAACCTTTGCCACTGCCTCGTACCACGAACATGTTCCACAGTCGTTGTCGCCGTTGTTGTTGTTCTCGTTGTTGTTGTTGTTGTTGTTGCAATCGCAGTTGTCATATTTCACAACCCGATTTGCAGCTTAGGCTTCGCTTCGCATCGCATCGCTTCGAGTTGAGTTGAGTTACCTCCCCACTTTTCAGTTTTGTGTATTTTGACCAGTTGGTCGTGCCATCCCAGTGGTGGACAGGGGTCACTTGTGGTATTAAATATTTTGAAGAGGGTCGCTCGACTCGATTCCTCAACTTGATTTATACACACACATATGTATATACGTACCAATGGCATCTCCCTATATCCTATATCCTGTCACGCCCAGCACTTGAAGCGCTGCCCATCAACATGGCAACAGACGCAAACGCAGAAGTTCGAGGCGATCAGTCATTCGTCTGTCTGTCCGTCTGTCTGTCCGTCTGTCTGTCTGACTGTCTGTCCTTTCACTCCCTGGACTTGTTTGCTCTCTGGCTTTTGTCGAGGATATCATGGTTAAAAGTACCCAAAATATGTACATATCCCAAGAGTGTCGAGGTTAATGCTTGGTCAATTAAAATGGCAAATTAAATTCACAGATATTTGTTGGGAAATACGACTTATAAATTGAGCAACAACTTTATTAGATCATCTTGCACTTTCTTAAGGGTATTTTTTTAAGGGTTGCATTGAAAAGTGCTAAAAAAAAGAATTTTTCGCTTATTATTATAAGAGTAAACGATTTAACAGTAATTTTATGTAAACTGAACATCTAAGAAATTTTCTAGAATTGTTTAAATATTATTATGCGAATCACTAAAGTATTTTGTACTTATTTTTATTTAACTTTTATTAACAGATTTTTTTAACAACTTTATATAGACTTAATATTCATGGTAACTGAAAGAATTTGGAGACACTTTAAAGAGTTGTCTAAGAATTATTGTGTACTTTTACTTTTAGTAACAGATTTTTTAATAAAACCTTGACGTCAACTCAATTTTTGAGGTAGCTGAAAATATTATGAGAACTTTTCTAAAATTATCTGAATATTATTATGCGAATCACTAAAGCATTTTGTACTTATTTTTATTTAACTTTTATTAACAGATTTTTTTAACAACTTTATATAGACTTAATATTCATGGTAACTGAAAGAATTTGGAGACACTTTGAAGAGTTGTCTAAGAATTATTGTGTACTTTTACTTTTAGTAACAGATTTTTTAATAAAACCTTGACGTCAACTCAATTTTTGAGGTAGCTGAATATATTATGAGAACTTTTCTAAAATTATCTGAATATTATTTTGCGAATCACTTAAGTATTTAGTGCTTTTACAATTATTAAATGATTTTTTAATAGTAGTTAATTTGTGGAAACTGAAAGTTTTATTAGAAATTAATAGAAATGAATTCAGTTTTTTAATAGAAATGTTTAATTTTACCTTACTTTATTTGTTTCTATTTTAATTTATAAACAACAAACATCTTCAACAGATTTTACCAAGTGTTTTAAATCAAATTCTATTTTTTAAATGCCACAAGCACTTGAAAACTTGTTATCTCAAATATTTATCGTTAACATACATTAAACATTATAATAATTTTGTATTGATGGCCAAAATAGGGAATCGAAAAGTCACTGAAGGGCAAGAATGTTGGATTTTTGATTATGTTTTGCATTTATTATGGCAAGTTCTTATTATTGTTGTTGTTGCTGTTGTTTCACCTGTTCACCTGTTCGGCTGCTCGGCATCAATTTCAAATGCGTAGCAGAAGAATCAAAGTGCCTTTCGAGTTTTCCATCGATAAGTATGAAAATTGCGCCAACTTCAGTGCCAAAACATCAGCATAATTTTATCGGGTCATCGAAGCGTGCAATGAATGCCTGCCAGGCTCGCTTCCTTTCCCTCCTTCCCTCCTTCCCTGTGTCCCGGTATCCCAGTACCCATTCATTTGAATCCATTCCATTCCATTCTATCCATCTATCTATCTATCTATCCATCTATACATCCATCCAACCATTCGGGGCAAGTGTTTCGCACAGTTACGAGTCGCGACCCGCTGACGAACGCACATCAATCTGCGCATAATGGCGCCAGGATAATAGTGTTTGTTTTCAGTATGCAAAGGTATGCAAAATACATTCACAATTTCCACAGACACATACATAAACCATGTGCTGTTATCTCTGCATGTGCCATACTCTATCCCATGCTCTCTAAACATCGTGGTGCCATCAGCTAGGCCATCGAGTGCACTTCAATTATTTCTCTTAAATCGTAGTTATTTATAGTTGGCAATTCTGCGCAGTTACAGTTATTTATCAAATACACTTGCGGAGATATGTCACTGCACCACTTTTGAACCGGTTCAGTGAGCCACGAAGTTTAAATCTGAGAATCCGATATACTAATTTCTTTGGCATCTAAAACCATTATTTTGTTAAACCATAAGAGCGAACCATTTGGTTGCAGCTACTTGGAATATATCTTTGAACCGTTTTTGAACCGGTTCAATGAGCAATGTAGTTCAAATCAAAGAATCCAAGATATCTAGCTATTTGTTTAGGAGCATCTCATATTAGGCCATGAGCGTGAACCATTTTGTTGCAGCTCTTTAAAAATTATTTCTGCCTGGATATGTCGTTGAACCACTTTCGAACCGGTTCACTGAGCCACGAAGTTAAAATCTGAGAATCCGAGATACTAATTTGTCTCCCATAGAAAACGTTCATTTGTTAAACCATAAGAGTGAACCATTTGGTTGCAGCTATTTGGCGTATTCATATCGAAATATATCGTTGAACCATTTTTGAGCCGGTTCAGTAAGCAATTTAGTTAAATCTGGGAATCCCGAATATCTAGCTATTTATTTGAATCACTGAGGAGCATTATTTGTGTCGCCATAAGCGTGAACCATTTTGTTGCATCTATTTAGCAATTATACTTCAAAAATATGCTAATAAACCACTTTCTAATCTCTTTAGTGAGCAACGTGGTTTAAATCCAAGAGTCCGAGATATTATCTAGCTATTTAGTTAAGATCATAAAAGCCGCTCAAATCTAAGTTTCAAGAAAATGTATCTATTCTCACCTGACACTTTGATTTTCAGCTAGATTCTTTGAACATTTGTCGAGATATGCAGTAGACCCACTTTTGAACCGGTTAAGTGATCAATATTTTGTCATTATTTGTCAATCAAAGGCGTGAACCATATTAAAAACCGGTTCACAAAACGCTTTGTTGTATTTGTAAACTGATTCAAGGTTCAAATTAAGTGCACATCAAGGGTCAAAGAAATCTATTTATTTATTTCGCATGAACCAATTCTAAAAAGCGGTTCACACATAATTTCGCCTTGCAGTTAGAGTATTTGCAAATTCAGCGCTCGCCCATTCGAAATCAATTCAATTTTTGGGAGCAACACGGCGTATGCGCGATGATGGCAATCTGTTATGCAGTCCCAGCATCAACATCAACGTCGCTGTCGGCGTCGGCGTCGGCGTCAACGTCGCTGCCGACATCTCAGTCGCAGTCGAGGTGAGCGCAGCGGCAGCGGCAGCATTGGTATATTTTATGCGTGATTGTTATTGTTTGCAGTTTGTTGGAATAAGGTTTTTGAGTTATCCGTTGCGCCTCATGTGCCACAGCGACTGCTTCACAATATTCGGCCGCAATTATGGAGTGTACTATATACACATAGCTACCGTGCCTGGCCATCAGTTACGTACACACAAACACACACACACACATACATCTGTATACATATAATACGTACGCATAATGTTACTTATAAATAAGCGCGCCCATCTAATTTGCATAGAATACGACGAGGACGCATAACCCGGAGGCTCGGGGCAGATGTTTTTGCGTTCACGCCGAAAAACTGAACCCGAACACGAACCTGATTCTGACTCTGACTCTGAATTGGAATCCTTCCCCATGCTTCGTCCTTCACCTGGCTATGGCTATGCTTGTTATTGTTGCCAAAATAAGAGCGTAGCTGCGGCAAACTGTTTAGTGGCAAGTGTGTGGCAAGTGTGTCGACAACTCACACAACTGACACACAACTAAACTCATATGTCATAAGTCTGATTAGTTGCAAGTTTGGAGCTGCAAGTTTTGATTGCATTGCTATGCCATCGCGAGGATTTGCGCAAATGAAGCAACTCCTTTTAATTAAAATAGATGACTTGCACAATCGACGACATTGCGTCAGCTCAACAATTTACCTGTGAACTCAAGCTGACAAACAATCCAACACACCTTCAAATGCCAGAGAATTTAGGTGCAAAAGGGTTCGCTTTGTTTTTTTTTCAAACAAATTCCGTTTATTTATAGCTTAAAGATACCATATACTCGATCTCTCAAGAGGTAAAATCCAAGTAACTGAAAAGATGTTATATATAATAGCAGGGCTTATTGGATAACTGTTATTTCAATTTACTTATTGTTAAAATAGACAGACTGTTAGTAAAAAAAGAGAAATCAAATTTATAGCCTATAGTATTATTCTTAGATTACGATTTGGACTGTTACAATACTATATATACTATATACTACTACACTCAAAATATACCATAGAGTTTAAAACATACCGGATAGGCTTTTTGTTGGAAGAAATTCAGTTCATTTATATTTTCAATAAATCATCTTAGAACTACTTTTCTCGTGATTCTGATTTCTATTTGACTCGTTACTATACTAAGTATACTATATATTATTACATTTAAAATATACCATAGAGTACAAAATATACTATAGGTTAGCATTTTGTTTGAAGAAAATCAGTTAATATATAGCTTATCATTTACAGCTCAAATAAATCATCTTTAAACTATGTACTTCATGATTTTGATTATAATTTGACTTTTGCATTTTGTATTATTTATTAATATTATTATGTATTACCATATTATTTGCATCTATGAAATACGTCAAACTTTATTTTTAAGAGAGTGACATTGAAATACATTTAAAATAAGAAAAAAAAATTATTAGAATATTTTACTAGTTCTCTCTACTACACTGAAAAAAAGTTTATAGAATCAACAACATTATTTTAAATAATGGTGTTTCTAAAATAATTCTACATTACGAACATATTCTTTAAACTAATAACATTAGTCTGAACATTGCCAAATTCTCAAAATAAGATTTTGGTTACAAAATTCTGTAATCCATCAAAATTGCAATAACAAATTTATCTGGTTTTCGTTCAGAGCTTTTAGCACTTTTTTGATCAAAGTTCCTAGACTGAAATCTTGATTTGAAAACTATATTTAGGTTAATGAAATTCTTAAAGAAAACATTTATTTAATATTATTATATTATATATTTAATAGATATATAATATGATAGTGCTAGTTAATTTTCAATTTAAGCTCAGCATAACAAAAGAAATAGCTCATTTTATTTAAATTCACATTAAACTGGTTCACACTGATAAATTTATTTATTTTAATTGTGGCATATTTCTGATAGTGCTAGTTCATTTGCAATCAATTTGAACTCAAGCTGGAAAAAGAACTAGTTCATTTTATTTAAAGTCACCTTGAACTAGTTCACACTAGCAAAGCAATATTTATTTTCACATATTTATGATTCATATTTTATCAATTTAAAAGAGCTATAACAATATTTATTTTGACGTATTCATAATAGTGATAGTTAATTTTCAATCAACTTGAACTCAAGCTGACAAAAGAACTAGTTCATTTTATTTAAAGCCACATTAAACTGGTTCACACTGATAAATCAATATTTATTGTGGCATATTTCTGATAGTGCTAGTTCATTTGCAATCAATTTGAACTCAAGCTGGAAAAAGAACTAGTTCATTTTATTTAAAGTCACATTGAACTAGTTCACACTAGCAAAGCAATATTTATTTTGGCATATTTTTGATAGTGCTAGTTAATTTAAATACATTTAAAATAGTTAGAGCAATATTTATTTTGACGTATTCTTGATAGTTCATTTGCAATCAACTTGAACTCAAGCTGACAAAAGAACTAGTTCGTTCCATTTGCAAATTGTAAGCTTTTTGGTTGTCTCTCCCTTCCCCTCGACTTTATCTAGTGCAACAGGACTCTGGGCCGTTCTTTGGAACCAGTCAAATGTGCGTTCAATGCGCTGGGCGTGGAGACGACGCGTTGCCATGTTTTCTCTTTGCTTCATGTCTGTGTGTGTGTATAGGTGAGGGTGGTGGTGGTGGTGTGTGTGTGTGTGTGTCCTCTTTGTGCTCTGCTTTGGTCTGGCAATGGCAATGGCTGCTGCCCAGGATACACACACGAGCGTTGCGAGGATGCACATACGATGCCAATACACACACAAATGAGCAGAGTCTCATATACACATGAGCACAAAGAGCGGGCGAAGTGGATGTGGGTGGGGGAGGGGGGTGGCAGCTTATACGTGTATATATATGTACCTACACGTGTGTGTGTGTGTGTGTGTGTGTGTGTGTGTGTGTGTGTGTGTGTGTGTGTGTGTGTGTGTGTGTATAATTGAGTATCAGTTTAGTGTCTGTGCGAGGACAAGGACGAAGACAAGGATGAGGACAAGACGACGATGACTGCGACTGCGACTGCGACTGAAGGCAGCCAAAGTTTTATTAATGTGGGTGGCAGCTCTCGCCCTCTCTTGTTGGTGGGGTTGCTTTTCGTTGATTTAGCTGCCAAAGTGAGTTGAGAGGGGGGAGGTTGGGTTGCTGTAGCCAACGGCTCCTTTGGTGGCTCTCCTCGCGCATTGTCTCATTTATCATGTGCACACACACGTCCTGGACAGACTAAGTGTCAGACAGAGACAGAGACAGAGACAGCGACTGAAGACGAAGCTGCTCAAATGGGGGAGAGCGTGAGGGAGGGGAGCGTGTGGAGAGAGGGGTAGAAAAGGTAGAGAGCTCGGGGTGGGAGGGTAGTAAATGTTATCAGTGCCATTTGCAAAAACACAAGTGGAACCCATGCGTTGCCACTGGGAGCCGATTGCCAACATCAATACATACGAAAAGCATATACGTGAGTATGTGAATGTGTGAGTGTGTGTGTAGGCAGCAGGTGAGGAGGACTTGGGGGGGGGGAGGAAAGGAGGAAAGGGGGGAGAGCTGGGAATCTGGGTTTGGGTCGGCAAAGTTTATCTTTTCAATTTGGTGCCTTTTGCATGTGGCTGTGGCAGCTCTGCCTTCAAACTTGATATGTGTATGCGTATGTGTATGTGTATGTGTGTGTGTGTGTGTGTGTGAGTGTGTGGGCTAATGTATTTGTGTACTAGTTGGATTAGGGTTGCTCCTGAGTACATTTGTTTGATGCTCTGCTGCTTTGGTGCTGTCGCTGTCGCTGTCATTGGCTCAACCTCTGCTTCTGTTCTCAGTCGCTGCCTCGGTCGCCGCCTCAGTCAGCGTCGCAGTCGCTGTGCTGGTCGGACAACGTCCATATCAATCATTCTGAGGCTTGGCAGCCTTTTTAGGTGCTAAACGAGAGGGCGGAGTGGTTGAAGCGATTTTGATTTGAATCGAATTGCAATCGACAAAGCGCAAACAAATCAACTCTGATGCTATTGAAAACTGTTGCCAACTTGGCAGAGTTCTTATCGAACTTAATCTAAATATACATTGATTCACCTATTGCTGAATAATTTTATTTATTTTGTTGGCAAATTTGTCTTTGACTTATCGATAAGGTAATTATTTATGCTCTTATATTTATAAGATATAAATATAAAATAAATTGAAGTAGTCGTAAGTTGTTATAATTGTAATCCATACTATAAACTAAAAATTTTATGTTCATAAAAAAAGATTTATAAAAAAGTTAGAAAGTCACAATGTGATCAATAAATTGTACACATGATCGATTATCTTGTTTTCATTTTTGAGTAAAATTATTTTTATACTGCTGCAAATAAAAATGTAATGAAAATGTTAATTTTATTTAGAAATTTTTTAAAATCAATTTGTCTAAAAATTATCGATAAGTAATCCATTTATATGTATTGATAATATATAAACGATAATAAAGTTCAATAAAAAAATGTATATTTATTAATGAGAGCAATTAAATTACAATTAACCAAGAACAAAGATCTTTATATATTGTAGATGAAATAGTGATCGATAAATTGTGCACATGATCGATTTTGTTATTTTTCATTGTAATTGTTATACTGCTGAAAATAAGAATGTTTGGAAAATATTGTAAATATTAAACATAAAATTATCTAAAACTTATCGATAAGTTATCCATCTATGCTTTTTTATTGCTAAGACATAAATTACAATAAATTTTAATTACAAATTTGCTGTATTCATAAATCGTCTAATAAAAGCAATTGTATTACAATAAACAATAGCTTAATGTACATGAAATAGTTATCGATAAATTGTACATTTGATCGATTAATGCAATAATCGTTAATGCATAATAAATTCGATAAATATGATCAATTGATATCTGAACGCTGTGGAAAATGAAATAAATTGTCAGTATTGAAAGCAAATAAATGAATTAAATGCGAAAATAACATTTAGCATGCTGCCAAGTGGCAATTATCGATGCAACAGCGTTCGCAGCGTGGTAAATAAAATTGTAAATTGTGCAGAGAATAAAAGAAGATAAATGCAACGCGCGTTACATGGCATTTATGTAATCCCCCAATATGTTATTTACACGTGCAACATGTTGCAATAACAACTCCAGCAAGTAGCGAACGCTTTGTCTCTGGCAATCATTGTGTGCGGCGCTAGCAGCGATTGGGTGCCATTGTGAAAGTACTTGCAACTGCCACATGCAACGTACAACATACATACATATGCATATATGCGAGTGTTTGGTGAGAGGGGGATGGGGGGGGATAAATTTAAATGAACGGCGACTAGTTTTAGAGGGCGACCAACGGCAGCAGCAATTCAACACACTTGCCGCATGCCACATGCTGCATGCCACACACCATTCCTTTGCGCCCGCGGCGCATTCATTAGCGCATATGAATGCGGATTCGGATGCGGATGAGGATTTGGCCTCGTTCTCGCTTCGTTGTTTCGCTTAATATCTATACAAGTCCCTCTCGAAGCACACTTCTTTAGCAACTCCCTGCCCCTCTCCCGCTCTCGCTCCCGCTCCACCTACCCGCCAAAGGAAAACATTACGCTCGTTGTACAAGTTTTTGGTTCGGCAATTTATGGTTAGAAATTTTGCATATGGGCCGCCTCATCCTGCAAATCCAGCAGCAGGAGCATCAGCATCCTTTAGCACTACTCCGGCACTCCTCCTTTCCTGGCCACTCGCTCGCTCGCTCGCTCTCTCTCGCTTTCTCTCTCTGCTCTCTCTTTCACTCTCGTAGCGGAATTTTTGGTGGCTCTCAAGTGCGCTTCTTGCATGCACATACTCACATACTCACATACTCACATGAGCACATCAAGGAAGCAGGAGTCGTGGAGGAGACGAAGCAGAAGCTTCGCTAATGCCGCTTTTAATTGGCGCACACAAACAGTGGCCGCATCAGGATGAGGCATAGAGATGGTAGATGCTAGATGGAACGCACACACACACATAGAGAGAGGGGGCGGGGCATGTGTGTGTGTGGTAATTTAACTGTTAGCTGCGTCGCTGGCGACCAAAGTTTATGGCTAAGTACGAATACGACGAGCACGACGAATATAGAACTGCCAAAGTCCTGTCAGCCAGTTACGTGTGTGTGTGCGTGTGTGTGTGTGTTGGTGGGGAGGACATCGGAGTATATAGACGCGGCTACGATTGCTACGTTATGTGCACACACATTGCTTAGGATGTCCTCGTTGTTGTCCTCATCGCCATCGTCCTCGCCATTGCCATCGCCATCGCCATCGTCAGCATCAGCATCAGCGTCGTAGCTCCTCCTAATTGCAAAGCCGCAGCCCGTTCGCCTGCTAGCAATTGTGGCTACCAGACTTGGGCTGGCAATTCTGCTGTGTATGCGGTGGGTGGAAAGGGTGAATGGGTGAATAAGTGAAGCGAGGGGGGACAAGGAGTGGCATCGTGTCGTGTGTGTTCAATAATGCGAGCTTCGTGCTCAAACAAAGGGTGTGGCCATTATTATGCGAAATTGCTGCATTTAGTGTGGTAAATGTATTTATCGATAAATCGATTTATCGAATAAATGAATCGAAAAACAAAATAGTTATATCAATAATTTGATATTAAATTAAATGAATACATACATAATTTGTATGATGTATATGTCTTTTATATCTCTAAATTTTTAAATTATAATTAATTTGCTTATCGATAAATCGATTTATCAAATCGATGAGACGGTAAACATTATGATATATCTAGAAATCAAATTTAATTTATATAATAGCGCAATAATTTCATATTAGAATGATTTCAATTTGCTTATCGATAAATCGATCAATTTTTTATTGAACGATAAGCATTCTGATATATTTATATTCGATTCCAATTATCTATGTATAGGTTAAAAAAGTTCTGATTAAGGTCACAAATAAAAATTTCCGTATATCGATAGATCGATACATTCTTGATAGATCGAAAAGCATTATAATGCATTAATAAATATATTTGCCATTATGTAAGTATGATTTCAGAAATTACTTCTAACATACATAAATGGTTCTATGTAAGCTTTTTAAATGTGTTCATAATTTTGTATAACCACTTATCGATGAATCGATAAGTTGGAGATGGATTAAAATGTATCGGAATATGTAAATTACATCTTTCTGGTTATAAAAAAAAAGTATTACGTCTGTTAATTACTTTAGATGGAAGTTTATCGATTAGTCGATAGTCAGTGGATTTCTTCAGTAGATAAAGAAGAGCAAGAGCTAACTGAGTGAAAAGAAAAAGCGTTAATTTTTTGGAATTGAACTCGGCTAAAGTAATAATACTATAGATATTGCAATTTCATCGACACAAAATTTAAGTTTAAAAATTTATGTGGACTATAAATATTTAGCTGATTCATTTGATATCAATGGAAAACGCTAGCAGTCAATTATGCAGTATATTATTATGTTATAAATACTTTTTGGTGACAGAAAATCAAAAACTGCTATTTCAGTAAACAGATAAAAGCACGTGTGCAAAAATATCAATGTATCCGCTTCCTCTTATAATTAAAATCAAAGCAGTGCGGTCTTATTCTTAGAATATACCGAATTAATATAACAAGCAAGCACTTAATTATATCAAAGGTATATCGGCATACGATTACAATAACAACTGTCGTGAAAAATTCATAGCTATATATGTATATTCTAGTCTCTGTGATATAGTTTTTCATATGACGCTGATCAAGAATATACAAATATATATACTTTATGCCTATAATATAAATTTCCTGTAGGTACAAAGTAATACATACTCAGGTATAAAGACTGCTGTAAATATTTCTTCTTATTTATGATACATAGTAATACTATAACAGAGCTTCCACCTTAGAAATTAATTAGTTTACTAACATAATCAATTAAGATTTCGAAGACAACTCAGTCAGTAACAGTTTTCAATTGTCTTGATACATTTGAGGCAAATGAAAAATTACTCAAAGAACTTACTATATAAAGTGTTTCATGTGCCTTAAAAAAAAATTTGTTGTCGGGTGTTGCCTTAATAGAGATGTCAAGTTTGAGTTGCGGTTGCGCTGTGGCTGATAACGATAACGATAACAGGGCGAAAATTGGCAATTGGCAATTGGCAGCAGTCGAGTTTGGCTCGGTGTGAAATTGAAATTTCACAACGGTGACATTTATTGACAAAGCCTTGATTAATGATAAGAATCTTTTCGGCAACATCCTTTTGGCAAGCACAAAAGGATGCGCTCGCACATGACTGAATGCGAAGGATGAGTATATGTGTGTGAGTGTGTGTGTGTGTGTCTGCTCGTATTAAAATGAGCACTTGGAAAAGAAACAACAAAAAAGGAGTAGCTCGTTAGAATTTTGACATAAATCAAATAGCAGCATGCTCATCCATCCATCCAGTTAACCAAGCTACACACACACACACACACAGACACACACACACAGACATAGACGCACATATCCTGTCGCATATCCTGCGCATTCACGCGTTCGTATTCGACATTCAAATGCGCGTGTGCAGCATTATGGAAGGAACCGCGAAATATCTATTGACAGTTGGGTGTCATGTTTATCCGAGGTTGTTATCCCATTTTGGCAACATTGCGATTTATGGATTCGTTCCCGAAAACGCCGAACAGGCGGGCCAGCAAACAAAAAAAAAAAAGAAAAAAAAAAGATACAACCATCCCATCTATAGATAGATAGATAGATAGACATTGAATAGATACAATGCGCATTTTGCATTTCGACGTTTTTTGTTTTATGAGATTTGTGTGTCAAATTTCCATTAGGCATTTCACATTTACCCCCTCTTTACCCCTTTCAATCGTTCACTGCATGCAAATGCCAGGAGCGCTGATTGCACGAAGGGTTAACAACGCAGAGCAGAGCAGAGCAGGCCTGGGTAACCCAATCTCTCTTCCGTGCCGTGCTGATTTTTTTTCCATTCCTGGGTTGTTGCAGCATTTTCCCCTTCGCCTTGAAGCTCTGCAGAGAGTGTTTGATAATTTATTATTTTGTAAGCATTGAAATGTGATTTTTGTTGTATTTCAATGCCAAACGCGTTGTTTAAGTCGAACAATGAAAGTTGATTTACATACCAAAAAAAAAAAAAAAAAAAAAAACCTACGTCTGATAGAATGTTCTTCGTTCTCGCTGTTGTTGTTGTTACCCTTTTTTTTGCACATACTGCGGTGAGTTGAGGCACCCCCATGGACTCGATCACTGCCAACGAGAAAGAAGCAAAAGTAAAAAACAAAAAAAAAAAGGACGCGCCGCTGTGTGGTGTTTTTTACGGTCATGTCGCGGCACAGCAGAAAAGGGGTTGGGGGCAAAGGTTATGGACTTGCCACAGCCAATATTTATTGTGAATTTTTGTATTTTTATTTTTTTGCATATCGCACATACTCGTAATCGTAATCGTAAAAGTCAGGGCAGAAGAAGAGCGAATCGTTGCGATTTTTATGCGTCACCATTCGCACTTGATTAGAATTATTGATTGCGTATCGAAATTGCACAGCTATCTATTCACATTCACATTCACACTCACACTCACTCTTGTATTCACACACAATCAGGCTGCAGCTGTATATGGAAATAGAACTCTTATCTATAACTCTTTCGTGGCAGTTGCAGTTTGGCAAATTCAAATTTGTTGCAGCTATTCACACAATATGTCAACGATTCAGCTGCCAATACTGGATATAAGAGCTTAGTTTATATTTATGAGTCCTAGAAATATGCGGAACACATTGTTCAAGTTAATTTGCTGTAATTATTATTAAACATTTCCTATATCAATCAAAGAGAACTTTAATCTGTTTGTTTTCTGCTACAGTCGAGTGTGCTTGACTGTGAGATACTCGCTACCTATTTTGAATAAAAGCAAAATAGTGTGGTATTATTATTAAAATATGTCATATAATATACCGCAAGTATACTAACATATACCAAAGGATTTATTTGGTATATTGATAAATTGCTATATTGAAAATATTATATTATTAAAATATATCAAATTTATATACCACAAAAATATTAAAATATACCAAAATATATACCGCACAAAAACTAAAATATACCAAAGAATATTTGGTATTTTGATATAGTACTAATATTATATTATTAAACTATACCAAATTAATATACCGTAAAAATACTAAAATATGCCATATGCATATATTGGGTATATTGATATAGTACTGAATTTAACTATAGAGTACTACTATATAGAGTGCAAAATATACCAGATTGACCGTCAAAGCAGCTAAGACCCTTAGGGCTATATCGTCTGAGCCGTTGATGCTGATCAACAATATATATACCTTATGGAGTTGGGATGCATTCTTCTGCATGTTACATATGTTATATATATTTCCTGCAGGCATAGGGTTATAAAATCCTACTTTATGGATAGCGGATATAACAACGTGCTAAAATCAAGATTAAATTCATGACGCATGATTAGATGCTATCAAAATTAAACCCAGTAGGTAAATTCTTAAATCATGTTCAAAATTATACAATTTGAATAATTCAAAAATATATTTATATTTTCTGAATACAAAAATTTGAAATTTAAATCGAGCTCTTTATATTGAAGATTATTTATTAAAGAAGTTATTCCGGAAATGGTTTTATATGGAAAAAAACGTCTGCTGCTATACTAAGTAATATAATTTTAGCGTTTCTTAGCTGTTCAAATCGAAAGTCAAACTAAGCGGTGCAAAAGTTTATGTTGTAGAATAGAATGCTTTTATCTTGCAACCAGAATAGTCTAAAATAAATGTGAGATAATTTGAACAATATTTCGAATGTTAGATCATCAATCCACTTAATTACTTTTTTATATCTATAAAAAATTGTTTTCATAAATTCTTGAAATGTCAAAAAAATAAAAAAAAAACTCCAATATAATTTTTCAGATTTTTTCGCATCTAAAAAATTAACTTTTTGTTTTGCAATTACTATTTTTGAGTATTGCTCGAAATCTCGAACCGCAAATTCTACTGTAAAATTGATCTGAAGAGGTACTTAGGCGCTGGGAATTCGATTAGCAAGCAAAACAAGTCAAAATTGGCAACAAAGTGAACGTAATGCGCACAAATGGAACAAAACACGCAGCCAAAGCATAGAGAACACTAACAACAACAGCAACAGTAACAATAATAACAAGGACAACAACAACAACAACAACTAGAGCAAACCCCGATTGTCAGTTGCAAAGGAAATAATGATAAGAAGAGAGAACCCTTCCGACCCTTCGAGACTGATGAGCCTTTTCACCTCGATCCCCTAACTGACTCACGGACTGACTGATGAGCCACTCTCTGTGCATGTGTGTGTATGTGTGTGTGTGTTGTTTGCATACCCTCTGTTGTTGCAAGTATCTGTCGGATACTGCGGATGCAGCTCTCGAATTTTGATTGTGAATATGCGGATTAAGGTATTTGCGCACGTATAATTAATTGAACTGCACGACGCTACCGTTCTGCTCTTCTACGTGCCAGCCTCATAAAAAAAAGGTCCCCGTGTGCATTTGTCTCTCTCTCTCTCTGTGTGTGTCTCTCTCGGTTGCAGCCACGAACATTTTGCGGTTTTGTCCTGCACTGCGGGAGATGTGCAGCACAGCAGCCTCTGACAATATCCACAGAGCACAGTCTGTTGATAAAATTTGCATGGCAATGCAAATCTGCCCAACTGAGCGTTAAGAACGCGACACTATGGATTATTAGCTTGTCGCTTCTCGCTTCTCGGTTGTTGGTTGTTGGTTGTTGGATGTCGGTAGCACAACGTTGATTGATGCCGAATCACGAACTTCACGCTCCTCTAACAATGAACTCCGTTCGAGACTTGAAGAGCATCGCTAAAAAATCAGCAGCGAACTGCAAACTGTAAAACAAAGAATTTCAAATACCAACAACAGCAGATTAAGGATTTCAAATAGGTTGCACAGCTTAAATCTTAAAATAAATATATAGAAAATGGCAGGCGATCGATCTTATAAGGTAAAACTAATACTTTTTTTTTTTGTTAAATTTAAATGAAAGACCTTTGTAAGAATATTGTAAAATCGACTGTTAGTGACTTGTACCAACACTTATAACTTTTTCGCTCGTGGAAATGAAAATAATATAATAATTAAATCAAAGCTCCAAGCAGTTTCACCTAGCTAATCACACAATATGAAAATCGAGAATGTTATCAACATTTAAACTTTTCTTTTTTAATTAGAGTGTGCTCACAACATTTTATTAGGTAGTCAGAGTGTTAAAATCTAGAATAAAAATTAAAACTAAAATTATTTGAATTCGAAATTAAACAACGAAGGTTTATTCTTAAATCAAGATCACAATTTTACAAAAATTCTAGGTTGCTTTAAATTCTTTAAATTCAAAATTGTAATCTTGTTTTAAAAATTCAAAAATCTCAAAATTGAAACCAGAAGACAAAATCGTATTTCATGATCAATCGTTTTAAAATTAAAATTTTATAAAATAAACAAGTAGGAAAGCTACAGTCGACTGTACTCGACTGTGAGATACCGGCTAATCATTTTGAATAAAAGCAATATATTTTGCAGTATTATTCTCAAAATATACCAAATGTACTGCAAAAATACTAAAAATATACCAAATGATATATTTAGTATATCGATATTGTGCCGCATTCAAAATATACCATAGACGGCACAATATACCAGATTGTCGGCCAAAGCAACTCAGACCCCTAGTAAGTAGGCGTTTTTGCCCATACAAAAGTTTTTCGTTAATAACTTCGACAATTTTTATCTGATCGCAACAAAATTTTCAGGAATCATAACTACTATCGTAATTATTGTATATACCAAAATTCACAATTCTAGCTTTAAAATTACGCTTGTTACTCGATTTTTTTTTATTTGCGGTGGCGGAAGGAGGCATGGCAAAAATTTGAAACAAACTTGATCTGCGTGCAAACATAACAAATGCTGTCGAAGAAAAATGATAGCTCTATCTCTTATAGTCTTTGAGATCCAGTGTTTCATACGGACAGACGGACAGACATACAGAGACACAGACGGACAGACGGACATGGCTAGATCGTCTCGGCTGTTGACGCTGATCAAGAATATATATACTTTATAGGGTCGGAGATGCCTCCTTCTACCTGTTACATACATTTCCTTCCGGCACAAAGTTATAATACCCTTCTACCCTATGGGTAGCGGGTATAAAATTTTTTTGAAATTTTTATACAAATTTACAATGTATGTTGCCTAACAGCAGCAACCGAAACATTATTAAAAAAATAATAAAATTTATGAACTTAAGACCTTTTTGATAATAAGATTTTTTGATCTTAAAACAATGATTGAAGGACGAATTCTTGATTGAGGATTTTTTTAAAATTCATGTTGCAAGTTTTTTTTTTATCGAAAAGTTTTTCTACTAGATTTGTTTCTCTCTGTAAATATATTTATACTGTAGTACGAGTATGGACATTACCAAAATATCGATGAATATATATACATATGTGGGTAATTTTAGCTGACTCAATGATTCAAAGTATTATAAAACTCCAAGCTAGCAAATTTGAGTGATACCGCAAATCTATATTTCTTGTATAAATTTACTTTACTAAATTAAGGCTAATGACATTTGCTTCTAATCTTCTTTTGTGATTAAAAGCCAATTAGTAGGTACATATATATATACTTTTATTATTATTAATGTTGAAATCAATAACGATTTTGGAATAGTTGTGACCTAAAATGATTCCATTTATTTGTTTTGATATTTCTTAAGAATAAAGCGCAATTTATCTGTCATTTCATATTTCAAAAATATAAAAATAGTTTAGATTTGTATGAATTGAAATTGTTCTATAAAATTATAACTCTGAAGTGAAGTGGATGAACTAAACATTTGTCTTATGCACAATATTTTATTGCCATCATTATAACACATATGTATTTCCGTAGTCTTGGCGGCTAACTTGCAATAACTTTGCATTGTTGGCAACTTGCTCAGGTGTAAAATTTGAAAACTCTATTGATTTGTGGAGCATGTCACATGATCAATTGAGAGAGTGAAAGAAAGTAGAGAGAATGTTTCTGTTGTTGTTGTTGCTGCTTCAGTTCTTGAGTCACGTTGAGATTTATTGCCTTTAACATTTGGCGAGCTAACAAGTTTCACAAGAAAAAAAGAAGGAAAACAAAAACAAGCCACAGCGATGAAGAGGCAAAAGAAAAGCAAAATGTGGTAGAGAGAAGAGAAGAGAAGAGAAGGCGGGAGAAGTGCGCATACAAAGGAGTGCATAAATGCTAACGAACTAACTAACTCAGGTAACTCTCTTGCTATAAGTGTGTGTCAGTGTGTGTGTGTGTGTGTATGTGTGTTAGTGTGTGTGTGTCGTTGCATATAAACGTCGTCCTCAATCACATGTCATGGCACACGCTTTGCGGTGTTTCATTTTTGTGCGGTTTGCTTCTCTTTTGGGGCCAGTCACATGCAAATACATGTGAAGTGGAGCCATGTACTTAATGCAAACACACACACACACACACACATACACACATGTACACACACAGTCACACACAGTCGCAGCAGAGACGAGTCATGTGCTGAATAGTATTGCTCTTTTGTCCTAGTTGGGTCCTTGCTTACCGCAGCATTCAACCAAACCAGCTGAGCACAGACACGAACCGCCAAATCGAGTGGCATGGAGGGTTGGGTAAAGGGGGGCGAAGTGGGGGGAGGGTGTGTGTACTTGCTACACACTGAGGATTCCTGTCGCTGCCACTCAGGCAGTCCAAAGCCCAGACGACGCCACCTGGACGACCAGCAGCCTTTTGCTTGCCAGCGAAAGAGATGGAGAGATGTAGAGAGAGAGAGAGAGAGACAGTGAGTGTGTGTGTCAGTCATATAAAGAGAGCTAGAGCGAGAGGGAGAGGGAGAGAGCGAGAAAGCTCGGCCAAGCGATGTTCCTGCTGCCCCACAGCTCCAATACACACCCCCAACACACACACACACACATACATACACTGATACTCGCATGGGGACAACTTTTGAGTGCCAGACAGCGCAACAAAGCAGCATGGAGAGGAGAGGCAGCGGGGGAAGAACGACAGCAGCAAATTGAGTGGGCGAGGAATTAAAATTTCAATATGACTGCTGCCATTGCCGCCAACATGGCGCTCGCTGGGCGATGGCCACACACACGCACACACACACACACACACACACATACAAGCATGTGGCACTCATATGTTAGACTGTGTGTGTGCGTGTGCTCTTATGTGGCAGGTCCATGGACGCTGCTGCTTCAGTCGTTTGGGGGTGGGTGGGTTTGATGTTCGGCCTGCGGGTGGGTTTTGGCATTTGCTGTCACACACACACACACACACACACACACACACATGGGGATTATGTGTGCGTGTGTGTGTATTTGAATGGGTCTACTTTCACAGTAAGTATCCAGTGAAGCGTTAGGACGCTGCCTTGCCTCGACAGCAGCAGCAGCAGCAGCAGCCATGCTGTCTTTTGTGGCCATCAGCAATGCTCGTCCTCCTTTTCCTTGTCCCCCCTCTCTACCGCTGAATGTTGCCATGTGAACGTGTGTGTGTGTGTTTGCTTCTCCTTCCCCTTACCCTCTCACTGCTCCTCGGGGAGCTCCTGTTGCTGATGCTGCTCATGATGGGCAATGTCGATAGGTGAATGTGTGAGTGTGTGTGTGTGTGTGTGTGTTTACTCCCCTTTTCATAGGGGATTGGGTTGGGGGTGAGACATGTGTGACGTGATGGAGGCTGAAGCAGCATTTGGGGTTGACGTCGCCATGACTATACACATACACATATATTCCTATATACATACATATATACATATATGTATATGCTAGGGGAGGGGAGCGGGTGGGCAAACCTCGATATGCCAAAAATTTAACTTGAAATTGATTGCATTTCTCTGTGTAGCTGCTGCCACAGTTGCTGCTGCTGATGCTGCTTCGCACTGAGTTCATTTTATTTATTACCGCCGGGCACTTGCAACACATTTTCCAAATGCCACACTGTACGTGAGGAGGCGGGGATTGCGAGGGGGAGATGAGGAGAGGAGGAGAGGGGGACACCAGAAAAAGGCAGTCGCTTTTTGCCAAACTATTCGCACGCTTTGTGTTGGATCAAACACATTCCGCAGAGCTCAAATATTTTTGGATTAACTGTAGCATAGCATCAACTTGCCACACGAGTCCCAGAGCAGCGCAGCGGCTGCGCCTTTTGCAAAACTTTCGCTTTGCTTTCGAAAACTATTCGCCAAATACTTTGGTTAACATGACAGTCGATGGCTTCTCTAAGGCAACTAACTCTCTGCTTAGCCAAAGCCAATTAGAAGGCTTTGCTTTATGCCCAAGAGAGGGAGAGAGATGGAGAGAAAGAAAGAGAAAGAGAGAGAATGAAACATAAGAAGTATGAAAGCTAAAGTCGAGTGGGCTCGACTGTGAGATACCGGCAACCCATTGTGAATAAAAGCAGAGCAGTCCGGTATTAATTAAAAAATATACCAAATCAATATACCGTAAATATACTAAAAAATATACCAAAAACTATATTTGGTTTATTGATATCGTACTACATTCAAAATATGCCATAAAATGCAAAATATACCGAATTGCCAGCCAAAGCATATACGAAAGAATACAAAAATATACCGGGGAGAGAGAGAAAGTAAGAGAAAGAGAGAGAATGAAACATAAGAAGTATGGAAACTAAAGTCAAGTGGGCTCGACTGTGAGATACCGGCTACCCATTGTGAATAAAAGCAGAGCAGTCTGGTATTAATTTAAAAATATACCAAATCAATATACCGTAAATATACTAAAAATATACCAAAAACAATATTTGGTTTATTGATATAGTACTACATTCAAAATATACCATAAAATGCAAAATATACCGATTTGCCAGCCAAAGCATATACCAAAGAATACAAAAATATACCGGGGAGAGAGAGAAAGTAAGAGAAAGAGAGAGAATGAAACATAAGAAGTATGGAAACTAAAGTCAAGTGGGCTCGACTGTGAGATACCGGCTACCCATTGTGAATAAAAGCAGAGCATTCCGGTATTAATTTAAAAATATACCAATTCAATATAACGCAAATATACTAAAAATATACCAAAAACAATATTTGGTTTATTGATATAGTACTACATTAAAAATATGCCATAAAATGCAAAATATACCGAATTGCCAGCCAAAGCATATACCGAAAAATACAAAAATATACCGAAATCTATATCGTTTTGGCTGTTGACGCTGATCAAGAATATATATATACTTTATGGGGTCGGAGATGCCTACTTCTGCCTGTTACATACGTTTTGTGAAGGCACAACGTTATAATACTCTTCTACCTTATGGCTAGCGGGTATAATAATAGTGCTGCTGGGAATTGTCAGCTCAAAAAACAGGGAGTTCTTCTTTATTGCTCGAATGATTCACAAAAGAGTTGAGCTCGACACTCGGGAAGGGGATCTTAAAAGCTCTTTGAATGGTGAAAGAATTAATTAATTATTCAAATTAGAGCCCAGTCGTAGTTACTTTACACATGTTATAACTCAACTCGATTTAAGAACAAAGTAATATTTACACAATTTAATATAAATTATTATAAAATTTCAATATAAATTAAACTATGTCAAAGTTAATGTGATTTGTTTAAATATTAATATTGTAATATGATTATAAATATTGAGGTATATTTTTTATTTCGTTATTTATTATATAGGGATAATGAGTAAATTCTATTAAATGAATATTGATATACCAAATAAAGGCTTTGGTATATTTTATTATTATTTTTTGTTTATTAGTGTTTTATAGTTTAGTATTTTCAGTATATTATTTTCGGTAATTTTAGTAATTTCTGCATATCGAAGGAAGATTTTAGTGTTTTAGTTTATCATGTTGGCATATTGTTTAATTTTGAAAATCGATTTCATAAGCTTTCTATAAGTATTTAAATTTATTTTCCAAATATATTAACCGATTGTAAATTATATAATACATTTTAGAAAGAACTAATATTTTGTTTTTATGTATGAGAAAATGTAACTGATTAACTTTCGAATATAAGTATTTTATTTGATCATCTAGAAATGTTCTCAGAATGCAAATTATATAACTTATTTTAGTAAGCACAAATAATTAAGTTTTGTACATATAAATATAATATTTGAACAGATTACAATCCATTTGAAAAGATAAGTATTTTGTTGTGTTTTTTTTCTTTTTTGAAGTCTTCATATGTTTCAAACTCTATAGATGTAATTGTGTTATTGCATTACATAAATCCTGCCCCCTTCCCTCGTCCGTTCCGTTCCGTTGTCTTGTTTTGCCCTTTCGTCTTGAGCGGAACCAAAGAACGCGTTCTCCCAACTTGGTTTTTGACTAATGTGCCATGTCGTGTCGTGGAGCATCGGCAACTTTTTCACCTTGCCAGCTTTCATGCTCTTATCGGCGCACTCCTTAATCCAAGCCTTCAAATCAAATGGAGGAGGACACACGCTAGCCAACAAGAGGGGGCTCGAAGGGGGAGGGGGGAGTTTGTCAGTGCCACATGCCACATCTTGCTACTGCCAGATTTAGAAGCTGCCGATGATGCCGATGCCACAGTCGCATTGGCATTGGCAGTCGCAGTCGCAGTTGCTTCGGCTGCTGGTGCAGATGAGCATGATGATGAGGTCGATGATGAGATTCGTTTCAAAGAGACACGATAGCTAGTAGCTAGCCCAATGGCAGACCAGGTGATAATACTCTTGCCATTGGCATACAAACTATGTCAACAAATTGGTAACACCTTTTTTTTCTTAAATGCAATCCATTTGAGAACAAGTTATTATGTTGAATGGGTTGCTTTTTTAATACCAATTTTCAAAGAATTTCAAGTATATCATTTATTAAAATTATCATAGGAAACACACTTGATTTATTATACAAATTGTTGGAGAGTAAAAATATTGCTTGTAAACTTTTGCCATGAATATTTGCAAGTGTCATTAAACATTGATATGAAAAGGAGAAAAATGATTTTATTAATTTATAACATATTTTTAATAAAATAGTATATTTATATACCAAATATAGCATGTGGTATATTTGATTATTATTATTTTTTTTGCATTTTAAATGAAGCATTGTGATATTTCCATTTGAGAATAATTTTGCTAAAAATAATTATTAGCGAAATAAATTCAATTTCAATTATTTAATTGAAACTATCTGATTATTTCAATTTATTTTGTATACACAAAATTATTAGTTTCTTAGTATTGTACTTAAAAAGTTTTGTACATCCTTCGAATTTATTATTATGATCTTTTGTATATTTAATAGATTATATATATCCAAGTTTTTGAATCAATAAAACTAACTTTAAATGTTTTATTGTCTGTTATTTCTTATCTAAGTCTTAGTAGATAAATTTTGCATTCAAAGAATTTGTTGATATATTTTCAGTTTTTTATTTTGTATTGAGGATATTCGATTATGTAATTTTAAATTTATTTATTTATTCCCTTCGTCAGTAATATGATATTATAGTTTATATGAAACAAAAAGCTGTCATCACTTGTTGGTTATGATAATTTATTACATTATTGGCTGATTCAATTTAATTTATTCAATTACCATAATTTATTTTTCATTTTTAGTTTATAATTTATATGAAATTAAAAGTTGTCATTATTATGATAATTTATTACATTATTGGTTGATTCAATTTAATTTATTCCATTAGAGCATTTTCTATTTCATCTTTTAAATTTTTAGTTTATTTCCATTTTTTCTTTATTTATTGTTTGCTTACTTTCCGGAAAGAGTATTGAAAGTGCGTGGATGTTGTTGCGATGATGTTGTAGCATGTTTTGGGCTTGGTGGTTGCCAAGCTGAAAGTAAAAACACATCAATTGGCATGTGCATGGATGGAAATGACACCAGAGAATTGTGCAAAAATGTTATCTTTGGCTTCCGCACCAAGTCCTTTGGATTTACAGCGTCCCCCGCACACACACCCCCCTCTCTCTCCCTCTCTCCCTCTCACCCCACCTTTGCCATGCCCACAGTTCGTTTCGCCAAGCGTAACGGTTACAAGAACAGCAACAACAACAACGCAAAAACATTGGCAAAAAAAAAAAAAACGGAACCCATTTTAAATAACGGGCAAAGAGGGTGTGCAAAATGGGCCGTGGACCGTCGCCCCCCTCTGGCCCTGCTCCTTTGCAAAATTGCCATAAGATAACTCGACAGGCGGTGCAGACACCAACACCAATACACACCAACACCAACACACACATACACAGCATATAGAAAATTGGCAGTTGGATAAGCGAAAAAACCAATTCACGAATACTTTGCATATATAATATATTCAAAATTTACTGGGGCGCTGCCCAGGCAACCAACCAGGCAGACCACCCCTCCCCTCCTCCTCATCCCCTTCCCTCCCATCTGTGGCAATGCCATTTAACCACCCAACTCAATCCACCCACGAAGCAGGCACACGCGTTAAAGGTAAACATCCTTTCAAATGCTAAACAACATAGGACGTAGGTCAAATGGCGTTGCGAACGCTTTAGGCTATTGCCAGCAGAGAAAGGAATGGGAAGGGGAGTTGGGAAGTGGGAAGTGGGTGGGGGGAAGTACTGATGTGCATACAATGTTATGCTATATAAAGTAGATCGATAGATGTGCAAATTTTTTGGCACTCTGACAAGACGCTGGTTTCGCTAAGCAAACACATTTTCACCACATCGCAGCCAGACAGACAGATTATTAGCTGAAGCTGTAGCTGTAGCTGAAGCATCGACAAAACATAAAATCCACAACAAAAATGTAATTTCCTATTTTCAGATTAATAAAAAACATAGCATGGAAAAATTGAAGATTATGTTTGTAGCGTCTAGAGTTTAGAATGATTTCAATAGCAGTTCAAATTAATTTATTGATATTTAGAATATATAAAATGATGTTAGATATTTCAAATTTGCATTATAATGATCATAAAATGAGTTTATAATAATTAATTGATTAACATAGTAAATAAATGTAACCTACTTGAAATATGCATTTAATAAATTGCGAGTTATGATGTTTATTGATATAATATATTATTAATATAATTCATTTTACTAATGGAATATATTTATTAATATAAACCCAAAAATATTCGAAGACCACACACAATATAAAAAAATTCCCGAAATAGTTAACATGAACAAATATTCTTAAACATTAAAAATACTTGGCACGGCACTTGAAAATAATTTACTTAATAATAATTAGGAGCGATATAACTTAAGAGACGTTTATAACTAAAAATTACTTTTCGGAAAAGTTTAGACTGGAAAACTAGTTGAAATAGTTATTTATTTATTACTTTACTTTTAATTAAAGATTGTTTAAATCAGAGGCCGCAAATAATTATTATGAGACGAGTTTTCGAGTACGAGAGGAAAAGATATGAATACAGTATGTATGTATGTTTTTTTTACCACGAAGCACTAAGCTTAAATTTTATTTTGTTTTTTGAATTTTTTTATTCAGATGCATTCAAATAATATAAACAATAAATGATTGTTACATTTTTAATTGTAATTATGTAAATCTACACCAAATTTTTAATTTTTAGAATATAAATTAAATTATAATAATTATATACATTAAGCACTAGATTTGTATAATACAAATTAAATTGTAATAATTACTTATGGTTTTTATTATTTTAAGTAAACTGAACATATTAATATAAATAATTATAATAAACGCTGACACCCAAATAAAAGTGTCGAATTGAATAATGTAAAATTGATTTCTTTGCAAGAAATTCAAAATTAGTAGGCAAAACAAGTGTTAAAAAGTAATGTAAAAAAAGCTTGAATACTAAGATATAAATAAATTTAAATAGTATATTGTCGGATCAACATTTCAAATGCAGAATAAATAATTAAAAAATAAAAATATAAAGAGAATATATACTTGAAATTTAGAGTTAATAATTATTTGGCAATGAATGTAAGGAATACTATATATGGGCAAATCCCAGAAACAGTCCACCAGCGACCAATTTTTAAATTTCACATTTTCTAATTTTTCTTTATATGGAACATTAAAGTAGTTATGGCATCTTAAGAATTTAAAGCAAAAAAGAAATTTCGATCATTATAAATGCACAAATTTGTATCAAACCCAATTTTATTTATAATTTTCATAATTTTACTTGAATTCGTGCTCTGCGCACACCTTCAAATCCCTATTTTATTCTTCACAATTTTTTGCCTCTGCTTGGGCTAACACACAAATCTAAAGTAAATCACGTTGAAATAATTGTGAAGCACATTTATGAATACAATAAATAATGTTTAGTTCAAATTAAAAGATTTTTGTCTTATGTTAATGTCAGCGGAAAAAGTGTAGCGTGCGACACGTAGCGTGCGACACAATGGGTTTACGGCTTTACTAAAAATCTATAAACATTATTAAGACCAAACGATCGGTTTTTGTCTACTAATATTCTTAACTCTCTTTAGGATATTAACTTTCATAGGGTTTATTTTGCAGAATTCGCTAAAAATTGCGTTTGAAATGAAAATTTTGAAACTAACTTCCACTTGGTGTAGCGTGCGACACGTCACAATTTTATTAATTATTTTCAAAACAGTGACTCCAGTGAAATTGAATCTTATACCCTCCGAAAGTACTCTCAATTCACTCTAAACACATAATAAAAGTTTACGGTAAATCTTTAAAAAACCCCCCAAAAAATTGATTTTCATTAGCTAAAATCGTGCGAATGTAGCGTGCGACACGTGGGATTTGCCCATATGGGTAATTCCATGACGGATATATATATATATATATATATATATACATAGTTTTTAAGAGCAGTCCGATAATTCGTATGTCAGATATATACTCAATAGTGAAAGCTTTTCAAATGATTGGATCGCTTTATAGAGTGTCTATCGTCTGTCAATTTGAAAGCGCCATCTGTTGTGCAGATGGCTCTAGAAGATGCTCTAAAAGCGACTGAACGACACACAAAGAAAAAGAGAGAGTGAAAGGGAGAGAGAGTGGATAGAGGAGAGTGGAGAGTGAGGAAGCGACGCAAACAGTCAAGCAGCGATTCTCGTTTCATTCTGGCATACTTATTTTTTTTTTTATTATTTGTTGTTGTTGTTGTTATTTTTTTGCACGCTGCCGCGAAATTCGCTTATGATAAAAAATGTTTATATCCTTGGCGGCAGGCAGCGGGGCATCAGTAAACTTGACAGTTGATGTGGCAATGGGGTGTGTGTGTGTGTGTGTGTATGTGTGTGTGTGGGCATGCTGTTGTTAAATGGCTGATAGCGAAAATAAAAGTAACACACATTGCTGCACACCCTCGCACACACACACACACACACACACACACACTTGCCGTTGGCCGAGTTTGGGTGTCATGTGCTACCGTTTGGTTCCGTTGTTGTTGTTGTTCTTGTTGTTGTTGTTTTCCACATTTGGTTGCCGGGGCTCAGCAGGAAAATAAAAAATGATGATCCACTCTCACCCAGCTCCCACTCCCACTCTCACTCCCAGTCACACATTCATCTCCCTCGCCTTTCCCTCATGTGTAACGCACCGTTGCGCACATCCTCCCAAAATAAAGAGAAGAGAAGGGAAGGAAAGGGAAAGGGAATGAAGAGGGGGACGCCATCAGCCACCTCTATCACGTTATTACCCTACCCAAGACGCACTCGCTCCTTTGCTTGCCTTCGTCTTCGTTTTCGTCTTCGCCCTTGCCAGTGTTTATCCTGGGCGCTGTGGTCCTGCGCGTCCTTGTGTCCGGGTCCTGCCATGAATTCATCGAATAACCGTAGGCTTTTTACCATTTTGCAAAACGGCATCGGAAGTCTTCTTCTTCTTCTGCTTCTTCGCCAGGCCAGGGCCATGTCTGATGAACAGTGGCGTCCTTAAGTGTGTGCCCTGTGTGTAAGTGTGTGTGTGTGTACGGGTGTGTGTACGGTTGTGTGAGTGTGTGTCGACGACTCTTGGTAAGCAAGTGAAGTGTAAAGAGCTCTTTCCTTTATTGGTTTTGTATTTTATTATCACATTTCGTTTATTCCTTCGCTTTACTCTATATAACCAACCGACTTGTCCCTCTCCCCCCCACCCCTCTACAAGTGTGTGTGGGGTCCATCTAGTATATATGTATACCTATTCTATATACACGTATGTATATAGAACACACACACACACACATTTAGTTGTACAACTGGCATTTTTGATGGCATCCTTGGAGCGCCCTAGACTTTGATGACACTTTCGTATACCCCGTCCCCCACTCCCGCTCCCCCTCCTACATGGTTTGTGCTTCGGGTAACGGGCCATATGGGACTTTGATATGACAACGCAAATATCCGTTATGGGCCGACAAGCACGCACCATCGCGAATCCCAGCGAGAAATGCGAATGGGAATGAGAATGGGAATGGGACAGAGAGCTGCTGTCATGGGTTTCAGCTTATAGATATATGGTTAGGGGTGGGGTTGGGTGGTAGGAGGTGGGTGGCTAGGTTGGGTTGGGTTGGTTCTTTTCTGTTGCCACGTAACGTCCGCCTTGCATTTAATGTACACATCGTACCCAATGATTTTTCAAATACAACAGAGAACAACAACTTTACCTCCACATCCTGTTCAATCCCCTTTTTTCTTAGAAGACATCGTGGAAAATCACTTAGTTGAACAACAGTTTTAATGTATGCCATTTTCTCATATCATTGGGCATTTTAAGTAATTAAATTAAGCAAACACACACACACGGTGGTCTGTTGCATTGTTTTCCTTCTTCGGGTGGGGAGGGATTTGACAACGGAAATACATTTGCAATCAAACATCAAGTAGATGGATTTGCTGCCTGACAAATTGAGCGTGAAATTCTTACGAAATCTCAGCTAAAAATACAAATAGATTTGCAGTTTGACTCTTAAATAGAACGTGTGTACTTCCAAACAATAATTAAATAAAGCAATGTCTGTCAATTTGAACAGAAAATATCAGTGAAAAGTTACCAAATAAAGAATTTGGTATATTTTTGTATATTTTCAGTAAATCTTTTAATTAGGTTTTATAATACCGCAAATCAAAGAATCAGACTTCTGTACTAAATGGTGTATTTTGAATGTAATAGTATATCATCATCCTCAAAACCTGCTGGCTCGGGTCTTGACCTGATATTTACTGTACATAAACTTCTCGTATACCTTTAGATTCAATTTATATAATCTTTATTTTCTTTATATTTATACCCGCTACCCATAGGGTAGAAGGGTATTATAACTTTGTGCCGGCAGGAAATGTATGTAACAGGTAGAAGGAGGCATCTCCGACCCTATAAAGTATATATATTCTTGATCAGCGTCAACAGCCGAGACGATATAGCCATGTCCATCTGTCCGTCTGTCTATCTGTCCGTCTGTTCGTATGAACACCTATGTTAGATCTCAGAGACTATAAGAGATAGAGCTATATTTTTTTCGACAGCATTTGTTATGTTTGCACGCAGATCAAGTTTGTTTCAAATTTTAGCCACGCCCGCAAAATATATTTCTTTTATTCAAAATGGGTAGCGGGTATCTCACAGTCGAGTACACTCGACTGTAGCTTTCTTACTTGTTATTATGTGCAAAAAAAAGTCTACTATATCTACTATAAGTAAGGATTAAAACACGTTCGAAAAGTAAATTATAGAAGTTAGCTCATGGCTGAACGGACAACAAGAAAAGAAAAACTACTACACTTGGAACAACATACAAAAACTTGCTTAGAGGATAAAAAACCAAACACACAACCCGCTGTGAGATGCGCCTGGTGAGCGATCAATGCGTTCTGGTAATGACTGCCTTTTTGCTTTTTTATTTTTTAAACGAAAATTAAAAAGAGGAAATAAAGAGTTTGTCTAAAAGAGTAAAACAAACGTATTAGTTCATACGAATGCTTTTACCTACGAAACTCCTTCATGGTTGACAAAAAACGTTCAATTTCTTATTAATCAAATAAAGTGCATTTAAAAAATGTTAAAATTAAAAAAAAAAAATAATAAATAAATAATTATATACTGACCTACAAATCAATAGTCATCAGAGCAGGCGCAGCTGCAGTCACTTTTCATTACTTTCGAATGTGTTGCTTATAATTCTCAACTTGCGATTAAGCAATGTTTAGTATAAAAGGCGCATACTTTGTGTGGAGAAATCGGCAGTCGAGCTTCCTGCGGTGTCAAGGGTTGCCACACATCCCCGACTAGTTGTGCGGACAAAACTTTGATGAAATATTGCAACAACAACTTACACAACTACTATAACCGACTTCGATGAAATACAACAACAGTGATCAAGGATGATAGATATATAATAGATATTCAACACTTCATAGGAATTTAAGATAAAAGTGAAACAAATCAAATCATCAGATGATGATATGTGACCCACCGTGAGAAGCTGCCCAAAATTGGGATAATGATTGCCACTTTTTTGAAAACATAAAAAATTTTACACTTTTTGTAGAAACAAAAAGAACAAATCAATCAAATTAAAGCAATATTACGAGCGGCAAATAAAAACTAAATTTAGATCAAATGCACTTTTTAATTTGCAGTAAACAGTATTTTACACAAAAGAAAATAACAAAATGAAAACTCTTTCAAAAATGTTAATGTGGAAAATAAAATGATAATAATAATGCTTTAGATTGCATCTAGTCGATAATTATAATGCAATAAAATAAATGTAAAATAAACACAAAAACTAAGACCAAAAGCAATCAAAGGAAATTTACATATAACATTGAGTAGTTAAATATATTTAAATTAAAAATAAAATCATTAAAATACTAACTTAAAAAAATAATAATACCAATAAAATAAATAAAAATAAAGCTACACGCCAAACTAAAAATAAAATAAAGTAGTTAAAAGAAAAGGAAACAAATTAAATACTAACTTCAACAAATTTTTGTTTATCAAATGAAAGTTGTGAAACATATCTAAATGAAAAGAATAACAAGTAAAAAGTTACAGTCGAGTGTGCTCGACTGTGAGATACCCGTTACCCATTTTTAATAAATAAATAAAAAAAAAAATAAATAAAAAAATAAATAAATACTAAAAAAATACTAAAAATATACCAAATGGTATGTTTGCTATATCGATATAGTACACCATTCAAAATATACCATAGACGGCACAATGTGCCAGATTATCGGCCAAAGCAACTATGACCCCTAGTAACTTACTAGTAGTAAGAAGGCGTTTTTGTCCATACAAAAGTATTTCTTTAATAACTTCCACAATTTGTATCTGATCGCTACCAAATTTTCAGGAATCATAACTACTACAGTAATTATTGTATATACCATATATTCGCAACTCTAGCTTTTAAATTAGGCTTGTTATTCGATTTTTTTGATTTGTGGGGCGGAAGTGGGCGTGGTAAAAATTTGAAACAAACTTGATCTGCGTGCAATCATAACAAATGCTGTCGAAAAAAAATTATAGCTCTATCTCTGAGATCTAGGTGTTCATACGAACAGACGGACGGACGGACGGACGGACATGGCTATATCGTCTCGGCTGTTGACGCTGATCAAGAATATATATACTTTATAGGGTCGGAGATGCCTCCTTCTACCTGTTACATACATTGCCTGCCGGCACAAAGTTATAATACCCTTCTACCCTATGGGTAGCGGGAATAAAAAATATTATATCGATATACTACATAGATATTTTTGGTGTATTTTAAGTGTAATATTGCACAGCTTTGCTTTTATTGATAGCGGATATCTTACTTGTTATTTTTTTCTTTCTCTCAGTTCACTCTTTTGTCTGCATTAAGCCATTGCGAAAGTGTTGACTGATATTAGTATTAGATTTGTGTTTGTATTATTATTATTTTATTATATGACATTATTGTCACCACAAATTAGTTTGGTTAATACATCAATAACCATTTATAATACTCAATTTAACAATTATTTCAAAGGCTGATATGTTTTCAGAAGAAATTTTAAAGAAGTAAAAAGTCGGTATTATTATTATAATATACCACAAAAATATACCTATGGCTATATTTAATATATTGATATATTATGTCTATATCTATTATAGGCTCTGAGATCTAGATATTCATACGGATAGACGGTCGGACAGTTATACGGATACGGAGAACAGTGCGATACAATTCACAAAATATACCAAAAAAATACTAAAATATACCGATTACTACATTTGTTACATCGATATACTATTTCATTTAAAATATATCATAATCAGAAATTCTAGATTCTTTCGATTTGCATGGCCAGCGACCTAAAAATTATTTAACGAATTCAGTCTTTACCTCTTTTAGATAAAGAAGACTCAATTAATCTGATATTTTAAAAAATATAATATTTTAATTCGCACAACAATCCATAGTATTTATTTGTCTAACTTAATTCTTTTTTGTTTATATTCAGATTATTTCAGAGTTCAATTAATTTGCTCAACAATGTCAGCTTTTTATTTGTGATATTTTTATGGCTGTCTGATGGCAAAGTGAATAGTCATCAGTCGAGACAATAGTTTTCTTCAAATATTTGTATTCCCTTTGCCAATTTGGTGTGAGAAATATTCGGTAATTATTGAAAAATCATGCATATAGCACTTGTTTTGTGAAATTCCATTGGGTGTTGTTCGCTCGAAGCGAATGAGTCCATTGCTGCCACAGAACGTGCCTCGCTAATGGCAATGACAGACAGCGGGGAAAGCGGAAGAGGAGGGGGAAGGGAATTGTATGAATGCAATTCAACATTTTGGGCGTTTTTAATTACTCAATTTAGAAACGCAGTCGCGAGGCGAGAAATCCCCAAAGCAAAAGACACACGGCGGCAGTCTAACTCCCCCTTCCCCCCTTTCTCCCTTTACCAAGAGAAGAGAAAAATAAACGTCGCACGTTTCAAAGCCGAAACAAAGTCATATGAAATACTTAAACATATGTAATGGTTAGACATATATATATATATGAAGAGGATGGAGGAGGAGAAGAGGCAGGACTTTCTCTAGTTAAATGACTTGCGGACGCTTGTCTATGTGTGTGTGTGTGTGTGTGTGTGTGTCAGTTTAATTTACACATATGGCTCAAAGAAGTTGCCACGAAATTGTTTGGCCCTCAGCACGACAACAACTATTGTGAATTTGCCACCCCCTCAGCAGCAACAGCAACAGCAACAGCGAAATTAAAACAAATCCTTTCGTTCCATATTAATGGTCGCCATCTTTGCTGCAAATGACATTCGAAAACATTTATTGCGCTCACATGTGTAAGTGAGTGTGTGTGTATATACACACATGAGCACATATGACCAGCAACCCAGGCAGTCGCCCAACCACCCAATAAGCAGCCACCCACCCATCAAGTTGAGGACAACAAGAGCAGAAGCAACCCCTTCCAACCAATTCCCACCGCCATTATACATGAGCTCATATGTGTGTGTGTGAGTGGGTGGGTATGAAGTGAACCCTACAGGATACAGGACACATTCCTCACCGTCGAAGAAAGGGGTGAGCTTCGGGTTTACTTTCCCCTCCCCCACCACACACACACACACACACATACTCACTCTCTCTTCTCTATCGCTTTCTCCCTCCACATTTCGCACACAGAACAAAGGCAAACAACACATATGAGCTTCGACTTGCCTGCATGGGTGTGAAGACCATGTACAGTTATTTCACTTTACATTATTTACCATTTCACCAAACGACTGTACCACACATCTTCCCCCCTCACCCCCTCGGCAAACCATCTCAAGTTTCTCCCTTTGACGTTGCTGCGTAAAACTTTCATTTAGTTTTCTAATTACTTTTTTAATCAAGAAACCAAAATTTCTTGCTATCGCAAGGCATCTCTCTTCCTTCCCTCCACCTTCCCCCCACCCCCTGCAGAACCCTATAGATAGATAGGCGTCTTTGCCAATATCAATTCGTAATTCGGGGAACTTTTATCTGTGGATTTTGAGGGATTTGCCACCGAATTTACTACAGCACTCAAATTCATTAACTATAAATAGTGTTGTATCGAGATACTTATCTAAAAGTGTTTTCTTCTTGTTGTTTTGCAGTAAATTCTAGAATGTATATTTTACATTCTCTAAAAAGAAAAAGGGAATGAATGCACATTTATTATTTACTTATTCAGAATGACAAGTTTGGCCAGCAACTTTGTCTGCTCTTTTATATAAACTTTGTCTCCGAATGAGCAGATTTTAGTTAACATTTTTAAGTGCTTAGAGTCAGTGAAGTCCATAATTTGAACATTGAGTGAAACTTTACACATCGGACAGTTCATTGTGGTTGATGTATTGTTGACCATTTTGAAAACACCATTCGGAGAACGTTTGTCGACAAAAATCAATGCAATATTCGTTTAAAGTATGGGTTTGAAGTTTTTAAAAGTCTAAAGAATTTAGAAACGAAACTCCATGAATAAAGTATTGTTTAGAACAAGTAAAAAAAAACTACAGTCGAGTGTGCTCGATTGTGAGAGACCCGCTAGCCATTTTAAATAAAACGGTGTTGCTAAAATATGCCAAATTAATGTACCACCAAAATAGTAAAAATATAACAAAGACATACAAAAGTTTTTCTTAAATAACTTCTACAACTTTTATCTGATCGTTGGCTAACTAGGGAATTAGGAATTATAAATAATGTAGGTATTATTGTATGTACCAAAAATCGATTATATCTTTCAAATTACTCTTGTTATTTGAACTTTCCCCATTTTCTGTGTCGGAGGTGGGTTGTCGAAACAAAATTATATCTCTAACTATTATAGTCTATGAGATCTATTGTATGTTTGTGTTCATACGGACGGCTATATCGTCTCCGCTGTTGACACTGATCAAGAATATATATATATTTATATATATAGCATATACTATATTAGGTCGAAGATACCACATTCTAGCAATATTTATTTCTTATTTTCCAAATGTTTCATATGAATCTTGTTTTTCATAATTTCGTTATTATTGTTTGAATCTGCTGTTTGATCAGCATATTTAATAAGTAATTTAAACATTTGTTGATCACTTCCAAAAAAAAAGAGTTTATTTTTTGTTGTTAATAATAGAAGGATACATTTGTTATAATCTCTTTTTTTGTAATATATTATTCATTTTGAATATTGAATAACTTGATTGTAATATTTCATTGTCATACTCGAATTTGATTTAAATTACTTCAACAATTCACTATTTCCATTCATTATAATTATATCCCGGTTTATTTTCCTTTGACAGTCGTCCCTTAAGGACTTTCTAATATTTCCCATCAATTTATTCGTTCGATTGCAGACTATATTTATTTTGAATTCTTGCTTTACGTTTACATTTTCTTGCCAACTCTTACTATTCAGCTGCGAGCGTCAACAGGAATTTCAATCAAATATCACAGCGATTGTCCAGTTGATTCCGTGCACAGGATAATGGCTAGGTGGAGATAGACACTTTGGTCCACCCATGGCAGCCATTTTGAATAAGCAGTGTGCGAGTGTGTGTGTATGTGTGTGTTGTGTAGGTGTAGGTGTGCCATCGCCTGGTACTATTAAGCGTGGGTCTGCATCTCTGCATTTGTGATTGCTGGCTCTGGGTTTATTTCTATGTCCCGTCTGGCTGCCGTAAGTAACTGCTTGCCTCCTTTCCTCCTTCCCCCTCCCTGCCCTTTGCTTAGGGCCAACTCAGTGAGTGTCGCGTCTGGAGCAACCCCCTTTGGGGCGATTTCAGCCCTCAGCTTCCTCCCGAGATGTCTCGGCCAGTTCAATTCCCTGGCCGGCTGTCAGTCAACGCGCGGCTGCCCCGTGGCCAAGGCGGAAACGCAAGAGGAACAAGCAGCAGCCCAGCTTCTTCTTCTTCTTCTACAGCTACTGCTACTGCTACTTCTACTGCTGCTCCACCAAAAGTTTCGTTCGCATTCGATTCGTTGTTTTGTCGTAGACGTTGATAGTTATTGAGTTGCCCGAGGTACAGCGAAATTGCGGAAAGGGGGACAGACGTAAGTATTTCCAATTTCGACCGCCGCCTTGGGAGGCAGACTTTTGCTCCCCTCCCCTCTCAAGGATGAGGAGGAGGAGGAGGCGGAGGAGGTGGGCAGGCAATGACAGGAAGGCAGCTGGGCAATGTAATGTCAATTTGTTTAAATTGAAATGATTCAAGGGCAAATTTGAGCGTCGAGTTGCGGCTTGACGTCTTTCCACTCTCCACGTTATTTCTGGCCAGTTCCAAGGCCTGCAGACGTCACTGGCCACCAGCAGGCGGCAGGACCAAGCATGAGTTGCCACTGCCAGAGTCAAAGGCAGAGTCAGAGCTAGAGCCGTGTATTGTTACCGCTTTCTGTGGTCGCGTCACAAAAACTCAACACGCGAAAAGTTTTGCTTGTGTTTTGTCGGAAGTGTTGGACGCGCTCAAGGGGCGGACAGCCGCCTTTTACCCCGCCCTCTCTTCCCCACTATCTCTCTCTGTGCTCACATTGAACGTGCCTCGTGATCCGGGCCGGCTGACGTAAAATATTTATTACTTATCCCCAGCATCGCATCGGACAACGACGACGACGGCGACGACGACGTCGACGACCATCGTAAGGGTAAAAATATGAACTCTCGCATTCGCCTCGCATTTTCCTCCCACTTTTTGCTTTTTGCTTTTCACTTTCCACTTTTCCACCTCCGCCCGCAATGTCCAGTCGCAGCTTTGCAGCCAGCAAGAAGTTGTTTATTCGTCTGGATTCGACTTTGGCTACGCTGAATCAGCATTTTCCACCGTCCACCATTTTGTTTTCGTGCTGACCACTGCGACGTTCGTTATTACAGCGGATGGGGATGGGGAAGGGGAAGGGACAGAAAGGGGGCGAGAGACCAGTAAAGGTAAATTGCTGTCGGGTAATTATTGATTTCTTCGTGGCACAAACTTTGCGCACTCGTCGGAATATTTGTATTTTTGCCTTTGTCCGAAATTCAAGTGAATTGAGATTTATCATTCAATTTTGATTAATATAAAACGTGGCTTTGATTCCCCTAAAAAGTTTACAATCACTTTTCGTTCTCAATGCGCAAATGATGAACATGCTGATTGAGGAATTCATAACTTGTGACTTATTCAATTATGCAAACCAGGTTTCAAATTATGGAAAATCGACAATGAAATAATTGTTGCAACTTGACCATGTAATCAACGAACTCTGGACGAGACGAAGGCTGCAAATATTTTTCTAAATAATAAATGAGTTTTTTTTTTCTAATATAATATTCAGTAATGGGTTCAGTATGTGAATATGTACATATTATTCTCAAATTGTTTATTACCTCGTAGTATAAGTTCTACTCATAATGTAGCGGACTACCGTAATATCAAGGAAATTTCGAAATTAGCAATGAAACAAGTAAGAAAGTACCGCAAAATATTGCTGTATTTTTTCCAAATATACCAAATATACAAAAATACTAAAAATATACCTAGTGGTATATTTGGTATATCGATATAGTACCGCATTCAAAAAATACCATACACTGAACATAATACCAGATTGTCAGCCAAAGCAACTAAGACCCCTAGTAAGTAGGCGTTTTTGCCCATACAAAAGTATTTCTTTTATCATTTCTACAATTTTTATCTGATCGCAAATTTTCAGAAATCATAAATTACTATAGTTATCATTGTACATACCAGCTCTATCTCTAAAGTTGGACTTGCTATTCGATTTTATTGATTTGCGGGGCGGAAGTGGGCGTGGCAAAAATTTGAAACAAACTTTATCTGCGTACACACATAACAAATGCTGTCCAAAAATTTTTTTAGCTCTATCTCTTATAGTTTCTGAGATCCTGTGATTCATACGAACAGACGGACAGACGGACATGGCTAGATCGACTCGTCTGTTGATGTTGATCAAGAATATAAATACTTTATAGGGTCGGAGATGCCTCCTTCCACCTGTTACATACATTTCCTGCCGGCACAAAGTTATATTACCCTTCTACCCTATGGGTAGCGGGTATAAAAAGTTACAGACCTTTGAAGTTGCAACAATGAACTCGTGTTACAGTTTTGCTCGTCAGTGTATATGTATAAAGAAATTTCGAAATGCGTTCTATATCTAATTTGCATAAGTCTTTGAATATGTTATATTGAAACTATGGTCAACTATTTTAATGAAATATATTGATTTAAATGAAGTATATAAATATTAGAATACTTCACAGTAGTTAGTTAATTAGTGAGATAGTTAATAATTTGTATAGATTTTGCATGACTTTGATAGACGAACTAATTCGTTGAAGATATTTTGGTTTACAATAAAAATATGTTAAAGTGCTTTCTATGATATATTTTATACTATATTATATATGTATCTACTTTATATGGACTGTGCTATTCAAGTTTTGTAGACTAGTTTTCCACTCAGAGCCGCGAGGAGTTTCTCAACTAATGGGCACTTTTCGAAGAATTAAGCTGCAAGCAAAAGACCCAATGAAACACACAGAGAGTATGAGTTTGAATGGGGCGAATTCGAGAGTGGAAAGTGGGTGTGAGTGGGGGTGGGGGTGTGTGTGTGTGTGAGCGGGGGACATGGCCGACATGCGTCTGTGTGTCGCATTAAGCCCAAAGCGTGTGTTCAAAATAAACAAAATGAATGTTCAAATGTCGCTGGCAGACCACAAGCTGTCACAGGCTCTTCTTTGCCACATGCCCAACTCTCACACACACACACTGATGCATACTATGCTATGTATGCATACAGACAGACACATGTGCCACACACACACTCACATATATATATATATATATATATATATATATACATATATGGTACATGCTTGGCTAACAACAACAACAGCAACAACAATAACAAAGCTTTGACGCAAACTTCCAAAAGTAGAAAAGCAAAACGTAATGGAAGAAGTGTGTGTGTGGGTAAAAAGGATGTCAGGCAGTGGCCAGGGGCGCAGCAGCAGCGAAGAAGACGGGGGGCGAAACAACGTTAGTAACCATGGAGAGAAAACGTTTCTCTGGCAGCCCACCTCCCCACCTTCCCCCCTCTTTCCCACTCTGTTACCGGCTCAAGCCTTTTGTTGTCTGCAGTAAAATTTTCCATGCTCTGGCGCTGCGAGCGCCTGACGCTCTTTCTCTCTGTGTATGTGTGTGTGTGTGTGTTTGTGCGTGTGTAAGTTTCAAAGTTTAATTCAAATCACAAAAACACACACACATGCAGATGAAAATTCAGCGAGTGTGTGTGTGTGTGTGTGTGAAAAGTTTGAAATTCGTGCGGTGGCAAACCAACTGACGTACTCCATGTGAAAATAAAGGTCTCAAATCCTTTTTGGTAGCATGCATGTGAGCTTGTCCCCCCTCCCCACTCCTCCTTCTCTCCATCTGTCTCCCCCTCAATGCTGCCTTTGCTTTACCTTGCTCCGTCTCCTTCTCACTCTCGCACACTGTGTTCTACATACTCTACTCACACATCGTGCATCTCACTTTGAATTCGCCCAAAAACTAAAATACACACACAAACACACACACAAATTAAAATGAAAATAATAATAAATACAAAAAAACATTAATTTTCTAACTAATTTGCAAAAATTTTCGTAATTTAAAAATCTTTTCTTTGTAGGCGAATATTTATTGTAGTCCAATCGTATGAATTCATAT
Organism: Drosophila albomicans; assembly: GCF_009650485.2. Classification (NCBI taxonomy): domain Eukaryota; kingdom Metazoa; phylum Arthropoda; class Insecta; order Diptera; family Drosophilidae; genus Drosophila; species Drosophila albomicans. Next base: position 2,536,502 of record NC_047627.2, on the reverse strand, counting down.
TAATTGGGTTCGACTCTTTAAGTTTTTGAGGCTCATTTTAGAGACAAAGCTGATGATCGATGAATGAGAATTTGTATGTGATGTAATAATTATCTAATATTCAGTTGATGTATGTAATTATCTAAAATTCATTTATAGTGCATTGCAGAAATACAAATTCGAATAGATTTATAAAGAAAATAAAGAACTACAAATAATATTTAATGTCAAAAGACTGTTTTACATTTAGTTAAATAAAATGTAAAATTCTAGACTAGTTGAAATCAGAGCATTATTTGATTTCGCTATATTCCAACTAAGATATATAATTAGTTGCAGTTTTTACATACCCACTTAAAAATGATAGAATTATAAGAAAATTCATAAATAAATGAATGTAAGTTATAATCTTTACTTTTCTAATTTTTGTTATTTTTTTAACGTTTTTTTTCAGTTTCTAAAGTGTTTTTCTGATAATTCTGACAAAGTAAAGTTATTACCATCGGCTGATTTAGTAAGAAAACAAAGGAAAGTAGTCGAAAGCTAAAGTCGATTGTCAAACTACAGTCCTTATGATTCCAGAAAATATGGTTGTGATCAGATAAAAATTGTAGAAGTCTTTTGCAGGTGGGTCTTAGTTGCTTTGCTTGACAATTTGGTATATTTAGTTTTCTACGGTATATTTTACTATGTAATAGTATATCAAACCAAGTATTATTTTTGGTTTAATAAAGCATTTTTAGTATATAAATTTGGTATACTTTAAGAATAATACCGCACTGTTTTTTCTTTTAATTAAAAATATGAAGCGAGTATCTTTGAGTCGAGCACACTCGAATGTATTTGTTATTTAATATCATCATATATTCATATGTTATATATATATGTTTTACAAGTGGATTTATAAACTTAAGTAAAGAGTAGAAGACAATTGTACATTTTTACTTAAATAAATTAATATAATTAATTAATCAATAATGAGTATAATTGAATAGGCCAAAGAAATATATTGCCATTTAACAAAAAACCGTTTTAAAAGTTGACTTATTGCAATTAGAATGAATAGTGAATTTACATATACATATATTATTTGGTAGATCATATTGAAAAATTTCCAAAACAAAATAAATTTATTGTGAATGTTCTAAATGTGATAGTTGAGTGTTGGTCTATATGATGTGTTAAAGGTAACAAACAGCAAATGAAACAGCAGCAGCAACATTCGCAACGTTCAGCACACAATGTGAGTAAAATTTTCGGTGGATTTCAAATTTTCACATGTGTGTGAGGGTGAGTTTGATATGAAAATGTGTGCGGAGTGTGAAGAGTGGAGAGGGAAGTGGGAAGAGAACTTTGGTCGCAATGGTCGTTAGGAAAACGACAAAGTCTTGGTCTTCGGGCATCGGTAACTATGTCGTACGGATGCGGATTTCGACGAGCGCGAACTGTTGTCCTGACATCTGAGAGGCAGGAGCGTGGGAGGACGAAGCTGGGAGTTGGGTGTTGGGGGAGGGGGAGGGGAGGGTCGTCAGCAGATGCCGCAGCCTTTCACTAAAAAGTTTGAGCCTGACATGTGTAGCCAGAGAGCTGAACCCACTCTGCTTTCACCGTCCCTCCCCGCCCCATCCCACATTTTCCATAGCAATCCCAAGTTGAAACCCCACCGAAAAAGTCTTTTCAAAGCGACCCACACACACACACACACAGACGATGCTTGTGTATATACAACTGGATATGAGTGTGTGACAGTATGTGCGAGTGTGTGTGTGTGTGTGTGTGGGTACATGTGTATACATATTTATCGACTTTGTGAGCTCGTGAAAACATCAAGTGAACGGAAGCAAAGCAAAAGGGAGGAGTGCAGTGGAGAGCTGCGAGTGGAGACGAGTGGAGCGAAGAGTGGAGTGGTAAAAGAGTGGAGCCAAGCCAAGTGGTTTGAGTAGCAAAGCAACGGGCGACGACGAGGACGAGGATGAGGATGAGGACGAGGATGAGCGCCATTGCCAGTGTGCAACGACGATGGCAGAGGGAGAGGCAGAAGCAGAGGGAGAGGCGAATGTTGTCGTCCTTCTGTTGTGCTTACCAATGTGTTATGGAAAATGTTCCATTAGTACTGATGAGACGACAAGGACGAGGCTGAGAGCCAAGACGAGCAGCGACCGAAGCACCGAAGACGACAGCTTGGACGGCAAAAAGTTTCGGTGCCTCCCTCCTCCTCCACCTCGCCCCATCCCGTTCGCCTTATATTCCTAGGCAACCCTTTTTTTTTGCCGCTTTCCAAATCCCATTGCACTTACACATGGCAAATGCATTGGCAACTCGCGAATCCTCAAGTTGACTGCGTTGCCATGATTTCGTTTTCTTTTTTCTCGTTCTCTCTTCTTTTTATTTACATTTATTCTGTTGCTACTGGTGAAATAATTGGACTTGGACTGCAATACAATTTGTGGCTGTGCATCAAGTTGTTCTTGCTACAAATTGCCATGCACATATCATCGATATTGTATATTCTGCTTTTGACTTCTTATTTCCTGTCTGTTATTCAAAGAACTCTGTTCTTGAAGTCGCCGTGCAGCTTCAAATAATATTCGATTGGATTATCAAACCAATGTGTATGATTTATTGTAGCAAGCATGAATAAATCACAATATGAGTGAATATTCTATTCTTAAAGCAAAGTTTGTACATCTTTATAACTTTGGATTGTTTTTACTTATTGCTATCATTGGAATTATAAATTCACTTTAAGGTCACCTGATTAACTCTTTAATTTAAGCAAACTTTGATTCTTGGAAAATTTTAGATTCCGAGATAATCAGTGATTATTAAACACAAATAATGAAGACGATCGTATGCGAAAAAAAAGAGATCTTCCCATATGAAATGGATTGCCTACAGGAATATTTTAGTTTTATAAGTGATTGTACTGAAATAATGATTATAATTTGATTCATAAATGTTGAGTTTGTAATTTTGAATTTAAATTTAAGCTTAGTCGCATGCGACATATCTCATTGCACTTAAGCTTTATCGCATGCGACATTACGCACACGATATTTATTTCCATCAACAAATTTATGGAAAGTTGTGTGTATTGTTTTTTTGTTGGTTGTAAGAAGATTATATAGAGTAACATAACTCATAATAGGAAGATTATAGAACAAAAAATATTGAGATCATTGTGTAAATCTAGCTTTAATGATATAGTCACAAAGAAATTCGAGATATATATAACTTATTGCATTGGTCGCTTTTGACTTTTCCAGAACGATGCTAATGTACTGTAAGATTCTATTTACAAATTAAAACAACTACGAAATTTATAATTAAGTGTGCTCGACTGTGGAATACCAAAAATAGTGTAGTATTATTATTGAAATATACCAATAAAATATACCGGAATATACCAATGTTTGTCTTTGTCGATATACTAAATATTATGTTGAAAATACACCGTTATAGTACAAAATATACAAAATTGTCAACCAAGAAAATAAGACCGCTTTTAGCGTCGTAGGTATAAAGATTCATAGTATAAATATTTAGTTATTTTCTTACTTTACAACTATTTTAACAAAGTTGTAGTTGCTCAAACTCGTTTCAAAGGCCACAACAGACAGCACTCTCTTTTCTTTAAATGAATAGTAGTATTTAATATAATAAATAAATAAATAAAGTGGTCACATACAAGTTTAACAAGTAAGAAAGCTACAGTCGAGTGTGCTCGACTGTGATATACCCGCTACCCATTTTGAATAAAAGCAAAATATTGCGGTACTATTTTCAAAATATACCGAAAAGACAACAAAATACTGAAAATACCAAACGCTATATTTGGTATATAGATAAAGGCCACGTTCAAAATATACCATAGACGGCACAATATACCAGATTGCCGGCCAAAGCAACTAAGAGCCCTAGTAAGTAGGCCATACAAAAGTATTTCTTTAATAACTTCGACAATTTTTATCTGATCGCAACTCTAGCTTTAGAATTACTTTTGTTATTCGATTTTTTGATTTGCGGGGGCGAAAGTGGGCGTGGCAAAAATTTGAAACAAACTTGATCTGCGTGCAAACATAACAAATGCTGTCGAAAAAAAATTATAGCTCTATATCTTATAGTGTCTGAGATCCAGTGTTTCATACGGACAGACGGACAGACGGCCATGGCTAGATCGTCTCGGCTGTTGTTGTTGATTAAGAATATAAATACTTTATATGGTCGGAGATGCCTCCTTCTACCTGTTACATACCCTATGGGTAGCGGGTATAAAAATGATTAGCTTGGTATGTGAATAAATGAATTTTGTTTAGTCTTTTAGATTCATTTAAATTGAATATTAGATCTAATCTTTGTTTCCAAACTCCGTTTGACCAATCTTTTTTGAATATTTATGCTAAACTAATCCCAATAGTCGGTGGTGCATTTCGACTTAGTTTTGTTAGCTGTGCCAGGCTTCTTCTTATCCTCTTGCAGTAATTCCCCTCCTAATTCAGTCAGTGCTCTGTCATTGTTTTCTATTAGTAGCAGCATGTGGCTCTGATGCGATGCCTGGCGAAGCACATCCGTGATAAGCATTGCGAGAGAACTTAGTTTTCAGATGCCTCTCCCTCTCCCTCACCCATTTGTTAAGTATATCAATCCCACCGAACAGAGAACGGAAACAAGAACTGAAAACAGTCGGAGCTTTAGCAGCATATCCCCAAACAAGGAAAACGCCCAACAACTAAGCCAAGTCTCGGTTGACATGTGAGCAGAAGAGTGCGTGTGTGTGTGTGTGTGTGTGAGTCTGTTTGCATATGTGATTAAGTATCTATTTGTTGTTATACCCTACAGTCGGGCATTTTGTTTTTGATTGATCAATCAGCCACTTGGCAACTTTATTTAACATAGTTTATTTTATTTGTTCTTTTCTACTGCTAATCTTTTTTAGTATACATAATACTTTTAGGTATTTAAAATATGCTCCATAATGTAGGGTACTCAACTGCTTACGCACACACTCACACACAAGCACACACACTTGCAGCTCATACATTCGTTTGTACATCAACAAGTCTGCTCAGAAATACAATTTACTTTACGTTGGGATTACAGTTTCTCTGCCTCTCCTCTTCTCCATCTCCATCTCACTCTCGCACACTCGCTTCTTCGCATTTCCTTGCTGCTATCTCCTTCTCAGTGTATGCCGTTTTCTTCTTGTTCTTCTTCTTGCCACGCTTGTTTGCCATTCGCCTTGGTAAATAAAAGCTGCTTCAACGGAGGCCGTAAGGTGGCTAACATGGCTTTTGGAGGCTGTGGATAGAGAGGGGGCAAGGAGGGGGCTCGGTTACTAGGTAGGACCCTCGATTCTTGCCGCAAGCAGTTCAGCTAGCTGAGGCGGAAAGTACTATAAGCTCTGTCAGTGGCATAGTTTCCGTTTTAAGCATCTGGCTGGGGATTATTATTTGCCATATTATAAGAAAACGGTTTTAGTTCAAATGTCAACAGCATTTATCATGCCACAAACACACCCATACACACGCATACATATGTAATGTAGATGGGGAGGTGGGGAACGGGTTTTGCAGTCCAAATGCTGAGCTCGCATAATCATAGTATAAGAAACTGCTAGTTCTTGCGGCATGTCGGGAAAGGCAAACAGATTATACAGATTATAGAGTTATATTTCGAATGTATTAAATTATTGCGCAATGCATACGAACTGATGTTGGAGAGCTCTGTCTAGCTTAATATATGCATTTATAATATATGCTACTTGAAATTGTAAAAATGAATTATAAAATTATATTTGGGAAAACAATTTAATTTTATGTGCAAGTATTTACCAAAGTATTGATATTACTTTGTCATTTAAATAAATGCATTCAAATAATATATGTATTAATTAATTTATTTAATATATATCAAATACTTTAATTAACAATTTATAATTCAGATTTCCTTCTTTATTTTTGAGTTTACTTCAAATAATCAACAAATTATTACTGAAAGTTATTTTATAATATGATTGAAATTTATCAACATTAAAAATTGCTGCTATAAGCGGACATTTTCATATTATTGTAATTAAAATATTTTGTTGGCCATACCATTTTCAACTATCTAAGTTCTAAGGAAACAATGATTGAGTTTTCAAAACATTCAAGCCTTGAAATGAAATTTCAATATAACATAAATTCATAAATGTATGCAAATGATTTCTGGTACTTTAGTACATACAATAATAATTAAAGTATTTATGATTTTTGAAAATTTGTACCGATCAGATACAAATTGTAGAATATATTAAAGAAATACTTGTGTATGGTCAAAATCGCCTTCTAACTATGGGCCTTCTTTGCTTTGGCTGAAAATCTAGTATATTTTGCTCCCTATGGTATGTTTTGAATGTAGTATATTTTAAAATTAATACCGCTTTGTTTTGCTTTTATTCAATACTTAATTTAATAAAATTTTCATGAAGCACTTATTAAACATTAATTGTTAAATATTTTCAAATAATTTCTTTCCGTCAATATAATTCAGCATATATTTTTCAATCAGTGTTCTAAGCATTAAAAACTTAAAAATCAAACGAATATAATTTCGCATTCTTAATGGAATTTGTTAAGAATTTTAATCCTCTATAAAAGTAAAATTAAACAAAGTTTTTAAAGGAATAAATACAATATTTTTGTAGAATCCTTTCTTATCAAAAATATAATTCTCTATATTCATGGCATTTCCCAATTAAAATTATGAAATTAACATTTAAAAGAGATTTCATACAAAAAAGATTTTCAAATGATTTATTTTAAATATCATGGCAAATCTTTTTGTTTTCAGTTTTCTAAGTATTTTAGATTTATTTATTGACAAGAGATTTAATGCAATAGAAATTCGAGGTGGCAATTAAACCTTCTTGTATCCATATATCAAGTTATTAAGCAGACAATATCATATTATTATTAAGTATTTGCTGTTGTTATTAGTCGTTAAGCCGTGACGCAATATTTTGTGTGTAATCACAGCCACAGAGGAGAGAGGCTGAGAGCAAATCACATGGGACCAATCGCATCTCGGCACCCTCCTGCAAAAGCAATTCGATAATAATTCATTCGTCGGCGGGCATCACGTCACGTTGCAGTGTAAGCAGTAAGTCAAATATTTTCATGTTTTGATCGTGTGCCCAGCCCACTTGGCCAGCCGACTGACCAAATGACCAAATGACCGACACTGAGTGACTCGACTCCCCTGTTTAAATGGTCAATGCTTGTTTCAATTTGTTGGGTCGTGTCCAAGGGCTGTTTTTCAGTTTTTGTTCTTCTCCATTAATGCTGTGATTTATGTTCTGTTTAATGTGAAAAATGCAATGTTTTTACCAAAGAGATCACTCCCCACGAGAGATGGCGACGATGCGACCTTCTCCCGGGGCCTGGTCACTAATCAAGTTGACCGCTGGTCGTCGCCTTGTTCACCCCGCCAACTGGACCTAGGACCTGAACTCTAACTCGAACCCGAACCCGAACCCGAACCTGAACCTGAAACCGATTTTGTGGACCGTCCTGGAACCGGTACAAATTCATTAAACGCACAACGATCAAGGGAGTTTTATTTTTAATTTGCATACCAATTGCTTGGACTGATTTGCTCAGCGAGCAGCAGCGACAACAACCCCTAAATTAAGGGCAGCTGCCGTAGAGAAGTAGAGAAGTAGAAAAGTTGAGAAGGGTTGTGACCCGTGGTTGCGCTACCCTTCGACCGTTGGTCAGTCTGTGTGTGCCTCTTTATAAGCGTGATAATGATGATGGCTGACCTTTTGAGTTCGCTCCACGCTCCTCGTTCCTCGTTCCTCGCTCTCGAATCGAGCTCTTGCCGAGCAGCCGTGTCGAGGCGTGCACGGCAAAATGGCCGACAATGCGTTTGCTTGGCTTCCTGCGACTTAACTTTTGACCATTGGTCAGTCGCAGCACGCGCTGCAAGACCCTCCAGAGACAATCTCGAGACGCAACGTTGCCAGCAAAAAGATGTTGGTCGCAAATCGCATTAGACAGAGCCCATTGACATGGCAGGCAGGGGGTCTGCCACGTCCCCGTCCCCGTCCCTGTTGCTGTTGCTATCCCCGTGGTGGTGGTCAGCGCTTGTCAACATTATTTCTCAATTAATTTTTCATTTTTCATAAAATTAACCCAGAATTTCGTGCCCAGTGACCTTCGCACTTTGCATGTTGTCGGGGATTTGTTGTTGTGCGCTCGGCACGTGTTGGTCATTTGCTCATTGGGAATTGAGAGTTAGGAGTGGAGGAGAATCGAGAACGGAGAATTGGCATTGGACGCAAGTCAATTGAGTTAGGGAACTGGTTTGCCAGGCACAACGTGTGCCACTTGTCTGTCTGAACGATGTGCAACGCACTTATTATATTTTGTTTTGTTATTACATTTATTTTGCCGCCATTTACGTCTGTCCGCATCTGTCCGTCCGTCCGTCTGTCCGTCTAAGCCGCAGTCGAGGCTAGTCCTTAAATGAAATTAAGTCCGTGCCGGCATGCGCTGCTGCGTCGGGCCAGGAAGTGATAGAATGAATGGCTGCCATTGCACTCAACCTCCACCTCCACCACCACCTCCATCCTCCATGCTCAGCCCCAAACCAACCTTCGCCTGTCACTGCTGCCTCCCACAGCAGCGAAAAAAACAGCGAGAATAACAGGGCAAAGCAAAGCGAAAAAAAAAAGAAAATGCACAGACAGACTTCCTGAGGATTTTCCGGAATTTAATTTATTAAAACAACGAGCGACAAGTGCTTTAGTTGCGTACAGTGCAACAGAGATAGCAACAGGAGATTCTCTCAATATTCTGCCTTTAAGTGATCACGTTTTTATTCTGGCTCACTCTATTTGTTTTATTTATTAATTAACTACACAGAAATACTATTGAAAATTATTACGAAAACATATTGCAAAATGCGTTTTAGTCAATCTAATTTAGTTATTTGAGAATTAATTTTATTTGGTATATATTATGGTATATTTTGAATGTAGTTCCGAATTGATATGTATACCAAATATAGCCTTGGGTACATTTCAGTATTTGTTGGTCCATTAATTAGGTAATTTAAAATTAATTTAATATTTCCTTCTCGGTTGAAATTATAGAAATAATAAAATAAAGCCTTCGATATATTTTAGTATTTTGTTCATTTAGTATTTTTAAAGTATAATACCGCACTCTTAAGCTTTTATTCACAATGGGTAGCGGGTATCTCACAGTCGAGCACACTCGACAGTAGCTTTCTAACTTACAATTTGGTATATTTTGGTGCTCTGAAGTATATCTTGAATTCAATACTACATCAATATACCAAATGTAGATTTTTCGCATATTTTAGTATCTGTGCGGTATATTATTTTGGTAATGTTTTGCTTTTATTGAATATGAGAAGCGGTTGTCTAACAGTCGAGCATACTCGCTCTCTTACATTTTTATATGAGCATTGAAAGCGCATTTAACATTTAAAGGATTATTCGATTTTATTTAACTTATGTATATAGGATGCCATCAACTACACTAATTATATAATCAATAAGAATATTCAAGGTTAATATTCTTCTTGATTTTAAAATGTCGGAAAATTTTATTCATTATCCTTAATTTAAAGCAATTATTTTTATAATTAATTTTCTTATATATTATCTATATTATTTTTGCATAAAAACACTCCAAACGATACGTCTATATATAAAGAAAATCATAAACATTACCTAACAATATGGGATATTCAACGTATGATTTCTTGATAGATTTATTTATTTATTGTTAAACTTTAGGTAATTGAAAATGTAGTTTTCTTTTAGCTAATGAAATATTAGCAATGAAATGAAATTGCACTTACCAATAATTTAATTGAAAAATATAGACACAAATCTTGCATAGTTCTTCCTTTCTTTTGAAAGATTCAATGATTAAATTTGTATATTCGACAATTCTAAATGAAATATTAATGTGAAAAATAATGACTGCCCGTTTCGCCTCTCACACTTGATTCGCAGCGGTTCAATGAGCAATGTTTAATGTTCACGAATTTCTCGTTTCGCTCTAAATCAAATTTCAGCTCTAATATTATTTACATATATTAAAACAATTCAACAGCAGGGGACAGTTTAACGGTCTCAGGGCAATGCATTGTGTCGCGTTGCGCGTAAAACAATCTCATTGAAGGATCGCAACGGGATCCAGGTCGAGAACCAGGTCGAGAATCGGGCACTAGCCTCAACTGACCCGGATAGGGATCGTGGAAATGGAATTGAAAGTGGGAAGTGGAAAGTGGATGGGGAAGTGGAAGTGGAAGTTCCACAACTTGCGACTACCGCTGCGGACTGTCAACGTGTCAATCAAGCGTCGCTCACGCTCATTAATTCAGGACGTGTCCTCATTTCTTGATGTCCTTGACGCTAAAAATTACCACAGCACCGCACCGCATCGCACCGAGATTGCACCCTTTCACCCGACCAGAGAACCCTTCCGTCGGGGTTGGAGCTTGAAGACGTCGGCCGTCGAGGTCGCTCGATCGGAAACCTTGCTTGCTTCCTTCGCTCATGTGAGCTCTGAACGCTCTCTATGACGTCTCGAGCAACATCGTTCTTTTATGTGCGGCGACACATGACAACAATTGTGATAGTGATATGTGTGCATAATCCGAAAGGTTTCTTGGATACACATTCTCACAATTTGCAACTCGCAGCTGAGTTTAAGACTGTATTCGGGATCATTTCAAATATCTGCTGTATTCTAAAAACTTCAGCTCACTAAAGTAATAACTCATTAACTATTTGAGAATAGTTTAAATTGTTTTCTACAATAATAGAAATATCAAAATAGAGTAATATCTCATTAACTATAGTTAATGAGTAGTAAAACTGTTTTCTAGAATTTTAGATAAATTAATATAAATAGGACTACTAAATTGCTATGTACAAAATCCAGACAGTTTCTTAGATACACATTCTTCACATTTGAGATTTAGATTGTATCTGCGATTATTTCAGAGTTAGTCGGAATTATCAGCTGTATTTAAACAACTTTTGGGTTAGGTTTATAAAATTATAACTACTCTTACATTTTCCTTTTTTGTTCCAATGACAATGATTATGGGCTTAATGATTTATTTGTATCTTTAAGCAAGAAAATAAAATATCATAAAATAATGATTGATATTTTAGGTTTCTTTTGCTTAAATATATAAAATATCGTACAACCAATTACTACTAATTATATTTCATCGTATAAATGTAAAGAAATATGGTATTACTCTCGATATTTTAGAAGTACTATAATCGAATGATCATTTCATAATAGATATGCATAAATGCTTTAGATCACTAACATCATTATAGAGCATTGACATAATAAATAATACGGTAGAAAGATAAATACATTTTGGGTACAGACAATAATAACTAGAGCTCTTAAAATTCCTGAAAATTTGGTTACGATCGGATAAAAACTGTAAAAGTTATTTATCTGGTATATTTTGCACTCCATACTTACAATATACCAAATATATATATTTTGTATTTTGTGGCTTATAAATTCGGTATATTTTAATACTTGTTCAGTTAAGTTTAGACTGCAGTTTGAATGCTATGAAAACAGATCGTGAAACTGAAATAAAAGTAGATGATAATTCCTCACCTGTTTCTCTCTTGATCATATTTTTGCTGTTCGTGCTGCTGTGAAAATTCTTGGGATGCGGTATCCTGAGCTGTTCGTAGGCAACTGCGTGATTCTAGGCAGAAACAATCTAGGATCTCTCTCAGTCACTGTTCTTTCGTCTGAACATCTGTTGTTCTGTTCTGGGACTTATACATTCTATTCTATTCCATTTTTTTTTTGTTATTTCAAATTTTCAATATCACATCTACGCGTTCGCGCAAAACTTATGCAAATTTCGATTGTTGCTTGGGGATTAAAATAAATCAACAAAAAAAAAACACTACAACAACAGCAATTCTTTCAGTTTCAGTTTCTGTTTCAGTCTCGAATTCTATGCCAACCCTGTACATAGAATAAAAAATAGTATAAGGAATAAAAGATTATAATGATGCAGCGGAAGCACATTAGATCGTCCACATTGTAATTTAAATTTCTCCTAAGAGCAAGAGAGAGAGAGAGAGAGAGAGAAGGCGAGAAAGAGAGAGCGTGACAGAGGGAGTGAGAGGTGATTGAGGTGAAATGAAAATGCTCTGTCATTAAACCTTTTATGCCGCTTCCTTCCTGCCCCGCTCGCCCCTTTCCATTCAAATCAATAAATATGCAAATGCAAAATACCATTGTTGTTGTTGTTGTTGTTGTAGTTGTTGTTATCCTTTTTGGCAACATGCGATTTTGGGAACGCAATTCCGGGGTGCTTGCAACACCATTTCATTACATTGCACTGCATCCTAATTTTCATCATTTTTGCAAATAATTGATTTGAGCTCAACATTCGACATTTCTCGATTTTAGAAATTTGAAATTTGAATATTCAAATTACAGGCTAGAGAGAAGCTTACACATCCGGTCCATTTGCCTACCTAAGCATTTGCATATGCTGAGCCTCGATCCCCTCCCCTTTTGCCACGATCCTGTTGCCATTGTCGTTACCCCTACCCGATTGCCCTCAACTCAATCCAATTTTCAATTTCATTGCATTCGCGTGCTGCACAGTCACGGCTTCGAATTTAGTTTCAGACTTAACTCGTTCAACTCTGTGACAGAGCATTGGCCTTTTTCCATTTTTCCTAGGTGTGAATTACACTTATTGTGTGGTTTCTACTGAGCTTCTACTTTCAATTTACTTTTAACTAATGTTCATTCAATACAAAATTTAATTTATTCATTTTGAAGTGAATCAGACAAAATAGAATATTAAATTTCAATAAAATCAAAATACTTAAATATGTTGATGGCTATATTTGAATTATCTGTCTAGTAATATACTATTACATTCAAAATATACTATAAATTCATAATGTTAAAAATATACCAAAAATTACAAAATATTCCAGATTATTAAAAATAATCAATTAAAATAGAATATTAACTTTAAATAAAATCAAAACAGTTTGGTATTATTGTAATTTATACAAAATTAGTATACCGGAAAAGTACCAAAATGTTTTGAGAGACTATATTTGATATATAATTTACAGATAAACTATTACACTTAAAATATATATGACAAGGTACAAAATATACCATATTATTGAATAAAATTAATTAAATAGAATTTTAATTTTCTATGAAACCAAAACAGTGCAATATTATCCTGAAATTATATAAAATTAGTATACCGAAAATAATACTAAAATATGTTGAAGGCTTTATTTGGTATATACTATTATATACTATTACATTCAAAATATATTATAGAGTAAAATATATACCATATATGCTCGACTGTGAGTGTACTCGACTGTGAGATACCCGCTACCCATTTTGAATAAAATAAATATATTTTGCGGTATTTTATCAAAATATACCGATTATGCTGCAAAAATACTAAAAATATAATAAATGGTATATTTGGTATATCGATATAGTACCGCATTCAAAATATACTATAGACGCCACAATATACCAGATTGTCAGCCAAAGCAACTCAGACCCTAGTAAGTAGGCGTTTTTGCCCATACAAAAGTATTTCTTTAATAACTTCGACAATTTTTATCTGTTTGCAACCAAATTTCCTGGAATCATAACTACTATAGTAGTTATTGTACATACCAAAATTCTAGCTTTAAAATTACGTTTGTTATTCGATTTTTTTGATTTGCGGGGGCGGAAATGGGCGTGGCAGAAATTTGAAATAAACTTGATCTGCGTGTAAAAATAACAAATGATGTCGAAGATATAGCTCTATCTCTTATAGTCTCTTAGATCCAGTATTTCATACGGACGGACGGACAGACAGATAGACAGACAGACGGACATGGCTATATCGTCTCGGCTGTTGATGTTGATTAAGAATATATATACTTTATAGGGTCGGAGATGCCTCCTTCTACCTGTTAACATACATACATTTCCTTCCGGCACAAAGTTATAATACCCTTCTCCAATATGGGTAGCAGGTATAAAAACTTTTCTAAAGTCATTGAAAATTGTTTTATTTATATGAAAACAAAGCAAAATGATGTAGAGACACTAATAAAACAAATATCATTGAAATTTATACAAAACAAGAGATTAAATAATTTGTAATCCATTTAAAAAATGTTTTTCCAAGTTCTTGTTTAATTATTTATAATATTAAATCTAGTATTAAATACTAAATTTAATTTACAGAAAAGAGAGTGCTGTCTGCTGGGACCCTCGACTCATATTTCCAAGTTTTTTGAAATGTAATCCTTTATTAATATATTTAATCTTATTGAAGTTTCAATTAATGGCAAATCAGAGCAGATTTTTGTAATCATTATTATAATAATTGAAATCATTTGCGTATCGAAGAACTTATGTAAGCAGCTTTTCCGGCTAACCAAAATATGGCGAAAATACAAAAATACAAATTACATAAAAAGGAAAAAAAATTGTAGGAAAACAGACAAGAGAAAAGAAAAGAAAACCTTTTGAGCGAGCCGTCATGAAAAATCGAATATGAAAGTTCTGCCTCATGTGCCACAAACATACACGTATGTCTACATACATATGTATATGTATACACATAATGTATGTGTGTGTGTGGCACATAAATATCGCGCATTGTGTATGTATTGGCTTACATAAGCTTTTCGCTGGCCTCTCCGTGAGTTTTGGACCGTCTCTTGCTCTTACTCTGTGCTTACGCTGCTCTGCTCTGCTCTGTTCGCTCGCTCTCTGCCTGTCTCTGTCTCGCTCGCAGCCTTATGCCTGTCTGTCTTGCTCAGTCACGCGCTCTCTATTGCACTCATGTGGCCGTCGCTGATAGCACGAAATGTGCATATGCTTAAGAGTGCTCCCACACACACACACACACATACATACGTACGTTCGTGGAGATTTGCACATATATGTGTATGTGGAGAGTCTGTCATGTGTGTGTGAGTGTGTGTGTGGGAGCAGCAGCCGCAGGACATACATAGAGAGAGGGAGCGGGAAAGAGGATGCACTGGAGACAATATGAAGTGGGCGTGGGACACACAGTAGTCAAAGGGCTACTCAGCAGCAGCGCAGCGCAGTCGCTGCCAGCGTCGCAGTCAGCGCTAGCTGGCTTTGTTTTTACGTGCGCGTCGTGATGTTTCCCCTTCCCCTCCTTCTGGCATCCCCACCAGAGTCGAGTTGTCGTTGTCGTCTGCCCGGGCAATGCCCATTATAAGCATGAGATATTCATTTGCTCTCCATTCTTCACATAGCCACTGCCATGGACCACTTCAAGTGAAGATGGGAAGTGGAGAGTGGAGAGTGGAGAATGGAGATGGAACTGTAGCTGAAGCGACAGAGCGAGCTAGCGAATGAGTTAGTGCTGGAGAGAAGTGAAGAGGGAGAATGAATGGGAGGCTATGTATGTGTGTGTGAGCTGCGCAAAGTCCTTCAATTAAAGATGTGGCGATATGGCGAGCAAACGAGATGGAGCAAACGAAAGTTCAAAATGTGCGAAAAAGCAAAGCGCACACACACACACACGCACACATGCACGCATACTCGTTTGCTCTCATGTGTGTGAAGTTTCGGCTGCCTGCGACTAATATTCGATGTGTGTGTGTGTGTGTGTGTGTTCGCATTCGAATAGTACGCAGGTCGAGTAATAAAACACGAAGCGCCATGTGAGACAACATGTGTGGGCCACACACACACACACACATGCACACATGGAGAGGCGCGCATACACAACAAAATGGACAACGACAACGCAACATGTTCGGCCAGCAGCGGCAGCAGCGATGTTGCTGCTGCCATTGTTAAGCAGCAGCAGCAGCAACAACAATAACAACAACAACGAGGTAAATCGCACACAACACGAAGCGAGCCGAACGAACCAACGACGACGACGATGACGACGATGACGACGACCACACACATTCGATAGCCTTCGATGAGCAATACATTTTGCTTCCCTTAAAAGCGATGGGGGTAGCACACACACACATAGAGAGACAGATAGTCCACCCACAAGCATGTGTGAGCAGGACATGTATATACATATGTGTAGGCAGCACATGAGTGTGCGAGCGTGTATGGTTGTGTGTGTGTGTGTGTGTGTGTTTGCGCTGCCATTGCTGTCAGCGCTCTACACGTCCAACCACTCAATGACCTGACCAAAAACCCCTTCCCCCTTCCCTCTCCCTCATCCCTATTGCTCTCCCACAAGCGCTGCCCAAAAAGGGTGCAGTCGACGTCACAGTCGCTGCTGGCGTCGACGTCGCAGCTACTGAGATGGTGATGGGGCAGAGGGGTGGGGTGAGAAGATGTTTAGGCCTGGACCTCTCGACCAGAGGCAGCCCTCCCCTCCCCTCCCCTCCCCTCTCCTCACCCAACGCACCCCTAACCAAGTCGAGTTGTTGTTTTCGGTGGTGTGCGCTTGCTCTTAAATTGATGGCGACCACACACACACACACACACACACACACACACACACACACACACACACACACACACACACACACACAAACATACACACATGTGAGATGGCGGCCAAGCTGATTAGGCTCCCGCACAGCCGCCTTCACCCTTTCCCACACCCCCACCACCCCCTAATAGTGCGGCTGAACCCCCAAAGAGCGCCTATACATATACATATGTGAGTGTGTGTGTGTATGTGTGTGTAGAGCATCGCGGTCGCATATCATGCGCATAAATTAGTTTTGTTGCTGGCAAATGAGGAGCGTGCGGCCATTTTGCACACACACATATGCACACCCTCGCATACACACCCTTGCGCACACACACACACACATGAGTGTGACCAAAGGATCTCTGCTGCAAGCGAGCAAAAATATATTTATATACACACACACACACATGCACATATGCACACATTTATTTATTTATGTACATTGCGAGTCGGTTCCTAATTAAGTTCGCAAACACACTAACATACATCCTCCCCCCACTCCCCCACTCACACACACACATTAGTATGCTATGTACACTGCTTGGTGCAAATCGATTTCAATATGTTAATGGCGCTGGCTGCCAACTCTGAACAAATGAAGTGAAATTCGCTGGCTCAACAACTCTCACATGTCTCTCACTGTGTGCGTATGTGTATGTGTACGTGTCTGTGTGTGTGTGTGTGTGTGTGTGTGTGGACATTCTCACGAGTCGCGAGGCCGCTGCCATTTGGGCCAATACTCGGTCTGCTCGTATGCCGAACTTAAATTCTCTGTGGAGCCTCTGACACTTCAGCCTGGACCCCAGCCACCTCTTTCCTCCCTTTCCCCTCCCTCACTAACCCGCTTACTCCCCATTCAGCCCCTTTTTACATTTGCTGCTGCTGCTCGTTTATCTTTGCTGCTGCTGCTGCTGCGCTTCGTTCGCTACAACAACTGGCATTAAGCTGTGGGCGGCTTTTTTTTGGGGGTTGGGTTCGAGTTCCAGTTCGACTTTGAGTTCGTGTTCAACGGTGTATGTGTGACTGTGTGTGTGTGTGTGTGTGTGTGTGTGTGTGTGTGTGTGTGTGTGTGTGTGTGTGTGTGTGTGTGTGTGTGTGTGTGTGTGTGGAAGGGGTTGCCAAGTTAAAAGTCAATACATTTTGCTGACGTGTGGCTGAGCATGTGTGTGTGTGTGTGTGTATCTATGCGAAGGTACAGTTTTCAATTACGGCAGCAGTTCACAACTTTTGACAGCGCCCAATTTTTGGTGGGAAACATTTTCGCACACTCTTCTTCTTTACTCTCGGTTCCCCCCTCTTTCCCTTTGCCATGCTTGAAAAACTAGTTGGTATACATAGCTGTATCTGCAATATTAACAGTTAACTGCGTCTTAAACACATCTACGTATTCAACTTTATATAGATACGATAATGTAAATCTATCTTCCGATAATCTTTCAACACGTTTTTATAAATCACAATGTCAACTTCTTTTGCCTTGTCCATCCGTCCCCATGAACACTCAGATCTCGAAAACTATAAGAGAAAGAGATATAACACAGATATAACGACAGCATCTGTTATGTTTGCAGACAGATCAAGTTTGTGTCAAATTTCTTGCAATACAAATTAAATAAATAACAAGTGTAATTTTGAAGCTTCATAAGGTACATAAAATAATAACTAAATTTTTTATGATTCCTCAATAATTTGGTTGCAAACAAAAAAAAATGTTGAAGTTATTTAAGAAATATTTAATAGAGGTCTTACTTGGTTTGGATGAGAATCTAGTATATTTTGTACTCTGTGGTATATTTTAAAAGAAGTATGATACTATATTAATAAACCAATTATAGACTTTGGTATGTTTTTAGTATTTTGGTGGTATATCAATTTAGTATATTTTAAAATGATTACCGATAATTAATAATATTAATGCAGATAAACGCCAATTATTAACTTTATTTTATTTCTTTATTAATAATTTATTAATTAATTCTTAGTATTCTTCAATTTTTTATGTATTCATTATTCTTATATATTTCAATTTATTCATATATATTTCGAATAGTAGATTTTATTTATTAAATATTTTATGCTTTCAATATTGAAATAAATGCAATTTTATGAAAATCTTTTTATGATAATAATCATTATTTGAAATAAAAATGATGTGCAAAACAAGTACTATAAAAATGATTTCAAGTTTTATTTTTATTTTTTTTGCTTCATTTAATAATTTAATTTTTTATTAATTTTATATATTTTATGCAAATATTTAATGAATTTATTTTTTCATTAATTTTACTCATTGATTATTAAAAAATTTTTTATAAAAAATTTAAGTTCATTCATTTGATTTTGATTTATTTTCTGATGGGTGAAAAACTTTTATTGATAAAATAGTGAACAATTTGCTGACTTTTCTTAGTAAGAATCGTTTTGAACGCATTTATTACTCTTAAATTATTTTACATTTTATTCGCATAATGATTTTCTCCCAAAATATAAAATTTTTCTTAAATCGAGAATTTATAAACTTAGGAAATTCAATTTAATATGGGTAAACTTGGTTAATACACAGTTGGAAAAAATTATAAAGAGAAGTTTTTGTTTTTGCTTCGATTCATTGTAGGGATCTTTTACCCTTAGCATCTTGTAAATTTTCTTCTTATATTTATAATTGATTGTGGAACATATTAAATTATTTTTAATCTCTCCTTTTTCTCGTCTTTTAATGCTGCAGCTGTCTTAATCTGCGAATGGGATGCAACGGTATGGGATGCAAATTATCGTGCGAATTTTCTTTAAGGAAAAGATTTCAGTTGTTGCAGAAAGTCATCGCACCCCTTTTTTACGTTTTTCATTTTTCATTTGGCATTTGGCATTTGGCATTCAAGATTTTGCATTAATTGCATGGCGATGGCGAGTACTTTGCATGCGACAGGATATGCAGGATGTAGGCTGCAGTTGAGTTGAGCCTGGGAAACAAACGTGTGTCGTGTGTGCCGAGGAGGTTCTTTTCTTCTTCTTATTGTAGTTGTTGTTGTTGTTGTTGTTCTTGCCTGTGGGGTTATAACCTGACTGCTTGCCTGCCTGCTTGCCAGTCGGTCGGTCCTTCAATGTCTTTTCGGGTCGCGCTCAGCGTCTTGGTCGTAATCAAATTACAAGCTCAATACAGAAACCACAGGGCAAAAGAGGGTAAGAGGGTTGAGGGTAGGGGTAGGGGCAAGGGTTGAGAGAGGGGCGCATGTAAATTTCAGCATCAGCATCGGCATCGGCATCGCCCGACTTCAATTATCTCGGTCTTGTGATGGATATGCAAACTGAAACTGAAGACCAATCCCTCAATGCATCACCCAAAAGTATTACAGCCAAGAAGCGACTGTGTGTGTGTGTGTGTGTGGAAAACCCTTCGCTACATGTGCGCCGCAATTAGAGGAAAGGCGCGCTTTTCACATTCGTCCCCGGAGTCGACACAAAAAAATTGCAATATGCAAACAGGCGACAGACAGCGAGACGGCGAAAGAGACGGACGGACAGACAGACAGACAGACGGACAGACGGATGAATGGATCGACAGACCGTCGACAGACGATGCCATTTAATTAAAATTCGAAAAAAAGGTATAAATTTCCCTTTGACAGAGAGACGCGATGTAACGGTTAACTGTAGCGATGCATCTAACAAAATTATTACCCATGCAAATTGGGCAGCGATGAGGAGTTTTCCTTTTCCTTTCTCTAACATGGGGTGAGTCTAGACGAGTGTGGTGTGTGTGTGTGTGCGAGTGGTTGCCTAGAGTTATGTAACATGACACACGCACCATAAACACCGTGAAAATTATTACTTCTGCCGCACCGCATAGCCCGTATCCCATACTCTACATACATATGAATGTATCCCACCCATATTCGAAAGCCCCTTAACTCATCTCCGTTATCCCATATCCCAAATCCCGTATCGTCGTCACGTCTCATCTAATTTATGCCATTTGCTGCAATCTTCACTTGATGTTTTTGCCTTGAATGCAAACGATTGTCAAGCTATAAAAATAATCAATAGTATTGCAAACTTTGTAAATGAGTATTGGAAAGTGGTTACAAGCAATTGAGGAACATTAGAATACTTATTATTTTCCAAATTTAATTTTATACCTATTACAAATGGACATTTACCATTACAGATGGACAAAACACCAACTTACTACGAGTCTTAATAGCTTTGGCTGTGTCTATGGTATATTTTAAATGTAGTTCAATATACCAATTATAGCATTTGGTATATTTCATTATATTTGCGGTATATGGCATATTTTAAGAATAATACTGCACACTTTGAATGTATTTAAAATGGGTAGCGGTTATCTTACAGTTGAACAAAGTTGCATGTAGCTTTCTTATTTGTTTAGCTTATTTTTAACAACTTCGATAATTGAATTACAAGTAAAAGGAAATATTTGCATTGCTACGAATTTTGTATATAGCGAAATATAACGAATTATCTTATAAATTTAATTTAAAGCTATTTAAATTATGTATTTTGAATAAGATTGCCAATTATTCAAACGAATATCAAAAGTTTTTTAGCTTCGATAGTAAAACAATGCATTATGTACAAACATATATGAGAGAATATGAACCATAATTTTGTAATTTAAATTTTTAACATGTTTGTTTTTCATATTTCGAGTGAAAATATTTGTTATTTAATTTATTAATAAATATATTTTTTTGTAATAAAGGTGAATTATTTAAAATTTTTCAACTGTATTTTGTTATAACCATTTTCAGAGGAGCTTTGATAAGAGGACGTTAAGTCCAGTTGCTAATATTGCCAATCTGAATTAGAGATATAGTCATTTAAAATGATTTAAATACAGTATTTTATATAAAACTAAATAAGAAAATAGTGTTAGTCATAATTTCAATTATAACTAACCTTTAAATAATAATAAAACAAGTAAGAAAGCTACAGTCGAGTGTACTGGACTGTGAGATACCCGCTATCCATTTTGAATAAAAGCAATATATTTTGCGGTATTATTCTCAACATATACCAAATATACTGCAAAAATACTGAAAATATAC
The DNA here is from genome assembly GCF_009650485.2 of Drosophila albomicans. NCBI lineage: Eukaryota > Metazoa > Arthropoda > Insecta > Diptera > Drosophilidae > Drosophila > Drosophila albomicans. The sequence continues at coordinate 2,514,903 of NC_047627.2, read as the reverse complement.
CAAATGGTATATGTGGTATATCGATATAGTACCGCATTCAAAATATACCATAGACGGCACAATATACCAGATTGTCAGCCAAAGCAACTAAGACCCCTAGTAACTAGGCGTTGCCCATACAAAAGTATATCTTTAATTACTTCCACAATTTCTTTTCTGATCGTAACCAAATTTTCAGGGATCATAACTACTATAGTTATTACTGTAACTGTCGTAACTCTAGCTTTAAAATTACGCTTGTTATTCGATTTTTTTGATTTGCGGGGGAGGAAGTGGGCGTGGCAAAAATTTGAAACAAACTTGATCTGCGTGCAAACATAACAAATACTGTCGAAAAAAATTATTGCTTTATCTCTTATAGTCTCTGAGATCTAGGTGTTCATACGGACAGACGGACGGACGGACAGACGGACATGGCTATATCGTCTCGGCTGTTGACGCTGATCAAGAATATATATATTTTATAGGGTCGGAGATGCCTCCTTCTACCTGTTACATATGTATGTACATTTCCTGTCGGCACAAAGTTATAATACCCTTCTACCCTATGGGTAGCGGGTATAAAAACAAGCAAAATGTACTGTGAGAAACCCGCTCCCTATTTTGAATAATATCAAAACAGTGCGGTATTATTCTTAAAATATACCAAATTAAAATACCTAAAAGTACTAAAATATAGCGAAGCCTTTTTTGTATATAGATTTAATACTACATTAGAAATATTCCATAGAGTACAATAGATTACCAGCCAAAGCAACTCAAACCCAATCCCAGTAGCTTTTTTCATACAAAAGAATTTCTTAAATAACTTCGACACCTCTTTTCGATCAATACCATAAATCGCAACTTGCTTAAAAATAATACTTGTTATTCGTTTTTTGTAGTTTTGCGGGGCGGAAGTAGGCGTGAATCACACTTGATCTGAGTGCAAACATAACAAGTGCTGTCAGTAAAAAATGAATAGCTCTATCTCTTATGATCTCAGATCTATGATAGGTGTTCATACATAGAGGCAAACAGAAGGTCAAGGCTATATCGTCTTTGCTGTTGATACTGATTTGGCATATTTACACTTTATGGGGTCGGAGATGTCTCCTTCTGCCTCTTTCATACATTTCCAGCAGGAACAATGTTTTAATAATCTTTTTCCCTATAGGGAGAGATTAAACTAACATATTATAACATTAAAATTATTATTTTTATTTGAATTAAAATTTCTGTTTTTAAAGAAAATTTATGAGCTATGAAATGCATTTATCTAGTAATTAAAAGTAGATCGAATTTAGTTGTGCAGAATTTGCATAAGCTATTGCTAGACATTAATATTTTATGGTTATGGTTTTAGTTAGTGAATAACTGAAGTCAGTTTAGCTGAGTTCAATTAGCTATTTTCTGAATTCAGTCCAATTATTCTTAAAGTTAATGGGAAAATTGCTGAACTGATTGTTCGTTCGAGGGTTCGAGACTAACAAGCTGTTGGCTTATCACGACGCTGCGATCAGAGGTTGAAATGAGGTGATGAGGTTGTGATCCGGTTAGATGGTTAGCTGATGAGGTTGATGATCAAATCACAGCGTGGCTAAAAGTGAAGAGCGCTACTCAAGGACTTCTTCACACACTGTCGCCTGGCAGGATCGATAACGATAACGAAAGCCAAAGCGAACAACGGGCGAATCGCAAAGAGAGAGAGAGAGAGAGAGAGAGAGAGAGAGAGAGAGAGCCAACAGCTGTTAGAGTCTAGAGGATGATGATGAGATGAACGACTCAATGAACTTTTCGATGCTGTTGTTGCTGTTGGGCATTCACCACCAACGAAAGGAATGCCTTCGAAAATGTAAATTATTCAAGTGGTCTTTCACGCCATTGCAAAGAAATCGGGGAAATCAACACACGCACATATAAAATAATAAAACTATTTCACAAAAGTGATGCTGCAACCCCGTGGAAAGGTGCCGTCCTGGTGCGTGTCGAGTGTCCTCATCGTCCTGGGGCAAACACTTGGCACTTGCCACTTGGCATAAATTACGAACAGCAAATGATTGAATGCAACTGCCGCGTTTTCACAGCAAAAGGGGGCGTGACCCGCCACAATTGAAGGTCGTCGTCGACGCTTCGCTTAAAGCAGCAACAGTTGCCAACAGCCAAAACCAGCAACAGTTGGTGCGACTTTAGTATTTAAAAAAATATAAAAAAAATAGAAAAAATATGCGACCTGGAAAAACTGCGCCATAATAAAAAAAAGCGAAGAGCATTTTTGTATAAAAGAAAAGCGAAATGCAAATAGAAAAGTGCTGCCAGCTTCGGCTTTCCCTCGCTCAACAGCCGCTGCCGCTGCCGCGTCTGCTGCTGCTGCTGTTGCTGTTGTTGTTGTTGTTGCTGCTGCTGTTGTTGTTGCTGTTGGTGTTGGTGTTGCTCGGGGTTCAGTCTGGTCTGGCGTGGCTGTGGCACGTCCTTGCCAGTCAAGTCTCAATTTGAATTTTAATTTTAAATGCCACAATTTTCCATCTATTTACGGCCATTGGCACAGTGGTGCCCAACTCACTGGAAATTGTTCTGAAATCATTTTAATTAAGCGTTAATTGAGTTCATTTGAGGGAAATTCACTTTATCAAGCAAACTTGGGCTAGATTCGATTGCAAATTACACTCATAATTGAGTGTTTAGCTCTTCGTGTGCTCCCGGGTTGTCGAACTCGACTCGCAAAATTTGCAGTCTAGAGATCAACACAGTTCGAATGCATTTCATTCCTTTTCAACTGAAATGTTTGGCCAAAGAAAAGGAAACTATAACTAAATGAATATGTAGAAAGAAAAATGAAAATAGTAATGAATATAATAATAATAGAGAAGAAAGACAAGTATTAGAGAGTTACTTATAAACAAAATGGGTATGATTTAAAAATATGGAGAGAGTAAAAAGAAAAATTACATTTAAAATGAGAAAAAAAGAATGGAAGAAAAGAAAGAAATTAAAAAAAACTAAAAGACTGGCCATAAAGACAAAAATAATAGCGATAACTAATTATTCAATTATATTCCAAATTAAATGCAAAGGAAAATAAATATATAACATATAAAGAGGATAACAAAAACAGAAAGAAAAATAGTTTAGAGTAAGACCTTAAGAGTTCGATATTCAATTTTCTTCATAATCATTATAGTTTATATTATTTATATATCCAATTTTCAATAGTGCTGGGAGTTCCCAATTACATATTTATCCATTAGAATGAAGGGTATTATATGTAACTCAATATTAAGTCTTCTTCATATTCCTTATTGTTTATGTTATTCAAAACAAGATAATACACAAAAAAGGGCACACATGATAGTCCTTAAAATACCTTGATACATAGTATCTAATAGGTACACATTGGGAAGAAGGATATTGTATCTTTGTGCCGATTTGAAATGTTTGTAGAAGGCAACATGAGGCGTCTATAGTCTGAGTATTTATATTCTTAATCAAGATTAACAACTGAGACTATTTGGATATGTTCGTCTGACCGTCTGTCTGTCTGTCCGTCTGTCCACATGAACACCGAGATTCCAGAGACTATATGATATAGAGATATTATTTATTATTTATTCCTCAGCGCTTCTTTATTTTGCACGCTTATAGTCATAGTAGCTTTAGCTTTTTGTCACACCCACTTCTTCACCTTGCAAGTACCAATTCTTTATACGTTCAATAATAACCACAGTGTTTATGATTTGGTAACGATAGGATAGAAATTAAAGAAGCTATTTAAGAAACGGATTTTAGTTGCTTTGTTTGACAATCTGGTATATTTTGTACTCTATGGTATATTTAAAACGTAGTAGTATATCGATCTACCAAATTTGGTTCTAATGAGGTATATTTTAGGAATAATACCGCACTGGCTTGCTATGTATTATTGAAAATGGCGGGTATCCCAGCTGTAGCTTTCTAACATGTTCAATCAGAGATTATTATTGAAAACTAACTCGGAACCAAGTTGGAATATAATGCAATTATAAATATAAAACTATCAGCAAGAGCGCAGATTTGCATTAACTTTAAGCAGCTTCACATGGTTTTTGGGCTTCATTCCGTTAGATAAATGCAGATAGTATACTTGAAATGCTTGCATTGTGAAGAGGACACTGTGCAGTGCTTTAGACTTAACTACAAGTACTTGTGCGATAACTGGTGGGCGTGGCAGGGAGGGGCGGTGTGGTATGAAGTGGGTTGGGTTGGCGCGTTTACAAGGAATTGCAAAGGGGGCTCGGCTGCCAGAAACACCAAAAGTTGTCCAAGTTCTACTCACACTTTACGCTTTTCTTTTCATGAATGAATTTTTCTAAAATAATAAAAGATGCGAGCGAGACAGAGATGGAGACACCAAGAGAAAGAGAGGAGAACAAAACGCACGTTGCGAGCAGCGAAAAGAAACAATAAAAGAATGCAGGACGAAGCGCGCAAGGACCAAGGACGAACGACGTTTCAAAGCGTAGCTGAAACAAGCACAACAACAACAACAACAACAACAGCAACAAAATTATACAAAAAAAGGTGGGAGAAAAAAAATGGAAAAGCGGGAACAAAATAAAAGAAGCAGAAAAATGTCTGCGAGTATATATATAGTATATATATAGCATACATATTTATATGAAGTCTGCCCGCCGTCTGCAATGAGAGAGCGAGCGCGTAATGAGTCTCTAATTGACGACATTGAGCCGACGACGCCCCCCGTTCCTCTCTCCCTTCCTCTTGCCCATAGAGCACCCGCACTTTAGCGTAAGCAACCCCCATGTTTCCGTAGTATTTTTCTTTTCGCTTTTTTTCCTTCTTCTTCTTCTCTTCTTTGCATTTTGTTGTCGTTGTTCTTGTTGTTAGAAATTACGCTATGGATAATGTAAGCGGTGTTGCAGCCTCTCTCTCTCTCTCTCTCTCCTTCTCTCTCTCGCCGTGTGACCTTTAATGGAGCGGGGGACAGACTCTCCCCCTCTTTCCCCCTCTCCATCCAGCACTTGTGTGTGACTGCAGACTGATTTATTTTCAGGCTCTTTCTGCCATTTTTTATTATTATTATGATTATTTCGTTGTTGCTTTTGCCTTATTCCATTCATTTTCCTCAGTTCTTCGTTCTTTTTTTCTGCCTTTTTTTCAAGGTCGCCGCGCGTCGTGAGTTCTTTAATGCGGAAATGGGAAATGTAATGAAAAAGTTTTTATTTTGTCTTGTCGCGTGCGTTGAATGCCAAGAGTGGGCGAGGAGGGAAGCGAGGGAAGAGAAGGCGTGAGAGAGAGACGCCATTTATATCCGCGACGTTTTGTTTTGCCTGGTTTCTTCCTTTTCCCTCCGCCACCCACCGCTTTCTCCGCGTCTGTGTGTTTGCCATTAAAGCAAATAATTTCAAATGAGATAAGAAGTAGCAGCAGAAAAAAAAATGTATAAAAAAACATGGAGAGGAAATATAAAGAAGGCAGTGAAAAAAAAATTGACTGTGCAACAAGTTGCAAGTTTGCTGCCAAGGCAAGCAAGTGAAAGTGGCGCCTTCGCATTGCCAAGGAGTGCAGAGAGAGGTGAGAGGGGGGCTCAGAGAGGTTCACTGGAAGGGGCCGTGTAAAATGAAGTCATGAAATTTGCACAGTTACTCAGCTGCTGCATAATTTATTAGCTGGTTTTACTCTTGACTTTCTCTCTGTCTCTGTGTCTTCTCTCGTCTTTCTCTTTAGTCGTGTGTGTGCAAATTCTTTTGCCCCAGCCTCTGATTGTCTGTCTATCAAAAGTGCTGGCAAGTAGCAAGTGGCAAGAGTGGCATGCGGCATGCGGCAAGTTGGCAACTGTCAAGTGGCAACTGTTAAATTGGCAACTGGCAACTGGCAAAGTGGCAACTGATGCTGTAATGGTCTAAAACAAGCGGAAACAATGTTCAAAACGAGCCACTCAAATTTGCAACTAATTAGTGGTATTTAGATGCTTGAATTAAATCAAAGAACTGAGCGACAAAGAGTGAGAGACTGTTAAAAACTGGGCAAAGCAAATAAATAAATTGTAATATCATTTCATTCAGTTACGCTACAATTTTAATGATTCTTGAAATACTGCCAAATTGAGCTCAATAATAACATTCGACTTGTACATTTTGAGCACTACTTGGAATATTTTTCATACTTTCAAACATGATTTTATAGTAATGTATTTGACAAGCAATCAACAATTAATATACCAAAAACATTTCTAAATAAAAGTTTAACTTTGTTAATATTTATATTTTCTAATAAGTAGAGTAAAAAAAAAGGTATAAAATCTATAGTCAGGTATATTCACAACCCATTTTAAATAAAAGCGTGATATTATTTGTAAAATACATATACCAAATGAATATACCAAAATATACCGAAAGCTATATTTGGTATATAGCTTCTTAATTTACATAAATAAAGCATAACAGTGCGGTATTATTCTTATAATATTCCCATTTTATATACCGAGCAAATACCAAAATATACCCAATGCTATATTTGGTATCCCGATATACTAGCATTTTAAAAAATATGTCAGATTGTCAACACAAGCAACTTGACTAAATTGTAATCCGATTTGGATTTGGTCAGCCGTTTTTGTTTTAACGAAAGTCTTGTATTTTTTGCAGCTACATATACATATGTAGTTTTTATATTTTCCATCATCTATGGCATTTGTTAAAATCTGCATTTATACCTTAATAGTTATTTATTTGATATATATATATACGTAGTAGAATTTAAAATAAAAATATCAAATAGATGTAAATTATAATCACATATTTCATAAGATATTTGATCAAGATTTTGAAGATTTTTTTATGAAGAGAAATGTATACATATTAATTGATTAAATTTCGGTTCATTCTACTGCTAAAAAAATCTTCAATATATCAATATACCATCCTATTAAAAATATACCAGATTGTCAACAAAAGCTACTTAAATAACTATTTCAAAATCCAAAAGATATTAAATAGAACTTTACTGATTTGCACACATGCGACGCCATCGCCTACAAGCTGCATGCAGCCAGCACATTGGTCAATTCAACCACACACGCATACGCACATGCACACGCATACATACAGACACATACTCACACCCATTCAAACACACACACACAGACACAGTCATGTGCACATAGGGAAAAATATAGAAACAACCCACATGACATAAGGAAATAGGCTCGTGTCCACGAGTCCTTCAGGCCTCGACTGTAGACAAGCATGAATAGGCGGACGGACAGACAGACGGACGGACAGACAGGCGGAAGTACAGACAGGATGGAAGGGAGGGAGTGAGCGTGTGTGTGTGTGAGTGCGGCACACTAAAAGGGAGGGTGTGGTCAATGGCAATTGCATTCTGTGGACGTGAAATGCCGTTTGTTTAATGCCACATTTTGCTTCATTTTCGGGGTGGAATTTCAGGGAATTCGTAACGAATTCTAAAACGTATTGGCAGAAAATGTTTGGCGATCTACAAAATGGAAGCAATCACTTAAGGGAAACGGCAGCGGGGGTGTTAAAAAAAAAGATTGCACAAATAAAGGCAATCTAGAATTGAAGATGAAGTGAATGAGTACTATGTAGTACTATATCAGTATACCAAACATAGCCTTTGGTACATTTTTAGTATTTTTTAAATGGTATATTAATTCGTTATACTGTATGTATACCGCACTGTTTTGCTTTTATTCAATATTTAGCACACTCGACTGTAACTTTCCTACTTGTTATTTTATTATTACAATCGAAATAATATTTGAACACATCATGTATTTTCCTTTTCAGCACCCATCTCAAAGTTAAATTAACTATTTATTTTAGAATACTATATTTACTATAAAAATTGTAAGAACTAAACAAATTTGATTTGTCTTCCTCATTGCTATTATTATTATTATACTTAATAGCTAGAAATGAAAACTATCAACTTTGCATTAATATGTTTGTATTTAACAAATTATTGCATTAATATTTTTATTATTTATACAAAAGTATCTATATTTAGTACCATCCAGCTTAAATAGCTGCTTCGACTGCGTTGCATTAAAATTGTTTACTTTAATAAATCTTTTTTAACAGCATTAGTCTAACTACAGATTTAAGAAACACAAGTTAAGTTCGGCGTTATTCTAAATATATTATGTAATGCCAATTTAGAAACTAAAATTTTCAATTATGATTGAGGTAAGATGTTACTACTTGTACTTTTGGCATTATTCATATTTCAATGAGCGAATTAAGAAAATTTGAGTAGAAATTTTACTTCATCACTTCAAGTTGTTCAAACTGTATTGTGTGAATTAATAAAAATAAATAAATTACAAATTTGTTAGTTAGTATACAAATTTAGTAGATTAGTAATGAATGAATTAAGAAAATTAAGCTATAAATATTACTACATTATTTCAAAATTATATTACTACAAAATATTCAAGCAGACCTGGGTTAAAAGTGCAGCCTCCTAGCTTTTACAGCTTGGACTGTACTCTGATGTTTGTGTCAGTTAGTCAAGATAATAGTAATAGTTATATAGTAGTAATAAGGGAGTTCATATAATGAGCGACGAAAGCTTATTGCATTATTATTTCAAAAGTGCAGCCTCCTAGCTCTTACCATCAGTCAATAATTGGCTCAGTCAGTCAATAAGAGAGTCAATGAAAATAGTAATAGTAATACAGTAGTAATAAAGAATTAATATAATTAGAGTAGAAATTTTACTGCATTATTTCAAAAGTTCAGCCTCCTAGCTCTTACCATCAGTCAATAATTGGCTCACTTATAAATTTGTATATATGACGATGACAGATTAGTAAGAAGCGAATTAAGATAATTATAGTTGAAGTATTACTTTATTACCAAAAGATATTCAAAGTGATTTGCGTAAAAAGTGCAGCCTCCTAGCTCTTACAGCTTGGACTGTATTGTGATAATTGTGTCAGTCAGTCAATAAGAGAGTCAATGAAAATAGTAATAGTAATACAGTAGTAATAACGAATTAATATAATTAGAGTAGAAATTTCACTGCATTATTTCAAAAGTGCAGCCTCCTAGCTCTTACTGTCAGTCAATAATTCACTTAATTATAACTTATTTATATATGTTAGATGGTAGTTTAGTGATAATCTAAGATTTTCCTTGTCACAATCGCATTTATATATTTGGTTTCGATTTACAGTCGCTTATAGATAACGTATATGATATCAATAGAGTCAACATTGTGCCTTTTATTGTGATTATCATCGGCACTTTCATTGCAATTATCATGTGCATCGATATGACGAAGACGATGATGATATGAGTAAATGACAATAAGAAGAAGAAGCTCTGTTTTTTGCAATGGCAGAAGCTCTTCAAGTTTTCTTGTTCAGTTCATTTCAATTGGTGTCGTTTGCTTCGATTTGTTGACCTTTCGACAAGACAATTTCTTAAGCATGCCGTCTCGTTCGCTCCCACTCGCTCGCTCCAGCTCTAAGCATCTCTCTCTCTATCTGTATCTCTGTCTGTGACTCTATCTCGCTTTTGCTTCTTGAATGCTGTGCTCTGCTCTCTCTCTCTCTCTCTCTCTTTCGCTCACATTCAGTCTTATGCTGCTCCTTAGGTTCCTCGTATGTGTGTGGGGATATGTGTGTGGGTGTGCGCATGTACCACATACAATGGCCATATATACACACATACACACACATGTGTGTCTCTCTCTCTCTCTATCTCACTCTCTCTCTCTCTCACTCTGAGTGTATACTACAAAAATGCCATTTTCATACTCAACTGTACTGCTTCGGAATTCGAATGCTAAACCAAAAACATTTGAGCAAAAAGTGTTCAAACTGTGATGATGCTGCTGCCACAAAATGCTGCGGGGTGGTTTGGCCAACAAAAAAACCCAAAAAAAAACGAAAAAAACAAAATCGCAAAATACAAATAAATAGCGCAAAAAAGAAAGTTTGCGGACTCCGGTCTTCAGGCAGCACCAAGTGGCTGTCCTGGCAAACAAGTGAATGCGGCTCCAACTCCAGTCCGACTCTGCATCTGGCTCTGACTGTGGTTGTTGCCATTGCCACTGCCTCAGCCACATCCACATCCACAGCAATGGCAACGAGCTGTCGAATTCCAAATAAAACCCCCACACACACAGGCACACACACAGCTAAAGGGAAGCGCAGAAAAAATTGCAAAAAGATGGCAAAGGGAAAAAAATTGCAAATCGAAACGATACGAAACGAAACGAGTGCAGGAGCAGAGGCCAACCATTCATCTAAGCATTCATGTAGCCCCAGGTCCATTGGCAATAGCTAAGCTAAGCTGAGGGGTGGACAGAGAGGGGTAGAGGGAAGGGGGAATGCTTGCGCTGGTCTTACGCCAAGTGATTTATATTTTTGATATGCAAAACATCTCGTACACATCGTCTCAGGGGCGTGGACAAGACCGCGTCGCATTTGCATACATACAACCACACACACACACACACACACACACACACACATACAGATATATATATATTTATATATACATGTACAATTTTGCGCTGGATTTGTGCAAAAATCGGGAATCTGCAAACGCTCCGACATCGCCATCGCCATCGCCATCCAAATGACAAATATGCAAAGGACATAAGCATAAGCAATGTATAAGGACAACCGCACACACACACACAGACACACACACAGTGCCACAGTGCCTCAGCCACAAGCGTAACCACAACCACAGTCGCAGTCAGAGTCGGAGGAGCCTTGACGAGGACATGGAGGAGGACAACGAAGACGGCGACGACGACGGCGACGAAGTCGAGGCTGAAGCTTTTGTGTGCCGGATGTGGTCGTTAGATTAATGCGCTTTGGAAGCTTGCCAGTACATAAAATCTATGTATGAATGATCCAGCTAACACATACACACACATAAACACACACACACATACATACACACATACTTGGCACACACATTCGCAGTCCCGTGACAATCCCCCTTTGGGAACGCCAACTGAACGCTTGGCCACCATCAGTGTCCTTTAACTTGAGTGTGTGTGCAAATTGTGTGTTGTGTGTGTCGAGTGTGTGTGTGTGTGTGCATGTGTTGGCTATGTGTGCTCTGCCATGCTCTGCTTGGCCAGCTTTTGAGATTGAGCACATCAAGGCCAATAAAAGACTCAAGCAAAAGTCGACTATGAAATGCTCTAAAGTCTACCAAATTTGATTTTAAAATTGAAAACAATATTAAAGTAATACACTTTTTGGTATTTTTTTTCTCAATCTTCATCTTTTTTATTAACATACATATCTCTACATAATCGCCATTCATTTTAATACATTTCTTCAGTCCATAAATTCTCTATTAAAAACAATCTTCAAAATAAATAAGTAAGAAAGCTAAGTGCTGTATTCATTTTAAAATATACCGAATTAATACATCGCAAAAATATTGAAAATACACCAAATGCTTGGTATATTTATATAGTACTACATTTAAAATATACCAGATTGTCAGTCAACGCAACTAAGATCCGTTGTATGGGATATTTTTTGTATCTTTTCATCGGATTTTTGTATTTCTATGATCTTGGTCTTACGAGTATATCAAATGCTTCTGTAGCTTTCCTTCTGGTTGATGTTAAGTAAAACGGGCAACATTTTAAAAATAAAAAGTGTGTAAAACTCGAAAATTTTAATTTTTAAAACAAATGGAGATTCCGTCGAAATTTCGAAATAAAAAAATTGTGAAAATCGAAAAGATTATAAACATTAAAAAAATTCCCTTTCAAATTTGCGCTTAATTTTTGGAAATAACCAAAAATTACTGAAAGCAAAATCCGAAGAATATGGCGCTGAGTGTAACATATTTCATCGATGCCATAAATCGCAATAAAGTTGCTCGGAATTATTTATAACAATAGCCACAAAGTTTCAATGAGAAGAATGTTCTTTTCAAGAAAATCAAATAAAATAATGTCTAATTTGTAATTCTTTATGTGAGCAGCTCAATCCATGATATTTCTATTAGATTTTTCGGTCTTCCTTGCTTATATTGGAAAACATTTAAGTTTGGTTGACATATCCAACATACATATATAGTCAAGGAAAATTGACTTATTTTACCCAAGTATTTATAGCATAAAGATAGTTTTGTAACAACTATAACAAAATATGTTGATTATCACTTGAGCATTTTATACAAAATATAATTTTAGAACAAGCTTGTGCCTGGTATCGCTGAACCAAAAATAAATAAATTAATAAATAAGGAAATAAGTAAATAAACTCATTTTAGATAACTTGCTTTAAGTACTTTTTAGCTAGTAAAAGAAACTAATTAAATTGCCCTTTGTGTGTATTTTGTTTTTTTATATATAGAATCGTAGAGCTAGATTTTACTTCACAAATTTGTAATATTAATGTCAGAGCTTATTTTTGTATGTAGTACTATAATATAGGGTTTTTGGTTTCTCAATAAACTAATTCGCGTTTAAAGTTGACTATAGGCAAAATTATCGTTAAAACAGAGAATGAAATTCGCATTTGTATTACTCAATATATTTTGAATATTTCTTTTTCGTTATATATATATATATTTTTTTTATTTTACTTTAATCAATATTTTAGTTTTATTTTACAGTTTTACTAATAAATTTATTATTCATATTATTTTTAATGCAACATCATAATCATTTCAATGCGTTACAAATTTGATGGGTTTTTTTTCTGCAGATCTTTGACTACAGTTAACTTGGCAAAGAGTATCATCTCATCTGCAGATCATTGCCCAGCTTGACTTATAGTCTTTATATTCAAATTCTCTCTGTGTTTTTCTACATTGCTCTGTCTCCGTTTGGCTCTCTATCTCTCAGTCGCTTCCCCTGCTCTTTCTTAGCCTCATTTATTGAGTTTCCGCTGCATTACGAGCACTTTATGCGCATCTGTTTAGAATGTTTGATTGATAATCTCTCTCTCTCTCACTCTCTCTCTCTCTCTCTCTCTCTCTCTCTCTCTCTCTCTATCTCTCTTTTTCTGTATCTCTGTCTATCGCTCGCTCCATGAAGCAATTGCATTTAGATTGTTTTCCTTGTGTGTCGTTAGAGTTGCCATATACATGCTTGCTGCAGGCGAGTACGAAGAGGCAACCCCAGCTGGGCAGTAGAAGTAGTTCAATATCCTGAACTGCTCTCGCAGTTTATTGGATTTGAATGTGAAATTGCCCAACTATGTGTATTGATGGCTTCTGCGAAAATTTTACATCATACTTTCGAACGCTCGAAGCGCGCGACTCAAGCTCATTTGCATATGCCGTTGTCGCTTTGCTTTTGAGCTTTGAGGGTGGACAAACACACACACACACACACACACAGAGACACACACACACACACACAGGCACACACTAAGCGGGCGAGGACATAACGAGCGATAATGCTAATGCCTTTATGGCGCACATATAAAATGTCCTTTTTGCGAACATTGTTGCGCTGATGATGCAGCCGGAAGAGCTGTCGTTTGGGGGAGGGGGAGGGGGAGGGGGAGGAGGTTAAGGTAACCCGCGCGCAAAAAAAATAGAAGGAAAATAAGAAGCTGTGGAGCACTGAAAAGTAAAAGGGGGTTGCTTCGCTGTGCGCGTTTTTGGTCCTCGGCCTGGCTGCCATTATATGGCCATAACATACAACACAGAACGACAAACGAAGCCAGGGGGCGGGTTGAGGTTTCTTTTTTTTTGTTAGGTGGTGTCTGGACTGGCAAACATTTGCGAAATGAAAATAGAAACCACCACTGGCCCGTGTGACCAGTGCGACCAACAACACCAACATCAACTACAACACCACCATCAACAGCAACAGCAACAGCAACAGCAACAGCAACAACAACAACAATAGAAACAAGACTTGCGAAATAAATTCAGCATGTAGAGAGGACGCCATGTGTCCCAAGTTTTGCCAAGCACCCTTCCCGTGCCTCAAGTCTTTGCCCTTACCCTTACCCCTTAACCATTCCCACTCCAATTCGGCCCATTGGCGAAAACCACCCGGACACGTCTTGCGCTTTATCACGGACGTCAACTTTTTGGCCATATATGTATGTATGCTATATGTAAGCGAGGGTGGCTTACGGTCTCTCTGTGTCCACATATATGTCTCTCTGCATGTGTGTGAGTGTGTGTGTGGCAAAACGAGTCCGGGCGGACGTTGCCAGCATCCCAAATGTGTATGTATTCCCCCCACATTTGCACATTTGTGTATGTAGCTGCTTAGGTGCACACTCACATGTGTGTGTGTGTGGTCTCCCCTTTGTTGTTAGGGGATGGACTAGGACATTGAGCCACCCTCACCCAATGCCAATCGATTCACCTAAAACGTTTACTTACTTTTACTCTACTTCACCGAACCTACTCCAAATTGATCTCACTTGCAGATCGTGCTCCCGCTGGTTTGTGTCTCCACTGCAGTTTATAGCACCGTTTTATGACAACGATCTTGTGTTGCCTACTTTTAGGCGACGCCTCTTAACTGCTTCAGTCTGCAAAACATTTGCTACTCAAATGGCATTTTCACAATTTCAATTTCAGTATAGATGATAATAGTTTCTTCATTTAATATTAATGTTTTTTTTTTTATGAATTTGTCCACTTTAGTGGCCAGCTTTGGCTTGCTTAAAGCGCCACCTGTTGGCCGCCACAGTTTCGGCGCTTGGTTAACAGATGGCGCTAACAAACTGATTGGACACGCGCACATGTAAATGCCAATTGGAAGGCTCGAATTGGTCCACTTCAGGGTGGTTTTTATGGTCACACATGAAGTAGATACACACATGCTCACGCACACATATGAACAGTTTCTCATGAAGATAAACTCATATGTGGTATAGAGATTTGGTCAACAAGTCGTTCGATTAAGAATGGAATATTGCCTCTTTAAAATTCAAAGAATGAAATATTATCATTTCTTTATAAATATCTTAATAAATTTAACACTACTTGCAACCATTATGTTGTTATTTGTTTATTTAATATTATTATTAAATTAAAAATAAATAAATTTCGATCAATATAAAATTGATTGTTAAAAATATACATCGATTTAAAATTTACAATACTATAATATCATACAAAAGTTAAGTTATTTGCGAATCCTGTACTATATTTTATTCCCTCTTAAAACGTCAGAGCTTCTTCTTAAATACCAAATACAATGGAGCCAATGATCCACATCCAAAAAAAAAGAATCTCAGAGTTCAGCGCACAACCTGCATAACTGTACATTTGAATGCGGATCCTTGAAACGACCAGCAGAACGGACAAACGGAAAGCAAAGAAAAGGTAATGGCACACAGAAATAGAGAAACGAGCGATGAATGAATGCGGACGCAGGCGGCCTTTAAAGGTCGCTTTTGGATGCCTAAACATAACGGAGCCACTTTGCACCGCGACAGCCGAGATCCAAATGTGCCTCCTGCTCCTTTTTTTTACTGCCTTTGCCTCTGTCTCTGTGTCTCCTGTCGCCTGTCTTGTAGCTCAAGATGCCATAAATAAAATGCTCGAGCTCGGGCATTTGTTTGGAGTACAGGCAACAACAGTGATTGCAAGAGCGAGTGCGAGTGTGAGTGCGAAAGTAACCGACAGAGTCTGAGGCTGTTTATAACACGACATAGATGTTTGTATGTGTGTGTGTGTGTGTGTGTGGGTGTGTGTTACACCCCCGCGAACAGTGGACGATGCTGATGCAACTCGGGGGAAGAAACAGAAGACAACTTGAGATTCAAGTGACAATGATAAACATCCTGCAGTTGGCCGTGTCCATCAACGCTGGCGCTTCGACCTCGAGAGTACACCGCACCCCGCACCCCGCACCGCATTCCGCACCGCCCGATCACACAAAACAATGCCGCGTTTTCAAGTGTCTTTCAACGTAATCATAATATAGACGCATCTCCAAAAGAAACCGAATCCCCGAACCAATTACACGTGCAGAGTTGCCTCAGAGAACGGGTTGTCAATGAGAAGATGCTCTGATGCAACTTCCTTTGCTGCATTTTCCAATTGAACACATGTTTGCAATACAAACTGTACTTTCTGAAATTTATTCAAAATACGTACAGCATCTTCAAACTAATTTTTCAAACTACAATTTTTAAATAAGATTATAATAAAAACTCAAATTTTATGGATACAAATAATAAATTGAAGCATGGGAAAGAATTAAAGTAAAATAAGTAAGAAATTGCAGAATTATTCTTAAAATATGCCAAATTATTATACTGAAATTATATTAAAATATACAGAAGACTACAATTAGTATATCGATAAACTATTGCATTCAAAATATGTTATCAGATATACCAAGATATACCAAATTGTCAACAGTAATATAATAAAATATTAATAATTATAAATTGTTAATTCAAAGTAAAACTTAGGACTTAATGGATTCTGGGAGTATTTAAGCAATAGCCTTTTAATACATTCACTGCGGGGATATGGAAAAACACAGAAAGTGACCCAATCAAATTAGATAAAAAATAGTTTGGTTACATATTTTGTTTTAGTTGTAGTTTTGTTAAAAGTTTAGAATTGTATAAAATTGAAATGCATTTGTAGGTTATAAAATAAAACTAGCCGATGATGTTATTATAATTATTATTTTAGTTTAAGCATTTACTTAATTTCCACCAATAATTGTAAACATTCAGAGACCATAAGAGGTAAAATGTAAAAGTTTATGAATACACCAAATATAATCTTCGGCATATGATTTGGTAAATTTTTTAAGAATAATACTTCTTTCTTATAATTAATTATAATTATAATTATATGTAGGAAAGTCTTAAAATACTTCATCACTTCACTCTGTCAAAAATGATTTAAGTATTAAATGAGCTAAAATTGCAAATGCTGTTTACTGTAATTCAATTAAATTCATTTAAATGTGAAAATCCAACTCTTTCTTTATAAAATATAATATATTAAGAGTAGGATTAAGACTTTGAGACTAAAGCGTACGTATGCAAAACAAAAACACTTAGCTTATTAATCCATTGGAAAATAAAGAAAATAAAAAGTCGTTTACAATAAGTTCCACGATGGCACAATATAAAATCTGTTGTGAACTCTTAGGGGGTGCTTTCAATCGACTAATGTCAGAGCTCTTCATTAAGGAAGTGGCATTTTTATGATGGAATCGACTCGATGCGTGACAGCGACAAATGCCAGATTGAAGGATCTGTGTTGATGATGGTCTGACGAACCGCTATGGAAAATGCAAATGCAAATGCACAAAGTATTTTCGGGGCCCCGCGAATCGAATCGTTTGACAAGTGTGATGCTCGTTGCTGGACAATTTGCATACGAGTCGATAAAAACAATAGAGTGCATTGATTGTGAGAAGTGAGAGGATGAGGATGAGTTGCAAGGGGGCGGTGTGGCATGCTGTGGTGGTGCTGCCAATTAGCGGCGCTGCAGTTCGTGTCGAATGCAGACAACAAAGGCAACGCAGCGACTCTCAGCTGATTGATTTTGATGATGTTGCATCCACGTCATGATGTGGCATAAGGGCAGCTCAGAGATGCCGCAGCGTGTGTGGAACGTGTTGACTGTGGACCACCCAATGCAGGCAAAAATTTTGACAGCTCGACAGAGGCCAACAACACAGAGTAGGAGGAGGAGCATATTGAAACCAATACGTCAAACGTGAGATTACATAAAAAACCGCAAAAATATGCGAAACAAAAGGCAAACAACAACAACAGCAACAACAATCGAGAGCTGACCTTTTGGGTTGGGCATTGTCCTGAGGCAAATACTCGTAAAAAACAACATATGAATCGAAGGCCCAGCATGCATATGGATGGGTCTATAAGGATATTAAGGATATTGCCAGCATTCGCCTCAACGCACGTACAGACACACCAGAGAGAACGTTCTTGCATCGATTGTTGTTTGCTTTTTTTTATCCTCATCGTTGCTGGACAAAGAACCTTGCTCCGCATGCTCTTCACTCTGCTCTGCTCTTCGCTGTTCTCTGTTCTCAGTTCTGTGTTCTACTGGCCACCCATTAACAATGGAATGGGTTAGCAAAAACTCCTTAATATGATCTCGTTGAGGGCAGCTGAGGCAGCGTTCAATCGTTCAATACACCAATTCTCAATCATTCTCAGCACTGAGCTGAGCTGAGCTGAGCCGAGCTTCAATAAGAGCAGCTGACGCACACGATTTTCATTTCCATGAACTGCAATTAATCTTTTTCAGCTACATTTACTATAATACTTTAATTACAATGCAAAGTTAGCTACTATATTTAATGACATTTGTAAGCCATCTATTTTATGGAACTTTCTTTGATTTCATTATAGCATAACATACACAACTTCACAAAAAATCTGAATGCCCAATATTGAAATTCAAGATTATAATTTTGTTTTAAAGACGCAAAAATCTCAAAATTGAACCAAGGACAATTTAAAATAAAGATTGTTTAAAATAAATAAAAAAAATAGATTGCGTGTTTTTTTTACACATTTTTGTAGTTTGTCTTATTTTTTATTTAATATTAGCTACAACTATGACGCCAACCAATTTTTTAATTTGGGTTTGATTCAAAGATCTTAATTATTAAACCAACAGCAACAGCATCAGAAACTAGATTGTAAATTAAAGGAAGGGAATTCCAAAATTTTAAGAAACAATAAAAAATTTGTTTTCTAAGTTTTTAAGCCATGATTTGCGATATTCTTTGAAACTATAAAAAAAATTCTTGAAGCAAGATTTTAACCTTAAAAGAAGAAGTGTTTAATCAAATTTCGCTTACAAATCTTGATTTATTTTTTCAACATACAAATCTTATTTCAAGATTTTTCAATATTTACTTTTCAATCTATATTTTGTTTCTCTTTGTGTATTATACTTATTTGTAATGCAAAAATTAGTCTAATTTATATGAATATTCATTTATTAAATACAAAAATCATTTAAATAAAAATAATGAAATAAGAATTTGAAGTACCCAAAATAATTTGATTTGCCTGAACTAAGCATTTTACTTCCAAATATGTCTTTTAATTTTCAGATTACATTGCATTATTAGTTATTTTGATAAAAATAAGAAACAAAATTTGCTCGCCATATCTTAACTAAAACTTAAAGTTATTCACGGATTTGTAAAGTAAAAGATTTAATGTTGTGAATTGTCGTAGGCAAGTTTCTATTTGGTTTGATGTCATACTGCTGAATGGAATGCTTAAAAAAATCAAAGCTGATAAGAGAGCGAGAGAGAGAGAAGTGAATACGATCTAAAAATAGGCAAGTATTTGCAATAGCATCGCTGAAGATCGCAGCTCCATTATCTAATCGAGTGTGTCTACGCAATAACACCTACCTCAACCTCCACCTCTGCCTCTGCTTCGGTTTCTGCTTCTGACTTCATCTTTGCTCATCCTCTGCTTTGCTTTTTAAGTAAACAATGAAAAGAATTTCGAAATTTGCACAATGTTTCAATGTATTTGCACAATTTGCAAACCTGGCTAGACTTTCTCTCCCTCTCTCTCTCTCTCTCTCTCTCTCTCTCTCTCTCTCTCTCTCTCTCTCTCTCTCTCTCTTTTGGCGAGGGCTGTTAATTTTTTGGCATTCAATAAAAATAAATCAGAACCGCAAACAAATGCAGCATCATCTGGACTCGAGTCGAGGGCTACTCTTAGAGGGGAAGGGCAGGGGAAGGGACAAACAGGGGTCCGAGTTGAGGTCTATTGTCCGAAATTTGAATATGGATTAGATAAATCGTGCGTGCGGCAGACGCAAGGCAACAATTTGCAATTTTGCATACGCAAAAACCTCACGCCTCGCTGATAGTCAGTCAACCGACTGTTCAGACTCAGACGGACGGACGGACGGACAGACGGAGGCGCATAGTCATCGAGATTTTTGGGCAGCGTTTTGAGCGGGCATTAAATTGATTTTATCGCCGCAGCAAATGCGGCAACTGCCAATAAAACAATTTGCCGGCCCGTTGTTGTCCTTTGTTCGGCAAACACAAACACTCACGGACACACACACACACACACACATGGTTGTGTTCTTTTGATTGTTATGAGCATTTTGCCACAGAAGGCAACTTTGGTCGCGAGCAGCGTTCAAAGTCAAATTTCTGTTGATCCTGCAGGTTCCCTTCAACTGACAAATGACACAGCTTAGTGAAGTTGGTCAGCATTTGGTATTGTTCAGTTAAGTGAAGGACAGGACAGGACAGCAGTAAACACAGCTGGAGATTGGTCACTATAAAACTCAAAAATAGCAGTTCAATTAGAAATGTATCTACTGCTTCTTGAGACATTTGAGGTGCATACAAAGCACTTTGAATAAAAAGTATACATTGCTAAACTCCTTCTCAAATTAAATACTTTTGATTTAAAATGTTTGGTGACAATTTAAATTTATTTCAGTTAATCAGAAGTTGGAATAATTCATGTGACAATTTGAAAAAAAGGGAAGAAAATTTACAAGCTCAAGAGTTAAATAAACAAGAGAAAAAAATAGTAGCTAATTTAAACTTTTCCACTTAAATATATTGAATTTTTAAATAGAATAATGCAAGCAGCATAATAAACAATCTTTAGAAGAAATATATACTTAATTGTGTTAAAGTCTTTTGTTTTAATGAGGTTTGAATTGATGTTGATATGCAAAAGTGTTTGGTATTAAAAGATACTTTAAATATAATATAATATTTAAATGATTATACAAATTTAACAAATTGTGTTTTTTTTAAACATTTTTTTTAAAATTGGTATAAAAAAGGTGAATTTTTCTTCTTTTTTTAATTGAAATTTTTAGTTGGTGTTTATATTTGGTTTATGGGGAGTATAAAAAAAATAATTTCAGTTATATTTCAGTAACTTCTATATCCGGTCCTTCATAGAATGATACAGAGAATCTATGAAGTTTAAGAAAATCTCACTCCAAGCATTTCAAACATTCACACTAAAGCTTCAGATAATGTTTTCTTATATTCGTTTTGCCTTTTTACTGCATTGTTAATATAATACTCTAGAATTTTGATCTTGATTTGAAATAAAGCCTTATGGGTTCAATTTTGACATTTTTGCATTCTTTAAATAAAAATATATTCTTCAACTTCAAAATAGAATTATTCTTCAAATTTGATTTAAATACTTAACTTTTGGCTTAAATATTTACATAATAGTTATCATAAAAAAGAATTTGTTATTGATTTGAGGACTTTATTAATACTTTTTTTAGTGCTCCCGTTGCTATTTGTAACAGTTCTAATCTAATAAGTATTTTTGAATATCAATTTGGATCATTCTGCTGCAAAAGTTGACAATGCTTTTCATAGATGCATTTTTCATGTGAAAACTGTGGAGTGGAAAAAAATGAAGAAGCAGAAGAAGAAACGTTAAACAGCGACAAATTCGATCGCCGTTGAACTTGACTTTGACTTTGAGATTGGGATGAAGAAGGAGAGAGAAGGAACTCGAAGTCGAAGACACAAGATGTGCGTTTTTAGTTGTTCAAAAATAGACAATCTTTGTGGGACTAGGCAACAGAGAGAGATAGAGATAGAGCGAGAGAAGCGGGGGAGTTGAGGGGCATATGGGATGGGGAGAGAGAGCGGCGTAACCGTTTCGGTACTGCACACACATACACACACACACACACAGCTAAAGCGAGTGTCTAAAATAAACATGCGCATCCGTTGGATACGAAATAAATGTTGTGCCTGTTGCAGATGAACGGTGAACGGTGACCGTGAGGATGCCGCTCTGGCGACACTGAGAGATGCGTAACACACACACGCACACACATGTGTGTATGTGTGTGTGTGTGTGTGTGTGGCACTTACACAAGACACCGATGCAAGCGCGAGTGATGCGCGTCCTGCTTTTGGTGTCCAAAAACAAGAACGAACCCAAAAAAAAAAAAACGTATCTCGAACAACATTATCCGTTACATCGTCGCACACATGTGGCGCACTCAATGCGTATGTGCGTGCGTGCATGTGTCTGTGTGTGTGTATGTGTGTGTGTGATGCTGCGATCCATTGCGCCCATGTGGCGAGTGCGTTTGACATTGACATGGTTGCTAGTCTGTTTACTTAATGTCATTACGAATGTGTGTTTCATTTATTCAACCGTCCGAGTCCGAGCCACCAGCAGAAGCAGAAGCAGCAGCATCCCCTTCTCCTGCTCCCTCTTATTCCGCAGTCTTAGTCTCAGCCTCAGCATCACCCCTCACTCTCCGTTTCTCATGCTCGCCCAAGTATTGATGCGCCCCAGCCGTCGCCCTTTAGCAAGCAAAGCGACCCAAGCGACCAAATCAAGCGACCAAGCGGAGGGTGGCTATTTTTAGTGTCCGTTTCAATTTGTGTTACTGTACTTTGTGTCCGCTTTGCTCCAACTACAGCAGCTACAGCTACACAAAGAGATACACGCTCTCCACTCGGATACAATTCATACAACATTTCCAAATTTATGCTAGTTTATTGACGTGAGCAGAAGTCCAACTCAAGTTGATGACACGCCACAAAATTTCGATTGCCTTTCGATTGAATACAATGTTTGTATATTCAATTTGAAATTAGATAATAATACAGATACAACTTTTTATTTTTATTATATTATATTAAATCTAGTATTCAATTCTACATTTAATAGAGAAGAGAGAGTACTGGCTGCTGGGGTCTTTGACTCAAAGATACCACTTTAAACTAGCTATATGAAAGCTAAAACATTTTATACATTATCAAACGATATATAAATTTACAAATTCAGGATGAAGAATTAAAGAAAAAACTCAGGACAATAACCCGCAATAAAATTGCATATTATATATTATCATCATACCTATTTGAAATTAAATTAAAATCACAAACTTAATAGCTTAATGTCTAATGCAATTATGAAGAAGTACGAAAGCTACAGTCGGGTTTGTACAACTGTGAGATACACGCTAACAATATTCAATAAAACATTAGCAAATCATAAATAATGTATTAGTCTATGTACATACAAAAAATGGCGACTCAAGTAACAAATTTACACTTGTTATTCGATTTGAGGATCCGGAATGCTTAATGCTTTATGTTAATAATTTTACAATTATCCGTGATTTATTACTGATCTATTTTGCTTTTTATTTAGTATAAAGTGGTATAAAATATTCAATTAAAAAGGCACTTATCCAAATGCACATATTTAATGTCTCAAGAGCTATATTTTTAAGCAGTAGACCAACAAGAAATCCTAATAATGCATATTTAAGATTCCATATACAGTTCTTTATATATATTATATAAAAGGGTGTAATTTATACTTTAAAGTGTAACGAAATTGAAGAATCAATCGTACGAAATTAATTCTTGAGCACAAGACAATTGATTTAAGAATTTTATTTTACAGTACGTATTACACTTTTTGTTTCTGTGTGTTATAATTATATACATATGTATTAAAGAAGTGTTGTCCTATGAAGTGCAAAGTTTATAAATAAAGTTGAAGAAGTTGCAATAATTAAAGGCAATTAATTTGTAAACTTATTCAGTAGTAAATAAACAGATGTTCTTCAATATTTGTTTACATTTTCAAACTCTATACAAACCTTTTTATCTTAAGAACTTGCATTTAATTGTTAGATATTAGTGATATAGATATCTTGTAGTATTTTGTAAATCTTACTACTCGTTGTCAAAATCCGAAGAATGCAATGTATCTATTATCCGCTATCCGAAGGATAGAAATTCTAGATGTTAATAAAGAAATAATTTCATATGAAGTTAGGTCTTCGTTGCTTTGGGTGACATTCTCGTATATTTTGTACTCTGTGGGATACTTATAGTATATCAATATACCACATATAGCCTATATGGTATACTTTTTACTCTACAGTATATTTTGAATGTTTGTGGCATATCGAATGTATGCCTTCGGTGTATTTTAGTATTTTTTTATTATATTATTTTGGTATATTGGCGTAGCTTTTTTACTTTTTTTAATTATCTTATATATCTTATAATTTGAAAAGATTCTATTTGACTTCAATTATTTGGTGAACGAGAACTCGCTCTATGGTGGGAAAGCAAGTTATCACTGATGTTAAACATAATCCGAGCTCAAGCGGTGGCAACTGCTCAGCAATTGGATTACAAGCAAATTGAGCAACACAAGAGATCGAGTGCGAGTGCGAGTGTTCGTTTAATGAGTTCAAGATACTTAAATGCGGCCCCAAAAAAATGACAGCTGAGATTGAGACTGTGTCGCAGTTGCAGTTGCATTTGCTGCGATGGCGTGAGAGGGAGCCGCATACACACACACACACACACATACAGGATGCGAGTGTGTTTTCCTGGTCCGCTGAAGGAGGAGCATGTGACACATGTGTGTCCGTGTCCATTTGGATGCAGCCGCTCCCCCTTGATGATAATTGCTCTTTTGGGCTCAGCTCAGAGTGTGGAGTGTGGAGCAGTGAGGCCTGCATCCGCTTGCTAATGATGCCACTTCGTTTGCCTCCAAGTCGCCACTGCAGTTGTGTATCTATATCTGTGTATCTGCGTCTGCGTCTGCATCTGTATCTGTATCTGTGTCGCTAGTCTTGTGTTATTCTTGCTCTTGTTGTTGCACTTTGATTTATTTGGACGCTTTTCAATTCCCACGAAGACATCGAAACCGAAGCGATTGCAGTTGCAATGGGCACAAGCAGAAGAGTATCTACATGCCACACTCATATGAGCTGCTCTTGTGTGTGTCTATATAAATATCTAAATATGCATATGCACTTCCTGCGGGACGGCGGCGTTACCCGCGAATATTGAATAACCAGAAGTCCGGAATGGGATAACTCTTCCTTCTCTTCCTTCATTTTTTTTTTGTTCTCAAAAATATGCATAAACGTTTCGCCTCGTCCGAAATGGTGCAGTTAAAGGGCTGCGCAAAAAAAAAAGAAAACAACATTTACCCCTAATAAACCGGAACTAATAGAAAATAGAAAATAGAAAAAAAAAACAACTCATACTGAACTCATACGCAGTTCCCAAAAAGGTCGTAGACAATTTTTTATAGGCATTTGACATGGATCACACGGGCATTTTTTTGTTTTTTATATTTTTGCTTGCTTGCTCTTTGCCATCTTCCGGTTTCGTTATCGTTTTCTCTTTTCATTAGTTGACTATAATTTATTAATTTACATTCGTCCTTTGCATATGCGAATGCCACAAGGGTTACACGCGGGGTAGCGGAGTAGCGGGGAAGCGGGGTTCGCTAGGGTCAGAGGGTTCGATCGCATCGCATCGCACCGCATCGCCGCATCTTCAGGGTAACTTCATTGACAGACCTCGATGACCCAGAGAACGCGATTCCTCCGATTCCTCCGATTTCCGATTCAAATACCACGACATTGTCAACCAATTTCGCACCCCATGGCCAAAAATGCCACTCGCATCGCGTTTCGCGCTTCTGTTCATTTTTTTTTCTTTTGTATCCTATCCATCTATCTATCGAGAGTGGCTGCGGCTCATCAGGCAGGTCATGTAGGTAACCAACAAAAAATGAAAATGCATACAAATTATAAACTCTTGCATCGCGAGGGGTTGAGTGCAGTGATTTTAACAGTATTCAAATGTGCCACAGCATTTTTAATTTCATTTATGCTGGCGCAACTTTGGCTATAGATTTTCCTCAGCATCAATTAAGTATTCTAGAGAGAGAGAGAGAGAGAGAGAGAGAGAGAGAGAGAGAGAGGGAGAGAGAGAGAGAGGGAAAGAGAGTTAAGCTATGGATCTACATTTTGAACTTTCGCTGAGGAGAGGAACAGTAAGCTGAGGTAAACTATACAGAGAAAAGAGTTCAAACATCAAAATACAGCAAACTATTTAAAAATAATTTAATGTATATTATGAAAAATAAATTGTGTCTAAAAAATAATATATACATACATTCTTGTGTTCATTAATTTAACATATTTAGCTACATAAAGCCATTGTCATTCTTTTTCTTCTCTTTTTTAGACACGCTCCCTTAAAAAAAAAGTATTATTTAATATTATTCAAATTCATTCTAGTTTACAATTTTTAATATATTCCAATTATATAGTTTGCTGAGAATTTCAAATAATATTTGATTTTAAAGTTGAATACTCTTGAATTAATTATAAACTTACGTTTTTATTGCAATCGCTATTGGATAGAATATCAAATCAATATCATTAAACAATATTTTAGTTTTGATAATTTACAAATTGAACTTGTTCTGTACTTACTGAAATGGGCCAATTTATCATATTTAAAATTTTCTTTTTTGCACCGCTCCGAAATATTATAATATATAGACTAAGTATTCAGTATTAATTTTTGTAAAATATATTGTTTGTATTGTTATTTAAATGTATAAGTTTATTTATTGTAACGCCTTTCAATATTATTATATATTTTATAATATATTCGTCCAGCAAATGTGTGTAACAAGCAGAAGGAGGCATCTCGTACTCCATAAGTTAAATATATTCTTCATCAGAAATAATTTTATATAAAAACAAGTAAAAAAGCTACAGTCGAGTGTACTCAACTTTGAGATACCCGCTACCCATTTTAAATAAAAGCTAAACAGTGCGCAACAATTCTAAAATACTAAAATATACCATTGGCTACATTTGGTATATTTATTTAGTACTACATTGAAAAATATACCGACTTATAATGGTAATCTAGTATATTATATATTCTACGAAATATTTTGAATGTTGTAGTATATCGATATACCAATTATAACCTTCGGTATATTTTTGTATTTTGTTGGTACCAAGCTAAAGATGGAATATTAGCACACTTCTTTGCTTGTATACCAATTTTTTATAAAATCAACACCATGCGGTATTTCACAGTCGAGCATGCTCGATCGTCGCTTTCTTACATTTTGTTTTGTTTCGTGTGTTTTGCACTTCTAGGTTACAATCCAAATCTCAATACTTTTATTAATATCTGTTTGTTAATTTATAAATCCATCTTATTGACAGACACATTTAAAGTTTAGTTTTGTGCATGGTCAATTAATGATATTGTACAATATAAAGAAAATAAAACTTATTATACAACTGTTTATATCTCTTCTTTGTGTTGGCTAAGAAATGAATAATCTTTTTTTTAAGCCAATTCTGGGCACAATCTGTGGCAATTTCGAATTCACTTTCATTAGATGTCATTAGGTGCAATCAGCTGCAGGTTCTGATCCGGCTTAGGATTGTGTGTATTATAACCGTATTTGTATCCTTTCTGACAATTGGTTGGCAATGTACAAAATCGATTGACTCGAAGGATTTCATTGACTGCATAAATTGCTCTGCGGTTGGTTTCTTGTCCAGTTGGCAGCGCGCAATTAACGTGTAGATCCGCAAAAGGATCTTCTGGTTTTTGATTTTACCGGCAAATAATAATTAGAAGCGTATACCGACAAAGGACAATGAATGCAAGTTGAGGAAACCTAAGCAATTTGGCTCATCAACGCTCTTCATTCAGCCCAGCCCGCAAAATCCAATGAAAACACACGCAGATTAGTGACGGTCTCGGTCTCAGTCTTGGGATTGGATTTGGGACTCTGACTGAGACTGAGACTGGAATGCAGGAAGTCCACTGACCGCAGTCACGACACACGGAAATGAATCGACTGCCAAGTGCAATCGAGTGACGGCCACAGACAAATCGACGATGATGATGATGACGATGACCCGATCACTGACCCGACCCAACTCCCGCTGTGCTGTGTGACCATGCCCTTTGTCTTGCCTTAACGGTACCA
This sequence comes from Drosophila albomicans, assembly GCF_009650485.2. Classification (NCBI taxonomy): domain Eukaryota; kingdom Metazoa; phylum Arthropoda; class Insecta; order Diptera; family Drosophilidae; genus Drosophila; species Drosophila albomicans. The sequence goes on along the minus strand of NC_047627.2, from coordinate 2,487,146 downwards.
GATGCAGGACACGGCAAGGCAAGGCAAGGCAGAGCAGGTAGTCAGGTAGTCTCTGCTACAGAGTCCTTGGCTCTACGTGTCCTGGCGCTGCCTGGAGTTGTGATGTGTTTGTAAACACGCTGAAAATAGAATAATAGATCAAAGCCAGATACCAACGCGATCAGCATACACAATATGCAGGATCCCTTTGCACTTGCTGCTCTTGAGAAAGAGAGAGAAGGAGAGAGATAGGGAGAGCGTGAAAGTGAGATCGCTGCGTTGACCCTGATTAACATTTGCTGGACTGTGAGAACTACCGGAAATCGTTCTCCTACTGCTGCTGCTGCTCTCTCTGTTCTCTGTCCATTTTCATAATTTCCATGGCATTGGGAAATTTGTAACACACATGTTGCTCATCGCTCTTCGGTCTTCGCTCTGCGCCGCCTGGCGTTTCCTTTTCAATCACAGAGCACAAGGTGCACTCCCCCACGGTACCACGATCACCGAGCACAATTCTCGAGTGTGATTATTGTGAATGTTTCGAGTCTCGAAAATTATCCCACGCCTCAATCTCAACAGGCAAATCAATTGTTCGTTGCTATTGTTGCTCTGCCTTTTTAGCAGATTTCGAATTTAACACCTGAAATACGAATAGTAGGGGATACTCATCAATGTATTTAATATATTTTTATATTATTTATATAGATCAGCAATTTATTAAAGGATTAATGGATTTTCAATTGGTGTTCTTAATAATAATAATACTTTACTTTCAGTATTGTATATTTAGATATCTTTTAAACATATTTCGAATTTAACACCTAAAATACATATATAGAGTAAAGTAGGGGATATTTGTCAAAGTATTCTATACATTTCTATAATATATCATTATATTTATGTATATAGATCAGCAACAATTTGTTAAAGGATTATAAGATTTTCAATAAATGTACTTATGTAGTTAATATACATACATATGTATTATAAATACTTTAAAATATTTCGTTTCTGTATTGTATATTTCGATAACTTTTAAACAGATTTAGTATTTAACACCTGAAATAGGGGATATTTTTCAAAGTATTCAATATAGTTTTTTAATATATCATTATATATATGTATGTGTACAGATCATCTACCATTTGTTTAAGAATTAAAAGATTTTCAATAGATGTTCTTACTCTCGTATCATTAATATTCATCGAAAATTAATATATGCATTTGAAATATTGTAAACAAATTTAGTACTTAATATCTAAACAGATTTAGTACTTAACATCTGAAATACTATGTATTGAATATTTGTCAATTTATTCAATATTTTTCTTATAATATATCCTTTAATTATATGTATATATTAAGAAGCTGTACTTTGTTAAAAAATTATTATTATTAATCGAAAGTTTATACACACAAGTATGCAAGTCATTTATTTTGCAATATTTGTTAATATTATATATTTAAATATATTTGGAGTTGAACACTTAACACGTAATAAATCTATTCAATTTATGTATTTTCAAAATATTACTATATTTTAATTTTGTCAAAGGATTTAGGGAACTTTAATATATTGTAGTATTATAGCCATTCTTAAATATATTTATTAGTTATATTTTAAATATAATTCTTAAGTTTTTAATATTTGATTATGATATTTGAAAATATTCTATTTCTTTAAATCTGTTATATTGTACTTTCTTTGTTAAGCTGTATGGGTAAAAAATGTAGAAATATCTTCATATTTTATTATTTAGTTCATTTCGTTAGTTCCAATGTTATGTTGTTAAAATAGAAAATGTCTCATTGATCCGATCATCTGTTTATTAGGGCCTAATATATTTTATATAATCAATTTACATACAATATAAAAAATGAATTCATATACAAGAAATTATAATTTAACAAATGTATTTAAATAAGACTTTTTCAATATTTACAAATTTAAAATTTCGTAATTTAATTTCATTTGCCTTTTTTTCGGTGTTATCTAAAGCGTTTTAATTATTCAAACTGTAATATCTCTTTTTTAATCGATTACTCTGCAATACAACGACCCATCTTTTGAATACTCCCGGTCTCTGATCTTCATCCTTTGGCAATCGCAAATCTGCGATCTCCAGCTACTCAATTAACGAGCACATAACAATGACATTGACCTCTTTATGACATTACTCAACTCGTATCTCGAAGTACTCGCATAGTTTGTTTTCAATTTTCAATGGTGCTAAAAAAAATAAAGATCCCGTTTTGCTGTTCGGTTATTTGTTGTTGTAGAACTATCGAGGAGGAGTATCCACCTACGCAATGGACGGCAACCTTCTACGGTATCTGCTTACTGAGTTTTGTGCCCATTTGATACTCGCAAACTGTGGACAAAAGCAAACCCAATCAAAAGAAATGGAAACTTAAGACGCCTCGACCGTTTTTATAGCGGTACCAACATCCTGCCCCATCTTCATCCTCCACACACACACACACGTACACACACACACACACACACACACACACACACGCACACTCACTCAAAATAGCAAAATGGACCCGCGCCGGACGACGCCGAAAGACCTCGAGGGTCAGGGCAAAGGACACGGGAATGTGGGACGATGATGATCAACTACTACTTGAAGAACAAATGCCTAGCGGTTTTTTCGGTTTTTTACAAATATCGCACAATGCTTCTGCCCCCGCCCCTCTTATTGGCTGCTTTCTCTCAGTCCTAGAGGATTCTATTCTTTTTCGCACGCTGTTGGTTTCCTCTAAAAAAGAACAGAGAAAGAAAGGACAAGCGCTAAGAAAAAACGCACACAAGAAAAGAAGGAAGCGAGTGAAAGAGAGAAAGAGAGAGAGAGAGAAAGAGAGGAGGAGTGAGTCCTTAATGATGATGATGATCGCAAATGATGATGATCAATTTTCAATAGCTTATCTGCTTAGAGAGCTGCGCATGATTGATTTTAATTGGAAAGCAGCAGAACGAAGGATGCAGCAGGATAGCATCGAAAAGATGAGATGCCTGTGGCACTTCAAACATTCCGTTGCACGTTGTATATTGCACGTTGCACGTTGCACAATATCAGGGGACATCTCGCTGTCTGTTTTGTCTGGCAGCATCTGTTGTCCTGCAAATTGCAAGACTGTCGTAATGTGTGCAAAATCCATTAGATATGTGAGATCTACTCGATGGGATTATGCGACGACGAGACAGTCAGACGCCTTCGAGACTGAGATACTCGCATCTGTATCCGTCAGATACGCAGATACACAGAGTGTATCTTCAGATAGCAGCAGCATGTGCACTCGCATTTTTACTATTGTCATCTTGTGCAACGGTGCAACGCCCAACTTACAGCTCATTAGGTAATCGATTTGTTTGTTTTCATTTTGCAACAGTACAGAAAAGTTCTGCATGGAACTATTCGTGTCTTTAGGTAGCACTTAAAATGTGTTTTATTAAAGCCTTTTCGAAAATAATTTCATTGTTCGAATATTTTATATTAATATTCATTGAACTTACTTTAATTTGATGCTATTTTACTTTATTTTAACATATTTTATTTTATTCTATTTAATTAGTTTTAATTTAATTTATTTTTCAATACATTTTATTTTATAGTATATTATTTTATTTAATTTCATTTTATCTTATCTTAGCTCAATTTGTATTCAATATTATTTCAAGTTACTTTAATTAATTTCATGTTTGTTTCATTTCATTTTATATTATTTCATTTGTTTTATTTCAATTTATTTTATTTTATCTTTTGATTATAATTTATCATTTGATATTTTTGGTCACTTAACGTATGAATAATGCTTATAGATTACAGAAAAATTTCTTTTAAAAAAGTAAGAAAGCTACAGCCGAGTGTGATCGAGTGTGAGATACTCGCGACCCATTGAGAATAAAGGCAAAAAAGAACTGTATTAATTTAAAAATATAACAAAATAATATACCGCAAAAATACTATATATATGCCAACGGGTATATTTGGTATATCGATATAGTATTACGTTAAAATATATTATAAAGTTCTAAAATATATATAAAATATAGCTTATGCAATTAATATCGTTCTTGCCTATACGAAAGTATTTTTTAAATAAATCCGACAATTTTCATCTGTTCGCAACCCAAATTTTCTGAAATCTTAAATTCAATAGCTATTATTGAATCGATTTGCGGGGCGAAAGTGGGCGTGACAAAAATTTGAAACAAACTTGATCTGCGTGCAAGCATAACAATTACTGTCGATAAAAATTAAATCTCTATCTCTAATAGTCTCTGAGATCTAGGTGTTCATACAGACGGACAGACAGACAGACGGACATGGCGATATCGTCTAGGCTGTTCTCGCTGATCACAAAAATATATAAAGTTAATGGGTCGATGGTTCCTTCTGCCTGTTATATACATTTCCTACCAACACAAAGTTATTATACCCTTTTACCCTATGAGTAGCGAGTATAAAAATATGTATTAAATATAATACGAATTAAAAGAATTATTTAAAAAAGTTAAAATCTGATGCAACAACACATTTTGCTGATATTTCTCATCTGATTTCTAATGCGACGTGAACTCTGAACGCTGACATGAGTAAAAACTTGAACTTGGTGAGATTTTTCAGTTGCATCTCTGTGGATGGATAATTTACATGATATATTGGCGCTGATGTTAACTGTATTCAAATGCATCAACGACAAGAAAGCTCGATGTATGCATAATATGAAGATAGATAGAGAGAGACAGCTATCTTAATTATAATTATTGATCATGGAATTGTTAGGAATGTGAATTAGAAATCGCTTTATGGCAAACGTTGTAGTTCTCGAGCCCTAGAACTCTCCACAGAAGAGAACAGAGAATAAAAAAAGCATATCTTGTTCTCAGCCACAAACGAAGCAGACGAAGTAATGTGACTGCTGCTGTGAAATTCACGATTCAGCAGTTTTGGCTGCCGCTTGCGGCTTGTTGCTTGGCTGCTGGCTGCTTGCTGCTTACCACTTTGCCGCATGTTGCTTGTCGCGTTGCCGTGAGCAATGAGATTTCCATGGTTTTTGGCCAAAAAGTTCAAATTGCTTGAACTTTATGGTGTTCCAAATAGACCAGACCATACTTGTGAGCCTCAACTGGACTGCAGGTTGTCCCTTTTTTGGACAGCTCTCTCTCTCTCTCTCTCTCTCTCTTTATCTGTCTCTGTCTTCCTTGCTCTTTGGAGGTGACCAAGGGCCAGACGATGGACGATGGTCGATGGACGTTGAATGGTTTTGTTGCTTTTTTGTTGTTTGTGGCTGACTCAGCTTGGGATCTGTGCTGAGTTTAAGCTGCTCTTCTCTCAGCTCCTAATCAAAAGTCAAAATCTTTGGCTCGCTTAGCTTAGCCAACGAAAACGTGATGCAGTAGGAAACGCTGCTTGCTGACGATGACTTGTTGCCGTTGCCGTTGCCGTTGCTACCTCTCCCCTCTCTTTGGCACCCCCGCATCACATCATCATGGCATTTAGGTGAATGCATAAGCTTGGACAATCAACTAAGTGACTAACTGACGGACTCACTCACTCACTCACCGACTGACTGACTAGGTGGCTGGCTGGTGACTGGAGGAGCGTCTAGTCTTAACATGGACCTTAGCCATTAGCCAAATGGCACAATTGCTTTTATTGGCGACTGCAGAAGCAGAAGCAGAAGCAGCCGCTGCATTGTGGCCGCTCCCGTTGACAACTTGAGAATTATGAACATTTATTTGGGCTTGCCTCTGCTTGCTTCTGCCTCTTCCTCTCTCTCTCTCTCTCTGTCCAACTTCAACTCCAACTCAACTCTCTGCTGCACCTCGACTTGGCAATCGCCGCCTTTGGCCAGATGAGTCGTCGCAGTCGCAGTCTCAGTCGTCGTCGTCTTCATCTGTGTCTTTGGTGCGAGATCTCGCACAACGTGGCACAGTGGCAATGCCAAAGCTGTTGCTGTTGCTGTTGCCCAGCCCAGCAGCATTTCCTCAGTTGCAGCTCAGTCCATCGATTCGAAATAACGTAGATGGAGACATTTGAAATGATTAATTCACTACACACTGGTTGTGTTGCTATGTTATGGCTGCTGAAAGGAAAACTACTTTTACACTTTAGACCACAGCAATCAAAGAGTTGGACTGTTTTCTTTAATAAGATTAATAAATACCAATACTTCCATTTAAAGTCAAAATTTTGTTTGAATTAAGTATTTCTCTAAATGCACACAAAAGCTCATCATATATTAATAGCGAATTTGCAAGAAATAATACATTTTGTTAATTTGAGTGATTCTATTATTGATTCTATTATCAATCTGGTATATTTTCATCTCTATGGTATATTACGAATATACGATATACCAAATATGGCCTACGATATGTTTTTGTATTTTTTTGGTAAATTTTATGAAATATACCGCACTGTTTTGCTTTTATTCAAAATGGGTAGCAGGTATCACAGATCCAGCTTTCTTACATGTTTTAACTAGATTGCTGTCTATTATGGCTTGTGAACTTGAGATTTGTTAAATTCTACAACTCTTTTTCATGCCAGAAAAGTCTACTTAGTATACATATTTTGTCAATTATTATTTCTCTATACTATTTGACACACTTATGGTTAATCATAGATATAATCATGCTAATGGTAATTTTACAGTAATCGGTATTATATTTGTAATTGTAATTTTGTATTTGAAAACAAATATCGGTTACTAGTTAATGTAATTATATTTTCAGCTATCCCCATATTAATAAAACTTTCTTTGTATCTAACTGGTTCGTCTCATACTTGAGTATGGATCATTTGTCGGAAATCCTTAACATTGGATTCTTCATTTTATGTGTAGTCAATGCAGAAACTATTACTGCTTTTTGCTCTTTGTAGCGTAAAGTGGAAACCATAATATTAGATTACCTCCTTACCTTATTTCACTGTTATTACTAAACCTTATCTTATTAACCGTAAGGCGATGAAATGTTTTTTTCTTATACACAGAATAATTAATGTTGAAATGGATTTATCGGAGCTATTAAATCAAATTAGTTTGGTTGTTTCCAGTCAGGCCTACTAGGAATTTTTATACCCGCTACCCATAGGGTAGAAGGGTATTATAACTTTGTGCCGGCAGGAAATGTATGTAACAGGTAGAAGGAGGCATCTCCGACCCTATAAAGTATATATATTCTTGATCAGCGTCAACAGCCGAGACGATATAGCCATGTCCGTCTGTCCGTCCGTCCGTCTGTCCGTCTGTCCGTATGAACACCTAGATCTCAGAGACTATAAGAGACAGAGCTATAATTTTTTTTCGACAGCATTTGTTATGTTTGCACGCAGATCAAGTTTGTTTCAAATTTTTGTCACGCCCACTTCCGCCCCCGCAAATCAAAAAAATCGAATAACAAGCGTAATTTTAAAGCTAGAGTTACGAATTTTGGTATATACAGTAATAGCTATAGTAGTTATGATCCCTGAAAATTTGGTTTTGATCAGAAAAAATTGTGGAAGTAATTATAGAAATACTTTTGTATGGGCAAAAAGGCCTACTTACTATGGGTCTGAGTTGCTTTGGCCGACAATCTGGTATATTGTGCCGTCTATGGTATATTTTGAATGCGGTACTATATCGATATACCACATATACCATTTGGTATATTTTTTTAGTATTTTTGCAGTATATTTGGTATATTTTGAGAATAATACCGCAAAATATATTGCTTTTATTCAAAATGGGTAGCGGGTATCTCACAGTCGAGTACACTCGACTGTAGCTTTCTTACTTGTTTTTCTATGCATTCCACATAGAACTACTAACTATGCTTTTCATAATCCATTTCATACTACTACTTCAATAACGTGATTTGCATTAGTAAATTTATTCCTCAAATTACAACTTTAAGTTTGCAACCTTTATCTAGTATTTAACAGTATTTTTATGGTATTTATCTAATAATTATTTGGTATAAATAATATTATAAGTATTATTAGTTTATTTTATTAGTTGTCCAACGTCTGATTAATAAATGCTTAATAAATTTCCAATATTAATTTTCCTTATACGCGCGTCAACTAGCGGTTACATACGTCAAGGTCCAAATAAATAGTTGCTTTGGTTAGCAATCTGGTATATTTTGTACTCTATGGTATATTTTGAATGTCATAGTATATAAATATACCACATATGACCTTCGGCATATTATAGTATTTTGTTAATATACTAATTTAATATTTTTAGAATTATCCCGCTTTGTTGTGCTTTTATTTAAAGTGGGTAGCGGGTATCTCGCAGTCGTGCTCACTCGATTGTAGCTTTCTCACTGGATATGCTTGTCTTCGCTGGGCCACTTGCCTGTACTGCCGTTACTTACATACTTACGTCAACGTACAAAGTAATAGAGATCATTTTTGCTAAACAAAAACTGTTTAGAAATATTTGAAAATATGAAACAAAAATTGTTCTATAGTTAAGTCGAATAACTTACTCTATTATACAAATATTGAAAGCAAAGAAATGAAACAAACTTTTCGAAGTTTCGAAGTTGAAATGTTGTGTGATTTAGTTCTGGAATTTTAAATGCAAAATATGTATCTCACTTTAGTTTAATCAGAATATGGAATAAAGATATTTTTCTAGCCTGTTGTCTTTTTATTTTGCGTTGTTGTATGACGTTTAAGTAGGTCAAAGCGCTAAATGGCAATATGTGAACTCTGAAGAGCGTCTTCAAAAGTTCCCCCATAAGATTTTTGTCATAATTCAAACACACTCGCACACACACACACACTCACACACCTGTTGTGTGCCACATTTGTTGGATCTTCATGCTGTTTGTGTTTTACTGTGGTTCAATGCCGAAAGCCGAAAGCCGCATGCCACATGCAAATGTGTCAATAGCATCAAACTGGACATTTATTGCATTTGGTTTGCCATTTAGCCAAGAGTCGAGTCGAGAGTATCGCGCAGAAAGCTTTGAGTATCGAGTACATTGAGTACTTGCCGCATAGAGCATCGATTGCAATCCGACATCGTCGTCGTCGTCGTCGTCGTCTTCGTTCGTTCGCTTGACTTTGGCCGCTCACTCGCCACAGTTTTGCTTTTGCCGATTTTGTATTTCTTTTTCTCTGTGGCATGGCCCATGACCGGAGCCGCAGTGCTGGGAAAACTGGCAAGTTGCAGCTAGCAACTTGCAACGTCGTCGTGAGTGAATCTGGCATACAATATTTTGACAATTCAAAGGATTCTTCAGCAGAAGCAGCAGCAGCAGCGTTCACCTTTTGCATGCAACCAGAGCCACCGCTCGCTCCACTGACATGCTGCAGCTGTAGATCACCGCCCCCGCCAGCAGCAGCCGCAGCAGCAGCAGCCGCATCAGCAGCAGCAGCAACCATTGCCTCCGCTCTCATCGTGCACTATGAGTTGTGAAACCGATTTGTAGCACGGTCTCTGGCGAGAGGTTGTCGATTTGTTGCACAGATTTGCGCACTCGTCGCGGTGACTGGCAAAAAGCAAAAAGCACAACAGCCAGCAATATAAAACACACACAAATCCTTGCTTTTTCTATTTCTATTTTAAGAATTTGATTTTGAAAAACCATTTGGCAATAGCCGCAGAACCAAAAGTGAAGCCAACAGTCTCTTACCTTGGCACAATAAAGTCGCAACAACAGCAGAAGCAGCAGCAACAGTATCATCATCATCATCATCATGATGATGTTGATGATCAACGGAATCATTGTCAGGCATTATCATTATCATATTCATATTCAAAAGGTTCAACACACATTCAGCATTCGACAGCTTGAACGTTTTCGCCTCATTTACATGTGGCGCGCTCTTGAATCTTGCGGCGGCTCAAGACTCAGATCATTCGCAGCTTCAACAAACAAACAACAAACAACACAAAAAAAAAGTTCGGCAACAACTTGGGCAGTCATGATTATATCGTAGTTGTTGCTGTTGTTGTTGTTGTTGTTGTTGCAACAACCGCCTAAAACACTCATCATCATGTCGGACAAACAACCTTGTTGCCGTTTTGCCATTCGCCGTGGCCGGTGCTTGCGATGTTGCCTGTGTTGTTGCCACAGCCTGCTGCCTGCTGCTTGCTGCTTGCCCCAGCTTCTCGCCTGTTGCTTGCGTCGTTGCGTTGTTTGTTGTTCTTCATTGTTGTTGTTGTTACTGTCGTTTTACCCGCTACCCGAGGCTGTCATTGCTTCCTCGTGGCGCTAATGTGGCCGCCACGGCTGCTGCTGCTGCTTTGCTGCTGCTGCTCCATTAAAGCCTGCTGCCGCTTATGACAGCAGATGCACGCTCGCCTCGACATGCAACCAGCCGATAGACGCTAGACGGGGGCAGCACCAACAGCAACAGCAACGGCCACAACATGTCGAAGGAACCTTTGTGCTCCAAATTGTATGTGAATGCTCTCTGTTAAGCTTTATCTAACATTTCGTATATTTATTCTCCATCAATTTGCAGCCATGTTCGCCAGCTGTTAAATTGCAATTTCAGCAACTTTTGGCATGCTGTTAACAAGCGTTATGCGTATTGTAATTAAATCCATGTTGGACAGTTTTCAATTATTGGCTATTTAATTGTAATACTCAAGTTACTGATGACAATTTCTCATAGGATAACAATGAATTATTTCCTTAAATGAATATTTCCTTAAATAATCTGATCTGATTACATTAAAAGTGATTAAAGAAATTATTTTATGTGAAGTTAGATCTTCAGTGGCTTTGGTTGTCAATTTGGTACATTTTATACTCTGTGGTGTATTTGTAGTATATCGATATACCAAATATAGAATATCCGTTATATTATGTACATTATTGTATATTTTGAATGTTTGTAGAATATTTATATAAAAAATAGAGCCTCTGGATCTCGCAGTCGAGTAGTAGCCTTCTTATTTGTTTTACTTTTATTTATTCCACACTCTGAAGATCTAAATTCCTCTAGCCATATTAATGATGCAATATGTTTCTATATAAAATGTGTTGCTTAGAATTAAGACTTATAGAGCAAAAAAAATAAAATAAAAATAAAATATACCAATAGATGTAAACAGTTTTGCACTAAGAAACACATTCAAATTTTTCTAGCACATTTATAATTCTTAGCATTCGGTATTTTTCTCTTTTATATTACTTAAACTTAAATTCAATTTCCATATTTCATAACTTTGTGGTTATTTATTGTTTTGTCTGTTCTAAGATATTAAGCTACTACTAAAAACTAAAAACTTTTTTTTTTTCTTATATATTATTCCAAAACACATATAAATTCCTATTAACTTTAATTTAAATATATATATTTCAATATATTTCGCATTTTATTAATTAGTAGCAGAATTTAAATATAATTTCTGTGTTTACTTTATGTCTTGACTATTCAAATATGTTACGACATATTAAGCCTGAAACTTTCCGATACATATATTACTTTTATTAAATTTTGTCTTACAGATTTCCATTGTCGCAATATATTGGGTTATTAATTTTGATACATTAGAAAAAAAAAACACATTGCAAAATACAAATTAGTTAATTATTGAAAATGTGTAATTAGCAATTTCCTTACCTTAATATATCATAATGCAATTTTAATTGTTACTCAGAATTTTGTTGATATTCTTGTTGATATTAAACAAAGCTCTGTATTTGACTGGTTTACTTTTATTGAAAACAAAAGCAGATAGAATGTCAAGCTTTCAAATATTGATGGCATTGATATGAAGACAAATTCAAATTGTAGGGACTTGGTAAAAAATATGTTAAAAGATTTGAGCAAGTCTGTGTGTTGCATGCACTATTTACATACATACATGCATATGTATTGTAGGATCAACGTAATGCGGCGTACAAAGTATATCGACATGAATACAATCTTTTAATGATCGTGTGTAATTTTCAAACATGTCGGGACAGAAAAGTCAAGGCACGCCGCAGTTGCCGAAGCAGTTGCAGTTGCAGTTGCCGCAAGTAGTTGCAGTTGCAGTTGCAACGACGTCCGTCACCTGACCCTAGCTCAACTTGCTGGCAATCACTCACATTGCGAGCCCAGATGAGAGTAGACAACGACAACGACAACGGAACACAGAGAGGCTGAGAGGGGAAGGAGGAGGAGGAGGAAGCCTTCGAGACATAGGCGTTGTTGCTGTTGCCCCAAACTGAAGCAGACTTTCAGTTGCATTGCACCTTGAATCCGAGTTCAGCGCCACCGCATCACTCACCCACTAACTGAGGACCAATGCATCGTGGTTTGCTCTGGTCGCATTTCGCAAGCAAGTCAAGCAACAACAACAACAACAACAACACCAACAACAACAACAGCAACAATGTTGTGACTCGTTCACATGCCACTCAAGAAGTCGTGGCACTGAATTCTTCGGTAGTTCGTCGCATGCCCAACGTACTTTGCATTGCTTTTTTCTCTCTTTAGCTTTATCTTTATTTTTGTTGATGGGCAAACGGGAAGCGAACACAGCGCGGGGCATTCAAGATGGATTTGAACGTTTTGGGCAATTACAATAGCTCAATTTGTTTGGCACTGTGCACTGGCAATCGTTTTGTCAATTGCCACCAACCAGAAGGAGCAACAGCAACAGAAACGGAGCCAGAGCCAGAAAGAGAGAGAGACAAAGTCAGAGTCAGAGTCTAGAGCTGGCCTCATAACTGCTTTTGACTTCTTCAAAAAATATTCTGCTAGTCGCAGATACTTTTAGTTTTCAATTAGCTCTTGCGGCATCTAGCTGATCATGCAAAGGGAAAGAGAAAGGCAAAGAGAATGGAGTCGCCACATTGGACCCACGAAATCCACACGATTTGAATGGCAAGTTCTTTTAAGTTTAACTACCAAGTGTTGCTAAAATATTGAATTCGGCATTGCATTGTCAAAAATGTAAAAATTCATATTTTATATACCCTTTTAAGTACTAATAATTCATTTAGAACCAGTAGTAATTTAAATAAAAGTAAGTAGTCAAAATAAAAACTACTTATGTTGAAAATATTAAATATTAACACTAATTGATAGTCAAATACCGATTTCAAATACAGTCAAAATAGTGCGCTAATATTTTTCAAATATTCAAAATCAATATACTGAAAAATACTAAAATATACCAATATTTGGTTTATACAATATTACATTCAAAATATACTATATTGTAAAAAATAATCAAAGAATACCTCATTAATATACCAAAAATACTAAAGTATACTCATATTCGGTATATACACTATCATAATCATAATATACCATAGTATAAAAACATACCAGAAATACGAAATGAATATATTAACAAAATACTACCAGAAATATCAAATGAAAATATTTTGAAAAAATAAATTACTAATGTATACAAATATTTCATATATATAGTATTACATACATTCAAAATATACCATAGTGCCAGAAATACCAAAATTTAAATACACCAATATTCGGCATATACACTATTACATTAAAAACAACAAAAGGGCAATAAAATATGCCACAAGTACTAAATTAATATATCGTAAAAATACTGAAATATGTTAATATTCGGTATATACTCTATTCGTTCCGAATATACCATAAAGTACAAAAAATGCCAAATTGTCAGTAGAAGCAACGTAGATCCGACAACAGCAGCCCGGTCGTGGCTATTTATGAGGTCGAAGGCGACTCCTTCAGCCGGTCACATAAATTAACTAAATTAACAGGTGTCTTATCTTTTAAGAAAAAATGTGAAATTATTATTATATAATAAATATAATAATTATTATTCATTATTAAACTCAAATGGTTTTAAAACTAAGATATTGCTGCTTTTGCATGCTTATTGACTATTTGGAATTATCATATACAACTTCATGCATTCAATATTTTTATTCAGCTTTCTAATTTCTACATATTTTGTGGCATTTTATAAAGTACTAAGCCTTAAATCCTTTTTGTTTTGAGACTTGGTATTAATTAATAATATATTTATTAGTTTAAAAGTTAATCTACTTTCATTATATGCTAATATAACATTCATCTTTGATTGAACATAATTTTATTTAACTTTATTTCTTGAGACTTACTCTATACCTCCACTTGCATCGGGATTTTCATTGATATACGAGTATAACATTCTATTTACCTATTTTAATTTGAGCTAATGATTGCAATACAATTGATATATAGCTGATAGTTGAAATCGTTTTGTGTTGAACACAAGCTGCATGGTCATTTAAGTGCTGCTCACTCTCAGGCTGAGAGCAATTGTTGACTCACTGATCCAGATGCAAGCCGAGGCGAAGGCGAGGTTTAAGGGCTACAATAAAGATTAGTTAAGCTGAGAGTTGTGCTTAACTTAGCGATACATTTAGTATGACCAATTGTGTATCTTTTGGGCTACTATTGCTGTATTTGTATCTATTTCTGTATCTGCGTTTGTATCTGTATCTGCATCTGTAGCTGCAACTGTAGCTGTATCTGTGTCTGCTGTTGGTGTATCGTTTAATGTCTGGTGTTTAGCATTTTCAATTTACATATTACACGGCAGTCGAAACAAGATTTGTAGCCGCAATCGCAGCCGTGGCCGTGGCTTCAGCTACAGCTACAGCTACAGCTACAGCTTTGGCTTCAACTTCGGCTCCTGCTCCAGCTTCAGCTGAAAAACAATTTATTGTGACACGAGGTAATTGCCTTGGGCAGCAGCAGCAGTAAAATTGTTGTTGTGGCCAAAACGGACACTTGAAAAAGAGACACAATACTGAATACTTCAGATCATATTGTTGAAGAGCTGAAAGAGCACAACGAGTGACGGTCAGCTACATATATGTCTAATATATAGTATAGAAGTAGTCATAGTAGAAGCTGCAGCTGATCGATCTTGATAGGAAAAGTCGAAGTCTCAGTCGCAGTCAAAGTCTCGGTCCGCTCTGCTTGGCTGCGGCACGAAGATGCCACAAAATGTTGAAGAAGAACCAAACTTATTTGGTGTAACAATTATTTCGTGATTTAATTTCGACCTTTAGCGACCAATTTAATCGATCCACACACAGCTCCATTGTGTGCCACAGTCGAGTTGGCGAGTTGGACAACAGCGCTTCTCTCTCTCTCTCTCTCTCTCTCTCTCTCTCTCGTTCTGGGAGTGGGCAGCCCGAAGTGGCAGCAACAGCAGCAGCTACAACTGTACATTTCAAAGAGAGCGGGGGGCAAGTTGGCCGACTATTCGCTGCATTGTTTTGCCCTGCCAGTGGCTCCTCAATCGTGCGCGATATTCCGCCAAGCCTACAGCCCCAAGGCACCACAACAGCAGCCA
Organism: Drosophila albomicans; assembly: GCF_009650485.2. Classification (NCBI taxonomy): domain Eukaryota; kingdom Metazoa; phylum Arthropoda; class Insecta; order Diptera; family Drosophilidae; genus Drosophila; species Drosophila albomicans. The sequence continues at coordinate 2,471,864 of NC_047627.2, read as the reverse complement.
CAGCAACAGCAGCAAGTTGCAAGCAGCAGGCAGCGGTCGACAATCGGCAGCGATTGCCCAGCGTTTGCCAAGGGGCAGCTGCGGCTTCGACTTCGGCTTCGGCTGCTGCCTAGACACAAAGTTCCCACGTCCATGTCCGCTGCCGTCGACGTCGTTGTTGGCAAGTGGCATGCACCATGGTCGCTGGTCGTTGGTCGCTGCTGAAGCTGCTGCTGCTGCTGCTGGTCGAGAGTTGCTCCAGAGTTGTTGCAACAACAGCAGCAGCAGCCACAACGACAGCAGCAACAGCGACCGCGACAATGTCCCCAGAAGCGTTTCGAGCGAAAATTTAAATTTCGCACCGTGGCATTATCATCATCATCATCATCATCATGATCGGCTTGCTCATCATGATGTTGATCGTGGTTCGGGATCATTGCTGTCGTTTCTTTGTTTTGCGGCCTGCTGCTCCAAGTCGCCGGCGGCTGTTGCTGCCGTTTCTCTCTCCCTCTCTCGCTCTCTCGGTCTCTGTCTCTTCTTCTTCCTCTTTCTTCTCTCTTTGTTTTTGGGGCTTGGGCCAGGTCAGGTACGTCTTTGGCTTGGTCAGCAGCGACACGATTGCTGGCCAGCTAATAATTGCCATTGATTTCGATCAGACAGAAACAGAATGAGAGAGAGAGCGGGAGAGAGAGAGAGAGAGAGAGAGAGAGATAGAGCAACTCTGCTCGCAATTTGTGAAATTACATAAATCAGCTTTTATTTATTTATACTTTTGTTGAGTTGTTGCAACTTGTTGCAACAGTTGCTGCCGCAGTGTTGCTTTAGCGTTTGCCCTTTTTTTCCCACTCCCATTCGCATTCCACTTTCCATTGCCGCATTGATTACTTATTTTCCCAAAATAAATATGCATTGTAAATTGCGCTCCAAAATGAATTTGAGAGCCACTGTTGCTCAGCTTAGCTCTGTGCTTTGTGTTGGCTGCCTTGCGGTTATCAAGCGGCCATCGGACAGCGCCAGACCGGTGGCAATGGCAACTTGCAACTTCCAACTTGCAACTTGCAGCTTTCAGCCTGCAGCCCACTGTTTGCACTGTGGCGCGATAGCGTTGGCGGTGGCAATGGCGCTGTTATCGTTAATCGATCAGCCTGCCTACGCGCTGAACTTGTAAGAATAGTTGCAATTTAATTGAAGCCACGTACGATGGCAACAATAACGCAAGTAATCAAGAGCAATCGACTATCGATAAAAGAATATATGATAGAGACGCCATACTTGAATATTGACAGCTCATTTATCGATCACATTACCGATTTGTCAATTAGCTCATCTAATAGTGTTGAATACATTCTGTAAAAACGCATTTTCAATTGACAAGCCTACACTATAATAATAACTTAACTTTAACAGTACTCGTGTAATCGTGTTATTACCTATCGATTTTGATACGCTTAAAATTGATCATCAATTAACATAGTAAAACGCCAATAAACTTAAGTCGTCGCATTCTATAGTAGTATATTCTAGTTGAAGCATTACAATTCGCATATACTAACTTGATAATTTATCGATTTTTAATCGAATAGATTAATAAGCAATTATTATAAAAACTTAAAAACAAAGTTGTTTATTCTAGCTTAAGCGTTAATTTATATATTTTCTGCAAGGCAATTTTATAATTTATTAACTTGATTATTTATCGATTAATAATCGATTAATAATTGTTCATCAAATAACTAATTGACAAGCCATCAAAAGTTTTTTATTGCAATAGTTTAATTTTTTATATTAACCGCCAATTTATAATTTCTCTTTTAAATAATATTGTCATTTGTTAACTTGATCATTTGTCGATAATTAATCGCTTACAATTGCATTGCATAAAGCATCAACAAACTAAACACATTTCTTTATTTAGTTCAATATTTTAGTTAAAGTGGTAATTTATAATTTTGTTATAACGCAAAAATTTCATATATTCATTTATCGATTTTTAATCGCTATCAATTGTTTATCAATTGATATATTAATTCGCAAACAAAGTTAAGTCTTCTCTTGCAAGTTGCAATTTGTTAAATAATAAAATTCAGCAATATTTCAATTTTACACAGTTTTTGTTCCCGTTCGATTATCGATCAATCAGTCGCAGCCTACTTAGTTTAATGTGTGAGAAGCGCTGGGAAAATGCGTTAAGCAAATGGCAAAACAATTTGCCAGGCTAGAAAGAGAAAGAGAGAAGATGCAGGAGTAAGCGAGATGGTGTATAGGAAGAAGAAGGAGCAGACAGAGAGATGCAAGCGATTTATGAACTTGTAGTCGGAAGTGATTAGAGAGTCCAACGGTCTGCAGCCACCCTCGACTCAAGCTGTGGCCAAACTGCACTCTGTTAAAGTGTGTGTGTGTGTGTTAGTGTAAAATACAAGTGTGTGTGTGTGTGTGCGATTGACACGTTCCATGTGCTCGATTTCGACTGAAAGTTCAGCTGATTGCAACTTGCGGCTTTGCAACGCGAATGCTGCGAATGCTGGCAATGCATGGACGCCAAATTCATTCATTCAACGGACTCCAAGGTAAATCCCAAAAGCAACACCACACACCACACTCCACAGCACAGCACAGCACACCGCAGTGCAACATTGTCTGTTTGGCTGGAATCGTGTCTGCCATGGAAATTGAATGAGTTGTGCGCGTGAGCCACGATCAGCGCAAGCTTTGCGTAGAGAGGCACAGATGTTGCAGCAGCAAGACAGTGAGGAAGGTGGACGGGGAGTCTGCGTCCAGCGATCGCCTTGAGGCCAAGCCACAGAGTCTGAGTCTGAGTCTGCGTCTGAGGCAGAGTGGCAGCATCGTTGTTGAAGCACACTGTGCACTTGCAACTCGCTCGCTCGCTGGCTTACTCGGCTTTTGGGGGTAATGAAGAATTATTGTGGCTCATTGTAAATGTCTCTAATTATGGTTCATTAATCAATAAAATTGTTTAAGTTGTCCCCCCCCCCCCCCGTACCCCTCCCCCATCTCCTCCATCTCTCTCTCTCCCTCTCTCTCTCTTAGCTGTCTCGAAGATTATGTTCAAAGTTGAGCACGCCGCAAAGTGCGCGATATATCGACATGTGTATGGCGTGTATTGCCAGATCGTGATATTTGTAGTGGACACACGTTTGTCTCAGCTCCAGACAGCTGCCCTCTGCCCCCTCCCCCATCTGTAAGTCGACTACAACTTAAAACTAAAACTAAAACTAAAAAAAAAAACTAAAACTAAACTAAGCCTGAAATTGCGCGCTTCAGTTCCGCTGAACTTTCTTATCGCTCTTTTAATGGCCTAATATGAGTTCTCGTTTCTGCCTCCTCCCTCTCTTTCGCTCTCTCTCTCTCTCTCTCTCTCTCTCTCTCTCTTTGTCAGTCTCTGTCTTTGTTGTAGCTGCGACCAGTGACGCTTTTGATAATGTGGCCAAGTCAACGTTTGCGCTCCACTGACTGAATGAAAGTGCGCGACTTTGGTGGTTCCAAATGGCTTCAGACGTGGCCCAAAGATCAGCGCGCGTTGGCGACACATATCACTCAGCTCGCTGTCTCTATCTTTAGCTATGTGTGCATGTGCATGTGTGTGTGCGTGTGTGTATCTTTGTGTGTCCAAAAGTGTACGTCATGCACATTTAGCTGCCCCCTCTCTCTCACTGTCAATGTGTGTGTCTTGGCCAAGGTAGATGACACGAGAGAACCTTCTCAATGCTGTTGCAACGCTCTTGGCGCTTTACCGGCGTGAAATTGGTTTAACCCACTGGTCACAATTGCACACATATACTAAGTGGAGCTTAGAAGTGGAGTGGGGAATACAAATAGTTTGAAGCACATTAACATTAACATTAACTGAGCCGCAAAACGCGACAAGGGCAGCCGACCAGAGCCCCAAAGACATAGCCACAACCAGAGCCAGAGTCACAGTAATAGCAATAACGATAGCCATTGCCATAGTCTGAGCGAAGCTATAGTCATTGCTATAGTCATAGTCGGAGCTATACTCATTGCCATTGCCATAGTCAAAAGCTGCGCAGAACCAGAGCGAGACCCAGAACTAGACGCAATACCAGAACCAAGTACTGTCCTCTGCTTTGGCTCTTATCTTTGTCTCCATATCTATACATGTGTTTGTCTTTGCCTATGCGTGTGCGTGTGTTTATGTGTTATAGCCATGGCAATGTCCAAGCACATATTACATACAAGTTAATTTAAGTGCAGTCTAAAAGTCGTTGCACTTGGCACGACAATCATTTAGATACCATTCGCATGAATGTGACTACGAGTGTGAGTGTGGATGTGAGTACTCATTTGAGTAGTTCAACCATTCATAGCAACTGCAATTACCAGCGTGAGTTAATTGAGCTCAAGAACTAAATGTATCTGAAAGATCTCTTCTTATTGATATTCACAACATTCCGACAACAACTTGTCGACAACTTATTCCAATTCAAAAGTGTACAAAGAAAATTCAATGTTATAATAATATAATTTTTATTACTGTTATAAGTAGTATTATTAGTATTATTACACCTTAAAATATTCATAACGTTAACTAAAAAATGGTTAAAATGACTCAGACAAATACCACAACTTTCATGAACTGCTAAGATTGTGATTATTGAAATAAATAAATGCTTCAAATAATTTCATAATTTCTGAATGCTATTATCTTAATACTACTATTGTTAGAAATTAGTGAAACTTTTCGCCACACCAAAAAAATTGTTATATGAAGCGATAAATAAATATTTTAATTCATTCGAAAGTTCTGTAAGTTTTCCAATAAAAATTCAGTTATAAAATGAAATAAAACTTTGTTCATCACATTAGTCAATGCGACACTTATAATAAATACTACGAAATCGACAAAGTCGAATAAAAAGCGTAATTTGTAAACAATAAAATGTAATTTTTTGTTGCGATCAGATACAAATTGTAGAATTTATTTAAGAAATACTGTTGCATGGCTAACATGTTCGAAAGTTACAGTCGAGTGTGCTCGACTGTGAGATACCCGCTACCCATTTTGAATAAAAGCAAAATATTCCGGTATTATTTTCAAAATATACCGAAAATACTACAAAAATACTGAAAATATGCCAAATGGTATATTTGGTATATCGATATAGTGCCACATTCAAAATATACCATAGACGGCACAATATACTAGATTGTCGGCCAAAGCAACTAAGACCCCTAATAAGTAGGCGTTTTGCCCATACGAAAGTATTTTTTTAATAACTTCCACAATTTTAAGCTGATCGTAACCAAATTTTCAGGAATCATAACTACTATGATTATTATTGTATACACCAAATCGCAGCTCTAGGTTGTTATTCGATTTTTTTGATTTGCGAGGGCGGAAGTGGGCGTGGCAAAACTTTGTAACAATCCTGATCTGCGTGCAAACATAACAAATGCTGTCGAAATTATAGCTCTATCTCTTATAGTCTCTGAGATCTAGGTGTACTTACGGACAGACGGACAGATAGACAGACGGACAGACGGACATGGCTATATCGTCTCGGCTGTTGACGCTGATCAAGAATATATATACTTTATAGGGTCAGAGGTGCCTCCTTCTACCTGTTACATACATTTCTTGCCGGCACAAAGTTATAATACCCTTCTACCGGGTATAAAAATGCATACTACAATTGGATCTAAGTTGCTTGGGCTGACAGTCTGGTAGGTTTTGTACAATATCAATATACCAAATGTAACTTTCGATGAGTTTTAGTATTTTTGTGGTAGGTTTATAGTATATTTTTTGTATATAAAAATAGGTATCGTACACTCTTAACTGTTGTTATCTTACTTGTCCATTTATATTATTGAATGAATTACTAGTTAGCTTTAATATCATAAAACTACGTGTTTGCATAGTAATTTATTATTTTTTATATTCATTAATGTGGATAATATATATCTATAATGGTATCTGTAATGTGCAATATAATTTAAGGTTTCTTTCTATATCTAAAATGTAAAGCAGTCTAGTAATAAACTAAAACTGAACCAAATTATCCTGGGACATAGGTTTGTGTAGTGAAAGGGAGGGAGACTTATCGCCCCGTGGCCATCTTAACGGTTATCCACTGCCTCTGAGAGATGCGGGAGGAAGACAACCCACACCAACACCCCTTTCCCACCCCCCTCCACCATCGGTGGCTGTCCACACGTTGAGCAGTTGCGGTCTGCAGCGGTTAGATGCGCCTGGCCGGCGTTTAATTTCATTCGCCTGCCTGCGTCTTGAAGAAGATTTCGAGTGATTTTTAATAATCGTCGTCGTCGTTGCTGTTTTTGTTGTTGTTGTTGTTGTTGTCATCATCATCATGGGGCGATTAAACGAGGCAGTGGCAACTGTAGCAAGCGACATCGCAACGACACGAATAACGATGAATAATCACAATGGAAGTAAAAATAGCGGCAGCGTCACCTACAACCAACACAACAACGACAACAACAACAACAACAACAGCAGCAAGAGCAATAGTAATAGGAATAATACACGTAATAATAATAATAATAAATATTTCTAAACAGTTAGTTACATTAAGAGCCGCAATGAAAACAGTAACTCACTTGTAAAGAAATAATTTGACTCGCACTTGGACTTTAATTTGCCACGAAAATGCCGCTTGCTGCTTGCCGCCCTCTTCGCTCCCCGCCCCCCTCCCATCTTTGCCGCTTGCTGCACTCGTTTGTGCCACATGGAGTTGTGTGTGGCTACAGGGCATAACGCCGCCGACGCCGCCGTTGCTGCTGCTTTTCACCAGACACCACTAACAACAACATGAAGTTCAAAGTCTTGTCAATTTCAATCTGAAGTTTGAATACTCTTTCCACCATTTTCATATATTTATTCTGTTTAGTAAAAGTTATCAATATTGCGCTCAACACTAACTTAATTCAATTTACTTCATTCATATTTCCTAATTTTATATTACCAATATTATATATGACTTTCATTTAATTTCATGTAGGTTAAGTTTAAAATAAGGCAACCTAAGCTTATATTATAAAAATTACTACGATTCATATCGTGTTTAAATCTATGCTATTCTTTTTTAAGTTAGTTATTGACATATTATATCAACATATCTATGCCAAACTTAAAAATACAAATATTTTTGTATAAAACATTAACAAGTAAACAGCTTTAATTTCCGAAATTATTTTTTGTATATATATGTACACCCAGAGAGACAAAAATCTAGATTGGAAAGTAGATTGCAAATCTCGATTCACAATTTTTTCGATCTTAAAAAAAAAAAAACAATCTTAAAATAAGATTTTTTTGCTGAACAATATCTTAAATCAAGATTCTAATGCTAAATATGCATTTTAAGATTAAAAACATCTTATTTAAATATTAAAATCTTCTTCTAGATTGAAAGGAAGATTGGAAATCCTTATTTAATATAATATTTTATTCTTGATTTTGACAGGTTTTTTCATGTGTATATATTCTTAAATTAATTAAGATCCTAGGCAAACATAAACTAATTATACAGATGTGTACTATATGAAAACCATTACTACTTGTATATCATATATATTTTATATTATATTAAAATTCATATTTTTGAACAAATTGTTGAATGTGAATATTTTTCAGCAATATTAATGATTTTATATTATCATTGTGTAGTATGTTTTAATTAACTATATAAATATACTTAGTAGTAATAGTAATAGTTTTATTTTATAATTATCAAGTTGTTAAAAGTAAATTTTTTGAATTATATTTTATGTTATATTTTTATATTGGTGGATGGAAAGTGTTCTTACACTTTGCTGATTAAAATGACGTTTCCCTTTTCATAGGGTATTGCAACGTGAACAATTGCTGGCTAAGCAAACGTCAGGCAGGCAAGTTTAGCGTGGAGCCACATCGTAAAAGCGAGAGAAAAAGAGAGAGATAGAGAGAGAGGAGCCTCCTTTTCGTTTGCCTTTGCAAGTTCCGATCTTTTGATGATAATCAGCAGCAGCAGCAGCAGTGGAAGAAGCTGCTGTCCCGCCGTTTGTTGTCGTTGTCGTCGTCTCTTTGTGGGCAGCGAGCGTGGAAACAGTTTGGGAAATCACATGCGACATTTGCTCAGCCGGCAGCAGAAGCAGCAGAAGCATCAGCAACAGCAGCGAACCGACCAGGGAGGTGGTAATCTTGAGCCAGATGCAGCTACCACACATTTGCCAAGAGCCCAACTGGCATTGGCATGCACGATTCAACGAAGCACCCAGCAAGCGTATTCCCTTGCACCTTTCTCCCAGTCCGCACTCTGCACCGCACTCCGCACCGCACTCCCACTCCCACGGTGGTTTTATTCATTGGCCCCGTTACATGGAAGCCATTTGGCGACAGTTTTACCAGCCTCCTCTCTTTCAGCCTCTTTTGTGGCTGTGACTGTGGCTTCGCGACAATTTGCTTAAAAAATAAATCACGAAAAAACCGCGAGACAGCCACAAGCACAAACCACCGACAACCGCCGACAGCCGCAGCCACCGCCAACTTGCACCACAATAAAATGCCCAGCAATATTAATAATGCCAATGGCAAAAAGGACCACAGACCCACACACACACACACACACACACAAGCTCAAACTCAACACACAGAGCCAGAGCCAGAGCTCGTAACTGATCAGAGCAGGATCGCAATTGGCAAGTTTGTAAAGTTTGATGGCTTTTTGAGTGCACCAAGTGTTCTTCTTGTTCGTTCGCTTGCTTGCACAGTGGTGAGAATTTATTAAATAAGCAGTGTAAAAAATAACGAATCAGGTCACACCTAACTGCATTTACCATTTGAATTATTCTCCCAAAAGCACATATTGTTAAACTAAAGAGAAGTAACTAAACTAACGAAAATAATATAATTCAGAAATTTTATTTGCTAAACAGTTTAATTTTTGCAAACCCAGTTGAGGCTGTTAAGCGAGGTATGAATGTAATAAGTTATTCATAATTTGCAATAAGAAACTTTCTATAATGTTCGTCAGTGCGTTTAATTTGAATGGAAAAAATTCCCGTATATGTATATTTTTAAAGAATAATTGCATGCGAATATGTTATCTCGCATAACGGCCACATAGCATTATGACATGCAAATTATTCCCTCAACAGGAAAACTTGTTGAACTAAATCAAAGTAATCAATCAAAGTAACTAAACTAACACAAATAATGGAAGGAAAAAATACAAAAATTTATTTTCAGTCACAATTGAGGCTGCTAAGCGAGGTATGAATATAATAAATTATTCATAATTTACATTAAGAATTTTCGAAAATATTCGATACTGAATTTGGCTTAATTTGTATGTGACAAGTTCTTGTATATGTACATATATTCTTTACAAATAATGCCATTCATTTTGATAAGTCAATTCTTATAATATCTCGTTTAACGGCCACATAGCATTTTGGCATGCAAATTATTATTCGCTTATTTGCTTACTTCAATCAAAATCATTAAATTAAACAAAAATAATGCAAAAGCATAGAAAATTTACTTGTTTAATATTCTTAAGGCCTATTTTTTCGATTTCAATAGATATCCAAAAATTGTTTTGATTATCCATAATTTGTGTTGAGAACATTTTAGGAATTAGTATTACAGTATTTGCATTATTGGATATTGCACAAACTCTCGTAAAATTATTTTTTAAATTACTGTTTTGCATGTAAATTGAGTTTGTCAATAATTACCGATCGATATGCAAAGCAATGTTATCGATATTACCTTTGATGTATGTATCGCAATAGTATCAAGTGCTTGCATTAGTAGAAATTATTAACATATTTGCAATAGAAGCATGAAATTCAAATTAAATCTTTTCTTTCTTTTTAAAATTCCCAATTACTTTCTTAGGCATGTTGATCGATAACACACCGCAGATCGATAACATCCATATGTCCATCAATGGCTGCAACTCTGTTGTACTCTCATTGACTGCCGTCGCATGTTGCCAGCCACCCACCCAGAGTTATGGTGGCTCTACCTACAGAGCTGAAACGGTGGCTACGACTGGAATTGTGGAGAAGAAGGAAGAGGAGGGGGAGATGGATGGGGGGATGGGGGAGTTGCGACAGCATTTGCGAAATTGTCAAATGATTTACATCCGACATATGTATGCTAAACTCACGAAATCTAACTGAGGCACGATTAGGACACAAGCGCGAAATTCGCCACGGTACAACGTGCTCGTGTGTTGTTGCACACACATGCACACTCATGCAACACACACACACACCTGGAGAGTCAGACTCATTCACAGCATTGGGCATCATGTATGTACATATAGTACAATCACTGGAGAGGTAATCGTAATCGTGGTTATGACAAATTTCAATGCATCACGTTGGCCAAGCGCAGGCTATGTTTAGAGAGGGGGGCTGAGAAGGAGGGTGGTTGGAGGGAAATAACTGTGGGTGCACAGCGATCCTAATGCCACAAAATGCCGCTGCCTAGGCGTCGCAGTTGCCATCAAAGTAATTGGAACTTTTCTCACTTTCACGCGCACAAATTATACGACGACTGCGCAATTTTGAAGTCTGCCCGAAATAATCTACCAACTTTCTTATAGTTTTCCTTTTTTTTATTTGGGCTTTTGTGTTTTACATTTTTGTTGAGTTTGCTGTTGTTGTTGTTGTTGTTGGGTTTTCGTTTTAGTTTTAAATTTAGCTGTTACTGTGATTGCTTTCTGTGACACGGCAGCTCATCTCATTGCTGCTTCGTGTTTGGCTAGTCATGACTTCCGCTCTGTCTCTCTGTCTCGCTCTCTCTCTCTCTCTCTCTGTCTCGCATCCACTTCGACTAAATCCAGTTGCAACGTGTGCTTTGCCCCATTATGTGGCATGTGTGGTGCAATGTTCTGCTGCCCACACAAACGGCAAACCGCCAAATGAGCCAACAACCCCACTCAACAGTGGCTCGAGCTCAAGCTCGAGTGTCGATTGATCTGCTCAATGATGATCCATCGATCCATCGTCGTCGCCGTCGCCGTCGTCTTCATCTTCGTCCATCGTCTGACGTCGTCGACATCGTTGTCTCTTTTGATTGCACCCAAGTAACAGGAATTGTGATTGTCATGCTTAGTCAGAGCAAAACATGAATGTGCTTCTATTAGTTTGCTCTGCTTGCAGCGGGCTGTCAATCACAGATCAATCATAGGAATTAGCTTTCGAATTTGGATTGACCAACAGCTAATTAATTACTTAGGTTGCCGAATGAATAATTTGTTATAAATTAAACAGCAATTCAATAACTTATTACTTAAATGCCTTTGGAATCTTTTAAATACTTTTACTATATTAATGTAATGCAATTTAAATTATTGTTAACATAAAGCAGTCAATCAATAATATATAAACATATATTTTATATACAGTTTGAGTACTTTTATTTTCTCTTTTTTGCCAAATAGAAAAACTTTTAAATAATTATAACAATGTGAGACTTCAATCTTCTTCAATCACAATCACTAACAAAACTTGTACGATGTTTTAAAATTCTTGTCATCATTTTATTTATATTTTGTTTATAATTCTTTTCTAATTATAATTTCATAAGTTATCAGACTATTTATACATAGTATATGAATATATCAATCAATCAATCAATCATGAGTACTGCCTGATACAAAGACTCTAATTTGTTTTTGCAATCCACATATGCTGAAGATGAAATCAAAATTCGTATGCATACTATATGCTAATATATATGCTGATCAATCATGGATCAATCATAATTATAGATTACTACATTAGGGCCTGATATAAAGAATATTCTATTTTCTCGGAATTTCAAATCCCTCTTTTGAATATGCATGTATATATACTAATCAATCATGGGTCAATCGAAACAAAGTCTTTTCTATGTTTTGTTCCAATTGCTAAAGATAGAATCAAAAATCTTATGCAAATATACAAATTTACTTCTCAATCATAGATCAATCATAACTATAGATAATTGCTTTAAGGCCTGATATAAAAACTTATATTTTATCTCATTAGCAAATGCCATTTATGAGTTGGAACTGCTAAAGATTAAATCGAAATACTTGTACAAATCTGAGTAGACACTTATTTTAATCAGCCACGGATCAATTAATAGAGTTTATTTACATACAAAGTCTTTTCTTTCTTCTCTCATTACCAAGTGTCATTTATGTGTAGCAACTGCTAAAAAATCAAAAATCGTATGCATACTATAAGCGAATATACATAACATATATGTTTATCAATCAGGAATCAATCATGACGTTAGATGAGTTCTTGCTTTTTCTCTTATTAGCAAATCTCATTTAGTTTTTGCAACTCCTGAGCTGTCACGTTCAAATCGCTGGCTTCTTCTAAGTCGCAGTCAAGCGAGTTGCCCACATCTTTATACCAACAGGCAGCACGAGACAACTGTCCGGCATAAATATTTGATTGAGGAAGAGGAAGAGGCCAGGCTGGCTTATCGCGTACTTTTCACCTTTCAAAACTGGCCAACTTAAAAGTTTGCCAACCGAACCGAGCGTGTGTGTGTGAGTTTCTGTGTGTGGAAAGTCTTTTCAAATGAGGCAGGGCTGTTGGGCTAACTAATTCATGAAAAAAAGTGTATCATGGCCTAGTCAAGTATTTGTTGTTGTTGTGGTGGAGTTCTGTTTCCGCCTTGCCCTCGCTTGCCATTCAATTTGCTTGCGTTTTAGCAAAACTTTTCAATTTTTTGTTGTGACAGGGAGAAGAGTGCGGTGGCGATGACGGTGGCGGTGGCGGTGGCAAGGAGCTGGTCGATGAGTGAAAAGAATGCATGAAGGCTTATCAGTTGGACATGCTGTATTTTAATTGTGGGCACTCGAGTGTGAAGCCGGGCCAGCAAAACAACATCGACAACAACAACAACAACGGCGATGACAACAATTTACTGCCTTGTGCAGACCTCGCTTCAAATACAAAAACAAAAAAAAAAAACAAAGTTTGTTTAAGATGGGCCAAGGGGTCGGTCGTCAGGTACAACACACATTAGAGGCAGGCGCCCGCACAAATGGCCAGCAACTCCCCCGGAATTTTCTTTCTCTGACTCCCTGACTGCTCGCCCTTCCCCTTCCCCTTCCCCTACATACTCACATGCCTGATAAAGTGCTTCACGTGAATCCAAAGTTTTGTTGTTCCACATTTTTTGGTTATCGCCAACACATCGTGTGTAGTGTTGATAAACATCAAACCGGCAAAAGCAAACGCATTTTTCCAACAATACTCCAGGTCCTGCTTCAAATTTAGCTCCTTCTCCTTCCCCTATTTCCGTCTCCATCTCCAGTTGCTGCTGCAGCGATACTGCCAAAAGTTGGACAATACTTTGCCTTTGTTCTTTTGGCCGACGTCGTCCAAGCGTAACCCGCAAAATTCGACTTACTTTTAAATCCAGTGTCAAAGTTTAATTGTCAGCGACACATGTGATGCGCCCTCTTCTAACTGGGTCAAAGAGGTAGCAATCAAGTCCTAATGGAGTGCCAAGGAGTTCTCTTCAATCCACTCAATAATTGAACAACTTGCTAAGCTACTAACACCAAATATTTAGAGGGTATCTCTAAGTTCGACTTTGAATTAACTACCAGCAACAATTCTTTTCAGAGTTAATCGCTATTTCATATAACAGTTTTTAAATTTTCGCAAAATATTTATAGGGTGTCAAGAAGTTGTTTCCAACATTTATTGTAGAAGTTATTAAAGAAATAATTTCGTAAGGCAAAAAATGATAGCTTACTTTGGTTGACAATTTGGGATGTTTAATTTTGAAAGTATCGATATACCAAATTTAGTTTTCGGTATGTTTTAGTATATTTCGGCATATTCATTTCGAATACTTAAAGATTTAAAAAATCAAATTTTTGTAAATTTTAGCATATTTCGGTATATTTAAAGATACAAAAAATATAACTTTCGTTAGATTTTGAGTATATTAATTTGTTATATTTTAAAATATACCAAATATATCTTTCATTATATTTTTGTATATTTCGGTGTGTTACTTTGGAACATTTTAAGAATAACAAAATCTTAAACAATCAGAAAAATTACTTTTATTGTTTATACTTAAAATGCAATTTTTCGTTAACCGAGCTGTTACTTTTAAAATAAATAAAAAAGTCAAATTTATGGCATATCTATTGCGATAAAGAATACTTGATTATGACTCACTTTCACAATAAACCCGAATGTAATTGGACAATTTGAGCAGAAAATCTTTCAAGCGCATCTTAAAGAAAAAACTTCCATGATAAATAAATTTAAAAATTAGAATACATAATATAAATTCAGTAATTTTGTGTAAATACGTTAAACGTACTTATTATGATTAGTAATTTATTTAATTTATTTTATTTATTGAAGCACATCAGTTACTCAATTTACTTACATTCAAATAAAATTAATCAAATATGTAAGTAAACATATTATTATATATAAATGAAATGAATAAAAATATCGCAAATAATTAAAAAAAATAATTAACTAAGATTTCTGGTTGACTTGAAAGAATGTTATATCAAGGCACTCGTTGCAGAAATTTGGGAAAGCCCCGAAAAAAAACCAAAAAATTTTAACATATTAATTTTCCTCCAATTGTGAAACGTTGTTCTCTATGATTAAAGTAAAGTTTCTCAAGGCATTTTCACAGCTTAATGTGAAGAGACAGAGAACTTAATTTGGTTGTAGGCATCGCTGGTTGTTTGCTGGTTGCTGGTTGCTGGTCGCATCATCTGTCAGATGTCATATGCATGTTAGTGTGTGTGTGTGTGTGTGTGTGTGTGCTTATGCATTTCATTAACCCCTTAACGCCGGGGCTACTCGCATTCAAGATTTACATCTCCATCTATACTGGGAAATCTTGGAGCGTCAATCTGTAACCGAAAGCTGCTCCCCAAAAGCGACGTTGACTGAGGTAGCGACAGCGATTGCGAATGCGACTGCAGCAATTTTTTGGGGGAGCGTCCAAGCAGCTTGCAACTGAGTTGCAAGTCGCTGCAGTCGCTGCCCACCCACTCACATTTGCATGTTGCAATTGTCAAGCCCTGCCACGCTGGTCAGCGCACAGATTGCAGTCGCAGTTGCAGTTGCAGTCGGCGTCGCTGTCGCTGTCGCTGTCTCTGTCGCTGTGGCTAGCCCATACGTTTTGTTTTTATTGATGGCTCTTAACAGCCAAGCCAACGTCGTTTAAATAATGAGCCATGCCATGCAGTTGCCTCCTCCTCCTCCTCCTCTTCTTCCTTCATTGCCATCTCCACACACCTCCGCAACGCAGCAAAAAGCAAAAAAGTCTGCTGTCATAGCAAAGTCATCGATCGGATTTGAGGCTGAGGCCCAGTTTGACTCTCTCTCTCTCTCTCTCTCTCTAGCAATCCGATCTACGAGTTGCGCGCTCTGGGCAGCTGCCTCTTTGGATCATCCGCTGTGTGTTTGTTGGGCAATGGCCATTTGGGCATTACCTAATGATGTGGCACTGCCACAGCGGCATGGCCAGCGGCATGACTAATTACAAAAAATCACTGCCTCAATGCAAAGTGCCAACTCATTCTCTCCCTCTCTCTCTCTCTCTCTCTCCACTCTCTCCCCTCTCTCCCTCTTTCTTCCTCGTTCTTTGCCTTGTCCATTCTCACTTTCAATTTCTCTGCGAATTATGTGCGATTTCGCGCACTTTGACCTCGTGAATGAATGCAAAGTCAGCCAGCCAGCTAGACGTTTGTTGTCGTTGTCATCGCTGCTCAAGCGAGAAATTGCAAAGACAGCTGCTTACACACACATACACACACACATACTCTGCACACTTGAAATTGACCGGCCAAAGATGCGACGGCGATCGTCAAATGCCAACTCAAGTCTGACATTTGTTGTTCGCCGCTGACGATGACGATGACGATGACGATCGCCGGGTGACGTTAACAGACCAAATATATAGATATTCAAGAAAAAGTGATGGACAACGAAATACCAAGCAAAGAATTTACCAAAGTTTTTTAGAGAACTTGAAGAAATGAGCTAACTTCACTTATGATATTTTTATACCCGCTACCCATAGGGTAGAAGGGTATTATAACTTTGTGCCGGCAGGAAATGTATGTAACAGGTAGAAGGAGGCATCTCCGACCCTATAAAGTATATATATTCTTGATCAGCGTCAGCAGCCGAGACGATATAGCCATGTCCGTCTGTCCGTATGAATACCTAGATCTCAGAGACTATAAGAGATAGAGCTATAATTTTTTTTCGACAGCATTTGTTATGTTTGCACGCAGATCAAGTTTGTTTCAAATTTTTGCCACGCCCACTTTTGCCCCCGCAAATAAAAAAAAATCGAATAACAAGTGTAATTTTAAAGCTAAAGCTACGAATTTAATATATACAATAATTACTGTAGTATTCATGATTCCTGAAAATTTGGTTGCGATCAGATAAAAATTGTGGAAGCTATTAAATAATATATTTTTTGAAAATTATACCGCAATATTTTGCCTTTATTAAAAATGGGTAGCGGGTATCTCACAGTCGAGCACACTCGACTGTAACTTTCTTACTTGTTCATTTATGAATCTTGTTTGTATCTCTCTGTTCAAGAACTACTAAATAACTTTTTACCGAGTACATTAATAATTGGTGTATGAATATTGCTACATATTTAATCGATTATAATTAGTTGATTAATCGAAAAGTCAATTTTGCCCATTTTTATTAAATTAATTAGTTATAACGCTAGATTAGCAAACTTGTTATTTTTACAATAAAATATCATACTTACAATCTTCCATTTAAGTAATTTAGAATTAAATGGATATTATTAGTTGAGCAAGTTTAGTTAGTACCAAGTATAAAATGTATAACTCACTTTAGTTTTTAAATGAAAATTAATTTGAATTTTATAAAATAAGGAGTTCTACTGTTTCTGTTTTACTTTTTGTGTTAATTTACCTTTCCTTTGCATATTGCATATGTTGTGCTCCTCTATAAATTAAATATATACTTATAATAGTTACATATAATTGAAATTAACACTAACTTATATCCGAAGCACTGCCTGCAGTGGTCTTCTGCTTGTTCCAATATTATATTATGTTCCTTACTTTTTTATTGCTAACTCAATCTTTGAATATAGAATATTTTTTATTTCGACCCTTAAAGCATGTGCATTTGTAAGTATTTTTGAGTATCCCTTCACATATTCTAATTACATGTTAAATAGTTAAAAGTTCGTATTAACATATATAGCATATGTTAAGTCTATCGTTGTAAATAAAAAAGCAAAAGAGCCCATTCAAAATTGAATAAAATAAACCAGATATTATTGTATCATTGAATATCCATTTTTAATATTTTTGTACCCGCTTTCCATAGGGTGCCGACAGGAAATCTATGTAATAGGCAGAACGAGGCATCTCCGACCCTATGAAGTATATATATTCCATGTCCGTCTGTCCGTCCGTTCGTCCGTCCATATGAACACCTAGATCTCAGAGCCTATAAGAGATAGAGGTATAATTTTATTCGATACCACTTGTTATGTTTGCACGCAGATCAATTTTGTTTCACTTGACAAACATCGAATACCAAGCCTAATTTTGAAGCTAGAGCCGAGTTTTGTAGCAAACAAAAATAAGTTATTAAGTTAAGTTTGATTAAGATCAGATTAAAATTGTAGAAATTATTTATGAAATATGGGCAAAAGAGATTTACACATTATGGATATTAGTAGCTTTGGCTGACAATCCGTCATATTTTCTACCGTATGGTATATTTTAAATGTATTACTATATCATATACCAAATATTAATTTGGTATATTATAAGAATATCGCACTGTTTTGGCTTTATTCCACATGGGTAGCGGGAATCTCACAGTCGAGCACACTCAGATGTAGCTTTTTTAATTGTTAAAAGTGCCTAACATTAGATTTTGTTTCTTAGAATGTTAAATGTTTACACAAAAACAAAAAAAAAATCTATATTGAAAAGTAAATTTCTAAGAATTTAACAAAAACTCTAACTTTTCGATCTTCGATCGTATTATGATTCAATACTTTTGTTTTGATTTCAGAGTTTTTCATGTGTTGTTTATGGCTAACTCCTTAGATACTGCTTAAGGTTCAATTGTACACAGAGAGAAAAAAACTCTATATTGAAAAGTTCATTGCAATTCTTAATTGAAGACTTTTTCGATTTTAATAAAATATCTTGAACCAAGAATTTTATGTTTCAAAAGCCTTTAAAAAAGATTTCGATATTAGAATTGCATTCTAAGATTCAAAACTAGAATGAAATTCTTGAGAGAACTTGTTATGGTTTCATCATGACAGAATATATTATGATTAATTATATCATGATTCAATATTTTATTCTTGATTTCAGAGTTTTTTCTGTGTAGTTTATTCCTAATTCCTTCGGTTCAATTCTACATAGAGAGAGAAAAAACTCTATATTGAAAAGTACACTGCATATATTTATTTAAGAACTTTTCGATCTTAATTAAAAACATAATCATGATTTTTATGCTAAATTTGAATTTAATGATTAAAAAATCTTATTTTAAGATTGAAATTTTGATACAAGAATGTTTTTTATATAAAAAATAGTTTTCAGATCTTGATTTAACAACTTTTCGATTAAAAAAGTTCTTGAATCAAGAATTTTAGGTTAAAGAAATATTTCGATTTTAAAATATCGTTTTAAGATTGAAAACTATAAAGAAATCAAGATTGAAGATTTTGTTTATGATTTCAGCACTTTTTTTCTGTAGTATATTCGCAACTCCTTAGATACTGTGTACCAAACTCAAAGCACTCCCTTCAATAACTTGCCCGTGCAGGGTATGCGGACAAGCAGACTTAAAGCTGCCCAAGTTGTGGACGCTGTGACTGAAGCTGGCTGTTTGTAAGTGTGTGTGTGTATGTGTGTGTGTGCGTGTGTGTGTGTGTGTGTGGCATGCTGCTTGCGTCCAAGGCGGCGGCACACGCATATTGGTGCCATATGATTAGTTCGACGTTGTCGATGCATGACAACCCAACTGAAAATAGTACAGCGAGCAGAGGAAGCGATCGAGCGCCAGTGCCATTCTTTGATCCGCTGCTCTTTAAGCCTCGTTCTTCATTCTTGCGCCCCCGTCTTGCCCTCGCTTTCTGTATTTTGTGTGTCTTCCATCAAGCGACGCGTCGTCGAGCTCCATCTGTGTGTCTCGATGTCTCGGGCTTGCCAGCGCAATGAGCAACAAATATGATCATCATCTGTGCGCTCTGCCTGTGGTGCCATTGATGACCACAAAAACTGGGCGTGGCCCCGGCATGCCCCTCGATTCACCCAACTTTGGGCATGGGCGCGCACACCCAAAAAACAAAAACAGAAACAAAATCGGAACAGCAAACAAACGAGAGGAAAGAAACGAAAACGAAAAAGCAAAATCAAAACCAAGTTGTAGACTCCTCCACCCTTCCCCTCACTCTCCGCTCCGCTCTGCTCTGCTGCTCCTCCTCTGACCAAGTGCGATCACTTACAAGTACAAAATTGTCCCAGCCTACGCTCAGTTGCACTCAAATGCTGTTGTTGTTGTTGTTGTTGGTGCCCCCAAAATGATATCTGGGCGCTGATTTCTCATCCGCTGTGTGGCGTGTGCGTGAGCCAGAGTTTAGAGCTTGCTGCTGATGCAGAGAGCGAGATAGGGCATAAAGAGTACTCGAATGGGAGCAAGACATATCGCAGGTACGCCTTAGCCTCAGCTTCAGTCTCAGCCTCAGCCTCAGATTCAGCTTCAGCCTCAGCTCATTTCATATTCATTGATGTGGAGCAGCCCCAGCTGTCGCCCAGTCTTTTGGCCAGGGGCACGGCCACGTTGCATGCTGCAAGCTGCCTGCTGCCTGCTGCATGATTGCGTGTGCGTGTGTGTTGCAAGTGCGATCCATGGGAGGACTCTCTTATGCTTGTTGCAATTGCAATTACCTCACCCACTAAATGCCCACCACAGGAAATGGCAAAGCAAAAGAAAAAGAAAATCGAGGAAGATAAGATACGCGCTTGCGATTGAGATAAAAAAAGATGACAAGAACTACTTGAATATACTCAATTGAAATCGTAGTGAAATAGTTCTCTCGGTTTCCTCACATTCACATTCCAAACTTTGAAGCGATTTATCAGATCGATTTTTTTGTTTTTTTTTTTTTTTTTGGGGCTATGCTTAATCTGGCTGCCTAACCGTTTAGCGTGGCTCAAATTGATCGTTTTAGCCCTCATTGTGATTGTGTGTGGTGTTGGTGCTGTGCTTGAGACTTCGACTGCGACTGCGACTGGGCCTGGCCAACAACAACAACAACAGCAACAATAATAACAACGACAGCAGCTTGGGCTTGACTAAATGCTGGCCTGCCAGTAGTAATTGTTGTTTGTCTTCAAGTTTTTTCCAGTTGTTGTTGCTTTCGGTGTCATGCGCCACCTTAACAACATTTTTGCCAGTCCCATTTGTCATTTAGCCAGTCAGTCAGTCACTCAGTCAGTCAGCCAGTCAGTCCGTCAGTCAGTCGCAGAGCCATCCAGCTAGCAATTCATTCATTATGCTCTCAGATTCAGCCCAGGCGAGTCATTCGATTCATAGGCAGACTGCGTGGGTTGTCATCGCTATTGCTGTGGCTGTTGCTGTTGCTGTTGATATTGCTGTGGCTGCTTAAGCTAAAGAGCAAACAAAACAAAAGAGACTTTGCTGCAAATAGTATTAAGAAAATACTTGTACGATGCTTAGGCATTCAACTTAAAATCATATTGAGTTCTGTATACACTAACAAATTAGCCAATTAAGCATCCCGAATCGAGAAGTGAACTGATCCAATCTTGTTAATTATTTATTCATTTTAACGAAACATATATCAAAAACAATCAACACTAAGTTTATTGCAATTCGATTAAAGGAAAACATTTTCTTTTGCTAATTTATAAACTAATTAATATTCAAGACTCTATAGTTTGTCTAAGACGATCGCGAGGATCAATCGTAAGTAATTACTTTCTGAAACATGCCTAGTTATTTCTCAATTTATTTCATAAATAATCTGATTGTTATACTAAAGAATCATTATACATACATATGTTACATAGTAGAAAATAATAAAGTTTATTGGTATTATTTACAAATTTTACATCAACTTGAAGTCAGAAGGGACAAAAATATATGCACTTTTCACAAAATATATTTCAAATTTTTATAATTTTTCAATTTATTTGTTTGCCATATTAACGTTTTAAATACTGCATTTTGATATAATAAGTTTTCAAATTTTAAAATAAATCACTAATCAAAAAAAAAACTAATCCAAGTTCATATCATTAAAAAAAATTCGTTTAATTTAATACTTAACTAATATATTAAACCCAATAAAAAGGGCCTTCTATCTAACAATTATTTAACACATATCGTAAAAAATATTCATTTTCGCGTTTAATCAGAAATTTTTAAATGAGGAAGCAACATTTTCATTACTCTCAAGAATTTCAGGTTTTAGCAATGTAAATTCTTCTTAAGCAATACCATAATCACTTGTTGTTCTTTTTCGAACTTCCTCCATCAGCCACATATGTTATTAAAATATTTAAGAATTGCTATTTATTATTTAAAATTAATTATTTAACATTAATACCTATTTTATTTGTTTTTTTTTCCTTCACACATCACAAAAATATTTTTGGAACTGATATTTATTATATTACATTATTACTTGATCATTTTGTTTTATTTTACAATTTCATTTTAGTATTGAAGTAGAAATGTTTTCTGTTTTTCTTAACATTATTTTTGAAATAGTTCGAAAATTATTTTTGACACATTTCTTTCCATATGAATTTAATTTAATAGTGCATCAAGAATGTTTTCCTAAAGGCTATCATAAATTAACTAACATTATTTATTGGCACATTTTTGTAATATAATATCTTTTAAATAAATATTAGAGTAAAGATGTGTTCTGCTTTTTTCAACAATATTATTATTTTTATTTTATTTTTATATTATAATTTTGCATTGTTTTCCAAATAAATTTTTATGACATATTGAATCAGGAAATAGCAATATTATTTAAATATTTTGAGTAGTGACCACTGCTATTTATTATTATATAATATTATATTTTATATTTACATTTATTTAATATTGCCTCAAGAATGTTTTTCTGTTTTCTTTAAATGCATTAAATGTTGAGTGAAAATTGTTTTCTATAACTTTATCCCTCTCCTCCATATTTCTCCACCCCACGGTATTTGTGCTCCAAATCCGTTAACCCATTTGTAGTGCCCAAATCCCACATAGAGCATACACCACATGACAATGCTCGAATTGTCTCTACGTCTCCGTCTCCGTCTCCGACTGCGACTGCGACTCCGCCTCATTGTTTGCTTTTTTCTTCAGTTTTTTTTTTTTTGTTCGATCGCAATGCGCTTGGGAGAGCCACACTCACACACACACACACACACACACACACTCAAACACACACACACACACACTCTGGTTAGTTGTAGTCGTAAATCGCATGCCTAGCTAGAGATAAGTTCAGTTTTGTGCTCTATGATGCACCTCAGATTGCAATCAAGAGATATCCAGAGATATTGCAATTAAGATAAACCCACAAACGCCGTATGCGAGTATTTAGCCAGAGATCAGAGCTCCCCTCTCCCCCCTTCCCTTCTCCCCCTTCCCATCTGTTCTTCCTCTTCTCCTCAGTAGTCATCTAGTCTCTAGTTAACCCCTTAACCGTTCTATTATTATTGTTGTTGCTTTTGTCGTTGTCAACCGTTGCCCATTGCCTCCACCTTTGCGTCTCTCTCTCTCTCTCTCTCTCCTCGGTGCCCGTTGCCCGTTGCATCGTGACTCTCCCCTTTACTTCTCCCCCTTCAATCCGATGGAATCCACATGCTCACTTTTGCCATGCAAAGAAAGGCCAGCCGAACGGATTTTTAAATACCAAATAAAATTCCAAAAACAAAGAAAAGAAGTCGCCGAAAAAGTCAAACGGCGATCGCTTCAATGGGCTACAAAAATTCAAAATCAGCTTTAGCCAAGAAAGATCGCAGTCAAGTGCAGATCAGAGATGGAAAAAGAACATTGCCAAATTAAAAATATAAATATATTCATTTTTTATTTATTTTATTTTCATAAATTCATATTCCATATTTAATTCTTAGGGACAAATCAAAATTACATTTTAGTATAGTAAATGTATAAAAGTAATCCCTAAATTAAAAAATTAAATTAGTAATAACAAAGAAGTTCTGAACAGTTAAAATAAAATAGAAACCCTCAACATTTTTTCATAGGACTGAATTCATTTAGGATAATAATTCAGTTGCAAATTTTAACAAGTTAGAAAGTTACAGTCGAGTGTGCTCGACTGTGAGATACCCGCTACCCATTTTTAATAAAGGCAAAATATTGCGGTTCATTTTCAAAATATACCGAAAATACTAAATAATACTAAAAATATACCAAATGGTATATTTGGTATATCGATATAGTACACCATTCAAAATATACCATAGACGGCACAATGTACCAGATTGTCGGTGTGTTTTTTTCGACAGCACTTGTTATGTTTGCACGCAGATCAAGTTTGTTTCAAATTTTTGCCACGCCCACTTCCGCCCCCGCAAATCAACAAAATCGAATAACAAGCGTAATTTTAAAGCTAAGGTTGTGAATTTTGGTATATATAATAAAAACTATAGTAGTTATGATTCCTGAAAATTTGGTTGCGATCAGATAGAAATTGTTGAAGTTATTAAAGAAATACTTTTGTATGGGCAAAAACGCCTGCTTACTAGGGGTCTGAGTTGCTTTGGCTGACAATCTGGTATATTGAGCCGTCCATGGTATATTTTGAATGCGGTACTATATCGATATACCACATAAACCAATTGGTATATTTATATATTGGCTTTAAACAAATTGGGTAGCGGGTATCTCACAGTCGAGTACACTCGACTGTAGCTTTCTTGTTAGAATAATCGAATAATACCGCAAAGTTTTGCTTTTATTGAAAATGGGAAGCGGATACTACACTCTAAATATTCTAAAGCGTGCAAAATATACTAGATTGTCAGCCAAAGCAACTAAAATCCATAATAAGTAGGCGTTGTTGCTCATTAACTTAATTATTTTATTTTATTTTATTTTATTTATTTTCTCAATAACTTCTTAAATATTTATCCAATCGGAATCATAAGATTATAGTTATTCTTGTCTGTACCAAACTTTTCTCTAACTTGCAAGGGCAGAAGTGAGCATGACAAAAATTTGAAACGAAATCTGCGTGCAGACATAATAAGTGATCCCGAAAAAAATTATATCTCTGTCTCTTATAGTCTATGAGATCTAGGTGCTCATACGGACAGACAGACAGACGGAAGGAAGGAAGGACATGGCTATACTGTCTCGGGGTTTGTCCCTGATTTAGAATATATATATACTTTATGGGGTCCGAGATGCCTCGTTTTGCTTGTTATATAGACTTCCCCAAGGAACAAAGTTATAATACCCTTCTAACCTATAGGAAGAAGTGATAACTATTATCAAGAATCAGATGACTTCTATTTGAATTGATGCAGCAAAAAGACGCATTCAAGATTTGTGTCAACATTTGGAGCATCCTCGGCATTCCTGCGGCTACAACCTTAGCTGTCTAGCTCTAAATAAATAAATAGTGAAATAAAATTCACAATAATTTAAATAGTTTTAAGATATCAAATGACTTTTATCAAAAATCAAAATACTCCTACTTCAATTATTTTATAAAAGAAAGGCAATTGCACGCATTCTAATCATTCTTGTCTTTGTAAATTGAGCTTTCAATCCCAAAAGAAATAAACCGACAAATAAACTAACAAATAAAAATAGTTAATTAAATAAAATGTACTGCATTTTATCTAGTTTTAATATATGTCAAGACCGCTATCATGATTCAGATGACTTCTACTTCAATTTAAAGATATAAAAGATATGTAATCAGAAGCATCCTTGGCTTGGCATCCTTGTTGCAATTGCTTTGACTGTACCGCGTGTCGCAAGTTGAGTCGAGCAAATGTTGTGGCGGCCATTAAAAAAAAGAGTAGTGTAGGAAATGTATAAATATATCTCGCACTTAATGTTGAAATTTTCAAGTTCACCCCCTGCTACGAGCCAAACTCTTGGGGCAGGAATGGGACTGGGTCTCTTCTTCTTCCTCTCTCCCTCTCTTCTCGGTCTGGTTGCGGTCTGGTCTGTGGCACAATGTCTGGTCAGAAATGCCTGGTGTGTGATTTGTCTGTTTGCAACCGAATCCGAATCCGAATCCGTATTCGAATCCGTATTCGAGTGTCACTGAGTGGGATCTGTGATCTGGATAGCTGACAGTGGCTCAGTGGCCTCTCTCACTTTTATTCTCTCTCCGTCTGTCTCTCTCTTGCTTTCTCGCACTGTCTATCCGTTGTCCCCACGATGCTTAAAAATAACATGACGCCCGCGTCGCGATCTCGCGGCCAAGCAAAGAAAGCTGGGCGGGCGCATCGCGCACATGTGTCAGCCATATGTTTGTCCATGAGGCGATGCCAGTCAGCGCAACGGAATGGAACGGAACGGAACGGACGACGAAGGACGGACAGCATTGGAGATGTAGATGGAGACTAGCCGTGGGGCTGCGGTTGATGATGATGTTGCTGCCACTGCCACTGCCACTGCCACCGAATGTTGCCGCTGGCGACTTTGACATTGTGTCGCGTTGTTGGGCAGAAAAGACAACAGAAAATACAAAAAAAAGAACGTTTCCCTTTTTCACCATCGATCAGTCGATGCGACCCCAAGAACCAAACACTCAACATGCGACGACTCGCTCTCATTGTCATTGCTTCCATTTGTGGACACACTTGAGATTCCATTAATTCAAAAATATTTATTTTATTTTCCCATTTACCAAAAACATTCATTCTCGTTTTCGTTTTCGTTCTTGTTCTTGTGTTTTATGGCAAATGTTGCTACTGTTTCCCATTTTCGGTCTTTGCGGTCTTTGTTCTCAATGTTCTCAATATTGTCACTTGGACACTGTAAATTGAGAAGGGAGGAAAGACAAGACACACTTGAGATACACACATACACACACACTCATCATGCAACACTCGCACAACATTCAAATTTCACACTCATTTTCAAATCGTTTGGGACTTTTCCTCAATTTTTCTGGTCTCTTTCGAAATTATAAATTATAAATGCAGCTCAAATGGAAAATTAATAAATCTTTTTTTCAGCAATATTTGTATCAATGATACCAATCTATTTTTTATGCCATATTATTATAATGTATTGGTTTTTATCAACACCAATGTTTAAAGAAATATTCCAAAAAACAGTGTGAATCTTATCAAAACCATTTTTTAAAACAGTTTAGTATTGAACATATCTGAATATTGAAACCAAAAAAAATTACTCTGGTATATTTTCTTCTACATGGTATATTTTGAATATATTACTTTGTTAATATACCAAATATAACATTCGGTAGATTTTTACTATTTTTGCGGTATATGAATTTGGTATATTTAAAATTACCGCACCGTTTTCATTTTATTCAGAACGCCTTCCTACTTCGGGTATTAGTTGCTTTGGACGGCAATCTGGCAATATAGCGGTACATAATTTGGTATATTGTTGTGCATTTACTCGACTGGAAAATTCTTTACTTGTATTTCTTTATAACAACCTACAACTTATTTTATTTATTCCCAAAGAAATGGATTTTTCAAAATGTAAATACATATATTTTTTTCATATTGTATTACTTTCTATTATCAAATTTATGTAATTAAAAAAATTATAGTTATTACTAACAAGATGCAACAAATTTTTTTTTTATTCATACAATATTTAATTAATATTCTTGGACTAATTTATATTTGTTTATAATATTAGTGGATAAGAAGAAAGCATTTTTAATCCCGTAAAATATATATTTTTAAATATTTAACTAATTTTTCAGATTTTATGTCTTTATAATAATATGCAATAAAATCCTTATTCTTAAAAAACGCATACTTTAAAATTTAAATATGATGCGTGTCTAACTTTATAATTCTTTACCACAACATTCGATCAGTATCACTTTAACCTTTTGAGTTTGAAGTCAACCACACCAAAGACACTCAAACAATTTCTCTGGTGATCATTCATTTCAAGAGCTGCCCGCAAAATGTAAAAACAATGTCCTTTAAAGGGGCGCCTACTGCTCTGCATGGGGTACGTATTGCTGCCAGGACATGGACAGGCGGAGAGATGGACAGGACTCGCAATCAAGTGGCACTTGAGAAGTCAAGTGTGGCCGGCCACTTGTACTATACAATTTGAAAACTCAATTAAGCGAAGTCACAGATGTGGCTGTGACTTCGCTGCAAGGGGTAAAGGACTCGAGATCCTTGAGAAAGGCGCTGCCATAGATCTGTAATTGATATGAAAAACCATTTGGGAGATTAAGTGGAACAAGTGGAAGATCTACAACGAAATGCGCTGATTTCCCAAGGCGAGGTAATAGAAACGAAAGGAGAAGTATAAGGGGGGCACTTGGTATCGGTATCTATGGCACGGCAGAAGGGCATTGAGGACAACAACAGAGCGTTTATAGTACTTAGTTGTTAGCCTTCATGGCCATCGAATGTATAATCGATCAGTTGGGTGGCAGTGCCCGGCCAACGGGTCGAGTCGAGAGTTTGTTGGGTCATCTAAACAAAGCCAAAACCACCAAAGGGCCGCCTTCGTCCCCTCCTCCCTCTCTCACTCTCTCTCTCTGTCTCTCCTCCCTCCACACTCCTCTGTGCCAGCTGTGGCCCGCACCTGCAACGCCAGGCCGTGGCTGGAGCCAAATGTGGCACTCGTTGGCTCGTTGGGCTCAATGAATTTTGTTAAATCGATAAACTTTGTTTAGCCCACGGAAACAACAAGAAGCAAACCGGCCGAGCGAGGCCCCTAAGAGCAGCCACCACCACCATCTCACCACCTCACCACCTCAGCTAGCTTGCTAACACCACAGCTGTAGTCGCTAACATCATCACCAATAGTCTAACCACAGTGCAGCCCGCAAAGGAAAGCAACAAACAGAAAGGAAAAAATAAAAATAAAAAAAAAAAACAGATTCCATGGCTACGCGGCCCTGGCCAACGGATTGCGTCAATCAACAATTTGTCAACGCGGAACGATATGGAATCGGAATCAGAATCGGAATCGAAAACGGAATGAAACGTTGGCCCGCATCCTGCGGAATGTGTGGCGACCGACAACAACACCACCGTCGAGGAAGGGGCTGTCAAATTTTGATACCCTAACAACCAAGTTGAGTCAATATGATCCATCTGATTGCTTGACGCCCTGTTTGGAAGCTATTGCAATGTAACTAGTTAGAGTCAAGGCTACCAAAGGTGCATGATCGATGTTTCATTCGATCAATTAATCGATTCGTTTCAATAATACTATGTACATTTATATATATAGATCCTCAACTTGGAAGCTATTTTAATGAAACTTGCTACAGTAAAGGCTCAGTTTGTGAATATTTTAACATAAAATCAAAAAGATCGCAAATCATGCAGTTGATCTTACATTCAATTGATCGAATGAAATATCGATTTAATAATCTCTGATCTTTTTGATTTAATCCTATAAGCTCTCTGAAAGTTTGTAATCAAAGCACTATAAAATACATACCAAATTCATAAAGCTGTCATTTGTATGATCATTCCAGAAATATATTCTTATAGGAAACGTTCGTTGTTTTCTAATATGTAGTATTAGAACAATATATCAGCGTATCACATATTAATATATGAATGAACAGTATATTAGAAGAACGTATCACCATATCAAATAAATACTGTTGAACTAAATGAATGTGATTTATTTAGTAATTATTTTTCTAATGTATAGTATTAGAACAATATATCAGCATATCACATATCAACATATTAGAAGAACAACATATCACATAATACAGTTGAACTAAATACAAGTGACTTATGTATATAGTAAGTTACTTTTACTTTTACTCTTTAAATACACGCTAGGAGAGCTTAAGCTTGAAATTCAGCCTGAATTTATTCCATAAACCAAAACCTGAATTAAGGCCTTCTTGTTTAAGCTTAGGTAAAGCGATAATTATCGGTCAGATGAAAAGTAAAAAGGCAATCCTATGCCTCAGCTGTTTCTGATTTGCCAAATTCCAAATATCCTCGTTGCTGTCTTAGAAAACTATTAAACATTTTTCAAACTAAGTTACTAATGCGTAGTATTCAAAAGTTGAATTAAATCTATGAATATAACATCATTTTAGCCCCAGTAACTTTAGTTATATTGTTTGTAATTTTAATATTTCGATTTGTATGTATATTTTATGAATTGTGCAAAACTTATAAGTTTGTAACTTAAGAACGCTTAAAAAATATTTTTAATACCGAGAAATTTTATTAAGATTTTAACCGATAGTCCCGCAGCCTCCTAACTCTTACCGTTTCGGCTGTGCGTTGATAGTGTTATCAGTAAGTAAAATAGTAACTATTTTAAATATAATACAATTTTAATATATAGAATATTAAAATTGTAGCCATCTTGTTTAACAACTTCATTCGGTTTGCATTGCAACCTTCCAGCTCTTACCGTTTGTGTAAGAGCTAATATGCTAAATATAAGAGTATACGGTCAAGCGTTAGCAATGCAAGAGCAAGACCTCTTTAATTTTTATAAATATTAAAAATAATAATTTATAAATTTGTTTTTTAGCATCGCACTATGGACTGTATCATACATAAGTGATTAGTCAAATACTAAACATGTTCAGGAAACAAGTATTTTTATAAAGTTTTAAGCGTACTTGCTTCGCAACTTCGCTCGCTCCTTCGCTGCTTTGTAGCCTTTTTGCCCTTACCGTTTTGGTAAGAGTTAACTTGATAAATATAGATTTATACGGTCAAGCATTGTCATTGAGAGAATTCTTCAGTTTTTCTTTAAATTTTATATGAATTAATATCTTAAGATCGTGTTGCATAGCAACCTTCCAGCTCTTACCGTTTGGGTAAGAGTTTATATGCTAAATATAACCGATAAATCTTTTTATTTATTATTAATATTTACAATATTGCTAAATATAATTGAGAAACCTATTCACTTATTATTAAAGTTTACAATAATTCA
Source organism: Drosophila albomicans (assembly GCF_009650485.2). Lineage (NCBI taxonomy): Eukaryota > Metazoa > Arthropoda > Insecta > Diptera > Drosophilidae > Drosophila > Drosophila albomicans. The sequence goes on along the minus strand of NC_047627.2, from coordinate 2,441,678 downwards.
TAAATTTGTATCGTAAGATTCCGTTGCATTGCAACTTTCCAGCTTTGCAGCCTTCTTGCCCTTACCGTTAAATATATGGGTATATGTCCAAGCGTTGGCATTGATATGGCTCTTAAATTTGCATATATATATTTTATTAGTCTAAGAAGATTTATAAATTGTTATCTTCAGATCGCCTTGCAGTGCAACCTTCCAGCTCTTACCGAGTGGCTGTATATTCCCCTCAGTAAATCAAATAGTAACTACTATAAGTGAATGTAAGAGTATTTGACTGTTCGTAGTGCTGCGGATGACGTTGCTTTGCTGATTTGTTTGGTGCTCGTTTAATCGATCAACGGCCAAGCGTTGGCATTGAGAGAGAGACCTCTTCAATTGGTGCCACGGGCCGCACAGCGGGTGACGCCGACGGTCGCCCGCTCGGTCGGTCTGTCGGTCGTTAGTTGGTTGGTTTGGTTGGTTTGTTGCTTTTGGTGGGTCGCTGGGTCCACCAGTCACCCAGTCAAGGAAACTGTTTGGGTTTGGGTTTGAGTTTGGGTTTGGGTTGACATAGCGGTGCTATCGAGACTGTGACCCGCAATCGATCCAACAAAAAAGCCCGTTTCACGCGACAATTAATAGCTGGGCAACGCCGTGGCGACGCCTGGCACGGCCCCTGCCCAGCAAAAGACAGAGAGAAAAAAAAACGAAGAAAACGGCAACCGCTGTGGCAAGAGGCAAGGCAAGGGCAGCGCGCTTGTGGTTGCAGGTTGCAAGGTTGGGAGATTGCACGAGATGGGGGATGGGGAAGAATTGCACAACGGTAGCCGTGATAATGGGCAGCTTTTGTGGCTTAGGCGGCCGCTGGCCAATTGCAAATTGGGGCCGCCACTTAAGGAGCAATCATGGCCAGTCGGCGAGCGAGATGTGGCAAGCTTAATGCTAATGCAACAGCTGCCCCATGGCCAGATGATGAAGGTGTGCAACAAGCGAACGATCGCTTGATCGATCGATCGAACGATCGATCGCTTGGCCAATTTGTCGACACTTCTAATGCTGGACATGCGCCGCAAGGATCGCGTAATGACCGCTGTTGTTGTTGCCTCTCTTGCTTGCTCGCTGCACTTTGGCAAAGCCCGGTTGCAGTTGCAGTTGCTGTTGCAGTTGCAAGGAGTGCACACTCAAAACTCAAGCAGTTCGCCTCGCTTGCTCCGCATATGTCACAAACAGCGAGGTAGTAAATCCCCTCCTCCTTCTCTTCTTCCGCCCTCCCCCCTATTCCGTGGTAATTGTCGGCAATTCTGTAATTTTCGTTGCAAGCTTTGTTGCAGCCAGCAGTTGCAGTTACCTCACATCTCGCCGACAAACAAGAGCGCGTGAGGCTTTGCCTATACTTTGTATAGTGTGTGCATACATTATGCGATATATAGTGTATATATATATACACTGATCCATTCATAACACTTCCCTCCACACGGCGAACTGTGCTTATTATTTACTTATTGAAATGCCGCTGCGAAGGGTAATTACGAGTGCTCCTTTTTGGTTCTGTTTGATGTCACCGCATTCCGTAACAGCGAAACTCAAAACTCAAAATGCGAAACAAAACAATCGACAAAATTATTATACAAATCTCGCAACTGTTGCACACACACACACACACACACACACACACACACATTAAGACACACTTATACACACCCGCACAGCGTGTTTAACCTTTTTTTTTTAGCGGAGGGACAAGCCCTAAAAAGTCAGCAGTCACAACATTGTATGATTAAAATTACGTTTATAATTATGATTCGATGAGCTTGTTGGCTTCACTAACAGTCGATTATATTCACAATACTTAATGAAAACATTTCAAAATATGCATTTAATTTAACATAGAAAATATTGATGAAGCGAATGTTTTAATATTTAAGCTTATAGTATATAAAACATTTTTAATATTAACAAGTAAGAATGCTACAGTCGAGATTATAATAGAAAGATAACAGTGTGATATTAATCTTAAAATATATTAAATGAATATACCGAATTTGGTATATTAATATACTGTAACATTGAAAATATACCATAGATTGCAAAATGTACCAGATTGTTAACAAAAGCAACTAAGACGTTTTTGAGTAGCGGGTATAAAAATCATATCGCTGCTGAATGTTCTCTAATTTAAACAATTAAATAATATTTATTTGGCAAAAATCCGAAGCGAAAACTATATAAAATATTCTACTTTTATATTTTATTTTCTTTTACTTTACAAAATGGCAATTTGATTTTCTTTTTGCAAGTTGTTTTCTAATGCAGTCAACCATAAACAGTCAATATTAAAAACGCATTTTAAATAAATTAAAATTAATGTAACAAATGAGAACCTTAATTAAATTAATATAATTTGATGAAATTGGATTATTTTTGTATTTGGCCACTGAACGTATTCAAGCATTTTCTACTTAAACAGATTAAATTAATCAAAACACAATATGCAATTTTTTGAGAAAAGAAAAAAATTTAATTTTAAATTTAAATTAACGAAATTATAAATATTAAATTGTGTTGGGTATTCTAATTATATTTATATATTCCAGTTAGATGTTAAACTTATTTGTAACTGATCTTCTAATAAAACTTTCAGGAAAATTTTTAGAAATTGTAAATTAACGAACACAAATTATAAATAAGAAATAATGTTTCTATAATCCAGCAAAGTGTTAATTAACTTGTAACTGATCTTCTAATGAAAAAAAAAAATATTTATTTATTCACATGTTTAATTATTATATATTATATAGGGAGTGCTAGCTACTGCTAGCTACTAGCCACAGACTCAAAAAAAAGAAAAACAAAAAAAAAAATGCATAAATACATTGATTGGTCTATATACAATATTATTGTGATCTTTAAGATTGGCATAGATTTTAATTTTGGTAGTGGAATACAACATTTATTGTATATTAGTTGGATTTACCTTTACGTTTGTAAAGGTTCTTAAATTATCATTTTGCTCAAGCAAAGTTTTTAATACTATACAACAAGTCTGGGGAAATTTGGATGTTACATGGGTTAAGTACGAATACAAATGCACAGTCGATGGTACGTAAGTTTCATTTATTCTTTTAATCAAAATTTTCAAGATGCAACTCAAATTCAAAGACTCAATCATCAATCAAGTGGCCAACAAGTTACGAGTAAATAACATACGTGTTCTGGTCATCGTGCTTAACCTACATATGAATGTAGCATGTGTTTATGTATGTGTCGCTTATACAATTTCGATCTGGCATATAACCCTTTGTGCGATGATGCTGCTGTCCGCGTCTGCCGGCGCTGTCAACGCTGCATCGGCGACTGATAAGCGTGCGACGGATGCCAAAGCTCGTCTGCACGTAACCCCATCCGAAGGTGGCCAAACTCGTCTCTGCTGCTGCTGCTGCTGTAGCTGCTGCGATGACTGCGGCGACTGTTGTTCGCTCTCTCTCGATGTGCTTTGTGCTCTCACACATGTGCGTATCTCTCGCTCGCTCTTGCTCTCAGCCAGACAAGGCTAACGGCAGCAGCAGCAGCAGCGTTCTCTCGCTCTCCCATTTGTTTTGGGCAACGCTCTCTGGCTCTCACAGTGGCTACCTGTGTGTGAGAGCGCGAGTAACGGTGCTTCGCCAGCAGGCAGGTTGAGTTATGGGGAGAGAGGAGGTGAACTTGGTGAGGACAAGAAGAGGGACAAATGGTTAGGGGAGGGAGGAGGGAGGTATATGGCGAGAGCAACGATGGCCAATCGATGGGGCGAACGCGCGTGTGCGACGCTCGTGTGAGTGCGTTTCACATGTGAGCGTGTGTGCGAGTGTGTGTAAATGCGTGTGAGTATGTGAGTGTGTGAGTGTGCGAGTGTGTGTGTGCACATAAGTAAATGCGCCGATACATATGCTATAGCCATGGGGCAATAACTGTGGACACACACATGAGATATGCGTGTGTGTGATGTGAGTGAGTGGAGAGTCGAGTGGTGGAGAGGGGAAGAGAGAGGGAGGGGGGCAACTAAACAATGGGTTAAGCTTGAGGTTATCTGAACTGCGAAGCTGCAGGCGAGCGAGTGTCATATGATTCACACACACACACACACACACACACGACTGAAGTTCATGTGTGTAGGGGGAGGAAAGCTAAAGCTGAAGTTGTGTCTCAGTGGACACTCACAATACACTTGCACATGTGTGTCGCGCTAATGATCTCTAGCCATCTCGCTCTGGTCCCCCCCCCCCCCCATCACTATATCCCTCTCCCTTTCACACACACATACACACACACACAGCCGCAGCACAATTAACAATAAGGCAAAACCTTTGCAATAAAAACAATTCGCATTCACTTTTGGGCCAGCATCACACACACATACACACATACACACACACACACACACACACACGCAGAGAGACAAGCTCACATACGTGAGTACGTGCTCTGTGTGCTTCGCATATCAAAGCGCCTGACATTAATGGGTGCAATGCTAGGCAGCGCAGTCGGCAGCGTTCACAGCAGCTTCGTACATATGTATGAGTATGTGTGTGTGTCTGTGTGGTTCGAACAGTTTGCCGCGTCCAGACTTGGCCGCTTCGCAACTTGCAACTTGCAACATGCTGCAAGCCACCCACCAAACTCATTGCCCTCTGCCGCAGTCGCAGTCGCCGTCGCTGCCGCAATGATTAATGTGCATTAGCCGGTGTTGACCGCGGTGGGCGAGCATTAAGCTTAAGTATGAGCATTCTCGTGCAGCAGCTCGCAGCAACAGCAGCAGCAGCAGACGCCAATTGCAGCGAGTACGCACCTACACACTCACAACACACACACTTATGAGTACACTCACTCCCACAATTTGTGTTTGCTAATGTGTGTGATATGATATGTGATTCGTGAATATTCTCGAGTATGAATGCATTCAGACCTAAGTAAGAATGAATTCAATTTGAATAAGTCATGAATGTACGAATACATTCATTCACACTCGTTAATATATTCGCACACACCTAAAAACTTTTATTTTAAAGAACAAAAAATGTTTCAAAAATTATTCATGAATATACTCACGAAAACATATGAATACACTCGCGAATATATTCACAGATACGTATGAATACAATATATTTAAAAAAATACATATGAATACACTCGTGGGTATATTCAAGAAATACATATGAGTACACTCGTGAATATATTCACAAATACATTTGTATGCACTAGTAAATATATTAAAAAAAATAGTTATGAGTACACTCGCGAATATATTCACAGATACGCATGAATACACTCGCGAATATATTTAAAAAAATACATATGAATACACTCATGGGTATATTCAAAAAATACATAGGAGTACACTCGTGAATATATTCACAAATACATATGTATGCACCTGTAAATATATTAAAAAAAATAGGTATGAGTACACTCATGAATATATTCACAAATTCATATGAATACACTCGTGAATATATTCACAAATACATATGTATGCACTAGTAAATATAAAAAAAAAAATTTTTAAGAGTACACTCGTGAATATATTCACAAATACATATGAATACACTCGTGAATATATTCACAAACACATATGTATACTACATGTGAATATGTATACTACTTATGAATAACCTGGTGCGTGCACTTGCATATAGATATGAATACACTCGTGAATATACTCGCAACATTCGAACAGTGTATTTCATGCCCGAAACACGTGCGAATCTGAATGCATTCGTGAATACCCCAGCGACAGAAATCGAGCAGAGCACAGAAATCTCGGCAGACATTCACTTTGAAATGAATACAATGCAAACAAACACTCACATGGCACTCGCGAGTTGCGAGTTGTGAGTTGTGAGTACACTCAACTAAACACCCACCCAGCAGCCACCTGAACTTCAACCCAGAAAAAGACCAAGCTCAACTCATTGACTAACTACGCCAAATGATGGCAGCGACGCTGGCAGAGCGCACAGCTCACAGGGGGAGTAACAAACTGCCCGTTGGCGCTGGCAGCGACGCTGACGTTGCGACGACGACGACGACGCCAACGTTGGCGTTGCGAGTGGTTTGGTCGGTTGTAGCGCTGTGGCCTCTTGTTGAATGGAAGATGGGCATAAACTAAGTTTAGTTTATTAGATGCACACGAGCAGCCGCGTTGTGAGGACGTGCCACAAGTTCCTGCCACAAGTTCAACCGGTCCACCGGGGACACAACGAAAGCGACGCGCGCGAAAAGTCGGAAAACTTTGTGACAAACAAATATCGAGAGTGTTTTGTTTTTTTTTTTTGATTCTGCTGGTAATTTACACATTCATATTGAATATGAAAAATGCTGCAAGTTGTTGTTGTTTTTGTGTTTTTGCGCGGCAAAAATGTTGCGCAGTCGTCGCTTAAGCTGCGCGCGCATTGTTATCGTTATCGTTATTGTTATCGAAGCTTTTCTTGTTGTTGTTATCGCACGCATTGTTGTTGTTGCCGGCTTTGAAACTTTTGTCACTTCTATGTACTTCTCAGTCTCCGTCTCCTTCAGCTGTATTTGTCCTCTTCCTACTCCCCCCAACCCCTTGCTCTAACACTTCACACATGTTTGAGACGCGTTCTTATCAGCCAGCGTCACGTCGCGTCGCGGCGCGTCGAGGAGCAGCGCAGTCAACAGCGACGTCGCCACATCGAACTTGGCTATTTTCATTTGTTTCAACTGGCGCAAGCTTCGCCTCTCTCTTTCTCTCTCGCAGTCTGTCTCGCTCGCCCGCTCACACAAGCTAGCTCGCTCTCGCAGTCATATGTGTGTGTGTGTGTGTCCACCCCCACATACGCACACATATGCGGCCAACGGACCAACGAGTGCCAGCAAACCAAATAAACAAACGCAACGACAACGACGACAGTGACAGCGACGTCGACGGCAGCAGCAGCAGCCCAGCAACCCACCACCACCATCAACCCACCTCGTTCCCCTCCTCCTCTACACCCTCCACCCTCCACCCTACACCACCACCACCATCAACAACAACAACAACAACAACAACGACACCAACAATAACAACAAACCACCACCAACAGTAAAGGGCTGCGTAGCTTTGGCGTTGGCGTTAGCGTTGACGTCGACGTTGGCGTCGCTTAGCCAAAATCAAATTTTCAGATTGGCATTAAAGTGCAAAACCCTAAAATAAAATTGAATTATCTGAACAGTCGCTCGCAGGACATCGTCGCGTTCGGACCATGCACTCGTGTTGTTGTTGTTGGCTTGGCTGCTTGGCTTTTCCTTAGGCTCGCATCAAAAAGCGCTCTGCCGCAGTCGCTGCCGCTGCCACTGTCGCAGTCAGTGACTCTCTCTCTCACAAAACTACCTTACATACATGTGTGTACATTCGCTCACTCACACACACACACACACACATACGTGCACACATGCACGCTCGCTTACTCTCTCACGCACTGTGGACTGTTTGTTCGTCCACTCGTCAAGCTTTCGTTTCGTTTCGTTTCGTTTAGCCGACGACGACGACGACACAATACACGAAGTTCTCTCTTTGCCCGTTGCCCATTCACACTCACTGGCCTCGTGTGCTAGTGCGCTGGTGTTAGTGTTGGTGTTCGTGTTGGAGTGTGTGTGTTGGTGTCGCTACGGCGCTTTGTGCTTTGTTGGTTGGACAACAGCAACGACAACTACGACAACAGAGCGACAGCCGCAGTCGCAGTCGCAGTTGTAGCAGAGTCAGCGAAGACGCGCTCGCCGCTCGACGCCTCGCAGTAGTCGCGTACTTCCGCCGTTAACGTTAGCACCACACATTTTTACTGACGAGGCTGCCACCGCCGTCGTCGTCGTCGCGGTGCACGCAGCAGCAGCAGCAAACGCAACTGCAACAATAACAGTTATCAGTTAACAGTTAGCCACAGGACAACAAACAAACAAATTATGCTGACGCGCTCTCCAATTGAAAGCTAAAACACAACGCGCATTCCTTTCCTCCCCCCTCGTCAACCATCCGTCGCCCAACCAACAACACATTATTATCTAGCCGGTAAAACACACATATACTCACAACACACACACACACACGTTAAGAAAGTGCAAATTGTTTTTTTTTTTCAAGTGCTAAAAGAGTTGTGTACTCCAATTGGAAGACGAATTTTGGTGTGTTTTGCCAATTGGACGAAGCCGCAACGCAACGTGAACGTGTCAGACAAAAACATCGAAGCGAACGATAAAGTTGTGAAGCAAAACAGAAAACGCAAAAACAAAGAAAAAACAGAAAAAAAGGAAAATGAAGAACGCGCTAAAAACAACAAAAACAACAACAACAGCAGCAACAACTAGCAAAGCATAGGCAAATAAATACAAGAGCAACAAGAAAGAACGGCAGTGTTCCAATAAGAAACGAAGCATAAAGAATAGAAGAGAAGGAAGCGAGAAGAGGAAGCAGCCAGCAAGCAAGCAAGCACTCTGTGTTTGTGTGTGTGTTTCTGTTTCTGTTTCTGTGTGCGTGTGTTTGAGTGCGAATGCGAATGCGAATCTGTTTGTTTTTGTTTTGTTTGTTTTGTTTGCTCAATTTGCGATATCAAATGAAATAAATCGAATTATGTTAATAAATCATTTTGTAATTGTATTAAAGGCTTGCCAACAAAATGACAACAACAACCACAACAACGACAACGACAACAATAAATAAAACAAAACTTAAGCTGCCGAGTGGCCGCCGCTTGAGAAACATTTAAACGGCCCTCCGACAACAACAAAATAAATCAAATTTGCTCAAATCACAAAAATCACTTGGAAAACATATTTAACAAAAAAGTAGTGCATTTTTTTATATGGAAAATTAAAAAAAGAAACACAAACAAGCAAACAAAAAAAAAAAAAAAAGAAATAGAAAGGAAAAGTGCAATAATAAAAATCAAATCAAAGTAAATCATAAAAATAAAAACAAACAATACATTTATCAAGTGTTTGACGACAACCCGAAAGAGAGCAACTAGGAAAGACGAAGGAGGAGAACTTGAAGAACGAAGGAGAGGAGAGGAGAAGAGGAAGCCCGCCCAGCTGCCATTGCGGGGGCGAGCGCTCGCCAAAGTTTCGAAACACCTTTGGAAATTGAAACAAAAATGAGAATTAAAATGCCCGCGGTTCGAATTGCACAAGGTGAGTACGAAGAAGAAGAAGATGAAGGAGAAGAAGAACAAGCACAACAAGTGCACCCCTTTAAAACTTCCCTTTTGGCAACTATTCATCCCAAGTTGACAAAAGCTCTTAAAGCTGACCAGCTTAGGAGGGTGGTTGTGGGGAAGTTGGGACACCTGTGGGTAGGGATTGGAAACGGGTAACGGGAAACAGGGAACCCAATGCGGGATGCGTAAAATGAAGTTAATTGGGACATTTTCTAACATTTGTTACTTATCGATATGCATATCGATAGTTGCGATAGTAAGACTTAACTTTTCTATTACCAAAACTAGCCTTTAAATGAGACTTTACGAACTTTAAATATTTATATTAAATATTAATGATATGTTATTCTTCATATTGGAAAAATAATAGCGAATGTTCGATAGTTTAGATTATTTGTTTATTCATTAAACTTTAATCTTGAACAAAACCCTTTTGTCATATCATTGCATTTTCGATATATTTTGAAATGAATAATTAATATTACAATAATCGATAATTCACTTCTGTTTACTATCGAAAAAAATCACTGTTTTCAAACTCGATGGATAATCTATCATTTTTAATATGGAGTTTCGAAAGCAAATGCTATCAAACATTTGTTTGAATATATTGTTGCCCAAATATTGAGTATACGCTGTGGGTAACAATTTCAATTGAATTGTATCGCAGTTTTATTCTTGATAAAAGCGATATTGACATATTGTTTGAGAAAAATATGAAAATATTTTTGTATGCTTCCTTTCAGTTGGCAAATTTATTATAAGCGTAGCTTAGAATTCAAAACTATGGAACAAATTGTGATAAATTATGGTACTAAAAATAGAGCGCATAATAAATATAAAAAATTAAAAATATAAACTGAAGTAAATGAAAATGCGAAAGTAGAAGCAAATTAGTATGTTGTCCCCGTAAATTCTATTGTATTCAATTATATTCTATAATTTGAATAGAATTGTTTAAGTCACAAATTCAATAATATGGAATAAATACAAAATACATATTATAAAAATATGGAATTTGTTAAATCTGAATTTGAATCAAGTAAAAGCTGAAACGAAACTGGAAAGCATAATAAATATTTATTTTCAATGTTCAATTCAAATCGAAAATAATGAAATAGAAATTAGGAAACATAATAAATAAAGTATATTAAAATTATAAATGGAATTTGTTAAATCTGAATTTGAATCAAGTAAAAGCTGAAACGAAACTGGGAAGCATAATAAATATTTATTTTCAATGTTCAATTCAAATCGAAAATAATGAAATAGAAATTAGGAAACACAATAAATAGAATATATTAAAATTATAAATGGAATTTGTTAAATCTGAAATGGAATCAAGTTGACGTTGAAAGAAAACTGGGAAGCATAAAAAATATTTATTTTCAATGTTCAATTCAAATCGAAAATAATGAAATAGAAATTAGGAAACACAATAAATAGAATATATTAAAATTATAAATGGAATTTGTTAAATCTGAAATGGAATCAAGTTGACGTTGAAAGAAAACTGGGAAGCATAAAAAATATTTATTTTCAATGTTCAATTCAAATCGAAAATAATGAAATAGAAATTAGGAAACACAATAAATAAAGTATATTAAAATTATAAATGGAATTTGTTAAATCTGAATTTGAATCAAGTATAAGCTGAAACGAAACTGGGAAGCATAATAAATATTTATTTTCAATGTGAAATAGAAATTAGGAAACACAATGAATAGAATATATTCAAATTCCAGCTTGAACTTTCGTATCATAAATATATCGATATTATTCGCCTTCGTTCGTGAGTGAATGTGAGTGTGAGTGTTTTCGTATCTGTCTGCGAATACTATGGGTACTCGCACGAGTCAAAAAACAAAAAAAAAACGAACAGAACAGAACAGAATCGGTTATCGCGACGATATCGCAAATGCTCTGAAATCAGAGCCCGCCCGTTTAGGTGTGTTTGCAATGATTTCCCAGATTCGTTGTGGCTGTTTTTTTTGTTGTTGTTGTTGCTTTTGGTTTTGCGTTGGCGGTTGTAAAGTTAACGCAGTTGGCCGCAATTTAGTTGAGGCTATATTGCTTATTATTATTATTGTTCTTATTATTATTACTATTATGACGACGATTGGCGAGCTTTGCTTTGCTTTTCCTTTTTGTTGTCCGATCTCAATGGTCGCAATTAACATGACAAATAAATGAGAATGCGACTGCGACTGAGTGAGTGAGTGAGTGTTGCGCCTGGTCACGGCTAGTTCAAAGGGAAATCAGAACCGTATAACCATAAAACACACACAAAAAAAAAGAAGAAGAAAAAAAAAAAACTGGGGCCTGTGAATTTTGCACTCATATTTGGGCATTTCCGTATCGCTCTGATCATAAAATGTGACTCCAATGCGGTGTTTTTTTCTGTTCAGTTTTTTTTTTTTGTTTTTTGGCTGAGATTCGAGCAATTGTTATCTGCGCTTTATCTAGATAACAATCGTCGTCCAGCCCTGAACTGCCCAATGACGCACTTGCCACGTTCCCAGAGTACAGAACACGCTGGCCATTTATCATTTATCATTTATCACCTGCCTTGCCCCACCTGAGACCTTCTCTATCTCTTTCTGTCACCCACCCAAGTGTCGTCAAAACAGTTTTAATTGCTCGCAAAGTTGTTTGCCTTGTTATTGTTGTTGTTGTTGTTTCTGCCCTGTTTTCTTTTTTGTGACTTCAGTTTGTGCTACAAATCAAAAGCGGAAGGAGTGAAGAGTATCTTCCACGAAATGTTTCCCATTCAATTCGAATTTTGATAAGAAAAACTTCCACCTCAACTTCTTCTAATTGCTGACGATCGAGAACAACGTATTTCTTCTTCTTCTTCTTTTTTGTTTTGTGTTTTTTTGGGAGTCTCTCGAAGTGCTTTATATATAGAGCGAGTTATCTGTTATCGATAGATTGTGTTGTGCCCAAAATTGCTCTTGTTCAACTCTATCTAACCCCCCTTTTCCCCTCCCTGCTTTCCTCACCTCTCTCATTGTCCGTCTCACATCATAATTAATTGCTACAATTTCATTATTTATTTGTTCGTCACTTTGTTGTTGTTGTTGGAATCTTTTTGATCTCCGAATTTACAAGATTTCGTCATGCTGCCTCTTATTCTTATCTTCTTATCAGCAACTAATGAGTAATTTCCAAGAACAAGTCCCATTGCCAAATGCCTTAACAGCACGTCTCATTTTTCTTCTTCCCCTTAATTTAGATGTTTCTTCTTTTCCATATCACTTTCGGCCAAAAGAAAAACGATAAACCTGGTTGATAAAATTTCATTTAAATGTTCTATAAGTTGATTATTTTTATTGCAAACAATATTTGTTGTTTGATAAATATACTATAAATACTAAAATAAATATATGTATATACTAAAATATGCAAAATATTTAAATTCAATAATATTCAGTTAATATTTAGTTAATTGCAATGTGTAAATTTGGTTGCAATTAGATATAAAGTATACAAGTTATTTTGGAAAATCTTGTTGAATGGAATATCTAGTATATTTTGTATACCCATATTTTCAATACAACACTATTCAGTATATTAAATATACCATATTTTGTGTACCCATATTTTCAATACAACACTATTCAGTATATTAAATATACCATATTTTGTGTACCCATATTTTCAATACAACACTATTCAGTATATTAAATATACCATATTTTGTGTACCCATATTTTCAATACAACACTATTCAGTATATTAAATATACCATTTAGCATATTTTAGTATTTTACGGTATATATTTTTAGCATATTTTATATCATATATTATGCGATTGAATCTTCTCTTATTCAACAGTTGAATATATAAATAATAATTACTGTGAAGCAATTATTATTTTTTCAAACTTATAACGACCAAAATATAGTTTATTTAATTTAAAATGGACTCAAATGGAAGTATTTTGTACTTATACATTTTAAGTTAACATTTGTGAATCATAAACAAATTCTTTATGAAAATAATGAAATTTGGGGATTAAGAATTCTGGTGGATAGAAGAGTTAGAAAAAATATATATTAACTACTTTTCTTTCTAAGAAATTTCATTTTCGTTGTAAAGGACTTTATTTACAGTTATTCAACCCTTTACTTGTTCCCAATATTATCATAGTAAAAATGTTTCAAGTCACAATTTATTAGTCGAAATCATTTAATTTTAGATTTTTCACTTTATTCTTTAGTTTCATCAACTGTCCGATGAACTTTAAATATTTGCATATTATTTTTAATGGGATTTCGTAAAGTCCCGACATTAAATATGGTTCTAAAAAGGTTAAAGGATTAACAAATGAAATCCCCAAAAAATATTCTCTTTGATTACATAATTGACTAGTTTAAGTTTCAATAAAATATTTTAAGTTCAACTTAAAAAGTTGTTTTTCATCGATTTCAAGCAATAAAATAAACTTGAGCAGTTCAATTGAATAAATTTATTTCTATTCGATTTCATGTATTGTAAATAAATAAAAGAAAGTTCACCATTAAATAATCAAAATATGTCAGAGATTTTGATTTGTGGCAAACAAATTTCGATGAACTATTATTTTCACCTGTTTTGTCACAGGACACTCTTCACTTTCCTCAACCCTTGAGGCGATCCGCGTTGCGCTTGAATACGAAAAGCCTTAAAATAAAAAGCAGAGAAGTAAACGGTCAAATGTCTAATCAAGCGGAGCCAAAGGAGCAGCTGGCTTCAAGCGAAACACGCGCCGGACACGAACTAGCTTAGCATTGGTGTGCGTGTGTGTGTGTGTGTGTGTGTGATGGTCTGGTGCCTGGCTTTTGGCTTTGCTCACCTTCACGCAAGAAGTTGGCTTTTAATTTGATTATCGACCAAACAGTGTCCATTATATGAGCGACCATCCGTCCGTCCGTCTGTCCGTCCGTCTGTCTGTCTGTCCGTCCGTCCGTTCCTTCACTGCCCGTCCGTCTGTCTGTCTGACTGTCTGTCCGACCGCGAGCTGGCATTGTTATCCAGCTTTGCCATGGCAACCCATATCGTTCTCTCTCCCAATTGTTATAACAAATAACAGTCCTCTATCTCTATCTCTCTCTCACTCTCACTCGCTCTGCGTCGTCATGTGGATGTCAAACTTTTGTCCAGCTGCGGCTTAAACGGCTCAGCAAGCAGCAGGCGGAGGAAGGAGAAGGACGATGAGGACGATGAGGAGGAGGAGCAGTAGGTGGAGTGCATTTGAAATGCTCCTGCGGAGCCTGCAGGACATCCCAAATAAATTGCAACTTCGTTGGGGGGCTGTCTCCCTCTCTCTCTCACTCTCTCACTCTCACTCCCCTCGCTCCCTCTCTCTCTCTTTCTGGCTGTGGCAGCATAATCAGCCACAACAGCGCGCAGCAAGCTTGCTTCCGCTGCGACGTCTCGGCGCTCGTCTCCACTCACTAGGTGCATCCGCCAGCCAGTCAACAGTCCGTCGGTCGCAGCCGTGTCCGTTTTTCTTCTTCTTTTTTTATTCTGGCTAGCGACAGCGGGCGGTCGAGCAAAGGACGAGCCAAAAGGACGAATCGCCACTCACTCACTCGTTGCTGTTGTTGTTGTTGTTGTTGTCGTTGCTCCCCAAGTCTCGGATGCGGATTCACATTCGTGCACACACATTCACTTATTCACATATTCACATATTCACATTCACATTCACAGATTCAGGATTCCGGCCAGGCGCATGAATTGTTTTGCACTTTCTTTTGTTTTAAATACGCTTATGGCTTTTGTTTTCCGCTCTCTCTCTCTCTCTCACTCGCTCGCTCAGCTCACTTTTAATTTTTCGTCCAAAATATAAGAAAACACACACAAAATGCAGAAAGCACCAACAACAACAACAATAAAGCGAGACAAACAAAGCGCAGCGCAGTTTGAAATAAAAATACGAAAAATCCCCTTCGCAAGTTCTTGCATAGTTATTACACACATACATACATGTGTGTGTGTGTGTGTGTGTGTGTGTGCTGGGCAATTTCCCAAAAAATAAAAATAAATATAACTGGGAAAATAAAAGCTGCAACTGCAGCGAGTCCCAAAACAGGATGCACAGAATTCATTCGCCCGGCAGCTGCAGCAAGAGTTTCTTCTTCTTCTCTCAAATAATAGCCTCGAACCGGTTCACAAAAGTGGTTCAAAATGTTTTGGGAAAATTCTTACAACACTTATGGTAACACATGAGACATTTTTTAATTATTGTCATTCATTTGGTGTACAATTAAAAACATCAGATAGTTCCATATTTTTGTTTATCATATAATTTCTATTATAACAGTAATATAAATTAATGAATTATATTATATTTTTCACATTAGAAGTCACTATTTTTATGTATAATTTAATTTAATTTCTTAATGTATCAAATTTAGGCCTTTTGTTATACAATTTTGTAGCAATTTTTGTTTTTTCTTGTTCCATGTATTATGAGTTTTATTATTATTATAATTAATACATTCTTTCTTTTTAAATATACATTTTAGTAATCTCTTAATACAATAAAAGTTAATCCTTTAATGCTAGAAAAAGGCTGCTGTTTATATACTTATTATTAATATGTGAATAAGCTGCATTTTTTATGTATATATATTATCAATGTTCAAAGAAGTAAATTTAGAAAATATGTTTGACACGAAGGAAACTCGGAAATATCTTTATTCTTAAATGTAAAGTGGTAAAAAGTGGTTCTCCAAGTTTTTTCAATTTCTTTTGTTTTCGGTTTTATGTTTAATCATTTTATTCGAATGCGCTATATAATAATGTTTAAATACAATTTTAATACATTTAAATATTTGAAATGCTTAACCCTTTTTTTTGAATTTGCACTTTTCTTTTCACTTACTTTTTAGTTTATTTTAGTCATCTGTTTTAATTTATTTTTAACAAACTAATAGTTGCAGAAATATAAAATACTGGAGATATAATTCAATGTAAAATAAGCACTTTAAAAAGAATCATGAATGAAGAAATTTAATGAGCAACAAGCTGAATGAATTGTCTTACACATTTAATTGGGTTTAACTATACATGAAATT
This sequence comes from Drosophila albomicans, assembly GCF_009650485.2. Taxonomy (NCBI): domain Eukaryota; kingdom Metazoa; phylum Arthropoda; class Insecta; order Diptera; family Drosophilidae; genus Drosophila; species Drosophila albomicans. The sequence goes on along the minus strand of NC_047627.2, from coordinate 2,425,447 downwards.
ATATTTACAAATTTGTTGAGTTGTGCGCTGCAACGTTGCGTATACGCAATGCAGACGCTGACCAGATGCAAAGAGAAATAATGCAGGGGAAAAAGAAATGAAAGCGAGTAGCAAGGCTGCAAACTTAATGAATCTTTTACTAGGTTTGTTTTGACGCGCATATTTTTATGACGTCGACGTCGACGACGATGTTCGCACTTTGGCAAACTTTTCACTTTCAATGGCGACAACAGCGAACAACGGCAAGAAGGAGGCCAAAAACCGGGCTGTGTGTGGGTGGAAAGAGGAGAGCATAAAGAGGACTTGGCACCTTTGTCCTTTGCCTGCCTTGAGCAGCTGTGCAGCCTGGTTGAAAATTTGCGTAGCAAAACAAACCGCAAAAGCAGCAGCAGCAAAAGCAGCAGCAAAAGCAACATTTGAGTGATTGCAGCGTTCCATTTGCCTCCATTCATCGAGGCTCTCGTCTGTTGTTGTGCGGCGCACGCGCCTCGCACAATTTGTTGCCTATTTTTTTGAATGCTTGCAACGGCAGCACGTGCCACAAGTTGCCAAACTAAACGCGCAACTTGAGACTAGACCGGCTGCCGCTTCCGGCCAGGAAATGCGCTCAAAAAAAAAAGTAAAAAAAAAATAAAGAATAAAGAATGAAAAACAGAAAAAGAAAACCAGCCGCCGAAGATGCTTTTGTGATTTTTGCTTGTCGCACGGGGCGCATAAATTAGCCCGCCCAATTGCCGTATGCTGCACGCTGAACGCTGCTTGCCCCGTTGTGGCAGCCAACAATTTGATTAGTTCCAGGTCCCAGTGTCAGGGCCAAAGAGTCATTCATTAAAGGCTTGGCAACAAGCGTTTTTTTCTTGTTTTTTTTTGTTTTGCCCAAAACGCCAACGCAATGTCAAAATGTGAGCCAGTAAAAAGTTGTGGCAACAACTCGCCCTCCCCCCCTCTCTGCTCACCTCTTTTTGAGTTGAAGATGAAACCCAAAGTGGACGTTGTTGTCGTTGATTTTGATACCCGCTATCCATAGGCTAGAAAAGTATTATAAGAAGGTAGAAGAAGGCATCTCACATAAAGTATATATCAAATATACCAAATATATGCCTTGGTATATTGTATATTGAATGATATTATTAAAGAATACTATAGTGTGGCTATATTTGTATTGAAAATATAAAAAATATATAGTTTGGTATATTTTTATGGGCAGATTAGACAATAATACTGCATGGCTTTGTATTTTTTTAAATACATATATGGCAAATAAAAAAAATATTCCATTTTTATTAAAAATATACCAGATATATATTTTGACAGATTAGACAATAATACCGCATTGTTTTGCATTTATTAATAAAAACAAGTATATCTTTTAGTATATTTTGGTATAAAATTATGGGCATATTAGATAATAATACTGCACTATTTTGCTGCTTAGTAAAAATATATAGAATATACTAAATTTGTGCTTTGATATATTTCAGTATTTTCGGTATAGTAATAAAAATAAAAAATTCCTTTTTTTATTGTAAATATACCAATTATAAATTGTTGTATATTCTAGTATATTTCTTGTTACACTTTTTATGAACATATTAGAAGTTAATGCCGCAATGCTTTACTTTTATTGAAAATATACCAAATGTATAATTTGGTATATATTTTAGTATTTTGTTGGTATATTAATATGGTATATTTAAAACAAGTATTTCACAGTCGAACACATTCGACTGAAGCTTTCTTACTTATTTCTACCTTTAGCTTTTTTAATTGAGCAGCGCAATTATTATTTGCTGCCTCGCTGACTGTCCGTCTGTCCGTCCGTCCGTCCGTCCGTCCGTATCTGTCTTCGTCTGTTCGTCTGCTCATTCATTCACTCATTCATTCATTCGTTCGTTCGCTCGTTCGTTCGTTCCATTCAATTCAGTTTATAAATAGCGCACGAAGCGCAGATTGAAAACGCAGCCCACGCAACGTGAGGCGCACCCAAAAAAAAAAATCACAGAGAGAAAAAAAAAGGAGACTCTGGAGTTGAAGCACGGTCAGCGTTTGGACTTCTAGCTGTAACTGGAGCTATTTTCACTCTCCTGCTGTCGCTGTCGCTGTCGCTGTCTCTGCTTTTCATGTGGGTGTCGACGGTTGGAGATGAATTCAATAAAAACTTCACAGCCAATGAACAGTTTTGGCATGTGACCAACCAACAACAACAAGAACAACAACAACATGGACTGAAACGCGTGCTGCAATCTCAAAGATTTTGTTCAACGTTTTCTTCTTCTGTAGGTGTGGGTGCGGCGTTAAAGCCCAGCCCCAGATAGCTGGCTAGATGGATGGATGGATGGGATGATGATGATGATCATCATCTTCATCATCATCTTCATCATCATCAGCAGCAGTTGGATATTTTTTTTCTTTTTTGGGGCTGGGGTTGGCATAATTTAATTCAATGATTACAGATTTTCAACTGAAACGAAGACGCGAATGACGTTGCCAATGCCCACAGACAGCAGACAGCAGACGCAACGCGTGCGTCGTCCGCAGCTCAAATAAATAAATCAATCATGCCACTCGACGGTGCAACAACAAACAAACAGACCTGAGGGGGCTCCCCAAAGGGCGCCCCCGCCAAATTGTGCTGCTGCCCGCAATCCGCACCTGGACCCACCTCGAAATTATCTCTGTGTGGCACTCCCCATTTCCGCTTGCCTGGCGATTAATATCGAGAGATGCCACCACACCAATTCTTCAATTCTTCAACTCCTCAACTCTTCAGTTCTGCAGTTCCTCAGTTCTTTGCCTTCACTTCATTTTCACCCGCCCTTCCTTGGCCTCATTGTTATCAGTGTGTGCGTGTAATTATTGTTATTAAGATGCCACATTGTCACATTGCACACCCCAAGAGTGGAGTTCAGGACTAGTCTCCACACTTGGGGCATGCCACAGCGATGGAGTTGCAGTTGCCTGTCAATCTGTGGTGCAATAATATCTTTGAAGCTAGAGTGTGTTTTTTGGTTGCTTCATTATCATTATTATTATTATTATTAATATTATTATTATTAATATTATTATTAATATTATTATTATTATTATTATTATTATTATTATTATTATTATTATTATTATTATTATTATTATTATTATTATTATTATTATTATTATTATTATTATTATTATTATTATTATTATTATTATTATTATTATTATTATTATTATTATTATTATTATTATTATTATTATTAATAGTATTATTATTATTATTATTATTATTATTATTATTATTATTATTATTATTATTATTATTATTATTATTATTATTATTACTATTATTATTTTAATTTATGTATTTTTATTTGCAAAATTTATTATATTATTTAATTAATTGTTAATTTTTTGATTCCCTCAGTCTAATATTCATTCATATCTACATATACTTATGACTAATAATGTATGTGTAATTTTATTCATTCATATTTTTATTAATTATTAGTCTTCTATGCACATTTTACGCTATAAATAATATTTATTTATGTATTGGAATTAAATGATATTTTAGAAAATTCGTATATTTCAAGGACATCATATATACATAGCTTTACTTTAACGATTTTCTTATTTTAATTTTAACTCCGCTCAAACAAAATATTGTTGTTGTTCATATTTTTTGTTTATATTATAATCTTATGTTATTATTTGGTGATATTTATCTAAAATTATATTATTATACATTCACATTTTACTTCTTTCGATTTGAATTAAGTTAATTGAAATATTTAACACTATTTTATTCGTTTATTGAACTTTTGCTATATTCCATTGTTGCTTTTATAATGCAATTTTCAAGATAATTTAAAAAAAGTTTCGACTTAAGCAAATCATTCGTATTAAGAGTCTATTCCTCGATTATTCTAAATAGTTTCTTTGACTTTGGTACAGAAAATATTTGTGAACTCTTTTTATTTGAATTCGCATTCGCTTACTCATAGTCTATCTCTGTCTGTGTGCTTTGCTGTCTCGCTTTCTGCTTGGCTGTCGTAAGCCAAAGGCAAATAAACATGAATAAATTGATACGCATTCAGATTTGGATTTGAATGGGCACGCGCGACTTATAAATCGCTTGCTCGCTATTCGTTGTGTTCACACACACACGCATACACTGTCTCCCCAATGTGTGAATGTATGTGTGTGTGTGTGTGCCCAGTCTCCAAGACGCGCTCTGATCTTTGTCAACGTCGCGTCGTCGTCTTCTTATTGTTATGAGCATTGTTGTAGTATTTGTTGCTGTCGCTGTCGCTGTTGTTGACGCCTCCCCTTTTATACATATATTCGTTTGGTTTATTTTTTTGCTGTACTTTTGCCACAGTAAAGTCTCCAGTTACAATTCGACTGATAAGTTATTTACTTTACGGGGGGCTTTTGTCCGTTTGTTCGTTCGTTCATCTGTCTGTCTTTCTGTCTTTCCGTCTTCGTTTTCGTCTGTCTGTCCGTCTGTCGTCGCTTGGCGTCGCTTTGCCGTTGGCTGGCTGCCTCTCAGCACTGGCTTGGCCCTGGCCCAGCCCCAGTCGCCAGTTTGGTTGGCTCGCCGTCGTTGTGGAGAGAGTGGAGAGTGGAGAGACTGTGGCCAAGCGCATTGAATGAATATCAGCATTGAGTACACGACGCTGAGCAGGTTTTTAGCTGGCCACCAAGAGAGCGTACACATGGAGAGAGAGAGCACGAAAGAGAGAGAGACAGCGAGTGAGTCTGTATATGTGTAAGTGTGTGTGTGAGTTGGCTTGCTTATCTGCTGCCGTGTTACGGTTTGTTATTGCCCCACAGCGTAGCTGAAGCTCTTCACACCTGTCGACGTCGCTGTCGTTGTTGTTGTTGTTGTCGATCGAGGCGGCCTCCACAACAACAGCAATTCAATCTGTGTGTGTGTGTGTGTGGCTGTCGAATTGGCTTTTTGATTGGCCAGACCTTGATAACTCACTCGACTCGCACATAGGCCGAGGCCGGAACGGGCCAAGCCCAAAACAAAAAAAGCACAACGTCCATATCAGCCAACAGCGGCCTGGGTTTCGATCTGGGTTTGGGTTTGGGTTTGAGTTTGGGTCTCTGGGCTCGGCCAAGGCATCTACAACTACAATATGATCATCAAGTACATCATCATCATTAGCAAACTGGGCCCGGCAAACGCAGCTCAACTCAACTCTACTCAACTCAGCTCAGCGCCTGCGCAGCATGCCCACATCGTCATTTGCATTTCCCAGTTTCGCACACCTTGATGCGACTTTATGTACATATGTAAATGTGTGTACATACATAGCTGGTCGATTCTTATATACTTCATTCGATCGCCATTTTGTGCGAAAGAGATGACTGCGTGACAGAGCCAAAAGCGAGAGCGAGTGAGAGCAAGAGCAAGAGCCACTTTCATGCCACCTTTGGGCAGTTGCAAGTTTGCCGCTGAGCGAGCACAGCTTGAGATGCTACACTTATTGGCTGCAGTCTTTCAAGGGGTTTAGTTTTAGGTCCATCTTGTGTCCAGCTCTTTGATTTTGATTTAAGGGTGAGTTCCACAAGCAAGCGAGATCGTTCAAAGATCGCAGAAAATCAAGAAATCAAGAAAAAACCAAAAAGAAATAGCTTAAAACGAAAATTCTGAAAAGGGTTTAATGATTGAAATTCTTTTGTCAAATTGACACACAGAAATTATTAATTCAACATGTTTTAAGATTGAAATTTCTTTTTCCAAGAAATTTGAGAATGTTAAACTCAAGAAAACATTTTTTTATGAAAATTGAAATTCTTATTTAAAATAAAAATGTTTTAAGACTGAAGATTCTTCCTAATATAAAATCCTCATAAAGAAATCGAATATAGAAACTAATATAAAATACATAAAATAATTTAAAAATTTGTTGGAATTAATTTCCTTATATTTAAGCTAAGCCTTATTAGAAAATTCAAAATAATTGAACTTAGAAACTTTTTTGAAATAATTACTTAACTTTTATGAAAACTTTTGTGAAATACTTCAAATTAATTACAATACTCGAGATATTTAAAACTGAAACTTTTTTGAAATAGTTTGCTCGAAAGGTTTAAAGATTTTAGAATTTGAAAATACAGATTACAATATAGAATATTATGAAATCTAAAATTCGTAATTGGGACCTTTTTGAAATATAATACTTGGTTTGAAATGTTTAAGAATTATGTTATTGGGAATGCAATTTAATGTTATTAAATGTTTGTTAATAAATCTGAAATGCTTAAATACTTGCTTCTAAGAATTAATTATGTTCCGAATTTTTTTGAATGTTGGGCACAAGTTTAGCTCAATTCTATGATGAGAATTAAAAAAAGATCATTAGATGAGGTTCGTTCTTTATTTGTTAATTTATGCCAAGATTGCAATGAATTTAAATTGGCATTCAAAAGCGATATTTATTGCAACTTTAAGCTGCAAGCCTGAAGTATGTGTGTGTGTGTGTGTTTAGAAGGTATTCAAAGTTTTGCTAGGCCTTCGCAGATTGAATGGCTTTTAACTGAGAGTTTGGCTTGTGCCTTTGGCAAGTGCTGGCCAAAAGTGTTGGACACAGCACAGCACAGCAGAGAGAGAGAGAGAGAGAGTTAAGAGTCAGAATCAGAGCTGAGATTGAGTCAGAGACTGAGATTGAGAAGGATGCAGGAGTTGCTTTGGAAGGACTTTTGCTGGCCGGGCGCCAAGCGTTTAAAGTTGATGTGAGATGAGTGCAAAGGCCTCGGTTGAAAATTACCGTTGGCTACTTGAGCACACACACACTTACACACATGTGCGTGGCAAGCAAATAAACGTAGTTGCAAATGGGTTGCACGCTAGAAAGAAGAACAAGAAGATGAAGAAGAAGAAGGGGGCCACAAGTTGCGTGTGTCAATCTAAGCGTTGACTCTGCTCTGAGTTGTGCCATATGTTAAAGGAATTTATGCATCAACTGGCATAGACAGAGACGTAAGGGGAGTGGGGGGATACATACAGGATGCTGGATGCTGGATGCTGGATGCCAGACTTGGCTGGGGCCAAGTCACTTTGCATCATCATTTAGCGCAGGCGAGCGAGCAGCTAAAGCGTCGCCATTGTTGGGCACAAGTTGCGCATAATTGAAACATAAAACGCTTGGACACCAATTCACAAAAGCCAACGACAAGGAGCCGCCCAAAGGAGGAGCATCCACACACACACACACATTAAAAACTAGAGAAAGAGAGAGAGAGAAAAGAGAAGAGAAGCTCTGCTGGGAGCTCGACTCTGCATTGTGCGAGGCCAAAAGAAAAGAGACAATTGTGTGTAAGAAATATGCAAGCACTGTGTGAATGCGCCTCTGGATGTGAATGTGAATGTGAGTGCGAGTATGAGTGTGTGAGTGTGTGAGTGTGTGAGTGTGCGTGTGATTTATGTTTGTTGTTGCTCTGTGTGTGTGTGTGAACGATTTGTTGTAAATTGAAGAGTGCCAAACCGCATATTTGAATATGCCAGCTGCCTGTCTCTCAGTCCCCGAATGAATGCGAGTGTGAGTGTGAGTGTGAGTTCGAGTATGAATGTGAGTGTGTCTATGAGTGTTGGGTGTGTAACTCGGCGCAGAGTGTCACAAGCCTTGCCTATGCCATTTGCTAATAAGCCATTCGTATTCTATTTTCTTCATCGAGAAACAATTGAATAAGACAACTCGAAACTTTATTTCAGCATTTGAATAACTCACTTGATCGATTATTGCTCAAACTATTCACACTTCTCACTGCTTAGTAGAGAGCCGCAACTAATTCTCTATCTGTCCGTCCGTCCGTCCGCTAGTATTAACATTTATATCTCAGAAATTGGCAATGCTACAGCTATGAAATTTAACCTGAATGTTGCTTTCTAACAAACCTTAAATATGATTTCATTTATTATTGAGTGCAGATAAATCCCTGCACTTCAGAAGATGAAATACAAAATTAGAAGGGAAACAAAATAAATTTAATAGCATTTTAAAGAGATATAATATTATTTTTAAAAGAAAAGTAAAAAGAATTTAAAAAAAATATAGAATTAGAAGTTGAATATATTAGCCTCAGACAAAAAATTAAATTAAAAACAGATTTATAGCAATAAATAATGATATAATAAGAAAATATACGCAAACTAAAAATTGGCATATAAAATAAAAAATATACAAAAAGAATTTAAATTAAGATAGGCTAAGAAAGATTAGGCTCTTTACATTTTAGGCATAAATAAAGTTTATGAGAAAAAAATAAATCAAAAATTAAATTCAGAAAGTTGAAATGGCATTCAAAATAAATATAATAAACATTTAATAATAAAAATATATTTATATAGCAGTAAATAAAGAAAAATAATAAAGTTCAATAATTATTTCATTACAAACATAATATATTTAAAATTGCATTCTTTCAAAAGCATTTAAGAAAGATGTATTCAAAAAAGAAAACTCATACCTATATTATCATATTTAAGTAAATGCGAGGATTTGTTAAAACAATTCGATTCATTTGCCTTTAAATAAAGGCACAACTAACACTATGTGCTTGCCTCTACCTTACTTATAGCAATAGCAATAGCAATAGCAAAAGCAATAGCTGTAGCTGTAGCTGTAGCTGTAGCTTTGCTTGTACTTTTTGCCCGCTGTCTGCCAGAATGCCTGAAAATTATTTTCGCCCATAAACTTTGCCCGCTTTTCAATTATTTCAACTTGCGTATTTTATTTGTTGGCGCTTTTTGCCTGTCGCATCCGCCCTGCGGTTAAAGGCGGCAACCAAAGCCAAAGGAGGGAGAGAAGGAACTCGATGCCCACCCACACATGGGGCCAAATACAATGACCAGAGCAGAGCGAGAGAGAGAGATAGAGGGAGCGAGAGAGAGAGAGACAGAGAGAGAGAGAGGGAGGAGGATGCGTCAGCATTTTCGGCTACAGATGCATTGCGATTCTTTTGACCTCCAGTTAAACTGCCGAAAAAAAAGGCAACAGACGCGAATCGTTGTCGTTGTTATTGCTGGCGAAAACAAAAAGCAACCAAACAGTCAGCGACAAAACGAACCGAACGAAGAAGGGACAGTCAGACAGTCAGACAGACGGACAGACAGACGGACGGAGAGATAGCCAGAGTTTTGTGGAGCAAATGCTACACATGAACAGGAGAGTTGGAAGCTGCTTCGAACATTTTCGCTACTTTCATTTGTTCACAATTTGCGTCCTGCCCTGCGGTGGAAGCTGCTGCCGTTGCCGTTGCTGTTGCCGTTGCTGTTGCGGTTAAGTTCTCCAAATTGCAGTCATCGTCTGCAACATGAGACACAGCATATAGTAGAAGTATATATATATATATATTTGTACATACAGAAAGAGAGTGAGAGAGTGGCAGAGAGAGAGGCAATGTCTGGTCGGTTTTGAAGTTGGGACACTGCCCAATAAGTGGCAAAAAGCGACGCGTGGCAAGTGGCAGTGGCAGGCAGCATAGCCAAGGTCCAGAACATGTATAGCTTTAAAAATCTAACTTAGAACTGAGAGCTGAGAATGTCTGCCATTGGCATTGACGCCAGGCCAGCGAAAACAGCAAGCAGAAAGCAACTCGAATCACTCAGCCGCAGCCGCATAAAGTTCATGTTGCGAAACAGTTGCCAGGACACACTCTGTGGCAAGACTGCAGAGCAGCAGCAACAGCAGCAGCAGCGCAAATAGAATCGACAGGACTTCAAGTTTTTATTGTGAACCCGAGGCGAAAAATGCCAGCGACCGTTGCAGCAGCAAAAGCAGCAGCAGCAATATGTATAACATATATACATATATATATTGTATATATCTGAACACATGTGTACGTGTACTATCAACGTCATCGGCCTGTGTACTCCACTCTCTACACTCCTCGCTTCCACTTCGACTTTGACTTCGACTCTGACTTCGACTTCGACTTCGACTGCGACTGCGACTCTAACTCCGGCTCTCCGGCAACGTCATCGTCGTCAACGTTTAAGTGCCGCATCCGGTCGAACCCCCCAAAACGGACTCCCCAGCCATGGACCAGAGAGCGAGATGGCATACACACAATACACACACACACACACACACACACACACACACACATGTGTACGAACTCATATTGAAAGCAAGTTGGGGGCCGACATTGGGGCGCTATTGATTTTGGTTTGCGCTGCGTTTGTCGACTTGTTTTGTGCCTCACATGTGTGTGTGTGTGTGTATGTGTGTGTGAATGTGTGAATACACTTATTGGGGTTGGACTGTACGAGCATTTTTGGGTGGCCACCACATTGGACAAATGGGCGTGTGCTGTGGTCAGTCGTCATGGCGTATGCGTGATATTTTCACTATTCCAGCCAAAGCCAACAAACAGACACAGCGACAGGACTCCGCCCTAGTCATATATTATATATTGGTTTACGTATGTGTGTACTAAATAAAGCAAACAATACATTCAAAAGCAACACTAAATAGTTCAATTTAGCTCTGAATTACAGAAACATTCTTTAAATTTCTTTGGTATTTTATTTCAAATATTCAGTTTCTTAACTTATCTCTGCGATTTTTGTTGAGAATTATTAATAAATTCAACTAAATTGTGATTATAGAATAAATATTAAGTCGAATTCATTTGGTAAAAACTAACTTTAGCATTTTATTTTCAATAATCAACCTATTCTGCAATAGTCCAACTATTCTTTATGATATAATAGTTATATACAAAGGTGAATAAATACTACTAAAACAATATTAAATATGAATTACCATTTTTGGATGACTTTTTAGAGTTTTGAACAGAATGGATGCAAAAGACGAAATATAATAATAAGTTGAGATGAATATAAAATATTGATTAAGTAGAAACCATTTGATCAAGCTTATTTTAACATTTTATGTATTAGGCTTTAAACTCTGTTTCTGGCTGAATTAATTCAGAAGAAAATTAAATATTTAGTCAAAAAATATAAAATAAATACAAGCTCAACTCATTTAGTATTTTATTCAAAATATACCATTTTAGTATTTCAGTCAAAATGTACTTTTTTAGTATTTTATTCTGAATATACTATTTTAGTGCCTTAAGATATACTACTTCAGTGTTTTAATACTTTCTAAGTATTTCATTTGAAATATTTTTCTGTTAAAGAAAATTCCGATAATTGGCGTTTAAACTTTTTTGTGTGTTTTTTGAAAGTAATGCTATATCAATATGCTTTAGTATATCTTTAGTATTTGTGTGGTATATTCTAAGAATAATACTGCACTGCTGTAGTTCATATTGATCCAACCCGAGCTTTCTTGTTTAGTATTCTATTTAATATTCTATAAAAAGAGATTCTAATAATCGAGCATTTCTCTATGAGAATCTCGAATACATTGATGCAGCCAGCAAAAGGGTTTCAGTCGCATGCCACTTTCAACCACATTCGACTCTATAAATAGTTGCGATGATTTCTGGAAGCAAACTGTCACCTGTGCTGTGGTTGAAGCCATTTAATTGCCAGTTGGAAGTTATCTCGAAGATTAGTTCTTCGACTTTTGCTGCTGCTAATAGCCAAGCCATAAAAAGAGCATGAAGCAAAAAGATGAATAGGAAAAATAGTAGCAGACACAAAAAATATAGATGCTCGTGCACAACAAGGGATCATGTAACCCAAAGTGTAACTGAAACTCAGCCAGCCACGGGCCATTGAAGCATTTGGACTGGGCGACAACTTTGACTTATTGCAGCAGCGACAGATACAATTACAAACGATTGCTGCGGCCATTGCGGTCAATGAGTGAGTACATGAATGGATGAATGAATGAATCGAGTGGAGTAGAGTGGAGTTGGTGGCCAAAGGAAGAGTCTTTGCAGCTTTCTCACCTTTGTCGCCAAATCGGAAGCGATGCCAATCGCGATTTGTTATCATGGCTAACGACGACGACTGGGCAAAGTTTGTTGTTGTTTTTGTTTGTTTTTTTGTTGAGCGCTGAGAAACCATATCCGACTTTTGAGCTAGCAAGATCATCGAACTTTTTGCGGTGGTGCGATAATGTTGCTGCCACATATTGCATGCTGCATGATGCATTGTCTGCAATGCATCGACTTCGACTTCGACTTCGACTTCCACTTCGACTTCGACTCCGGCTTATTGCGGTTAACCGAAAGCTGTCTATAAATTATTAAAATTGTCTCATTATTCATATAGAATACAATAGATTTCATTTACGTTTCATTTTATTGCAACAAGAACGCGAGGCAGAAGAACCAACCAACTGAGAACCGGTCACAGATCGTTCAATTGCCTTTGTTTGTTTGTTTGTTTTTTGTCTAGTGTCTAGCGTCTAGTGTGTTGTTGGCCATAAGCTTCGCCTCTTGGCCAGGCTTAGGTCACCAGGCGACCATCAGACAACCAGGTTTCAAATGCGTGGGAGACTTTTAATGAAACTACCACACACACAAGTGGACAGACAGACAGACAGACAGACAGACAGACAGACAGACAGACAGACAGACAGACAGACAGACTGAGAGACACACACCTCAAATGGTAGGGAACCAAACCCAAACGACAACTTGCAATCTTAAATATGACATTCAACTGCTCATAATGCATAAAGTTTAATATTAAACAGTATTTTTTTGTTGTTTTGCAAACTTATTATAACTTGACAATTTATTTTATTTCTTTACAGGTGAGTTGCCTATCGATAAATTGCAACAAGAGAAAATTAACAGATTGTATATGGGTAAAGTATTCAATTGCAAATCCTGTTTACTTTTATAATGATTGATTGCAATTCGATAAGCAATCGATTTCTTATCGAAACGTGAGTGGAAACGAATTTTATAAATGATATCGCGACGATAAGCTATAAACAGCTTATTGAATTCTAAGGCGGCATTAGTTTATAAGCGAGTCGTGGAAAGTATGCAAATTATTTGTAATTTATATGAGTTATCGATAATTTATCGACATTAGAGAGTTAGTAATTTGATTGACTTGGCGTAGGTCAACTTTTGCCTTCGTTTGTATAAGTGAGTTTCGTAAAGTTTTCACTTTGCTTTGTCATGTAATCTCAAAGCTCTTAGTTATCGATAATGTATCGACTTAAGAAAGTTTGGAAATATGTTGAAAAAGTCATGTTTTGCCTTCGTCATAAAAATTTGGCACTTTGTTGGGCGGTTTTCGCTCAAGGCGAGAAATTATCGATTACACATCAACTTTAACAAGTTGATAAATATATCGAATATTAATTACTTGGTATAGGTGAAGTTTTGTCTTCATCTATAAACATGTTTTATAAACTGAGTCCTTTGTGTTGCAAGTTGCTTTAAATGCGGTAAATTATCGATAACATATGGAAGTTGATAATTTCATCGACTTGACATAGTTCGAACTCTATCTGCATCTCTAAGAATGTCATTTTGTTAGCAACTTACTCCCATTTATCACAAATAATCGATAACAAATCGACATAAGAAAGTTGCTGAATATGTGGACTTGGTATAACATAGGTCAAGTTTTGGGCTAATCAAGGTGTGCTCGCTAAAAACATTTCTCGACATCCAAATTCGTGTACTTTGTACGTCGAAAGCTCGCTCATTATGTAAGCCAGAAGAAGATGAAGCGAAGAAGAGAAGACAGAACCGCGACGACTGATCGCGAACGAATTTCCCAGCACATTTTTCGTCAGTGGTCTTCAAACGGCGAAGGAAACGTGAACATTGCTCTGATTTCCCATACAGTGCCCGACTGAAGAGACATGAAGACGTGGAGACGTGCGGGGAGGGGGGAGACAAAGTGAACTGAGACCTGACTTGAGACCTGGGTCGCTGGCATTTCAATCAGATGAAGCGGCTGGCTGTAACTGTAGCTGTAGAGTTGGAGCAACAAGTTAAGTACATGGCCCATTACATGGCCAACGCGTGTAATCGCAACTTGTTCGATGTTGGCCTTTTAATTATGCCAGCAACTGCAGCAGCAGCAGCAGCAGCAGCATATTCAAAGAGGCGCCCTCTCGGTCAATCCTGTCGACAAGTCAAGCTCGTTAGCCTTCAGCCTTCAGCCTTCGGTATGTTTGATAGCATCCAGTCCATGCAGTCTCATGCCCACTCAAATGCCCTGGCCCCATGATCCCTCTCTCTCTCTTTCTCTCTCACTCTCTTGCTCTGGCGATGACATCTCAATAGTTTGAGCGGCTTTTGGCCTAACATGTCAAACCTCTGAGGGAAGCATTGTCAATGTCCAAGCCGGGCATGTCAATTGTGCGCTGGGAAATAGTCTAAGGAATTTTTTTTCGTCGTTTTACTTGAAAACGCAGAATATTTTCATTTCGTGTTGTCTGCTTCGACATTTGATGCAATGTCGCTTAATTAGCATCATGTGGGCAACGGAAAAAAACGAAAACTAAACTCTGCCTAATTAGTAACCTTGACTGCCGCCTGACTTGACTGATGGATGGACGGATGGATGGATGGATGGATGGATGGATCGGTTGGCATTCAATTTGCTGGGCTCTTTGTTAAGCGACCGCTAAGCCGCTCCACTAAACACAAAACACAACTCATGCCGCCAACTAAACTCGAATTCGGTCTCGGACTCGGACTCGAGGCTGTCCAATGTCAATCTCTGCGAGTGCAGCAAGTGCACGTTGCTGCCTTTTGTTTGTCCACAACATCATCATCATCATTGTCATCATCGTTGTCGTCATCATCATGTGACTTACACGAATGCGCGGTAATGTTGCGTGCATGTCTACACAATTCAAATCCCAACGACGCTCTACGCAAATTTTCCAACGACGACGACGACGACAACTAAGTGAAACAAATCGCAGTTGCAACTGCGTGGCATGCCACATTCACACCCACAAAACAGATAGACCGAGAGAGTGAGAGAGAGAGAGCAAGGGGATCATGTAGCAAATTATTGGTAGGTGTCAATGCGTGGCAAGCTGCCTCTGACTCTAACTCTAAATCGGCATCTGAATCTGAATCTGCCTCTCCCAGCTGACCCAGCTGCCTGTTGCAACTTCCCTCCGAGCGGCAGCTTAAGCATTCACCATGGGCAGCAGACGCACTTTTATGTAAAGAACTTGAATCCCTTTGGCTTTGACTGAAATCAATTTTAAATTTGTTTGGGTCAACATTAAATTTCATTTGTCATTAATTCTTGTTCTCCTATTGGATAAATATATTGGTATATTTTAGTATTTCTTCGGTATACTAAATTTGTAAATTTTTAATGGACTTGATATAGAGAGTCCAGTTATAGTCTTCGGCATATTTTAATATTTTTCGGTATACAAAATTTGAAAATTTTTTCTGGGTTCTCTATATCGATATACCATTTACATATATCCTTTAATAAATTTAAGTATTTTTTTGGTAAGTTTGTTAATTTTTCATGGACTCTCTATATCGATATACCAGTCATAGTATTTGGTATAATTTAGTCATTTTTTGGTATATTAAATTTGTATAATCTGCCGGGTATTCTAAATAGATATACCAGATATATTTTAGAATTTTTTTGGTATATTTTTAGAAAAATACCGCACTGTTTGGATTAAAAAAAATGGGTTACGGGTAGTTTTCTTATTTGTATTTTTTTGTATTTATCAGTAAAATCTATTAAAATCAACTTAATATTATAGATTAAATTGCAAATGAATTCCATTTGTTATTGTCAACTGGACTAGTCCATAATTCGCTTTATTGAAATGTTTTCATTGACATTTATAATTAGCTTCAGTTTGCAATTGGCAATTTCGTTTAATCATCTGCTTAGCTTAAGCATTATTGCCCATTGTCCCGCGTTCTCTTTCATATCAAAATCCGATTGATATTGAGGCATGGGAACATGGATATCGAGGAGTTGGTTGCTGGTGTGGCATGCTGTGGGCTTGCGGCATGTTCGATCTGTGGCAAGTGCGTGTAAATGCAAATGTTGTCAATGTGCAGCCGAAAATTGAATTGGAATTGAGTTTGGGACTGCGATTGCGATTGAGATTGGGATGCGGTGTTGTAGCTTTAGTTAAATGCACAACATGCGGACCGCAGCAGTCCGAATGGATGATGCGACGTTGAAATCCTTAAATACAAATTTGCAAAGTAACCGCGACCAGTCCGACGACAACGACGAGTCGTCAATGTATCTGCTGATGTGTGTGTGTGAGTGTGTGTGAGTTGCAGCAGCAGTTGTTGTTGCGGTTGACTAAGCCAAAAGCAAATCAACTCTGCTGTCTGTAAATCTCTGACTATGAATGTCTGGTCTGGCCTAAGCTGATGAGTTGAGTGGTGAGGTGAGGAGAGGAAAGAAGAGAGCTGGTTTGGTGAAGGCATTGAATGAATTCAATTGCCGACCGCAGACGGCAGGCCGAGGGCCAAAGCTAACACGACGCTCGCTAGTTGTTGTTGTTGTCGTAGTTGTTGTTGCACTTTCAATGTTATGTGTGTGTGTGTGTGCTTGTTGTACCAACATATTGTTGTGATTTTTTTTATGTTTTTCTTACTTACTCGATTCGATTTGTGCATACCCTTAACTATAAAGCAGCCAACAGATCAGCAGACAAGAAACTGTTTTTAAATATTTTCAAAATTTGCATTTACAAAATTAAACATATTTATATATAGATTCAAATTAAAAAAAAATGCCTAAAAGTTATTAAATACAGTAAATTAATTGCTTTGGCATTTAGCTGAAAAATAAATCAATAACATATTTGTTAGTCTGCTTTTGCTTTCTTTTACATGTAAAATTTACAAGATATTTTTCTACGCTAAAAAAGTAAAAGAAATTCAATAAGATGCACACAAATTTGGATATTCTTTATTCAAGAATAAAATCTTGAATCAAGATTGTATGATGCCAAAATTGAACCAAAAAGGTTTATTCTTAAATCAAGATTATTTAATTACATTAAATTTGCAATCATCATTACGATTGAAATATGTTATTTGATCTAGAATTTATCTCATCGGTGATATATTTGTTTAAAGATTAAGATATCATAATTGTATTTCATGATACCAATTGTATTTCATGTTCACATTTGAAATATGTAACTTTCATTTTAATTGTGTTCAATATAAAGTTGATCTTTTTACTGCAACTTATCTTCAGCTTAACTTTTGAAATGCAAATTAGTTTTACATAATTTTTATTTAACATAAAGTTGATTTCTTTTCGGTTGATTACTTTTAACAATCAATGTTTATCCTCCTTACTCTTTTTGTATCTATTTGACCTTACTGAGTATCTTTCTGTCGTTGCAACTCCAGTGTAGCATTATTTTTGCATCATAGTGTTGTTTTTAATGTTGATTCTATAATGTAGTCTCGTGTGCTTGGAGGCCTTCAATTTCAACAGAGTGACGGCGACGACGCACTAGGCAGCGCCAAAAGTATCTGCAAGATACAGTTGCATCTGCACTTGTACACATGTATCGCAGTTTTAATCGTGCGCGTTAGCCGTCACATTTTATTTTGGCCACATTGATATGCAAGTGGCGACTGTGGCTGATGCTGATGCTGATGTTGATGCTGTTGCTGCTTCCACAGCAGTCGCAGGGTGGCGCGGGTGGATGTGGATGGTGTTGGTGTTGGTGTTGCAGGTGCCCGCAGATATGCAGATACTTTAAGTTTAGTATCTGCAACATGACTTTCAAACGTAATACAAACAGTTCATACATATGGATGGATGCCTTGGTCTGCTCTGGGACTCTGACAGTTTGTCTATCCGTCCGTCCGTCTGTCCGTCCGTCTGTCTGTCTGTTTGTCTGACTCTGTGGCGGCAGCTGGCACCTAGGTCGGCCGCTGTCGACCATCGTTGGTGCAACTTCTTCTTCGACAGTCGGTCGATCACGCAGAGCAGAGAATGACTTTTAGGTTGGCGAAGCGAGGAGGAGACGGAGGAGGATTTCTATTCGGATTTTCGGGCTTGTTGGCAGCGCATCTGCTCAAGTATCTGGCAGATACTTTTGCCTCGACTCAACTCGACTCGACGACACTCAGCTTCAACTTTCAACTTTAGTTGCTTCGTTTTTGTTGGCTTTATTTTTGGTTGCCTATTTGGGTTAGTCGCATTGCCATTGTACAGTTAGTCTGTTCCCTTCCCTCGCCTCCATTGCCTCCATTGCCTCCCTTGCCCTTCAGCATGTTGCACGTTGTCGCCTGTTGCCCGTTTTGCCACTTGCCACTTGCCGCTCGCACGTCACTTGTCATTGTTGTTTACCTTTTGTTTTTTGTTTGCGCATTTCATTCAACAACTCGTCTCGTCTCGTCTCATCTCGTCTCTCGGCTGCCGTTCAAATCATCAAATTGAATTAATGTGCCCAAGCACATTGAAGGCTTCAATTCAAGTGGTCGCGGCTGCATTTGCAGGAGCTGAGCAAACACTAAGCGAAATCCCCAAAAAAAAAAACAACAAAAAAACAAAACCAACGCAAAACTTTAAAACTTCAAAGCTCTAAATAACACTAGACGAAAAACTCTGTGCTTCACGTCAAACATTGGCAGCCCGAGATCATGATCATGATCATGATCGTGATTATCATTACATTTATAACTGTGATTATGATTGTTTGCTCGCTGATTGTGATTGTGCTCTTAAGTGTAGCACAGCTCTCAGCTGATGGATTATTCGCAATGAATTGAAAGGGCAGCTTCAAGAGCTAACTGCAAATGTGTAAACTCAACTCCAAATTTTACTTCAATCAATGCTGATTGACAGCAATTGAAAGCGAGTTGAGAGCGTTGCCAAAAACAGTTGCAAATTTATAGCACACTAAAATGAAGCATTCAAAAATAAGTGAAGTTTATTTATTGACAGATCAGTCAAACGCCCCCAAGAGTCTTAAGCTTCAATCAGCAGATGATTGAAAGCAGTTTAAGTTGACTGAGGATTCATGATTACGATTTTGTCGCAATCGTTGAAACAATAGGAATTTAAATAAATAAATTTAGATTCATTTCAGAGATATCAATTAAGAGAATTACATCAACTTCAATTTCTGTGAAACTTAAACTTGGCTAGGTATTAAAAAGTTATTCTTACAATATTATTCATCATAATACAATAGATTAGCCTTTAATCAGCAAATGATTGAAAGCAGCCCAAATTAGATGTTACATTTTATATTAATGAACATAGGATTAGATCATTAAGAGTAAAACTGGGTCAAATATGATTCATTTAAGAGCTATCAATCAAAAGAATACAGCTTCAATCAGCAAAGGACTGAAAGGTACAATTTGAATAATTTGCAGAGAGAGAATGGAAGTTCAATCATTGAAATTGTAATAATTAAGATTTAGTAACAATCAACACAACATTTCAATAAGCACTAAACTTACATAGAATCAAGCTTCAATCAACAAATGATTGAGAGATAAAATTGCAATAATTTGTAAAGAGAATTAAGCTGAAATCATTAAAATTGTAATAATTAAGATTTAGTGTCAATCACAACATTTCAACAAGCATTTAATTTACGGATTAATAATCCAGAGATTCAAGCTTCAATCGGCAAATGATTGAAAGGTACGATACTTTTACACATATTAATCCAGAGCTTCAATCATTGATTGAAGCGGCTTAAGTTGCTTGTAAGAAGATTTCAAGTAGCTGTGTTACAATTAGATTAATTTTCGAGGTATCAATTTCATTTAAAGGGTTCTCTCATTCTCACAGCTCTCTCCCACAACTGCAGCTCTACTTTCCCCCCTCCGACTCCCCTCATTATGTTGAGTTGTGCCTCCCACTCGCTGTTGATCTCCATTGGCGACCTTCGGTAGCTGTTGTTCTCCTCTTTGTTGTTGTTGTTGTTGTCAGCGTTGAGTGTGTGACCGCGACCCATTTGTTGGGTTCCCATGACACCTGCTCTCCTCCTCAGGTGCCGTTAGAGAGCGAGACAGAGACAGAGACAGAGAAAGAGAAAGAGAAAGAGAGAGAAGGAGAGCGAGAGACAGTTTCGGGCTGTGCCTGACATTCATCAATCAGCTCTGAGGCTGAGCGTCATGTTCATGTTCACACAGTTTAACTGGTACAGAGTCCAATACAACAACAACAACAACAACAACAACAACAACAACAGTGAGTACTCGTACTCATTCATTTTATTCATATCTCAGTCTTACAATGGGCCAGCTCTCTGGTGCAGTTGTCAACAGCGAGTCTCTTCCCTTCCGCCTCGCCTTCTGTCCGTCTGTCCGTTTGCCCGTCTGTCCGTCGAAGAGTGTGGGAATCTGTTACCCTTTCTCTCGCCAAAAAAAAAAAACAACAACAAAAACAAATACTAAATAACTTTTGTGCAGACAATGCGACCAACCACAGCGGCAGAGAGTTGCAGCGTTGGACGAACACTTTCCAGTTGCAAGTTGCAAGTTGCAAGTTGCCAGCTTCGCTTCGCTTTGAGTCAGGTGCATTTTGCTGGAGATGCTTGGCCATTGTTTCTAGGCGCGCCCCCGCAAGCAGCGCAGTCAGCGGCGACGCTGGCAGCGAAATGGCCCAAAAGGGTGAGCCAACATTTGGGTGAAGGTTGCTCCGGGAGGGCGGGAGTACGAAGAGGATGAAGTGGAGGAGGAGGAGCAACAATCATCACGGTCGCAGTTGCAGTCGAAGTTGCAGTTGCAGTTGAACGTGTTGTTCGGATTATCCGTGAGATAATTTCTTTTTCGGCTCCCACCGCGCAGCGTCTTCAGCTGTCTCCTCCTCGTCTGCTCCCGCTGCTTCTTCTTCTTTTCTTTCTTGCTTTTTCCAGCTTTTCACTTCGTTTTGTTGTTGTTGTCTTAGTTTTTTTTTTTTTTTTTTTTTGGGTCTATTGTGGGTACAAAACTGAGCTTCTCTGCATCCGCCCCCTCCACTTTTGTGTGTGTAACTGTGCATGCACATGTGTGTGTGTGTGTGTGTGTGTGTGTGTGTGTGTGTGTGTGTGTGTGTGTGTGTGTGTGTGTGTGTGTGTGTGTGTGTGTGTGTGTGTGTGTTTGTGTCATGTGCAGGCCATTGCCATTATTCCTAATTTCGTTTTAAATCAGATCTCCCAGCGAGCTGCTACTGCTGCTGTCGACGTCGACGTCGACGTCAACGTCACCGCCAACGCCGCCTACTAAGACGCTTGACATTCCTACTGGGGCTTCCACCTTCCTTCTTCTTCCCCCTCCCCCTCCTCCTACCCATCCTCCTCCCACTGTGCTTGGCGACAATCGTTATCGTTTCAGGCCAAGCGCCAGCCGAAAAGCTTGAGCTTGAGTTTCGGCTTAAAGGCCAAAATGGTCCAAGCCAAAAACGCTGGCACAGTTCAGTTCAGTTCAGGCCAGGGCAGGTTAGGGCCATTGTGTTTTCTTTTTTTCTATGTTTTTCTCTGTTTTGTTTTTTGGATTTGCAGCTAGCCAACAACGAACAACGAACAACAACTGCAACTGCAACTGCAACTAAAGCAATTGCCTCCGTTTCGTTGCTGCCGTTTTATTTTCTATTTGTTATGGCTTTTCTCTTAATTTGAGGTCGTGAGAATCATGGCTAATTAATTGACTCGCTGACTGACACACACACACACACACACACACATACACACACATGTGAATTTGCTGGACAATTAGACTGAATGCAAACTTGCAGCACTTGCAACAAACGTTGCCTGAGATACTTTTGCACTGCTTTTAAACAACTGCCGAGGCAACTTAAAGTCTTCTTAACAATTTTGAAATTTTAATGTTAAATGACAAACTGAATTCACTTTGCTGTCGCAAATTTTAAATGAGCTATTAAAGACAATAAAAATCTAGGCAAAAATAACTTCTATTAAATGTATATTCATTATTAATGAATAATATATTTAATTGGAATTAAAAATTGGTGCAAATTATTCATGAAATTTGAAAAGCATAACAAAGAGTAAAAAAAAAAAAAACTTTTAAAAATTTTTAAATCTTGAAAACATTTTATGACATACGAAATACACAACAAAAATTTAAGCAAAAAGAGTATAAGAGAGTGTACATTTTTAATTCTATAATACAAACAAATAAATTATAAAATAACATTTTTATTGCAATTAAAATCTGTTTAATGCAGTTTATGAAATACTAAAGTAAACAATAATATATTAATTATAAAATATACCAAATTAACAAACACCAAACATATTACAAATATACCAAAGGCTACATTTGGTATATTGATATAGTACTGCATTCAAAATGTACCAAAGAGACCAAAATATACCAGATTGTCAGATTGGCTATATTGTCGAAGCTGTTCGCGCTGATCAAGAATATATACATATATATATGCAATAATAAATACATATTTTTAACAGGAAAACAAATGATTAACAAAAATGTCAACAAAATTCGAATAATACAAAATTTTTTATTAGATTTATAAAATTCTAAAATACACAACATTAAAGCAAAACGGTGTGGTATTAATGTTAAGATAAACCAAATTAGTATACCACAAAAATACTACAAATATACCCAAGGCTATGTTTGGTATATTGACATAGTATTACATTTTGAATAGAGTAAAAACTTAAATCAAAAATCTGTTGCTAAAGTAAGAACAACTTAGTAATTAAAGTAAAATTGAAATTATTTGTAATTTAGTTATTTCTCGAGTCTTGAGCTGCTTCTCATATTTTCAAATCATAATTAAAATGTTAGATTAATGCAACTAGTTGTTCTTGTTGCTGTTGCATCTGTTGCACATCGCATCACATCAGATCACACCACCGAGTGTTGCATGTGTATCAAATTATGTTAATATTGAAAGAAAATCAAATGCAAATGCAGCAGCAAAACAATTGGCCAAAAGTTGTTGCAGCTGAGTTCTCAGATTGTTGAGCTCAAGTGAAATGAAGAAAGCTGCCAATTGTTGCTGCTGTTGTTGTTGTTGTTGTTGTCGTGGTTGCTGTTGCCCTTTCGTGTTGCTGCTTCCGCATCGATTTTCACATTGGCCACTGCTGCAGTTGCAGTTGCTGCTGCTGCTGCTTTGTTGTCTCTTCCTTAAGTTCATTACAATTTATTTTTATGTGTAATGCAATTATTGTTGTTGCCGTTGCCGTTGCATTCGCTGTTGCTGTTGCTGTTGCTGTTGTTGCCGCTACATTTTGCTGCTTTGTTTTTTGTTGTGTTTAATGTTTATTCGCGCTACTTGGCGCGGGGGCGTTTGCTCTGCCCAAAGCCAAAGGGGGGAAGGGAGGAAGAGAGTAAGAGAGGGTTATGCAGCGAGGTCTTTGTTACACTCTCGGACATGACAACGGAGGCACGACCACGACACGTTGCGAATTTGCCACGAACATTTTCGGGCTGCTGCTGCTGCTGCTGCTGTTGTTGCTGTTGCAAGCAGAAGTGGCAACAGCAGCAACAGCAGCGGGCAGTGGGCGGTGGGTTGACCTGCCGTTGCACCAAATACAAATACACAAACACAAACACCGACACCGACCGACTCACACAGTCACACATCTGGCGCTGCAGATCGCGCGATTTCTTAATATGAGAATATTCCCACCATTGTTTTGTGGCCTGTTGGTCTGTTGCACTGTTGCACTGTGTTGGCCCAAGCTTTGCCTTTGCCTTTGCATTTGCCACATGAACGAGGCTGGGGTGAGTGACTCGACGAGAAGTGACGGCGCGACAAACCGACGACGACGACGACGACGACGACGACGACGTCAATGTCCACTCTACAGCCCATCCTCAGGTTGTTGCTGTGGTTGCTGCTGTTGCTGTTGCTGTGGTTGCTCTCCCACTGCCCACTGCGCCTTCGATTGCATGTGAGCTGGCCATGCCCCCACATGCCACACTCCACACACACACTCACACAGTCTGTGTCCCATTTAGCACTCGCGCTACCCACGAGCGCCGTTTTTGAATGTGCCACAGTTGCTGTTGCAGTTGCAGTTGCAGTTATTGCTGATGTGTTGTTGCTGTGTGTGGCTTGGCGCTGCTTTAATTCCAGTTATGCGAACTGCACTTCTTTTGTTTTTGTACTCGTAAAGAGTGCAAATTCCCGAGCGCATTCACATGACTGCAACACCAACGGCAACTAGCCGCATGCAACGTGCAACGTGCAACGTGCAACGGTGGCCCTTTTTGAATGCTCCCGCCAGGGGTCATTACTGGTCACTGGCAGCTGCGGTGAACGGTTCCCATTTCCCATTTCCCGTTTCCCTTCTTTCTCCCACTCGCGTGCAACACGTGGCCAACTTGCAACTTGCAACTTGCAGCAGCAACTGAAGTTCTGCTCTTCTCACCATTTCTGCGCTTGTCTTAAGCTAATTTATTTACATTTTGCAACCGCTCTTAATTAAAAATTTATGCTCATATTCTCCCTCTCTCTCTCTTTTTCTCGTTGCAGGTGAGTCTAACGGTCTAACGGGACTGCATTATGCGTTTTGGGAGCAGGCATTATACACACTAACACTCCTACAATATATTGTTTAGTCCACAAGAAAACTCCCACCACACACGCCAATTATCGCGGCAAAGCTGCAAACCAACCGATCGCAGGTAGGAGTCGCATTTGCACTCGCAGTCACGATCAGCGACCCCTGAGAAAAGCTGATAAGTGCATCTCAGAGGATCAGTTCCCCACTATATATATGTATAGGTATACCTCGGTTATCAATACAACATTTATTACGTTTTGATCTCTTCACTATCGCGGGAGTCAACTCTAGTTAAATGTTTGGCTATGCAGATTAGTATACTAAAGTAAATAGTACACTGGGGTATTTTCATAAAATATATTGTACCAAAGTAATATACCGAAAAAGTGCTACAAATACCGAAGGATATATTTGGTACCAACGTAATATACCAAAAATGTACTCAACTATACCGATTGTTATTTGGTATATCAATATACCATAAAATTAAAAATATACCATATGCAGTTCAGTCTGATACAATTTAGAAAAATACTAAAAATACCCATGCATATATATGGGACCAACACAATATACCAAAAATGTACTCAACTATACCGATTGCTATTTGGTATATCGATGTACCATACTATTCAAAATATACCATTTGCAGAGCAGTCTGATACAGTTTAGAAAAATACTAAAAATACCCATGCATATATATGGGACCAACATAATATACCAAAAATGTACTCAACTATACCGATTGCTATTTGGTATATCGATGTACCATACTATTCAAAATATACCATTTGCAGAGCAGTCTGCTTCAGTTTACAAATTAAATTTTAAATAAAAGTTCCTAGGTGCTCAAATTTAATTTAATGAGCACTCGGGACTAAACTGCACTATTATTAATATAATAGAACAAACCTCGAAGCCATCATCTTATTTCTATTGAAATGGGTAAACACTCTATTTAATATCTTCACTTTATTCTTCGTATATTTACTTCATCTTATAGCGATTCATTTAGCGCAGGCTTAAAGATCTCTGTTCGCACATTGAATGCTCTTAAGATGCATATTTCTATAAATTGAATAAATTTCGCAACAATTTCGCTCGATTGTGCCCAAAAAATCTAGCACACACACACACACACATACACATCGTACGGTACACACATCCAAACACGATCCCTCGCTAGACAATAGACACCTGCAAAATGGATGGAACAATTGATCGAGCCGGGGGATTAACATGGATTTTCCCACAATTTGCGAGCAAAATGTTGTTGCTCTTTGCCCCGGAACAAGTCTAAAATTTCATTATCGCGCACTTGCCCCTGCCACAGTTGCAACTGCAACTGCAACTGCACTTATCCCATTACATTAAGCGCGTAGCGAGGGGTCAACAGAGAGCGGGAGGATGCAGCGTCTTCATGTTTCACGATCGACAAGGACATTGTCCTGCTCGCTACTTGAGCGAAGAAGGCTGCCCGCTGATACAGGTGCCTCTCCTCCGCCTCTCTGTCTCTCTCTCCCCTCCCGATTAGCTGCCTCCCACAAAAAAAAAAAAGAAAAGTAGAAAAGAAGACCATAGGGAAACTCGCTTGTCATGGGAAAAGCGAGCAGGTGCTGAGCGAGCTGAGCCCCATTTCGCATGTCCTGCTTTATATCCTTCTCTCTTTCTCTCTCTCTCTCTCTCACTGTCGTGTATGAAAATCGTTGCACTACTTCGCATCGGGGAATAATTGAATTGATCATGATTTGCCATTGTTGGCCCCGACGAAATGCGACTGAGGATGCAGATGCTGTTGTTAGAGTTGTTCGCCTACCTGAGATCTGCGCTCCGCTCTGCAGAGCAGCGCAGCGCTGCGAAATCGCCGCTTGTCCAGGACAATGACAGTGCGCATTTCATTTCGCCCTTCAGTTCGCCCCTCCTCGGCGCATATTTGCAACGTGTCACCCGGTTGCAAGATGCTTGAGAACATTTTCATTTTTTTGCTGCTGCTCGGGAGGCTCTTTTTCTTTATTGCGATTTCTTTTTATTGGCAGCGAATATTTTTTGGTGCGTGAGAAAAAGGATTAAGGATTT
This sequence comes from Drosophila albomicans, assembly GCF_009650485.2. Classification (NCBI taxonomy): domain Eukaryota; kingdom Metazoa; phylum Arthropoda; class Insecta; order Diptera; family Drosophilidae; genus Drosophila; species Drosophila albomicans. The sequence goes on along the minus strand of NC_047627.2, from coordinate 2,399,000 downwards.
GTCGCCTAGACGATTAACAAAGAGCTGCGTGTGTGTATGTGTTTGTGTTTGTGTGTGTGATTGAGGCAGCTGAATCTAATGTAAACGATTGACAACAATAATAAAGGATGTGCCAGATGCTTAGTAAACATTGTCTGCATATAAAACTTTAGCTTAAAGTGTTATTTAAGTAGTAAGAAAGCTACAGTCGAATGTGCTCGACTGTAAGATATCCGCTAAACATTTTGAATGAAAGCTAAGCGGTGCGGTATTATTCGTAAAATGTACCAAATTTATATACAAATAATACAAAAATATACCATATATATATATTGATATACTATTATGTTTAAAATAAACCATACACTACAAATTATACCAGATTGTCAAACAAAAATACTAAAATATACCGAATAGTATATATTTGGTATATTAATATACTATTATGTTTCAAGTAGATTCTAGAATAAACAATATACCAAATTCTCAACAAAAATACTAAAATATACCGCATGATATGCTTGGTATATAAATATACTATTATGTTTCAAATATACCATAGACTGAAAAATATACCAAATTGTCAACCAAAGCAGCTAAAAATTGCTGAATTATTAATAAAAATTCGAAAAACATTCGCAATTAAAAGTTATTAGAAAGTCAAGCCAAATTGTGCATGCAATTATTTCTGGCTGCATATTTTGTGTGTGTGTGTGTGTGTGTGTGTGTGTGTGTGTGTGTGTGTGTGTGTGTGTGTGTGTGTGTGTGTGTGTGTGTTTATCTAGTTATCTCTGGCTCTCTGCTGTTCTCCATCTGCGTGGCATTCGATTGTTAATCAAAATAAAATCAATTGCCAAATGTCAACTGAATTGGCTTTGCCTCTGGTTCTAGCTGGTCTCCCTCTCTCTGTCTCCCTCGCTCTTTCTCGCTTTTTCACTCGCAGTTTGAGCTCCACCTTTAGCTTTGGACACGCTCCCGCTGCCCACTCGCTGAGGGCAACGTCTGCTGTGAGGCAAAACGTTCTGCCAGCGTTCTTCGATAAGCATCAAGTTCTCACGAACTTTTTATTGTCGTCTCGATTCGTTCGTTCTTTGGTTTGCTTACTGGGAGCTCGAACTCAACCTGGAGCCAGGAACTATTTCCCTCTGTGTGTTGTCTGCTTTATTGGGCGCCACAGTCACGTGAGATACGTGGGCAAAAACAATAACAACAGCAACAACAACAACGAGCACAATTGTGGAGCCTCGTCAAGCAATTAATGCGCCCAATTTTATGAACAGCAAAAACTGTTTCAGTCTTTCGATCTTTCAGCATTTCAGTCTGCCGAATGAAGCGTGAAATATGAGTAAAAGGCGCACCCTGGAGTAAAAGTAGCCCGGAAGCGACGCTGACGCATGACAGTTAGTCAGTCTATCAGTCAGTCAGTCAGTTAGACAGTTAGACAGTTAGTCAGTCAAACTTGCCACCTTGAAGACTACGCTGACCCAATTAGGTGAACACCCCCCCATTTGAAGCGTACGATAAGAAGCCCGAGTAAACGCCGCATGATTCGATCAAAATTTTAAAATTCAAGGCGCATGCGCAGCCCGTGGATAAGAATTGTAGCTTGCTGCTTGCCGCATGCCGCATGCCACTGGCATCACCATGCGGGACATGTGGAAATCTAAAACCTAATTAAATTGTAAAATGAAATTAGCTAAATTCACATTTAGCGTTTCTGGTGGAGACCCAACTGTGTGTGTGTGTAACCCTTTTTCTTGTCCCTCTCTTTTTGGCAGCCCGCATCGATCGATGTTCGACCGTGACATAATAACATAATATTGCAGCCGGAGAAATGCATTTGAAATACTTATTTCTAGTGCGCCGTAATTCGTTGTGCAGATGCATTTCGATAAATCGTCCAACTCACTTTGCCGCATCATTTTTATTAATTGATTGAGGTTCTTCATGCTGATTTTATTTCACAGACGAGATTGCTGCCGCTCTAAAAAATTGTGTGGAATCTAGCTTACTATCGATTACGAGCTTTGCTAGCGATAAACAAAAAAAAAAAAATTCGTTAACTCTCAACTATCTCATAGAAAATCATTTCGTTAGCGATAAACAAATTAGAATTCTTTACTATCGATTACTTACTTATGTTAGATGGCATCTTTTCTTTTGCAATAAATTAACTCATTCGTTATAATATCGGTTCATTATAATTTTCAAATAGCTATATATTATCAACTGCTTTGATATAAGACATTTTTTTATTATCGCTATACTATCGATTGTTTATTTATATGACGCATTTAAACTATAGATTATTTTTCATACTATCGATATATTTTCACTATCCATAACTAAAAAACAAATACTTTATTCGATTACAAGCTATTTTATTGTATTGACTAATAATATTGGAAGAGTTAAACAATAGTAAAAAGATAATATCAATATTTTATCAATAATAGCAATAATGCTCCTTCTAGTTCCTTAATTATTTTTCCACCAACTAAGGCACAACTATAGTTAGTTCTAACATATCTTTCCATCGACTCTCATAAATCATTAGCATACTTCAACAACAATGATCACAGCTGGCACACTTTGCCTTCATTTTGAGAGTCCTTCATGCAGCAACGCCTCCAAAAATTCGCTGCTGCGGCGGTGGCATCTGTGGCAACTTGTTGCAACTGTTGCTGTTGGCGACACTTGTGTTCGGTTAGCCAATTCGATTTCGATTGAAATCAAAAAGAGAAGGAGAGCAAAATAAACAATTTATATTTATGATTGCGCACAGGATCAAAACAAAGCGTTCGACTATTCGGTTGTGGGTCACCCTCACTTTTATGCTCATCCTCGCCCTCGTCCTTGGTCCTTAGTCCTTAGTCCGAAGTTGTTGCTGCTACTGTTTGTTGTGGGCGTTGTTATTGTCTCGTCCCTAATAATGTCCTGTATCCTTAGGCCGTTGGTCAGCTACAACCACAACAAATAGTGCTTGTGTGTTCCTCTGTTTTGTTTGTTGCATTTTATTGCGTGTAAATCACAGTTGGAAAGGTCCTTAAATGCGTTTATTCCTTGCTCATCTGCACAGGTAGCAAACCAAAACAACATTTGTATTTTTGTTGGCTTATAAAAGCGCCGCTGTCTCATGTCAACTAATCGAATATGCAGAACACGTCGAGCTGAAGCTGCGCCCCAAAAAAAAGATATATACATATATGTTATGGTATATATAAAGAAAGACTGACACGTTCCGAAAAAGCAAGAGAGAGACAGAGAGAGAGAGAGATGCGGCAGATGAAGATGTGTCACTTGAGTAATTGTTGTTGCTCCAAAATGCGACGACTTATTTTTCCTCCATTTCCATGTCTATTTTTTTTTGTTTTTTTGGTGGGGAAGCGCAAACAAAAGGCGGCAAGAAAGTTTTCTGTCCGAAAGCAGACTGAAAGAAAGAGAGAGAGATGTGTAGAAAGAGAGATGGGTATATTGCCATTGGCTTGGACATGTGCAGCTTGTGCGGCTTTTGTTGTCGCGGCCAGTTGCACAATCTGCGTGTCAATGCGTTGCCTGATCCCATCACAGACGCGACGCTCCCAAGAGACCCAGTCTCAGGTGTGTGTGTGTGTGTTCGAGTGTGTGTGTGTGTGTGTGTGTGTGCGGGTGTGCGATCGTTTGGCATGTCCAAAACGCTGGACGCTTGCGTCAACGTGCAGCTATTTAGGCACTTTGTCTCCGTCTCAGTCGCAGTCTCAGTCTCAGTCTTCGCCTTGGTCTCCCTTTCCCCTATCTCCGCTCCGCATCTTTGTATCTGTATCTCTGTTTTGTATCTGATTGTCTTGCCATACGTGATCTACTACAGTTGTCCGGCCTGCCTGAGACTCTGCCAGAGAGGGAAAGACCTGTGTCCACGTCCAATGACAACATTTCATCATCACAATGTTCATGATGATGTTCGTTCGGCGTTTGTTGTTAATTTTCGATGCCGCACATAAAAAGCAAAAGGAGCACCTTAACAATAATTGTCAAAAACACATTTGACGAGCCCTGAATGGAACTCGGACTGCGTCTCAGACTCCCTCTCACTCTCACTCTCCCTCTCCCTCACCTCGGTTATTATGCATGAGACTGCGACTCAGTTACGACTATGACACGTAGATTTCTCATTGTTGTTGCTGTCGGTGTCCCAGTTGCTGCTGCTATTGCTGTTGCTGTTGCTGGGAATTAGCAATGCGACAAGCACTCGAACAACATCAACCAGAATCTACTTAACGAGCGCAAAGAGAAAACCTGATTGATACGCCCGATTATGACAAGCGGCAACGGGATTCTCTCTATTCTCTGCTCTGTGTCCTGCATGGGTCAAGCAGGTTGCCATTTGAGGACGACAACCCAGAAAAAAGAAACCCAATTCAATAATGAATTGTCTTTCAAAAACTGATTGAAAAGCAGCAGCAGCAGCAGCATTGTGAGAAATTTACACAAAACAGTTGATCATCTTCAGTTTGAGCTGAGTTTGCTTCAAAGATAATTTTCAATAATTTTCAGCAACATATTTCATACAATGTTTTCATAATAGAAAATTGAAATTAATAGTTGAATTTAATGTTCAAGTTTCAAGATGTAATTGCTGATTGATAAAGTCAAATCGAATACCAACTTTTTTAAGCAGTTTTTATATCAAATAAATATTCGAATTTGATTACATTCATTTTAATAATTTTAGTTACTTAAAACTAGAAACTTCTATCTTAATGAAATACTGAATAAATACATAACGAATACTAACTAAAAACTAAAAAAAAAAATATAAAGAAATACTAAATGAATACTGAGTAAATGAAAAATAAATACCAAAAAACTACAAAATGAAGACTAAAATAAAACAGTTGAAATAACAATGAATGTAATAAAAAATTTCGTTTCAATAAAATTGTTTATATACAAAATTACTAATTTTATTTGACTATGAAAAACCATTTCTTAAATGAAAGTAATTCAAATTATTGCAAAGAACTAAGCAGAAAAGATTCTATTCTAAATTTTAATAAAAGTTTAATACACAAATTACGAATTATATTCTTCTCTACTCCTGCTCTTCATTCATATTAATTTTGTAATTATTTTGTGCATTAAAAATTTGTTGAATTTTTAATCGATATTTTCCTGTTTTCTCCGCTCTCAAGATCTGCGTTGAACACTGGAAACCGTTACAATTTTTCACATCACTTCATTCTAACATAATTAAGTGCTGGTTTCTAGTCATTTCTTTGGTTCTTTTTTTGTACTATATTTTTTCCTACAGCGATCAAATTTCCATGCTCGTTTTTTTATCTATTTTCTTGCCCAAGTGCGCAGTTTTTCTGGATTTGTATCTTGAACACGCAACGGTAAACCAAACTTCCTCACTACCAGAAATTATGCAAAAACTCTCAAAAAATAAAGAGACCTTACTTATTTTTTTGTTGGGGTAACCCGTTACTCATAAATTTTCCGTTAAAAACGAATGCATTTTTTTGTGTTCAAAGAAGAGATTTGCTCATTTAAACGAACGCTACGAAAATCAAATTGAATATCAGACCGAAAATTATCTTTCCGTAGAACCGGAGACGACAATTGCCCGTCTTGGTGCCTTCTGCCTGGCATTGTCCTCGGAAATCGTCCTGTCTGTCAGGGTGTCTCTCTCGTTTTTTTTCCCGTGAGTTGTTTTTTTTCATATGCTGTTTTTTTTGTTATATCATTGTTGAATTGAATTAAAAAAGCGACGGTAATCAATGCGCAAGGACACAGCCGGCGAGGGTCCTGATTCGGTTTCTGGGTGCCCTGTTTCTTGATTCTGCTGCTGCTGCTGCTGCCTAAATCAAATGCAAAATCTTGTCTGCCTCACATGTGACAACCCTCCACTCCCCTTCTTCCCATCCCAATCGTCCCCTCATACCGCTGCATATTTCATATCTTGGGAAAATCTTGGCCACCACCCAAGAAACCCACAGCGACGGCGACTGACAGTCAGAAAACATCGCAAGACAAAAAAAAAACAATAAGAGCAAAAAACAACAAGGACGCACACACACACACACACATAGAGACAGGACGTACAAGACACGCACAGGGAGCATAAAAAATTAATATAAAAAAATTTGCATAGAAAAAAAATGCCGTTACACACACACACACACACACACATCCAGGGAGGACGAAGACGGTCGCCTGAGCCTACCTGAGGATGGAAAAACGTCACCCTCAGGGCCGACACAGGACACAGGACCGAGAATTTTTGCAGGGTTGCAAATCTCCGCGGGTCACGCGTGCAAAAAAAAAAAAAAAAAAACATACACAGTTTTCTTATAGACTTTTGTTCTTAGGGAAACTTAAAGAAGTTGCGCTGAGTTGATCGGCAAAAATTGCATAAAAAATTGCAATGCAGTCCCGAGTTGCTGCCCCCTTTCCCTCTTTTTATTCTGTCGCTTATATCCTGTCCCCTTCTCCTTCCCCTGTGCCTTCCCTCTGCCTCTGTGCCACATTTCATTCGCATTTCAATGGCATTTGATTAAGCGCACACGTTTTTTTCCTTCCACGTTTTTTTTTTTTTGTTGTGTTTCTTGGGTTCGCATTGTTCTGCTGCTGCTGCTGCTGGCAGGACATTAGCAGCATCCTTTTACACGCTCCGCATCTAAGGAGACTCGGCGCCTGCGCAGCCGTCGCCAGGGGTAAAAAAAAATCAATTGCAAGAAATGCGCGCGCAAAAAAAAAAACCTCACTTACCCCCTGAGCAAGCAAAAGGATTAAATTGTAGTCCAAAGAAGAAAAAAAAAACGCAGTCTACAATTGTGTGTTGAATAAGATGAAGAAAAATCTATTACGGCATCCGCTGTCCGCTGATCTTGCATCGCATTCGCTCTTCAACTGACAACTCGACTATTATTAGAGTCTTTCAGTTGAAAGGAGACGCACAAGGAGCAGGGGAAGGGGGAATAGTAGAGGCCAGGACCGGGGGGCAACGTCGAGTAATGTAAGAAACTCACTCGTTGCGCCGTTGCTTGGCCGCCACGCTTATTGCGCAGCTTCCATATGGACCAACATCCTTGCTCTCTCTCTCTCTCTCTCTCTCTCTCTCTCTCTCTTTCCTTCTATCCTTTCTGCTCTCGTTTTTCTTTGGGTTATTTAGCTGCGCACATTGCTTAACACATTGCTCAGCGCATAGGGGGGCAACAAACTCGCAAAAGGATGCGCAAGGATGCAGGGATTTGAGCATCCAAGTGAAACAGCAGCGCATTTCATGAAAGGGGAAGCAACAGCGGGAGATTAAAGTTGAAGTTGGAGTTGCACGAAAGAGATGCAGATAGCGATAGAGATTGAGATGGAGATGGAGAAGAACTAAAATAGATCATAACACAAGATTTCTCTTAGCTGGAGCAGCTAAGCATCTGCAGCTCTTTGTTTCTCATAGAATTTTATGTAAAACAGTTTGAAGCAGTGACACATATTTTTTTTGTATGATATTCAGGTTAATCATGAATATTTTGATATTATGTACATTCATTTTAAAATATTATATTATAGAGAGAGTTCTTTCAGTTATGAATCTCTTAATGCAGCCTATTGAAATTTAAATAAGTTATTATTGAGCTCAGTTATAATTACAGATATTTAGCTTGCTTTAAGTATTGCTTGGGAAGTTTGTGTTATATATGTACATCTGCCACATTTGACTGCTTGACTCCTTAGTTATTGTTTATACTAAAAGAGTAGATTAATAAGTTAGTACAGATACCCAGAAAAGATGATTTAAATCATATTTAAGCGCAAAAATCAAATTCGTTTTTTAAACAACGCCACGAATTTCCAATTAGCCAAAATTTCTTACTAAAATAAATTTAGAAAAAAAAATAAATAAGTTTGATTAAATAGTAGAATATTACTCTAAAAGTATAATAAATATACCAAAAATACTAAAGTATACTAAGGAATAGATTTGGTATATCGCTGTACTATTACATTAAAAATATACTATAATTTTGATGTAAGAAGAAAATGATTTCTTTCCAAATAAAACATATGCTATACCATTATTCTAAATCCTAAACAGTTCTTATTGCGTTCCTTACTTATTCGAATCAATTTTCAATACGACATCTGTCATTAGTTTCACTACGTTTCTGAGGAAATTTATAGTTTTAGATTATAAAAAGTTGCTTTATTCTTTGTATTTGAGTGCGAAAATCATATTTGTTTTTTAAGCACTTTCTAAAATTTCCAATTATGCAAAATTTGTACTAAAATAAATTCATATAAAAACAAGTATGCTTTGAATAAAAACAAGGAGTATGGTATTATTCTAAAACTATACCAAATTAATTTACCGAAAAATATACAAATTCAAATACTATTTGATAATGAATTTGTACGATAATGTGAAATTCCTAATAGTTCTTATTGCCTTCCTTTGGGTTTCTTCTATGTCAATATATCAACTTGTTTTGCCTCTAGCTCTAGCCTATAATAAGGAATATTTCTGAAGATTTTTAGGTTAAATTCAGCCTGTTGCGTAGTCTAGTTTTTTTTTTGTAGTCTGTGTTGTTGTTGTTGGTATTAATTGTTGTTTGCTGGTTGCAACAGCTCAATTTGGTGCAGGGGCACGCATGTGCAACGGGAATGGGAATGGGAACGGGGAAAGGGAATGGGAATGGGAATGGGAACGGCAACGGGAGCACGATGCAGCATGCATGAGCATGAGTGGGAGCGGGAGAGCAATCGACGACGTTGCCAGGAGCGCCAACATCGACAGCGACTGCGACAGTGACTGAGACTGAGACTGTGACTGAGACGGAGACTGAAGCAGCGAAGCCGCTGGCCAAGGGAGCTGCTGATAGCAGCAAAGATGTTTTTCAACCCCCTTTTTCTTAGCGACGTCCACTCGCCATGTGTGTGTGAGAGCGCGAGTGAGAGGCAAAGAGCAACTACCCTGCATGTGTGTGTGTGTGCGCGCACACACGTTTTTTTTATTGTGTGTTGGTCGATGTCCCGCACACGGACTGTGACTGCGACTGTGACTGGGCAGCGCAGTCAGCGTTAGCGTTAGCGTCGACAGCACAGCCTCATAGGCCAAAGGGAGCGGAAGCGAGTGCGAGTGTGAGCGGGAAAGGGAGAGGGAGAGGGAGAGAGAGGCAGGACCGTCGACTGCGACCGGCGACTGTCGACCGTCGACGGTCGAGACCGGCAACGACCGTCACAGGAAGACTTTCGATTGTCAGTCCACGTGAAGCCTCTGTGGGGTCAACAACACACGCGCTCTGTCCTCACAAACACACAAACACTTTTACACACTTCTTCTCGACAAAAAGGATGCGCTTCGAGATCCCCGTGCTGGCTAAACGTGCTATCAACAAGAACCGAAACATAACCGATTCAACCGCTTAATCGTTACGATTATTACTACTACTACTACTATTTACTATTTTTTTTTTTTCGGGTTCCGCACACAACGCAGGACAATTGGATTACCTACGATCGTGTGTGTGTCCCGCTCCACTGAAATCAAAATCAAAATCGAAATCGATTCAAAACAATTTTTTTGTGAAACAACATTTGTGATGAAAAGTGAGAAAAGTGCGAAGAAACACTGACTAAACAAATCGAAAACAATACTTTTTTTTTTAAATGCTAAATGCTACAGTGAACACTCGCTACAACAACCGCACCAACAAAATGTACAACAAAATGCTGTCAATCAGTGAGGATCATGGATTCCGTTCGCTGAGCCGTAAGTTCTCGCCAAAAAAAAAAAAAACAAAAAACTATGATGAAATGAAAAAAACACCAATTATGATATTTGTTGTGTGAGAAGAGTTTTTCGCTTATCAGAAATGCGAACGAGATAGACGATCTCCTCCAGCAGCATTTCTAAGAATTTGTCCAACTTTCCGGTTGCCGCTTTTTCTTTCATTTTTCGTGTGTGTGTTTGGTTTCTTTTTTTCTTTTTTTTTTTTTTTAATCATTTGCCGAGAGCTCACACTCTCAATAAAGTGAAATTGTGCCCTCTTTAATTTGCTGTTGTTGATAAGCGCCCCGTACCGAGAAAAGCACAACAATAACAACAACATCGACAGCGACAGCGACAGCAAATGGTAACAACAATCGTAATAAGCCAACGCCCGCACCCACACACACAATCTGAGATACATTTATGTACAGAGAGACAGACAGACAGACGGACAGACAGACAGACAGACAGACAGACACACATATAGATACTTATATGGCAGACCAACCTACCTTCCTACCTAGCTAGCTAGCTAGCTATAGATATAGCTATGGCAGTATATAGATCGCGGCTATTTACATACGACATGTCCGTTTGTCGTTGTCGTTGACTTTTCGGGGGAAATAAAAACAAACTGCGCGCCGTCTCACCGCAAACACAAATACAAAAATACAAATATTTTAGCGACCTGAAAAAAAAGAAATATAAAAAATGAAAAACGAACTCCACATTACAACATTGTTGCTGGCGGACAACAGCAACACCCGCCAACAGCCACAACAATAATAGCTCTCTCTTTCTTATCAAGAACAACAAACAGTTCGAGGTCTTTTAGACTTGACCGTCTCTCAAGCAAAAGAGCAAAAGGATCATAACTAAGAAACTTCAAAGTTATCGATCCAAGTTCAAACTTGGCAAAAATCTTATTTTATGATGTAATGCAACCTGTTTAACCTAATTTAGTGAACTATTATTAACTAAATGAAGTCAATATTTTGAACTGTCTTTTCGCTCTTTCAATCACAACTAAGTAATAGTTATCGATCAGCTGCAATAAAGCTAAACTTTTTAGCATCTGTATTAAAATCTTTTCAACCAATTAAACTACTGCACAATGATATTATTTATTGTGCAGTACTTTAGTTGGTTGAAAAGATTATAAAGTAAAAGCTAGCTTTCGTTCTTCAGACTCTTTCATATTGTGATCGATATCTTGACAAATTGTTTGCTTAGTTATCGACTGGCTGCAATAAGTTTGCTCTAGCTGAAATCACTTGTTTTAGCTATTACTATTAAGTTTAGAAAAGTTTAAACCAATTCATTGCGCTTTCAATTGACTTTCTCTGATCGATATGTCACTTATCGATAGTTTTCTATCGCCCTGCTTTTTGTTGCTGTTGTTGTTGTTGTTGTTGTGCTTTCGCCTTGTGCTCATTTCCTTTGCCAAAGCAAGCAACTTATCAGCAGCAGCAGCAGCGTCGACGTCGGCGTTGTCAACCGTCAAAGCTGTCAACCGTTGGCTCCTCTCCCCTTCCCCTTCCCCTACCTCCTCTCCCACCCCATCCCACACAGCAGACAGTGTGTGTCCAGCTTTTGGCTTGACACGGCGGCATTTTGCAGCTTTACCTCACACACACACACACACACAGACATTTGAACGTTGCTTAATTTGTTGTTATTGTTGCTAGGGCAAAGACTGTGACTGTATGTGTATGTGTGTGTAGTAGTAGTATAAGTGTGTGTGAGCACATTTAATGCTCGCTTCCAGGCCGCCTATATTTGCATATGGCTCATTCACTCAACCTGGCGGACTGTTTGTTTGTCCAGATACACACACACATACACGTATACATATGCATATGCGGGTGTTATCAACAGAGTTGCGATGGCATTGGGGGGCACCTGGCCACCACCACCAGCAGCAGCAGCAGCAGCAAGGAACTGGGAAGGAGAAGAGGGGGGAGGGGGAGCTGAACAACAACGCAGCGGCGCAAATAAAACCAAATTTGTATGCTAAAACACTTTGCTGGCCGCGCCAGTTGTTGCTGATAAGACACCCACACCCAGACACACACACACATAGAAGTGGGGAGGGGGGGGCAATTGCATATGTGTTTGTTGTCGTTTCAGCTGCGAAACACCTTTAACTCAGTCCGTGGTTATCCACGTAGTAATTTGTTTAAACAAATTAAGGCGACCGCCGCGTTTCGTTTCCAGCTGCCTGACGTCGCTTTGTCACTGTCAAGCTGTGTATGTATATGTGTGTGTGTGTGTCTGTCCACTACCAATACGCCCACACAATAACTATGTGTGTGTGTCTGTTATCGCAGCAGTAACAAAAAAAAAATTGTCGAATTTGTTTAACCTTTTTTTCTTTCTTTCACTGTTTTCGCTGTCGTCGTCAGCATTTTTAGTTCACTGAGCGTTGGCCAAAAGCGAGCGCGACAACAAACAAAATGTGGCTCAGCATTTTTAAATATTTACACAGCATTTCTTTCTTTTCAACAACGACGACGACGACGACGACGATAAATGCCTTGTTTTTTAGTACATAATTTATTTGTCTATACAACAACGAAATGGAGCACTTGGTGTCATAATAACATAATGTTGTCTCCTCTCTTCTCTCTCGCTCGCTCACTTCTTGCCTCCAGCTGAGAAATTTTGACAACTCGAAATTTGAAAAATAGAATTGAATTTGAATTCGAGTTTCGATACAGCTAACACAATATTTGCTTATTATTCGCGCTTAATTATTATTTAGTTAAATGTTATTATCACAATTCACAATTTGCATTCACCACAAAACAATGCTTCATCTTTATTGTGCTTTGCATATTAATCTATAAGTTTGCTTAATGATTAAATGATTTTATTCAAGTTTGTTATTGCATCATTCCCAAGAAAAACAAGTGAGGTTTACTTTTCATATATTTCTCTTTTACTTTCGCAATTAAACTAAAACATTTGGTATATAAACTCGAATGAGAGTATCTTTTATTATATTTGATTTCTTGTTTATTTCATTTCAATTCCCAGTTAGATTTCTTTACTCAACATTGACTGCTTAAAGCTTCAAGCTTGAACTCTTTGTACGCTTTCTACCATATGGTATATGGTATATATTTGGTATATTAGTATCTTTTATTATATTTGATTTCTTCGCTAGTTTACTTCAATTCCTATTTAGTTTTCTTTACTCAACATTGACTGCTTAAAGCTTTAAGCTTAAACTCTTTGTACGCTTTCTACCATATATGGTATATGGTATATATTTGGTATTTGGTATATATACTCATGTGTGGCAGAGGCTGACCTTCCGCTGGCCGCACATCAAAGCTGTTCGCGCTGCAGCTGTGTGGCACATTTTGTGTCCACTGTTTTCTCAGCCTCGACAGGCTTTTTCGACAATGTTCCGTTGTTTTTCACTCCGCCATTTTTCATTTGCCACACGATATGTGTGTGTGTGTGAGTGTGTGGCACCTAAAAACAGTCGACCGTGTGGCGCTCGCCTGGTTTTTATGGCCAGCCTTGGTCTAAGCCCAACCACCCAACCAACCCAAACCAACCCAAACCAACCGAAGCACATTGCTCTCTCAGCCAACTCGACTGGCCCATAACCTTTTTGGCCATAAAGCGCGTCCTTTTGCCTCACATATGTGTGTGTGTGAGAGTGGGAGTGTATATGTGTGTGAGTGTGAGTGTGGGGGCATAAATTAGCACAATCAACGTATTGTTTTCTGCCTGTGCCACGCCTTCAGTGGGGTGGAAAAAGGGGAGGGGGGCAGCTGCCGCATCATGCAGTCAATAACATGAAAATGTTATAAATAACAAAAATACGACGGAGCAGAAGATGGCTCGATGTATCTCTAGCTGTGTGTATCTGTATCTGTATCTCTAGCTGTATCTGTGTATCTTTCGCTTGAATTTCATATTTGTGCGTCTTGATAATTTGCGCAAAAGTCCTATTAATATGTTAATTCTTAATTGTCCTACTTTGCCGCGGCACACACACACACACACACACACATGCACATAGAAGAACACACACATAGATACAGTTATGCGCATATTAATAGCCGCAGGATAGTTTGGCAGCAGCTCGTAAATATTCTTAAGCTGCGCCGCTTTACAAATCGACGCACTTCAATTTATTTGCTGCGCTGTCTGAGGATGTGTGAGTGAGTATGTGAGTGTGTGGGGAATGAGGGGGAGGAGTAAGTAGAGAGGAGGAGGCTGAATTAATTGCAATGCTTCGCGATGACATCACAAAATTGTGAACGGCCATTTTTCCAATGTGGCAACTAACGCAATATTCGCTTGTGTTGTGTGTCAGCTCAGCTGGTCAATGAAGGAGTGGGGAGGGGGGAGGGGCAGACAGCTGTGTGCTGAGTTGGAAGCATTGATGCTGGAACCCTTTCAGCGTGTCCTTTTTGCCCTTTCTGAGCAGATAATTCAATTTATGAGCTGACTTTATGAAATATTCGCCCAAAATACACGTGAACTCTTCTCTCTCACTCTCTCTCTTATACACTTACCTAGCTACTGTTGACACTTGTCAGGCGACTGTCAGCGTCTGTCTGACATTTGACAGTTTCGGGCACTAGGCGAACACCCTTTCAATACACCTTTTGGCCAGCTGCTGCTGCTGCAACCCTCGCGCAATATTGCAGCAGACTTTCTGTGTGTGGAGAGAGCTGTCAATAAGTTTGGTATTATTTATATTTACTCTTAGTTTTTGCGCTAATCTCCCCACCCTTCCACTTCCACTTCGATCTAATCTAATCGCTTAGCCAAATAGCTGGCGACGCCCCTCTTAGCCAGCTAACCGAAAGCAAAGCGGCAACGCCTACAAAAAAGAAAAAGGTAGACAGGTAAAAGGCTGCCTCAATCTACCTGCTTGCCACATGCCACACAAGTCACACGCACCACAAACTGGCCAATAGCAAAGCGGCCAACGCACACATGTTTAATTCATGGCAGGCAAACAGGCGGCTAATTGCGTCCTGAGTTCTGAGTCCTGCGTCCATTTCACGCCTAATGATCGCCAATCAATAAAAATGAAGCGCATTTTTTCCATAAAAAACGGCGACACGCTAAAGTCAATAGGTCAGACAAGGGGAGGAGATTGTGAAGGGAAAGCGAAAACATATTTTTCTTTATTGTTATTGAAACAGAAACCAAAACGAAGCGACAAACGATGCGTTGCCCCACCCAAACAATCAGCAACAAAAAAAAGGCGAAATATATATAATAATAATACGAGATAAATACACACACACATGTGTGTGTGAACAGCTTGTTGTCACCCCGTCGCAGGATAATCAATTGATATAAAAAACGAGACAGAGGGCGGAGGGCGAAGGGCGATTGAATGGACAAAGGACAAAGTGAAAGTTGAGCAACGCTTCAGGGCGCATTATCTCCGTGTGTGTGTGGGTGTGTGTGTGTGGGCAACCGCAAATTGTTGAAACTGGACAAGTGGCAACCGACAGCGCGTCAATAAATTGTTCTTACTCTCGACGTTTGCTTTTTTTTATGGACCTTGCGACAGCTAATTGACAATGTCAGACAAGCGAAGGAGGCGGGAGAAAAGTTACAAGAAGTTAAAGAAGATGAAGAAAATAGCAGAGAACAATATTGAAAGAAAATAGAAAAAATAGCAGACAACAAATATTAAAGAAATAATTAATATTAATACATGAAAGAAAGACAAACTTAATAAGAAAATAACAAAACTTAAATATTAACAATAGAATATAAAAATATAAAGAGAAGAAAAACCGAACAGCAAATAAAAAATAACACACTAGAATATAGAACTAAATAAATATGGAATAAAAGATAGTATTAGTCATATGAAAACTAAAAATACGAATTTTATATTAGTTAGAAATACTAAAGTAATATAAGCAACTATGAAATGTATAACAAAAACAATTTTGTATAGTATCGTATCGATAGTAGTTAAACCTATAAAAAAAAATGCTTAATAAATACTGCGATAATGGAATAATTCAGCAAAAGCTTTGAAAATAAAATGGGAAAATATGGCCATAAAATAAATAAAAGCAATTTAAGATGAGAATGAGCAAAGGAAGTCGAAACTTCTTTAATAAAGAATATAATTTCCATTTATTTCCTTTTCCATTTGTATTTCTTTTCTCTCTTTTTTTTTGTGGAGTAAATTTGGTCACTTTTGATTGACCAATTTGGGCACATTTCAATCAACGGCAGCCAAACTTGAGTTTTGGGTTTTCGTTGCATATCCCTTGGCGCCACACACACACACACACACACACATGTGTGTGTATGGGTGTGTGGGTGTGGGTGTAACACACAGCCTAAGGCTGTGCTAGTTGCTGTAGTTGTTTGTATTCATATTTGTTTTTGGCTTCTTTGGTCAATCAAAATTCATCGATAAATTGACAAAAGTTGCCGCAGCTGCGGGGCAAATTTGCGCTGTCGCTTGCCACAAGTTGTGGCATTGTTTTCGCTGCTGCTATTGTTGTTGTTGTTGTTGCTGGGCGGATAAGCAGCAGCAGCAGCAGCAACGGCAGTCACAAGTTTCTCTATCAGTTCATTGCGATGCGAATTAATTGCAGACCTCGCCAAATTTTCTCGCCTGGAATTTATGTTCACATTTTTCTCTCTCCACACACACACACACACACACATGCAAATAACGCAACGAGTGTGTGTGTGCTTAGATTACATTTTTCGGGGTGTTGTTGTTGCTTTTGGTGCTTTGGTTGCTTTGGTTTTTCGCGGGGCGCACGCAAAATACATAAATTAAAGTGCAAGCGAATCGATACGCGCCCTCCTCTAGCCTCTCTAGCTCCCTCCCCCTCCTAGCCCTCTCCGGCTTATCACAGTCCATATGTAAATAAGTGGGCTGCCAGCCAGGGTTGTCATAGTAGCTGACAGTTGGTCATGGTTGCCTGCAATCGTTGCCGTTGCGTAAAAACCCAGCGCATAAATTGTTGTTGCAAATCAATTGTGACACATCGCACTCTACTTATGCCAGTCTGACTGTGTGTGTGTGTGCGAGTGCGAGTGTGTGTGTGTGTTTGCCTATTTAGTTAAGCTCGCTTAATGAATGCCCACGCCAAATGGCAAATGGTAAATGGCAATTGCGTGGCAAATCACTGGCAATCGCTGATTAGCTGCTAGCTGCTTAGCGGGTTATCGATAACTTATCGATAACTAGTATATTGATAGACGTTAGCTGTGTCAATTTAGATGCAGTCACGAATAAAACTCTAATCTATATTCTAATCTAATTTAGTTGCTGCCGCAAAAAGTATTTTAATCGATAACTTATCGATAACTAGTATCGATTAACGATAGTTGTTGAAATTTATTCTAATCTAATTTAGTTACTGCCGCAAAAAGTATTCTAATCGATAACTTAGCGATATCTACTAGAGTGCACATGTATCGATAGATGACCAATTTAGTTGGTGCCACGAAAATTATTCATGGTCGCCATAAAAGTGACAACCAACTAAATGAGAGACAGTGTGAGGGAAGCTGCTTCGATTCCGTGCGTTTCGTTGTCGTTTTCGTTTTCGTGTGGTTAACTTCAAGGCGGCATTAAGCCAGAATTGATGGCCCATAAAAGCGACCCAAATTTATAAACTGCAAGTGCAAATGTTGCTCCCTTTTTTCTCCCCCTCTCCCTCTTCCGAGACCATTAAAGACAATGACTAAGAAACGTTTTCTTCCTCTCTTCTCTTTCACAGATTCCGACTCCACAGAGAACGATGCTGTCGCCGCACAGGACATCCTGACGTGCGGCGCCTGCCAGAAGACCTTCGCACTGTCGGACATCGTCCGATTCATACAGCACAAGGTGCTGCAGTGCAACAAGGAGAACTATGGCCAGTGCCAGACCACACAAGCGCCCAGCATGGATCGCGATGCTGACGAGGGACGTCCGCTGAGTCTCGTCAATCGTCGCCCCTCCATTTCGGCGCCCATCACAAATGCCGCTCGCAAATCGGCGCCCGTTGGCAGCGCCACAGCGCCAGCAAGTGGACAGTCCGCAGCAGCCGCAGCAGCAGCGGCGGCCACAGCAGCAGCAGCCGCAGCGGCAGCAGCAGCCACAGCGGCAGCGAGCGGTTCACGGATCCACACACCGCCACCAAGTCCGGCGGATCTGTTGGCCGATGGCGCCAGCAGCACACCCAAACGCCTCGTAGACGGTAAGTCGCAAGTGAAAGCCTTAAAGATGGAGCTTAGCTAAATGAGAATTCCTTCTGCTTGCAGAGAATGACAATACAACGCCGAAGGCAGACCTCGAGCAATCGGAGCAGGCGCACATTGGACGCAGCGACGATTGCCACTTGGATGACGATGCCAACGACAATGACAATGACAATGACAATGACGTTGAGAAGCCAAAGGTCAAGCAGGAGCCAACGTATGCTGACGATGAGGATGATGAGCAGCAACATCACGTTGAGCTGGACACTGAGCAGGAGCAGACAACGGCAGCAGTTGATGCTGATGCTGATTGCCAACAGCCGCTGGCGAAGCGACCCAAAATGGAGCTGGTCGATGCGGAAGCCAACACAGTGCATACAGGTAAGGTATTTTGTAATAACAATCGCTGACCAAAGCACAGAAAAAATAACACACATCAAACGCGGCGCAAAAATGTGTTTGATGTGTGAGTTGATCGGGGATAAGCTGCAGCTGCGGCTGCATTAACACACTTCAACCGCGTGCCTTCTGACCAATTGCAAACTGGGTTGAGGGGGAGAAAAAAAGCAGAGCGAACAACATCAAAGTGCGCTAAAGGCTGATAAACTGATGTGCAGCAGACAGCAGTAGGAAAAAAAAGGACACTCGGACAGCAGAAGCAAAGGATAACAAGAGAGGAAGAGAGAGCGGGAGAGGGAGAGGGAGCTGGCTTCGATTGTCACGCGGCTGCTGGCCTTTGACTTTGACATTTTGCATTGCAAAACGATGACGATGACGATGAAGCTGTGTAGCTGTAGCTGTGGCTGTGGTTGTAGCTGATGAAAAGCCAAAGCCAAAAGACAACAATAAAAAAGCAAAAAGCGTTAGGGAAATGGAAAGGGAAAGGTAGGGAGGGAGAGAGAGAGGGAGAGAAGGGTAGAGCAAACAGGACATAGAACAAAAGCAGGCAGCTAAAGCTAAAGCAAAAGTCGAGCTGCCCTCGGGGTTAATTTAAAGAGAGAGAGAAGCAAAGGCAATGGCAAAGGAATGCGAACGGACTGAGGCAGGGGCAGAGGGACAAGCACTTGAGTGGACAAAAGGCGCAGGACACTCGAATGTGAATGGAGAAAGAAGCTGAAGTAGAACTGGACTTGACACACGCACAAAAGAATGCGCAAGCAGAATAAGAAGAAGAAGAGGGTTAAACTCGGGCAAAAAGCGAAAGGGAAATGCTTTAGGTTGACCCAGGAGGAAGAAGGGAAGAAGGCGACGCTGGTCAGTTGAGGACGTCGTGACTTGACCACGCGCCGAGGGGTCAAAGTTCGTGGCGAGGTGACGTCGCGTGCCAACGAGCAACGAGAGTCGATTGACAGTCAGTCGATGCCAAGTGAGTGCAAACTTGACTATGAATACATCAGCACCGTGAGTGTATTCGTGAATGCACTCACTGCTTGTCAGGCACATGTCGCGAGCCGGATTTCCAGCATACATTGTCAATGTTTAACCCTTGAACTTTGCGCTTTTGACACGAGCGACACAACACAACAAAGTTGTTTGACTCCTGTGACACAATGCACAAAACTGTCAGCAGTTACAGATACAGATACAAATGGAGATAGAGATACATTTGTATCTGTATCTGTCGCGTTAATTACGCATTGTTTTAATTTCTTCATTTTTCGACTCGGTTTTTTCTCTCTCGTTGCTGCTGCGGCTGCCGCGCAACGCATTTGAAAGTTGTTGTCGCATCGCATCGCATCGCAATTGTTGTCCATTTGGTAATTATAAATATGGAGCGACTGCTGCCATGACAACTTCCCCCCGCTGCTGTTGCCATTCCCCATGCCTGTCACCTGTCTGTGAAAAACTGTCAACAAAATGGGAAGTTTTTTTTTTGTTGTTACTTTCGCTGTTGCCTGTCACAGCACAGCACACATGTGAGTGTATTCATGAGTATGTGTGTGTGTGAATCATGTTAATTATCAATTTGTTTGGCTCTCAGCACTCGCTCAGCATGTCGCGACCGCAACGACAATGAAACACCATCAAAAGTTGCGAGTTATATGTGGGAGGAGAAAGGGAAATGGAAAGGGAAAGGGTAAGGGAAAGGGGAGGACTGGGGTCAGCAAAGGACAACGCCGCTTGAACCCATTTACCCCATTCATTCGAGAAAGCAAAAAAAGGTTACAACATTCAGTTGTTCAGTATTCACCGCACTCGCATTCAATTATTGACTCATGCTGGCACTAAGCCAGGCATTAGTCCACCCCCCACCCCCTTCACCACACTTTTGCAGCTGACCCTCGCACATCTTGTGCTTTTCTTCTACTTCGTTTCAATATCCAAATCAATGGCTAATGCGCTAGCTTCATGCAATTTCACGTCCTGCTCTCGAGCCCACAAAAGGATTACGCGCGCCTTTCCATTCCTTTCCTTTCCTTTCCTTTCCTTTCCTTTCCTTTCCTTTCCTTTCCTTTCCTCTTTTCCATTCGCTTTGTGCACAACAACAGCAGCGGGCAAAAAAAAAAAAAGAAACCTAGAGAGATAAAGCACTGCAAAAAAGAGAAAGAAGAGAGCAAATTGTGTGTGAGGGAGATGGCTCCGGCTTAAGCTAAAGGTCGAGCCATGCAAATCGCCGCAGGAGCCCGCAGGACACTCGACGACGACAACAAACAGTGAAACACAACAACAGAAACGCGCCAAACGTTGCCAACAAAAAACAGCGGCGGAAAGGCTGCAACAATTATCCCATTACTGTGCAACCCTTTAGCTCTGTGCAGCAGCAACAGCAGCCCACACGCTGTGTTCCCGCTTCGTCCTGTGTTGTCCTGTCCTGTGCTGTGCTGGCATTGCTCATACGCAACATTGTCCTGGCGCACTTCCTGGCTCCACGTTTTTTTGCAGCAGGCGGTCAATTTGCCATTTCCTTGACTCGTCGCAGTTTTGTTTTCTGCGCTCGCTTCCGTTTGAGCTGCTTTCAATGCAGTCGGGTCACTTGAGATTGCCACTGAGACACTGGCAGAGTCCTCGACTCCCGCAGGACAATGCCAGCAACAGCAACAGCAATAGCGACAGCGATAGCGACTCAGACAGCGACAGCTGAAAGAGCTGCCAAAATCAGAACGTGCCTGGCGCAGACAACAGATAAATAGACAGGCAGGCAGACAGACAGCAAGGATAATGTGAAAGGATATGCTTGGCGCGTGCGCAACTCGCGAGCACTTTTTTTTTAGCTTAGGATCGCGCCTCGCAACGCAAATGCCGCACGTTTTTCGACAACTTTTGCCTCGTTTTTTAGCGGCTGCTTCTCCGGCTGCTGCTGCCGCGGATGATGTTGATCATTATCTGTGATGAGACGTGCCAAGGGGTTAGGGAGCAACCCCTAAATGAAACCCTTTTGTTGTCGTATCTGTCAGATTCATTTGCATTTCCTGCCCGCATCGCATAGCATCTTGTTGAGATCCCCTTTCCCTTTCCCTTTCCCTATCCCTATTCCTATCCTTTGGCACGCCTGATCAGGCGTTGTCCTTGCGCTCGACTTGCTCGGGTCGTGACCAAAAATCATGTTAAGCACGCTCTCTCACCT